>NC_140123.1:177172443-178550869 GCF_964035555.1 Netta rufina
AGGCAGTAAAGAAAGTGCGTAACTGAAGCTGATTTCTGGAGCCCACAAGCTCTTTTTTCATTGCATTAAGTAACAAAAATCTCATTAGATCAGGACTTAGAAAACTGTATAATGTTACAGAACATGGTGTTAGAACTTGAGTAATAAAGACAGATGATTCTCAAAAGATTCTGCTGCTAAGAGAATAAAATAAATCATATTAAGATAAAGATATAAATCATAGACATGAGTAGAACTGCTGTTTTCAAAATGTTGATCTTTACAGCTGCATGTAAAAGTTTTTCTACAAACATACATGTACTCAAAGGACTATACACATACATGCAAAAGTTATGTTATATACACTTAGGTGTAATTGCTTATTTATTTTCACATATAACTTTCTGCATTCTTACTTCAGTCATTCACTACATGTGGATCTTTGCATAGATATTACTATTATATAAGAGGCTGCTGAAAATGTGAGAAGACCAAACCGGTTGTTCATTCAGGCTAGGTGATGAATGAAGAGCAATGTGTTACATTGGGTGAATAAGAAATTTAAAATATAGCAGCACTGTGGCTTCATTTATCCTATTTTCTGTAATTTGAAAATTATATAGATAGCTCACCTTCAGGCTCAACCTTAGATTTAAAGACACAACCAAACTGTAGCAGACCTATTTCAAAGTTATGAGAAAAGGCGTATTATTACTGTATAATGTATTATTTAATGGCTATCCAGTGACAATCCAGTAACATTCTCACATTCTCAGGATTGGCATGGCTATTTTCATATTTATGAAACTCATCTGGAAGAATATTTTCTGAATGTTTCTGAATTCATGGAAGGGGGGTTGTAAGTTTAGAAATGGGTTTTTACAGACCCACAGATTGTGAGTGAGATGAGGACTTTCATCAGAAATGAGCATCAGTCTGTCACTTCCTGAACAAAGTAAATCATATAAATTGACTAATTGACTCTTTTTTTTTTATTATTTTTAAATTTTTATTCATAGACTGTGTAGTCTGGTGTATTGTAAAATAGTTTATTTCTACTCTAGTGAAGAAAGTTCTGGAGAAACTGATAATAAATTTCCTTTCCTTCCTTCCTTCCTGCAATAGTCTTCATAGGGACATAGTCATGACACCAAGACTGTCTGAGTTTAAGAAGCGTTTGGACTGTGCTCTTAGTCATATGGTCTGAATTTTTGGGTAGGCCTGTGCAGTGCCAAGAGTTGGACTCAATGATCTTTATGGGTCCCTTCCAACTCAGGATATTCTATGATTCTATGATTCCTTCTGTATATGTTGCAGCATGGAATGTAAGGGTTTGAAAAGCTAGTCAGAGCATGTAGAATTAATTGTCCAACCTTGTCTTTTTTTGAATCAACTTCTTTACTGGGAACGTGATGCACCACTTTTTTTTTTTTTTAATTATATATTTTTTCAAATGCAGAGGCAACATTTCATATCTAGAGAATTAAATTTCTAGCCTATTTGAATTAGCATTGCAGAAACATGCACAAATCTTGGTACAAAAGAATATAATTTAAATGCACACACAGAAAACTACAACAACAACAACAACAAAAAATGTCTGGACTAAGCCAAATGCAGGTACAATAAAGAAGTTCAACATTTCAAATATACAATTGTCAAAAACAGCTGTTTAAGACTAGATTTAACAATGACAATAATTGTATTGTTACTGTAACTAGGTTAAAATATTAACATAATGTTATTTAACAATAATAATTTAGCAATAACAAAATATGTTATTTAACAATAATAAACAATTTAGCAATAACAAAATGTTATTTCCTTCTCCTTCTCCTTCTCCTTCTCCTTCTCCTTCTCCTTCTCCTTCTCCTTCTCCTTCTCCTTCTCCTTCTCCTTCTCCTTCTCCTTCTCCTTCTCCTTCTCCTTCTCCTTCTCCTTCTCCTTCTCCTTCTCCTTCTCCTTCTGTTCTCCTTCTCCTTCTCCTTCTCCTTCTCCTTCTCCTTCTCCTTCTCCTTCTCCTTCTCCTTCTCCTTCTCCTTCTCCTTCTCCTTCTCCTTCTCCTTCTCCTTCTCCTTCTCCTTCTCCTTCTCCTTCTCCTTCTCCTTGTTGTCCTTCTCCTTCTTCTTTTTCCCAATAGCTTCATCTCATATGCATAGGGATCTGAGTATTTCACAATATTGTGCTGTATCATCATCTCTCGCCTATCCATTGGCTGAAACTGAGTGTAGTGTATATACAAGAGTACAGGATTTAGGTAAAAGGGACCAAAGAATTTCTGATGTATTTCAAAACCTGAAAGTGGGGCTCTAAAATATTTCATAACTTATGAAACATGGCATAAAAGTCAAGGCACAGTACTCTATTGATGATATGAAAGTGAAAGCAGCAACCAATAGAGTTTAAAGCTTTGCAATTATCTGCCTTGATATTTTTACATTATCCTATCCTAAGTGCCATATCTGATCTTAAAGAAATCAGAGAAAGTAATTAATCTCTTAATTTTATCAGCAGATCATGTGTCTATCCAGTATAAAGACATAATTATACTCAAGAGAGTGGGAGAGAAATAAAATGAACATGGCCTGCGAAATGATTAATTTTGTGTCCTGGAGTCAATTAAGCATAGGATAACTGCAATTCTCTGAAATTACATTTAATGCCATAATGCACTGTAACAAAGGAGTTGTGGGAGTACAAAAACAGTACTACATAAGAAAAATTGATAAAATGTGTGCTATGCCATTAAAGATCTTAAAGAAAGCACTGAATAACCTTTGGCTTCATAATTAATGACTGCATAAATGGTGCTGTTTCTGTCCTGGTCTTGGAGAAAAGCACAAAAGAAGGAAAAATGATTCAAGGTCAAATGTGTCAAATACCTAACAAAAGTGAGAAACCTGTACTCCTAGATTCTCTAGTTAATGTTCAACAACCTAAACCAGAATCCTATTAAGTGGTACAAGAATTTGGTGATGAGAAGCCAACAGGCTGCTTATCAAAGAACATACCAAGTAGATTGTGAAATATGTGGTATCTTCCTCAGTGTCCAAATCTGCCATCAAAATATGGTTCCAAAAGCATAGGCCTCAAGTCTGACTATGTCAGGGAGACACAGAAGTGCTGTTACAGAGTGTTAACACCAATGCCAACAGTAAGTGTACTCTGCATCTAAATATTCACTAGATGTCTCCAGAAGCCTGAGCACACTGACTGTGCTGAGTGCCCTATAATTAATATAATTAATATAATTAATGATGAGCCTTTCCTCCTTCTGTAAAGCTGTCTCACAAGGTCTTATTCAACATAACACATTGAATGAACACAGAAATAATTTACTTGAGACAAGTAGGTGGAAAAACTGAAATGTAGAGAATCGAAGAATTAAAGTAACAGAATAGTAATCAGGAAAAATATTATAAACAATGTACTGGTGTTCCAGTGTGCCCCACAGTGGGCCTCTAATGCATGACCTGTTGCAGCTGGAACAGGTTGAAGAACAGATAAATAAGACATCTCTGACCATACTTGCTTAGACATATGGGACATGGGTTGATAGAGTCCTTTTGTTCCAGGATGAAATACAGTAGAGAGGCAGGGAAAAATACTCATTTGGAGAATGCCTGTTTGTCCATATTAAACTTTTCCTGGAAATTGTCCTTTGCATTAAAAGCAACACTTGATGGAAGAGGGTTCTTCAGTTCAGCAGACTTTTATCCCGCCTCTGAGAAGCTGAGGTTGCTTTGAGCCCACGAGGTGCGTGACTAAGGTGCCATGAGACGCACCTTTATAAGGTGCGTGACTAAGTTTTGCTGATGGCCAGACTTTGAACACCATTCATGATATTCCTACCAAGGAAGTTAATATAAGATGAAGTCACAATGTTTAGAAAAGGCAGCTGACATTTACTGCCAATAACTGAACCTCACTTTCTGAAATTAAACTGTAGGAAGTTGCTGTATACTGAGGAGTGCCTAAGCAAAAATAGAACTCTGAACTATGGTCCCTTTATTGGCCAGGTCACATCTATTTAGACAACTAAAGAAAGTATTACTATGATATGTAAGTGGAAGTTCAAAATAATTGATTGAGTGAGCCATCTGGATTCATAATACTTTCATGTAAAGGAAAGAAAAACAAGAGAGTTCACCATGACACAGTTTTTTTTTTTGTTGTTGTTGTTTTTTAACTTTATTTTTTATTTTAAATATATATATAATTGTTGTGGTTCCACTCGAGTGAGCAGCTGAGCTCCACCACAACCGCTCTCTCACTCCCCCTCCTCAAGGAGGAATGGGGAGAAAATATGTGAAAAGGGCTCAAAGGTTGAGACAAGGACGAGAAGATCACTCAGTAATTATTGTAATGGGCAAAACAGACTCGGCATAAGGAGATAGTAAGATGTATTGCTTATTACTAACAAGCTAGAGAAGTGAGAAACAAAGGAAAGAAACCAAAAGCACCTTCTCCCCCCATCCACCCCCTTCCACCTCCTCCCCCCGAGCGGCGCAGGGGAACAGGGGAATGGGGGTTATGGTCAGTCTACAGCGCTTCTTCTCTGCCGTTCCTTCTCAGTCACTCTCATCCCCTGTGCTGTGGGGTCCCACCCACGGGATACAGTCCTTGATGAACTGATCCGGTGTGGGCTTCCCACAGGCAGCAGCTCTTCCAGAACTGCTCCAGATATGGGTCCGTACCACGGGGTCCATCCCTCAGGAGAAAACTGCTCCAACCTGGCTCCCCCATGGGCAGCAGCTCCTGCCAGGTCACCTGCTCCTGCGTGGTCTCCTCTCCATGGGCTACAAGTCCGGCCCGGAATCTGCTCCGGCAGGGGTCTTCCACAGGCAGCAGCCTCCGTCAGTGCAGGGCCACCTGCTCCACCGTGGTCTCCTCCACAGGCTGCAGCGTGGAACCCTGCTCCACCGTGGTACTCCATGGGCTGCAGGGGGACATCCTGCTTCACCATGGTCCTCACCACAGGCCGCAGGGGACTTCTGCTCTGGCGCCTGGAGCACCTCTCCCCCTCCTTCTTCACTGACCTTGGTGCCTTCAAGGCCGTTCCTCACTCCTCTCACCCTCCCAGATGCTGTGTGGCGCAGCGTTTTTTTCCCTGTCTTAAATATGCTCTCACAGAGGCGCAAAACAACATTGCTTATTGGCTCAGCTCTGGAAAACAGTGGGACCCTTACCAAACATGGGGCAGCTTCTAGATCTTTCTCACAGAAGCCACCCCTATGGCCCCCTGCTACCAAAACCTTGCCACATAAACCCACTACAATAATAAAAAGATTAAGTATAAACTCAGGAGAGGCAAATGCAAATGTACTGTAAATTCAGCATTTGTAAACATTAGATAGAAAAAAACATGGCTTTCAAGTTCATTCCAGATTACCACCTCTTTATTCATACATGGTGATCTGTATATATTATTATTAGCTACAGCATTGAAGCAGATACAGTACATAACTATCTTTGGAGAAATATGCAAATTTATTTTTATAGACTGATAGAATCATTTAGGTTGGAAAAGATCACCTACTTCAACCTTTAACCTAGCACTGTTATTCTCTGTAAAAAGTCCAGTATGTGACCCATACTTGCTTTAAGCAAGCTATGTATTTTATAGATCATGTGAGCAGGTTTATATGTTATGATTTAGCCATGTCTGATTTTACAAGTGCATATTCTACAAAACATACTTTTCACATTTTCAGTTTTCTATACTGAACACATACATCAGAGATACTTGTGTAAACTGAGGATCAAATACCTATACAACAGGTAATGAGTACTTAAATTTATATAAATTATCCCATTATTAGAGGGATTTGTTTTAATTGCTCTAGTTGAAAGATAAATCATATGAAACATAATATCTTTGTGATGTTTCTTCCATGGGCCCAAAATGCGCAAAATATACAACCATTTCTGCTGCTTATCTGCTAGTTGGCCTACTACAGATATAGCAAGCAAGCATACTCCATCAGAAATGGTCACAGCCTCACATCTAGTCAAGAAAGTTCATGCTGACACCTTATTGAACCTGACTGAGCGATCTGATGAATATCAGCCAAGTATCAACTCTCCACAGCTATTGCAATGTATTTTAAGCAGATCATATTGTTTAAAAGGAAAGTTTGTGTAAAGTCTCACCACCACACTAAAAAACTAGCAACCAACCAAACATGAGTGGCACTGACTAAAAATCAGTGTATAAAGTATTAGGTGAATTGGCACCAACTGTCATAAAAATGGAAGAGAGACAAAAAAAGTTATAGAGGTACAGTTAGACTGGTAATTCAGGGACTGAGTGGAAAAAATAACTGAAAAGAAGGTTGCATGACAAGTTTTCATGAACTTTGCTTACTTTTAAGTAACGTTTACCCTGGTTTTCTAGGGCCTCAAAATAATGCATAATATGATTTTTTTTCCCCCATATCTGGTTTGGTGTTAACATTAGAGCAATCCAGACTAAAATATTATGGAACAATAAAGTCCCGAATATTTAAAGTAGGTTGTATAAGCAAATGAAATACTGCCACTAACTCCCATTTTAATTAACTTACATTTAAAATATAGCCAATTTTTTAACTTATTTAATGGAAAGGCACGCTGGCACAACTGTTAACAATACAAAACTATGCTCACTATAGTCACATTTTTTACCATTATTTTTATTATTTTATGCAAGAAAATATTTTGGATTATTTCCCTAGGAATATATGTATTAGTTTTTGAGATCAAAATTAGAATGCATAGTCTGGCTCAGACTACAGCATTCCTGCTGGTGATTATTTAGATGTTTTTTTGTCTTTGCTCTTTTTTTTTTTTTTTAATTTTTTTTTTTTTTGATATGGAGGAGTTCTAGTGTTCAGTATGTCTCAGTATTATTAATAAACCATGCATTAAGCATGAAGAAACCATCTCACAGTGTTGAGAAAACATCTTGCAGTCTGCTATGCTATTAGGAGTGGAAAGGTGGGAAGGGTTATTTCCCAACAAGGACATTTTAATAGAAATTTAATTGCAAAACAGGCTTGGGTCACTAAAAGATATAATTTAGTATTTCAAAAGCAATGTCTAGTAAATCTACCTCTAAGACAGAGTATGTGAATATGCAGTGGACGAAAGAAACTTTTGTTGATTTTTTTTTTTTTTTGTGATTTAAAAAAATATCTTCAATTATGACTTCAAAAAATCATATTCTTCATTTAGATGAATATGGCTCATACAGTGTGCTCTATACATTATTACTTTACAACATTAAGGGCTTTCTGCCATATCTCAGTAATAAAAAAATAAATTTATTAAAATTCTCAACTAGATTATCTGTGAATTCCTTACCATGAGATCATAACATGGTTGTGGGCAAGATACTGTCACTTCTTGTGTCTTTTTCACTGCTTAGCCACTTATTTTTTTAATGCCTGGTGGTAAATTGATTTTGCTTTTGTGTTTTAAAAATGAAATATAACTACATTTTGAAATTTCATTTAACAGCATGGCTTTTCTAATGAGACTCAATTAACTAATTATTGTTTAATAATGTTCTAGTGCTGTGCTATTAGTAGCACAGCTCTAGTTTACTGAAAAGCTAAAGTTCAGAAAATTCTTTTCAAGTTGTTAAAATGTGTGCAAACAAATAAAAGTTTCCATCTTGTCTTCCACACTAATGGCTACAATTAGCATTAAAATAATATTTAGAGGACGGAGCGATCTATTTAATCTTTTCCTCAGGGGGGGAAAAAAAAAAAGACAAAGTGATGTTTCAAATAAAATATTTTCCTAAGATGTCACTGTCTATAACATTTTTAGCAAGCATTTTTGTATGATTTGCTATCATAAACAAATGAAACAATTCTAACTATGCTAGGAAGAATATTTCTGCTTGTTTTTTCAGTCCTTCCTAATGGGAATATTCCCAAACCTTTGACAAATTCAAATAAAATCCTATTCCTGCTGGCATAGAGATAGTTACAGATAAAAGCCTACCCACATTGCCTGTAAGCTGGTGGATAGGCCAATTTCCTGACTACCCTAATTAGCTTTGCATAATTTGGCACATTGCTTCCTGAAATAATGATTTAATCTAATTAAGATTCTTTCAGAAGATATATTTTAAATGAATTAATTAAGGATTTTATCTCAAAAGCCCAGAAATTAATATCACCAAGAATAATATTGGCATCTTGTGCTAGATTAGCATATTAGTTTCCTTATAAACTGACTCTACTTCTAACCTATGAATAGTTAAGGAATTAGGTGAAATGCCTTCCCGGATTGCCAATTTCCCTTTGTGCTAGGCATGGTTTGCTGTAGAACAACTTTTGTAGCTCTCCACTGTGAAAATGTGATTTGGTCTGGCTTGTTTTAAAAAGTACCATCAGATCTACATGCAAAAGAGAGAGTAAGTGATTATTTGATATTGCTGATGAAATCTAACTCTTTGTGAGGAAAAAAAAAAAAAAAACAACACCACCTACTGCTGTTCTGTAGTGATGTGGTACCAGTTTGGCTAGCTCCTGTGTTTTGTTGTTGTTTTGTTCATTTGTTTCCCAGTAGAACTATCAAGTGGCTTGTAATGACAGAATAATATTTCATAAGTTGGATGTATTCTCTGTCAATCATAAATCTTGTCTGCCTATTAAAGAGAAGCTCACAATGGCAGAATAGAATGATGCCTTGCTGAAGTCACTGGACAATATGCATTCAGTAATTGATACCCGTTCAAGAAAACCTTCACTGATGTGTTGAGGTCAAATTCATCTGACTGGATGAAGGCCTAGAGAAGAGTATGTGACTTTTAAAAGTGGTTATACTAGGTAATGTATCTGCTTGTGTAAAAATAAATAAATAAATAAATAAAAATCTTTATTCCAGATCCAAAGCTCAGTGGATTGAATGTAGGCAAAACTTTTGATTTTAACAATTTCAAAATAGCATTAAGGAATAGTGAAAGAACAATGTTTAGAAGTTCAGACTGTGTTAATTTAGCCATGGAATGGAATAGGTTAAGTCTGAATAGGTAAAGTGGAGCATTTTTATTTTTTTTTCAGTTGCTCTGCTTCCGTTGCTGTAATCACCCCCACAGGGCATTTGCCACCATCCATGAGTCAGTATGGAGATAAAGTACTGGCCACTTTTCTCTTACAGAAATATCTAAAGCCAGCTGGATTTCTGCACATTGGTTCAGTTCACCTTCCCTTACTCCTTCATCTTCCTCTTCTCCTCCAGGCAAATTACAATAGTTCTTAAGAATTTTGAATATCCTTGGGATGTTCAAACCAACTTGTTTCTATTGCTATGTCTCCTGAAGGTTTTTCAGGTTTTAAAGTTCTACAGCTATTTAAGAATACCACTCAAATATCTGTCTTGAGGCAGGATAGTTTTGAGTGGCAGGGAGTGTGGGTTAGTATGCATAGGCACCTAGGACAGTGGGCACCTGCAGTATTTTGGAACTTCACCCCTGAACATGTACAGAATCCTGAAAAACTAGTAAACTGTTTGAAAAAAGTGTACTGTTACACAGGCAGTTCTGGAGAGACACAAATCAATGCAGCATGCTGAGGCCAGGCTCACGCCTGCCAAGCCCTGTTCAGCGTTATTCAGCACCTTCAAGATGAAGAGAAGGAAGACCTCAAGGCTCAGACAGGACCCATCAGTGAACAGGGCATATTGCTTCTTATTTTCTGTAGTTATACAGTGAGACATCCTCAGCATGTCACTTCCTCCTCTGGAGATATTCTGAAATCTTTGCCCTCTGGCCAGTCCAGGACCACTTCCAAGATTCGTGACTGGAGTTTCCTATAAGTCCATTGTGTGATCACTTACTCCATGTAGCATCAGTTGTACAATGTGTAGGGGGGACCCTCCATTTGAACATCCAGCCCAGCACTGGAATTTCAGTTGCCAAGAGGAGCTGTGTTTCAGGGCCAACCACTTCTGAAGCAGCTCAAAGCCTTTTATACACTGCCAATACAACGTATGGGAATATGTATGAGGTGCCACTGAAGTCACTTGTTCAGCCTAGAGAAGAGGAGTAGGGGAGAGAAGACTGAGGGGAGGCCTCATAGTGGCCTACAGCTTCTTCACGAGGGGAGCAAAGGAGCAGGCACTGGTCTCTGCTCTCTGATGAGAGTGACTGGACCCAAGGGAATGGCATGGAGCTGGGACAGGGGAGGGTCAGGCTGGGTGTTAGGGAAAGTTTCTGCACCCAGAGAGTGGTCAGGCACGGGGACAGGCTCCCCAGGGAAGTGGTCATGGAAATGAGCCTATTGGAGTTCAAGAAACATTTGGGCAACATTCTGAGACATATGGTCTGATTTTTGGGTGGTCCTGTGTGGAGCCAGGTGTTGGACTCGATGGTCCTTGTGGGTCCCTTCCAACCCGGTCCCTTCTGTGATTCTATGATGATTCTATGATTCCATGTTTCAATATAGCTTTTTCAGTTGGAGTATATTGATCCTCTGTATCCCTGACTCCAGAACCCTAGGGGAGGACCTCAAGTCTCTCCTGGTGCTTTCTGCCAAAGGCTCCAGGTAGGGACATTCTCCCTAGCTGCAATGTAGAGCATTTTTACATCTTGTCTTGCCCAGACTGGCCTAAGGGCTACTGCATGAACTGTTTAATTTGTTCAAAGCCTTGTTGTTGCTCAGGGCCCCATTTGAAATCATTCGTCTCCTGGATCCGTTGATAGAGAGGGCTTACAATCAGACTGTAATTTGGAATATACATTCTTCAAAAACCCACAGCACTTAAGAGAGCTTGTTTCCTTTTTTAAAAGCCTGCTGTGGTGTTGCAGGAAGAACGGCCAAAAACACGACAGACAATAATATGGTCAGATCATGCTCTCTCTTTATTACCCGAATAGCCTGACTTTTATAGCAAACTTAACAGGGGCGAATAGTGTCTCACACAAGATTATGGGTCAAAAGCACTCAGACAAACAACTGCAAGGAAACAACCCCACCTGCAAGAAAACAACCCCCTTGTGATTAGCAGTCACGTAGATCCTGTCCTTGAAGACAGCTGCTGGCAACAATATTTTTCTAAATTCCTCAGTCGGGCGATGTGGGAACACTGTCATGGGAATTTCTCATAGTCATCCTGGTAGCTTGGTTTGCTCAGCTGCAGCAAGTCGTGGCCTCCTTGCTGTTTCAAAAATCCCTCAACACTGTGGTATAACCTGGAAGGCAGCTAAGAACCACACAGCCGATTATTGTCTCTATCCCATTGGGATGGGGGAGAGAATAGGAAAAAGGTAAAATTCTTGGGTTGTGATAAAGACCATTTAATAGGACAGAAAAGGAAGAGAAAATAGTAATAATAATAATAATAATAATAATATACAAAACCAGTGACGCACATTGTAACTGCTCACCACCTACTGGCCGATGTCCAGCCCATCCCTGAGCAGTGGCAACCTCCAACAGCCAACTCCCCCAGTTTTACTGTTCATCATGATGCCATAATGGTGCGGGATGTCCCTTTGGCCAGCTTGAGTCATTTGTCCTGGTTCTGTCCCCTCCCAGCTTCTCGTGCACCACCAGCTTCCTTGCCTTCAGGGTAGTATGAGAAGATGAAAAGTCCTTGTGGACTTTTGTGTCCTTTGTGAACAACATAGGCTGTGTCTTCAGGCAAGACTTCAGTTGAGTGATAGACTGTCAGGAAATACATGTATAGGACAAGACACACTTAGGCTATTTGTAAACTCAGTTTCAGAAACTACACTGTTGAGACTAGACTGTTTCTATGAGAGCAGATGACTGACAATTCTGACAACACTAGAAATGCAGATGAAAATCAAGGTACTGATGTCATTTGTGATTGTTCTGTTTGCTTTGACCAGAGCTTTCAGAAGGCCCAATTACAAACATTCAGAGTGCAATGCTGCACCAAGTTTCAGTAATGTTGTGTTCTATTGCAGTAACTACTATATCAAGCTCTAATAATAATACAGCCGTGTGTATTGGACTTACATGGCAAGGTTTCAGTACTGGGGGCTGCAGAGGTGTCCTCTGTAAGCAAAGCCCAGCAGCTTCCCCATGTCAGATCAGAGCCAGCTCCATATGGCTCCAAATGGGACCTGTTGCTGGTCAGAGCCAAACCAGGGAGTGACGCTGGTTGGGCCTCTGGGAGAGCAGATTAAGGAAAAGGAAAAAACTGCTGTGCAACAGCAGCTGGGAGAGAGGAATGAGAAAATGTGAGAGAACCAGTCCTGCAGACACCAAGACCAGTGCAGTAGGAGGGCAGGAGGTGCTCCAGGCACACAGCAGCAGTTTCCCTGCGGCCTGTGGAGAGGCCCCTGGTGGAGCAGGCTGTCCCCCTGCAACCCATGGGTCCCACATGGAGCAGATCTCCACACTGCAGCCCGTGGAGGAGCCCCCAGTGGAGCAGGTGGATGTGGCCTGGAGGAGGCTGCGGCCCAGGGAGAGCCCCCGCAGGAGCAGGCCCTGGGCCGGAGCTGCAGCCCGTGGAGAGGAGTCCACACAGGAACAGGAGGTCTGGGGAGAGCTGCTGCCTGTAGGGGACCCGTGCTGCAGCAGTTTGCTCTTGGGGGATGGACCCCATGGTACAGAGCCATGTGTGAGTAGTTCTTGAAGAGCTGCTGTCTGTGGGCAGCCCCCACAGGCTCAGTTTGGGAGAAACATTGTCCCATGGGAGGGACCCCACGTGGAGCAGGGGCAGAGAGTGAGGATGGAAGAGTTGCACAAATTAAATGTTAGGGACTGACTGCAACCACCATTATCCTGCACTGCTCAGGTGAATGTGGTAGAAGAGAGTGGATGGTGAGGAATGGTGGTTTTAGTTTGCTTTTAGTTCCTTACTGCTCTAGTCTGTTAGCAATAGACTAATTCCCTACACTGATTCTGTTCGGTAATTGGTGAGTGATCTGCCTGTCCCTATCCCAGCCCTTGAGCTTTTTCATTGTATTTTCTCTCCCTGTTGCTCTGAGGAGGGGAAGAGAGAGATCAGTGTGGTGGAGCTCAGCTAGCCATCAGTGTGAACTATCACACCATGACAGTTTATTAATCTGAATGGTGAAATAGTCTCTGACTTGGATGATAAGACCATTTTGTGTCTATGTTGATGTGAGGACTGCAATTTATATGGAAAATTGTTGTATAAATGTTTCTTCAAATCATTCTGCCAGTAGTATTTTTGAGTGATTTTCTGTCAGTACACTGAAAAAGATTATTTGTGTTTAAATGTCTTCTGAGTATCTTTCTAAATATTCACTATAAACTTTATTTAAAAGTGTACATTATTACTTACGGAACTACAGTTTCTGAGACAATTATTAGACTTACAGAATGCATGTAGACGAAGTAATGATTTTCATTAATGTAACTGAGCTATATAATCATTAAGAGATGTTGAGATTCTGCCCTGACATTGGGATGTAATCCACTCACAGCCATATTAATTCATATATTTCTGTTTGAGCTTATTTACCCCTACAAATGGTCTGGTCCCAGGAAAAGTACTGATATCAAAAGCATCGAGTTAGTACAGTGGAACAAAACAGAGGTAGTGTCTATAGAGTTATATTAGTATAGTGAACATAAAGTGGCAGGAGAGTGAGACCAATGGGATTCTTTAATCAAGAAAATTGAAAAGCACTTTCTACAGATTTAGTCACACTGCTGGCCCATTCTTGGTTGCCTGCAGCTGAGTGTTCACTCACAGCATGGTTTTTGTACTGCACTTTGATCTAAAGTTTGCTTTGTTATTAACAGCGAAGCTTAGTCATGTCAAAAAGATATCAGGCTATAAATTAATGTCCTGTTCCTACACAATTTATAATGTAAATCTTACTTTCCTGATAACAAGAGAAATGTTTATGATGTATATGTACACGGCAGCCATATCTAACCACGATAAAAAAAAAAAAAAAAAGGAAACAGAAAAACAAAGCCCACTGGCTGCCCCTGAAACTAGACATTCCCTAAGCTGAAATGTTCCCCTTCCTATTGGACCTAGCAGACTGAAAATTCATTGATTGTCCCCCAGTAGAGTATTTCTTGTCTTCATCAAATCCCTTTCCATGAAATAACCCCAAACAGAAGCTGCATTTCAGTCTTGAAGAGGTTCAGTGATAGCACAGATACACTGGTGTCACCAGAGCAGAGCCCTATGCACTTACAGAGCTTTACTGTGACTGAAGTGATAGAAGGTGCTTGCCTATTTGCAGTCCCACTGTTTAGAGACAGTAAGAAGTAGCCAAATCATTCTTAGAAAAAATCTACCGTTGAAATGCTTGTATTGGGTTTACCCTTTTTATCACAAAAATCTGCCCACATATTTGGATAAATTGATTTTCCTGCTCCTGGCTGGCTTTGCTAAAGATTTATGCTAGCTGCTTGTTGGTGCAAATAATTGTTTTAAATTAACTCTGCTCTTTTTTTTTTTTTTTTTTTTTTTCCAAATTGGTAGATAGGAAAAATTAATCTGCAGCAAACATAGTTTTGCTATAGATCACTTGATTCTACCTCATTTATACTCCCTCATTTAAGGAGACCCTATATAAATATGCAACTGAATTGCTAGGGTTACCATAACGCCTATGAGATGTTCACGCACTTTCACATTAACAGAAGTTTGAATTTCCAAACATCTCCCTGAGAAATTAATGATATCAGAAAATGTATTTGATGAGAAAAATGATTGGAATTTTCATTTAATAATGCCTATTATTTGTATAATTAAACCTAATGTAAAGTTGCTTTCAGATCTTGTTTTGTCTTTGTATTTCCTTGATGAAATCTGATATTACTAAAATTAAAAAAGAAATATTACTTTTTCTTGCCTAACTCTAAAATGTGATAGGATTTTTGTTGTTGTTGTTTCTATTGTTTATTTTTGTTTGGTTTTTTGCTTTTTTAAAGTATAGTGGGGGATTTGGAAACTATTGTAAACGCAGCTAATTATACAAGTTATTTATACAGGTACACATATTTTAAAAGTAGAGATCTAAATTTAGACTTTTAATCTCCAAATGAACACTTAAATATTGATTCAGTGGTTCAGTGTTAAGGTCTAATTCCTGAAAAGCTTAAACAAGTATAGCATATCAGTTGTTCACCTACTTCATCTAATTCACTCACTCACGGAAGTCTGAAGCCTTGCAAGTCCTTACCTGAGGGGATAAAGCTTGCAAATAAGAAATCTGTTTTTACATTATTTTATTCTTTTACTACACCAATATATTAGCAATTTATGTACTCACACAAGCTTATCTTTTCTAAAAGCTTAGATGCTTCGAACGCTGAAATTTTATAATTTAACCATTTGCTAAATTTCATATTTGTTACTAGATGTCTTAGATGTATAAAGCTAATAATCCCATTATTCAACATAAAATTATTTGATTAAAGATGTATATAAAGATGTATATATAAAGATGTATAAAGACAATGCAACACAGAATGAGCACACTGAGCAGTCATCAGTCCACTAAGTACATGACCTCAATTTTCAGAAAGGTCTGTTTGTTAGAGGAATGGCACTTGAAATATATAAGGCTGGTTTATTGTCTCTATATTTGTAGGAACATCTTTTAGTAGATACTAGATATTCTCCTTCACTTTCATGTGTTCTTTTAATTTTTAATGCCACTTAAAATTTCTCATAAGGAGCATGTACAGAATTAGATTTGAGTCTTAAAAACTGTATAAAACAAGTCAAATTGTTGATAAGAAGAAAAAAGTGCTTTTTATAGTGTTGATATTTTAGGAATTGCATATAATTGAAAACATTCTGAGTCACTATATGCCTTAATGAGTGTCATAACTCTTATTTTTCTTTGAATGTTTTATTATTTCAGGTATGTTTTTCAAATTTTATGTTTTGTTTAAACTTAATGTGACACAGTTTAAACAAGTTTGGAATATCTGACACAGAAAAGTCTATGATTTTTTTTTTATTATTTTTTTGAGGTTAGTTTAGAAGAGTAACATTTCTCTGAAGTTAAGACAGTCACACGTCTCAATTCTAATTCAGAAGTAAACTGACTTTAAGTTATTGAGAGTCTTAATGGATAGGTGATTTTGTGTGAAGGTATACATCTGAAAGAACCTGTCGAATAATAATGGTGCTTTTACATACACTAACAATGAAACTGTTACTATATAATGCTGCAGTAACAGGCTAAGCTAAGAAAAAAAAACATACACACAACCTTCTATTTATCGATTACCATCCATTAAATGTAAGTCCTATTTTCAAGTATCTTGTGGCACAATCTACATTACATAGTATCCCATTGCAGTTATAGTGTGTAGTCTTGTACATTAATGATAACATAGGGAAAGATCAGGGAAAAAATAACTACAAGATTGTGCTTGAGGGTTGATATTAAAGCCTTAGCAAGATCTGGATTAGCTCAATGCTGCAGCAAAGTAACCAGTAGGACTCTTTCTGCAGAGTTAAAAGGAGCCTTCTTGACCTCGTTTGATTACTGAAATTGAAGCAAACCCTGTGGCCATTACCTTTCTGTGAATCGTGGGATTTTTGTCATGGAGTTTAACTTTCTAAATTACTTTGCAGAGGAAAAAATCTTGAATTGTGTTCACAGGAATTGGAAACTGAGCTAACAAATAGTTCAGTAAATTAAAAAAAAAAAAAAGAAAAAAAAAGCTGAGAGGAAGGAAAGGAAGAGAAGGAAGGAAGGAAGGAAGGAAGGAAGGAAGGAAGGAAGGAAGGAAGGAAGGAAGGAAGGAAGGAAGGAAGGAAGGAAGGAAGGAAGGAAGGAAGGAAGGAAGGAAGGAAGGAAGGAAGGAAGGAAGGAAGGTATTTAAGAGACATGTGGGTGTGCTGCTTCAGGGTGAGGGTGTGGTGTGGGCTAGAACTAGGTGATCTTAAGATCTCTTCCAATGTAAGCCATTCGAAGATTCTTAGAAACATGGTTTAGTGGCATACTTGGTAGTGTTCGTTGCTAGTTGGACTTAATGATCTAAAGGATCATTTCCAATCTAAATGAGTCTGATTCTGTGAATATAATTTTAACATATGTCTGTAATGCGACAAAGTATCATAGACATGCTAAGGAGATTGAATATCCAGCTTCTCTCTCAGAGTACCTTTAACCTAATCAATGAGTGAAGACAGCTGCTGTTCCATTATGACCTATGTTCAGCAGAAAGCTACTGGAATAGCAGTATTTAAAACAAATGCATACAAATAAGTCCCAACAAAAATGGGAGGACAAAGTCCCAACAAATGGGGGGCAGCTGCCGACTGTGGGGGGACCCGTGCTGGAGCTCCTGACGGATGACCCCATGGCACAGAGCCATGTGGGAGCAGTTCTTGAAGAGCTGCTGCCTGTGGGCAGCCCCCGCAAGCTCAGTTCGGGAAGGACAGCATCCTGTGGGAGGGACCCCATGTGGAGCAGGGGCAGAGAGTGACCGTGAAGGAGTGGCAGAGGCAAAGCGTAATGGACTGACCACAGCCCCCATTTCCCATTCCCCTGCTCTGCTCAGGGGGAGGAGGTAGAAGAGGTAGATGGAGGGGAAGATGTTTGTAATTTGCTTTTAGATTCTGACTGTTCCAGTCCACTAGTGATAGGAAATAAATTATATTAATCTATTTATTTTAAGTCTGTTTAACCCATGATGGTAATTGTTATCTCCCTGTCCTTATCTCAACCCTTGAGTCCTTTTCATCATATTTTCTCCCCCTTTTCCTTTGAGGAGGGAATGAGAGGGCAGTTATGATGGAGTTCAGCTGCCCACCAGGGTAAAACCACCACACCAACTTGTGCAGGATTTGAGGCTCCAGCTGGATGCATATAAGTCTGTTGGGTGCAATGGGTTTTATTCCAGGGAAAAAGCTGGCTGATGTCATTGAGAGACCTTGTGGTTTTCAATGGTCTTCAGAAGCTGGAGAGGTCCTGGTCAACTGGAAGCTGGCAAATATTATTCCAGTTTTCAAGAATGACAAGAAAGAGGACCCTGGTAATTACAGGTCTGTCAGTCTCACTTCAGCGCCTGGTAAAATTATGGAGAAGATTATTCTGGGAGTTACTGAATAACACTTGAAAGACAACATAGTCATTTGTCACAGCCAACAAGGGTTCATGAGAGGAAAGTCCTGTTTAATTAACTTAATTTCATTTGATGACAAGGTTACTCACCGAGTTGACCAAGGGAAGCCAGTTGATGTAATCTTTCTGAATTTCAGCAAAGCTTTTGATACTGTTTCTCACAGTATTCTGGACAAAATGTCCCTCATACAGCAATGGTTGGGCTCACAAGGTAGAGTAAATGGGGTTACATCAGGCTGGAAGCCAGTTGCTATGGGGTTCACAGGGCTCCATTATGGGGACATCTTAAATGTTCTCTTAAATGTTTTCATAAATGACTTGGATGCAGGCCTTTTTTTGTTTGTTTTGTTTTGTTTTGTTTTTCCAGGCATCTAACATTATCTTTCATATATATATAAAGCTCAACAACCCCAGTTTATAAGATAATGCAAATACTATTATTCATTCAAGTTATTGCTAAATTTTGACTGGAACAACATTATAATTCATTCCTATTCTTGAAATGATTAACTTCTAACACCATTCAAGGGTACTGTTGGCCTAGATGTAACTAACTGGATTGTTGTAGTAGAGATAAACATACTGGGTGTGTCAAGTAGGGAGGTTGCACACATCCCTGGAAGAGGGAATTTTATCTTTCTTCTCATTGGGCAAAAAAAAAAACAACGTTATACCAGTCAGCTCATTGACTAGAGCTCTCTGAAAACTAGAGAAAGTAGATGTTTCTCATCTACTAATAATTTAAATGAAATGGCAAGTACTGTAGTCTCAGTCACAAATTAATTAGTTAATTAATTAAAATAATAAATAATTTAATTAATTAATAATAAATAAAATAAATAAATAAATAAATAAGATTAAAAATTCTCTTCATCCTACCACAGAGATCAATAATGAAAGTGATAAATTCAAAGTTATGTGCTTGATGATGAACAGTTTTTCCTTTCCTTTCTGGGAACTAGACCTTCAGAAGGCATGTTTTCCTTATCTGTGAGGTTTGGTTTGAAAAGTTTGCTGTTCTGACTGTCACTGTATGAAGTAAATATAAAATAACAGCTAATTGAGGCTTCCTGCTGATGCTTCTGCAAATTTTGCAAATAAGTTCTTTGAGGATTTCAGACCAAAAGATCTTTAGTATAGTGGACAGATCAGAAAATTAAGGAGAAAAATTCATTTTTTAGAGGAAATAATATGTACACGTGTGTGCCAATATATATGTATGAATGTATATAATTATTTGATGAAAAAAGTCTAAAATATTTCTTGTTCCTTTCTACTGTCTTGGAATGCTTTTGGACAGTCATGATATTTACGCTAAAATATAGGGTATTTCCTTTAACATCATTCTACCTCCTTCTTTGTAAGCACTACTGTACTGTCATAATCTTGTCTTCACTCATTGTGCCCACGTTAATTTTAGGGGCAAAAAATCTGGTTACAGCACTGAGATTTCAATTTACACTTACGAATTACAATTTTATTGGTGTTAAAGCTATTGGCTATGAGAAATCTTTTTCGAGCTGTCAGATGTTATCCCACTAGGAAAAGATGATTGAAAGGACTGTGGTTCCTATATTATTTTCCAGATGTAATGCTTGCCTAGCACAATTTTACATGCAAATCTCTTTCAGGATCTTTAATCAAATGAGATATGTTATTGCAAAGTATTGTTAATTAGAGTGTCTAGTATTCATGGGTTGTGTGCAATGCAAACAAAACCAGACCTGTTTTACCAGCCTCTCCTCTTTCTGTCCTGGTGACATTGTTCTGGCTAACCTGGAAGCTGAAATTGGCCTAGGAATTGTCTGGGGTAGAAGCCAAAGTTCAGTGTAGAGACATTTAGGAAAGGAAAATTCTTTAACAGAAGAATTACCTTCACTTGCCAGCTGGATGCTTACCAGTGCTACTGGTGCTGTAACTGCCACTGCTGGGATCCAGAGATCCTTTCCAGCAACTCTCATTTATGAAACAAGACTCTAGGATTGGATCTCTACAAAGGGAAAAAGAAAAGAAAAGAAAAAGGAAAGGAAAGGAAAGGAAAGGAAAGGAAAGGAAAGGAAAGGAAAGGAAAGGAAAGGAAAGGAAAGGAAAGGAAAGGAAAGGAAAGGAAAGGAAAGGAAAGGAAAGGAAAGGAAAGGAAAGGAAAGGAAAGGAAAGGAAAGGAAAGGAAAGGAAAGGAAAGGAAAGGAAAGACTGTTAACAATATAGTTACAGATAGTTCATAGTTATATATAATATAGTAAAAATATAGATGTGCTATTAACCTGGGTTATTAGACGGGGCTCTGCCTTAGACAAAAGACTTTTGTAAAAAATTCAGGTCTTCCCTCTTGTTCAAGCAATACTTTTCGTATGCCTCCAGCCTTGTGGTGGGGTCAGGAAACAAGAAGTCATCATGACCATTAAAAGTCCCCTTTACCCCATTTTTTTTTCCTGCCTCAGTCCAGGCACAGCCTATTTCATCCTGGGATTTTCCTGCTTGAATCACAATTCTAGGTGTCCATGAGGTTGGGAAGAATTATAATCATTTTGATACCTTTGCTTGAAATATATTTGCTTCAATGACATTTAGTTAATACATTTCTAGATTACTTTATTATGAAATTCTGTGTACATTCCAGGTTATAAACTTGCAGGTCATATACATTCTGTCCATGACATGTCAGTCAGAGGAAATAAATTGAAATGGTGACAATATAGTTGCATATAATTTCTGCAGAGATAATGTAAAATATTTCCGGAGGTGATCTAGGCTCTCTTTAAGAGGTATTTATTCAAGCATATGGAAAGAAATTGTTTTTTGCCTTGGACAGTTAAAAAATAAATGGAAGTAGGTAAATTTGTACCTTATTATTGTCAAGACTTTTAATGCTTTTGCAATACAGAATAAACATTATATGGAAGTAAATCTAGATATAGTCATAGAACAACTGACAGTTAGCTAACAATTTCACAATTACAGCTAGGCTATTTTAAAGCTGTCATTGTTTTCAAGACTGGTACTGACAGTTACCATGTCACTTATGTTGAGAAAGACTCCTAATTCATGGTTGTGAGGCTTGATCCTGCCTTGAAAAATCACTCTTCTTGAATACCTGTAGTTGAAATCATGTCATTGCCTTTCCCTATTTTATAGATCTTAAAGTGCCTAGTCTACATAAGTAATCAATCACATCTTGAAGCCACTGTTCATATGGACAATTAAAACCTAAAGAAAATGAAAGGAAGTGAAGGTATGATTTTAAACCAGTTCAGTTAAATATACTGTAAGTGGATTTAAGATCTAGTAGTAGTCTCTGAGGGTGAATTTTTATGTTTCAATTAATGCACACACTTCTGTATAAGCTGGAGCCAATTTTTGCATATAAAGTGGATAATAGTTAGTGGAAATGGTTATGTTAGCATATGTCCTCTCCCATATATAGCTATCCAGTTTGCTTTACGAGATGTATGCTATGTACATGAAAAAGGGACATCAGTTTGCATGGTTCCTTTCTATTACTGTAAGTCTTTATAATTTCAGTTATGGATCTTCATGGATGACACACCCAAAAATATTTATTAAATATATGTATATTTTTAGAAGAAGAGTAACAGAGTTTATATTGTGCACCAAATTGCATTGTCAAATGGATTTTGTTAAATGGAAGCATATAAAAGCTGTTGTGCAAATCAGAAAGGTGGGCTTCATGTAATGTCAATCACTTTAAAGACTTAGGCAATATTATAGTAAAGTTAAGCAATTTCATGTGACCACTGTCAGCTGAAATGGGCAGTTTTAGGATTTTGTTTCATCCTAAAGTAGACTTCAGAATAAGTCCGTAGACTCATTCTCTTGAAGTACCTAAGCTTCACCATCAAAGGAAAGCTAAGAATGTCTGCTGAGATCTTGATGGCTACAAGGTCATGATGAATCTCACTTTGGTATTCTGTGTTATAAATGTGGGATGACTGGCACAAGACACAATGTGCCACAGGACAAACATTGACTCAAAATATGTACTTTGTTTTTTAAATCATTAAATCAGACAATGTGCTGTTGCTCTCCATTAGTGTGTGACATCATGTGATGTATCAGCATGTCTACCATGCATTTATTTTTCTGTCATCACAAGAATTCATCTCATACATATGTCTTTGTAGAAACCATCCTATTCTTTCAATCTTAATGAAAATGAACAAACCAAGCAAACAAGAGTTGTTTTTTTTTTTTTTTTTTGTTTTTTTTTGTTTTTTTTTTTAAAGGGTCACCTTTTATATTATTTTATTATGCATGCTCTGCATTTAGGATTGACTTCTCATGCTTTATTTGTATCTTTTCTTTCTCCCAGATGTTTTTGAATAGTCTTATATGTTGCCCAATAAAAAATCATCTCCAGTGAGATAGTGTAGGGGTAACCTTATTGTTCATGCTTCTTTCTTCCACGAGTATTATAACTCTAAGTACCTTTCAGCAAGATATTTCTATTGCTGTTCTTTCTCAGAGGGGTCTGTAGTCCTCAGATATGTTCTTTACACTGGATGATTGCATACAGGCATATATTCAGTCCATCTCACCATGTCTTCCTCCCTTCAAATAGCACGGAATGCCTGTTCTTTGTGATGTACTGCGTAGGATGATTTCTTTGTTCTGATAATTGTTATAACTGTAGCTTAAAATTTGGTGTAATAACTGTCAAAACTTTTTTTTTTTTTTTTTTAATAAAACATCCATCACAGGAACATCTTGACACTACAGCAATGTACACTGAAATACTTTCACTTCATTCTGTTTTGTACACTGAATGCTTCCACTGATGCCTAGAAAACCTGCGTGGGGTTCGTTATAGAATCTAACATGCATGGAAATATACATAATACATTCTTTATATTACTCTCTTACCTATGTGATTTTATTGAGTAGGGGGAAATACATACAATTTCAATTTTATTTTTTATTTTTTACTTTGAAATAAATACACCTGACGTTCAAGGCTCACTTTATATCTTCTGCTTCTGTCAGTTTTCAACCTTGACCCACCTTACACCTGCTGCTGAGTGATTCTTCTCCTAGAGAATTCTTGACTGGTGCCTTCCAGTCAAGAGGACTTCCAGGGGTCTGAGTGATCCTCTCACTTCTGACACACTTGCTTCATATGGTTCAGCTGGACTGAACTTGTATTTTCAGATCTTGACTCAGGCTTCCAACCTTTTCCTCTAATCTCTCTGTAACTTCTCTACATTTGTTACAGGTTTAGGCATGAGGCTGATGATCACTGAAAGCCTTCTCTATTTCAGTGTGAAATCCAGTTAAAATGGTAAGCTCACTCAGTACCAGCTCTTCTAATAGGATCAGAGTATAACTCCAGGCAAGAAGAAAGGTATATCTTTTCCTACAGATTAAGAGAAAGTAAGGCATAGAGAAAGATAATTTTAAAGTAATATTGGAGGCTGAATTTGGTTGTATCCCACCTTTTTGTGTGTTTGGGGGGTGGGGGTGGAGGGGTGGGGAGGTGGTTCACAACTAGTATTCTAAGGTTTTAGTGTATTGCAACATGACTGTTTCAAGGCAGTGACAGTTCACTCAGCGTAGAGATAGATGTATAGGTAACTTTATGAAGTTACATTTAGATAGCATAATCTCAGTATGAGCAGAATATGAGGTGCTTTTCAAAGAGCAGTGTCAGGAAAAGTGTGCTGATTCAGGCAATAAAAAATATAATGAAAACATAATAATTTGAATTATATATATTTTGTCGCTGGACTTGTGAAATGCATCATTACAAGTCTCCTTTTTAACATTACATTAACATAAGTTACCAACTGATGCAAAATTATATGTATTTCATAGAATCATAGAATAGTTTGGGTTGGAAAGGGCTCTTAAAGATCATTCATTAAGATTTGGAATTCCTATTACATAACACTGGAGTTTTAACAGAAGGAGGATAAAGTGTTCATTTCTATTGAATTTCAGTTGGATTTATTCACTTGGCCTTTGGATATTAGTTATTGCTTAAGATCAAGATCACAAACTTTTTAAAAGACATTAAGCCTTGCGAAATATATGAAAACTGAATATTTGAAAACAATTGAAATATTGTGGGGGAGGAAAGAAGGGAGGTAAGAATCAGGAAAAAGAAAACAATGTGGGGAAAAATGACAAGGGGAATAGGTACATAGGAACAAATAAAAATGGAAAGATACTTTCCATAAAGCTGCAAACATCTATAAAATGTTTAGAGGTTCAAGAAGCATATTTCTTGTTGAATAATATTCATTCACTCTTCCTTTTTTTTTTTTTATTTTTTTTTTATTTTTCCAAAATAGAATATCAAGAAAATAAATTTGTTTCTGGTCAACCTAAAGCAGACATTAGCTGGGCTCATGCTTAAATGTTTTATAGAAATATTAGTTTCATGGTATTAGACATTTCAAAAAATTTCCTTTATTTTCATTTGTGCCTATTTATAAGTAAAGAGAACAATTTTAAAATTGAAATTCAAAAAGACAAAAAAATCACTTAGAAATAATTCCAGTAAGTGTAACATTAGTTTGAAAAATACCAAAGCAGTTCTTATCAAAATATTTCCTTAAACTATTCATGGCCAAAAGAGGATTCCACAAATACAATTTGGTTAATTAAGAGATGTAGTTCACAAGTGAACTAGCTCATTTGGAGGACTTTCCTGTTTGTTGAAGACATTTACTCAGCTTTCTTCATAACCTCAGATAAATGAAAATCAATGTGTACCCAATCATTCAAAAATTCTGTACAACAAAGACTATTTTAATCCCTATAGTTAACTTTAACTTTCCCTCTCTTGCTGTCTTACTTCTGGAGGTGTTAAAACAAAACAAAACAAAACAAAACAAAACAAAACAAAACAAAAAGTGGTTTTCATTTCTGAATAAAAGTTAAATGTGAAAGTGTGTTAGGAAGGATGAAGGGAAGGGGTGAAAATGAAGAGGGTTCCAAATGTTCTCACTATAATGTTACTCTGTCTGCTTCAAAGATTTCTACTGAAATTTTATCTGTAGCTTCACAGTGTCCAGAGATAAGAAGAAGGTGATGATAGGATGATACTAATATAAAAATTGCATTCATTTACTATGACAAATATTTGTGTTGTATGTCTAGTCTTGTATATGCCATTTCATTATGAAAAGAAATATCTTTTTTTTTTTTCGATGCCAAACACACACACACACAAAACACAACAAAACAATAAAAACTACAAACAAATGAAAAATGATGTAATGGAAAAACAAAAACAGAAAAGCAAAGAAAAGATTAAAAACAAACAAACAAACAAAAAAGCACTCAGATAAGGTATATCCTGAAAGTGAGCAGATCTAAACTAAGAAGAGTAAGTGAGAAAGAGTAAAAAAATAAAGGAATTAATACATGGAGATGAATATACAGTATAAGATATTAAAATGCAAAGACTGAAAGCTCATCCTTTAAACTTTCTTACTTTCCTTAACTGACAAAGATGTTGCATATCGGTAAGGTTTTAAATATTAAATAGCTACATAGACTTCTACCTTCTATGACATCTTCCACCATTTGCAAGAAGAGGGTAAATTGTATGTTTGAGATCTGCTGTGTTAGATTTCTCTGGTATAATTTGCGATATCTTATTGAAGTCTGTCTGGCAGAAATAAAATCAGTTTTTAAAAGTGGTGATATTTTTAACGTTCTTTAACAAATATTTTGTATTAATTAATAAAAAAAAAATAGAATGTGACTAAATAAAGTAGAAAAATCACTAATGAGATGTTCCTTATATAGATTTTGGGTCAGGCATCAAGAGATAGGGCAATAGTATATGAGGAAAAATATTACATAATATTGTTGTGACTGCATTTTGCTAGATGAGTAAGAACCATGTGAACAATTTTATTCCTCACAAGATTCACAGAAATTTGTTTCAATAATTGCTCATTGTCATCAAAAAACTCAGAAGAGATAACCAAAGATCATTTCAGAATGCATTTGAGATTGTTTGGGAAGGCTGCCGAAACCCAGCCTTTTAATTATTTATATTTCAGCCATCGTCCTCCATACCAAAGAGGCTTTGACCATTTGGCTTGCTTGATTGCAGCACATATTTCACAGTCATGAATAACCTGTGCTACAACGTCCATGGTCAGGTCCACCCGTCGATGACAAGCCCATCTGTATGTTGCATCTCTAGCTTGATGGCCTGAGGTGTCATGGGCCCATCGGGCTATAAATAATTCATCTTTATGCTGCCAATCCAGGTCCACCTGAGCTACTTCAATCTTAGCAGCCTGATCCACCTGCTGGTTGTTCTGATGTTCTTCGGTAGCCCGATTCTTGGGCACATGAGCATCTACGTGGCATACCTTTACAGCCAGGTTCTCTACCTGAGCAGCAATATCTTACCATAATGCAGCAGCCCAGATGGGTTTGCCCCTGCGCTGCCAGTTGTTTTGCTTCCATTGCTGTAACCATCCCCACAGGGCATTTGCTACCATCCATGAATCAGTGTAGAGATAGAGAACTGGCCATTTTTCTCGTTCAGCAATGTCTAAAGCCAGCTGAATGGCCTTCACTTCTGCAAACTGACTCGATTCACCTTCTTCCTCAGCAGCTTCTGCAACTCGTCGTGTAGTACTCCATACAGCAGCCTTCCATCTCCAATGCTTCCCCACAATATGACAGGACCCATCAGTGAACAGGGCATATTTCTTCTCATTCTCTGGTAATTGGTTGTACAGTGGGGCTTCTTCAGCCCCAGCTGCCAGACAGTGCTGCAACACAGATGTCATGGTGAAGAGATAGGCATTTGAATGCAGAGAAACTGGCTCAGATTCTGCTCAGGCATAGAAGATAGGAACAGTAAATGGAAAATGTTCAGATTAGTAAGGCCTGGATAGGGTGTTAGTAAAGTGAAGGGGAGACTGGCATTGAGGACATGCCACAGGAAAAAGGCATGCTAAATGCCATATATTGTGGCAGTAGAAGAACTTCCTTGAGCCTGGGAAATGAGGCAGAAAGATTGAGCCTGTAAGTTTATTTAAGTGAAGAAAGGAAAGCATACTTGGCAATATAATGAGACAAAAGGAAAAGGATATGACCAAATGAAAGGATACAATTACACATGATCCTTTGACATCAAACTGCAGCTTTCATTGGTCCCAAATGCACATCCTTCAGTTTCTATCTGCTGTTAAGTTGTATATGAAAGGAGAAGGCATCTTAGATCTTAATCAGCATTAGCAGCAGTATGACAGGCTATTTTTTTTCACAACACTTCCACTAATTCCTGGACTTGATAATAGCTTTCTTCCCCTGTGACATGGAATACTTTTAAAATGATTGACACTAAATGTTATTATACTGTTAGTGGACTCAGAATTAATTTTAATCAAATGCTGTAGGAATACTTTAGTTGTGTTTCCAATATGTTGTTACAGATTTCAGTGATATAGCCAACTGGCGATTTATCATTTACTACATGTGCCAATTGATACATTAATATTCTATATTTTTGTAGCAAATATATAGCAAAATTGTAATTGGATCTGAAACAATACTTCTTACAAATGTTAAATAAAATATTTAAGGCCTTAAAAATTTTCCTATGTTTGAAAGGGTATGTCCTGCAAGTCAGATAATGCTCTGCCTCAGATAATAAAATAATGAATGTTTAAATCTCTTCTGGATTCACAGGGGCAATTTTTTCCATTCTATTTAAATTATGTTTAGTACTGGGCCAGTCAGCAACAGAAGCCAGTTGCTTTTTTTTTTCTTTTATTCTGAATCAGCTGGGATATGGGCCAATCTTTTGTGAAGCTGTTCCAGCAGTGGGGCATCAGAAAAATGACTTAATGTGTGAGTTGTGTTGGCCACATCTTTACAGATTCAGCAGAGAATGCCAGACAATTTCCATATGCAATCTTCAGACATCAGTTACCAAGAACCCTGAAGGAAAGGTAGCTACAATTCTCTTCATGAGTAGCTTCTTTTCCTTTTCTTCTCTATATTTGATATAGATCTGTGATCTGGGAGGATTTAAAATTCCCCACTTATTCTTTCCATTTAGTAAGACAGGGAGCAGCAGAAGCACTGAGATTTCATTTCCTTCATGTGCATATTGAAACTATTGCTACATTTGGGAGAAAAAGAGCTACCTGGTAGAGTAGACCTGTGTCTATTGTCTAAACAGACAGAATTTTCCCTCCAACCTTTGTCTCTTCTACAGAGGTCTCTCTTTTACCAAAAGTGGTGAAGCTTGTGGGAACATAACAGTTTTTTTAATCTCTGTTTCTCTATTGAGCTAGACTGAGACTTGTAAAGTTTCTAAAGAAACAGAAGAAAACCCAGATGGAAAGACAGAATGTGATCACCTAAACCTCTTGTCCCTGAGAAAATGAGCTGAAAAACAACCACCCACCATTTATTTTCAATGTTGTTTAAGGCTCACAACTATTAATTACATTCCTTTCTTCTTCTCAATTACTTGAACATTTCAAGGCTTTTTTATTTTCTGAGTTCTAACTTGAAAATAAAGTTTCCCATAATGTGAAAAATCTGTCAGGATTTTGGTGCCTGACTAAATTTTCAGAGGCCAGCTTGACACAATAGTGTGGCTTTGACACAGTTTTGGATTTTAGGGAAATTTTAAATTATATAGAATTATTTTGCTTTGCTCTGACATCTGAATTCCATGATTAATCTACTTCCTAAAAGCTTTTACTGTAGTTAGAGCCACCAGAGGGTCATAAGTTGACTTGAATCTTACTATGCAGATATAATACAATCTCCAAAAGGACTATATATAACTTCATTTTACTATTAATTTCTGTATTTTGGTATCATTACATATTTGCATCCTAACATGCAAATTCTCAGCAGAGAGCTCACGGACCTTTGGGATTTACTGTGGAATTTGTGAAAGTAGAAGAGTAGAAAGTAGTTCAAAAGAAAATGTACTGACAAAGGCCAAAAAAAAAAAAAAAAAAGAAAAAAAAAAGTAGCATTTAACTAGTCTTGAATGTACATTGTTTACAGATAGACTCATTTCAGAATAAGGTCAGATGGAAATATCTCTGGTTCATTATGCGTGCTTAAATATGTTGTCCTTTTGAAGACAGGCACAATGTCCTGTCTCATATTGCTTCCAGTTCTAGCACACTGATTAAGAATTTACTGGAAATCATAGTTCTCTGGCATGTGAGGAGGAAATTTTGCCAGAAGAAGAGGATAACAACTCTCAAAATGTTCACCTCTGGCAAGTGAATTTGGAATTGCTTGATTGGTGAGTGCGATGAGCTTCTGACTTTATAACACTAATGCTTTTTTAAAAGCACAGCTCAATATAAAGTTTCTGAGGTTCAGTTTTTTAAGCAAAATGAAAAAAAAAAAATGTTTTGGCATCATATTATTTCTTTACACAGTTCACTGATAGGAATAAACTATACAAATTCAACACATACCAATTAATGGCTTTAGTGGTTTGTTACCTTCCACAGGTACCAGCCAGCAGAGAGGGAGGGGTGGATTAAAGAGTTTCAGAAGTGTCTACTGACAACAGGACACTACTGAGTTGCATAAATTCTAGGTTTTTCAACAAATTTGAAGAAAAATATATATCCTAAAGGTACACAGCTCAATCTCCCAGCACCTTGACTTAGTCTTCTCTCAGTTTTTCACTCCAGCCTCCTTCCCTTGCTGACAGAAGGGAATCTGTCCAGCATGTTATCTAGAAATCATTTTTACTAGGTGTCTGATGCTGCAATGAACTGTTGGAAAGATTTTGATTCCTGATCTTTCCTCTTCTGATTTAAAGAACAGGATTAAGGATGCTCTCTGTGTGTACCAGAAAGTATTCATGCATAAGATTCTCAATTCTTACCTGATGTCCTCTATATAATTGGCACATTTTGAAGCACATTGCTCTAAAGCTATTCCTGGGCTTTCATTCAGTTAGTTTATTTGACTCTTCTAAATCATAGCATTTAAAAAAGCTTTGAGGCTTCATAGAGTAGAGACTGCAAAAAGCAGAGTTACAGAAGCTGTAGTAAGTCTCTCCCATTCAGTGCTTCCATATATAACATTTTTCAATATGTGGTACATATATTCTAAATGTTTAGAAAAAAGTTCAACTATTCTTAAAGGTCCAGAGATTCAAATGAAGGCTTGAATTACTTTTGCGTGGTTATGAATTTGTTAATACCATATGGCTAAATTCTACTTATTAAGAATTATTATCTAACAAATATTTTCTCAAAGTATGCTGTCCCCCTAAATGTAGTAATATTCTGTTCCTAGCTACTGAGAGTTGCTTAGTTTGCCCTACACTGCATATTTGAAGATTAGTCATATTAACTATAATTAAAAGAAACGTTGCAATATAATGCTGTATAAATATTTTTTGGTCTCTGAAGTGATTCATTAGATAATCCTTCTCCAATAAAATTTACCTCTGAACAGAAATCTCAGTAGACGTTTTGAAGTAAAACTGAAGGACAAACATAAGATGTTTGATCATTTTATTTAAATAAAATGTTTTCTGGTGGGAAAGGATCTCAGCAACAAGTCTGAAAGTTAATTAGACAATTCTGTGGCAAAACATTTAGAGAATCTTTAAAAAAAATCCCTCCCTGGCATTTAGAAGACTGAAAAAGAGCAAAGGGAATTTGTGGATTGTTGTCAAACTTTCAAAGCAGCATATAAGAACATTTAAAAGTCTTCTGACATTTGAAACTTTTAAGACCTATCCACACGGGTTACTTGTTGTGGTAAGGAATACATTAACCAGAATAATCCCTAAAATAAATTATGATAGTCAGTTGAATTTGATTGTAGTGATTGAATTAAAATAATTAATTCAAATAAAATTTACACTCCAAAATGCCAAGAGAAAACTCAGAATCACTATATTTCATGCAGCAAAACTGAGTTTGCATAAATATAGTCCAACTTTACATAACTAGAAAGTGAAAGAAGAATGCAGGGAGAAATACTGTAGTTTAAAATCCATTTTTAAATGAAAGCTCAGTTGATGGATCAAAGAAGTGATGATGTTTAGGTCATCTGAGAGGCTGTGGGCTTATTACTGATTACTTAGATACTAAAATGCTAAACATGAGGACATTTATACCATTCACACATCCAAATGAGCCAAATTTTTGCTTAGATTCCAACATAAACATTAGCAACACAATAGGCTATCCTGATCACTTTCATCCACTTTGCCCTGCATTTCATGTGCCTGCATTTTAGATTATAATCAGCTTGGGAAAAGAGCTGTCTAAACTGAATTGAATCAATAGACCACTTCTGACAATGAAATGATAGATCTGCAATTAAGGGAGTGACTGATTCACTAAAGAGTAGAATATTATTCAGGAAATATCAGAAATAAAGAATTAAGACTAACCTATATTTTCACACACACAATCCATCTGTCATTTAACATCATGTAGCCTGTAAATCAGTGTATGACAGAAGCCATGAACAGAGGGAAATGACCAGCTAAGATTCTGTAAAATGGATACAAAATGCTCCCTAAACAAAAATCCCTGAAACACTTAATTGTAGGTAGCAAAGTGGAGGTAGCAGATTGAGGGATGGTAAAGATCCTGTTTTTAGAGTATCTTGGGTGATTGACCCTGTGGAGCCGGTCAGAATTCCTGCAGTTTTCAGTGAGCAAGAGATGTTGTTTGTATACAAATTCTTACTACAGGAAAATGGATATATGGAGCTCATTACTGACATGACTCTTACCGTTTTCCTTGTCAAGTCTTTCTCCCCAAAACTAAGATGGACTGAACTGCAGCATAAGTGGTGCATTGCAACATGGCAGCGTGACCATGAACTCAGATCCTCTGCTTTCCCAGACTGGGGCACCAGACCCCTGTGCCCCTGGGGACAGCCAGGCACTTCATCTCTCCTTCACAGAGAGGAGAGTGAATCTACCAACAGCAACTCTGCTTCTGTCTCCTTCTCCTTCCAGAAATGTGACTTCTGTCTTCCCTCTCATGGGAAGAATGACATCCTTCTGGTTCTTTCCACACAACAGGTTGCCCCCCCCCCTTTTTTTTTTTTAACCCGGCCGGCAGCTAAACACCACACAGCCGTTTGCTCACCCTCCCCCCTCCCTCTCTGGGATGGGGGAGAGAAATGGAAAATGAAGCCCGTGAGTTGAGATAAAGACAGTTTAATAAGACAGGAAAATAATAATAGCAATAATAATAATAGTACAATGATGATAATAGTACTACTAATAATAATGTGTACAAACAAGTGATGCACAATGCAATTGCTCACCACCCGCTGACCGATGCACAGCCTAACCCTGAGCAGTCCGGCCCCCCTCCCCCAGCTAGCCACCCCTATATATTGTTTAGCATGACATCAGATGGTATGGAATACCCCTTTGGCTAGTTTGGGTCACCTGTCCTGGGTCTGTCCCCTCCCAGCTCTTGCTGCACCCCCAGCCTGCCCGTTGGCAGGACAGAGCAAGAAGCTGAGACATCCTCGGCTTAGTATAAGCACTGCTCTGCAACAATTAAAACATTGGGGTCTTACCAGCACTCTTCTCATCCTAAGCCAAAACATAGCATTCTACCAGCTACTAGGAAGAAAATTAACTCTGTTCTAACTGAAACCAGGACAGTCTGTTTCAGCAGAATTTTTTAAATAAACTAGAAGTAAAATTAGTTTTCACAAAATAAAATTAATTTTGACAGCAGAACAACTTGTAAAAAGAGCTGTACCATCAAAGTACAGTGCGTGGGCACTGAATTTCTCCATTTATTCCCGTTCTTCTTCTTTTAGTGCTCATATATACATATATAGTGAAATCATTAAAATAAACCTTTTTTTATATAAGTACAGCAAGCTGGACACATCCGTGACATGAATGACTGAAGTTGAGCCTTATTTCCTTTGGCCACAGTAGGGTAACATTCATGACATTCAGGTTGTATGGTTGTTCATGAGCAGGTAGCTAGGGTGAGAATCAGCGGTTTAAACATACGTACATAATATAATTTTAGGTGTTGTTGGCCCACAGCTGCCACTCCAGAGGTACAGAACTACCTAAGGTCATATCTGTTAGCCACTTGTAAATGTTCTACGGATATCCAATAGCTCTAGTCATCTATGTTAAGACAACAGTATCATATCGCTTAACATCATCTCCTAAGAAACTAGATGGTAAGTCTTTAGGAAAGATGGCCAGAAAGGAATAGAAAAGCTAATGAAAGACTTTCTATTAATCTTTCTGTACATAAACTGGTGCTTGCTTGTACACATTCAGAGGGCACTTATTGTTACAAGCATTACACAGGTTTGTGTTTCCCTTAGAACATAACCATGAGACTAGAACACGGAGTCCAAGCTACAGAGTCCCTGAAAGAGCTCTCCGGCCATCTTTGTCTTATATAGTCATAATATGTTTTCATTAATTTATATCTGAAATACTTGCATCCATCTCAAATAAAGCTTTGCAATTTTATTTCCAAATCCCTTTCCAGTTCTCATAAAAAAACCCACAAACTTCAACTCATTAGTGTACATTTTCTTCAGCTGTAGAGGCATACCTGGCAGTTGTTAAAGAAAAAAATAAAAGATTTACAATTTTTTGAAGGCTTTCAAGTTGTTACATAAAGTGCTTGGTAGATTAAATAACGCTTTTGATTCATATGCTGAGAGTAAGAGACTTCTGGCATAACTGCTGTGCTATCAATTGGTCTGACCCAGTTGTACTGCCAAACTCGTCTACAGTTCAGAGCTTGTACTTTGGCTCTTCCTTATGGTGTCAACCTCAACAAAACTCAGTTTTCAGATAAAGACTCTTTACTCAATTCTCTGTCCATTCACAGCGCTGAATCTCTTAAAGCAAACAAATACTTGTGTTCACTCCCAAAATATGCTGTCTAGATTAGCCATTGCAAAGTTGAAGGTAACTCTTTTTTTTTTTTTTTCTTTTGAGGAATTGAGTATTGTAGTTTGCAAGACATGACAGACCAAAATTACTCTTTGGGTAGCTTTTTCTTTATATTAATATTTGCAATAGGTTATGAATGCAGTGTTTGAATGTCTGCAACAATGATTCCTACTGCAATGACTGTAAAATCAATAAGCTTACACTGGAACTCCATCTATTGCAACTTCATGTTTAGGAAACAAAGCAAAAGTCAACAATCTGATCAGTTAAATCATTGTCTGACTGTAAATGCTATTGAATAGGTGATGTGGAAAATTAGAAGCAGCAGGAAATAGTGGGGTTGGGGATACCTGTCCTTGTATTTTTCTTCAGCTTCTCTTTCACAAACATTTTTCTTTGAATACTTCCAGAGTTTCTTTGGTGAAATGATTTGGGAGAGGGTACAGAAGGTTTAGATAGTTTAGATAGATGGACAGGATAGAGTTTAGACTTTGACCGTACATATGGTACTGTACAGTTTTTGTCTGAGGTTCACACGGTTTGTGGTAGCTACATCTCCCAGTTAGCCTTTGCTGAGAGGTAGAGAGCAGCATAAATGTCTTTGGTTTCCTATTTTAAGTATCAGTAAGGGCTCCTCATAGAGACAAGGATGTCAGCAACACATCACAGTACTGAAAACTATTATTTAAATGAAATGGATCTGCAGCACTCTACTCTTCTAGGCACTCTTCCATAGTCAGGCATGTGTTGCTACTGTTACACTGAGGAGTCTCTCAAAGCTTTGAGCCTCTGCTCAAAGCATACTGACATACCATGGGAAACAGAAGGTGCTGCTGGTAACTCTCAGCAATTTCAGACAGATTTTGTTGTACAAGATCGAGTTGGGATGAATTTTCATATTTTATTTCAAAATCTGTAAACACAAAAATTTTCCTTTAAAATTAATGGCCTGAGCTGTTAGCATACTATAATATACCAAGGGCCCTAGACATTGATGTATTTTGCTTATACTGCTCACTTTTGGGTGGGATGTTTTTTCAACTTGAAAGGAACTATGACATTGAAATTGTCAAAGAGCAGAATACTCTGGGGTTGGATGATGATGCAAGACTGTCAATGACCTAAAATGCTCACAAAACACTAAATACTTCATATCCTGCTCCTCATCTTTGTTACTGCTAGCTGAAAACAGCAGCAAAATTTCTGTACCTGTATATTCATTATCCTTTTTTTTTTTAAGAAGGTTGAGCACATTCTGCACACAAACAGTACTATCTGCTCCAACATCTTCGTAGTGCTAAATTTTTATGAAGTATTTTGCAATTAATAAATCTCTAAATCAGTCTGGGATAACTGTTTATATCACAGGAGTAATCCTAAAATACCTTCATAAAGTTGAATTGTCAGCATATATTGCATTACAGAATTATTTAGCATTGCTTTATTCTTCTTTTCATAATTCTACTTCCTGCTGGTTTTCAAATATCTTTTACATCCTTTCAGTCAGTAACTGCAAATGGAAAATATATGCATTCTTCTATCACAAAAATAAATAAATAAAAAAAACAATTACATTAAAATCCAATAAATTTGTATTACTTTTTACTTTTTTGCTTGCTGTATTGCTAACAATGGAAATATTTATGCTTTAAGCATAATCAAGCATGAAGAATAAGCATTTGACACACATGTTTATACATGTAAACATGCGTGTCAAATTCAAATTCTTGCAAAATGAGGTAACTAACTTCCCCCCCCCCCCTTTTTTTTTTTTATGTTTGTACTGCTTTTCCTCTAATAAAAAAATGGGCCAATTTCATTATATGGTGACTGCATAAAAATTCCTATTTTTTTTCTTCTCGACTGAATTATTGACTGAGGCATATTCTGGAACTGACGGAAACAGCACTTGCAGGATAATGGCCATGAAAGTGAAATGACAGTATTGGTTTCCAGTCAGAAATAAGCAATATTATTTGGATCACTGGTGAGATATTTGCCACATCTCTTGAAACAACATCTATTGGCTTACATGACAAACCATATGTTTATCTTTCCTTTCACTTATTAGATTCAACTTTAACATAGATCATTTTATTTGATTGTTACTTAGCAATAAATCATTATAGGATATAAGCCTGGTTATGCCCATGGCTTTCAGTCTCAGAGTATACAAGGTGTCCACTCTTTCTGAAGAAAGATTCTGAAGCTGAGAAATATAAAATTTTATCTTCATGCATGGCAAACTTAAATAGAGGTGCCTAAAACCACAAAATGAATTACACATCTAGGCATCACCTCAGTGCCAATTTAAGCATCTAAGCTCAGTAATGTCACTGTAAATGCATCATCTTCAGAGCAATTTAATTCATATATTCCCTTTCTGGACATTTATTACTGTGTTTATGCATTTTACATTTCCGCATATTTTGTTCAAAACATAATATTTTTCTTCTAGACTTTCAAAAGACATTTTAAACTTGTGTTGCATTTGTGGTTTATATTCTTGCTTCAGTTCTTTAAGTTTAAATGCTTCTCTGGTGTGTTGAATAGGATATTTCAAACCCAGAAAATAAAATGCAAACTGCAAACATTGTAAGTTTCAGATAGTTTTTATGCTCAACTATTTTCCTCTATAAATAACTGTTTTGTTGTTTGTATAACAAACTTTTCCATTCTCATTTCTTCTGTTTAAAATCTGAAGCCAAATTAGGCAGGTCTTCTGGTGCATAAGACACTTTTCTAAGTCATACCATGGAAGAAGTAATTTACTGTCCAAATGCCGCTGAAGGTAGAAACTCCACCCCTACATTTCAATAAAAGTACTGCATCTGTAGGGCTGAAACACTGCACTCTTTTGCATCCAAATTGGTGTCTGAATGACTTGATAAGTCTTAGTGACTTGTCTAAAGACCTAATATTGGTCATAAATGCTTGGTAAACATTATTTGTTTTACATTATTTTGAACATAGTACATCATTTTCATCCTCGTCATTTTAGACATTCCATTCTCCTTCTTTGTCTCCTAATGTAATTAACATTAAGATGATGTTTGTCAAGGATGTAATTTTAAGGACACCTTCTGCCATATAAACCTCATTAAGAGCTTTTGAAATATAGAATACTAATTAAAGCCCCTTGTGGCAAGACATTTAGTTTAGGACCCGCATAGCTTAGGGTGTCTCAGTTTAAGATGTTGCTGCTAATGATGCAGACAGTCTCATTTACAGAAATACCAGTGCTGAGGTAACTATAAAGTTGAGACCCAACAAAAACACACATTCCCAATAAATAAATAAATAAATAAAAACTCAGACCCACCTGATAGCAAAATTCCCTCTTCATTTTTTTTTTTTTTTCCCTAATAAATGAATATAGCAATATCATCCATACACTGGAAAAATCTGTGGGTTTACAGTATTTGATTTAAATTCCTGTTTACTTTTCTTTCAGGCAAGTGTGGATCAGTTAAAAATGCAAAATTTCACTGTCATATGACTAGTCTGTTAGTACTGCTAGTAGTTCAGGCCTAAACAGCCCATGTCTCCTCATGGCAGCGTAGAGCCTCAATGGGACACACGTGGCCTGTGTTTCTAGGAACCGTATTCTTACTATAGTCCTATTGATTTTACATCTATAACTGATCATCAGGACTACTGAAGATTAGGACTGTATGCCTACAAGGTTAAGCAAAAAGTGAATGAGAATTTTCAGACCACTAGCACTGCTTAAGCATACATGTAAGGCTGGCCAGATCTTCCATGTCTCCGTGACCACTGTCATGATATTAAATCCTGTGTACAGTTCTGCTCTCCTCCTCTCTCTGTCAAAAGAATATAGCAGAGTTGGAAAAGATGCCAAGGATGAACAAACACAAAGAATGGCTCCTGTGTGAAGAACAATTAGGTAAGATTTTTCAGTCTGGAAAAGATATGATGGGAGGTATATTATGATGTCTGTCAAAATTATGAATGACATAGAGAAGAATAGGAAATGGCTGTTCACTCTGTTGTAATACAGGAATTAGTGTATCAGCTGAAAATAGCAGATTCAATACAAATGAAGAAGTGTTTTTTCTGATACTCCTTAACATGGGGTTCTGTGGTGGGGGATGCTACAAGTTTATCTTAATTCAAAACTTAATTAGAAGTTAAAACTTAATGGAAAAACAAACAAACAAACAAAAACAATAAGACAAATAATAATTACAAAAATCCTACGGCTGTTAAATGTGGAAAGAACAGTTCAAGGTAGAGACATCCTTGAGCTGCAAATTGCTGGCAACTGGGATTAGCTGGAATTGTCGCTGCATTCTCATCCTCTCTTCAGGTGTTCACTGCAGGCCACTGTCAGAGACAGGACAGTAGAATAGATAGATGCAGCTGGGCTATCTAATGTTATCTTCTTGTTCTGGTACTCTTTTCTCCCTGTGCAACTGATGCTTTTACAGCCACACCATCTTGTTATATAATGACTTCCACAAAAAAAGCAAGTGACTACATACATGCATATAGTTACCTGAGATGGTATCATTCCTTACCTGTAGAGAATAAATGGACAATGTTAATTACCTGTTTGTTATTCTGCCTGCTAATTAACATTGCTGAGTGCTGAGTTTAAACAAATACTCTTCTTCTTTGTTCTTTTTTTTTTTTTTTTTAAGATTAATTTCCTTTATATAACATATCAAGAATGTTCATCATTATACATCATTATTCTTTCAAAGTATTTCTAATCTATTTATTTGCTCTACTCAGCAGTGGTGAGGCCTCATCTGGAATGCTGTGTCCAACTCTGGGTCCCCCAGTACAAGAGAGATCTAGACATACTACAAAGAGTCCAACGGAGGGCTACAAGAGGATTGGAGCACTTCTCCTATAAAAAGGCTGAGAGCGTTGGGACTGTGTAGTCTGGAAAAGAGGCTCAGGGGGATCTCATCAATATATATTAATACCTGAAGGGAGGGAACAAAGAAGATGAATCCAGGTTCTTTTTAGTGGTGTCCAAAGCCAGGATAAGAGGCAATGGGCACAGACAGGAACACTGCTCCATGCTGACCCAAACAGCTAAAGCCCAGTTCTCTTGGTCACTAGTAGAAAATTCAGAGGGGTTCCCAGATTAGCACAGAGGGCAATAAAGATGCAAATTCAAGGCTTAGAGCTATGGGAGTTTTGAAAAATAAGTTTGGTCCTGGAAACAGATGTCTGACACATCAGGGGTCTTGTCATGCCCACCATTCACAGACAGTTTGTGAATTAGGCATATTTATCATTGTTCAGTTGTGAATTTATCTGCATGGCAGTTGTCTTCAGTTTCACAAATTAGGTACCTGTATAGAGCCGAATATGTTAGTTTATTTTATCATATTAATAAATACATAAACCTATTATCTGACAATAAACTGATTTGTCATGGTGCTCAGAGTAGTTCTATAGTCTATGACAGCTCACTTACCAAATAAAGCATTCATATTGTTTTCAATTTCTTTGTATTCCCGTGAGAATGGGAAAACTATTTTAGGTAATAGCTTAGTATCAGTAAGGCAGCGTAAGCTGGAGTGTTTCTAGAGTTTCTGGAGAGATATATTTCTGCTTCAACCATAACAATCACCTGTGGAATAAATGTATTAATGCAACTTTTACACACTGTGTGGGGTCATTTATCTATTCTCCAAACCACCGAAGCATTGATATTTGAATAAACAGAAAAAAAGAACATCAGAAGATACAATCTTTTGCATTTAAATCTCAGCTTTTCTGAATGATCTATTTGCTAGTTTAATTACTACCTTTCTGTAGAGATCTTTAAATTAGTGATTCCCCCTTTATCGTGAAAAGAGCATCTGTACTGCTGTCCCTTCCACTCTTTCTGGACAGCCTGACCACTGATTGTAGCAATGCTTTTCTGGGAGCAATACAATCTCATTGTGACTTGAATCAAGTGGTATGCTTTGAGGAAGGGTTATCTAGTGATTTATTGGCTTAATTTACCTGTCTCTCCTCAACTTTCTTACTGTTTTCTTGTGGTAGAAAAGGGATCTCTTGTCGCTTCATGCACCAACTCCTTTTCTACAGCTGCCAGCTTTAATCTGATCTCCTCACTTTCCTCAGAGACTCTTGCTCACAAGGAACATGCATTGGCTGGAACTGTTTCCTTAACTGATTTAAAAATAGCCATCATCTCCCAGACCAAAGACTCCACATTCTCTTACCCACTGCTACCCACAAGGCATAGCAAGAGATCTTCTTGACATAAACAAACTACTGCAGGGAGTTTCGTCTCCCATCCTAGCTATATTGCAGGTGAGCACAATCTGAAAGATACAAAAATAAATGGAGCTATTATGCAGCAGCTCTTTGGTGTTTCCATGTGAGTGCTTCTGGCTGTATTAAAGTTCACTGGATTTTGCAAACACAATCAAGTCTTGTTTCCCTAGACATTGCGGCTGTACAGTGATTGTATGCTATAGCATATCACTCATTTGTCATTTACTGCTTGTACATGCCCAGGGAGCAGTTGATCTACTTGGTCTTTTGCAGAAAAATGTACCTAGATGGCCAGATATGAGTGAACTATGCAGTTGTGCAGGACCCAAGCTGACAGCCATGCAGCTGCATTACTGGATTATTGTGTCTGAGCGAATATGGTCACAAACACTTCTGTTTCTAGCTGATCGCTTATAGTCGGTTCACATCCTGTCATCCAGAAGTTCTGGAAAAACAACACTTAGTCTGAAAAATAAAGATAATCTGTAGTCATATAGGCATATTTTAAAGATATGCATTATGTATGTACCTACTATGAAGTGGGAAATGCACATTCTGGAGGTGTTGGGGTTCCAGAGCTGAGAGCTCTTAATAATGGAAGCCAGAAGTGGCTGGAGAAATGGCAATAGGCTCTGTGGAGATGAGACATACATTTAGCTTTCTTTCCAAATAATCCATCTTCTTTTTCCCCTCCACTTTTGGTATTTTCTAACCATAACAATGGTAGTTTCTGGTATTACTTTTTGGTACTTTCTAACCATGACAATGGGCAACACATTTTGTATTTAATTTAATTCTTCCTATTCACAAAAATAAATTTTTAAAATCAATGGCAACGTCATGTTTTTTATGTGAAAATGGAGTCTCACTGGTTGCTGCTTGCCTGCCTGTACTGGGTCTGGCTGGAATGTTAACTTTCCCGGCAGCAGCCCATTCAGTGCCGTACTCTGTACTTTCAGAGTATATTCAGAACTACACTGCCTTCCTTTTCTCATCTGGACACCAGTTTATTAATAATATCAGGAATGGTACCTTTCCCTTCTTTCACAGTGGGATAATTACAACAGTTTGGGAGTATTTTGAAGATCCATCTGTAACCCATGTATTGCTATTTCTAATTCTGAATAACAGGTTTCATTTTCTCTCTAAGATTAGTCGATTGTTTAGAAAACTTATTTGGGAATCTGTCCCGAAACAGTCTCGTGGTGAGTGGCACGGTGTGTGGGATGATGTTAGCAGATACCTGTCACGAGTGTCTCCTCCAATAGTTTTGAACTTCACCCCTGAGCAAGTGCTAAATCCTAAAAACTTGGTAGAATGTTTGAGAGTTGTATGTCCTGATCCTGATAATGCCGGAGAACAACAGCTTGCAGCATTGTGCTGGGTCCTGGTTTATTCCTATCAAACACTGTTTAACATCATCCAGCAACTTGAAGAGAGGGAGGAAGTCTCTGAATCTGATGACCAAGTAACACATGCTGTGGCTGACCCAGAGGACCAACCAACTATGGTATCAGTCGCCCCCATAGTCAAGTCAAAACAATGGAAACGGAGGTCAGCTCGTTTAGTAAGGGAAGAAGGCTCTCCTAAGAAGGAGGGAGAAGGGGAATTGGCAGGCACCTCTAAAGCAGAGCCATCACAAAAACAGCAGGAAGACGAGACGGAAATCATAAAGGAATCAGAAATCACTCGATCCTTATCCCTGAGTGAGATGCGAGAAATACGAAAGGATTATGGTCGACGCCCAGGTGAACACATCCTCACTTGGCTGCTCCGATGCTGGGATGCTGGGGCCAGTAGCCTACAATTAGAAGGCAATGAAGCCAAGCAGCTGGGATCCCTCTCTAGAGAAAGGGTAATCGACAAAGTAATCGGGAGAGGAGCACAGGCCCTCAGCCTCTGGAGACGACTCCTGGCAGCTATCAAAGAAAGATATCCCCATAAGGAAGATATTGTATATCACATAGGCCCATACGACGAGTTGTGGAAGCCATGGAAGGGGAAGGTGAGTCGAGTCAGTATGCAGAAGTAAAAGCCATACAACTAGCCCTAGATATCGCCGAAAGAGAAAATTGGCCAGTATTGTATCTTTATACTGACTCATGGATGGTGGCAAATGCTCTGTGGGGGTGGCTGCAGCAATGGAAAGAGAGCAACTGGCAGCGCAGAGGTAAGCCTATCTGGGCTGCTACCCTGTGGCAAGATATTGCTGCCCGGGTAGAAAACCTGGATGTTAAAGTACGTCATGTAGATGCCCACATGCCCAAGAGTCGCACTACTGAAGAACATAAGAACAACAAAGAAGTGGATCGAGCTTCGAAAATTGAAGTGGCTCAGGTGGACCTAGACTGGGAACGTAAGGGTGAGCTGTTTGTAGCTCGATGGGCCCATGAAACATCAGGACATCTGGGGAGAGATGCCACTTACAGATGGGCTCGTGATCGAGGGGTGGACTTGACCACTGAGGCCATCACACAGGTTACCCATGAGTGTGAGACCTGTGCTGCAATCAAGAAAGCCATGAAGGTAAAATCTCCCTGGAACAGGGGGAGATGGTTAGGGTTTCAATATGGTGAGGCCTGGCAAATTGACTATATCGGACCACTCCCAAAAACTCGCCAAGGCAAACGGTACATACTCACCATGGTAGAAGCAACTACTGGGTGGCTGGAAACATACCCTGTAAACCATGCCACAGCCCGAAACACTATCTTGGGCCTGGAAAGACAAGTATTGTGGCGTCATGGTACACCAGAGAGAATTGAGTCTGACAATGGGAGTCATTTCCGAAACAATCTTGTTACCTCCTGGGCAAAGAGGCATGGTATTGAGTGGGTGTACCACATCCCTTACCACCCACAAGCCTCTGGGAAGGTTGAGAGGTACAATGGACTGTTAAAGACTATGTTACGAGCATTAGGTGCTGGGACGTGGAAACAATGGGACACAAATCTACCAGAAGCCACTTGGCTAGTTAACAATAGGGGGTCTGACAGCCGTGCTGGTCCTGCCGAAACAAAACCCCTACACACTGTGAAAGGAGCTAAGGTTCCCGTAGTGCATATAGGAAGGTGGATGGGGAAGGCAGTGTGGGTTGCTCCTGCCTCGGGAAAAGGCAAACCCACTCGTGGGATTGTCTTCGCCCAAGGACCAGGGTATACCTGGTGGGTCATGCAAAAGAATGGGGATATCAAGTGTGTGCCTCAAGGAGATTTGACATTGAGAGAAAACTAATCTATAATCTAAGTTATATGTTGTAGGAAGATGCTGCAGGATCAACGACAGGTCAACTTTGCAAGGAGCCGGGCAGTGCAACAAGGACTGGTGCTGGTGTCCAGACATCCAACTCCGCCTGCCTTGAGTGGCCACTTTGGCAGATGAAGACCTAATCATCAACAGTTCTTATGAACATTTTCCAAGAAAGACCTATGGAATGAAAAGATACATCTGCCTATTAATCCTGTCCTGTTAAATCCTTGTCCTGTTAAAGGACAAGGGATAATGATGAGAATGCTTGTATGCTAAAGTATGGGGATCTGAGTGTGACACAAATGTTATGGAATAAGGGGTGGAGGTTGTACTGGGTCTGGCTGGAATGTTAACTTTCCCGGCAGCAGCCCATTCAGTGCCGTACTCTGTACTTGTAGCTGGAACAGCAGTGTTATCACACCAGTGTTGTGTCTACTGCTGAGCAGCAGTGGCACAGCATTGGGCCTTTCTCTAACCCTCCTAGGGGGTGGGCAAAAAAGTGAGGAGAGAAACATCACTAGGGCAGCTGACCTAAACCAATCAAAGGGATATTCCATACCATGTGGTGTCACACTCAGCAATAAAAGGTGGAAACAGGAAGAAGAGGGGAGGGGTGGGCTCTCGTTGAGAAGACGTCGGTCCTCCTCTCGAACACCGGCTGCGTGCGTTGAGGCCTTGCTTCAAGGACGTGGTCAATCATCGCTCATTTGTGGGAAGTAGAGAGTAATTTCTTTCCTCTGCACTTCCATATCGCTTTCATTTATTTTGTTTGTTTGTTTTCCTCCCTTTTTCCCCTTTCCCTTTTATTTCCCCTTAGTTAAATTGTTTAGTTCATGGTAGTCTTTATTTAATTATTATAATTATTTCCCTTTAATTAAATTATCCTTATCTCAACCCGTGAGTTGTTCTTTGCTTTACTTCTCCCCCTCCTTATCTAAAGGAGGGGGAGTGAGAGAGCGGTTGTGGGGTTTAGCTGCCCAGCACGGTAAAACCACCACACTGCCACTTCCAACATCACGTGTGAGTGGCTTAAATATATATTTTGTTTTACAACAAACATTTACTAATGTTTCCATTCTATAAAAATATGTTTCCGGTTACTTAAATAAAAATTAACTGAGAAGAATTTAGAAATAGAAGCTAATGAAATTCATTGTTTGCATACTTCATTTTCAAGTGTTTTCCATATTCTCGTGAATATACTTCTATTGCTTATAAACAGCAACAAAACTTGTACTTGCATTACTGGGCAGAAAGGTTTCACTTTTCTGTTTATAAGTAAAATAACAACATTAGTCAGACTCCTCTTGAAAAAGAATTAGGATGTTTTTATCACATAAAAATGGAATTTGGAAAGTAGAAACTTAAGACCCTAGGAAAATCTAGTAGAAAATGTTATATCAATGGCTGTTGAAAAATCATGGAATCACAGAATTGTTGAGTCTGGAAGGCATCTCTGAATGCATCTCTCTTTTCCAGTGTTTGTTGACAATCATGACAAGGTTTTTTTCTGGTACTTGAATAGAATTTCCTCTATTTCAGTTTGTATCTATTGCCTCACTGGGTACCACTGAGAAGAGTCTGCTTCGATCTTTAATCCCCTACCAGATGAATAAGATGGATAAGATCATCCTGAGCATTCTCTTCTCCAGGCTGCACTGCAGATGTGGCTCACCAGTGCTGGAACAGAAGGGATGGATCACCTCCCTCAATATGCTAGTGAAACTCTTTCTAATGCTCTTAGGAGGCTGTTGGCTTTCTTTTCTGCAAAGGGATATTGCAGGCTTGTAGCCAACTTGCTGTCCATAAGGACCCCATCTCCCTTTATGCAAAGCTGCTCTCCATCTGGTTGGCCTTCGGCTTGCACAGGGCTATTTCTCCTCATTTGCAGGACCTGGCCTTTTTCTCTGCTCACTGTCATCAGTTTCCTGTTGGCCCATCTCTGTAGGTTGTTGAGGTCCCTCTGTACAGCAGCATAACCATCTTCTATAACAGTCACTCCTGCCATGAAACATCTTCACACTTGCTTGAGTGGAGCCTGCCCAATTTTACAAGTCATTATTGAAGAGACTAAACAGTGCTATTATCAGTCCTTGAGGTAAGCCACCAGTTTAGACCAGTGTAGTGTTCTTAAGGTGTGATTTCCCCTTTTTAAATTCATGCTGATTGATCATCCTTGCCCTCATTAGGAAAGGTTTGGAAATGGCTTCAAGGATTATTTGCCCCATAACCTTCAAAGGGACGGGGCAGATATTAAAATTCAGATTTTTTTAATATCTTATACAAAAATAAATTGTGTTTATTCCAAAAGACTTAAATTATTTGGAATTTCATCTAGTACAGATTAATGTGTCTTTTTGGTGAGAAGACTCTGACACCAATAGCACTGATATTACATTGCGTGAACTTCTAATAACTTTTCCAACAGATTTTTTTGCTTTTTGGCCTAGAAGTGCCAAAGTGATTTTGATTTGCTAAATAAATTCTTTCTTCACAGACTATACTGCTATAACTCAGATCACTGGCAGTTTTCAAGTAGGACAATCTGAAAATGTGTGACTGAGGAAGAAAAAAGACCAAAACAGTAGTTGATTCTGGTTTGTTCCTTTCAAGTGGAGTAAGAAACTCTCTCTAAACTCTATGTTTGTAGATCTGCCTGCTGCAGGTGTCCTGAACTTCCTGCAACTATACAGAAGACACATTTTTATTTTATTTTATTTTATTTTATTTTATTTTATTTTATTTTATTTTATTTTATTTTATTTTATTCACTCCCTGCATAAACTATTACCCAGAATCTGTACCTGAAATAGAATAAACCATCTTGACACTGGTTGATCAATTTTAATAATGTTCCAGTCAATCTACTTTTATTCACTTTCTTTGTCCATTGGCAACTTTACCTAGTCAAATAAGTATCTTAGTATACTGGGTCACGATGAACCGAAATACATCATTACCATAGTTTATATGTGTTTGTCATTTTACAAGCACAATGCACGTGAAGCTTTCTGCTACCCAGGACGAAGGGAATAAGTAATCTAGCACAAAGGCTGAACAGTTAATTCACATAGTCAATAGGTTCTCGTGTAGGGAAAAAATCATATATATATATATTACACAATATATATATTGTCCCTGAATCCCCTTGGTAGTTTTAAAAAATGTTTAAATAATTACTGTCTCTAATACTGTCTAATACTGTTCTAATACTTCTAATACCTTTTTTTTTTCTTTTTTTTTTTTTTTTTTTTTTTTTTTTCCCACCCAGCTGGGAGTAATTCACTTTTTCCTTCCTGTTCTGTACACAGTAGTCAGAAGTACTACCATTGAACTTGGCAATTTTATGTTAGAGTAAAAGTGGCATAATAAATAGGAAAATCTTCCCAAAATAATACTGTTCTTGAGCCAATCCAATGAAAGCACTGTTGGGTCCCTAAAAGAAATACCATATATAATACCACAGATTACCATATATCCCACAGCTTGGGTATTTTCTAATGAATGAATTTCTGTGAAATCGTATGTTATCATAGTACTGAAATGACCCTGTAGAAGTGGCCTTGAGAAACCCTTAATAAAAGAAGAGTGATAGACTGGCTTTACAGCAACCAACAAAAGAAAAAAATATTCTTAGTATGTGACAGCTATTCTCCTTGCTACTGGGCTAAGATAACTTTCATCAAATTACTCTACTTGCCCCTCTTTTCAGTTTGATACAAAGTATGGCTGTCGGTTCCTTTTGTTTCTTTTTGCCATGTGGAGGGATAATGAACTGTGTTTTCTTGATCTTCTTTCTGTCTAATATCTCAAACCCTTAGCCTATCTGCAAATCATTCTCCTCCAGTGTTCCAAGGAAAGAATGAAATCTGCTTGCTGCCAAGATCTGTTTGAATGGAAAAACAACGGAAATTGTTTTCAAAATGGTTCCAAAAATGATCACTTGTGTGAATATGGCAATAGCCAGCCTAGAAATACTTGCCTACAGGTAAGAATGACACCATGGCATCCACAACACTGGGAATTTGATGACTGACATGACCTCTCAGCAGTTCATAGATCACAATAGAAAAACACTAACATAGCTGAGAAAACAAAACTACAGAGTTCTATATATCAGATTGAAACAAGGCATTTCTTTTACGTGTGATGTGTTGTGGTTTGTTTACAGAATAATTATTCTGATCTAATAAACTACATCTGACTGTCACTTATTAATATCAGATCATCTTATATTCCATGACGATTGCTTTTGATTTATTGTCTTGTTCTATGCTGAATGCCATTTAGTTTAATGAGACAGTATCACCTTATTAGAATGCACCTAGGAAAGTGTCACTGTGGACAGGGTGCTTCTAAAATGGTTGAGACAAATTAATATTGTCAAACCCAAGAGAGAGATTATAAATTCTCCTTTAAGCTGCCTTTGTGTTTTTCAAGGACAATTTACCCCCTGCAGATTCAGCTGATGCTTTAAGTACTTCACTCTGTCATTCTGTTAAGTGTTTTAAAATGCTTTCTAAACTCAGATTTTTTTTTTCTATTTGTTTATATATAAAGGAAAAAACTTGCAATTGCAAGTTTTAAGGTATTGATATAGATAACAAATGCAGATGATAACAGCATTGTCAAAGGAACAAAAAGATTTTAAGCAACTATTGTGTATAATATTTACACTTAGCTGATACATCTAGAAAACATCATTTGAAACAGTCAACATTCAGGCTCATCTTCATTGCAAGCAGTTTTTATTTGAAAGTAAGAGACCTGTATTACTAAATATGTATTCCATTTCAGACAGATTTATTTTCAAATTCCACATTTCCACATACAAAACTCTAAAAGAATCCTCATCTCAAGTTCAGCACAGTTTTAAGCATTCTTGTAATATGAACTTAATCACAGATATAAACGACAACATCAAAATATTAATCTCTCCTCCTGAAAATAAATAAATAAATAAATAATCAGTTTCTTTACCTTACCCAGATCTAAACTTGAATGACCTCAAACATTTCCACAACCTTTAGTCATGTAGTTTCTCAAAGTGTGCACTCTTCAGAGTGTCCTAAAAATTAACAGGTCAACTTTCACACACCGAGGCTCACCCAGTAAACTAAGTAGGAAAAAGTTTTTCTTTTTTTCTCCCAGGTAAGCCTCTACTTTTTGTCTCCCTACCAAGCTTGCACCCAAGAGGGTCTCTTTGCTAGTAGATGGAGCATCATCTCAGTATACCTTCTAACTGCTTGGAAATAGAGTTTTCTTGCACATCATTTCTCACTCATAAAAAGGTGGCCTGTAAAAATGCAATTACTTAAAAACAAAAGAAGCCTAAAAATATCCAGACCATTAATGAAACTGTTGTATTTGTCTTCTGTATTTTTGGCCTCTAGTGCGAAATTTGGTTTTACAATTTTGAGAATTTGAAGTTATAGTCTTCCACAGCTCAATTTTGCATCTGAATAAATAATTGAAGTAAAAAGGCTTGAAATGTTATACCCTTAAATATTTAAATATTTAAAGACTTACTTATTTAAAGTCTTTAAATACTTGAAGACTTACAATAAACATTTCAGGCCCAATATCTGGAACAATTTCAAAAAATCAAAACATTACATAAGAATATAACAATTCTGTAGAAATGTAACAGAGGAACAGATGCTGTTTTTTGTTTGTTTGTTTGTTTGTTTTTTTTTTCCAAAAAAACCTTTCCCTCTCTTCATCTAACTTATCAAAAATTACATTTTTTTTTTAAAGTTGAAACTCGTTACTTCAGATAATCTGACTGACTTATTTTAAAAAACATGTAGTGAGAAATTTCAAAATTTAGGAAGATATACAAATGTATGCTAGTTTGGGCCATTGTTGTATTTCAAAATACCAGTTGAAAAATTGAACAAAAGTTCTGAATTTTAATTGAATTATAACATGACAATATGTGACAACATTCTTTTTACTTTTTTTTTTTTTTTCTCTCTGCAGATGCAGAAAGCATCTAGAGATGCAGAAGCTGACCAAAAGAAGAATGCTCTGAATTATAATACAACATTGAAAAAAATGCATAGGGAAAGATCACAAGATCTAAGTATAGTGCAACTTCTGCTTTAAGTTGTATTATTTGCATGTCAAACAATATTGATTTATTGAGGTCATCTGTTCAATAACATTTATAGTTCCTATTCTTTATCATCCTCCCATTTTATTTATGGTTACATGTTTCTTTGATTTTTGACTTTCATCATTCTCTTCTTTGTTATTTGAGCCATGAAATAGTCCGTCTTAAAATACACAAGATTACCATTAAGATTGTTTCAAAATATTTTTTATTAGTGTTTACCTTTGCCTCAAATAAGACATTCAAGTAATTTTAGTGAGAGCCTAATCTGGAAGTGTAGCATATTGCTGCTATATGTTGTACAAAATTTATGTTGTGTTTCATATTAGCAGTTGGGGAAAAATGGACTTGCAGATTTGTAGAAAAAGTAAAGGCAAGGGACAAGAATACTTTTAAAATATTTGTTCCGTGTTGTTTTCTACATCCCCAGCTTACTATTTGCAATAAAATTTTCTATTCGTTTCTATAACTTCATAATCATTGAGTTTTCTGATAAAAGTACCTATTGTATCTAATGTTTCAATATCCCATCTCATAAAAAACAGACTTTGTTATTTTACAGTAATAGATACATTTAGCCCAATCTTGTCAGGACATTTTTGAAGTCCAGAATGAATTAAGGAAAGGAAGAAAACATAATTAAAAAGCCTCCATCTTAAAACCATGACTCTTAAGGCTAATGAAGCAGACTTCTTTGGAGTCTTAGGCAATCTAAAAAAGGTAGCTTTTATATTGAAAGAAATTAGTTTATATATAAACATAAAAAATATTCCTTGCAGTATTTCTGACTACCCAAAGGAAACAGCCTATCATATGGGAAATAAAAGGGAGGTTTTGTAACACTTTATTTACAAGACACTTTATTTTTCTTTCCAAATGAAAGAACTCAACCATATTATGAGTAGGAACCTGTCTGAAAAACAAACACACACACAAAAGATACACATTCGAACTACATCTGCTCCATCCTCTCTTTCTCTCAACTACTTATTCTGCACTAGTAAAGGTAGTTCTAAATGAATTTTACTTTCATACTGTTGAAAAATACATTAACATATCCTGTGTTAGAATAAAGTAGCTTTGTATTACTCAAAATCAAATAATAATGGATTCATGGACTCCACTTTTTTTTTTTTTTTTTCTATAAAATTCCAGAAATTTTCTACCTAGACTGTTATACCTCTATTACTTTCATCCTCTTTCTTGGAGAGGGTCAAGGGAAAGACAGTCTTGACAAGGACATTGACCTGAGAGTCAACAGAGTGGGCCATGAGTACCTGATCTTTCAATGGCTTTATGAACTTGGGTAAATCTTTTGTGACCAAGTTTGAAAAATGTGTTGTTTTAACTGATTAGCTGTGAAGAGAAGAAAAAAGGTATTAATAGCCCTGTGTTAAGTTCACAAAACTGAGCAGGCTGGCATAAAAAATGTTTATGATGATGATTAGAGGGGAACAGGCTTTCACTTCCCTATAGCTTAAGTATCAGCCTACCTTCAGGAGTCTAGGTGTAAACTCAAATTTGTAATTAATATCTAATATCATTTGTAATACCTAATGTTCAGAGAGAGCTGTGTTAAGTCTTACATCCTTCCAAGTAGATTGGAACCATAACCCCCAAAGAGCATTTTAATCATTACACTTCATCAGGAAGATGTTCTGAGAGATAAGTAACCCTCAACCTGTTTCCTTGACATGGTTCCACTTCACATAAGAATTTAAGTATCTTCCAAAGAAATAAATTTTATACTTCGCATTAGAGCACTCATCCTGAGGAAAGAATCAGTGGACCAGTTCCTTCTTCCACTAATATTTTGCTTGTTTGTTTTGGAAAGGAAAGGGAAAACTAAATTTCCCTCCACATACGAGTGTGAATAGACCAGTTACATAATCAGTTTCACATGGTCTTTGGATGAGTCGATGTCTAATTACTCTGTAAATGGAATAACTTCAACAGAAAAAAAATAATAAAAAAATGGAACATTCAGTATGTGAGGTTTCTCAATCAAAAATCAAATCTGAGGCTCCTCAGATGGAGAATGGAAAAGAACAAGATCTTCTATATCCTAAAACAATCTGTTTACAGCTGAAAGACTTCCCAGACTATTATCAGTTTAATCTCTGCTCTCTATGTGACTGATCTGATAAGTGTTCTTGGAGAATGATTTACTTAGCCCTGAAGATGTTTTGTATGCCTGTGTTGCCCAGCTTCTCAGAGTAGAAAGGTCTAAAACAGGTTTGGACATGATCAGATGGTCTTCAAGTACCTAAGGAAATTTAGTTATGGAAATGTACATTCTGATGGATTTAAGGATTACCTTCATCCGTAGTGTGAGGTTTTGGGATACAATTAGAAATTTAAATGTACGGAGTCATAATACCTAACTTTGTTATCTACCACTTCTATTTTGTGTACAATGCTTCCATCCTAAAATGTTCTTCTATAAAAAGGACAAAGTAAAATATCCCCAATTTTTATGCATTGTGTAACCAAATGTATTAAATCTCATAATATTTAATGATCAGATATGAGACAATGGAGGAAAATATGAGCCCTTATAGATAACTAACAAAACACACCTGCTACTATGATATTAAAGAATTTATTCAGTGACCTTACCAAATGTTTTATCTTTGCCAGAAAACAGACAAATAAACAAACCTGCAAAGATTACACTGTTAAAGCTATCTAGAGACGTCTCCTCATCTGCAGGACTCTACGAACATTAACTAATCTATAATCATCTATGGCATAATTGAGGTTGCAATCAGATTTTCCTTTTTCAATTGATTCAGTAGTTAATGATGTTAGGAAACCTGAATTTAGAATAACCATCCAATATCACAAAAAGCAAATTATAGTCTTTTGTTAAAATAAAATAAAATAAAATAAAATAAAATAAAATAAAATAAAATAAAATAAAATAAAATAAAATAAAATGAAGCATTTCTGTGTCAGTCAAGAGAGTACCAGCAATGAGAAGATAACACTAGAGACAGAACACAGAATCTTTGCTTCAAAATCAAAGTTAGGAATGGGATAGAGGAGGTGGCTGTCAGAGGGTGGAGGTGGGCATGTAAACTCTGCTCCAGGACGTTTCAGCCATGCCAGGAAGCTGTACCATTACTTGCCCAGTTTTGCCTGAGTCTAGGTTGATGGAAAATATCTTGACCAGATGAAGGATATTCATCTTAATTTCCCTCAGTGTTGATGTCTTGAACCACCTTGAATACTGGCAATAGCTAATAAGCTATAGGTTGAAGCAAAATGAGCTTATTACCTGACACCTTGCCATCTTCATTAGAGAAGATTTATGCTAACTATAGAGAAAACATCACCAGATTTATAGACCTAAAGTAATAAATGTAAAGATGCTCTTTAGTCAGCAAAAGCATCCTTGTGGAGATTTATATCAGAAAGCCACTTCATCAGTCTCTGATTAATAATTTATTAAAAGCATGGACTCATTCCATTATTTCTTTCTAATATTTTCACCCTTTTTCTTTCTCCATCAAGAACATAATTCATTATAATATGCTATCAAGGGTGACTGCTGTAACCAAAGATGAACTTTAAAAAGAAATATGCAATTATTTTTATAAATGTATAAAAAAATTAATGCCCACAGACTTAAAAATGATTAAGTTGATAGTAATCAACTTAAAACAATATTTGACCATCCACTATTGCTTCCTGAAGACAAATATTGGGAATACATTTTCACAGGGCTGAATAATTTTATCACCAGCAATATCATCTCTAGCTATTGAAGCTGAACTCTTAATAGTTAACTCTTAAAAAGACAAAACTAAGGATAAGAAAGTTTTGTCTGAATATTGAGATAAACAGTGAAATCTATTATACTGTACTGTCATTTCTACAAGCACATCCTTTTCATATTTATTTTAACTTCACTGTCCAACAAGTCATGCTGATTTCAAGATCAAGGCAGTTTATGGAGTTTGACTTTAAACACAGCTAATTGAGAAAGAAGACTGCATACATTTCAAGTTAACCTTTCTGTGATTGCTTCTATTTTCTTCTTTTTATACAACACCCACTTACCTGGCATTCTAAAGTTCTGAATAAGAAATATGTCTGGCTGCTGATGAAATAATTCACTCTTATTTTTAAACTCCATTTGTGAAACATTCTTCCAGATATATAATATTGTCAGATGTAATGTGTAACTCTTACTATCTCCTTATAGAAAATATTTTGGCATAAGGAAGGGATTTCTCTACATTGTCTACACATTCTGTCTTTTCACTAATTATTTTTTAAAAATATATACTCGGGAATGAAGATGGTCAGATAACATGATGCTGCAGTACCAGTTGTTTGAATATATTTTTCCTGATGGTTTAGAACTGGTGACACAGTGTATTAGTGAGTATTTCAACATCCCATGCGTCAACTTTCCTGAACCCATGAAGAAGAAAAGATGTAAGAAAAAAAAAAGTAAAAACAATAAATAAATTAATTGATTTGGGGATGTGAGCTTCACCTGTGGTGATTAGAGATGATTTCTTGGATTTGTTGCCTACACAACACAATACATATGTATTATATGCATACATAACCGAACTTATATGAAAAGCTGCACTAGATTTGTTCTATTCTTTTTATGGTCAGCCTTCAGTCTGGTAGATGAGGAAGCAATCCAGCACAATCTTTAGTCACTATGAGAAATACCAATCTTGTCAGTTAATTACACACAGAGCTGTGTGTGACCAATAACAATTCTTACTCATGTCCGTTCTTGCTAGATATAAGCATATTATTTTGAGATGAACAGTCTTTATGATATGCCCAACATACTTTATTTCATACAATCATCATGAGGGAGATGAGCATGAATAGGACATAATTAATGCTGAACTTGCAGTAAGTAATTTCAGATATTTATACTTGAGAAATTTGTTTGGGGATCTGATTATTGTACTCCTTGATGAGTACTCCTTGATGATCTTTTGCCTTCTTTATTCTCTGGGTTAAAAATGCTTGGATGGAGATGTCAAGAAAAAATAAACAACTCAGCTTGCAGGCCTTTGAAGCTAGGTCTGATAGTGAAGTAATGTATGTATATACAATACCCTTAAAAGGAGTTAGCTTACTTAGGAAATTGGCTTATCCCAAGGGATATATTCTGCCTGCTAATCCTCTTTCTCCTCCGTTCCTACCTTGTACACACAGAATTGATATGGTGGTGGAAGTTAGTACAGTTTTCCTCTCTCCAATGCTCTGGAGATTCAAGCATGGCATGCCAGTGTAGGGGCTTCTAAGATCTGTGTGGTATGTATCTGCATCATGCCAGAGAAACCAGTCCCTTATATATATTTATATTTTTGCTTGAAGTTCTCTCTGTTATTTTGTGTTCAACCATCTCTATTATAGCAGTTTGGAGGTAATATAAACGTGATATAAACCTTAAATTGGGAGTGATAGATCACTATAAAATGTTTTCCAAAATCTAAGGAATGAAATGGTCTTCTGTAAAATCACCATTATGGAAACAATGGCTTTCAGTATATAAAGAAGCCCTTTTTAAGTGCTATAAAATATCAAACTTTCACATCTTGTCAAACTCCACAAAGTTGTTGGGGTTAGTTCAAAGCTCCATTTAGCTGCCATGTATTTTTCCCCTTTATTTCCTTTTCCATCATTTTTGATTACCAAGATTTGATGAACTGTTATCACAAAAACATAAGTAGTGGCCACTTGAATCAACTTGCTTTTCTGTCAAGAATGTCTCAGCAGTAGCTTTCATTCCTTTGAAAGATTTCTCTTCAAGTCAGATGGAAAGCATTATTTTATAAAGAAGTACCTTACTGCTTTATAGCTCAATTTTCCAATGCTTCTGGAGAGAGACAGAAAGACTAAGGGAGTTGAAGGCACTTGGCACCCTCCAGGAGGCACTCCGCACAGCAGAGGATTGAATCATTAGATATGGTATTTTTCATAGCACACATAAAATAATGTTGGCTTTGAGCTCTGTTTTGTGAATCTGTACAATGTTCTACTTCCTGGTAATACTTTTACAAGTACTGTAGTTGCTATACTGTAATCAGAGATTGTTGGGTTGGTTTTTAACCTGCTTCTGTAAATATTATAGAAGACCTATTGTTGTGAAATGTAATGTTAAATATGGTTTCCTTAGGTAGTTTCACAGGGACAGGATTCATTCTTTTATCTGTTGAGGAGTCTTTTTTTTTGATACAGTGAGCACTGCTTAATTGCTTGTGTTTTCCAACACATCTCTAAAGCTTGTGACATTTTTATTATTAGAATGTGGATCAGAAGAATAAGTGGCAAAGGAGGGCATAAGTTCTATGCATTCAGGTGGGTTGCAAGTATCCTGGCATATAGGTAAAATAACATAACATAATTAGGTGAAAGAAAAGAGGATGGCGAATGATGTGTGAATAGTTGGGAAAGTTATATCAAGACCAGCTGAGGTGGTAGGAATGGAAATTTTCTTTAATTTTGTTAATTTCTGTGATTCTGTGAAATTAATGAAACTAATGTTTCAATGTCTAGGAACAAAGACGAAAGAGATGTAAGGAGAGGAATTACAGAAACCATATTGAGAACATGACACATTCTTAGGTAGACTGCAATAAATAATGGCTGAAGATGAAAGTGAGAGTCCAGGCAGCAGTGGACCAGAGAGACCCAACCATACATGTAGGAGCAAGGAGAACCTGTAAAGGAAGTCAGACGTAGAGGGGCGAAAGCATGATGCAGGCAAGTAAACTCATAAAACAAAACAAAACAAAACAAAACTCACTTTCCCAGTAACAACTTACTTGCTGTTAGGTAACTCTTACATGTTTTGTCTAACTGTTAGGAGTTCAGAGTCCATAAGCATCATAGTTTTGCTTGCAGTGTCCTTTACCTGCCAATTTATATTTCCTAGATATAGCTTATAGGCTGCTGGGAGTTTTATTTTCTGGAATGTAATGAAAATTTATAGTGTTGAAAATCTTAATTTTTAGTACTGTGATGCCACTGGGCAGGAAGGGATGAAGCATTGTCATAAGTGAGAACATGGTCAGGGAGATTTGAAACATGAAAGAGAAGGCACAGAAAATAATGCACTGAAATAAAAGAAGACAGTAGAAATAAAAACAAGAGAGCATAAAAGTAATTGAATAAACCATTGAATTTAGTTATACTACCAAAATACTACTGAAAAGAATGCATGGATTTATATACTAAATAAGCTAGTTCATATTAAAAAATATATTAAAATTCTTCAATTAAAAATGTTAGATTTTTAAATTTTATTTTGTAATAAAATGTTGCAGTTTCAAACTGAGAGGTTTAAGAGGTCAGAGATTTATTTTGAAAAGTATTTTGGGAGATAAAATCTAGACATTTTTAATAGAATATTGAAAATACTAATTTTTATTCAAGAAACCCTTTAAAATAGATTGTGAAATGACTGTCTTTAAAACCAATGCAGCATTGTTTTAATTTCTTCAAAATCATCCTTTTAAAGTAACTTTATCTTAATAGAGTTTTGTTTCCATTTCATAGGTATCTTCTTTTCAAGCAAATTGTATTTGCATTATTTTGATTTTATTTTTTCCTTTTGCAGTGATTAAACTGCTTTTATTCTTGACATCAGGGAAGCAAATTAGACAGGCACTCAAGATATTTACAAAAATAAGAAAGCTTATATTCATTTGGAATTATAAAAAAAAAAAAAAAAAAAAAAAAAAAAAAAGTAAGATAGACAGGAATTTGGTCTTCTTGCTCCTTGTTTTCTTCTATTCTCCATTTCCAGGAGAAACATGTGAAGATACCACCTTGAGACATACTGGATGTTACTGAGAAATTGGGATATAGTCAAGAGTAAACAGTGGACTATTGACAATAGTCACAGAGTAAATAGTGACTATTTGCAAGACCAGCTATTTTAGTATGTCAGGTACAAGGTTCTAGCCTGAGGTCAGAGAGTAAAGTAAATTGCTTGATCTTGCTTAGAGCAAGTGTTTGCAGATACACTTCTGGGTTTGTCTGGAATTCTTGAATATGTCATGTCATATGTGAATATGTCTAGGCAACATATTTTGTGGAAACCAGAAGACATCCAGTCAAAGAAGCTATGGTGCAGAATCTCTATTATTGTGCTCCTTACTTAGCTGCTGACTGACAAGCAGAGTTTTTTTTTTTTCAAAAACTTGTTTGTTTGTTTGTTTGTTTTCATTATATCATTCATTGTTCTTATGGAGGTTTCAAAGTCTGAAAGCTGTAGAAATCTACTTCTTCTTCAGTAAATTCCATAAATAATTATTGAATCAGGTATAATTATATATCAAGAGAAATTTCCTAAGTTGGAAATAGCATAAAGGCCTTAAAATTTTTAGCATGCTACATATGTCATCATTTATTCATATTACATCAAGTTACAGCTGCAATGTACATTATACAATCGCACTAGGCCATTAGGGAGAACAAAAATAAACACAAAATACAATTGGATTTTGAGTAGCTTCATTTTAAGTGAGCAAAAATCAGAAAGGAAAGTTTCTATGCTTCATTCTCAGCTCTTATCTGGGTCTCTGTGAACACTACAGAAAAAACTTCTGAGGACAGTTCTGTCTTCTTTCACTCTACCTTTGCCTTCCTCTTTTTACTGTGATGTAACTCATGAGTGAAGAATTCAGAGTAAATAATTAAACAGAACACCATATTCAAATATATAACCATTTATTAAAACAAATGAGGTGATTCAGTTGGGTCAATTGGTGATTCAGTTGGGTCAATTTCTTCCAAAATTTAGATTTTTGACAATATAACAAAATATGTGAAACACTGAATTCTACTGGATTATGCTGCATTAGATCAATTAAGTCAATATAACACCTTAATAACATGACAGACCAAAGACAAATATTGACAAGCAATGCGCTTTCTTTGCTAATTGCATGAAGGGTTGAAAATTTGTATGATAAAAAACATTGCTTGTATTAACAAAAATTACAGATTAAATTAAATCTTACAGATGTATTTGAGCTGGGGAGAACAATAAAAATGAAATCTCTCAACGTATGATATCCCACAGGCACATATTCTCACTGTATCTGTTAATAGTTAAAATCCTGGCGACACAATTGTGAATATTATTTCTTCTTTTAGGAAGAAATTCTTTACCAAAAGGGTTGTTAGACATTGGAACAGGCTGCCCAGGGAAGTGGTGGAGTCACCATCCCTGGAAGTCTTTAAAAGACGTTTAGGTGTAGAGCTTAGGGATATGGTTTAGTGGGGACTGTTAGTGTTAGGTCAGAGGTTGGACTCGATGATCTTGAGGTCTCTTCCAACCTGGAAATTCTGTGATTCTGTGATTCATTAAAGCCAGTTCATGTGCTGGCTGGATCACAAATACCTCTTTCTGTATATCATCTGTTTCTTAAATAGTTAATTTTATCATAATAATTACTCCTTTTTGTTGTCCTTTATCTACAATTTCAGGAACTCCAGCTTCACAGATCTGCTCTCCTAGCTTTATACCAGAACACCAGAAGTTACAGGACTCTGCTACCTGTAGCAAAGAGAAGCAGGAATTTTCACAGCATTTTTTTGGTATATCAGAACTTCCTGATTTTCCCGAGTCACTTCGCCTCTCAAAATCTGTAGCCTGAGGCTGAAAATTGATAAGAAACAGTTTGTTGTTGTTGTTGTTGTTTGTTTGTTTTGTTTTTCATTTCAGTTCCTGGCACTTTTACACATGACACTGAAGCATGCTTTTTAAAAATATTTGCAGTATTTCTTATTGCTGGAAATGAAGCAGAAAAAGCTCAGTCAAATATTCTAGAACTTTTAAAGTAAGGCACTATTTTATTTTTTCTTCAGGATTAGAAATGGTTCAATGTTTGATGATGTTTTATTTTTTATTTTTTACTATCTACTTATGAAATCACTACTTCTTAAAGGCTTTTGGCAACAATAACTGTTAATAAGGACTACTCTCTACCAAACAAAACAAGAATACCAACCGGTATCAGTTTGCACAAATTATTTGATCCAAGATATGCAGTCCTCTAATCTATGACAAGCTTTCTATGGAAGTTCAATTCTAAATCATAACTCACCACAAGGGAGAAATATTTAATCATAAAGAATATATATATATATATATTGCTGATAAACTTATGATTCAGTAGGATGAAAAAGAAATATTAATCTCAAATTAACCACATGATAAAACACCAGTGTTCACATCAACCTAATGTGTGGACTAAAGTACCTACCTCTTCTTCTTTCAGTTCCATCTTCTTAAATGTTTGTTTTCTTATTCTTTTCAAATCAATAGACACAATAGATAAAAATATCAGAGACTGAAATTTTCAAATTTGGATTTGACATTTTCCACTGGGTGGAGTTTATTCCTTCTATTTACTGGTGTCATCCAGGTTTCAATCTCATGCTGAGCGGATGCTTTACTAATGTTTTGCACATTGGTTAATCAAATATTTATGCAGCACATGAATGAAATATACTTACATTTCACTGCAGATGATTGAGTAAGTTCTATACAATTTCCCCCGTGAATGGAGTCACTTCCAAACACTTTCAATTATTCATGTCCTAATTTGCAAATATTGCAAGGAATTCTTATCTGGCAATGCTGCTAGTCCCATAGCTGAGGAGAAAGAATGAAATAAATCCTTCCATGTATGGCAGATATATGATAATGAGTGATTCTGTTCTCTCAATATTATATACTCAGTGCCAGGTCCTGGCTAATCCAGAAATCAATGCTAATATATAATTTTTCTCTCCTATATTACAGCTGAAACATTCTGACACTTTGTGTGCTCTGGAATTTTGAAATGCATAGGTGGTTTAATCTTAAATAATATGGAAAAATCTTGTGAAAATAATATATCAAAAAACAACATGTGCAAAATCTTTCCTCTGCCCTCAAAAATGTAGATTAGAAGCATTTTGAGGAATTTGAAATAGACAGATAAAAAAGCCAAGGGCCTGATTCTGCAGACTTCATGTTTATGTAGTCCTTACTCATGCAAACTGTTTCATTTTAATTTTGCTGTAGTAGGCACTAATACATAATATACTTTATTACCTTTCAGTTGTATTTTTTGTTGTTGTTGTGACAAGCAGAATGCATGAATTTATTCTTAGGTAATATATTAAACATTAATTGGAATTCTATACATAATTAAGATAAATGTGTAGTTAACCAACACACAGTACTATGCCTATAAACCAAACAAAATTTAAAAAAGAAAAACATAAGTATTGCTTCTTAAATCTGAGCTGGCATCAAGCTGGGAGGAGCTGCAAACACACTTTAGGAGATTATTAAAATACAAAATGATCTTGAGAAACTGGAGAAGTTATCAGGAAAAAAATAAATAAATAAATAAATAAAAATAAACCAAACAAGATAGTTCACTAGGGAGAGAAACACTTGTTTTTCTGCATACCAGATTCTCTCACAAAACAAACAAACAAACAAAAAAAACCTGATCATATTAGTGTTAGACTGTGGTAAACAGGGGTATTGTCAACACGGCAAGCACTCTTTCTTTTTAAGAATTTACTGATAATGCTTCAGTTTGAATATTTTTCTCAAATGTTGGAGCTCTGTTGTAAGCAAGACACAGAGCATTGAGAGAATATTGAGAAGACAAGAAGCAACAGTGCTCTGTTATATACGACAGTCTGAAGAAATTGTAATTTAAGAAAGAGAGTTTGGTGTTTACAGTTCAAACTTTTTAAGGAACAGCTATGTATGAAAAGGGAATGTCCAGCTATAATACCAGGAAAATAAAGGTCTTCAGCTGTAATAAACTGAATAAAATGTGTGTATAAACTCACATTTATAGTAGACATCAGGAAAATTTTTTGGAACAGAATGTTACGAATGCGAGGAAATGTGGAAACAGGAGTTTTTAGGAACAGTTTTTATTAACTGCTGTCAGAAATGGCTTATGCAGAGCTCATCTCACCTTTGGCTAGGCAATAAATCTGATCTCCACAGAAATCCAGCTTCACAATCCAATAGTCTTACCTCAGTGAGAACCTTTTTTTTTTTTTTTTTTTTTTTTTTTTTATTTCCTTCTCTTTTCCCTTCTCCAAATTGTATTTCTGCAGCTGGAGGCTTCCTATGCACAAAGATCAACAGAAAACGTGCTCCTGAGGCTTTGATTTTCAGAAAAAAAACCATGATGAATTATCAGCCCTGTGAAGTAGTTCATAATTCAACACTTTTTTTTTTTCAGCAAAAATATAGTCTTTTAGATAGCCTAAAGATGAAAAAAATAATACCTTAAAAGGGAGAATGGGAGAAAAAGAAGGCTTAATTAAATCTCAGCTTAAGCAACTTGCATTATCAATGCTACAAAATAGAAATTATTCAGAAAAATCTTGTGAAATAGTTTGATACAGTTATATATCATGACAATCTTTAGCAGTAATGGTGCTACAGTACAAAGAAGAAATTTATAATACAATAATTCGTCTAGAGACTTAAAACATTTACAAATTATCACTTGTCCATGTGTTTCTTTGCAGAAAATACAATTATATTTATTGCATGAAAATTAAAAATACATGTTGCTATGCCTGAGAGCATCATCTTGTATTTCAAAAATTTATCATTATATACATTTTTATCATGTTGCACAGATGAAGTGAAAGAAACTAAGAATCTTGAAGTAGCTGCTCATAGGTTTCTTATTAACTATAATAATCACAATATTTTCTTACTGTCCTGAAGAGATGGGAAAATGTTTAAGTGGTTTTCTCATAACTGGAATATTTGCTGAAGAATATAACATACATTTCCAATGGAAATTCTCAGAAAAACAAACAAACAAAAAGCTAACTTACTTTTAATTATTTGTCAATCTTCAGATAGAAATAAAAATAGAAAACTGTGTAACAGTATAAAAAGGTCTGTGTGAAAACATAATTTAATATAAACTGGCCAAGCATGCATATTTACAATACATTAATTTCAGTGTGTCTCTTTTATGAAGATATTTCCTATAAAAACAAAAACAAAAGCACAACAACAACAATAACAACAAAGAACACCCGTACTATAGGATTCTTGTCCTGTATATTCAGGTCCTTTCTCTCTTTACAGTTTATTTTCTCAGCTGCTCTACATAAACAAAGCCAGTACTGTAACAAATAATCTGTAAAAACAACTGAGAAAAGTGAAATAGATGTTAACAAATGGTTCAAAAGTGAGAAAAGGTGTAAAAAATTCACTGGTGTAAAAAATTAAGCTTTCTGTTAAATTTGTTTATTTTATTCCAGTTGGGAATGCATGCACAAGTTTGCAACAGTGAATGAATTAAATGAGTGAATATGGCTTCCTGTGTATCCTGAATATGGCTTCAGGATACACAAGGGACAATCAGTGCTGGAATGAAGGTTTACCGCCAACAGAGAAAACCGTTTCCTCCAATGAAATAGTGATCAAGGTGGTTTTAAAGAGAAGTAGAGGAAGCTGAGGCTGGGTAGGGAATCTGGTTGCTATGTATTAAATGTATTAAAACAGAATTGATGTGGGAAAGAAAGTAAAGACAAAATGACAAAAACGTAGTAAATATGTTGTGAAAAAATGTTTAAGAAATACGATGCAGACACAATATAGCAACAAACATTCTTGAATGCAGGTATAAAACATCTGTAGCAGTGAACACATACAATGTCCAAAGAGCCTTCAGATTATAATTAACAATTAGAATATTATTTTAATTAACATGTATTAAATTACCATACCATTAACTTTTTTTTTTTTTTAATAAAATTTCATAGAATTTAAAGACATCCCAGAGGATAGTAAGTGATGGGCTAAAGCTACATTAGCTTTAGCTACAGTTAGACTAGCTCTCTGCTAGAAAGTTTATATTCATTACACGTACAAACATTATTATATAGAGAGGTTCATATTATGCGTTTTTAATTTCTCTAGAAAATGTTCATTGTTTTCAAACATAGCTGGTTTTAGAACTCAGTAAAAAGAATAACATTTTGAATAACATTCATTACACTGTAAGTAAAAATTTGCTTATTTTGATTGGGATGACTTTGTATTCAGAAAAGTCACCCCTCAGAAAAAAAAAAAATGTTGTTGTTTTGTTGTTGTTTTTTGTTTGTTTTGGTTTGTTTTTTTCTAAGCTTTTGAGACCGTTTCCTTTTTTTTTTTTTTTTTTTTTTTTTTTTTTGTGGGGCAATTATTTAATGCAAAACTGCAAAACTGTCATCTCTAAAAGATATAAAAAAAATTATATTCTCACATGACCAAAGGTGAATTCAAGCTGATTCTAATGGGGTATAAAAATTCACTATCACTGAGAAAAAATGACTACATTCAGCTCAGCTTATCAGAATTATTTTTAAAAGATATTTTGACAAGAGTAGAAATTATGAATTTATTTAAGAATACAACTTTTTGCTTTTCATCTTACATCTTCATTTTAGATCTGTGTTCCCCATTAAGATGGTTTTGTAGCTATGGAGGAGAAACTGATGCAAAAGGTATAAACGTAAAATCAGAATGCCAAACCTTAAGATTTAAGAAATGCTTTTTTTTTTTTTTTTTTTTTTTTCATAAGCTCCATTTCATTTCATTTCATTTCATTTCATTTCATTTCATTTCATCAAGTCAGGAGAGGACACATAGAGACAACTGGGGCTTCATGGATATTTTCAAACTTTTCAGTCTCTCTCTTGATGGTCTTTTTTTTTTTAAGCCTTGTCCCCTTGCAAGCAAGAACCCACAAGTTTAGAAAATTGTTTTCTGAATTCATATTTAACTCTACTTTTTCAAGAAAAAAAATCAATGCACTCTTTTGGAAGTCTAGTGCCCAAATTAGCAGAACCAATGATTTAAAATCTCACACTGGGCCAAATTCTACTATCTTTTCTCATATTAGTTCCTTGATTAGTAAGCAATGAACTGAAATCAATGAACTTTTTGCACAATTCTCATTATCAGTAAACACAGAAAAATCTGACCAACAACTTTTTTTTTTTCTTTGTCAAACAAAAGTAGATAGAAATATGTATGGCAAAGTGGTAAGCAAAATGATAGAATATGCTGTTATCGGATGTCTTTTTATACTTTTGTCTTTGATAAATACAAAGGTTCTCAACCAGTATTTGAATTCTTATTATAATTTAAAGTTTATTTATTTATTTATTTTCAACTAATCCTTTTAGTCTACGTAAAGTAATCCACATCTAGGATCTTGACATTCAGAAAAAAATCTGTCAATAGGAGTTAAAAACTAAAACAAAATAAAACAAAAAAAAAAAAAAGCACAGTGCTATAACTTTTGCTGAATATTTATTCTGTACTCTCCTTTTTTTTTTTTTTTTTTTTTTTACACAAAAATCAGTGCAACAGTTTTACAAGGACCTGAGTGCCCAAGAGTCTCACATGTTCTCTTGCTTTCATTTTAATTCTTTCAATTTCTTGTTGTTGTTTTGTTTGTTTGTTTGTTTGTTTCCCTTTTTTTTTTTTTTTTTTTAAGGCAACTATTCTTTACAAAATGTGCTGTGAAATATTGGCTCAAATGATGTTCAGCATCTCTTCTTATTCTCTGTAAAGAAGGGTTTTTCTCCAACTCAAAATGTGTTCTATTCTCTTGCTTTCACTTTTCTCATGTCTGTTCATGGTGTCTTTTTCTCTGTTTTCTTATTGAACATAATGCTGTTAAAAACCTCATAGATTCACTGCTTTCCCAAGTACTTCCCCATGCTTATGATTGAATTCTTTATATACTTACTCTACAAATTATTTTAGCAGATGTTTAGTGTTCCTCTAAAAGGTAAAGTCGAAGCCTTATTTCCCTACCAAATCCTTCATCTTCATCTTCAATTCAGTTAGTACTTAATACAGAGCTGTAATGTTCTCAGACAAAAGGAGATCTTTTTTGAAAGTTAGAGCTAAATCAGGCAAATTAATTCTGAATTGCAAGACACTCGGTGTTACTATATATTTTCTTACATGTTCTCACAGACAATTTCAACTTAATTGTTTATGAAATGGCATAAGTCCAGAAAGAAGTCAGGTATGAAAATTAAGCATACAACAATACAGGCAATTTCCAAGAGCTTTTGTTCTCCTCTCCACTCCACCATCCCTCACCTCCTGCCCAAGCATTTAAGAATTCAATAGCTAAGGATATCTTGCTGTGGTATAAAAATTTGCTGAGTCAAATATTTTAGTTTCTAGAAATTCCAAATAAAAGAAGCAATGTTCTGTAGAAGTCTCTCTAAATCAGTCATTCTTGAGAAATCTCTGCTTATTTTGAAAGATTAAGATGAGGAGAGACTAGGTAAAAGAATTTATGTTAGAGTCAACAGGGCTAGAATCTTGTGGAGTTTTGAAGTACCATAGAATACAGAGCTCCAAGGTGATAATCTTACAGAGTAAGCACTTGAAAAGCAACATAGCTAACCACCGGGTTGCTGAAAAAATGATATGAATATTTCCTGTTCCTACTTCATGTTCTGTGAAGTGTAAGTCTTTAGCGACTTTTTTTTGACCAATGTCAATACATGATTCATGACTGGTGGGAGGCAAACATTGATACTAGTATATTTTATACCCTGTGTTCAAAGAGAATGATGCTTTTTGGCATTTTTATCTTCACCTTTTTTCCTGGAAATAAATAATCCTTTGCTGTCTGAATTCTTTACCCTAATGTACACACCCCAGGAGGCCACAGACTCTATATACTGATGTCTTACAGTGCACAATTAAAAGATCTGAGTTATGTTTATTCAACTTGTGATGATGCAAAAGCAGTTTACTGTGTAGGCCCTAGATGCATTCTGATTTTTGTTTTGACTTTTGGGCCTAATCATTTAAATCTGGGAAATATATTCAAGCATCCATATCATTTCAGGAACCAACCCAACCACATCATCACAAGGCTAATGGATTTTATTTCTACATATTGATTGAAGTGGAGCTTTATCCCAAGCTGAAGGACTCAAACATTCTCTTAAAACCAAATTTGTTAGCTGACAAGTTTTCTGGGTGCAGTTGCTCATTGTTACTGGCCCCAGCATGCTGTTTGGATTGCTTATGTCACTATTCCACTGCATTTAAAAAATCCCTGCCATTAGGAGAGATATTATATTTGAACCTCTTAATATCATATGACTCATTGTTAAGGGATTAGGGAGAGATTGCACAAAGTATTCTGCTGCTGAAATAAAGGAGGAGGTGGTGATAAGAGATGGGATGTACATGGGTCAACAGCCTTTTCAACCAGTTAGCTGAAACTGGTAAACAAGGTAGTTTCACAGCCTCAGCTCTTTCAGGTGCACAGCACGACAAGTCTTGCACTAAGTCTACTAGTCATTCAAAACAGATGAGCAGTACTTGTGAAAACCACAGGCACTTTTAAAGGAACAGAGTCCAAATGATTTGTAGGTAAATTAATGCATGAGGACCGACTTGAATTCATGAGGCATAGAATAATTTCAGACTATAATGAAGGGTTTTGTTTGAATTCAAATTGCCAGTGATACAGAGGCCTGCATGTTTGCAAAAATTGTCAACACGAAAAGTACTTTAAAAAAATGGAAAGAAAAATGAAATAAATGTTGAGCTTTTTATGATTTTTTTGGTAAATTTGTGGAAAATGTTGTCTCTTCTGCCTCTAAAAGCAACAAGGAGGTGTTATGCAATTTCTTCTGGTTATTTTTTATCAGTGTATGTTTGTAATTTGGGGTGTTTCCCTCCTTTCTTTCGCTGTTGTAGCTTTGTAGGTTTTCTTACAAAATGTGTGCCATTCCTTGCAGCATCCACAATCTTTCTACATATTTTGCCTATACTCAACCAACAATATACATATATTAGTTCTGAGTTGCACTGCTAATTTAGAAACTGACACCATCTTTCAATGCATTTAAATGAAAAATAATTTTGGATTACACAACTACAGATATTATTACAAATTTTCAGTTCGATTAGTTTCATATCAATGTGGATAATGTCACATTTAGACCTAAATATCTGTACTGCAAGAAATCAAATAAATTACTGAAGGCTTTTCATGACTTTCCTGCAGGTAGTGCACATAAATTAAAACCACCTTCTAAAAAACGTTGTTCTCAGTTTGTACAGTAACCTAGGCACAATCGTTTCTGTCAGCATGGCTAGTAACAACACGTGCCATCTATGTCCTGGCTTCAATCTAGGGGCAAGACTGAGCAGTGCAGCAGTCCAACTGCCTAACTTCCCATCAAACCTGTTCTTCAGTGAATATGTTTCCATGGAGATTAAATCTGAGCATCAGGGCTAGCAGTTTTTTTCCAAAAGGAACAACATTTACATAAGAAAAGGACCAGGATCCTGGTGTGTGCAGCCCAGCAGGTAAGAGCAAGCTTTGTAACGCTGCACATATCTATGAATAGCCATTCATCATTGCAGTATTTCTATGGAATAATACAGTCTTTGCCTGATTTTTCACTGTGTCCACCTCTACAAAGTTTTGATTTCTTTCTGGAAAATGTCAGTGACAACAGTTACAGTGATATATGCAACGAAAACAAACTACTCTGTGATGCAGAGAATACTTTTGTAATTGCATTGTTCTGGTCTTGCATGTCTCCACAGATCTTCCTGCAGCAATTTCTCACAACTTTGAAATTTTTCCAGTAGTCTGAGCCAAAGTTATGAATTTAGGCCTTATCTAGTTGGGCTTTGCACCCTCAGTTACAAACATCTGGACCCCCATGGAGGGGGAAAGGTTACAGAAAGAAGTTACAGTAAACTTCTAGTCTCTTACATAACAAAACAAGATCTATGAATTTAGACTCAAAAATCACTATAAATGACTCCGTCTTGGTGAAATAATAAATTGGAAGCAAGACGAATAATTTTAAGGTATGCCTGTCTTTTTCAGATTTCTTTCTTCCTGGTGTGAGTCCTGGCCCATTAGCATTAATAAACTAACTTTGGTCTTTGGAAAAGCTTCTTAGTTATTTAATGTATTTTATAATGAAGGGTTGAAGTTGTTTGGAATATCCGTTAGAATGGATATCCAAGAAAATAAAATTTACTCTTTAGTACTGAGGAAGGAAATCCAGCCTCCTACAGTGGTAGAGTTCTCCTATGTAGCTACCCATATAAAAGCAAATATTGCTCATGATTCTTGTTTGATTCTCCAATCAAATGACCTGACAGTTTTCTGGAAGAAGATTAAAATCCAAGTCACTGACCCCTGCTGTCTACCTGTCCCTCTAACAGAGGTTGCAGGGAGTTCTGAACCTCCTTTGTGCCAGTTCCTTTCATCCTGGTTCACAATTGCATTAAATACCTTTCCCAGAAGGGGAAAGGTGAAGCTGGGCCCTACCAGAGAGACCGGATATGGTGAGAGTTCCACTGGTTGGATTTAAATTGCCTCTGAAAATCTGTCAGTGGCTCGGTTTAAATTCTTTATCCCATACCCCTCCAACCTCTTTGCCTTGGAGAATTAATGTGATAGGCCTTTGAAAGCAATTCATTAATGATTGAGAAGTCTCTGTAGGCCAGAAGCTGAAAGGATGAATTTTTCATATGTATAGTGAAGAAGTGCAGGTAAATAATACACATTTTTAGAGACTACTGTATATTTACCATTAGGTTTTATTCACATTGAAAATGAAATGCTTTTCTTCTAAGTACATAAATAATTCTAGTAGGGAAAAATTAGTTGTTATTCCTTCTGAACTTTGAGGTATGGTTTTTCCTTTTGTCTGAAAAACATTCTTCAACTCTGCACAATATTTTTCAAACATCAGAAGCTTTTTATTAACCAAAACCAGTGAGTGTTTGAATGGGGAAGGTTAGGGGAGAGATGTAATCTGTAGTCTAGCACAGCTCTCATTCTTTGAAGCTAGCAAAGCATTCCTACTCTGTGTGTGCGCGTGTGCACACAAGCATGTGCATAAATCACTTGCTCAGGTGAAAAGCTTACATTAGCAGCAAGTGCAAACTCACGTAGCCAGGAAAATCAGAGGCTGACACAAAATGGCAAATATACTGCAGCATTAAAGGTCACTTAGAAAATTTCTGACAATTTGGAACATTAGAAGGTCAAAAATCAACAGCACATTGTCCTGTTTGGTTAGACGGTGCTACTACACTCTCTCTATGGACTCTTATTATCTAAAATAATTGCATGCTCTTTTGAAATCAGACAGCCATTCAAAGACCGTATTTCCCATTATAGTAAGAAATGAATCAAGTGTAGTGAACAGCTTATTTTATTCCAACAGTCCTTTTAACATGCAAATAGTAGAGTCAATGAGCATGCTTCTGTTTATGCCATTAAAGATAATGTAGGAATAATTGACGATCCTTTGCAAAGTTGATGAAATTCACATAAAATGTATAATACATTTAGAGTAAAACAGCCTGTAAAACTGAAGTTAACATATCTTCTTTCTATGACTGAAAAAAATACTTATTTATATTTTTCTATTTACTGGAATGGGTGTCCTGGAATACAAAATACAGGGATATTGTATTACTGCAACTAGGAGCACAATTAAATCTCATCCACATTAATCATAAAAGCCATTTACATTTGCTTAGTGTGATAACAGGTAAGTGTTAACAAGGATGGGCTGTTGGCAGAAGCAAAGTTGTTCAAGAGACTTTTGTCTGAATGGATATTCAGCTTCATTGTGACTGTTAATATTCTGCTTGTCATGCCTTTGTAGTCCATTGCGTAAAAACATTTAAAGTCATTTACAGAAAAATATGAGACTATAGACAGCATGAAAGGCCAGCTTTTCCTGCCTTGTGATAGTACAAGGTTATGCTGGTTTGAAGAGATAATGTCTTTAGGTAGAAATTACATTGGTTTCCAGACAATACTGTGGACATGCAGAAATAAAAATAGAATGACTACAGGTAATTCTGTCAAAGGCTTAAATATAAATGAGCCATTAAAAAAAAAAAAAAAAAGAGAAGTGAGCATGGGGGCATAGGAACTTTTCATCTGAGTTTGTCATGGGCAATTCAGAAGGTGGAGCAATGAGGGATATTAGACAGTTTAGCAGCAGTGCACCTAAAGGTAGCCTGTTGTGAACATGTGAACAAAAGATCTCATTAAGAAGAATTTATTTATTTATTTAATATTATTCCTGATCTTTCTTCCCTGAGATTAAAATAGTAACAGAATCACTGCTGACTACTGATATATCAAGCTCCTTGTCCTATCATTTATGGATTTCAGCCACCCAAATTATGTTTATTTTTCTAATTGTTTTGTTTTGAAAAGCCTGAAGATTATATTTTATGAGAAAAGGCACTGAAGCACAGACAGACTGGGAAACGTCTTATGGATCTTAGCAGAGAGAGAAAAAGATATAGAATTTCTTCTCCCAGCTCACCCCATTACGTTATGAACAAAAGAATGCTTACACAAAACTTACAGAGAGCACATTCATTTTCACTCCAAATTTCAAAAGATACTCTTGACAACTCCTTAAAGTAAGGATTTCTGGGAACCTATTTTCTCATGCTTCTGATACTAGCCCATCCTGATTTCACAACACACAGACTGTGCACCTTACAGAGACCTCTATAAATGCATCCTGCTGTTTTCACAAAGAAAATGTGCGAGCCATGTTCAAAAGGATGTCATTGTTAAAGGACAAAGAAGTCATGATGTTGGCCAAACTTTAAAACAGGTTTTGTCAGTATCATGACAACATCATAGAGTATATGGAATTATATTAGTGGGGATTATTGAGAACCTTACCATGAGCTTCACTGGATTTCTTAACATTTGAGAAATATGTGCATCTGGACTGAAGTTGCAAAAGGTGTTTTTTGAAAAAAGGGACATGAATGCTACTTCATACATTATAAAGCAGAATGTATTGAATATGTGTGAATTTGTGAACACTTTTGCTTCATAAGGGGTATCATAATAGAACATTAGTGAGCTCTGAATGGGATTATGGAGACATTTTACAGTAACCTACAAGTATAGTAACAGCAGCAATTTAGTTATTATGAATTACATTGGATTCATATATATATACATTATTTTTTTTAAGAGATAAGGAGGAAGTATTTAACCTATTTTTTATAAACAGGAATGTTTAGAAAAAGAAGCATATTCTTAAACTATGAAACCGATGAGACCTTCAAAGACATTGTTTAACTCTGATACAGTCAGTGGGAGTTAGAAAATCTGTGCCTGATACTACCTCATTGTACTTTAGAGTTATCCAGATTAAAGATTAGGAAATATATATAATTTTTTAAACTATTAATATAATTTTGGTTATTGACATTGACTTCTTAAAAATGGAATCTAGGCTTACAAAAAAATGAAATGTAAGGGACAAATATTTGCAACCCTAGTAGAACAGATATGTTAACTGATTTTTGTGTAATATTCTACTCCTAATCTACAGCCATGACATCCTAAAAATTATCTGTTGGAATGGAAATGCCAGTGATCTCTCTCTTATTCCAAACTTCTCAGCATTTCATTTTATCTTAGGAAAAAACAAAAAAAAAAAAAAAAAAAAAAAAACAACAAAAAAAAACCAAAACAAAACAAAACAAAACAAAAAACAAACAAACAAACAAAAAAAAAAAAAAAAAAAAAAAAAGGAAGGCTGTCACTGGTCTAACATGACAGATGATATAGTAGTAGGAAGTTGTCTCAGATTTAGGTCATTGTTATAGACAGGATTTGAATATAATAAACAGGCTCCTGATTTCATGAAAAGAGATTTTGTTCTTTCAGAATAAGCCAGAGTTCTCATCTGTTTTAGTTTGTGATCTGTTCTTTCTTAGGAAAATTAATTAAAATGTTGAAATAAATAAATACTGGGTCATGTCTTTTTTTGGTTTCTCTTTTTTGACATTTGAATGACTAACTTCTCTGTTGCTACAGACTCAAAATAAACCCCAAACCTTTCATTTTCTGAAGAGAAAGTTTATGCAGAAAACTAATTCTAACCTTCTATTCCAATTCCAGTGACAGTAGTCCCTTCTCTGTAAAAGCAGAACTGTCTGCCAGTAAATTTCTCAGATGTCAAGAGTCAAAGTATGAATATTAGTGAATGTAGGTTTTCTGTAGATAAGAGAGATCTGAATAATTTTGTGACCTTTCAATTAAGTCATGCATAATAAGTTTGTTTGCTCTTATCTTCAGTTTCATTTTTTTCTGCTTCTGTGTGTAAGCCAAAAACTTGGAATTTATCTAGCCATGGAAAAGATAATAGAAATATTAATGTAAAAATTGGTTTTATACTACTTTATAGAACTACCAATTACTTAAACATATGGCTGTGGCTTATATATACAAGCAGACTCTTACCTCCTAGAATCTACTAGGCATATTTAGTGGCATTTGCTCTTTGCTGCTAATGGTACAAGTCTTGCTGTGTTCTTTTGTTGAAAGCAATGATAGACTTGTTCCCTGATAAAAGATATACTTAAAATATGTACAGTAAAAAAAAATAAAAAATCCCTTAGGTAGTATTCTCTAATGTTCTGTAATATTAATATTTCCCATAAATAAAGACTACAATAAATTGGACACTGGGGTAGGATACATTGTACTCAACTGTAGAGGTCTACAATGCAGTTTTATAACCAAGCTGAGCTGCTTTCATGATTGGTGGAGAGGAATGAACGTTTTTGAAGCAGGATTCATGAGATGTCTTTTCAACATCTACCTTAGGGTGAGAGTCATTGTGCTCTGAAAGTGGCTATTTCTCTCTAACGATGAAGAGAGCGTAGGATGACTCTTTCAATATATATGAATAGAAGAGACGGGTGCCTGCATTTGTCAGATTAATCCCATACACATCTGTATACACATGCATCCATTTGTTGAAATACTTTGGCTAAGGTCAGTGTGCACAGTGCTTTCCCGAGTGTAGGGCCATCTATAGGTGGATGTATTTTAATACCAAGGAACTATCTACCCCTAAAAGTATTTTATTGCCTGACTGCATGGATGTCAAGCAGTAACACAGTGTAGCTGGATCACGTTCACACTGCTTAACCCTGGTCCTCCACCTAAATTTCTTGCTATGCAATGGCTGTAGCAGCAGTCCATATCATTTGGCTGGCAGATTAATTTTTATGTACAATTCAAATAAATGAATGGTAGTAATAAAATTATCAGGACATATGGAATAACCATGTGACATTGCCACAAAGGCAGCTGATCACACAAGATGACTCTGCTGGCAATGATGTGCCCCTCAGCTAAAAAGGATAGTTTGTGTCCTGGATGAAAGTCCCCCATACCTAGTTCCTCTCTGAATGCCATCTCAGGCTGGAGCCTTAATGTTGACTTGCATCCACAAAATGTGCATGTAAGCAAAATATTTAGAATGAAATACATACTCAGGTCTGCCTTCCAAATAATGTTTCTAATCTATGTTGGTTAGAGATAAAATATGTGAGAAGACTCTCTGAATTTTCATCTTCTTAACTGCTGTTATCTTCTTAGAGACTTCTTAGAGCCTTTAGAAACTATTTCATCTTAATATACTTAAATAGCTTTAAGACAGGTTCATTTTTTCTTTAAATACTCATATATTGACTGTATGAGAACAAACCTCTAATTTAGCTCAGATCACTGTAATAAAAGTAATATTTTTTTTCTATGCAAAATGTGCAATCCTTTATTCACCTTAGTTGTTTTTCAGTTATTGGTATTTTAGAATTCTAAAATGTGTGTTACTATTTTACAATTATAACTTTATGCATTTATAGGGTAGGAAGGTTCTACAGAGAAATCTGGGTAGGCTGGACTGATAGGCTGAGGGCAACTGTATGAAGTTCAACAAGGCCAAGTGCCGAGTCCTGCCCTTGGGACACAACAACCCCATGCAACGCTACAGGCTAGGGGAACAGTAGCTGGAAAGCTGCCCAACAGAAAGGGACCTGGGAGTATTGGCTGAATATGAGCCAGCAGTGTGCTCAGGTGGCCAAGAAGACCAACAGCATCCTGCTTTGTAATAGAAATACTGTGGCCAGCAGGACTAGGGAAGTGATTCTCCCGCTGTACTCGGCTCTGGTGGTCACAGCTGGAATGCTGTGTTCAATTTTGGGTCCCGCACTACAAGAATGACATCAATGTGCTGGAACATGTCCAAAGAAGGGCAACAAAGCTGCTGAAGGGTCTAAAGAACAAGTATTTTGAGGAGTGGCTGAGAGAGCAGGGGCTGGCTAGCCTGGAGTAAAGGAGACATTATTACTGAGAAAACCTGCAATAAAAGTCCAGAATACATGCACTTTACATGCACATGCACTTTAATTGTCACATTACTCATCAGTGTAACGTACAGTGCTTAGATGGCAGAGAAATAGTTATTCAAGCAGCACCATATCATGGGAGCTCAATGAATGATGCTGACTACTCATTGCACAGAGATTCACTAGTGTTTACCTTTTGTTTTAAGTGCTATAATTTAAAACAGATATATGTAGGCTACTAAATATAGGCTAATTTTCTCCAATTAAAAGATTTTTTGCTGTTACAAACATACAAAATTCCTGTTGTTTCCAGTGGGAGTCGGACAAACTTTCAGTATTTGGTCTTTTTGCTCATTTTAGAAAACATAGAAAAAATCACAGAAATGTTTTCACAATGCTAGCAATGTAAAGGTACTTTCTTTTAATAACAGGGTTTTTCTAAATCTATTTTAACATCTTTACCTCTAAATTAATCTCTTCCAAACAGTATGCATTCCAAATACCCATCTTCCCACTGTGCAAATTTATTCACAGAGGGTCTGTTATCTCAACAAGATTAGTCACATCTTTCACATTCCCTGTATGTTTTTAGCTAGCTTTTCTTATTTATTTATTTATTTTTTTTGTCCATTCCCCTCCCCAAGTCATTCATTTGGGTCTATGACACTTTTTTTATAACACTTTTTTTTTTTTTTTTTTTCTCCCAGGAGTATCAGTTCCTGGCAGACTCAGCACTCTACACAAAGAAGTGCCAAGTCTTCCTTGAGCAGGGTCAGGGGAAAGTGTTTAAATACTCTATTAATTTAAATTAATTAAATATCTATTTTGTCATATAAAGATGCACAACAAAGTACTCCAGTATAACTGACTTAAATAAAACTGAGAGGTTGTTGGGCACAAAACCATCAACCAAATTGTGTTCAGGCATAACTTTCCTTCCGTGTTAGTGGGAAGATGCCTAAGACTGCCTGATCTTGCTTTGGCTTTTAAGTATTTAATTTTACTATTATGTTTCATTCCATAATACTAGAGGAAAAAAAAAAATCTAACTTTTAAAATGTTTTTATTTAACTTATCACTAGACACACTTGTCACAGATGCACTAAGCTCAGACATTCACCCAAGGATTTTTGATTTAGAAGGTAGGTCTGAAAAAATAGTAAAAGACAGAAGAGCATTAATCAGGTGCCATACAGACCTCCTGTTTGTTCTGAAAGTTTTTTTTTGTTTTTGTTTTTGTTTTTTTTTTATGAAGCAAATGTGCAGAACATTGAGATCAACAGTGAAATTTCAAGTATCTTTTATACACATGGATCAGAGGGTCCATAACCACATCACCCCGGAGTTCCAAATGAACTACAAAAATCCAGCAAAAAGTAGTTTCAGTGTCTGCCCCTCAGATGATAACTCACTGAAGAAGAAACCTTTTTTTAATATGTAGAAAAGAGAAGGACAGGACAGGACAGGACAGGACAGGACAGGACAGGACAGGACAGGAAAGGAAAGGAAAGGAAAGGAAAGGAAAGGAAAGGAAAGGAAAGGAAAGGAAAGGAAAGGAAAGGAAAGGAAAGGAAAGGAAAGGAAAGGAAAGGAAAGGAAAGGAAAGGAAAGGAAAGGAAAGGAAAGGAAAGGAAAGGAAAGGAGTCTAGTGTTTTTTTCCCGGAGGTGCACGTCCATTATGATCCCAGTAAGAAAGGCAATCAAACTCTAAGTATCCGTTAAAATGCTCCAGTGTTGCATAAAAATGAAAATCCCTTTAGGCAGTTTGTCAGTATTGCTACAGAATAAAAATCTCTTTCAGATGCCAAATGAGAGACTAGCTCAGCATTTCAGGAAATCAAATGAAATATTTGAATTACATGTACATACTGAAACATGGAACCTATCAGACGTACTCAACCAAGTGAGCTGTATCAGCCTTTCCTTCTTCCACTTACAGAATCTAGTCTCACGGCTCCCCAGGATCACCAAATTTGGAAGATAGAGGCTGTGGATTCAAGACCACAAAATAGTACGTCTTCTAGGGAGCAGAGAAAGAGAGATGGAAGTCACAATCTCTTTCCTTCCTAGAACAAGCTGAGAAAAGAAAACACATTAACTTCTTGGTTGTTTCTTGTTAAGGTCTTCCATTCCATCCTAAAGGTATACTCCTGTGTTTATCCAGACTTTTTGATGTATTAAATGATCTGTGACAGGTTCTTCTATGTAATTTGAGAGCAATTCCACTTTTTGTCTTCTTGCCAGTGTAAATTCATTCAAAATGTAAGCTTTTCACATTTTACATACAACCATGAAAGGGTATTTGTGTACAGTATTATTTCTTATTAGGAAGTGCCTCTATTTCCCATTCTGTCTTGTATTACATTTAGCAGCTGAGGAGCCAGTGAGCTGAATATTCAGCCTGGTGATTATACTCCAGGTGTATGCAGTTTTCAATCCCAGACAAAAAAAATGTTTCTCACCAGAATTCCCGAGACTCCTTTGACATTGTGAAAACATTGATTAGATATTTCAAATATTTGAAGATACTAAATAAATATACATGGGGAAGAGGGTGTGAAGTGGGTGGGTTGCAAATGAAGAAAAATGCATTGTTTTTCAAAAAAGAAAAACAATTGCAAAAGAATAGCCTCCTTTAACTCTAAATTATCTGTCTTGTCTGTCAGACTGTTTCCTGCCTATGTTCAACAATATTTCTAAATCCAGTGGTGCCAAAAGAAAAGTATACCCTTAATTTCTTATTAGAGAAGCTTTTCTAGATGTTTTTGCGTACTAGCCTTCTTATACACCATGAACCACAACACTGTGAGGAAAACCTAAAGCTCTGAAGAAACACAACAGATTGTAACTCTAGGAGCAAAGAACTTTCCCTTGTCCACTCTCTGTGTGTAGTTTGAGGAAATATTCCTTGTATTCCTGATGCACCCATGTCCAATCAGTCTGCCAGTGAGGTTGGCTGCTATAATGAGTTTTATGCAGAAAATAACCCAGGGAAGTTAAGTTAAGTTAACCCGCCCCCTCTCCCCTCCCCCCCAAATCAAAACAAAACAAAACACACACACAAAAAAAACACAAAACAAACAAACAAAAAACACCCACAGATCTCTCAATGACAATTTTAGTTACCATCTTTGAGAGTTTTGTTGTAAAAGCTCCTTGTTTGTATCCCTATTACAGAATAGATACATGAGCTAACTGCAAACAGAGTTTCCCCATTGACCTGAAAGATGTTGGGAATTTCATACCACAAATTCTTTCCTTATCCATTTGTGTACAATCAGACAATATCTGATAGAACTAGATTAAAATTAGTTTTTATTTTCAGTTTTTCCACACTCAGTCCTTCAACATCTTGTTTATTCAGCCATAGATTCTCAAGTGACATGAATTCAGCATGAACAGTGGTTCCCAAGATGTAGTGAGAAAGTAAAATCCTTCAGGGATTTTCTGATAAAACAGTGTAACGTTATGAAAATGTCTGAAGGAAACATGAAATGGATTAAAGACAAGGAAAAAAAATGGAGAAAGGCAAGGACAAAAAAGACGAAGGAGATGTAAGGCATGAATGAAAGAGTGCATTGAGATGTAGCACAGAAGAGCTGCAGACAGGCGAAGATTAAGTGAACTACATACAGAAAGCAGAGGACATCTGGTCATTACGGGATTATAGAAAAGCAATTGCACAAAAAGAGCACCAGAAGCTGAAAATAAGGATGATGTTCTGAATCACTTGAGATCTATAAGGCTATAAGTATGCAGGAGAACAGAATATACGTATTTTATATTGTACACGTTTATATTATACACATATATTATGCACACATATATACATATATATGTATATACATATATTTTTGTGCGTGGGCGGACTGGAAAAAGTGACATATCTTCTTACAGCATGGTTATAGAAATGATGCAGTTGTAATGGAGACACACATGAACAAACTCAAAACAGGTTAACTGAGTACTACTGATAGCAATCTGTCAAGCACAGCATATGTAGATTTATCTTTGTCTTCTGGAAGCTATGTGTGCAAAATGTTTATGAAAAGACCTTGGGTAGAAAAAAAACTTGTATTTTTTAGAATCAGTTTTCTGGTTTTAAAACATGATTAAGCATCTGCAAAGTAAATAAACCTCCTCTGATCAACAGTCCTGTCCACAGATTTCCCTTAGTCTGGATCTCAGGGTAATAAATTTTTGAGTTTGAATAAACTTTGCTCACTTTTGCCTGATGGCTTTATTAAACAAATATAAGGAATAGAGTTTATTTTCTGTTAAGAGATACTATACCTAGCCAGATGACCAGTCCCAAAATGGAGACTACTGAGGACCAAAAATTAATAAAAAAAATAATTCATTGTAAACCTCTTTGAAGGCACACGTTGAGAAACTTGGAAGGTCTACCCAAGAAGATGAAGATTTGCATGCCAGTTTGCATGCCAAACTGGACAGCTGTGGTTCAGGAGTAGAGGATTGCAGAGCTTGTTGGTGGGAGTCTGTCAGGCACCTTTGTAGGACTTCATTCCTCCATCCCACCCAACCCTCTGCGGCTTTCCTTTAGTGCTGCACACTTGCATGATGTCTGCAGTGCAAAAATGTGGTTGTTGAGACAGCCTCTCCAAGAACATCTCTTAAAAAGAAATGACTGCACATTACACTTAACAGGGAAATTAAAAATCCTCTCAAGCAGGATCCAATTTATTTAGAAAAGCCTCTACAGGAAGTCTCTCCCCAGGGATGTAGTTCTGGTAGAAAATTATGCACTGTGCATGTACATGATAAAGCATTTGTTCAGAGATGTTTCATATTCAAAGATGTCATGAGAGCTCTGGTCAACACTGTCATATCATTGCACTGTAAAGGAATTGTAAAAGGGAGCAAAAAAGAAGTGTAATTCTGGAAATACAAACAATTAATTTTATTTATTTGTTTTTTTCGAAAAGTCATTTGGATATAACAGTGTTTGAAATCAAAACAAACAAATAAACAAACAAACAAAAAAAACCAACTCCTTATACAAACATTGATACACACTTTGTTGAAAAGCAATGATTGTAAAGAAAAACAAAAACAACCAGCCAAAAGCAAACCAATTTGATCTAGTCACATAAGCTATTGCAGACTGTTGATTTTGTCTGTCTTTATTGTAGTTCCCAATGTTTTTCTGTCCCACTGAGATGGCCGTTATATGGGTATACTTCAGAGAGAAGTGATAAAAGAGATTTTTTGTTTGAGAAATAAAGCTTTGTTGTTTTTATGTACTGCATTACTAGGTAAGAGTATAAATAGAAAGCAAAACAAATGTATCCTACGTACAACCAGACTGAAAAATACAGCAGCAGGACTGAGTCTAGACCAATATGCTATACTATCTGCAAGGGAAAACAAAAACACTGAAGAGATCAGGCTAAATTTATACAAAAACCTTTAAAAGCTACAGTATACTGAAGTGTACTGAAGTCTCCACTTACTGCTTCTCCTTTATATTTTTGCTATCTGAAATTCACCTGAAATCATTTTAAGGATTGCGTTACAGCCTGCTTTCTGTGAATAAAGCACACTGTTTTCTTGCCTCCAGTGCACGTAATATTCTCTTATCTGAAGGCTCCATTTGTATCAAGAGTGTGAAAACACCATGTAAAGACCAAAGCTCATTTGCTTGTAATCACTCATGGAAATCTTTCTCTAGCTGAAATTGTATTTTGATATTTTCAATATTTATATCTTATTGCAATGCATGTATAAGATATGAATTCCTCTTTGCACTACACTTGTTCACACAGAACCTTCCATTTCCAAAGGCATCTCATCAACAAGGACCTTCCTTACAATATTGTAGGGTAAAATCAAATATCTATACAAGGTCTCTCTTAAATAAGTAAATTAAGGAAAAAAAAAAAAAAAAAAAAAAAGGATTAAAGCAGCTGAAAAGATTAGTGATGCTAGCAACTCAGGTGCTCTTGAGCTCTTTATTTGAAGCAATTTCACCAGTGAGACATTTTCTTCTGGTAGCAAACTGCTTACAAACTAAACATGATTTTTAAAAACGTGTATTTATTTTCAAATTCAAAATATAGATGTTGACAGAATATTTGTGCTATAGATGAAGCGCCTGCTTAATAACTGTAATCAAACAACAACAGATGCATTGTTGTCCGCGGTTCTGAATATTCATGCACATGTGGCATCAGATACATTTTCTAAACCTTTCTTCCCTCTTTTTGTTTCTTGCACCAAAAAACAAAACAAAACAAAACAAAAAATGTTGCCACCGGTAGTTATAAGCGCAGTTATGTTTCTGCACCTGTTTCAGGGCTATTGTTTGGTCATTTGATTTGACTACTGAAGAGTCTGGTGATGCCTAACACTGAAATCAAAATGAGAATGATCCCAGATGCGATTTAATAAGCAGAAGAAGTCTGGTAGCTGAAGCTGTTCTCACTGTTGTGATAATTGATATTTTTGTCTGTTTGAATCACTGAATGCCAAAATAAATTCTACCTTTTGGCTACTTAGGAGCATAGACTACAAAGATAGTTGGCAGTGGATTTAGGAGCATCCAATGGAAGCTGTCACATGAAAAAAAATATATTATTTTGGTTTGAAATACCAGTAAAATGTAACGACATGGAAAAAATGGTATACTTTCCTGTATTACATTATTTCTACTTCTTGCAGGTGAGAGAAAAGAAAAACAAAAGCAAGTCTAGGATGGGGAAAAAATGATTTTGGTTGCTCATCTGCTGTAGCAAAGAGAAAAATAAATATCTTTGTTTTCAAATTTATAGGAACAAGTTTTGCTTGCAATTATACCAGGAACTTCTTAAAGACAGGCCTTATTTTTGTTTAGCACTGCACACCAATGGGACTGAGACAGCTGGAGTCCAGGAGGCTGAAATTTGTGTGTTGATTCAGCTGATCAGAATAAGCAGAAAACAAGAAAGAAACAGGTATATTACAAAGTATAAAAAAAGTGTAAACAGCTGGGGCTCAGCAGCCAGCATAATTTAGACTATGGCCTGTAGCAGTTTTCACCAAGGATGTAAGCCCTTTTCAAATACACCGAGCGAAAATATATGTCCCCAGAAGCTTTGTTGATCAAAGTAATGTCTTCAAAGGCCTCACAGGCACTTCAGTAAAAGGATGCCACATTCTACTTGAAATGGCCACAAGTAGCAAAAAAATAAAATAAAATAAAAAAGAAAAAACATCAACAAAAGCAAACAACAAAAAACATTTGAAATTGGAGCTGCTTGAGAAATCATGAAAAGATAGTGTCAATAAAAATGTTAATAAAATTCATAATATATTTTCCCCTTATAATTTTTTTTTTTTTTTTTAATGATGCCATACAGTCTTTTTTTTTTTTTTTGGGGGGGGGGGTGGGAGAGGGGTTGGAAGAAGGTGCTGTTGTTTGTTTCTTTGTTAGGTTTTTGTTCTGCTCTGTATTTTGCTTGCTGGAATTCTTAAAAATACAGTAAAATAAAACAAGAGTATTGCTCATAAATTTGTCACTCCTGGACTCACCAAGCAAACATACCAGTAAAAGTTTGGCTCTGTGAGGACAAAAAATGTTGGCATTCCATAAAAGCTGGAGCCCTGATTAGCTCCCCTTGCACATTGAGGCCTGTCAAGAAGTTGTGGCACCTTACATCTTATAGCTGAGTAGAAACCAGGGATTTTTTTCTGTCATAAACAGCAGTACTTTGTATCAACTGAATGCCTGTAAGGTGTCCTTATCAGACTAGAACTAACAGTAGGGCATGTTATGAAATCTGAATTTTCCCCCCTGGCTTTTAAAAGACCTGGATACAAACAACAATTTCTGAAAGATAACGCACAACAACAGTTAAGTGCTGGCATGGATCCTGTAAATAAAAAAGAGCTTGTACGTTACTGTTTTGTTGGATCGAAGACCTCATGAACAGTAGGATTCTAGACAGTGACTTATAAAAACATAGTCATTTGAGCATTTATTGGATAATTTATACTGCAATTTTTAGAAGCTTGAAAAACATATATCTTGTCCATCTAAGAGTAAAAGAGGGGCAAGTGAAAAACAGTAGGTTGTGATTTATCTGAAGACCTTGAAAATTTTCTAAATGGTGCTCGATGTCTGGAAAAGGTTATTACTAACTCAGTGTAGAGGTGAAGAATCAGCAGTACCAGAATAGTTCTGTTAATTTTAGCTAACTTTCATGGGACAGAGATGTTAAATATGATGAGGAAAGCCTTGATCTGCATTAAAGATAAGAGAAAACAGGATTTGTTGTAAACAAAGTTAACTATCTTCATGTAACATAAAATTTTATTCAGGAAGCACAGAAAAGAGGTATCCTGCAACAGAAACTGAGTTTGTGTGTTATTTACACAGGTGCCTGTGTAACCCTCATCTAGGTTAGAAAAAGAATGACAAATATTTGATTAGTGACAAAATTAAAATCCTAATTATCAACAATTATTTAAAACAAAAATTACCATACCAATATAGCTCACTGCTGTTCAAGAGTTAATTCATCTGATTGTCTTCTTGGCTGTTATGCGATCAGATGCATTGCAATTTATATGATAAATTAAATATTCATTCAAATGAATTATACTTCTGACATTTTTCTGCACTACTAGTAATTATTACTGTGACATTGAAACTGTGTATGTGGGCAGTATGATCCTCAAAACTCATAATTTAAGTTAGTAAGTAGGTTCTTCACCTTTGATCCCCATCAAAACCAAAATTTTTAGTCTTTTGCTGCTATAGTTTATAAAACTAAACAGATAAATGACCTCAGGAAAGAAGATAAAAATAAGAATAAAAATATTAGTGTAAACTGGTAACTGGCATTTCTGGACAACATGCTTTCTTGTGTTTATGTTGAAAGACAGATGAAAGTGTGTTTGGACAACACACTTTCTCTTGTTTAAAACATATTGATACAAGAACACTGATGTTCTTTTTTTTTTTTTTTTGTAAATAGTTCTAGTTAATATTAATAAATTCAAATGCTATTTATACATACATAGTAATTGAACTGGATTATGGAAAGAGTATAAATTCAGTGGGATTAAAAAACAGTGGAAATAACTTTTTTTTTTTTTTTTTTTCCACATGAAAAGCCAAAATAATGTGGGAATAGTAAATATTGGATGGAGCTTTGATTCCCTGATGAATACTGCAACATTTGAAGAGAACGACTGAGAGCTTTATTTAAAAAAAATAAAAAAATAATATAAAAAAATAATAATATTAAATTGAGTCTGAAAATTTAAGAAGGAAAAATGAAAAATTCTAAATCTTTTCGAGAGCCACATATATAGATGTGGTGTTTTTGCCCTGATGGGAAGCTGAACTTCACAAACAGCACTCTCACTCCTGCTCCTCAAAGAAAAATGGGGTGAAAATACAATGGAAAGGGCTCAAGGGTTGAGATAAGGACAGGGAGATCAGTCAACAGTTATCATCATGGCCTAAACAGACTCAGCATAGGGAGATTAATATAATTTATTGCCTATCACTAACAGACTAGAACAGTCAGAAACTAAAAGCAAACTAAAAACACCTTTCCCTCATCCACCGTCTTCTACCTCCTCCTCCCAAGCAGCTTAAGGGAACAGGGAATGGGTGCAGCGGTAAGTCCCTAGTGCTTCATCTTCTCCGCTCCTTCATAGTCCCTGCCCCTGCTCCACCTGCTCCACGTGGGGTCCCTCCCATGGGATGCCGTCCTTCCCAAACTGAGCCTGTGGGGACTGCCCACAGGCAGCAGCTCTTCAAGAACTGCTCCTATATGGCTCCGTACCACAGGGTCCATACAGGGTCCATCTGTCAGGAGCAGACTGCTCCAGCATGGGTCCCCCATGGGTGGCAGCTCCCCCCAGACCCTTAGCTCCTGTGTGGGCTTCTCTCCATGGGCCATAGCCTCCTCCAGGCCACATCCACCTGCTCCACTGGGGGCTCTTCCATGGGCTGCAGGGGGAGAGCCTGCTCCACCAGGGGCCTCTCCACAGGCCACAGGGGAACTTCTGCTGCATGCCTGGAGCACCTCTTGCCCTCCTGCTGCCTTGGGGTCTGCAGGGCTGCTTCTCTCACATTTTCTCACTCCGCTCTCCCAGTTGCTGCTGTACAGCATTTTGTTTGTTTGTTTGTTTTTTTCTCCATTTCCTAAATTCGTTCTTCCAGAGGCCCAACCTGAGTCACTCACTGGCTTGGCTTTGGCCAGCAGCGGGTCCCTTTTGGAGCCGTCTGGAGCTGGCTTTGATCTGACATGGGACAACTGCTGGGCTCTTTCACGGAGGAAAAACCTGCAGCCCCACACTATCAAGCCCTTGTCACGTAAGTGCAATGCACTACAATAAAATAGTCACATACCTCAAAGTTATTTTAGAGGCTATATGTGGAGGGGATATCATCTGGTATATGAATGAATTCTTCGTATTGTCAACTGTGTTTAATACTTTAGAAATAAAAAAGACAGTCCTGGCCCCAAGGAGCTGACAGATAAATTCAAATTGAACAGCAGATACACACCTAGCTATGTGTGCCAAAATGTGATACATATAATGTATAAAAATGTCCCAAAATATAGTTTGAGATTAATGAGTGGTACCAGTGACACTTATTGAGTCAAGTAATAAAAAATTAGATTTCTGTTTAGATCTTGCAAAATATGTTTGAACTATGTGAAAATTTCCTTAAACATTAGTTATAAATATTCACTGTATGTTTAAATGTGAATAAAAGTAAATGATCATACAACACATATTTTAGTAAACTCAGTAAAATAGCATAAATCAAGGACTTTGAATCACAGTGAAAGTAATGACACTTTTGGAGGCATTAGGCACAAACATAATACTTCATGAGAAGTATTATTAGAATTAAATTAGAAATCTCTTATTAGAATCAACAGAGGGTCATAGATAAATTGCATGATATTTAGGTTACGAGTCACAGATCAAAGGATTAAAATTTACTATGGACATATGCAGATGTACATATATCACCTATCTACATGTATATAATAAATTTATATGACACATACACATAAATAAATAAATAAAGACAAATTTATCTCCAAAGCAAAATGACTGCCAGTGACAAAACAAAACAAAACAAAACAAAAAAACTATATAAACAGGAAGAAATGGTTGGCAAGTACTTACAAATTTGATCATAAAAAGGGCTTCATCTATTTCGAATGAGAAATTTGTAAATAATTAGTCAATTCTTATGAACTGATGAGTACTAAATTGCATGTATGTAAAATCTTCATTTAATATTGTTTAACCTGATCTTTTGTCTTTCAATGATTCCTCTCCAAACTTTTAACTTTTATTCATAAATTTTATTCATAAAACAGCAAACATATAATCTATCTAAAGGTCTTTTCTGTTCAAGTAACAGATCTCAGTAACAAGCTAAATTTTATCATCTTTTAAAATTTCTGATCTGATTCATAGATACTCATCTTCTTAACACATTTGTTCAATCTTACCCAAAGCATATTTGACTGTATTTAAAAGGGGAAATGTATTCATACTTGATATTCTCTAGTCAATGTAGTGTCTAAATATTCATTAAGAAAAAAATCACATAAGAAGGAAATGGCACCCTGAATAGAACTGACTGTAAGATCAGGTTTAAGATCTCTGCACATAACAGAAATTCTAAGCAAATGAGCTCTATGAATACCAGAAAACACTGATGCAAGCCTAGAAACCATCCTGACTGGCAAGGGATATGTGTTTCATTTTCGATGTGTGACTGTTAATATAAATATTTAATGAAAATATTATTTAAATATTCAGATATAGAAATAAATTAATGGAAGCACCACCAAAAGCAACTTGCTTAATATTCACTAAATGAAATAGAATCATTTATCTTGAACATTATTTTATTCTTTAAAGAAGTTGCACACTTTGCACATTTTAGGACAATTTAATCATTACATCATTAGTATGAATACTCATTTTGTTGTTGTTTTTTTGTTGTTCTTGTTTCTTAAATGAGATGATAGAACTTGGGGGGAAGAAAAAACAATGTATGCCTAGGAAAGGAAAATATACTCTACACAAAAGATTGACTTATCTGTATTCAGACTCACCAGAACCTTGTATAAATGTTAACTTTTATAGTATTAAAAAACAACAACACTGTTTGTAGGTGTAATAGATAACTGAGCAGTCCTACTTTCTAATGAGTATTTTGTTGTGACCCAGAATAAAATAAAAGTGAGACCAGGTCATCACAAGCTTCCTTCCTAATTTGCCTAGATCACTTTTAGTCAGATGTTCATTTAGAGTAGTGCTTCAGCAATGTATCTTGACAGAGAAATAAAAGGAAAACTGGAAGTTTATAGCCAGTCATTAGAGATGAATATTTTAAAAAATCTGTGCTGACTAAACTCTTCTTAAAAGTGAGAAAGGATCGCATAACATGTCTCTCTTCCAACATATTTTGAATCTTTGGTTATAAGATTTCATTTGATTTAAAACTTGGCAGCAAATTAACCTTATGTTTTCCACATTCCTCCTCTTGGCAACAGGGGCATCCTCTAAGTTGCTCTAAGTTACTGTTATAACTACTATAACAATGGGCTGAGGGGTGCCTGGTCTCTGTAGCTCCAGTCAGGGCCATTTCCAAGGCAGTGTTAGGCTGCTCTTTCTGTTCAACAGTGCCAGTTACCAGGGAAATCCGTGCTCTTTAAGGTTTTAAGCAAGAAGTTACAAGAAACTTGCATGTGCATTGCCCACATTCTTCATGAATATACTGAACTGAGAAAATACCCAGGACCAAGGCCAAGACATGCTCTCTGGAGCCTGTTTAAATATCCCTGCAGACTGAACAAGATATCTGAACAAGATATTTGACAAGCTCTTAAATCACTACAGTTATTTTCTACCTGTTTATACATTCAAAGGCCAGTGATGCCTCATCCAGCCCCTCAATAATAATAATAATAATAATAATAATAATAATAATAATAATAAACAACTATGTCACTAATTCATAAAGACCAAGCCAATAATCTGTTGTAGGGATTTGTTTTAATGCCAATGGAAGAAATTTATCAAAATTAGCCTTTTAGCATCAACACCAACTGGAAAAAAATGTTTGTGAAAAATACATCTGAAGTGCAGGAACATACTATGCAATTCCAAGTATGTTTTGCTGAACATATTAACCAGTAATATAATTTATTATTGACACATTTTGACTTTGCAGTCAGTAACCATATATTTTCAACACAAAAGAAGCCATTTGTATGACTAAAGATTTTCTGAAAAAAGAAATCCATAATTAAATTGAGATGATGAGAGCATACTCATTGCGAAAGATTAATCATGCCCATTTAGTTGATAAAGCATTTATTTTTCTTTTCCAGTCTGTGCTGTTACTATGTATCCAGTTCCTCACAAAAATCCATTTCTGCTTTCTAGAATTATATAGCACCAGTGTTATTGTTAACCTGCCTTATAAAGAAGCATTATTTTCAAAATAGGAAGCCAGAATGGTAATGAAATGGTAACTACCACCCCAAAATGGCTACTTTACTACTATGACTAGGTATACAGAAAAATGACATTTATTAGTACCTTTCCTTCTGTTCTCTCATAGTCCTTTAAAAATACTGCACAATTTCATCAGTGTGACACCACTGAAGCACAGCCACCAGTACAGTGGAGCAGATATTTTGTTCCCACTTGACAGTTGTTGGTTATTATGACCTACTTTTTTTACATTTATTTTATTTTTTTTCTGGAAAGCAGAAATTCACCTACCAGGAGATAGGCAGAGACCATCTGCAATGACAAATTTCACAGTTATTCCAGGCAGCATTGTTACCAAAATTCCAGAAATGAAAACCCAGTTGCTGTTATAACTTAAGCCAGTTGATGTAAAATGAAGCAATGTATTCAGTATATTTCCATGATATTACCAATGAACAGAGATTTGTGTTAAGATCATAAAGATCATGAATGCCTTTCTGAATTCAAGCCGAGTATGTTTGAACCATTTAGATTGTTTAGTCAAATAAGGCTAGGTTCTACTTCCTTGAGTAGTTAAATATACGTAAGCTCAGAAATCTGATTAGACAGATCTTCGTATTATACTGACATAGAGGAAACGAAATGGGAATGTGTGATCTACATACAGGATGTAAAGATTGTTTTATCCTTAGGTACTAACTGTCTTACACTGATGAAATACTTCTAATTTCTCCTGCAGTCAATGGAAAGAGACAGACATTCCACAGAAAAAATATGAATTATTCTCTGAAGCACATCTCCCCCTCCTTTCCTTACCCTACTGATCGCAGAAATACCATGGCATGGCTATGTTCTTAACCTACTTTTTAGCTGATATATATGCCTATGATATAAATGTATGGAGAGTCAGACAGCTTAGCCTAGTGCTGTGCATAGACCTAAATGGGTCTACATTGGTCTGTCTACTTGGATGAATATCCCTTGACCCTGTGGATGAACTCCTGTCCTTTGGAAGTGATTGAGACTTCTTCCATTGCTTTATCTAGACTCATAATTTTATGCTTTTTCTATAAATACAGATGAGGAATAGATCCCTATGAAAATAACTTTTATTTAAAAATGTACTTTTCCTGCCACATATTGAATAAAGTCCAAGTTTGCTACTTTCTTATACAAGTTTACACATAAATACTCACCATCAGGTTGTAAGATTAAACAAACAACAACAAAAAAAAGTGTATTAGCTACTGAGTCCTTGACAATCGCACTAATTTTTGAGTTTCTATACTTTGAGACAGTACATTTCTTGTATATGCATGTAAGAGAAAGTATTCTGAAGATATGATCTGAATAATACACAGCAAATTAAGAATTGATCTATATGTTTTCTAACATGTTTTGCATGAAATAAATCAATTAGAGCCAAACCATAATCCATTATAAATGCAGTAACTGAGCAGCTCAGATAATACATGACTGACCAAATCAATAAGAACAAGGCAAAAATCTAAGTCAGGTTGAAAGGTTCAGGAAAAAAAAAAAAAAAAAAAAAAAAAAAAAGTGGATTAAAGAATGATCAGGTTAACGAAAGTATGAAAGAAACGCATGATCTTTACCATACTTTTCAAAAAACAGATCTTATAATTCAGTAAGAATTTGGTTAAGAATGTGAAAAATTATTATTATTATTATTTATTTTTAACTAATTGGGCCAATATTTTTAAGCTGCAGCTAAACCTCAGGCCTGGAATTCCACTGACTTCATACTCTCCTCCCAACCACAAAATCTACTCAGCAACTAGAAACCAACAGGAAAGAGGAAAAAACTATACAGAGACTGGATTAGGAATGAAATAGATTTACATTCACAGACAGAATTAACAAAAGAACCAAGGATTGCAACTAAAAATATTTTGTTCCTTTTATTCCATCCTTCCAGACTGAGCTTAGATATTTTCAGGATATCAGGCTTAAGCTTTTCTTGTTATCTCAAACTAGGCCTATTTACTACAGATAAAGATAAAAAGTCAGCAACACCAGTCACACAATATTTTGGCTTTCTGCTCTTCTACATCTGCTTTTATGTAGTTCTGTAGTTAAGAGTAGAGATGGAAGGTATGGCAAGGTTGATTCTTGCTTGGTAAGGAAGCAGCAAGTTTTAGGAAAAAATTCTAAGGACTGGCAAAGGACTTTTCAAGTGATTTGAGTTGCATGATACTTAGGTTTATCTGGGTTGCTTGCATAGACAAAGAACACTAAATGATCATTTCTGCACCAGTACCTGATGTGCAGGAGGAAAGTAATCTTGAAGTTAGTCTATATTTTGTGTTTGCAGTTTCCTTTACTGACCAATGGAAACAAATCTGACTTGTATTCTAACTCTTTACTTTGCCTGCCCTTAGAGTGGTCTTTAGATTTGTTCAAGAACACAACTACTTAAGATGATTTTATGAGAAAGAGATAAATTTTAGAAAGATAAACAAAGAGAAAACTATCAACTTATCTCAAAAAACTATTCAATTTATGTTGCTTAGAATGTCTGCTAGTGAAAGGTAATGGAGGTGAAGTTAAATAATATTGCCTTTTGTGAAGGAATATTATATCAAATATTAAGTTTCAGTATCCCAAATGTCTATGAATGCAATTAATAGTAATACAAACAACAACAATAATAAAATATAAACCAACCTAAATCAGGTCCACAGTTGACATAAATTGAGAAAAGTCTATTAATTGCAGTAAAGCAAATTACATTCTATGTCAATTTTAGTAGGAATATTTACAAGTCTTAGCATTCATAGCAGTGTCTGCCTTTTATGGTAAAGGTCTGGGAGATTTTTTCTAGATAGAATGAGTCTCCCTGATAGCAGCAGTATTCCTGAAAAACTGACGAAGAATATAAAATGAGCAAATTTATGAGGTGATACATATGCTGACTTTAGAGCTTGAGAGGTGCAGAAAGAGGACATTTATATCATGCTTTATGTAATACCTGAAAGAGAAATCTCATTTATACATGTGAACAGTGTGTGGATCCCAAAGGATTTTATTAACATTAACCATCAAAGTCTGTTTATATAATAATAGAAGGAAGCACTGTTAGGGATTCCATAAACATGGGAAATAAGATATGGTTGACAAGAGGTACAACTAGCAAGCTAAAGCAAATTTCAGTTCCCAAGGACACATTAAATCAAGGTCATTAGATCTAAGAATATTCCTTAATCATCCATTAACTTTCACATTATTCTTTTTCTCTATAATAGGAAAGTACTGAGCTGACTAATTGTGCATGTAAGGTGAGTAATAGCACTAAGAGATATTCCAAATGCTTTCTGGAGGCATAATTTAAAGAGGAACAAATTCCCACTTAAAATACTTAGAAGGAATTGATCCTAGTCTGACTACAACAGTAGTGATTGCAGGTTTGAATCTTCAACGAATATAGAAAATATGGAGATAAACCATAAGTTGATGTTAATAATGCTAGTATAGATCTAATACTACTAATGTCCCCCAAATTCTGGGGGGCAAAATTCCTCTTTCAGACCAAGTTTCCTTTTAATATTACTAACAGTAACACCTGAAAGATATAAGAAACTACAAACCAAAAAACGTAGTAGATTATTTGATACAGTGCAGGAAGTGACACCAATCACTCTAATAAAATATTACATTCTATCTTAAACAAGTCACATCTTCAGTAGAACTACTGAAAGGAATCTAGTCCAGGACTTTGCTTCTCTGATATGTCAGAAATTTTTCCAACATGGGAAAGCTGTTTGTTCCTGGCCAGCATATTCTGATTTTATTGAAAAGCTTAGTTCTCCTCTCTGACTTGTTTCATAAACAATTTTCATCCAAGCTTTATTTTTATGCCTATTTCATTAATGAAAACATTAAAGACCTGTTGCGGGACTAGTATTTCCTATTATTCTTCCTCTAGTCTGATAGTTTTTCTTTCTCTCTGCATGTCTTTGACTATGTCTCATGTGCCATTCTAACTAATCACTTCTCACAGTGAACAAGATTGCTTGTTATTTTGAAATCCAGAAAAAAATATTCTGCATTTATTTTTCCTCAAAATTCTATCATATTAGCAAATAAAACTGCGAGACTAGTCTAGCATGATATAACATCACTAATGCCTTGTTGCGTTATATTTTTGTTTACCCACATCTTTATTTAGGCTTTCCTTTAAAATATTAAGTCTTTATTGGTGAAAAATGGGTCAGTTTGATAATTACTTGGATCATTTCTCTTTTTGTTTCTTAGTGGTACTGTGCTAAATATCATTCAATGGACAGTAGAAAAAGGAAAATATTTATGGCAAACTTTCAGGTTGAATGAGTTCAGAGACTGTGTTTACCCAGTATCTAGATAGAATATAGGAGTATAGTAAGTACCTGGAGTTTTAATTACACCTTGATTTGAGTAGTCTAATAATTGCTATCATGTTCAGTGCTACCCCCATACTCAACATCCTTTCTTTAAATAGAGACAAAAGATTAACTCAATATTAGTCATGTTTAGATTATCTTCTCATGATGCTGTATTTATTATACAACCTAGGGGTATAATATTCTTTCCTTCTTCTCTTTACTTGTACGGGTGAAGAACCTGAGGTTTAATTTTCTCAAATGCTTTACCACAGGTTTACAGTGAAAATTTCTGACTTTTTTCCCATGCTTCCTGATGTATATGTTTTTTGTTTTTTGTTTTTTTTTTTTTTTTTTCACTGTCCTTTATTACATGCTTTACCTCCTACAGCTTTTGCAAGACATCTCTCTTTTTTTTTTTTTTTTCTCTCAAGGTATCTATAGTCTCCTCTTCTTTCTGTGGCCTTATGCATTTTCTTCAGTGTTATACAAATATCTTTGGCACACTAGCAAAAAAAGTCAGAAAACAAGTCTCCAATTGAGCTCATAAGTCCACACTTTATTTTCTCAGTTTTAGTATTAAAAACATGAGTGGTGCACCTAGGTCTTCATGCCTATCAGCATATCTCAAATACCTAACAATTTATCCTACCTTCCCTTCCCTTCTCTTCCTTTCCCTCACCCTTCCCACGTATCTTGCAAAAACAAATAAATAAAAATAGATAAAAATTGTCAAACTATTATAGTGGGAGTATTCTGAATACCAAAGCAAAATTTAGTTAGGATTCAAATCTATGTCTTAAACTGAAGGTTGTAATAGGGAAAAGGCAATCTGAAACTCTACTTTAAATCTGAGATTTTAAGTCACTGCATTTCATAAACGGCTACTTTATTGCAAGTAAGTTAATTTAATCAATTAATCATGTCTAAACATACCCAAGTTAGTAAAACACTTTTGATAGAGTTATGATCTATTTAAATAGCATCATCTAAATTTCATTAATTTTTTAACCCTCATTAATTTCTAATTTTCAGGTTTTGGATGCTTTTTCACACTGCTGACATTTTGGAATTGTACTTGTCATCACATACTTCCTACACTGGCACACGATATGAAACCAAATATATCCTTGTTCTCATGTTGTGCAATATAGAATCAGAAGACTGAAAGATTAAAAAAGTCTCTGTCTTCCATTTCATCTGATTTTCTGCTTAGTTGTGGATAATTTTTCAGGGTAATGTATTGTAATTTTTGCATACTGTTTTCCATATTTATTTTACAGACAAACATCTTCATATTCAAATGTTTTTAAATGTATACAATAGAAAAACACGGACAGAATGAGCCAGAGGATTAAGTATTAAAATGTATTTTCCTGAAAACTGGAGTGTAAGTATAAACAAATATTTTAACATCTCCAAAACTCCCAGCTTCTTAAATAGTCTGATTCTTTAGGAAATTAACAAATCTGTAGCAGAGACAGTATATTGGAAGAAAGAAATGAAAGAAATAAAAGAGAAATATGGAATGGACAACAGGCTGTTCACATGTGATTCATTTAGCAATTCTCTATGCTCACTGTAGTATGGCTGATAAGTGTGGAATTGTTATGTATTTCCTCTGGTTCTTCTGACAGTCATGTTTGCCTTTTAAATAGTTTTAATTTTAGCAGTCATGCATTTTCTTATCTATATAATGCCTGTTTTGTTTGTTTGTTTGTTTGTTTGTTTCTTGTCTTTTCAGAATTTGTGATATAAAATAACATATTACGTTCAAGATTTTCTTTATGAGCAAAGATGAAGCACACCTTATATATAGGTAAAGCCAAGACTTTATATGTAATACAAGTGACATCTTAATATCTGAAGATTATTAGTTCAGATCTAGTTATTAATAAGACATTGTAATAAGAATGCAATTAGAATTGTTTTACCTACAATTTTACCTACCTAAATTGTTTTCTATCCCTTTGCATGGTGCTATGCTCACCTTTTCCATGCCCTCCTGAGTCCTAAATTTTCATACTTTACGTCAATGGCTGTGATGACAGGGGTATCAGTCAGCACTTGGCAGACCTCACCAGGACAAATATGATGTTGATGGTTTCTTCTTTCTCATTCTAAGACCCACTTGTGGTCATGTATTTGTATTTGTTAGTACCCTTTTCAACCTTTGCTCTTGCTTCACTGGTCTGCAGCTCCAGGTAACATCCTAGTTTGCTGTAGATGGTGACTTTTACTTACATTAGATATTATTTCATTCTTCTATTTGTTACCCCCCCCCCCCCAAAAAAAAAAAAAAAAAAAAAAAAAAACATTTTTGTGCAGCTGCAGGTCTGCATTTATCTAACTGACCACTGGTGAGCTGTCTGTAGCTGTGGAGGCTGCAGTGCAAAGGTTGGACCCTATCACCACCCTGTGCCTGCACTCCTCTTCACTGCATTGTGTGTCTCTGCTTCTCAAGGCTTCTGCCACCCTTCCAGGACTGTACTACACTGTCATTGTGTTAGAGTCATAAATACTTCATTCTGTCATTATGTATATAAAACTATATTGTGAGTTGTACCACACAAAGTTACACAAAATGAAAACAAATTATTGACAGACACCTGGCCAACTAGATGGCCGTCACAACTAAGCCAAATTTCAAATAGGTCAAGAAAATTTCAGAAAGAGCAGGCCTGACAATCCTCAGTCCTGAATGCCTACCTAACTTCCAAACAGAGCTTATAACCTGTTATTAATAATGTCAGTACTTTGAGGCTACATAGTTCCACTGCTTTTTGGTAAAATCTTCATTAATGGTACTTAAAATCTTGTTTTGACATCGTCAGAAAGCTGTCTACTGAACCTAAGTATAGGCACTTTCCCGTTCCATTTAATCATGAAACCATTTAAATCAACATGAAATCATATTAGATACAAATGCAAGGGTGCTGGCACATTCTAGCTGCAGTATACAAAAATAATTCTGATTGCATTGACAGATAGCAGCAATTCCCATGCACTTTAGTGGATAGAAATGAAATATTAAAAATGAATTTGTAACCCAGACATATGTATCTACTTATTTGGCATATTATCTTTAACTTTTTCCACTTTACTTCCTCAATCTGATAAGTAGCTGGTCATCAAAACGTATCTCGTACCACACATACCTGCAAGGTTCCAAAGAGGACCTTGCTCACTCTCCAGTGAGCTCTCCCTGACCTGTATTTGTGTTTCTTGGCTTTTCAGCCACACTCCCTCTCCAAAATATTCCAATTCATGGATGAAGATGATAGTTTGCATTTGCTGCAGATGGGTTGGGACCTATCTAGGTCCACTGGTGGAAAGATTGTTTTCCAATACTAAGAGTAATCTCTATTCACCTTTCTAAGGTAAAAATCAGTTTTCAGATTCCTGTTGCCTTTTTTTTTTTTTTTTTCCACAAAAGCATTTCAAATATCTTTAACTGTAATTTAAAATATTCTGCCATAAGCATATGTGTTAACTGAATTAAATATTGCATAAAAAATCTCATATAATCAAACCGACATTCAGGTGCCAGTAGTGGAAGCAGAAATGTAAGCAATAAGCATGTGGATTTTCATCTCTTAAGTGCCAAATGTTCCCTCCCTTCCTATGTCTTTTGTTTATCTTCTATTTGGTGCTTCACGTTCAGTTTGGTTGTATTGGAATGCAGCCTATTGTTCAAGGCTTCACAAGAGGACTTTGCAAAATGTTATGGGAGCTAGGAGCATCTGGCTGGTTTGGCTGAAACTCCCTAACAAGCTTAGTTACTGTAGGAGCTAAAATAAAGCATGAAGCTGAAGTAAAAGATAATGCTAATGAGAAATCTTCTTGGCATTAGCAAAACAAAAATACAGCCAATTTCATACCTTGCAAGTTTACTAAGCAAAATGATAAAATATCTCAGCAAATAAGAAACAGTTATTGGATATATTACCAAAGCCACTGAGAACTACCAACGAAAAATACGCATGCTTTAAATGTAAGAATTTGTCTGCAATAGTGAAAAGCTATAACTGTTTTTCCCTTTCTTTGTATAAAATATTTTATTTTTCTGTCTCATAAGTATTTTTAACCCTAAATTTATATTTTCAGATTTTATCTTTTTCAGTGAGTAGGCTGAATAAATAGCCACGGTTGCTAGGTATTGGTAGGTACCTCCATTTCAACCCAAAAATGAACTTTTTGCTGCACTGTAGTGATCTCTGTGTATGTTTATTCACCAGTATTATCACTGGTGATCTCTGTGTATGTTAACGCATTGGTTTTATAAGCCTGAATGTGGGAAGACATGTAAGGGTGCCTGAAATTTATAATATTGTAAAACTCTAAGCAAAATGTATCTCTTCTGAGAAGACTCCTGCTTTTTTGTGTCCTTTCTGCTGTGACCTGAAATTCAGTCCTGTCTATTTACCTTTGAGGTTTGCAAATATGGAATTAGTCTGTGAAGTAGACCTGTGAGACACTGTCCTATTTCTTAACGGAGGAATAAATAAAACTCATACAGTAATTGGTGTGAAGATACTACCCAGCCTACAAATTCAAATGAGTCACAGTACCTAATAAAAAGGTTAAGTTTCTTTTTCTAACTTTCTTGTAACAAAAAATGACTTGTGATGAAATATCTTGCTAATTTTATTGTCAGGCTTAAGAACTTTAAGATGAGATTTAAAAAAAGTATATCAGTGTCACTTGAGATCAGATCTGAATTCACATTAGTTCTGTAACCTGTAGGCACTAAGAACATCATAAACATATATCCAGTGGGACAATATAAGTGTGCAAAAAAGGAAGAAAACTGCTAGTACTCTAAAGATCCCAGTTTTTACCTTAAACCATTAATTTTATTATTATTAATGGTAGATTTAAATACAGATGTTATCTTATCTATATTCTTGATCTCAGTCACTATGTGTAACAACACATGTCACTGTTCATTTAAATGGTTCGAGGTGTTTCACTTCTTTGATAAAGTTGCAAAGATAAAAATTGAAAGTTCCTTCCTCTTAAAGTGTGTGAACCATGGAGCCTTACCCAGATTGGGTGCTGTGCAGCCTCTGAGACACAGCAAGACAAGGGACATGGGCATGGGTATCAGAGAGAAGGGAGCAGAATCATTCTTCAAGAAATGCAAGAACTGACAGTCCTGAGCTAGTTTATATTTTATTATTTATTTTAATATATTTCATATATATGTTTAATTACTTATTTTCATATATTTTAGTATTTACAGTGTTTAAAACACTTTCATATGTTTTCTTATTTGTTTCTTTTCTAAATGAAAATAAAAAAGCTAGACTTGCTGTAACCACTTTTAAGAAAGTTTTTTACTGCCTTGTCACCCTTCTCAGAGCCACTTCTATTGCACAAACATATGTCTGATGAAAACTTGGTACACAATTACAATGTAAGCAAGGCAGTGCAGCTGATTTCTAATAGCACTATAATACTTCATTTTTAATACAACCTTTTTTCCTAACAGCCTCACATTGAGCAGAAGTGAGATTTCTGCAGTTTTCCCAGATCCATTTTTAAAAGCGACAGATTTCTAAGGCATAGAAAGCCTCAGTTTCTAAGGCCCTTTATTTTTTCTCCTGTAGTGGGACATACTTAGAATTCATTCATACTAAATCTCATTGTTATCATGTGTAGATCTCTAAAATTCCCGTTTGTCTCTGGTTCCAGACTAATCCAAGCCACGTTCATCTCCCTGCAGGTGTCTCTGCTTCTCTAATCACCTCCTTTTTAAGATTTTTTAATAAATATACAAAAAAGTCCCTTACTGAAGAATATACTAACATACTTCTGGCAAATTTTTGCCTTGATGAAAATCAAACATTAACCCAAGTTTTTGTTTTCTGCCTTCTAGGCAATTTTGCTCTCTGATTTTTGGTATGTTACAGGTATTCAGAGAGATTGCAGTACATTAGAAGGCTAGAAAACTTTTCTGGTATTCTGGACTTTATTGTAAGAGATTTCAAGAAAAATTTTCCCAATAGGTCTGTGAGCAGGCTATATTTTGCCACAGGTGAGCCTCAGTGAGGCCTGGTTTGTCTGGCTTCTCAGGGAGCAGACACCAGCTCCATAATCAGCCACCTTCCACCAGAATGCAGATAAGGACCACTGATGTAGGTCGCACACAAAAGGCACTTAATCACCGCTCTTCCTTGGAAATGCAGTTTAGCTCTCAGCAGTGACATTATGGGCACTTAAAACCACCTCTGAAAAGAAATGTCAAACACTTTAATTAGTATTTTCTTCAGCCAGGCTATCACCTCCTTAGTCAGACCTCTGCTCTTTTCCAGCTTTCCTCAGATATCGCATGTCTCTTTTAAGGAAGTTAAGTTGTAATTCGATTAGAACACAGCAACTTTAACCCAAACTTAACAGCAAAGGCCCTTTTCTGTAACTAAAAATTGTGAAAGGTGGGAATGAATATTCAATTAGTGGCTCCTTTGGCTGCTAAGAACCATGAAAGGCCCCTAACAATGTCAAGTAGTAAGCACCAAAAGTTGCTTTAAACACAGACATCTTGCCAAATGATTTTAACTTCAGATTATAATTTCACAGAACAGTTGCTGTGAGAAGGAATAATACGAGTTTAGTCTAGTCAGAACTTTAACTGGTGTACAATTTATAGCCATAGCCCTTCCTACAGAGTGAGCCAAGAAAAAGGGAAACTCAGAAGTGAGGAGTGCTTTATGCAGTCTTTTCTGAGTGCTTTGTACATCTAAGAATAAGTTGTCTGATCTCACCAGCAACCAGACACTGAAATTGAACAGCCTGAATAGAATCACATGCCATTGAAGAATTCCTGTTGTCACGTATAACAGTGAAATGAAACGACAGTTTTCCTGGTGCTTTTTAAAGTAAAGGAACCTGTTCCTTTATTGTCTGTTGGAAGGATCCTGTAGTCATACAGAATATATTTACATTGTCATGTATTCTGCAGCCAATTCTGCATTTCTACTTAGTCCCTCACCCTCCACCCTGCCATCAACACCCTCTACATGCTTGGCCACATTTGGATTTTGCACCAGTGCTTATCAGCTGTCTTCTTGAGTGTGGAAACTTGCATGCAGTGGAGAGATGAATAGCACTCCAGTTCTGCACCTACGTGGATAATAAGTATGTGTAGTATAACCTGTATAAAGGTTGGTAATATGGATATAACACTGCCAGACCCAGCTCTATTTTACTTCCCTGGAATCTTTCAAAGCTGTCTAGCAAACCAGGCACTTTATTCAACAGTTATCTCATGCTAAGTCCTGGTAGTCTACTGTGAAATGCCATGGCTGGTGATCTGTGAAACAGCCTTTGCATTCTCTGGTTAAATCCACATCCATCATATCAGTTATTTTAGAAGCTCATATATAGCTGCCTATATAGCCAATCTGAGATAGCTCATGTTGTTTTGAACATTTGCAAAGAACATCCAAATTATTATTTAGTATTTGGGAAATTTTCTGTGCATTTACTGTATAGAAAACATAAAGAGTCATTCTAGCAGTGGACTTGCATTGATTCAAATGAAAAGAAAAAAATAAAAAAAGGGTAGATGTTTTATTGCAGGCTTAATATCAGAAATTACCTTTGTCATACTTCAGCGTGCTGCTAGAATCTCTCAAAATTTCATGCTAAGGGTAAGCAAGGCCCCCTAGAGCCCAGACTACACGGTCACTGATCTCCTAGATCGTGCACATTGACTGTCTCCCTATCGGCTTTGGAGTCACCACTGAGACTTTCTGTCCAGATGCCATCTACAGCATCACCAAATGTCTATAGACTACCAAATGTCTTGCTGGAAGCAGTAAAGAGGAAAACAGAGTGGTCAAAGGTGGTAATATATGTCTTCTAAACACATAAGCCTCTTTGAAACTTACTTTGATTGGTGGATGATCTCTGGCAGGATTCAAGGGTCACGAGAACACAATGCCAAGGTGTAAACAGCATACACCAGAACCACATCTTATCTTGTCCCTCCTTTCAATATAGTTCACCAACCCATCTTCACCAGCTGCCAAACTTCCAACCAGAACACGGAAATGTGCACTTAGTTTAATAAACAGCATTTGTCCAGCCTGGATTTTTTTTTGTACAACACAATTTCAAAGCTTAGGTCACTACTGGAACCATCATAATATTGTAGTACATGACATAATCTTGCTGCACAATAATTTCCATGTGACTTAGAAATCCATAACGTTCCACAGTTGATTCATAATCCTCACTGTTCTGCTATAGTGCTGTTAGCAGGTGGTTCAGCAGTAGCATCTGCATGTGCTCTGAATTCACATGTGGTATGGACTTTTATGTACAATAGTTTAGGGAGGACTGCATTCATCGTGCTTATGTGGTCCAATCCTGGAAAAAAAAAGAAAAGCCTGCTCTTCTTCCTCACAGGAGGAATCCCCTCTGCTGATTCTTATCTTCCTATCCTCAGCCTTCTTAAGCCATAAGTTCACAAAGGCTCATGGCAGCACTGTAGCCACCTATTTTGAGAAAATTCACTTAGCTTTTCTCAGGACATTCTAACAAGTTCTTTGGGTCATAAATCATGCTTGTAATTTGACAGTGGTCACTCTAACTATAGATAAAACAGGAAAAAATGTACTCCCAGCCAGGCACAGAATGATGAGACAAAACATGATTGCTTCTTCATGCAAGGCAGGCTTCAGATACTCACCAAGACACAGAATAATAACATGATGCAGTCTTGCATTTGATCTCTGGCAATAAACTTCTTTGCTTCTAAGACAAACCAGTTCTTTTCTTCTCCTAGGTGCCTTGGTACAGCTCCAGCTCTTGCTCTTGCTTTTCCCTTCACAGCTCCCAGCAGCATGTTCCTTCTTTCAAAATCAACATTATATTTCTGCCAACAAAGATACTGGATGCTATAATTTACCATTACCTTTCCCTATAAGAAGGAAAAATTACCTTGGGAGGACAACTCTGGGACCCAGAGGAGAACTGGAAGAGTGAGGCTTGAGTATATAATTTTTCCTCTGTTATAGGGAGTGAGTTGAAATAATTGGATAATTTGGTTTAGGAGTGTTATTATCATTGAAACTAGATTAATAATTAACTGACCAGAACATCAAGACTAACAGTAAATTCTTGGCTTCATATGTAAGGTGTATCTCTATAGACCACCTGAATCGGATGCGATATTTTCTCTGGACCCCACTCTTGTAGACTGACTGTTGGAATACGGATATAACAACTGGTGAAGAATACAGGTAGCCTAGTCTGTGATTTGCAGTGATGCAACTAGATCTTTGCCATCTGCAGATTACCCCAAGTATATCTACACTGTTTAAGACACAGTGTATTCTGAAACATCTTCATCATACCCTTGGCAAGATCCTTTTAGGACATCCCACACCTCATTTATATCCATTGAACTACTTCATTACCTAACACCAAAACCCTCATTAAATTGTTACATTCTTTACTCAGACTGAACTTACTGTAGCAGCAATTGAGACAAAGTGAGTGCTGCAAGTCTGAAAGCAAAGAAGGAAGACTAGACACACTCTGTATCATCAGAAGCGCATATATTGTTTTCGCATTCAGCTTTGAAAACACTGATTTGCAGTAATCCAGCTAAACGCATTCTCCTAGCCCCCAAATAAAGGACAATAAACAATTGCTTTCAAAGGAATTCAAGTTTCAAAACTGAGAAGAGAAAGAGACTGCATCATCTACTAATGATTGTTACAGATTTTACTTCACTCAGACAATTGTCTGATGGATGTCATTATACAGCTCTTACAATTCTAAAGGGATTGCAACAGAGGGCTATTTCTTAGAATAGCAGTTTATTGTGGAGAAAAGGTCCTGAAAATGGAGACAAAAGGGAGCCTTTTAATCAGAGCACTAATGTGGGCTGTCTGTGATGAAGCTCTTATCATTCTGCCACAAGCAGTGTACGGCACTCAAAGACAGATTCTGTGCAGTGGTAATAGAGGCTTTTAAATCATTATTTGCACTTTAAACATAGGGAGATATTTGATTGATTCACAAAACATTACTCAGAAAGGAAAATAACTGGGAAGATGAATTATGACCTTTTTTCCGCCCCCCCCCCCCCCCCCCAACATAGTAGCCAGTAGCACAGTAGCCTGTGGTTAATTCTTACTAAAAGTAAATCCAGTAGTTCAGACCCAGTTAATTTAAGTTCTGTCTGCAAGAAGCCTTCTAATCGGTGACAATTTCATTATTCCAACGATGTGGATATATCTCTATAATGGAAAATAATAGCATAAAAAGAAAGTGACTGATCTGGTAGGTGGGCAAATCACATAATAGGCTTTGAATGTCAGGATGAAAAAAAATGCAGATAAGCAGGGGTCATTTCAAGGTAAGCATAACAGTCAAGTGATACTCAAAGGTGAAGAAATACTTGGCAGCTCTGCCTGGTTCATAGGGCTAGAACGTTTTAACTGAGACATTCTGAATTAGATTCATTAAGAAAGAAACTAGGGTAACTTTAATGTAGAATGAAATAACTTGCAGCTAGTAAAACAAGATGACATAAAATTGCATTTTGCCATATCAAGTACTTTTCAGATGGAGAAAAATCTTCAAGGTTTCACACTATGGAAGCCCAAGCAGCTGGAGTTCACATAACTTCACTGAAATTTCAGTGACCTTCACTGAAAGTTGTGTTACAGAGAATAAGTTTTTAAGCTGCTGCTTCAATTTTTTTAGGTTCCAAGCTAGTGTGCTGCACACAGAAATTGGATGATGTTGTTTAGTTAGTTTGTTTTAATTTCAGTTGAATAGAACAGAAATGCAATGTTTGTGATTACTTGAAGAATTCTGCTTTTATTTTTCTGATAGGTCTTTAAATATTTTTTGTACAGCTTTGAATAATATGGAATAATACAGAATACAGCTGAATTCCACCGGTGATATTGGTAATTCTGTGCAAAACTGAAACAGAGTCCAATATTTTGCATGTACTAATATGCCAGTCAGGACTGTTCTTTCATATGTGTGGAAGTGCACAGGGGCAAAAAAAGTACCATCTAATGCAACATTGTGTAAATAAAGTTAATTATCCACACAAAACATCCCAAGGAACATAGACATAGAGAGTAAAAAGAAAGCAATTTGATAAGCTTTTTTATCTTGCACTAAAAAATTATTACTCCATAATTTAATTTATTCTAAAAATAAAGAAATATGAAAACATTCAGTTACATAACTGCAAGCTTTCTGATTACTTTCAGACAGACTGTATCACTGTGATTTTTGTCTTTGCCAAAAATATTGAAAAAAATATATATAAGAGAAAATTTTGGAATCTAAGTGAAATATTGAAATGAAATATGAAATATTTTCAAAATGGTTATATTTCTGTAAAGAACAATAAAAATCATTGTTTTATATGAAATTGCAAAATAATCAGTTTCTAATGCTGGTATCTTAAAATTTTATTTTACTTTTTTTTTTTTTTTTCAAATAGTCAATACACAAACACATCAAAGTTATTGGAAGTATTCAGAAAAACAAAGCTTGTTGTATACCATTAATTTCCTCTGTATTCACTGTCAGAACAATGAAAAGGAAACCATTTGAAAGGAAAAAAAAAAGGAAACCTTTTTTTTTGGGGGGGGGGATTTTCAAGGAGGTAGAAGAGCCTGGGAAATGTTGCCTTTTAACTAAAGGAATAACGAAATCTTTATTTGGTGCTTAAGGTAAAGACTGAACACAGGTTGAACGCTCTTACTAATGGTTGCTCATCATTCTGAAAGATGAGTACCCATCTTCCAAGTGCCCTACTTGGAAGTTGCCCTGTACTTCTGTCTTCAGTTCCTACCCCAGATGATTTCTGCATCTTGTCTGACAAACATCCAAAACACACCATTTCCCTTTCACTTCTGTAGCTCATTATTTGGCCCGTTTGCTTACTTTCCATATTCACCTATATTGGCTGTCTTTTCTAAGCACTGCACTCTGCCAGGACTGTGATCAGATTTACCAGCACCCAGCAGCTCTCCTGTCCCATCTCTCCCCACTACCCTGCCACCAACAGGAGGTAAATCTCACTTTGTTTCCCAGCCCTTCTTGTCTTCATACCTTGTTCCCTCTATCACTTGAAATCTCCCCCCCCCCCTTCATCTTCAGCTTTTTTTTTTTTTCCCCTATATTCTCAATAGGTGGATTCCTAGTCCCTTAAGTCATTCTTTCTTTTTTCTTTTATTTATTTATTTATTTATTTATAATTTTTATTATTCCCTTCTCACTCTAATTCTACTCTTTTAGTACCTAAGTGTCTAGGCAGTTTCTAGTAATTAAGCTGTTTTTCTTTTAATTCACTGCACTCTCCCCGTTTAGTAAAACCTTTCCTTGGCACCTTTGCTGTTCTCTCCATAAATATTTTGTATCAAATAACACCAAGCTTTTTCTAGTCATGCTTACATTTCTCTGGTCTTTATGAATGACTGAAAAAAAAAATTAAATTCCCTTCACACACATTCTTATCCATCTTATAAACCTTAACCTGGCTCCAAAAATGTTTTGAGATATCGGAGCCTTCAGTAAACAGCTCATGTAGTTATCTGACTGATTTACTGATTTTCTGGACTACTACATGGGAAGAGCAGGTCTTTTACTTCCAGTGCATAACTCAACATGTCTCCATACAGGTGCATTATATTTGTTGAAGTTATGTAATAATAATAAAATCAACTTTGTTCTGAGACAATACATGAAAAATTACTGTTAGTGATATATTTTTTTTTCTTTGTATGAAGAATTAGTGGTGTGTAAATGCAAGGAGATATAATGAACTATTTTATCATTTTTAGACTTTGATTAAATAAAGAGGGAAAAAAGGTAATTATGTGAAAAGATACATTTGGGATGGTGGTGGTGAGGATAAAACTAGGAAGTAATGGGATAGCATTAATTCAATTAACAGTTAACTCAAAACAAAACAATCCTTAAGAAATATATATTTTTTTACTCTTTGCAAGCAGGTATTGAAAGCTTGTATTCAACAAGTAGTGCTTGTTTTGTACTGGGACAGGATATTACTTAATTAACACAGCAATGTGTGATTGATATGAACTGCAGATATCCCCACTTTCCAAAATAAATATAATAATCATTAATTGGCAAATGTACACTACATAATAGTAACTACTTCACAAATATAGAATAAGGGTAGCATTTTCAAACATAAATTCATTTTCATAAATGCAGATTTAGTAATTTTAAAGTATAAGCAAGGTTTTCCAAAAGCTTCAGCTTTTTATGTGGACTTTCGTCTCCTTAGCTATCTCACCTGAGATAAGTTGTTTAAACCTAGACTGGACAAAGTCACTGTAAACACAGTGATGAAAACTAGCAGGATAAATGTGTATGTTTCTCAACATGTGTAAGAATGTATATATGCCTCTATTCAGATATGTATGACCTGTTATAAGTATTTCCATTCACACACATATATATATATGTCATATTTATAATTCCTATGTTATATCTAAAACTCTTCAAATAGATGAAGTCCCATATTTATTTATTTGTGTGGGATGTCATCATATAATACAATTTAATACAACCCTTCTGGTAGACAGAAAATTATCAAAACTATATGACTTCTGTTTTTTTTAGACATAGTCAGAATCCTTATTACAGAATGTTTCAGAAGAGCTAAATAAAAAATAAAGATAGGAAAATAGCCTGGGATGCATTAAAGAAAAAAAAAATAATTAAAAGATCTGCAAAGAAGGGAGGATATTTATTATCCTAAATTGTGTTGCTCTTTGTAATGTGTTCCCATTATTTTCATCATCTAGGTCTTAAAATGTATTTTTTCCTTTTTTTTTTTTTTTTTTTTTTTTTTTTAAATTGTCATTTATACTGTCTGCAACAGAAGTTTGTTTGTTAGATGCTTACCACATTTTAAATTTCATCCACATGCTCTTGCATATATGTGTCAGATGATTCTGCCATTGGGACTTGTTTAGCTCCATTAAAAAAAAAAAATAAAAATCAATCAATCAATTAGCTGAGCCATATAATTCAGGGTAACTTTTCTGTCAGATCCTCTCACTTGGTGGATCTGGTTTTCAAATGCCTTCTAGCTTGTTGTATGACATCTTGAATGGACTTTTATTCTCTTGTCTCTCAATAAGTATCAATTCAATTTATACCTAATGAGTATGCATACTGGAATTTATACTTTTACCACATCTGGCAGTGTGCTGGACAGCTATCCCATCAATTTTCTTGAGAAACAGACAAATTAAAAAACTTTGGATTGGGGAAACCTCAAGTTGTCATGTGGTTTGAAAGCCTTTACTGTAGTTTTATCATTAGTGTTTCTTCTTTGAAAGTATATATTAGTGTTTCTTCTTGTAAATATTAGTGTTTCTTCTTTGAAAGAAACACTAATAGTTGAAATAGTTGTTATCTTAAACCATCTTTTCTTCCTCCACACTACTACTTCCTAACATTCTGATGCTCAACCATCTGGATGTGCCATGTTCATCTGTCTTATGTGGTCTAAGCTTATATTTACTGGCATTACTTAAGTCTCCATCACACTTTTCTGGATCTTCTAACATTCAGCTTACAATATTATCTTAAACCATTTGCCTGTATTGCTATCATAGTCAAATCCCCCTGCCTGGTCTTGCTTCCTCACTAACTCCATTTTAGCTAAGGAGTTGGCAGAAGCCTTTCTTCGTCTTCAATTTTTATTGTACTGCCTAGATGTACCTTCATTCATCCTAACTTTTCAGAAACAATAGTTTACAGATTTGATTGTGTAATGACAAGCTTTCATTGCCTTTATTTACAGTGATTATTGTGATTATTACAAACAGCAACCCACGTTCTATGTCTGTTCCCTAGCACTGAACTTAGAAAAAAATCCAAAATGAGACTAACAGAAGCAAATCAAATACAAATTTTGTGTGTTCCTACTCTTCTCTAGCTCCTGAAGGTCCTTTTCTATTTTCTGACTTTGTCTCTTTGTGTTTCTATTTTTATCCTGTATGGACAGAATGCAGTACCAACAAATTATCATGAAGTACACACATGCTTGGTGAGACACTCTGGTGAGGCTGCACCCTAAGTACTGTGTTGAGTTTTGGGCTTCTCACTACAAGAAGGACATTGAGGTGCTGGAATATGTCCAAAGAAGGGCAACAAATCTGGTGGAGGGTCTAGAGAACAAGTCTTTTGAGGAGCAGCTGAGGAAACTGAGATTGTTTAGCCTAGAGAAAAGGAGGCTCGGAGTGACCTTATTGCTCTCTACAACTACACCAAAGGAGGTTGTAGTGGGGCGGGTGTCAGTCACATCTCCCAAACAACAAGCAATAGGACATTGCTTGTCCTGTTAAGGAAAAGCTCCTATTAAGTGGTTGAGTCACCATCCCTGGAGGCCTTCAAAAGATGTTCAGATGTGGTTCTTAGGGACATGGTTTAGTAGTGGACTTGGCAGTGCTAGGTTAAAGGGTGGACTTAGAGGTCTTAGATGGTCTTAGTGGTCTTTTCCAAGCTAAATGATTCTATGATTCTGTGATGTTCCTTGGGCTTTTTTGAGGGGGATGGGAGGAAAAAACAGAGAAGGACAGATAGCATTAAGATTTTTTTTTAGGGAATTTAATATTTTGAGTTGATATCCTGAGATAGTCAGTCAGTATGGCAGGGCTGTTAAAAACTTGAAAGCACATATCGTCCTCTATATATTCTTCCAGCTATGATGACATCATAAATTTTGTTATCTGTTTATTGTGGCTTATATTTAGTGACTCTATACCTAACATTCAGTGAAGCTAATGATTGTATTTTATGTAGTGATATTCCCTGCTGAAATGCTCTCCTAATAAAAGGCATGCTGGGTAATAGTTTAACTTTTCTTTGTAGATAATAAAAAGGGCATTTCAGGACAACAACAAAATATTTTCCTATTAACTCTTTTGTCTTTGTTGTACATCTACTTTTCAATCCTGTGGAATGAAATGAAATAAAAAAGAAATTATTATTTTGAAGTTGGGCTTCAGCTTACTATGTTTCTATGTTACTCTGAGTTTCATGAAGAAGGTTGTCATTCATGTTCCCACCTCCTGCTTTACAAACTGATATGACAATCCTTTTACATAACTTACCTATGAAGATTTTATGTTTACCGAACTGTAACAGAGAACTTAACATAGGCATGAAACTACGATGTCTGGACAGAAACAACTGTTTTAGCTGTCTCCAAAGAGTAAAGGCTATTTTCTGCAAATTTGAGAGCTCCTAAGGTGGGTTGGTACTGAATTGAGTCATGCAGAGGCTACCTGAGACCTCTCTAGCAAGGGGAAATTTTCATCTGTCCTGTGTCTGAGACTAAAAAGCCCCAACAAGCCTAGAGATATGTTCGACTGTCCCACTACATCTTTGACTAGGGAAAGTGAAACTGTATTCACCCCAGGAAGAAGAAAGGTAAATGTTTTAGCCATAGTTGTCTTGAACAGAAGGGATAGCTTCTTTATTTGCCCATATTAGAAACCAAGGGACAAAAAAGGGGGGATTCAATCTGAAATCAAGACATGTAAGTAAAAATGTCAACATGTAAACTAGGTGTCTGAACTTCCATTATAGTCAAAAGCTATTACATATAGACTATGTAGAGCATGATTCAGGTAGATAACATAGGTATCTGGTACCATGTGATATACTCTGGGGTTTCCTGTCTGGTATCTATCTCATCTGTGTTCAAGCAGCACACAAAGATATGGAGAAAAGCACAGTTAATATAATCTAGCTCTAATGTTATTCTCAAGTTACATGGAACAAGATAATAGAAAGTCCTAAAAAGGAAAAATAGAGAATAAGAGATCACGATCCTCTCATTGTTTGAAAATGATAGGATCTTTCTACCCTTTTTAACCCCTTTGGTTCAGATTAGACCCACTTCTGCAATTCCCCAAAAGAAATTCTGGACAGATTGATTCAAATATAATACAAAAAAAAAAAAAAAAAAAAAAAAAAAAAAAAGTATCAGCTTTTATACTATTTAAAATATATTAAAAAACTATATTTTCTGCAGTAAAATACAAAGTCAATATCAAAAAATACAAGAGTAAGAGGCAATTGCTGACATAGTGTTATATATGGCGTAGTAATTTGTGTCCAGAAAATGGTTAATATTAAAAAAGAAGGGGGAGATTTGGGAATGTGGCCACCGGGGTTTGAAAGCCCCTTGGTTGAGGTAACATTAGAGTCTTAACGACGAGGCCATCAGGAATATAAAAGAGTTTAGAGGGAACAAAGTAGGGTGATTCAGGAGACTCCATGCAGTCTCCGGTTTCTTGTTCTCCAGATGGGTTGCTTGTTCTCCAGCCATTAAGGCATGGAAGTTTCTGGGTGTTTGCTGTTGTTGTTACATTCAAAGTTGTTTGACCAATGAAAAGTTGTTTTGAAAAGAACTGCTGTGGAGAGAAGGGTATAAGAGGGGAAACTGCCCTCAAGATAAAAGAGGCAACATGATGAAGTTACATCAATAAAGAAGCAGGAAAAAGAAGTGAAGAGGAACAGGCTGGCAGAATGGAAACCAGAACGGGAACAGGCACTTTGATTGCCTCATGAAGATAGGTTCGGCCAAGCTCAGCAAACTGCTCAGAAAAGCTTGTACTGAAAGTCACTGGAAACAGGTGCACTGGAGCTGGAGAGAAGCTCGAGCTGAGAGAAGCGGACCCGTGCACACAACTGCCTCTCACTGGTAAGTAGTTGCGCATTATGGGGAATCATACACCCTTAGAAACAAAGACTCTCCTGGTAACCTTACAGCTTATTCTCCTTCTTAACAATCGGACAGTTTATGAGCCTGAAATATGGGACCAAACTTGTTTGGTGGGACTCTGCAGTGGGATTGCTCGGCACCTAGTGAGCAGTCTCTGAGGCCTTAAAGAGCCATGTGGAGCCACAATCACAAACGTGTGGCTTGCCAGATAGTGAGGGAGCTGCGGGCTCCTTTACTGATCCGACTGCTACGCCACTGCCATCGGCCCCTCTGCTGCTACAGCCATCGAAAGCTTTTGCTGTTCCGCCCCCTGCTGACCTGGACATGCCTTTTGACCCAGGCCTCATTGGCCTTGAAAAGGATATGCTTTTACTTTGATCCGGGAAGAATGGGATACATAAGGCCTGAAGACTGAGTTGCTTGACAACTTAAAGCGAGATACATTGTTCAAACGGAATGGAAAATGGAGACTTGCTTGTAATCAAGAAAAGGAATGGTAAATGGAGACTGTTAAGTCATGGAACTTAAAGGATTGTTTGTTACCTTTCCTGATTGTACGTATGTATAGGCATACTTGCGTTTAGTATGTAAAAGCGGTGTTCTATATATTTAGAACGTTTGATGTTTGTGTGTGCATGTTGGTGGAGCGTAGACTCCCCGCACACCCAGCGCTGTTTACTTGCCTTTTATACCTTTTAGAAATATTTGTTTTATAAATATTACAAAATTCAGATTGAGTTGAGACCTCATTTATAACACAGAGGATGTCACAGATTGCTGAGTTGCACTGTGAATCCACTAACCACTGACTAGCATGAACTTCCTTCAAGATATCTTCAGTTCAAAGACCACTGATTGTTTGGAATATAGGCTGAATGGAGCCTATATTGAATGGAGCCTGACTCTTCCTTTGCTCTTGTAGAATGCATATCTTTAAATCATAAAATGTTATTCCATTATCAGTGGTTCCTATCAACATGCTTAGCATTTCTCACATATACAAATAAACCCAGAAATTCAGCTTTTGTTATTTTCATTCTAGAGTTGTATTTGATTTACTTAGAAAACAAACAAATGCAGCAGGTACGTAAGAAAATGATAGAACCCCAGCTGGACTTTAGTCCCAAGGGCTTGGTCTGATGTCTGAATATATTTTGCTCCACTACAAACAAGAACTACTGTGCTAATCCCCCCGGAATGCAGCATTTATTACTTACCTGGCAGGTGTGAAGTGTTGCATGCTAAAGGGATTATCTCCCCCTCCTTCTCTCCACCTCCTGTTTTGTTTTGGCAAAGCAGAAGAGGAGAGGGAGGAGATAATCCTCTTCAAATGGAGCATTTATTACTTTAGTTGGGAGCATGAAGCCCTGCTTTCCAAGAAGAGTGACATGAGAGTCTCCTTATACAAGTATTAAACCCCATTGTAAACAAACTAAATATTAGTATCAATCTGATGGCTGCTTTCTTGAGAAAGTTCAAGACTTTTTACCATTCTTTACAACAGTTAGAATTCCCCATATTCAAACCACATTCTTCTTTTTTGATTATTGGTATAGAGATTTTTGGCCAACAGATACAATCAGTTACAGTGATTGTAAAGCAAAAGCTATTATTATTTTATTTTGCACTTCCTTGCCTTTTTTTTTTTTCCTTTTTATTTTGGACAAAAGCCTCCCAAATAAATAAATAAATAAATAAATAAATAAATAATCTCTTTAAATGTTGTTAGGGGTTTGTGTTGGATGGATTTGCTCATTTCAAAAGCATAAATTCTTTGTTTCACAGACTACTGCCTTTGTGAGCAGTTCAGCCATGCAGCTGCTTGCTACAGATATGCTGGAGGAGCTTCTCTTGTTGGAGGTGAGTGCCTCCTTCTTTCAGTTAAAATCAGCTGAGTCAGTGCTGAGCCATAGCAATCTGAGGCATCCTAAATAAACTTGACTCCTGCATCCAGTCTGGACCTTGCCATGTAGTCTCTGCCTCCCTGCTATAAGCACTAGTTATGCTCATTCTGACACAGTTTGGCTTGAAAAAATTACAAATATAGAAAAAGTGTCACACAGGCTTGAGTACCACCACAACGTACAGAGAACACCCATGTGGCTATAGGGTAAGAGAGGGAAAAGGCACCACAGGGGTTTTAATTTAGCTTGGTTAATGTTGTTGTGGAGCTGCAGTGTGAATGAAAACACTCTTCTGTTTAACTTAGGCCATTTTGCTGTAGTGGGTTACTGAGCAAACAGAAGAGTCTCAAGTCAACAAATTAGGAATTCATGTATTTCCTGCAGGAACAGGGTACTAAAGTAGTGAAGGAAAGTGTTAGTTGATGTAGGCAAGGGGTAGTGGGAGAGCAAGCCTGCCTACTTTCTTGGAGCAGACAGAACAACAATTATGATCACACCAAAGGCTGTGATTTGCAATTATAGTATTTTTTATCTAGACATGTGGAATATAGTGAAAAGTGATTGGTACAAGTAGGAAAGAAATGATTCTAATAAAAATTGTTCCTCGGAGCAAATAAGTTGATAATTCTGTGGAATCTACATTGGGGATATATCTCTGGCTTTTTCTTTGTAGCTTCATGCAATTTCATTGAGTCCTAAAATTTCCTATAAGACATTCAGGGTATCTGTATTGCCAGAAGAATTCTTCAAGGAAAAAAGGTACCATTATGCAAGTTCTCATGCAAATTGATCTGCAGGAGCAGGTTTGCCAATTAGGAAAACTGTGCAGACTCTGATATACCCTTTACCTAGGCTTCCTTACAGAAAGCTTTAAGGACAAAGTCCCAACATGTCTACTCCTATTTTTAACTGTCATTCAGATGTAGAAAATGCAAAGGGCACAGCATGTGTTTCCAAAGTAAGAAGAAACAAAGAAAAAGAAAATTGCCACGCGGACATTTCCTTGTACATATGCCAGCTGGCAATGTAGATGTTTGGTTACACTGACATTGATTAAATCACTCCCTTGTGCAGAACCTCTGATATTTTGTACTTTCCACCTTTCTCTTAACTGTGTGAAAACTTTTGCGTGTGATTTGCTTCTGTTATCCTTTCTTTTGAGTGATTTTCTAATTCATTTGCAGCACTACCAGCTTTTCAGGATTCATGTAGAGGTTCAGTAACTATGCTTGCCTTTATTTTCAGCCATTGACAGCATGCTATAGAAGAGGAGAATTGAGGATAAATGACGTGCTTAGTATTAAAGTGCCTAAAACACCCACTTTGTTCCAAGAATGCTGTTGCTCTCTCTCAGTGCAGCTTTTTCAACCAATTCTGAGGGAAAAAAGTACCTTCCAAGCTAAATTAATGTTTGCACCTATTTGTTTTACACAATAGAATAATGTTGTCAGGGAAAATATTTTTCCAAAGTGTACTTTGAAGAACCAGAACATTCAAGAAGCTAGCACTGTTAATGCAGAAATAGGTTAGAATATATGTAAACACATTGACAATGGCAATACACATCTGGATTTTCTGTGTAGGGCATTACCCTCTATGTTTTGCTGAATCACAAAATCTCTTTAAATGACAAGGTGATTCAATGAGGAGAGGATAGTGTTTGAGATCTGTTCTTTTTTAAATAAAAAGGGCTACATATTGTACATACTGTGTGACTAAATACCTAGGGCTCTTTATGCTTTCAGTAGTTATTTTGTGAAACCAGAAATTTCATTAGTATATTATTTGCTATTTTTTCACTTACTGTTCTCCTGCTAATAAATTTGTCAGGCAGTAAAGGAACAGAAATACTGTAAGATCGTTTGAACTGAACAGCCAATGTAAACAATCTGTCATCTCTGTACAAAACATACAGAACATTCAGAAAAAGCTTATGAATTCAAAGTATGTTCACAGCCAATCTGCTAGCCTCATAAATGTTTTTCAAATTAATGAAAAACTAGCATTTGTCAATTTTCTCTTTGATTAATATTATTGAGTCTATATTTGTTTCTTCCCCAACCTGTACATTTTATTCTTGCCTGTCAAGACAAAAGGAAATTGCGGTAAGATCTGAAACATAACTAAAGACATGTGAAAGATCTTGTTATATAGCTGTATTTAAAAACAGAGTTGGTAGATAATTATGTATGCCTTTGCAAGTGGCACTTGTTGTCTCTATGGGCCAAAATGACTTTTATTTGGTGTACTAATAATTTAGTATGCCAAGAATCTTCTGAGAAGCAAAATGACTTACATGGGTGGTACACAGACTTTAGTGATGCCTAGACACAATATATATGTTTATATATATTAAATAGATAGCAACAAGACAAGTCTCTTCTGAGTATTCCATATGAGATACCAACCCAACTTTAGCACCCTTGATGCTATTACTCCTTCATTACAATCAGCTTATAATATAGTAGGATCCTGCATAGATTGTATGAGATTCTGGTAAACAAAAGTAATAGGCTGACTGTATGATGATAAATATGCTATAGGACACTGATGTGAAATAGGGGTGATGAAAATGCAAAAATTTGAAGAGTCATTTTTTTTTCCCCCCTTTCTATCTTTTTTTTTTTTTTCTGGCTTATTGTTACCTATTTACTTATTTTCAACTTATTGTTGAAAAAGAAAAATATGAAGGACAGAGACTGGAAAATAACCTTGATCTGTTACCAGAATGAAGATAGTTTCCTCCTGTTCAGTTTAAAAGACTAGCTTGTAATTTGTTTGTGTAGGTATACCGCAAACATCATTGTAACTGATTTTTTTTCCACCAAAAATACATTAAAAAACAAATACCTGACATTATTTTTCAGATTTCTACATAAAAAATAAAAAAGTGTTTTAGGAGATCAATGTTTGGCTTAATTTCTCAGCACCTGACACATTTCACATACAAAATATTCAATCAATAATCATTCATCATGAATTTGGTGCTCTTTCTGTATAGTTGTTTTTTATTATTATTTCAGTACAGAAGAAGTTCTTTCTGTGTTTCATGGCAGAGGATTTTATTCTGTTTCTAATACATTTATGTATGATGAAAGCTAGCTAAAGGAAAAGCAAATCCTTAGTCATTCTGGTGCCACAGCAGCACCAGCAATGAAAATGAACAGGCTACAGCTGGATTGCTGCAGTGGAAAGTAGTTGAATAGAACTAGACTGGACACTTTATGGAGGCTGGAGATTTCAAATATCCATCCATAAAAGTATCACAGTACAAAATGCACCTAGAGAGATGTAAAATAACGATAACAATAATAATAAAAGTATCTGTTCATGCTCTTACAGATCCATTGGTCAATATGGTTTCTTTACCTCTTTCAGTGTATGAAAACACAGTAATTCTTAGTACAGCCATACTCAGCAATCCATCACATTCATGAAAAGTGTGACAGTTAGTAATTCAACAGCAGCAAAGCAATTTTTTTCCCATAAGAATCAATGTAATATGGGGGGTAAGAGGGTGTTGTTTTTTTTTTTATTATTTTATTTTTTATTTTGTAGAGAGAAATATGAGAAATACACCCAATCTAAATGCACAAGAGGAATTTATGTGTTTTAAAGAGGGGGGGGGGAGGGGTAGGAACACTGTCATCAGGACTGTCAAACACAGGAGATGTAAGCCTTTTGGCATCTGGCTCTTTGAGACGAGACCACTGTTAAAAGGATCTCAGCTGTTTTGTCTGTAGAAGTCCATGTAAATTTTGTAGCTTAGGCATTTTTGTGGCATCTCTCTGTGTTGTCATCATCTTCCTCAGATAAATCAAGGTTAATCAAATCAACTAGGGTAAAGGAGAGAAAAATGGGGTGAGGATGTTTATCAGAGCTGAGTATTTAAATATTAGCAATGGAACTCAAACATGAAATTGCAAGGGAATGACTATATCAGCTCAACATTCTTAGGTTCGAGGGTTTGGGGTGTGTGGGGAGGAGGGGAGAAGATGGGATTCACATCAGAATACTGAAGGAATTAACAACTGTTGTAGCTGGACCTCTTTCAACAATTTACCAAAGGTAATAGGAATCTGCAGAGGTTCCTGCTGACTGGAAACTAGCCAATGTTATACCCACCTACAAAAAAGGCATGGGAGAATGCCCCCAGTAATATGCTTAACTTCTGTTTAGCCATGAAGTGGTCAGGCAGTTGGACTAGATGATCTTTGATGATCCCTTCCAACTGAACTACTCTACTATGATGTCAAGAAAAGCAACATATTGCTAAATTGAATTATGTTGTGATCTGAAACTGGTAAAGACAACTGACTGAATTTGACTTAGAATATATCTTGGGAAGAAGTGGCAGATTTTTATACCAAATGCTAAAGAAAGTAACAGCATTTTTTTTTCCCCCTAGCTCTGGAGTAATAGACTTGTGTGCCAGGAGAACTGCATGCAAAATGTGAAGTATATCAAATGTTTCTTATTAAACAAATTGTAGTTTAAGGAGGATGTCCTTCAAACATTTTCAGAAGCAGGATTCATGAAATATCCCTTGGCATTCCTTTATAATAAAGCCTATTTCCAAAATGAGAAGAAAGGAACATCCAATATGAAGAATGATCCAGAGTGTTCCAATTAAAGAGCTAAAAAACTGAAATAAAAGCAGGATGTTCAACTGTATATACCTTTTGACATTTACATGTCAATATTTGACAGATTCATTGTGGCCTACCTCACTTGTTCCCAAAGACTCACTCTTACATCCATGCAAAAGAAACAGCAGGAATAGGAGGCATTTTCTTACAGCACCTGGCATGGCCTGCTATTTTTACTTGTTGTCCAGTGCTATAATCCTTGAGAGTGGTTCTGACCCTGACAGTTAGTTTTTTCTACTAACAACATTGTCCTAGTTTACATCAGAATGACTCTATAAGCACAGACAGGGAAGTGTTTCTAGGAACACTAAATTCACAGAAATCACAATGAAGAAAATATTATAATTACAATACTTTTGATGTATACAGAAAATGGAATCCTTATAATGGCTCCAGCGTTCCCTTTTTTCTTGGTCAGTTCTACCAAAGTGAGAAGTACTAGGATTAGTACTGTTAGATTCCCAAACCAAGATTTACCTGAGGTTTTCTAGAGGAGGAGGAACACAACTACCTGCTATCTGGGTTATATTTTCCTTCTGCTTAGCTTGTTGATCTAATCCTGAGTGCAAAGTCTTTTGAGAAAAGAAAGTACTATGTATTTTGGCTAATATAATGTTATTTACTCTGAGACATACCTCTGGATGTAGTATTTTAATTTTGTAACTGAAAACCGAACAGGGCCCATGTGTACAAATAATGGTGCCAGTGACTTCACCATTTCACCACTAATTTCAGACAGCTAGATCAACTCCTTTTTCAGGAAAGCCACAACTGGTGAAAGCTTGCATAAAAATGAACTCTACTGGACAGACATTTTCTGTCCTTTCTCCAATCCCTAGTATATAAACTTCCAGGCTGCTGGCAAGAAAGTGTATACAAAAGTCTTCCTAGGAACACATTAGGTCAGAGAACGTACGGGACAGAGAGAACAAGAGAAATCTGAGAGTTCTGCAGATGCTGATTCACAGTCATACAGATACATCCATATGCATATCCAGAAGGTTCACACAGTTCAGAGAAGGGGTACACTGTGTGCATAATTTTTCTGTGCAAGGAAGAGTTGTAAGAACTAGATACAGAGTGTGGACTCAGACTAGGTGAGTCATAAGCCTCTCACAGAGCCATGGTCCACAAACAGCACTGGTTAGCCATTATTCCAGATGAGACTACCATTTCATGTGCCTTATGTAAGGACTACTTCATCAAGAAATTCATTCAGTTTGCCAGGAGATGTATGTAGAGCTCCATCTGTTCAGACAGCAGTTGCTCTCAAGTCTGCTTAGAGGTCCCTATTACATAGTATTCGTATACAAGATTTTTTTAGAGTCTTGGAGAAGCGACAGAGATAATACTTCATTGACTCTTCTGTGTGTCTACAAATTTTTTTTTGAATGCTACTTTAATTGTGTTTAATTTTGCCTCTCCACACACTGTCTAGCCAGGAAGATAAAACAGTTCTTTGTTATGCAGAAATAAGGAATCTCTTATGCCTGCCTTACCTTTAAGCTGATCATACCTGTTTCAAAAAAGGAACATAAGGACTGAGGATTTAGGCTTTGATGATGACATTTACCTAAACAGCCATACCTGCCTGAGAGGAATCCACAATCAGTATGTGAATTTATAACCTCAAAACTGAAGTGCAAAGTGAACAGCCTTTTTTTTTTTTTTTTTTTAGTTTTAGATCCTTCTTTTACATTCATTCTGATATCACTGATTTAATTCAATAACAGTGTCCAGTACAGCACAGAGAAAATACTTCCTACCTGAAGTTTAGTCATAGAATCATAGAATCATTTCAGTTGGAAAAGACCTTCAAGTATATATAGTACAACCATCAACCTAGCACTACCAAGTCTACAACTAAACCATGTCCCTAAGTGTCACATTCATGCATTTATTAAATACCACCAGGTATTTAAGAAATACCTCCACCACTCCACCACTCCTTTGGAAGGCCCATTCCAGTGCCTAACCACCTTTTCTATGAAGATGTTTCTGATATACAATTTAAACCTCCCCTGGTGCAACTTGAGGCCTTTTCCTGACATCCTATCATTAGTTGCATGAGAAAAGAGATGGATATCTGAGGCTGAGGTCTCCTCTCAGCCTCCTTTACTCCCGAGTAAATAAACCCAGTTCCCTCAGCCAGCTTCTGCCTTTTCTTTTCTTTTTTTTTTCTTTTCTTTTTTCTTTTTTTCTTTTTTCTTTCTTTTATTGTTTGTTTCTAGAGAATCCGTCTTTCTGTACCTCTGAATTTATCTATTTCTATTTATAAAATATTAAAATGTTTAAGCATTTTATGAAAACACTTGAATAAAGAACTGTAGAGAGGGAGTATTTATCTGACTATGTGAAATTAATATTTTAGATGTTTTCTTACCTATTATTTCCTTGTTTTTCCAAGATCAAGTTTCGATGTAAATCAAGTAATTCTGCAAAAGAAAGCAAGTGCCAAACTACATATCAGTCTAGAATAAAACAGAACTAAACCAGTAAGTTTTATAAATTTATGTAAAATAGCTGAAGATATATATTGCAATTTATAAAATAATATTTAATTAAAAATCATTTAATGATCCACATCTCAGACTCTATAATAATAAATACATTTAGGTTTGCAATTTTTCTTGTAACAGTTTGTAGAGTTTCAAATAGTTGTCCAAAATGCTTTGGATTGAGACATTATCTAGGTTATAGTAAGAACAGGATTTTTCTGAACTTCTCAGGAAAAAAAAAAAAAGGCAACAAAAAAAAAGAAAAAAAAAAAGCTTAAAACTCCCAGATATTATCCCCCCTAAAAAAAATAATAATAATTAAAATTGCATACAGAGAGATGTGGTAGGTATTGTTGAAGCAAACATAGGACTTCTAAGAGAAGAGAGGGTAAAAAATTAACTTTACTTTCAGAAAACTGTAGCAAAGGCAAAACCAGGTGTTCCTCAGTTTAGAAGATTCTGACCTTGGGCTGCTCTCCAATGAGAGGCCTCAGGTACTCTTAAGTAGTTGATAGTTTATCTTGCTGACCCACAAGCTGAAGAAATAGCAGAAGAGCAAACAAACTGAACAGCAAATGTTCTGTAATGATTATGTCTAAGTTTTCATTTACAAATAGCTGATTAAATAAATATGCAAATAGAAATGTTTGTTTTAATGAGCTTGGTTGGAAATGACCATAAAAACTAGTAGAAGCTATTAAATGGCATCACTGAACATTATAAATGAATGAAGAGTACCTCTATCACATGAAGTTGCATTTGAGAACTTAACAATGACACTGAAAATCAGTATTACTGATCTTATCAAAAGTTTCATTAGAGCTTAGAATCAATATATCTTGTAAAAGTAATAATGTAAAACAGGGATTAAGTTCATTGTAATGTATCTGATATACACAAGATGAACCTCATGCTAAAAGTATCTATTTTTCCCTCTTGTCTATTAAGGGAGCCTCTGGAGATTTAATGAGCCTGATGCTGTAACATCTCAGTACTGTAGATGTTAAAGCAGGTGAGAAGAATGTTACCCTTACCGTATGATTGCATCCAAGGCATGGCATGGAACCCCAGAGAACAAGTGGGCTGATTTAATTATATGTCAGAAAAAAGAAAGTCACCTATAAAGAGCACTTCCCAGAAACATCTATATGTTCTTTCAAGTAGTGTTATTCAAATATTGCCCTGATCTGACCCTTGACAATTTTTAAAAACTGACATATTTGTTGTAACTTAGAAGAAGCTTCCTTTTTCCCCTATCTTCACAGTATGGAGAAAAAAATCTACAGCTGAAGATTTGTAAAAGTTCTCATCCACAAGACTCACTTTATCAGTTTCTAAAAATTTCCCCCCAAAGAGTTATGATTTTCTGTTCTCTTACTTGAAGTAACTATTCTCAGAAATGTCTTTTAGATCCACAATAAAATACTGGATTTTTTTTTTCCTGAAAATAAAGATGCTGAATAAAATTTCAGCTAATGTAATACTCGATGGCACATTTTTAGCATGTTCAGTGAAGTCTTATAGCTGTAGGTCCATATGTGGTGAGATAATACAAACTCATTAGGTACTTATTTAGAATATTCGCTTCTTGATTAAGAGAGTATTAAAAATTCAGCATGCCAGTGAGTCTTCTGAAGTATCATTGATATTATTATTATATTTTTAATAACTGGAGACTTCTCAGATTTTCTTTAAAAGTTGTAGAGAATCCTGTCAATGTGGAATCTTCAGCTATATCTTCCGTCAAATTTCAGGTGAAACTATTTCTTAAACCAGTATGAAAAAGCTGTGTTGTTTCAAAACAAACCTTCAAAACTCCAGATGAAATTTGGGCCAGAAATGAGGCAATCTCAGGCAGCAAGGCAATTATAGGCAAGCTGTATTTTTACACTGCTTATTATTACACTGCTTATAGAGACTACAAAAACTAATATTCTGTAGCTATTATTTTTCTGTTTTAGTTACAGTTTCTAACTATTTCCTACTGCAAAAAAAACATAGGTGAGAACCACTAACGAGACAGCACAGAAAAGGCTCTAAACCTGCTTAGTCTCCATCTCCCTTTGGCCTCTGTTTTATTGGCAGAATAGGCCAGTGTTTCACTCCCTGAGTAAAAGCAAGTAATTCCATTAGCCACAGTCTCTGAAAATAAAATAAATAAATAAATAAATAAATAAAGTCACATGAGGTATAGTTAATACCCTCTTAAAAACTCATATAGCCTTATTATCAGAGGTATATGAGATATATTGTCAGATCCCAAAACAAATTAACACAACAAGGTAAAGGAAAGTCCCTAAATGATTTCACAGCAGCTGTTTTCTGGTACTTTTGAGGCCAAAAAACAACAACAACAACAACCATTGTCACTAATTTCAACTCTGGTTTGTATTGGTTCAGGTAACTCCTGAAATAAGTGAAAAGTCAAAGACTCCAAGAATAATCTGTTTTTTTCCCTAAATTATTATTAATCCTCTGTATAGTCAGATGACCTGACTTTTAGACATTATGTTCGAAAGAAAACTCTTGATAATTTGTCATGTCCCTCTCCATATAGACTAACAAATACTTCTATGTTTTATTAGGAACTATGGATTGTTTTTCCTGGTATTCCCATTAAATGTTGCACTTTAAATAGCCCATGCTAAATAAAGGTGTTGTGGAAAATGTGATGTGTAATAGATTCTACACATAGTTGAAAATTAGCAAAATTAACGAATTTTTCTGGAATCCACTCATGGACTCTGCACACTTCTTAGATTTTTACTGAGTGGTAAATTTTCATACTGAGTCTAAATTATTCTTCAATTATCAGTGTCTCTGTATCTCTACACACTGCTGACTTTAACTCATCATTATTCCTCAGCTGGTTACCTAGTTGTTGTCTAATGCCATAGTTACTGCTGTGAATGTTTTGGTTCACCTCTGTATTCTTGTTCATTGGCAAAATAAATTAAATATTCATATTTTGTTCATCCTTCACATTTTAGATGGTTGCAGCTGCAATTTCTGTAGAGTGGCTTTGTCAATTTTCATACAGCTATAAGAATCTGACTGGCTAAATAAATTTCAACAGGAGTTACTCTCTGATCAGGGAATATGTTATGAAAATACTTGAAAATCTCCTTCTGAGGAAGCAGAAATCAAATATAACCTTCAAAGCTGGGGGAATAAAACAGTCAGGATCAGGAAAACAACAGGCTGAAGATGGAATTTATGAAAACTTAATGAGTATATATATCAAATGATAATGAATACACAAAATAAAGTCAGGGCTGATAATTGATCTAGCAGCTTTAGAACAGTGCTTCATAAATACAAAAATTTTATACATTTTAGAAAAGTTTCAGAAAAATGCAAAAAGAAGTACTTTAAAGCAGCTATATAGTTCACAGCCAGGATTCATACGTAAATGTCTATTTGTGTTTAACTTTAATGGGTTTACACAGTGGGGAGCATTGATTAAGTTTATACAAGTTAACCCAGTTTGCATCTTGTGGTACAAACTCCAGGTTATAGACAACTGTTATCATTTTTATGTTGTTGTATTCAGTATACAGGGAAATCTACAAGTGTCATATTTACAGAGAGGTTAACTGTGTTATAAGCTTCATATCATTAAACTGGTATAAAAGAATGTCTAAAACACAGGGCAGAATGCTTACATGATGACGTAAAGGTGTGCAAGCACCTGTACTGCTGGATGCTTACCTTAAAGCATTCAGCTTTGGATTGTTTAAATCCAAACTCAAAAGCATTAATTGAACCAATGAAAGAGGTGTTAACACTCATAACTTTTAACTGATACTTTAGCATATAGAAAAATAATTAATAGTGCTCTTTGCACTTCAGAGGGAAGTACACAGTTCACATATGATTCATTTAGACTGTCTTTTGGCACATTAGTCAAAAGACTATATATTATGCCTTACTAGTAATGTAAAATGAAATATTTGCAAATTTTTGAACATTGTTATATTTAGTGTACAGCGATAATCAATTCATGTACTAATAGGATATTACTTGAATTATCTGGGATTCTGGTATTTTCCCTTAGTTATCCAGAATTTTGTTCAAATCCTACCGTTTGTACAATTTCCACAGCCAGGACTTACTCATTTGTTTAGTCTGTCACTAACACTGTTACAGATTCTGAATTGGCTCCAGTGAAATGATTCAGAGCATTTCTACACCTGGTAAACCTTTAATCTTCCAAGCTAGGATTAAGATAGAGGTAACAATTAACAATTGTTACCTCTATCAATTACCTCTTAACAATTTTTGCAGGCACTGTGATAGCAAGAACAGCATAATGTTTCTGAAAGTTGTTACAGATGGAAATTTTGCTCACTTTTTTTTTTTTTTTTTTTGTGATCTGTAGGCAAGTTAGATTTTGAATTCTAGTAGGTAATTTACAAAGGGTCCATTTGTCTCTCAGAGTAAGTGATACGTTTCTCTAATTCTGGTGGTACAACATGTTGTTGAAGTTCATTTGTTTAAATTCTGCTTTCATTCTTTGTAAATACTGTTACATTTCTCTAGTATACCTCTCAAATTTTCAAAATTGCTATTTGGTTACTAATAAAAATATAGTTAAAAGTCTAGGAAAACATTTTCTGCAATTTTACAATAAAATCGAATCACATTGCATTTGTTATTCAGTTATCTGAGGGATCTCTAAAGGTCTTCAGGGAAAATTATGTTTTCACAGGGTCTGTTGCTGAGTACTAAGTATAATAGAAATGTATTTGCAGTAATAGATATGCAAGTGAAAACATTGTGTGAGTTTTTTTTTTTCTTTTTTTATTCTTTCCTTTAATATCCCAATGTTATTAAGCTACTCTGCATTGCTGATCCCTCATGGTACCATTGTGGTAAACAGAGAGGAGGACAATATTAATTAGGCTGAGTATATGGGAAGGAATACAAAGAGGAAATGTACCCACTGAACTTTCTATAACTTTTTGAGAAAGTAGATGGCTTTCATAACCATCAACGAAACCATTTTATTTCTAGACATTCTGTGACTTTGCAGAACTGGATTTTTCAATTGATTGAACCATCCTTTCAAAGATGCAACTTTCATGTTTAGACAAAGAGTTGGCATATTGCAACTCAGTGAAGCCTACAATCTTGATTGTCATTCTTTTGTAACCATGGAAGCAAGTGAGGAAACTTCACTAGAGTAAAACATTTCATAGGAAAAGGAGATAAATTCTGTGTTTTAAATTAATTGGTAAAAGCAATTTTAAGAAACTGAGAAACAGAACAAAAAAGCAAACAAAAACAAAAAGCCTGAGCAAGCTGGCTTAAAGAATATTTTTAATCTATATTTAATTCAATCATACCATAATCACCTGATATTCCTGCCCCTAGTGCGGATAGGAATATTCTACCCATTAGTATTTCTACTGAAGTCTTCTTCTAAAATGATTGTATTGAAGTCAACTAGGAGTTGACTAGAAGCCAGATGGGAGTCATGAAACATCCAATTGGAATGGCAAGATCTAGGCAGCACAAGTTTTTGTTCTGACATCTAATTTGCCTGAGGTGTAATAACAAATCCATAACCTTTTTCAAGGATGAAAAAATTGTTTTTGCAATAAATGACCTTGCTTTATTTATTAAATCCCATTTCTTATATATTTTTCATTTGAATTTTTCCTGTAAGTAATGCAGGGAGTGCTTATGCAATGTCACAAATTTGGGTTGGATTGATTCTTTTTTACTATTATTATATATCAGATAGATGTATATAATGCTCTGCTTAAAGTTAGCATGCCACTGAACAAGCATGCCACTGAACAAACACAGAGGTAGACAGTCCTTATCATTTAGGTAAACAAGAAGCCTCTAAATAAAATGAAGATTGTGAGGAGTGTTATATACAATGAAATATAAACAGATGCTTCATTTCCTTATGATTATTTTCTTTTTTTAGACATACAAACATTGCTGGGGAAGGTACAAAACCAGGTACGCCCATAGAGGTAATGGAGTCTCCCTTCCCTTCCCTTCCCTTCCCTTCCCTTCCCTTCCCTTCCCTTCCCTTCCCTTCCCTTCCCTTCCCTTCCCTTCCCTTCCCTTCCCTTCCCTTCCCTTCCCTTCCCTTCCCTTCCCTTCCCTTCCCTTCCCTTCCCTTCCCTTCCCTTCCCTTCCCTTCCCTTCCCTTCCCTCCTTTTCCCTCCTTTTTTTTTTTTTTTTTTTTTTTATGGAAACATTGGGTTGTTTTGGTTGTTTTCATATTACAAGCATTTTTATGCACATTTCTGTACTACTTTGCTCATGCAAAGGACATGGAAATTTTCAAAGTAGCTGCTTTCTGTAATTGCTGCCTTTAGCTCCAGCATGGAAAGCACTAAAATCTGGGCCTATCTAGCATTACCAAGGTACTAAGTATCTGTATTCAAAAATTGAATCAAACAGGAAACTAAGCCATCTTTTTACTAATAACCTAGATATTCAATGACTGTAATATACATTTAATGGTTGTAAGTATTTAATTAACATGACCTTCCAGATAAAGCATACATCTTGCTTCAGAAATATTACATTTTCATTTTTGATTATGACAGGTCCTAGGACAGGTAGCATTAATGTTTGGGATTGCCATCTTATAAGTCTGCAATCAACTTCACAAAATAGCCATGCAAAAACTAGAAATTTGGGCTCTGGTTTTCAGTAATTATAAATGTATTCTTAAATACATCAAGTTTGCTATAGGCTTACGAGAGTGTTCTGTGATTTACTTTTCTAAAGAAATTATTCAATAGGTTAGCAAATCTTTAAAAGAAATATTAATCTATAGAACCTGTGAAATTCAAAGATTAAGAATGTGACTTCATCTTAAAATAAATTTTGTATTCACCTATGCCTTATCTCTGTAGCCAGAAGACCTCTGTACCACAATGTACCAAGGAACATTTTCACTCAAGAAATTACATGTTTTGAGTAGTTCTGAAACTTATATAGTAGCTGGAAAACACATTTCAGATTAGACTTTTATGGCCTACACACCAAATTTATATCTGGAGATTATACAAAATGTTATGTAAATTCTAATTTGGTTATTGGCATGTGTAAAATATGTGTATCATTATTTTAAAACAGAAGAAAACATGATCTTCAAAAGGCCATTAAAAATGGATGTAACATGATTTCATATTTATATGTATGCTTTGAAAAATAATGCATTTCTATTTTAGAAAATAATACTATATATTTTCAGAAAGAATGTGAAAAATGTATGAATTAAAGATGTCTTTAAAAAGTCTAAATTCTCCATTTTTTTAAAGAATTTAGTCTTTTAATGAGATTTGGAGTACATTTTTATCTTCTGTAGTTCATAACAAATACATATGCTAATTGACAGTTTTTTATTAAGGAAGACTGTGCTAAACAAACAGATACATTTTTCAGTCAATAAGTGTTGTGTAAAACACCATCCCTGGACTGGTTACGGTAGTTACGTTTACATTCCTGTATTCTTACTTAAAAATAAGTAATTTGCAGAATCCATGTAGCTTCTGTTTCTATCAGAGGTCCACACAATGAAAGAAGTGTCAAAAACCAAAACCAAAACCAAAACCAAAAACTTACATTTGAAAAAAGTTGAAAGCTTCCTCTGTGGTATCTCTAGTGTATCATGGGAGAAAATGTAAAATTGTTTTGCAGGCAATCTGGTTCTTTCTTTATCAGGACTATTTTTCCTGGGCCCAAATTTCTGCATCATGTATAACAGCAACATAACAGAGACTCCACATACAGAGCCCAGCTTTTCCTGTTGTGACTCAGAGATTTAAAATGGAGCACTCAAACTGCAGGTAGACAATGCAGTGGAGCACAGGCCCGTCTCTGGATTAAAGCAGAGGATGCTCCGTGACTCCTCATCTATGCACCTCCAGTACTGACACTGTAACACTAAGTAAAGGTGAAAAATGTGTGAATCTGCACAACTTGTAACACCTTTCTCACACTACATTATGTCCCTCTAGGACCAGTGTCCCACTGGTATAGTGGTTTTACCTTGCTAGGCAGCTGAATTCCACCACAACCACTCCCTCACTCTCCCTCCTCAGAAGAGGAAGGAAAGAAGAAAAGGAAAAAAACTCACATGTTGAGATAAGGATGATTTAAGTAAAGAAAAAATAATTATTAAGATAAAATTATTATTAATTAATTTAACTAAAGGGAAAAGGAAGGGGGGCAGGGGAAGGAGAAATCAAAGATCGTGTGGAATCACAGAGAGAGAGGAAAGAAATTACTCTCTACTGCCCATCAATGAGTGATGCTTGACCACGTCCTTGAAGCAGGACCTTAGTACGCATGGCCATTGTTTGAGAGGACAGATGTTTTCGCAATGAGAGCCCACCCCTCCCCTTTCCTTCCTTTTTTCCATCTTCTGTTGCTGAGTATGACATCATATGATATGGAATATCCCTCTGTCTTAGTGATGTTCCTTCCTTACCTCTTGCCCACCCTCAGCCTGCTGGCTCTGGGGGGTTAGAGGGAGTCCTGATGCTGTGCCAGTATTACTCAGCAGAACACTGGTGTGATACCAGTGCTGTTCTAGCTACGTGTGCAGAGAATAGTACTGTATGGGCTGCTGCGGGGAAAGTGAACTCCATGCCAGCCAGACGTGGTATACCTGGGCAGACCCGTCTTCCCTAGAAGAGTTAACTTGTGTTCTCTGGCAGCTGACATGCAAGGATCTGGACTTTGGGAAAAAAAAAAAAAAAAAAAAAAAAAAAAAAAAAAAAAAAAAGAGAGAGAGAGAGAAAGAGAGAGAGATTTTCAGCTCAGCTGTGTTTTAAGGCCATATTGGCCATATTTCTGCCCTTAGACATCTAATCTTCATCTATTCTCTAATAGTGCAAAAATGATTCAAAAGGCAGAGTAAATGCAATTGCAATTCTATATCTCTAAGCAGCAAACACTATTGGATAAACAGCTAGTAGTGGCCCTCTATTTCTGAAGTCATTCAAAGCAGCCAGTGTATTCATGGCTTTATATTTACTAAAATTAAGAAAAAGACAGAATTTAGATACTCTTTCCTCAGACAGGTTCAGCTGTGTGCTTAGATATACCACATCTGGAACAAGGTGTTCCTTATAGCTGCTGTTCAGGAACTGTAATTTATTGGTAAAGTGTTGTGATCCACAAATTGAATTTAACAAGGATGAAATGTTTGTCTTGAGATACAACCAGGAAAGTATTTACAAACTTCTTGCTTTTAACCAGTTCTCTGGGGCTTCCTATGAATGTTTTTGACATGTACAATATTGAGCCTGCAGTGATACAATTTTGTCAATAAATGCATAATGTTTTGGACCACAAAAACTTTTTTTTTTTCTTTTCATTCTCTATCCATCATACAAAGATAATTCTTATTTAGTAACCCTCAACTCATTATGTTCAAATCAAAATAACACAGAAAAAATATTCTGTTGAATTGATATATTGCCATGCTCGGGTATTTAAAGCTCAGTAACAAGTTAGAACATTCAGTAACACAAAAACAAGTACTGACAAGTGAAACAAATGCTTTCCGTGCTGCCACCATTTCAGTACTCTAAAATGCCCACAGGACTTTCTTTGTCCCCTGTTTATTCAAGGACTCACATGTTTCTATATCTTACTGTAAATACCATGGTAAAAGAGAAACACTGAAGGTCAGAAAGAACTTAGTTCTAGGTCTAAGCCTTGCTAATACAATCATGTAGATCTGACTGACATTTTTCAGGAACCACTATTGTCAAGGATGTCACCATTATCCAGGAAAAAAAATGTCAACACACTTTTTCTGTGATACATTTCATACATTAGGTGGTGGTTTGGACAGACCTCACACACACACACATTTTTTTTTTTTTTTTTTTTGACATTATCTTGTTATATGCAGAGCTTTTGGTTTTTGGATAGATATCCCATAATACCACAAATATCTTTCCAGGAGCATGACATCCGTTTTACTTGATCTCCATTTTCTTGTCTGACATGTTGTGTCATTGCCAAGACTATAGCTATCCTACTTTATTTCCGCTTTTACAGTGCTTAGACCTAAACCTTATCAGTAGAGTTCTTATCTGATTATCAAGGCTTGAGGTTTTTTTGAATTTATCTCACTGCAGACGGAGCTTCCAAACCGTGAACCTTCTTATAAATTTGGGTTTTACTGAATTAAGTTATCTTAAGTTTTCCTGAGTGTTAAACTGAAAAAATATTTAGTATGCTTGAGAGAAAATAGACCCTTTCCTTCAGGATGTTAACCTAGTTCCCATTATTTTTATCACTAATTAAACTTGCCATATAAATATTATGATATTATAGTCTCCATAGTGTAATTGCATAAAGGAACTAGGAGGCATTTTACATGATTTTCAAGAACCTGTTTTTTTCCACCAATTCTTTTGGCCAGTTCAAGAACATATTTATATCATGCATCTTTTTTCTTTCTTTCCCTAATGTCATATCAACTTTTACCTGATGCCATCTACCTGCTACTCATCTGTTCTAATGAGCTGTTTTTTCACTTAATATACGTTTTTTTTCAAATATGAAAGTAATGTTTAAAAATGTATTAAAAATTGTTTTTGGAGTAGTAGGGCTAACAGCGCAAGCGTGGGAAAACACTTAATGAAAACACATGAACAGAAACATTTGACAAAGAAAATATCCTCTGTAGAAATAGATGAGTGAAAATAATAATAAAATACTGCAGAATATGTTGAAGAACTCGATTTAAATATGTTTTACACCTCATTTTCTTTGATAGTACAAAAAAAAAAAAAACACAGCAATGGTAACATTTGTACTATACTACATTTATATCACTTACAGAATGTCAAGCTCTTTTTACACTTGATTTTATTTATTTAAAGGTTGTTCTGCATGAAAGTGGAGGTGAGATGGTACAGTGGAGAGTGGAGGCAGGTGATGGTACAGTTTTTGTTTTTGTTTATGTTTTTATTTTTTTCCTGGATCTCAATACAAAAGGCCTGGAAAAAAAAAATGGCTTAATGAAAGACTTGTTTTAATAAGATAAAGTAAAAAGTGGAAAATTCATGATAGGTACATCGCTTCAGATAGTGGGGTCCCTATCTGAATGTCGATTTCATGCAACATTTGATGGGCTCCAAGTGGATTTTCCTACAGCAATCCCCTTCTCACTTCAATACCATAGAGGAAATCTCCTCCATTTTGACCACTGTAGTTGTTACATGATTTTACCCTGGATCAGGGTCACTGCATTCACCCCTTGATCTACATACAGCTTGCCTTTACCTTTCTGTTACATTTGACTATTTTTAAGTCAACTGATTTCATCTTCCAGGGTCTGGGAAAGTCTGAAGATGTCAGAAGAAAAGCAAATGCAGACCAAACGCAATTGTAACTCTATGACTACATATATGCCTGTAAACTAATGAATGGCAAGGCCCATCCTTTTATCCTAACACCAAGCAGCACAGTCTTGTCTAATCTATCCAGTTAATTTTCCTTATTCCCTGTAGAGGTTGGCCTCATGAAAATGACCCATGGGGAATAATCACTCGTTCATACAAAGACCCATACAAAGCCGAAACATTTTGGGAGTAAAATGGTACTTGGCCCATGCCAAAAACAGGCCACAGTACTTAATACACAATACAACAAGATAGCTGGTGGAGTTGCAGTGCATGGGCCTGGGCCCCCACCCTCTTTAACTTACTTGTATGAATGTAGCTTATATCCTTAATCATGAAATATTCTGCAAAATACATTTTACCATGCTTGAACCTTTATTTAGCTTGTGGCTAGTTTTCATTTTAGAATAATTACTTTAATTTCTGTCTTGCTAAAATGTTCTTGAAAAGCGGCCTCATATCTGGAATTAGCCACAGAAGAACAAAATATTGGCCAAATTACTTGTTTCTGCTTCTCCAGTATGTTCTAACACAGTATGGAATGAGTTGATCTATCTCCATGCTTCTGGAATATTTCTTTTCATGCATGTATGACATGTCTGACACCCTAAAACCCAAACTCACCTCTAATTTCTTTGTTGAAATAAGTTAAGAAAACAGAAAATGATTTATGAAAAGCTAGGGGATCCATGACATTAACTGTGAAGAACAGCTGCAGCAAACCTCTAGTAGAAAAGGAGTGAGGATGGCTAAGTGGCTTAAGAATTGAAACATGGATAATATGTGTAATATTTTAGGAAAGGCACTAGAAGATAAATCATTAAAAAGCAGATAATTGATTGCATACTTGTTTCTTATCTGTAACCTGAAAATGCTTTTTCTAGAAAACCTCTATTCTCTTGGATTTTTTTATTGGTTTTAAAGTCACCAACAAAAATATATTCAGATTTCATAAATAAATAGTTATCTATATCAGAAACAGACCTGGAACAAAAGGTCACTAAGGTCCAGCACACAGCTTTCATCAAGATTGCTTTTACTCTTGATGCATTTTGATACTTATCTTTGGATACTGACCTGGCTTTTTGTTTAACTGAGAACACATCACTAAAATCAAAATCACCTAAATACTTAGTTTCACATATTCTAGAAACTACTAATAATATAGAAGGCCACAATAAGCCATTATTGCACATGTAATGTTATGCTTGATGCACCCCAGTGTAGGATTGGACCTTTTGGCTTTCAGGGAACACTGTTGACTCATATTCAAGTTGACATTGACAAAACACCCCAGATTCCTTTCCATGGGGCTGTTCTCCAGTTTCTCATCCCCTAGCCTCTATGTAAAGGTACGTCTCAGGTGCAGAATCGCTGGTACTTGCTCTTGTTAAACTTCATACTGTTAACGATTGCCTAGCCCACTAAATTGTCAAGATCTCTTTTCAAGGTCTCTCTGTCACTGAGGGAGTCTACAGCTCCTTCTACTTTACTGTTGTCTTCAAACTTAGTATATATATGAGTCCTGCATCCAAGCCATTTATGAAAACATTAAGTGAAGTGGCCTAAAATGGAGCCCCGTAGAAGCCCACTGATGGTTAGTCACCAGCCTGAGGTAACCCTATTTACTATAACTTTTGAACCTGACTTGCCAGCAAATTGTTCACACATTCTACTATGTATTTATCCAGTTGTATCCTGAACATTTTGTACAGGAGGATACTGTAAGAAACAATATCAAAAGCTTTGCTGAAATACAAAAAGATTACATCAACTGGCTTCCCTTGGTCAACTGGGTGGAAGGAATTTAAGTTCATTAAACAGGACTTTCTCCTCATGAACCTGTGTTGGCTGTGACCAACGAGACCTTTGTCTTTCAGGTGTTTTTCAATAACTTCTAGAGCTATCTTCACCATAATTTTACCAGGCACTGAAGTGAAATAGATAGGCATGTAATTGCCAGAGTCTTCTTTCTTGTCCTTCTTAAAAATTGGGACAATATTTGCCAGATTCCCAAGGCCATTGAAAACTAATTGAGAGAGGTCTCATGATGACATTAGCCAGTTCTTTGAGTACCCTGAAATGAAACTCATTGGGCCCCAATGACTTAATTCATCCAGCTGGTGCAGCTGGGGTTTTAACATTCCTGCAGTCACAGTCCTCCAGCTCAGGGCTGTGGGGTCCCCATCCATGTTGAAGACAGAGGTGAACAAGGCATTAAACATCTCTGTTTTATCTACGTCATGGTTTGTGAGGTGAACATCCCCATTACGTAACAGACGAATGTTTTCTGGTCTTCCTTTGCTGTTAACATATTCTTAAAAGTCCTCTTTGTTGTGCCCCTCACCCCCCCCTTTCCCCCAGTTAGTCAGCTTCAAATCTAATTGAGCTTTGGATGAACGAATTTTTTCCATATCATGGTGAACAGCATCTCTGTAGTCACCCAACCTTGCTTCTGGTGGCCATACACTAACACAATATGACATGATTATGTGATGTACCAATCCAAATTTCTCTCCTATACGTATGTTACAATTCAGAAATTTTCATGCCTATGCTTTAATGAAAAATAATATCTGATTTTTACAAACTAAGCACTTCAAAATGGCATTGTGACCTTTCCTACTATGCAATCTCTGTAAAACAATCACATTTTAAAACACCTTGTTATTGAATCCTTAGAGAAAGCAACTCCATCAAAATAGTAGTAAAGGTATAGCATATTTTCTTTGCCAAGATATTCGATATATAGGAATAATGATAATTTCATTGTAGAGGGGGAAAACATTCAGTTAAAGTGCTGCTAAATAAATGAGAGGAAAAACAAGTAGAAGTTATTAGATGTTTTTCAAGGTTATAAATTACAGAGGATTTCTATCAAAACTGATATTGGATTCAGTGTATACTTCACACTGTGCTAAGGATTTTAACATATTTTTAACCACAATGACATTAATAATTTCTACAAGAGACTGAAAAAGATAGAGAAATGGGCTGTTATAACGAAAATTAAAAATGACATTTATCAACATCTTTGTACTAAATTCAAATTACTTGAAATACTTATTCAGTGAATTGAAACACTTATTCAATGAATATGTAAATTTAAATAAAAAATATTAATCCTTTTCAGACTTGAGCTTTTGTGGTATCACAAAATGCTGTGTTGTTATCTATAAACTTTCCTGCCTAGCCTGAATCTTCATCAATTATTTAATCATCTGAATGTTAATCTTAGATGAACAATGTATCTGCAAAGTTTCATATTTTTTTCTCTTCATCTTCTGAACATGAGTCAGAAGTGTGCCCACGTGACCAAGAAGGCCAATGGCATCTTGGCCTTCATCGAAATATACTGTAGCCAGCAGAACTAGGGAAGTGACTGTCCTCCTGCACACAGCACTGGTGAGACTACATACACATCATGTACTGTGTTTAGTTTTGGGCCCCTCACTACAAGAAGGCTACTGAGTTGCTCAAGCATGTTCGGAGAAGAACAATAAAGCTGGTGAAAGGACTGACAAACAAGACATATGAGTATGACTGAAGGAATTGTATTTATTTTGTCTGGAGAAAATGAGGTTGAAGGTAGACCTCATCACTCTGTACAACTACCTGAAAGTAGGTTGTGGTGAGGAGGGTGTCAGTCTCTTTTCCCAAGTGACAGGTGTTAGGATGCAGGGAAATTGCTTCAAGTTGTCCGAGGGGGAGGTTTAGATTGGACATTAGAAAGAATTTTTCTATAAAGGTTGTCAAACATTGGAATGAGTTGCACTAGGGAAGTGATGTAGTCACCATCCCTGGAGGTATTTGAAGGATGTCTAGGTGTGATACTAAGAGATATAGTTTAGTGATGGGACTTGGTAGGTCAGTTTGACAGTTGGACGTGATGATCATAGAATCATAGAATGGTTTGGGTTGGAAGGGACCTTAAAGATCATCTTTTAGCTCTTCAGTTTCATCAGGTGGTCTTGAACCTGCTCTTTGCTTACAGTGGGAGGGACTTTGCTCCCCCATTTATGGGTTCAAGGAAACAAAAGACTTGTGAAGCCTGACTGGTAGTGAAGGCTGAGGCAAAGAAGTTGTTGAATACGTCAGTCTTATCCATGTCTGTTACCAATTCACCTGCTCATCCATCAGAGGGGGTAGACTCTCCTTGGTCTTTCTTTTATGACCTGTAGAATCCTTTCCTGTTATTTTTTGCTTTCCTTGCCAAGCTGAGTCCCATCTGTGCCTTGACTTTCCTGATCTCATTCCTACACATCCAGATGGCACCCCTGTACTCTTCCCAGGCCATATGGCCCTGCTTCCACTGCCTGTGTGTTTTTTTCTTACACCTGAGTTTGACCAGCAGGTCCTTGCTCAGCCATGTCGGTTTCCTGCCATCCCTGCTCACTTTGTTACACATTGATGGAGAGCTCTTACACTCTCAGAAAAGCATCCTTAAAGAGTTACCAGCTCTGATCTGCTCTTCTGTTCCTAAGGACAGTGTCCCAGTGTATTTTATCCACTAATTCTTTAAGAAGCTGGAAGCTTACTCTTCAGAATTTCAGGGTCCTGACTTTGCTCTTTGCCAGGACCATATTCCTCCAGATCACAAACTCAGCCAGGGCATGATCGCTGCAGCCCAGACTGCCTCCACTCATTCTTTAATGAGTTCATCTGCATTGGTGAGTACCAAGTCCAGTAGTGTTTTTCCTCCGGTTAGTTGGTCTAATACCTGGACCAGGAAGTTATCCTTGATTCACTCTGGGAGTCTCCTGGATTGCTTACAGCCTGCTGTGTAGCTTTCCCAGCAGATATCAGGGTGGTTGAAATCCCCCACCAGGATGAGAGCCTGCAAGTGAGATGATTCTTGTAGCTGAAGCAAGAAGGCCTCATCAACAAGTTCCTCTTGATCTGGCGGCCTGTAGTAGACACCAATCACAAGGTGTCCTTTGTTGGCCCTGTCCTTAACTCTTACTCACAAGCTCTCGACCTGTCCATGGCTTTTCTCAGAGGCAGCTTTTTGCAATCTATCCATTTCTTAACATAGAGGGCAACACCCCCACTCTTTCTTCCTTACTTCTCTCTTTGTAGTCCTTTTGATATTTCAGAGTGTACTTGTTGCAAACTTATTTGACCCTACATGAAAGAGTAGGAATGGGTGGTAGTCCTGTGACTTTAACAAACTTGGTATTCTTTTTGAGATATCAGAAATGAAGGCCCCTGAAAGACAGCAAGCCTCTTTAGAAAGGTTGTCCGGATGGCAAATGGGTGATTCAGTGCCTCACAGTGAGGAATCTCAAATACTAACATCCTTTGTGCTTTTTTGGTGGCATCAGTTCTAATACAGGTGGTAGGTTGGACCAACCTTGTATGGTTGTCCTTTCCTAGGTCTTGACCATTACTAAGCATTGTATCTGTTGTGTAGGGGCACGTTGGAGTCTAGGGGGAGATTCCTCCTTCTGCTCTGAGCAGAGAGGAAGGTCCAGTCTCCCTTGTCTTGTGAGTCAGTCAAGTCCATCAGCTCAGGGTTAGAAGCTAGCTTACCTTCCCCTTGCAAGGACTTAAGGCAGGTCTCCTGTTCAGTCCATGTCAGCACACAATACCATGCATTAATCTCTTGCTCAGATTCCTGGATACCTGCTGGAACCTGGATACCTCCTGAAACACACCAGCTTGCTTGAAAAGTTCATCCAACTGGGCACAGTTGCACCCACAGCACCCACCTCTGCCTTCAGGCCCTGGGGGACTTCCAGATTCTGGAGTTCCCTGCAACTGAAGGCCTGTGCAGCTCTTTCAGGCCTCAAGAGGTCTGTTTGGGTGTAGGAGTCTGTCTGGGGAGGTTGTGGCCTCTCTGTCTGGGCTTCAGCCTCAGCCTGGTAGTTGTGGTGAGTGGGTACGATTTTTCTTTCAGTAGAAGGCTGCTTCTCGTTGCTTCCAGAATAGAAGAAAGAAGCCCACCTTCTGCAAAGTGCCACACCACATCCTGCTCGCTGTGCTCCCTGGGGCTGCCTATGTATGTGTGTGGGCTGCTGCTGCTTCTCCTGGCCCTGCCCAATCCCATTTCTTAGGGCTGCCAGCTCCTGGTGGCTCCCTCTCCTCCTTGGGATTGCCTTAATGCAGGAACTCTCCTGCACACTGCAAACCCCAGCTCTGCTGCAGAGCATGCCTGCCCAGAGCTGATCACCTTGGGGAGTCCTTCTGCATTCTGTCCAGTTCTTCTATGGTAAGTATGATTTTTCCAGTATGTTTCTGCACAAGGGAAGCTGTCTTTCATTTCCCTATTTAGTGATTTGTATTGCTGTTAATACAGCTAAGAACATAATTCAGCACCATATATCTGTGCCCATGACTGAATACAAGAAATGCACACAATGGGATCACTCCTTACCCTTTGCTCTGTGCCTCCTGACAAGCAAACTTATAAGGGTTATTCTTTGGGACATCGTTCATCTCCACAAGGTTTCTTGGTAATATTCTGCTTGCAAATTCACCCTTCCATTCTGACACCTTTACCTTGACTGATTCATTAAGATCTGAAGGAAGCTAGACATATACTGGGTCAAATAAAGGAAAAAAGTGAAATTTTCTATTATGGCATAACAATAGCTACTGCTGGGCCTGAGACCCAGCTACATTGCTGGGCACAATGTCATCTACTGGTTTCCTTCTAAAGTCTGTGTAAGATTAAAGGATGCTACATATTTCTTACAGTGCTACCCATTTTAAATACTGGGAATCATCCTGCAGAATAGCCAAAGCTGTCATAGAAAGCCTTTAAAAAAAAAGATCAGAAACAGTACATGTTTCAGGCCTGAAAGAAGGTATATCAGCATTTTTTATAACCCTTCCTCATCGAAATTAACAGATTAGTTAGAACTGGTTTTAACCCTAGTGATCTCATTTATTTCCTTGTTATTTATATCAAGATTTCCCTCTTTTGTGGATGGGAAGGGAAGCAATACACTGTATTCATTGCATTCACCTTGAACCTAATTCAGCAGCACTTCTCCCTCACAATCCTTACTCCAGAAAGTTGGATTGCATTTTCAGACTGCTGTATGCCTCTTGCTAGGTAGATAAAGATCTTTTAAACTCATTTGGGACACTGTTCATTTTGATACAGTGCAGTAGGAATAACTTTCCTGAAAATTCACTTCCTCAGTGTTGCAACTTTTCATGGAGCATATAAAACTGCAGAAGTACAATGCTCCCTTTAGAGTATCAATACAAAAAAAGGTCTCTGAAGATATAGCGTATGTAGCCCTGTGGCGTCTCCTTAGCCACAGAGTAAGAGAAGGGTGCAGGGAGAGACGTGATCTCTACTACTGCAATGGGCAATATGTTAACTCTGACAAAAATATGTACCAGATGTCTCTCTTAGGTCCTTTTGCCTTTGGCACAAAGACAAAAAGCACAACACAGCTTCTAGGTACTGCTGGGCAGAAATAATATGCATTCTAGAAAGGATTGCTTTAGTAATAAGATGTGGAAGACTCTGGATTTCAGAATTTCTTAACTTGCTTTGTGTATGTGTGTGTGTGAGTGTGTGTGTGTGTGTGTGCACATACGTGCACACTACATTGTTATCTGTACACAATTTTTGGTGTAAATAATGAAATTATTGGAAAGTAACCCATTGGATTCTGGGAAATAATATTTACATCCTAAAGAACCTATTGCCAGAGCATTTTATTACATTGTTCTTCAAAAAGGGAGACAAGAATTGCATTGAAGAAGCCCTGGATAGCTAATAAAGGAGGTAGCTTGATAATTCCTGTCACAGTATATAGAGTTAGTAGAGGTCTAGCCTTTCCCTACAGCTTCTTAGGTGTAATGATATAATGACATACCTATGATATGACATCTCTATGATGAATATTTTCCTACTTTTTTAAGAACTGGGTACCTGTGTTCTACCTGCTAAGAATTTTATGTTTCAGAATTTTTGTCATTGTATTTTTGAAATTTTAGATAGCTTTGGTTCATGTACTTTGAAGAAATCTTACTCTGAAGTGTTTTAACATGTAGTTTATATAGTAAGGTAGTTCTGCCCTACTTACATAGCTGTTTTGTTTTCATAAAGGAAAATATTGCTCTGTGATTGCATAAAATATGAATTTCAGTGTATAACTTATCACTTATGTCAATCCAGAAAATATATACTGTCTTCCATGTTAGCAAAGACAATTTTTATTCATTGTAGTTAAGTGGTTTCTAGCCCCAATCCAATACTGAGTCTGTTGTTCACGTTTAAATCCCATTCAGTGAGTGATTTGGTTGCAGTTATGTACATACTAGTCCTAGCTGAGTTCACATAACATCTAGGGCTGTTTCAAAGGCAACTGTATGTAACAGACAATGAAGCTGTGGGAAACAGCACAGAAGTTCTGAGTTGAATTCAATGAGTAACATTAATTCTCAGAACTTAGATTGTTCAGCCTAGAGTACAAGTAACTGAGCATTATAATTTACGTTTCTATTTATGGAAAGCCAAGTTAAAGAATGGCTTGTCTGAAGGCCTGGAATTGAGACGAGGTTATGTGAATCATCTTGGGAATTAACTGATTTTGAAAGTTTGCTGGCAGAATGAAATGGATTACCTTCAATTTAAGGGAGACTAGGTATAAATATAAGGTGCATAATTACTTAACATTTTTATATCTTTCCCCTTCCCAAAGTTCTATTTTGAACATAAATATTACTTTTATCCTGAAGGTTTTCTAGGAGCTAAAAAAGATTACAAGCTTTCTACATTTCCTTAGGAATAAAATTTCTCAGACAATGATGAACTTTTTAAGGGAGTATGTCCCTCTCTGAGTTAAAGACTCAACAGAAAGTGAGGATCCTCAGTGGACCACCCATCCACAAATCTGGAGAGATCTGACTAGAAAGGGAATGGACCTATTAGCAGATAGCTGCTTGGTTTAATTCCAGTGAGAAACTGCAAAACCTAGGGGTTTATCTCATGTCTTTGGTATTCCTTTTATCTACTTGGACCTTACTTCCCAAATACATCCTAAAATCTGTAAATCAGGATTCTTGACATTTATTTTCTTGTTATGATTTCCTATTTGAATTGTTCCCTTTTTAACATGTCTGATTTGCATATTTTGTTTTCACTGTCTAAAAATATCTTCTACTTAGGATAGATTGATTTGCATTATTTGACTTCACTCGATTTTATTTCTGTAATGTTCCATATGGAAATGATCCAAGCCAATGCTTATTGATTATTACACCTTGTTTATCTTGAGTAAAGGGTGATAATACTTACACCCTTCACATACCAGAGCGAGAATAACTTCAGCGGATTTCAATGATGCTATACCCAATTACAAGATCTGAGGGTTTGAACTCTTCTTCAGACTGTTCTTGCTGACAGTAGGCAATTTGTGACCCAGAGTATTGATCCTAGCACAACCAGGAAAGAACTCTGGTCTATGATACCAGAAATATGACAGTTTCCATGCAGCCATATAAAAGCACCTATATGTTGATATTGTCTCTAATGTATCATGTTCTCACTTATGCTTTGTTTGCACAGACTTTGAGGAAGCCTATTAGCTCACCAACACATCAGGAAAAATGAATACAAGGTTTTCTAAACAAATGAGAAGAAGGAGAGTCTTTCTACAAAACAAAATAGAAATTTGTGTAGAGAAAGTTTTAAGTGAAGAAACACTACCACCTGGAAGTAGCAAAAAAACACTTTTTGCACTGTTCTGACTTGGCTTATTGTTGTGGGTGAAAAATAAATAAATAAATAAAAATGTACATTTCACTTGGAAGAGAGAAGTAGCAATATGATTAATCAATAGCAAAGCTTATGTGACTTGACCAAGATTCAGTGAAGGCAAAGTACACCTGATTATAACTGGAAAATACACTTAATTACACACTATATACATGTAAAAGATGTTATGTACTACTCAAATACACTGAAAGAAAGACATTGTATACTACATAAAGAATACATTAAAAGCTGGGTTAGGTGACATAACATCAAGGAAGTTCTCTTGTTGACTTGTGAGGTTCAGAGTAGACTCCGTTGCTTTCTAAACCCCTTAAACTGAGGAGATAAGGAGCCCAGGTGCAGCCAAATCCACTCCCGGTCCAAGATTTGGTCAGTGGTTTATGCCTAAAGGATTATATGCATGACATGAATCCTTTATGCTACTGATGATGACTGACTTATGGTCACGTGGTCACATTTGCAGTTTATTTGAAATTTGGCTGAAATTGGTCTTTCTTCCAAATTTGGCCATCACTGTGTTTGCATGGGGTGGGATGGGGAGAGCGTGAATGGGATGGGGTGCATTGCTTAAATTACCCCTTAGCTGTTTGTCTTCTGTCTCCCCTGAATGCAGGATACTGCCATCACAACCAGACACATTCTTCCTGACTGCCGCTGATCGTTATCTGCTTAGTCTGGATGTTCTGCTTAAGCAGGAAAGTTTGGGAGAGGAGTAAACAGTCACACTTACTTATCCTGCTTGTTTTCAAGCTCAGTAAATACTGTAGCTACCTCATTTCAGAGCAGCTATAGTCAAAACTAGCTGCAGTATAGCTGTGTGGCTTTGCATTATACCAGAGCTCAAAAGCTTACAAATGTACTTCTCCATAACATTGATATTTGTGAATGAAGCAAGTAATGTAATATGAGGGAAATTAAAATACACTCTCAAACCTCATCTGACCTCACTAGGAAAATTAGAGCTTAGAAAGATTCAGCTGCTGTGATTTTCTAAATGAGAGTACTGCTGTGAATTAGAAATAAAGTATTGTAACAAGATGCTGTGATTTTGGTGGCTTTCTTTTCACGAATCAGGGAATGAGGCAATAGGGGTAGTTAAGGCTGGAGAGAGAGCATTTGCTGCTATACTCACATATATTTAGTGATACCTTTTATACAGTTTCTTGGTTATTATCCCAGATAGAATGATGTTATTTCTCCATAAGCCCAATTTCTCCATCCCTTTTCATATTGTTCTTTGAAATGTTGGTACATAGCCCTTTGTACGCAGTATTCTCAGTGTTACTGTAATTACTTTCCATGTTGTCAGAAAGATGAGCAGATCAGAGACAATATTTCACCTTACTGTCTTCCCCACTTTGGACACTTCTGTTGCTTTTTGGACTCAGGTGGAAAACATTCTGCACCCAATGTAGAGCTGCTATGAGAAAATTACTTTTCTTTTGACTTCATTGGTATTTTTCTGCCTTAGAAATTTGAGAGCAAAAAAAGAATTGTGATTCTGAGCTGTATTTTTCTCCTCCTTTGATAATACTCATTAATCAAAGCTTTGGCTAAATGCCAGTTTATAGCCCACAGTACACTAAAATATTTGATAGGTTTCCCTTAAGACATATACATATATATATGTTTAATCAAGCAACATTTCTGTCCTCTTCTGATCTACTGTCTATCAGCTACTGTAGCTGTATCAATAAGTCACCTTTCCCTTTCTCTATATTGTCTTGGTAAAAAATAATAAAAATAATGCTTTTCATCTTTATTGTGATTGTGAAAAGAATAAAATTGATCCTATTTCCTTGCTTTTGGAAGAATATTGATTTAATTTTGTTACTTAGTGTAATTTACTGGCCAGGGATATTGAAACAAACTACCTAACTAAACAATCCCAAGCAGACTGGCTTCAAAAGAATATTTAAAGGAATAAAGATGAAAGGGTGATATTGAATATAGATATATTAAAAGGAAAAACAAGTCTGTCTCCCTGTTTCTGAAAAATGAATTAAACAAACACACAAAGCCCTAAACCAATCCTCATTTCTTATTATGTAGAATGTTTTACAAGTACTACTACTTCAAAAGACCCCCCTCAGAATTTCTTATTTTTTTTTTCAGTCTGCAGAGATGACACAGGAAAAGATGACTGTCAAAAGGTTCACAAGTCAATAGGTTAATTGTGTCCTGTGCATAATAGAAAACTGCAAAAACTTTTCATCACTCCAAACATTGTTTCACTAAGGCTCAGAAAACAAAAACAGCAAATGTATAATGAGTAAACCAGACAGACAAGATGAAAGGGATTTTTGCAATACAAAAGGTTAACATAATCTGAAGGTCCAAAATTTATTTCTCAGCTCAATAAAATTCAGCTTAGAATTCTACTTGTGTTCTAAGTGTTAAACTAAAGAATTAAAACTGGTGTTCACCTTGAACTTCTGCATTAAAATTTCATATCATAAAATAGATGCAAACAGAATATATAGAATTTCAGATCTGTGTGGCTGTAAGTCTTTCCTTCCCAGGTACATTTCCAGAACTTTATAATAATTTGTTTTCTTCTTCTGTCCTGTCTGGACTTGCAAATAGATAAGTGAATAAGTAATTTGAGAGAAGACGCAAATAGGCACACTAGCTATGAAAAGATCTTAGAACTTTGCAAGGAAAATTAGAAAAAAAATAAATAAATAAGACAGACAATGTACTGTTGAATAAGCTATTTAGAAAAAAAAAAAAAGCAAAAATCTAGCAAGCATAGATTTTAGTATAGAGGTTAGCAAATATAAAAAAATCTAGCAAGTATAGAGGTTAGTACACGTGGCTTCAAATTTGAAGATAATCTTCAGACATTATTATTGAATCTTGGCTTTTTTTTTTTTTTTTTCAAGCTTAAACACTGGAACAATATTTCATTTCTAAAAATATTGTTGTAATATTGTGATCTGTTATGAACTGCTTACTTGTTTTTATGTCTTCCAGTGTGCTAAATCCTAGAAAACAGGAAAAGCTCAGTGTTGCTTTCCTTATTATTCATTTTAATCAGAGAAACTTTTGGTAAGACAAGGTCCAAGTAAATTTGAACAAAAGCCCTTACCTACAATATCAGTGTTATATTGATCTCTGGCACACTGTTACTATTTTTGCTTTTCTCTATTTTTATTTATTGTTTGGTAGCAAGATATTATGTTTTTGAAGATGGAACAGAATTTCAAAGGTCATATGTACTCCTACATTTTACCAAACTACAGAAATACTTGAAAAGAGTATTTGAATTCCTGAGCTCTCTCTTAAAATAATCCAATATTATCTATGTTTAAAAAAAAAGATTTTTCTGTATTATTCTATCTTTGCACATCTTAAAATGCCACCAACCATATTAAATTTCAGTGGATATTAAAAGCTGATTAACAGTTACAAATGAAAAGCAGACCATATTCCTGACAGAAAAAACACAAATTTTCCCTGAGTCTTTGTATGTGGGATAACAAACATTTTTGTTGCTTTTATAGGTCATCAATGATTGTCATTCCCATTTAAAGACTAGAAATGAAAGGTGGGAATCAATAAAGCCATTGTGTGTGTGGCTATAGTGTGCTAAGATTTTGTACTCTCTGTGGCTTTCCTTAAAAATAAACGACATGGTCAGTTGCTTCCTAAATAATGCAGGTCTCATCTTGACACACACTCACACAAAATCATAAAATGTATGCTTCACTTCATAGATTTAAATGGAGAGTATAATCTACATTAACTAATAAAATATTTCCACTGGATTAATTTGAATTAACAGCAGCCAAATACAATTCTGACATTTTATTTTAAGCTACATGTGCAGGTCTTTTCTATAGCCACCAAAAAGAGATGTGATTCTTAAGGCAGATGCCACATGGAGCTGTTCTTCCAGTAACCATGGAATGTATCGTTTAGATTATACATCTAATGTTTAGAAAAATAGATTAGATGAGACAAATGCTAACCATCAAATATCTCATTTAACAGATATCCTAGCTTTATATTTAACTACACATAAAAAGATTTAATTAAACGAGATACAAAGTGCAGGGAAAAAAAAAAAAAAAAAAAAAAAAAAGAGCACTGTAATCCAGGAGAATGACATCATCTCTGTACTTGCATTATTCACAATTTGTTTGGCACAGCACTTAACTGAGTTTCCTATTAATATCTGAACCACTTTGGTATCCGTGTGAGGACTGAGAAGTGTATAAGACTTGTGAAAGGGGATAATGAGAAACCTCAAAAGCATGAATGACATGTACTTATTTCATTAGCTGCCATCCAATTACCTCCATTTCTTTACCATTATTTCTATAACACCTTTACTGACACTGGAAACAAGCATAAAAAAATCTTTCATACAAACAAAACATACAAAATGCATACGTACATACATACAAACATACATAAAAAAATTCATACTGAAATGGTTAAAAAAATAAAACAGTCACTTTTTAGATTTTTTAATAAGAATAAAACATAGTCCTGGGAGCAGAAAAATACATGAAGATATTTCTTCTGTTTTTGCAACTTGTGATTTGATTTTTTCTAATAAATTAAAACATCAGACTAATGCCCTGTATGCTGGTAACTTCCATGTGTTTTATCTAAAGATAAATGGACATACCCTGAACTTTTCCAGCCAGCATAATGGATAATTACTCTTTATTTTTATCAGGTCATTTATTTTCACAAATGAATATATTATCAAGCAGCTTCATTGGGATAGAAATCCTATGGCAAAGTGTGGATAAAACTGCCAATGTATTTGATAAAAATGGATTGAAATAGTTAAATGGACTCCGTTTAACAATGGAATCATGTTAAAAGTACTTTGGGTGTATCAAGACTTATTGTACAGAGCTAGTGAAGTTAATGTAGACATTCACTATGTCTGATTATTGATATTAGAGATAACTGCCTAAAAATCCAAAGAAAATTAACACAGTTTTATACAACATCAAGGTGGGAGAATAAAGTAGGAAAACAAAACAAAACAAAATTTTACAAACCTTTATATATTAAGTGTGGATAAGTCTCCCTCATAGATCAGGTGCAGAAAAGAGGGTCAATGCAGCTGCAACTGCAACTGCTGCTTAGGTATTTCATCTAAGTCACAGAATCCACTGCATTGTTTCAGCTCTTTTATGTCCTCTGACCCCATTAAATCCATTTGCTCATACTGTCCATCCAGCTGCATGAATGTTATTGTGGAGCAGACCTGAAAGAACATTGCAATGAAAATTGGTTCACTCAGAAGTCACATTTGCAGTACAGATACTGTAATGAGGTAAAGAAATATCTAACCTAGGATGCAGTAGTCCTTGAAAATGTTCCAGAACATTTACTGGCCTTATTGCACCCAATGACTGACAAGGAAGCTGCAGCCAAAAAGCAAATAAACAAACAAGCAAACAAACAAAAACAATCGATCAAACAACTACAAAACAACAACAACAACACAGCAAAACCAACCCCACCCCCCATGAACAAACAAGCAAGCAAACCACCCAATAAAATTAATAATAGAAAATACATGAGAGTCAAAAGACTAACACAAATTATTAGAAGATGTTAGAGAAACCCTTATACCTTGACAAATTCCTAAACTTGATGATAAATTATATTTTAATGTATTGTTTCTCAAGTGAGTCTTTAATTAAAACTTCATCACTTTTTCTGAGCATTGAAAAATGTGCTTGTTAGAAAAGAGGCTATAAGTAGATTCATCATCAGAAGCATGAGTTTTTTTTTTAATTTATTTTTATTTTTATTTTTATTTCACATGGGGTGCAATTTTAGGCTTATGATTTGCACTATCACAAACTAGTTTAATCTTGTCATCTCATGGTCTAATTATGCTGTTTTCTCTTAAGTAGTTAGCTATGTATTACTCTTACTGTAGATGTCCTGCCAGTAAACATTACTTTGTAAGCATTTATTTTAAATTAGTACAAAGCAGAATCCAAATAATTCCTCTTTAGGAAGATAATTGTACAGTAAGAGAAGTAGAGGAGGAAAAGGAGGACAAATAAAATGGCATGGTCTGATCTTTGTTTATGAGAGCATTTTTCCATCAACTGTCTGTGGAAACATAATTTCCATTTTGCCTTAAAAATCAGTCAGACAACATTGCTTAACACATATTCTTCCTTTTCAAGCATTTCACTGAGGCTTCCTCCTGTAGACAGCTTAATAAAAGGTATTTCGCCCATAGCATGTTGCTGAAGTTGTGTGTCATTTTCTTTCCATTTGAGATGACATTTGTCAGGAAGAGGACCCAGATACTGTATAAGCAGCATCACTATCAGGATTGTTAACTCCTTTCTTGCTGCCTACAGCACATACAAAAAGATGCTTGTACACACTGTTTACTTTTCTGATAATTATTGATGATACTGGCTTAACAGCTGTTTTTTAAAAGAGGTGAAGGCTGCACATTTTTCTCTCCCCTCTGAAGGTAGCTCAGTGGTCCCCAGGTCTCCAGTACACAGGAAGGACTTATTAATAACAGTTGTCATGTTCCTTTACATAGTTTTTTTTCAACTACTTTGTATAAAGCAAAGCGTATACGCATAGTCAGCGATCTCTTAAAACTAATTATAAGGGAATTTGAAATGTGAAAGGTCTGTTTCCTTAATGTAATCCATTTCTTCACTGCAAAGGGGATAATAAATAGAGGAAACAAACAAACAAACAAACAAACAAGCAAAAACAAACAACAGAAGCAAACAATAAAACAGCAAGTGTGTGTGGGTGTGAACCTATAGTTTCAGGTGTGTACCTCCACTAGCGACCTTCAGTCCTGACCAGATAAACAGGAGAAAAGATATTTGGCTACAAATAATGCTATGGTCTTTATCTTTAAAGACTAAATATATGTTTATATAAAACTCCTGGGCATTTTTTATTATTTGGATTACTCCATAGTTAATTAGGAAGGTATATAGCAGGCCTCTATAGCAGGTATATCAGCAACCCTCAGCAAATATTTCAAAAATCTCAGATATTTTAGGAAATATGAGCTACTACTACCATCTGTATTGTCTTTCTTTTTGCCCTTTCTCTTGCCTCTGAGATTCTTAAAATAATTGTGTAAAATTATTTCTGGCAATACAGCTCCATTAGCTATGTGGAGGAGAGATCCACGCATGCTTTAAAGACTATGGCAAAACTCTGGAAGCAAACCAAATCCCTACTTATGAATGATAATGAAAAAATTTACTGAAAAAGAATTTCTAATGATTTCCTCCCTTCAGGCTCTGACTACAAATGAGAATATGTTGGACCAATAACAATATCATAATAATAGCAATGTAGTTCTCTGTCTTTCAATCAACAAAAACAGGAGGGCTTAGAAAGTTGAAAGAAGATGAGAATTGTTATTTCCCTGTATGATAAATAACTAGAGAACAGTTTTCTTGATAAAATATTCCTTATAACTATTACTTACAACAAAAATATACTTTTATCTATAAATTGATGGTCATAACATAATTGTTAATAGAAGATCCCATTAGCTGGATCTGATTTAAATGTAAAGTAAATTATTCTCTGTAATATGTATATTTTATATTAAATTTATGGGGAATTATTCAGATCCATAAAATAGCTAGAACAAGTCAGTAATGACTAGAACATAAACTGAAAAAAATAGGATGCAGTGTACACAATGAGAGAAGCAATAGGTTTGATTTACAAGATTAAAAAAAAAAAAAAAAAAAAAAGCTAGGAAAACACCATGAAAAAATATACAGTGACATTGATAAAATCCCTCTTTTTTTTTTTTTTTTTTTTTTTGGTACAAGTTATGTTTAAGAACCCTTGAAATCTAAGGGTTTAAAAAAATATTGTCTCTATCCCACTCCTATGACAAAAGCCTCATAGATGTTGACAAAGCAGAATCAGAACATGGAGGTGCAATTCTTTCTTTCTCCTCCTCCTCCTCCTCCTCCTCTTCCTCCTCCTCCTCTTCCTGCCAGATTTCATGCCAGTCTCTTTACAATTTAGTAACTTACAATAAAAGGACAAGATTCAAAACATATTTAAGATACAGTTTTTGCATATTTGGTCATGGTATTTGTATTGTTACCTGCTTGATTTAGTTTAATTAGTGTCACTTTCCATTTGAAAATTTTACTAAATTCCCTACAGCATCCTTTGAAAAACAAAAATGAAAATGATAAAAAAAAAAAAAAAAGTTAATGATGGGAACAATGAGGCAGTTTTTGAGGAAATGCTCAGCCAAATTTATATTTTCATCGATATTATTTATTTACATTTCTGTAGTGGTCAGAGGTCTCAACTAATATCAAAATCCACCATTGCCAAGGCTACAAGGCTACTGCCAATCTCACAAGAAGTTAAACTTCAAATAGTCAAAAAAAAAAAAAAAGCAGGATAAGGAGAGTAGATTTATTCAGAAAGGTTCAGATAAAAGTGAAAAGGAAGTTTATGAAAATGTAGGATTTTGGATGACTTTTACATAAACATAATCCCTTAACCACACACTTTTCCATTGAATGCGTCCTAGACCTCAGGCCAGGTAATGTAGTGTGGCTTGGGCACATACTGCTTGGAGCTACCTTTCTCTCAAGCAGACTGATGTATTAACAATACAGGGCACCTGTCTCAAGTTTTCTGTGGCTCCCACGTGGTATTCTGTGGCACATACACAAAATAACTATTATTTTGGACACAGACAAAATTACTATTATTGTGTGCTTTTTCTAGTTCAAAGTGCTGTAATAAAACATTATTAATTTGTTAAACTGAACTTACAGAATAGGCTGCCTCAATTCCAACCACTCTGCTACATGTAGAATCTTGTTATGGCCAAAAGGAGCAAATACATATAAAATAGGAATTTATTACTAGTCTAATTAAAGTCTTAATAGTGTAATCACATAATCATTATTAGGCCATTTAGAATTATGCTAGCTCTTCTAATTCTGATTTCATACAGGTAAAGTGATGTATCTGCTCAAGATTTCTGGAATCCATCCTTCTAGGCACCCAGGTATCATGCTCATCCTTCCACTGCCCTCTGGCACTTACGATCAACAGTTTCAGTCAGGGAGGTCTGTAGTGAATTTTTAATGTTCTTCACAATAAGGATAATGTTATACAGATGGTTTCTTCCTCCCCACTCTAGGATTTTCTCTGTGTCATTTTTACTACAATACTTGTGCTTTACTTACTTGGTTGCAATCTAGGGTACTTCCAAATTCACATCCACATTATACATATAATTTACATATTTTATATACTTGTTCTGTGTTCTCTGTTACTTCTAAATCTGCTTTTACTGAGCTCCTGATGTTTTCATGACTGGTAGCTGGTTATTGGTGAGTACCCCAGGAACCTCTGGTATCAACCTGTATTCCAAAAACTCTTTCTGTCATCTAGTGTCTTTATTCTTCTATGCTGTATTTCATTTTAGGTTCAAATTTAGTTCATTCTACACAGAATAATGATTTTACTATCAGTTACAAAGCATGAATAACGGCTAGTGCTATACCAAAAAACTGTACAAGGCAAGGCAAAATTTAAATAAAGTGGGTAATAGTCAACTGATCATTAGTAGGTAGTTGCTGTTACAAGCTTTAAGAAATTTCTGGAGAAGCCAAGAGAAGTCCAGACAAATCTCTGTGTTGCTAGCTTAGCACAAAGTGTGGTTTGTAACAAGCCTTGACCTTTACAAGCCTTGACCTTTCCAGCTGATAGTCTACAAATGTGACTATTATGATACTTTTTTTTTTTTTTTCTCCAAAAGTGACATTTCTGTAACCTGAAATTTGAGAATGTGTGGTGCAGTAATTAGGTTCTAAAGATTAACAATAAAATATTAGAAGATTGTATGGGGTAAAAAATTGAAACTGTCCTGCAACACATGCTGCTTTTCAAACCTGAACCTGAAGTTGGGAGCTGTTTGATAGGCAGACCCTGATGTTGGTGTCTAAGTTAGGAGCTCTGGCTCCCTGTAAAGTAGATATAGACTCCCTGTGTAGCAGAGGAAAAATTCCTAAATTCCATGTCCTGAAACATCCATGTCCTGGAACATCCTCTGTAGGATACAGTGGATTTCCAGGTATCCAAAGTATAGGAAACAGCAGAAACAAGTTGTTAAAGTTGTCAAGAGGAAGACAAAAGAGCCTGAAAGATAGAAAGGCTAGAATGTGTTGACAGCAATGTTGTCAGGGCAAGAAATGATCCAGGGATGCAATTGGACTGAGATTAAAAGGAAAAATATTGCTTTTAGTAGGATGGCTGATATAACCAAGCAAAACAAAAAAAAAAATAAACAAACAAAAAAGCAGGCAAACTTCCTGGCACAGTTTTCAGCAGTTTGTTTGTAGTTAGTAATGAATGAACTTCATTGCAGATCTATTCTGCATATAAAATGTAGCACCTCTATATGACAGTCAAAATTTTTTTGTTGCTCCAAATGTATTTACCTCATGCCAGTGGAACTACATAGGGTTATTTCTGTTCCTATATTTATTTTACATATTTGGTTGTATTACATTTTTTCTCCATTGACAGCCTACTTAAAAAAAAAAAAAAAAAAAAAAAAAAAAGCTTATCAGATAGTGTAGAAGTGTACAGAACAAGATTTAAATGACTTAACTCATTTCCTGTTCAAAAGCCTTGATTTTTCAGTAATGCCCATCTCAAAATTAAAAGTGGTCAATGGCAGCTCTCAGTTGCCTTCAAGCTCTATTAACTCATCAGAGTGACCTATTTCGGCAGATGTGTTCATCCAGAAAATAGATAACATAAAATTCAATGACTTTTTCGTACAGCATCAGACAAATTTAAGCTACTCATAACATCAATTTATAGAGAATCACAGAATCATTTAGGTTGGAAGAGACCTCCAAGATCACCTAGTCCAACATCTGACCTAACACTAACAAGTCCTCCACTAAACCATATCACTGAGCTCTACATCTAAACGTCTTTTAAAGACCTCCAGGGATGGTGACTCAACCACTTCCCTGGACAACATATTCCAACACCTAACAACCCTTTCGGTAAAGAAGTTCTTCTTGACATCCAACCTAAACCTCCCCTGGTGCAACTTTAGCCCATTCCCCTCATCCTGTCACCAGGCACACGGGAGAATAGACCAACCTCCACCTCGCTACAGCTTCCTTTAAGGTATCTATAGAGTGATAAGGTTGCCCCTGAGCTATCCAGGCTGAACAATCCCAGATCCTTCAGCCACTCCTTGTAAGACTTGTTCTCCAGATCCCTCACCAGCTTCGTTGCCCTTCTCTGGGCAACAAAGGTGCTCAAGTACCTTGATGTCCTTCTTGTAGCTAGGGGCCCAAAACTGAACCCAGTACTCGAGGTGCAGCCTCACTAGTACTGAGTACAAACACTTCCTTAGCCCTGCTGGTCACACTGTTTCTTATACAAGCCAGGATGCTGTTGGCCTTCTTGGCCACCTGAGCACACTGCTGGCTCATATTGAGCCGACTATCAGTCAATACTCCCAGGTCCTTCTCTGCCAGGCAGCTTTCTAACCACTCATCTCCTTATAAATTACTTTTGCTTTATAGGTAACATGAAAAAACATATGATAGAATGTATTTGGAAAGGTGTTTATGAATCCTGAAAAAATCCTATGATAAAGTTTTAAACTGTTTATTCTGGGATACTTCATCAATGCTGGTTGGTGTTCCTAACTCTTGGCTCTGCTTTCAAACACCGTTCACTAGTATCAACAGATTTCTCAGCTTTATGTATATTTTATGCAGTCTTAAATTTTTGTTTAGCTGATTTTTTTTTTTTAATAATAAAGTTTAAATGACTCTATTATTAGATTATTATCTGCAACAAAACTTAAAAAAAAATAAAATCCTACTCTTAAACATTTTTAATTCTTAAACGTTTTGATATGGTCTCCCACAGAATTTTCTTGGAGGAGCTGGCAGCCCATGGCTTGGACTGGTACACTCTTTGCTGGATTAAAACCCGGCTGGATGGTCAGGCCTAGAGAGTGGTGGTGAATGGAGTGAAATCCAGCTGGTGACCGGTCACCAGTGGTGTTTCCCAGGGGTCAGTGTTGGGGCCCATCCTCTTGATCATTGATGATTTGGATGAGGGAATTGAGTAACTCTCCTTCAGTAAGTTTGCAGATAACACCAAACTGGGGAGAAGTGTCAATCTGCTGGAGGGTAGGAAGGCCCTGCAGAGGGACCTGGACAAGACGGGTTGATGGGCAGAGGCCATTGGGATGAGGTTCAATAATGCTAAGTTCCAGGTCCTGCACTTTGGTCACAACAGCCCCATGCAGCACAACACGCTTGGGGCAGAGTGGCTTGAAAGATGTGCAGAGCAAAATGATCTGTGGGTGTTTGATGCTTGCCTGAACATGAGCCAGCAGTGTGCCCAGGTGGCCAAGAAGGTCAACGGCATCCTGGATTGTATCAGGAATAGCGTTGCCAGCAGGACCAGGGAAGTGATCATCCCCTCGTACTCTGCTTTGGTGAGGCTGTACCTCGAGTACTGTGTGTTTAGGCCCCTCACTACAAGAAGGACATCTAGACCCTGGAATCTGTCCAGAGGAGGGCTATGAAGCTGATGAAGGGCACTCCTGTGAGAAGTAGCTGAGAAAACTGGGCTTGTTTAGTCTGGAGAAGAGAAGGTTCAGGAGAGACCTTATTTATTGCTCTCTCCAACTACCTGAAAGGAAGTTGTGGGGAGCTGGAGGTTGGTGTCTTCTCACAGATAACTAGTGATAGGACCAGAGGGAATAGCCTCAAGTGGCAGCAGGGGAGGTTTAGGTTGGAAATTAGGAGAAAATTCTTCTCAGAAAGAGCAGTTACGCATTTGAATAGGTTGCCCAGGGAAGTGGTAGAGTCAGTATCCTTGGAGGTGTTTAAGGTGTTTAAGGAAAGGTCAGATGTGGTACTTAGGGACATGGTTTAGTAGGTGATATTTGTGGTAAGGTGATGGTTGGACCAGATGATCTTGGTGGTCTTTTCCAACCTTAATGATTCTATGACCCTATGATCCATGAATTGGCTATGTAAGCCTTAATAAATAATAAATAATGAATAATAAATAAATAAATAAATAGTAAATGATAGCTTTAGTTTAGTGACAGGTATTTACCTCTAACTAGTAGTGTAGGAGCCTGTTGCCCTATTATGCAAACATGGCACAGGTCCTCAGTTTGCAGAGCTACTTCTCACTCTTCATTGTTCAAATTTCAGCCACATTTAGGAACATAACTAATTCCTAAGTGCCTGTTCCAGTTACAATTAGTATATTGCAGACTTCCTTAATATTTCATTTGCGTCTTTTTTTTTTTTTTTTTTTGATCCTCTTACCTAGATATAAGTATGAATAATAGTAAATTTCTAGATGCTAATTCCTAAAGGGATTGTTTGATAATTTATCCAGGTACTGTATAAAAAACAAGTGAGAAAGTTTTGGTGATAATTCCTTCACTGAAGCCCATAACTGCTATAGAGCTGTAGAATATTTTTGTGAATGACTTACCCATGATACCTGTTGAAAATATGCTGCACAGCTAGATATACTAATATAATATAACCTCCACTGATTAAGATATGCATTTCATTTTAAATATCTTTCATATCTCTGGATGTTTGTTTCTGTCCTTGAAGTGCTATTTGGATTGATACAAGACTTCGTGGGGATGCACTGTAACTTACTGAAGCAACCTGGTTTCTTTGGAATTAGTTCACTACTGGTATGTAGAGATTCTATTTCATTTATTTCAGAATTAGTTAACTGAACTTTCCATTACATGGTTTATTTATGAAAAATCCGAATATTTCCTTACATCCCATTTTGAATTGTGAGTCTAGATAATGTTCAAAATAGTTGATGCGACAAAAGAATTCTTCCATTACACAAATTCAAAAATAAAACCATGTACAACAACAACCACTATTTAAACAAAAGCCAATGAACACAAGTGAAGCCTTTCCAATATTCTTTCATTTTTTAGCAGTATTTCAGTCATAATTTCGACATCATCATACACTCCACAGTACTGTATATTACAATAACAATTGTTTCCAAAGAACTTTGCAAAAATATACTTTAACAATATGACATTTCAGTACAGATCAAAAAGTAAAGACAGAAGTGACTTCTCTCATGATAGGAACATGAGAACATCAATAAGGAAATGAATCTGTCTGCCTGATATTCTGTCTGTGCTGTAAGCACACATCAGAAGTATGTGGATGAGGTCAAGGTGCTTGTCCTAATGCTCATCCAGGTTCCTCTATATTTGCCATAGGATTCCTGAGGTAGATATGGTTTGTGTACATTTCATGTTTTAAAGAAGCAATGACTTCTTTTTGAACTTCATAGAATTAGTTTAAGTATTAGGCCAGACCACAATTGCTGTTGCGTGAATGGATAAAAGTTGCTTTCAAAAATCTCAACTTCTGATTTTTAATTTCTTCAATTTTAAGTTGAAAATCATTTCCAAACAAGACATTTTATATAAACATTTTCTGCCAGAGTCTTCTCTGATAAAAACACTAAATGTTTACTGAACTATTAACAATCCTTTTATTTTTTAAGCCTACAAAGATTTGTCTGTGTTTTGTGAATAGGAATGGTGAAGTCAGCATTGCAGAGTAAAAATTCACCACTTTATTCATTCGGTACTCTCTAAAAATCCTAAGGGGTATTTTATAGTAACTACAGTAGAGTAAATGAGAAAATTGATTTAGGTTCTGTTGAAATACTTAATTAGCTCACCAGTATCCTTTTGGCCTGTCTTTGATAAATCCCTTCCTAACTGCTTTTGTCCCTTCTTTCTCAGAATCTTTGTCAAAGTCTTAGGCTCTATAAGAACTTTTCTCTAACAGAATACTAAGTTATTACACCATATTCCTTCATCTTTTTTTTTTTTCTTCTTTCTTTCTTTATTTTTTTTTTAAATTTCATTTATGCTTCCAGAATCCCATACAAAGGCCTTTTGCTTTAGCATTTTCAGTGCTTCAGTATATCAGAGGTGGAAGTAGATAGAAAAAATAAATCTGCAATTATGCAGGCATGAAAAAAAAAAAAAAGGAAAAGAAAAAAAAAAAAAAAGAAAAAAGAAAACAAATAGAGTATCTGAGTTCTGTGTAGAAATTCCTGGAAAGACTGGAGGTAAAATATATGCATGACAATGTGGGCAGCCTGAGGATCTCTCTGGGTCAAAGAGATCAATGCTGGACAGCCATCTGTTCAATCTAACAGCTCAAAATGACAGTGTTAGAGGCTAGGGCCTCGTCTATTTTTTCTCATGCAGTTCCATAGACTGACCTCTACTCAGTCTGACCTCGCTTACTCAATTCTACCTTACTAGTTTACCAGAAACTGGCAGAAAATGCCAACTATCTATGGCCTTTGTGATGGCAGTACTCCTAAGGGAGACCAGTTTGTCTGTTCTCTGAAGAGTCCTATCGTAAAGAATACTCAGGTAGAGATTCCAGACCGCAGTATCTTTAGCAAGACATGTGAAGCAGAATAAAAATTGTAAGACATCTTTAAATAAAACCTTTTTCACCTTTAGGAATAAAACACAGATATGAAAGTAAAGATGAATAATTTAAAGTGGATGCATCTTCAAGATGGAAAGTCTTGCCTTAAAAGCCTCTTTGAGATGTTGCAGCTGGAAGCCTCATCAAGCATCAAAATGAAGACTGAGGCTGTAAAAGTAAGTATCCAAATTCTAGGAAAGAAAATATATGCTTTTCAGCAGAGGCATGCATTTTCTTTACAGTATGGGAAAACAAACAAACAAACAAACAAAAAAGAAGCAAACAAATAAACAAAAACATGAAGGAAACTGCTTGTTTCAGCTACCTCTGTTGCCCACTTTTTTGTTGCTACCTTTTGCACACTCCCTCTTTTTACTTTGGTCAACAAAAGGTGATGCATTGGAGGAGTGCAACACAGTCAAAATTGCTTTCATAACTTGAAACTATGAAAAAAGGCCATGTAGCACATATCATTAAATACTAAACACAACTATATTTGCTATACAGCATCAATTTTTTGAAGAAGTTTAGGGAAACATAAAGTTTAACTTTGTTTAAATATTAGTGCTAGTTAGATAAAAAGAGAAATAAATAAAATAAAATTGAAAGACAGCAAAGGAAACAATATTCACAGTACTCAGTTCCAAGTATTTGTTATATATATATATTATCTTTGTAACTGTACTGTAGAAATAAAGTTGTGCATTGGAGACAGAAAATTAATATCTTCATTATAGTTCAGAAAAATAAATAAAATGTAGAATGTTACTGTTTATCATCTTTATTTCTTTTTTATCTTTGGAAAAGTCAGCCTTCAGTGACATTAAAATAGTAAAATAAAAGTCTCTTAATAACATAAAAGGAAAAGAATATAATTCTTTCTAAAGAATGAAAGTTTTTGGTGGCACTTGTGGATTGTAATTGTGTTGTTTAATTTTTTAAAATTGATAGCAATTTCGAAGGGAAGGGAAGGGAAGGGAAGGGAAGGGAAGGGAAGGGAAGGGAAGGGAAGGGAAGGGAAGGGAAGGGAAGGGAAGGGAAGGGAAGGGAAGGGAAGGGAAGGGAAGGGAAGGGAAGGGAAGGGAAGGGAAGGGAAGGGAAGGGAAGGGAAGGGAAAAGATGTTTCTTCTTTTCATGAAAACAAATGTGATAATTTTTTTATTTATCACTGATGAATAAAAAAATGTAAAATTTCCTGGCATGTGTTTTATCAGACAGAGAAAACCTGAAATATGCCCACAACTCTCTTGTACGTGAGAAGTACTGCTACTAATTAAATTCCTTAAAAAATACTTATATTTAACACGGTATAAAATTCATTAACATTATGAGACAAGAACAGACACATATCCGTACAGGTCTCACAGCCACTAAAGTTTAATTAGTTGTTTATTAGATAATCCATCTTTTATGGGATGTTCCCCATATTTAGACTTGACAGGTTATTATTCTAATGGTTAGTAGATTGCTTTGGCTATTAAGTTGTTTTAGCATAAAATTCAGGATCTATCGCTAATGAGCTTATATGACAGGGGGGGCAAGATAAGCATGTTCAAAGACTAACACTAGAAAGAAAGGCTTCTCGTTCCTTGTAGTAGGCTTTGGATCAGAACTTAAAAAACAAACAAATACACAAACAAACAAACAAAAAAGAGCCAAACCAAACCAAGTTTACATTGGTTTCTATAACCATGTGATAAAATAGAAAATCAAGTATGTTGTGTTTAACATTTCTGAGAATATCAGAATTCATTTCAGTCTCACTATGTAATGTATTTCTCTATTGATGGAATTAGCATCACTTACCATGAAAAAAAAAAAAAAAAAAAAAAAAAAAGAAAGGAAGGAAGGCATTTAGACAAGATTTCAAGGTATGTCACATCTACATACTAGTTTCCTGCTCTTCCCATTACATTCCTGTGCATTTTGTTGTGTATTACTGTAACCGGTGTTAATTTTCAATACACTTACCAGTAGAGATGAGAATAGCTATATTAAATATTCCTGTCATATGATTCAACATCTAACAATATGCCCAAGCATGATCTAAGTAATAGAAAAATAACCTATGTTATGGAAGGGGAGAAAATGCCTGTGTAGCCCATTGGATGAACAGAATGAAAATATGTCATTTTCTGTTATTAATGGAAAACAAATGAGTGTTTTGGGCTAATACTTCTGGTCACCTCTGATTCCCATGCAAGTCATGAAAAACTACGTAAATCAATGACAGACATAAGGTGGTTACAACATGATCTAATTCAGAATACTTAGGTCAGATCATCTGCTAGAAAAGATTTTTGATGAATGTGTTACTGTTCATGTTGCAATAAATAAGTTAAATAACAAGAACATCTAATTTAAAACAAAAATGTTTTAAAAAATATCTTTGACTCTTCAATACACACGTAAACAAAGAAACTACATTTTAATTCAAGATCAGCTAAAACAAAATATCTTTTCTGCCGATTCCTGAAACAAGTATCCTTCTGTTTCCTGAGTCTGTCACTCATGATTTTTTTGCAACTTGTGTTTTCCTAAGCTGAAGGAAAGTCACAATAACTCAATTAGCTATTAACAAGAGCAGTATTCTAAGTGACTGCCTTTTATAGTTAACTAATTATGACAAAGTTAAGCATCACAAACAAAAGAGCACACTAACATTGTCCTTGGAAATAGGAAAAAAGGCAAAATTGGAATTCATTATCTTTCTCCTGGGGCAAACAATGGTAACATATCTGTCAATCATTTTAAAACTATGACCACTGTAGAATCTCCCTAGGTGAACTTTTAATTTCTGTGCAATTTTATTACAGATGTACTTTCCATATCTTACATAAATAAGTTGCTAATATCTCTCAAGATTTTTAACAAATTGCAGAAAGACTCTTTTATTAATAATTCCATTATAATTTAGTGGTTCTGTTTGTCATCAGGTCATAGTTTTTGCTGTATTCCCTTAGGGAGGCAATGCTGTACAAATTCTAAGTAAATTAGTTTAAATGAAAACAAATTAATAGTGAATCATGCAAACTGACCTTTACTTATTAATTGCACTGCAAGATTGTTAGCTCTAAGACAGTAAATACTGTAGGATACATGATTAATTTAAGCTTTTCTCACATGAATGTGAAGGAAATTTTAATTCAGTAAAATACCCTGAGTGTTTTTCCTTGTATAAATATTATGAGTAGAAAGGAGACATATGAAAGTCAAGGCTTGGAGGAGGAGTTAGTCTAAAAAGGATAGAAGACATTAAGGTAGAGCAAAACTGTTGTATCAAAGTTCTAACAAGAAAGTGATCTTTAGGACATAAATGCACTCAAGTGTAAAACCCTTGTTCATAGGCTGTCAGTGATTCTGTTAAAATACTAACACATCAGATTATCTAGCCACTAAGTAAGGCACTTTGTGACTACTCTGTCAAAGCAAGCATACCCTAAAAATCAGATGCATTTTGACTTTGAAATATACTCCTAGAAGCTGCAGGTCCTAGATTAATAAACAGACAATGTGACCAAGTGCTGATTTGGTTAACTGCCATCCAGAGAACTGTGACTCTGGCTGACAATAACAGTCATCAGTGTTACATGAAAAATGCATGAAGTTTTTAAATATGGGATTTATGTCTTTTTGAAAAGAAAATAACCATGTTGGGCTATGTTGGGTGGAGATTGTGAGCATGTTTATAACAGATATATGGAAAAGTGAGACTTTTAAATTATAAATAAATAAATAAATAAATAAGCAAGCCATGGTCACAAGATCCTATAAACTCTATGTCAATGAAGTTATGAGTTTCCTGGCATGGAGTTTGGACTGCAAACATGAGTTTGGACTGCAGTGAATGGAGTGAGTTTGGGTTTGCCATGGAAAGTGGAGATGAAACTCAGCAGTTTTGGATGGTAGATTTTGGAGCAGCTAAGTGGGACCATCTTGTCTTGTCTCACAGTGCAAAGAGGACAAGAGCTTCTCTTCTTCAAGAGTTGGAAAGTTGGATAAGTTCTGTGGAATACTGGCTTTTGATGTTTTGTGCTTTACAAGTCAGAGATCTGATATCAAAGAAGGTCTACATGTGCCTTAATAAATAATAAACAAACAGTAACAGCAGAAAGAATAATGTTAATATAGTATCAAAAAGGCATTTTCTTATAGGGTTTAAGAGAGAGTGTAACATCATATCTGTCAGTAGAGAAGACAAACTCAGACTTTTATAACAAATTACGCTGTCCAGATTACCTTCGTGCTAGGTAAATTTTCTTCTATGCTACTATATGTGGTATTACAATCTATTAGGTTGGCTATTCTGAGTAAATTTATGATGTTCCTGAGAAAACTGATTTGTTATTCAAACACAATTAGGAATTCCTTTTCTGTGATTTTGGGGATTACAAGGTATTCCAAAAAAATGTGGTAGGACATAGTTCTTCCAAAATAAAGCAAAGAGAAAAGATATTTGTTTTGTTCTTTCTAATCAATTACATTCCTTCTGACAGTGTAGATGGGATAAGATTTTTTTCTTAGTCTAAATGTCCACTGTACTGATTTTATTTTTTTTATGATGTTTTTATTCCCCCTAGTCACTTCTATGACATTTTTTAACTTCACCTGATGATGACTATTCTATTATTCATCTGATACTGCATTTTTTACATTTTGTTCATACTTGTATTATCCACAGAGCTCTTAAGTAAATCCTCCTTCTCATTACTAAATATAGCTTTCAACAAAGCATACATCATTGTGTTAAAACATTGTCCTTAAAAATTTGGGCTGATTAACCTGGTCATATTTGCATGTTTAACTTGCTCTCAGTGTGTGATTCTAGTTATAGCTTTTCACAGTCACTGATAGAACCTGAGTTTCTTTTCATCTTCTCTACTTAGCATATCAGATTCAAGGTCCAAGCAGATTAGACCAAAGAGTGGCTATTTAAATATCTCCTGCTTAACAGCTGCAAAATTTTGAGTTAATCACATCCCAAGACATGAACATTTTTCCCTATGTGCTCTATTACTCAATAGCAATGTATGTTCATTTTAACTTCAGAAGCTTCAGGAATATCATGTAAATATCCAAAGCATTTAACCATGGTTATGCAACCTTTTCAGTTATTCTTCTTTAGACAAAGAATTATTCTATATATTCTTTACACGAATTCACCCCCACACATATGCACATGACATCTAAACAGTGTACACAAAAAAAAAATAAAAAATTACAAAAAACCTTGGCATAGACCTTGGTATGTCTGAATGGCAGGCATTTACTTATGATAAGATTGAGAGATGATATCTCCAACAGAGCAAGAACCTAAGCATTTTTTGTCCATTACGAAGTTTGTGAAGATCATAAATTGGATAATCTGATAGTTGCCCATTCTTAGTCTTTCTAGAATTCTTTTTAGAGATGGTCTTTGTGGTGGAAAATACAGGTTCAGGAATTTGCTGATTGCCAAGTCAGCTGTCAACACTACACATTATTGACCACACCCATTATTAGATTTCAGCTGCTACAATGAAAAAGCAGAGACATTAAGGTTTGTTTCTACTCCTACTTCATTTAGTTTTATAAAGTCACAGAAATAAAAAACTGAAAGTTTACTGGGTGATAGTCTTTATATATATATCTCACGTGTTTAGAAAACATCGTTTTGTAGCTCTTGAGACTCTGAGAAAACCACACACATAGATTCCCCCAAATACCCAAATATTTTCATATTAGGCAGATAGGTCATCACATGATTTTACATCAGCTGAAGACACTGCATAGAGATATTCTCCAAGAGAATTTAGCAAACTCTGAGGGAGAACATCTACCTTGTCCTCTTCTTACTGCTGTCCACAAGATACTTTCATAAGATGTACTGTACATTTTTTTTTGCTTTTTATTTCTTCTCCATCCTCAGCACTACTGTTCCTGAATTGTCTAAAGTCAAACAAATTTAAAAAAATAAAAACACATCCCTAGGAATTATCCTTTACCAAAATTTTAGAGCTAGTCAATGCTAGTTAATGGTAAATGACAACAGGCAACCACTGAGAGCAAAACCAAGAATAGTTGGGTTATAGAGTTGGTGTTCAAAGTCTTGAAAACAAAACGTGATTTTATCCCACTCCTTGTTCCCTTTTCCTGCTAAGAAATATATATATATATATTCTCTTAAAGAATGATGAACTATATCTAGAGTATTGCAACTTTAGTTAAAGTGATATCTCATAAAGATGCATCTCACACTTGTATGAGTTAAATTCATTGTCAGTAAGCTAAATGGTCTTGCTTTCTAAACAACTTATTTTCAAAATGACATACCCATATATTTTCTTAAAATTTATTTATTGTTATTTTAGAAGCCTAAATACAGTCTGAACAAATAATTGTATATCTGTCCTGTTTTTTCAGATAACCTGCTAGAGCAAGGTTTAATTAATTTTGTGTGATTCACAGCAGCCTTTTTCCACTGGAATTCTTAAGCTGTTAAGACAGCTCTCTCAAATGCTGGCAATGTGCATTAGGGTGTGGGGAGGGCTGGTCTGAGAGCTGCAGGGGCTGCCTGTGTGTGTGTGGGGGGGTGGGGTTGGGGGTGTGCGGGGGGAGGCACCGATGGCTCCAGGCTAAGATGTAATGGAGTCTTGGGCAGGGGAAGAAGGAGGCCTCAGATTAGGTTGGACTAAAGAGGGCTAAAAAGTTGGATTTAATTAACTAGTATTGTCCTGCAGTTGTTAGAGCACTCACCCTGGAAACAGATGATTTGGTGTCACTCTTACTTCTGGCAGCAACAATGTAGTAATTTCTTGAAAGCACTGGGCTGCATTGTGCTTTCAAGTGCAGACTCTGACTGATGTAATGCCATCCATTGTATCAGCTTCTATGGATGACCTCTTCTGTCAGTGGTTCTTGTCAGTATTATCCTGATTATTTTTATAATAACCTGATTATTATATAGGCAGATAACTAATATCTCAATTTCAATTCATATCTACTGGTATAAAACTACATTGGCAGTTCTTTTCTGTAATGATTCTCTTTTCAGTAATGATTGTGCTGGTCCTAGGTGGGTAGGAATTTCTCTTTTTCTATTTTTGTCAATCTAAAGCTTTCACTGACGTTTTGGCAGAAGATTGTAAAAGAAGGTTAGATTGAGGGGTAGCAGAAAATAAAAAGACAGCTTTATGTCAGCTTTATTTTTTTTCAAACATCCATTATACTTCCTCCGTTATTTCACAGGTTATTAACATTAATGTATTTGATAGTCTCCATATACTGCAATTAAATTCTATTTCAGCATCAGTTGTGGGGGGTGCTTGATGATGTTTATTTTGATATGTTTCTGGTCTTATAATACTCTCTTACTAGATGGAAGCCTGAACTCATATTGATTCTCATGAGCCCAGGTACAGAGCCCAGAATCACAAATGGAAGGAAGGTCTTATACACATGTGGTTTGAGCTTTTTCACCATGCAAAAGTACTTTAAAAAGCAGCAGATATCTTTTATCACTATCTTTTCTTATTGTTATTATTTGTCAGTATTATGTTGGGACCCTAAAACATGAAATATGCTGAACAAATATGAAATAGATTGAGTAGGCACAGAAAAATAAATAACAAATATATACGTATTTATATATATATACTTAAACAAGCATATAGGCTAAATTTGTAGTGTCTGTAATTATGGTGTATTTATACTGAAGTTTATTGTCCCACACCTCTCAAGGCTGAGAGTAATATTTTTTAATATAGCTTGTATGTCTCTGGTGGACACTTGACTTTGATTTGTGCCTCAAGGGCCACCATTAGGCATACAGTTAAAAGCAACCAACATAAGTTTGGCTACTTCTGCTCTAACAGTTTGGTTCTCCATGTATTAACATTAATTCATTTATTTTCATTAAGTTATTTATAAATTAAGCTTTGAGAGGGAGTGCTAATGTGGACTTTGTGTGTACTGAAGCATCTGAATAAACATTAAAACCAGGTCACATCTGTGTTCTGACACAAATAATGAGGTTTGTCTTGTTTTAGAGTCTTTCTGGCTCTTTGCCATGTTCTGGAATTATTATGAAATGTGTAATATTTTGTAAATGCATTTTTTAGCAGAAGCAGGTGCAAAGTATATATGTCTGCTTGATAAAATTCTACCATTTCTGACCAACAGATGGAAGCTGTTGATTAAAATGTAGTCACTTTTTGATGTTAATTGGACAGATCACACTGTATAATAGACTTCAGCTTTAAAAAACTTCATTCCATAGTGAAGAAGATTTCGGACACTGCATTTTTCATTAGTGTATAATTAAATCTATAAATTACTGCCTCAAAATGCACAGCACTTCCCAAAAGAACATCATAAATTTAGTATCTTACACTCAAAACATGTGAGGGTGAAACAACTGCTTGTCACATTTTTCTAAAACTTTTCTTGGGTACTTTTTCATTTTCATCACAGCTCAGGAGAGTCAGCAGAGGATACTAAGACCGTATATATTTCTTATCCTACCACTGTACATGTTTGAGTTTTCATTAACTTAAGATACGACTTATCTTAATATTTTTAGTAAAATGTTCTCAATAAACAATTTTAATGAAAAAAATATTGATTATAGGAATACTAAACGATGAGTTGAGGTTATGACTGTTAACATCCATGATACCATAATGTAAGTATATCAAAGGTCTCTATCTCAGAAGATTTTTAGTTATTTATTTATTTTTTGGGGGCACTGTAGGAGTTCTCGTCCTGCATTGACAAGGTCATTTTCTGAATTCCACTGTACCTCCACCATACCTTTCAGAAGATAACCATCCTTACTGGATGCAAAAAAGAGAGATCTAGATTGTAGCCAACATGATTTTATTAGGGAGCATGTTTAGAAAATTCTGCCTTCAACTAACCTGGAATGGTGCCATTTTTGCTGTAATTACACTTTCATTTTCTTTCCATTCACATCTATCGGATAAGGGGAATTATTTTATAAGGCTGCTATCTTGAACACCTGGACAACTACATGCCTTTACCTACAAACCCTGTTATACGTGAAAAGCAATCTAAAAGACCCGCTTATAGATTTGAACCATAATCTATCTATCTATCTATAATTCTAGGTATTTACATGTAACTGTGAAACACAGAGAGAATCTCAAGGAAAACTTCTCATGAGATGCCTGAAAACATAAATGAAACTTCCCACTGACAGCATATTAGTCAGTACTTCAACTAATATATTTGGTTTAATTCAATTGCATTTAATGGACCTGTGTTGATTTATACCAACTCTGAAGAACAGTCTTGAGAAACCAAGAGATTTATCCTGAATGTGAGGGTTGGTAAAATGAGTAGCTGAAATGTTAAAAACCATGATAAATATCTTAGGTACCCTAAAGGAAAGAATTATAAATGAAAAATGTTTTAGTTACAGATATAACAAAAATGTATCTAACCACAAATTTCACCTTCATAATTCTGCGATATATTTTTTTTTCTTAAACAGTACTGTGAAAGTCAGAAAACTTGAGTAAATTTGGGGACAAAAACAATAATAAAGAGTTATTCTACCATGTAGAATAACTAATTCTAACCATTATTAATTTGATTATTTCAAGAAGATAAATATGAATATTTACCGAAATTAATTTCAAATATATACAAATTACATTTAGATGAAAAAAAATACCATGACAATTTTCTCATCCACACATATCAAAACATGTTAATTTACAGTTTATTGAGAGTCTAGATAAATGGAAAAACTATAACAATTGAAATACGATAATAATATTCTTGCACTTCTTGAAAATTGGTACGACATTTACCAGCTTCCAGTCCACTGGGACCTCTCCAGATTCACAAGACCATTGAAAAATAATTGAGAGAGGTCCCGCAATGGCGTCAGCCAGCTCCTTAAGCACCCTGGGATGAATCCCATCCAGACCCACGGACTTGTATAGATCCAGGTGGAGTAGCAAATCCCTCACACGTTCAGGGTCGGTTGGGAGTTTATCATTCCCACCGTCATGGTCGTCCAGCTCAGGGCACCTGGGGTGTATTTACTTCGGCTGCGTAGAAGCTATCACGCATAAATGCCAGGATCCGGATCCTCACTCACTATTCAGGTCAAGGACTGGGCTGCAAGTTTTGGCTTTAATTTGGTTACCTGCCTACATTGCTGTTTCCTGGCAGGTCATGGCAAGAAGATTGGCTGGCTTGCGGCAGCTTACATACACATGGCTTTTAGGCTGCAGCCAAAGTGTTCCTGTAGATCTGGAAGCTTGAAGATGGTTGGAAAAGCCATCTGAGTGGTTAGAAAGCTGCCTGGCAGAGAAGGACCTGGGAGTACTGGTGGCTAGTCGACTCAATATGAGCCAGCAGTGTGCTCAGGTGGCCAAGAAGGCCAACAGCATCCTGGCTCGTATAAGAAACAGTGTGGCCAGCAGGACTAAGGAAGCAATTGTCCCCCTGTAGTTGGCTCTGGTGAGGCCGCACCTTGAGTACTGTGTTCAGTTCTCGGCCCCTCTCTACAAGAAGGATATTGAGGGGCTCCAGTGAGTCCAGGGAAGGGCAACAAAGCTGGTGAGGGATCTGGAGAACAAGTCTTATGAGGAGCGGCTGAGGGAGCTGGGATTGTTCGGTCTGGAGAAGAGGAGGCTCAGGGGCGACCTTATCACACTCTACAGATACCTTAAAGGAGGCTGTAGTGAGGTTGGGGTTGGTCTGTTCTCACATGTGCCTGGTGATAGGACGAGGCGGAATGAGCTAAAGTTGCACCAGGGGAGGTTTAGGTTGGGTGTTAGGAAGAACTTCTTCACCAAAAGGGTTGTTAGGCATTGGAACGGGCTGCCCAGGGGAGTGGTTGAGTCACCATCCCTGGAGGTCTTTAAAAGATGTTTAGGTGTACACTTAGGGATGAATGAAGCTTAGGATGAATGAAGCTTAATGAAGCTTAGGGATACGGCTAGTGGAGGACTTGTTAGTGTTACGTCAGAGATTGGACTACGTGATCTTGGAGGTCCCTTCCAACCTAGGCGATTCTGTGTTGTGGTCTCCAAGCTGGGATACCTGTTAGTTCGGCATAACTGAATTTTGTGTTCCTTGCACTAGCTGGTCTAAATCCTTCACCTCCTCTTCAGAGACAAGGGCATGCATCTCTTTCATGCTCCTTCATTAGTAAACAAACCAGGATAGATTAAAGCCCCTTTCTTCATGTCAGTAAGATACCTGCCTTTGATTTCAGTGAAAATTCAGGCCCTAGCACCTGAAGTTTCTTCTGGATGGTGTTTCTTTTGTATAGGGTAATTTCATTTCCCTGTTGAAGACTTACAAGGATGTAGTAACAAAAGCAAAGGCACAAAACGGTCCAGGAGGCATAGGCTGCTTTTGAGCCTGCAGCAGACTAGAGGTATGATATTATAATTTCAGACAAATACAGTCTACGTAACGTGAATGGTTCCAGCATGCTTGCAATCTGCCAAAAGCCAGAAAATGCGACCTTCATTTTACGACCAGATGGAAAAGAAAAGCAACAACGACAAAAATTAAGAGAAGGAACTTTTCCTTCACCTAAATTTTATTATTTTGCAACTCCTTCAGGTGTCCACAAGGAATTATCAACACCCTCCTCTCCCCTCCGCCCCCCCCCCCACAAATAAATAAATAAATATGTAAATAAATAGAGGGACATTGTGGCAGAGAGGTATAATTTCAATTCACACCAGAAGACATTCTTCTCACTGACGTACAGCTAAGCCCCACAAAGCATCAAAACAAAACAAAATAAATGCCCCAAAGGGATGTATTTACAAGTTAGTTTTACATGCCAGTATTGTTTCCTTGTCTGGTCTCGCATTCAGGGCAAGATCTATCCAGGGGGGAACATGTAATGCCATGCAAGGTTGTTTGGTGGTATGACTGACAACATGACTTCAAAATTTTGAGCTGTTTGTATAGAAGCAAAGTACAGAAGAGTACACTATCCCCGAGGGCAAAGTAGAAACTACCTATTGCTTCTCAGGTTTAAAAGTTAAAAGGTGTAAGCAGCTGTTTGAGTACAATACTGACATATACATGAACATTTTCCTCTCTAATGTCCAAGTTGGAGTGCAACATTTTTCATCGTGCTCTCAGATCAGGATTCTGATTCTAACAATGGTTCCTAGTGCAAACTTCCAGAGAAGAGGGAAGCAAACCAGTCCTGACTGCTTTGAATGAGATGGAGAGAGCAAGCAAATGTAAATGAAGAAGATAAACCTGTAGGAATGTTTTCAAATAATTGCCACTGTCCAAAAGCTTTAAAGTGGTTGAATCCTTAAAGTTCATTACTGAAAACTCTGGCTGCATCACTGAATTTGAAGGAGTAAGATAGACTTGCACCATCGCAGGGCCCCAGTCACAGCTTAAATGGGCACTGCCTCTAACTTCACAAGAATGAAAGAGAAAAGGTCGTCTTTCTACCTTGTCCGCTACTGGCAGACCTAGAGAAAGAAAAAACAAGAGTTGTTAACATTAAGATGTAATGTTTTGTTTAGGACATCTCACCAAAGTTGTAATATTGAGTAGTAACCAGACAACAAATGAAAGGGAAGATGAAAGAGTAGAAGGTGCTTGCATGGCCTTAATTTACGTGGCAATTGACAACAACCACAATCCGCAATGGTTTCTGAGTACCTTACACCATTGACCCTTGAGGCACAAAAACGGGATTCCCATATTAGGTAAGGGCAGTACAATCCCTCTCAAAACACAAAAGCCTGGGGTACGCGACTGAGTACTGAAAGTCTTAAGACTAGAATGTTCACGTACCAGAAAGGAAACTCACATTTTAGCACTAAACAACTATCTTTAGAGACAGGCTGGGAACTGGTTCTTTTTAACCCTGGGTCCATTCCATCATCTTCAAAGCTGAAGAAATGGTTGACTGCTCTGTTGAATTGTGTTCCAGGCAGAAAGACTCACGTTCCTATTAACATAAAGAGCTTAACACCTTGCTTCTGTCCTAAAGATGAGTTTTGGATTCAAACGTACCCCCTCCAAGATGAACAACTACCTGAACATTGTGGGGTTTATATTCTGCATAAGAGCTTTGTAACGTCAAGCTTCACAGCTTCTCCTCTGGATGCAGGAAGGAGGTTACAGATGTATAAAAGGGCAAGACAACTTCCAAAACTAAATTGCATTGCCACAAAACTACTTTAACGTATCCCTGCAGGCAAAGAAACTCCTTTGCAAACCACCACAGATTAGACATTAGGGATAAGGAGTGTGGAAATGAATGTTTAACAACTTTATGCATACTGCCAACTTTATGAGCCAGTCAAACTGAGATGAGAGCTTGAGATGCCAACTATGGCTTGGATTTGCTGTGCACCATAGAAGTTCCTCCGCAGAAGACGTCTTGTTTTGAAATTACGAATACTTTTTAACCATAAAGGACAGAATTCTGGGACAGAATTCCGGGACAGAGTGGTTGGGACGCAGAGTGGTTGGGGCGCCCCCTCCCTGGCCGTTCAAAAGCTGCCCCTAGGGAGCGCGAGCAACCAGGATGGGCAAACAGGGCATGGCACGTCAGAAGGACATGGCGCAGCAGTTAGCGCAGGCAGGGCGAGCAGGAAGGGCAGAGTGCTCCCCCCGCCCATACGAACACCTCCTTAACAACAGCCGTTAGCTAGGTGATAATGGTCTCCACCAGGCACCGTGGGCTCTCCAGGAAGTCGGTACACACCCAGACTGACTACCCGTTAAAAAATGCAGCCGTTCAGGTCACAGCCGTTCAGGTCAGTTCAGGTCACGGGATCCAAGGAGTGTCTGAGCCTGTTCCTGCCATCAGCGGGAGGCAGAGAAACTGCGTGCATGAGGTGCGAGCAGGTGGATGATCTGGTCTGCATGGTGGCGGAGCTCAAGGAGGAGGTGGAGAGGTTGAGGGATATCAGGGAGTGTGAGCGGGAGATAGACTTGTGGAGCTACTCCCTGCAGGGCCTCAAGGAGAGGTATCGAGGTGAGACACCCCAAATGGGGGTGGACCCCCTGCCCTGTCGCCGTTGGGCAGAGGGAGGAGATCTGGGAGTTGAGGAGGAATGGAAACAGGTCCCTGCTCGACATCACAAGTGATGCCCTCCCCTTCCGGCCCCACCTTCCCAGGTGCCCTTGTGCAACAGGTTTGAGGCCCTGGAGCTCAAGAAACTGGTGGGTGAGGAAGAGGTAGCAAGTGTTCCCAGGAGGATGCCTAGGGCGAGGAGGTCGACTCCACGCCTCAGGACTACCTCCATCAAGAAAGACAGGAGGGTTATTGTTGTGGGAGACTCTCTTCTCAGGGGAACAGAGGGCCCTATTTGTCGGCCTGACCCTACCCGTAGGGAAGTCTGATGCCTCCCTGGGGCCAGGGTCAGGGACATTGCCAGGAAGCTTCCCAACCTGGTACGCCCCTCTGACTATTATCCTCTTTTGATAGTCCAGGCAGGTAGTGACGACATTGAAGAGAGAAGCCTGAAGGCTATCAAACAAGACTTTAGGGGGCTGGGATGGATAGTGGATGGAGCGGGAGTGCAGGTGGTGTTTTCGTCCATCCCTACAGTGGCAGGGAGGGGTACAGAGAGGACACGGAAAGCCCACCTGTTAAACACGTGGCTCAGGGGCTTGTGCCAACGCAGAAATCTTGTTTTTTTTGATCATGGGGCACTTTACTCAGCACCCGGCCTGATGGCCGCAGACGGGTCCCTATCTTTTAGAGGAAAAAGGATCCCGGGCCAGGAGCTGGCAGGGCTCATTGAGAGGGCTTTAAACTAGGTAAGAAGGGGGATGGGGCTGAAACAAGGATTGTTGGAGCTGTGCCAGAGGGAACAATAGCAAGGCCGGGGGATAAGGCAATGGCCCAGCTGAAGTGCATCTACACCAATGCACGCAGCATGGGTAACAAACAGGAGGAGCTGGAAGCCATCGTGCGGCAGGCAGGCTACGACTTGGTTGCCATCACGGAGACGTGGTGGGACCAGTCTCATGACTGGAGTGCTGCAATGCCTGGCTATAAGCTCTTCAGAAGGGACAGGCAGCACAGAAGGGGTGGTGGTGTGGCTCTCTATATTAGAGAGTCTTTCGATGTTGTAGATCTTGAGGCTGGGAATGACAAGATTTAGTCCCTTTGGGTTAGGATCGTCAGGGACAACAAGGCTAGCGTCCTGGTCGGGGTCTGTTATAGACCGCCAAACCAGGATGAGGAGACGGATGAAGAGTACTACAGGCAGCTGACAGAAGTTGCGAAATCTTCAGCGCTTGTTCTCGTGGGGGACTTCAACTTCCCTGACATATCCTGGAAGCACAACACAGCACAGAGAAAGCAGTCTAGGAGGTTTCTGGAGAGTGTGGAAGATAGCTTCCTGACACAGCTGGTTAGTGAGCCTACCAGGGGTGGTGCCCCGCTAGACCTTCTCTTCACAAACAGAGAAGGACTGGTGGAGGATGTGATTGTTGGGAGCTGTCTTGGGCAGAGTGACCAAGAAATGGTGGAGTTCACTATTCTTGGCGAGACCAGGAAGGGGACCAGTAAAACCGCTGTATTGGACTTCCGGAGGGCTGACTGAGCTGCTGAGGACACTAGTTGGTAGAGTCCCTTGGGAGGTGGTTCTGAAGGGCAGAGGGGTCCAGGAAGGCGCTCTTCAAGAGGGAAATCTTAATGGCGCAGGAACGGTCTGTCCCCACGTGCCCAAAGACGAGTTGGCGGGGAAGAAGACCAGCCTGGATCAACAGAGAATTGTGACTTGAGCTTAGGAGAAAAAAGAGGGTTTATAATCTTTGGAAAAGTGGGCAGGCCACTAGGGAGGACTATAAGGATTTTGCGAGGCTGTGCAGGGACAAAATTAGGAAGGCCAAAGCTCATCTGGAGCTCAATCTGGCTACTGCCTTTAAAGATAACAAAAAACGTTTCTATAAATACATCAACACAAAAAGGAGGACTAAGGAGAATCTCCATCCTTTACTGGATGAGGGGGGAAACTTAGTTACAAGAGATGAAGAAAAGGCTGAGGTGCTTAATGCCTTCTTTGCCTCAGTCTTTAGCGGCAATACCGGTTGTTCTCTGGATACCCAGTACACTGAGCTGGTGGAAGGGGATGGGGAGCAGGATGTGGCCCTCACTATCCACGAAGAACTGGTTGGTGACCTGCTACGGCACTTGGATGTGCACAAGTTGATGGCGTCGGATGGGATCCACCCAAGGGTACTGAGAGAACTGGCGGAGGAGCTGGCCAAGCCGCTTACAATCATTTATCAGCAGTCCTGGCGATCGGGGGAGGTCCCAGTTGACTGGCGTCTAGCAAACGTGACGCCCATCTACAAGAAGGGCCGGAGGGCAGACCCGGGAAACTACAAGCCTGTCAGTTTGACCTCAGTACCAGGGAAGCTCATGGAGCAGATTCTCTTGAGAGTCATCACGCAGCACTTGCAGGGCCAGCAGGCAATCAGGCCCAGTCAGCATGGGTTTATGAAAGGCAGATCCTGCTTGACGAACCTGATGTCCTTCTATGACCAAGTGACACGCTGGGTGGATGAGGAAAAGGCTGTGGATGTGGTCTACCTTGACTTCAGCAAGGCTTTTGACACCATCTCCCACAGCATTCTCCTCAAGAAACTGGCTGCTCTTGGCTTGGACTGGCGCATGCTTCATTGGGTTAGAAACTGGCTGGATATCCAGGCCCAAAGAGTCGTGGTGAATGGAGTTGAGTCCAGTTGGAGGCCAGTCACTAGTGGCGTTCCACAGGGCTCGTTCCTGGGGCTGGTCCTCTTTAATATCTTCATTGATGATCTGGATGAGGGCATTGAGTGCACCGTCAGTAAGTTTGCAGATGACACCAAGCTGGGTGCGTGTGTCGATCTGCTTGAGGGTAGGAAGGCTTTGCAGGAGGATCTGGATAGGCTGCACTGATGGGCTGAGGTCAACTGTACGAAGTTCAACAAGGCCAAGTGCCGGGTCCTGCACCTGGGGTGCAAAAACCCCAAGCAGAGCTACAGGCTGGGAGATGAGTGGTTGGAGAGCTGCCAGGCAGAGAAGGACCTGGGAGTGATGGTTGATAGTCGGCTGAATATGAGCCAGCAGTGTGCTCAGGTGGCCAAAAAGGCCAACAGCATCCTGGGTTGCATAAGAAACAGTGTGACCAGCAGGGCTAGGGAGGTGATCGTCCCCCTGTACTCGGCTCTGGTGAGGCCGCACCTCGAGTACTGTGTTCAGTTTTGGGCCCCTCGCTACAAGAAGGACATCGAGGTGCTTGAGCGGGTGCAGAGAAGGGCGATGAAGCTGGTGAGGGGTCTGGAGAACAAGTCCTACGAGGAGCAGCTGAGGGAGCTGGGCTTGTTCAGCCTGGAGAAAAGGAGGCTCAGGGGCGACCTTATCGCTCTCTATGGGTACCTCAAGGGAGGCTGTAGCGAGGTGGGGGTTGGTCTGTTCTCCCACGTGCCTGGTGACAGGACGAGGGGGAATGGGCTTAAGTTGCGCCAGGGGAGTTTTAGGTTGGATCTTAGGAAGAACTTCTTTACCGAAAGGGTTGTTAGACATTGGAACAGGCTGTCCAGGGAAGTGGTGGAGTCACCATCCCTGGAAGTCTTTAAAAGACATTTAGATGTAGAGCTTAGGGATATGGTTTAGTGGGGACTGTTAGCGTTAGGTCGGAGGTTGGACTCGATGATCTTGAGGTCTCTTCCAACCTAGAAATTCTGTGATTCTGTGATTCTGTGAATTCAGATTTGTTAGGCAGGACCTACCCCTCAGGAACCCATGTTGGCTGGGACCAACGACTGCATTGTCCCCCAGGTGCGCTTCAAGAACTTCAAGGATCATCTTCTCCATAATTTTACCAGACACTGACATTTTCTGTTCTGTTCAATTCTGTTCAGTTCTTTTCTGAAAGCTTACTCACTGGTTTATTTATGCTTATGTATTCTTTCATTTATATATAAATGAACCTGCTTCCACAAATAAGTAAATAAATTTGTTCAATAAAAAAAAAAAAAGACAAGAAATAAAATCTCCATTAAATCTAGATTTTTTTTTCTTTCTTTTTTTTCTTTTTTTTTTTTTTTCTGAATATGAAGAAATAAATGCATGGATTGAGGAATATTCGTCCTTCCCTTCTTCTTTCTAGCTTAGGGTTCTCTGTAACTAGAATGCCTGTAGGATACAAGCTTGAATTCAGGCAGTTTACAGTGATGAAGGTTTTAATGTGTTATGCAACTTCTTCCACCAGGTGCTCTAGAGACCTAAACTGTTACTGTGAAAAAAAAAAAAAATCAATAATAGAAGTAGTATGAAATGAACAGTATAATTGTATTTGATATGAAATCTGATTTGCATCTTTGATGAAAAATGAATTTGAGTGGTTTAAATTAGTCATGGATTTTGGTGTGCTTTGAAAATTTCATCAAATATCTAAGTTGACTGTAACACCTGGGGCTAAATCTAAAGAAAGAGTGTCACAGTACTTAGCAATGCAGTAAATATTTAAGCTAGATACAAAGTACTTTATAAAATGTTTGGGGTAAAGAAACTCACAGCATTGAACATTCGATACTATGAGTTTCTCTAGAATTTAATGAATAGCCCCTAACATAGACTATAAAATATGTCAAGTGGAGGACTTTGGTTCAGAGTCTGACACTCTTGTAAGTGTAAATAACTCACTCTATAGAGCAGAGAGGGAAATACCTTCCTGAAGCAAGAGGTGAAGTTCCCAGTTAAAAGGAAAATTATCACCAGCACAAGAGGTCAATGCACTAGACTTATTGCAGATGTACTGCTCAGTTACTGTGCTTGCTCATAGTAGTCTCACTTAATTACATGCTCTGAGTGCACCAGAGAGTTATGTCTTCAGATATAAAGTAGAGTTGCCCTGTGAATAACTTAAGACAGATTGAGTAGAAACAGTTGTCTCTAATCAAGATACAGAAATTTGTTTAACATAAATCAATTACTAAACTAGCCACAAAATAGGTGATTGTGATCCAGCTTACTACCAATTCAGTTACATAAAATACCATCTGAGTAACGCCTAAAATACTTGTCATATATATTTATAATTATATTTATAATTATTAACTTTTAAATAATAATAATTAAAAAAATCAGAAAAACTGTAGGCATAGGAAAACTTAAATAAGAGTGAATATTAGTTGGCTGAAGGAAGTCCTGAAACTGAGTTGAAAGTTGATGGAAGTGAAGAAAGCCTGACTCTATAAAATAGTGGGGTTTCTTCTGTATTTTATTATAGAGCTGAGAAGGCAGAAGTGAAATCAATTATTTTAATAGATATTGGATCAAGGCATAGATAATTTTAAAATAAATTATTTGAACAAATTACTCCTGAAATATTTATTTATCATTTATTCCTTTTCTGGAGTGGGTAGGAGAATTTAGTATGTATGATTTCTTTTAAGTTTTAGGATAATATATTCATGAATAATATTTCTATTATTCACATTCCTCCACCAGTACTGCTTGAAATTTATCATACTGACTGCATGAAGTACTTCTGCACAACTTGTTTGACTTCAAGAGTTAGTAAATGAAAGGCTTAGACTTTGGAAAAAAAATAATAATCCTGAAGTACACTGGATTTCTACTATGCTTCTGAAAGGAAAAAATGGAAAGGCTCTTTTCATGAATTAAAATTACAGCATATGGACAGTAAAAATTTCAGAACAATTTAATGAATATCCTAAAGAGTATTTTAAAAGGGAAAATAATACAAAGTAAGTCTTTTTCAACACGCATATCCCATCATTTTACTATAATAAAGTATATTTGTGGTAAGAAAAGGAAGAACAAGGCTGTAGCAAGGTGGGGGTTGGTCTGTTCTCCCACGTGCCTGGTGACAGGACGAGGGGGAATGGGCTTAAGTTGCGCCAGGGGAGTTTTAGGTTGGATCTTAGGAAGAACTTCTTTACCGAAAGGGTTGTTAGACATTGGAACAGGCTGCCCAGGGAAGTGGTGGAGTCACCATCCCTGGAAGTCTTTAAAAGACGTTTAGATGTAGAGCTTAGGGATATGGTTTAGTGGGGACTGTTAGCGTTAGGTCAGAGGTTGGACTCGATGATCTTGAGGTCTCTTCCAACCTAGAAATTCTGTGATTCTGTGATAACATATGAGCTATGGATCTAGATTTGCTCTGTGCAACAGAAACTGGCTCAGTGAAGGTTAGAACTGCATCAATATAAATGATTTTGAAAAATTCTGTTAGTTTTAAAAAACAAAGCTATGAAATGAACATGAGTTGATATCCCCAGAATGATTTCCTGTTTTCCTTCTCTCTCTCTATCCCTCTCCCTCTCTTAATGCTAAGCTTTTCAAACAGATCATAGAATGGGGGTATCTTATTGTAGATATTAAAATATATATATAAAAAAATCAATCAATGTTCATATTCCAGAAAATCAATGTCTGGTGTAAATCATCACATGTCTATTGCTCTCCCTAACAAAGTACTGGCAGTTTGGGGGGAATCATGTACCTTGACCACTCAAGTCTTGCCTGGTTCTTAGGAAAATCACACTTTAGATTATTTGCTCTGTATTTTCAACCTTTTTAAGGCAGTTCGTCAGTGTCTTTCATGCATCAGGCTGCTGCTTCTTGACAGAAGCACTTAGCTATGGAGTGTTTGCAGTGTTGTATCAGTAACATTGTGCATTGAATGTTCATATCACTGAGCATTCAAAATGAAATGCCTTATTCAAAGGAGAATCTAGACAGAATATTCTGGGCCAGCAGTCTAATGTGCACATAGTCTGCATATAACCTAGAATACCTAGACATTTTTTGATCCTGTGACCCCTGTATGTACACACTGCACTGAACTTCTTTCCCTTCCCTTTGGTCTTAGGTGAATGATGTGTAGAATGTCATGCACCAGTATTCTCATATTCTCAATGATCTATGCATAAATGACATTCTATTGCACTATGTTTATGCTTCTGCATGCTGCTAGAAATTAAAGAAGACATTCCTTCTATTCACTTAATTAAAGAGTGTAGTTTGTCTTACATGCACTTTTGAATGTTTTTGTCCATCTTTCTGTCTGTTCTGATTGTCTTTACTCCTGTCCTTTTTCCTCCTTGCAGGTTTGAGTTTGTAACATTATATATTGTTTTCCTAGCCAGTCACTTTCCATTTATGCTTTATCTTCTCACATGAAGACAATATGCTGTACTGAGGTGTCATGTTGTGTTTTGTTATATGTGTTTAACCAAATGTGACATAACAATGCCAAAGGGCAGCTAGAATTATTCTCATTTTCAGAGCAGGAAGCTGTTGTCACTGGATATCCATTCATGGAGGATGGTGCTGACCTGCAATAAATGCCCACTATCATGTTTATTCCTGTCTTACATAAGTTTAAAAATGCCAGAGGAAAAATGTAATCCCATAAATATTATTCTCACATTATTATTTTAGTCATTATGATTCCATATGATACTACTCTTTCTACACTTTATATTTCTATTCTATGGATTCTATAGATCTAAATATAGATTCTATTTTTTACAGAATCTTGCATAGTGATTGGAGGGTCCAGATTAGAAGGAAGTAACTATTACTGCTGTTTTCCAATTCTGAAAAGTGTGTGGTTAATAATTAATTTCAAGGAAAGAAGAACTTATCCAGAAGCTCTACCTGGACTTGAGCAAAGTATTTTACACTGTACTACATTATATCTTGTCTCTAAATTGGAGAGACATGGATCTGACCACTTGGTAGATAAGGAATTGCCTGGATGGTCACACTCAGAAAGTTTCAGTCAATGGCTCAATGTCCAGGTGGAGACCAGTGACAACTAAAAGTTCCTCAGGCGTCAGTACGGGGACTGGAGCTGTTTAACATCTCTGTCAATGACATGGGCAGTGAAATTGAGTGCACACTCAGCAAGTTTGACAATGACACAAGGCTCTGTGATGCAGTTGACATGCTGGAAGGAAGGGATGCCATTCAGAGTGACTTGAATAGGCTTGGGAGGTGGGCCGATACAAACCTCATGAGGTTCAACAAGGCCTAGTGCAAAGTCCTGTATCTGATCCAAGACAATCCCAAGCACAAATACAGCCTGGGTGGAGAATGGATTGAGAGTAGCTCTGAGGAGAAGGACTTGGGGATGTTGCTTGATGAGAAAACTCAACATGAGCTGCAATGTGCACTTGCAGACCAGAAAGCGAAACATATCCTAGGTGATTCTCCTCCTCTACTGTGCTCTTGTGAGACCCCACCTGCATTCAGCTCTGGGATCAGCAGGACAAGAAGGACATGGAAGTATTAGAATGAGTCTAGAGTAGGGCCATGAAGATGATCAAAGGGCTGGAGCACCTCTCCTATGAAAACAAGCTGAGAGACTTGCAGTTCAGCCTGGAGAAGAGAAGGCTCTGGGGAAATCTTATAGTGGTCTTCCAATACCTAAGGGGGGCCTACAGGAAAGCTGGAAGTATCCATGAGTGTAGTGATAGGACAAGGAGTAATGGCTTTAAACTAAGAAAGGGTAGATATAGATCAGATATTCACAATTAATTCTTTACTGAGAGGGTGGTGAGGCACTGGAACAGGTTGCCCAGAGAAGTTGTGGATGCCCCATCCCTGGAAATGTTCAGCACCAGGTTGGACGGGGCTTTGAGCAACCTGGTCTAGTGCGGGGTATCCCTGCCCATGGCTAGGGTGTTGGAATTAGATGATCTTTTTGGTCCCTTCCAATCCAAACCACTCTATGATTCTACGTTAATCTGGACCCAAAAGACTTCGGTTTTGATCCACTGAAGACATCCTGTGGAATTTTAAGAAAGTTACCTGGGACAGACTTAATTTTACCTAAATGATGTGTCTGTTTCAATCCCTTCTACTTTCAGAGGATAGAGGCATATACGCTTATGGTGCTTATCACATTTTCAACCTCTGGAAAAATCTCCTCCCTCTCTGCTTAGAATAGAGAAAACCTAGATGATCTGTTCAGGTTATGTTCAGATTCATTTGTTCCATTTTGTCTATTTCAAGGTGAAGAAAATAGCTTCTACGTGTATACTAATGCCTCTGTTACCCATCTTCCAAATATGTATAATAGTTATTTTTGACTCCAGAGGGTGTTATCAGAGCACAACTGTGGCATTCTCAAATTTAAAGGTAATGGGATAATTATTTGCAATAGATAAGCAATAAGAATATTAGCATTAAAAAAAAAAAAAAAAAAAAAAAAAAAAAGCACTGAGACATTTTCTAGTTGGTTTAAGAGTTGTAAGAAGACATTTTTTAGGCTGAAGAAGATATATGAAAGCATGTAGATGATTTCTCATTCTGCTGAACAATCATTAGGGGTAGGGGATTTATTACAATAATTTAAACAAGTTTATTTTTGTTTAATGAATATCAGTAGGGGCAGTTTTAATTGTGTGCACCCAGAGAGTACTCTAAGAAATGCCTGGCAAAATGAATATGCAAACAAACATGTATTACCATTCACCTAGCAGAGACATGAGAAAGACCTCTCTCTGGTCTTTTTATCTGAGCATGCATAGAGCTCTTCTTGAAACCAAAATCTCTACATAAATCTACATTATTTCATGGTATAATAGAGAGAACTCTCCCTCCTATCTTGTCAGTATATACATTTGAACTTTTTCTCCAAGTGATTAGATGGCAGGAACAGTCATCTGATGGATACTCATGATTCCAATAGGGTTTGTAGGAAAGAATTACCACAGAGAATTGTTTGCAGACATTCCTACAATTCTCACTGTATGCAGAACTGTACGAACCAGGCAGGATGAGCACTTCTTTCTAGAATAGAGCTGTAAAGCGGGTACTATTGTAATTTGTGTGCTACCTATATGTTGATAAATGGCTGTCGTGGTTCCGCTCGAGTGGGCAGCCGAGCTCCACCACAGCCGCTCTCTCACTCCCCCTCCTCAAAGAGGAATGGGGAGAAAATATGTGAAAAGGGCTCAAGGATTGAGATAAGGACGAGAAAATCACGCAATAATTATTGTAACGGGCAAAACAGACTCGGCATAAGGAGATAGTAAGATTTATTGCCTACAACTAACAAGCGAGAGAAGTGAGAAAACAAAGGAAAAAAAAACAAAAGCACCTTCCCCCCATCCACCCTCTTCCACCTCCTCCCCCCGAGCGGCGCAGGGGAACGGGGAATGGGGGTTATGGTCAGTCTACAGCACTTCTTCTCTGCCGCTCCTTCTCGGTCACTCTCGTCCCCTGTGCTGTGGGGTCCCACCCACGGGATGCAGTCCTTGATGAACTGATCCGGCGTGGGCTTCCCACAGGCAGCAGCTCTTCCAGAACTGCTCCAGATATGGGTCCGTACCACGGGGTCCATCCCTCAGGAGAAAACTGCTCCAACCTGGCTCCCCTACGGGCAGCAGCTCCTGCCAGATCACCTGCTCCTGCGTGGGCTCCTCTCCACGGGCTACAGGTCCGGCCCAGAATCTGCTCCGGCAGGGGTCTTCCACAGGCGGCAGCCTCCATCGGTGCAGGGCCACCTGCTCCACCGTGGTCTCCTCCACGGGCTGCAGCGTGGAACCCTGCTCCACCGTGGTACTCCATGGGCTGCAGGGGGACATCCTGCTTCACCATGGTCCTCACCACAGGCCGCAGGGGACTTCTGCTCCGGCGCCTGGAGCACCTCTCCCCCTCCTTCTACACTGACCTTGGCGCAAGGCTGTTCCTCACTCCTCTCACTCTCCCGGCTGCTGTGTGGCGCAGCGTTTTTTCCCTGTCTTAAATATGCTCTCACAGAGGCGAAAAACAACATCGCTTATTGGCTCGGATCTGGAAAACAATGGGGCCCTTCCCAAACATGGGGCAGCTTCTAGATCTTTCTCACAGAAACCACCCCTATGGCTCCCTGCTACCAAAACCTTGCCACGTAAACCCACTACAATGGCAAAGGAGATACTTTTATAGTGCGGTTTAGAGTGCTTAAACAAACAATATGTTCACTAAAAAAAAGTCTTTCCTGAATCACAAGCAGAGGATTAGGGTAAAGATAGCAGATGCCAAGGTTTCCAAAGAGATGGTATTATTTTGTCTTTCTGATGTAAATGCTTCTGTAAAATAGTGTCTTCCCAGTTTGTCAGCATATTTATTTGAATAATGGAATCATTAGGGTGAAGTATAGCTTATGGTCTCAGATATGCTTAAGTGCATAATGCAATTTTTGTTGTTGTTTTTAACAGATATGTGTGTATATGTGTTAAAAACAACCATATTGAGATAATTTGATGTCATCGTTTTCTATCATTCTAAGACAAAACTTTGTTAAAAATCATCTTGAACGAGATCTGTGTTTTTCTGTAACATTAGAAGGGGAAGTCACATTTACTCCTATGTGGGACAATGTCAGATTATTCCAAAAGTTCCACTTTGAAACCTCAAGACAAATAAACTCCTAACTAAAAACAAAACAAAAACAAAAACAAACAAACAAACAAACAAACAAAAACAAAAAACAAACAAACAAACAACAACAAAAAAAACACCTTGACATTACTCTAAGAGACACTTAGGGCATTCTTACAATGTTAAAGCACCTGTCAAGAAAGACATTGTCATTTGCCACCTAATCTAATTATTTCTGACAACAGATGTGAGCTAACTACAGAAATTCAACATCTTTAATACACTGATCAAGTTTTATTAACAAAGAATGAATGCTAACAAGTTTATAAAATACAGTTTAGTTTACGCTCAAATTCTCAGTGAAAGTGTGATTACATTTAATAGGTGAAAGGGCAGGTTAATTAAAGTTAAAAGTTACACTTTTGGTCATGAGTGTATTTAAAGTTTAATTACCATGAATGCATGACACTAACAGTTCATAATCCCATAGCAACTATAGGAGTAATCTTAGAAAATAAAACACCCATATCCAACTCAATTTACTTTTCTGTTTCTGCAGATGAATTTGAATTTAAATTTAGAATACAAGTAAAAAATATATTTTACTATAATTATTATAGGACATTTTTTTAAGAACATAGAATCTCAACAGACAAAAATGAAATTTTTTTCTCAACCATTCCCAACTATAATAACCGGACTGGCTGAGAGGAAGAATAAACACTCAGACAAATGCTTATTCTTTACCTATCCATAGTATGCTTAGTTCTATTTTATTCTATCAAACCTTCACTTCTCCAAGAACTAGAATACGTGACATCTCCTTCAGTTTTAAAATAAATAAATAAATAATACTCACAGAATCACAGAATCACAGAATTTCTAGGTTGGAAGAGACCTCAAGATCATCGAGTCCAACCTCCGACCTAATGCTAACAGTCCCCACTAAACCATATCCCTAAGCTCTACATCTAAACGTCTTTTAAAGACTTCCAGGGATGGTGACTCCACCACTTCCCTGGGCAGCCTGTTCCAATGTCTAACAACCCTTTCGGTAAAGAAGTTCTTCCTAAGATCTAACCTAAAACTCCCCTGGCGCAACTTAAGCCCATTCCCCCTCGTCCTGTCACCAGGCACGTGGGAGAACAGACCAACCCCCACCTCGCTACAGCCTCCCTTGAGGTACCCATAGAGAGCGATAAGGTCGCCCCTGAGCCTCCTTTTCTCCAGGCTGAACAAGCCCAGCTCCCTCAGCCGCTCCTCGTAGGACTTGTTCTCCAGACCCCTCACCAGCTTCGTTGCCCTTCTCTGCACCCGCTCAAGCACCTCGATGTCCTTCATGTGGCGAGGGGCCCAAAACTGAACACAGTACTCGAGGTGCGGCCTCACCAGAGCCGAGTACAGGGGGACGATCACCTCCCTAGCCCTGCTGGCCACACTGTTTCCTGTACAAGCCAGGATGCTGTTGGCCGTTTTGGCCACCTGAGCACACTGCTGGCTCGTATTCAGCCGACTATCAACCATCTCTCCCAGGTCCTTCTCTGCCTGGCAGCTCTCCAACCACTCATCTCCCAGCCTGTAGCTCTGCTTGGGGTTATTGCATCCCAGGTGGAGGACCCGGCACTTGGCCTTGTTGAACTTCGTACAGTTGACCTCAGCCCATCGGTGCAGCCTATCCAGATCCTCCTGCAGTGCCTTCCTACCCTCAAGCAGATCGACACACACACCTAGCTTGGTGTCATCTGCAAACTTACTGACGGTGCACTCAATGCCCTCGTCCAGATCATCAATGAAGATATTAAAGAGGACCGGCCCCAGCAACGAGCCCTGGGGAACGCCACTAGTGACTGGCCTCCAACTGGACTCAACTCCATTCACCACGACTCTTTGGGCCTGGATATCCAGCCAGTTTCTAACCCAGCGAAGCGTGCTCCAGTCCAAGCCAAGAGCAGCCAGTTTCTTGAGGAGAATGCTGTGGGAGATGGTGTCAAAAGCCTTGCTGAAGTCAAGGTAGACCACATCCACAGCCTTTCCCTCATCCACCCAGCGTGTCACTTGGTCATAGAAGGACATCAGGTTCGTCAAGCAGGATCTGCCTTTCATAAACCCATGCTGACTGGGCCTGATCGCCTGCTGGCCCTGCAAGTGCTGCGTGATGACTCTCAAGAGAATCTGCTCCATGAGCTTCCCTGGTACTGAGGTCAAACTGACAGGCTTGTAGTTTCCCGGGTCTGCCCTCCGGCCCTTCTTGTAGATGGGCGTCACGTTTGCTAGACGCCAGTCAACTGGGACCTCCCCCGATCGCCAGGACTGCTGATAAATGATTGTAAGCGGCTTGGCCAGCTCCTCTGCCAGTTCTCTCAGTACCCTTGGGTGGATCCCATCCGGTGCCATCGACCTGTGCACATCCAAGTGCCGTAGCAGGTCACCAACCAGTTCTTCGTGGATAGTGAGGGCCACATCCTGCTCCCCATCCCCTTCCACCAGCTCAGAGTACTGGGTATCCAGAGAACAACCGGTATTGCCGCTAAAGACTGAGGCAAAGAAGGCATTAAGCACCTCAGCCTTTTCTTCATCTCTTGTAACTAAGTTTCCCCCCGCATCCAGTAAAGGATGGAGATTCTCCTTAGTCCTCCTTTTTGTGTTGATGTATTTATAAAAACATTTTTTGTTATCTTTAAAGGCAGTAGCCAGATTGAGCTCCAGATGAGCTTTGGCCTTCCTAATTTTGTCCCTGCACAGCCTCGCAACATCCTTATAGTCCTCCCTAGTGAGTGGCCTGCCCACTTTTCCAAAGATTATAAACCCTCTTTTTTCTCCTAAGCTCAAGTCACAATTCTCTGTTGATCCAGGCTGGTCTTCTTCCCCGCCAACTCGTCTTTGGGCACGTGGGGACAGACCGTTCCTGCGCCATTAAGATTTCCCTCTTGAAGAGCACCTTCCTGGACCCCTCTGCCCTTCAGAACCACCTCCCAAGGGACTCTACCAACTAGTGTCCTCAGCAGCTCAGTCAGCCCTCCGGAAGTCCAATACAGCGGTTTTACTGGTCCCCTTCCTGGTCTCGCCAAGAATAGTGAACTCCACCATTTCTTGGTCACTCTGCCCAAGACAGCTCCCGACAATCACATCCTCCACCAGTCCTTCTCTGTTTGTGAAGAGAAGGTCTAGCAGAGCACCACCCCTGGTAGGCTCACTAACCAGCTGTGTCAGGAAGCTATCTTCCACACTCTCCAGAAACCTCCTAGACTGCTTTCTCTGTGCTGTGTTGTGCTTCCAGGATATGTCAGGATATAAACTCGTCTCTGTATATCTTTAAAATTGCAATACAGAGGAAATGTTTCTGCAGTACATATATTTCATATATAGTCATGGTAAAATATTTACGGACATCACCACCAACTGATAAAATCTAATATGCATTCCCAGTATAAGGCAAAATTCTATGAGAAACCTCACATTATATATATCCTTTATGCAAATATTAGTGACTTTTTTGTGTTTGTTCCAAGTAACCTACTGTAATTTAAGTAATTAAGAATGAAGTGCTTTTTAATGTTCTAAGAAATGAAACAGTATTTTAACTTGGTGATTTAAATGCTACTACTGAGTATGAAGAAATTCACTGTACATTTAAAACTGTTCTTATTATCTAAAACTCTATTTGTATCCTTTGAACTTAATTATAAGGTAGCATATACGCAAGTACAAATTTTATTTTAAACTGCATTAAAAGTTAACACCATAATAAATGTTGTAGACAATAGACCTTGTGCCAACTTTGGTGGAATTCTCAAAGTTATGCCAATAAGCTATGTCACAGAGCTGGTCTGTAACTGATTAATTTCATTACAATAGTGTGTCCACAGAAATTATGTTGACAATAGTTAAGTCTTTTTGGGAATATAGTAATGGTTTTGTGGAAACAGCTGCCTAGATAATATGCACATGGGCCAAGACCTAAAAAAAATACCTACCCTGTCATTTTTCCCATTGCCCTAAAGGAACTTCAGTACAAAACTATGGGAATCTGACAGGCCCTCTTAGAGTATATTTTCTAATCTTTTCTAATTTCTAAGATTTTCTAACCAAAGTCTTCGAGTGTATACTCAAATTGTAGGCATAAATGCTAATGAAGCAAATGGATCTGCTCAGCTGTGAATGCATAATATAATATCTGATCCCAATCATTCTTTACCAAAAGTGATGATTTCTCACATCTTCCTACTCAGTACATTGAAAGAATGCAAGATGTAGCAAATATAAAGAACATTGACAGCTGCAGAAGCTTGTACTGTACCAAGATTGCCTCTGGCAGACTTCCAGAGGAAAAAAAAATAATAAAATAAAAAAAAAAATATTGCTGTTTTGGTCAAACTAATTTAGGGAAGTATTTTTTCTTAATTCTGTGTTAATCTGTCTGCTGTATACAGTGATAATTTGTTACTGAGAAAGATCAGTTAAAAGTGATAATTTAATTCCCTTGGATTTTGTGACATTGTAGTGCATAACTAATAGATTTTCTAAATAAAGCCGTTAGGGATATGATACAAAACACTACAATATAACAACAACCAAGTGCTTTTGAAGATATCAGCTATGCAGGTCAAAACTGGAGACTAAGGGATCAGTTCTGTCCAACACCCATGGAACAAAGATTCAACATTTGGGACAAGTCTGACCTTAAGGGACTGGTGAATTCCCTGGTGACTGGATAAAGTAAAACATCATTCTCATTTTTAAAAAGGCTAGAAAGGAGGATTTGGGAAATGAGAGACCATTTGGGAAATGAGAGCCTCACCTCTGTGTTTGGAAAGATCATGGAACAGATCCTCATGAAAACAACGTAAAGGCACATGCAACACAAGGAGGTGATCCAAGACAGACAGCATGGCTTCACCAAGGTCAAATCATGCCTGACCAATCTAGTGGCCTTCTATGGAGTGATGGAGTGAGTGCATCAGTTAACAATGGAAGACCAGACCAACAGATGTCACCTACTTGGACTTCTGTAAGGCCTTTGACACAGAACCCCATGGTATTCAGATCTCCAAACTGGAGAGAGACGTATTTGAAGGGTGGCCCATTCACTGGATAAGGAATTTACTTGAAGGCTGAATCCACACAGTGGTGGTGGTGGTTCCAGTGGACCAGGACAAGATAGAAAAGTGAGCCCATGTGAACCTAAAGAGGTTCGATAAGTCTAAGTGCAGGTGGTGCACCTGGGTCAGAGCAATCCCAGTCATGAGTACAGACTGGGTGGAGAACTCATTGAGAGCAGCCCTGCAGAGAAGGACTTGGGGGTTCTAGTGGACAAAAAGCTTGAAACGAGCCAGCAGTGTGTGCCTGCAGCCCAGAAGGCCAACTGTATCCTGGGCTGCTTCAACAGAGGAATGGCCAGCAGGAGATGATTGTCCTCCTCTGCTCTGTCCTCGTGAGGCCCCACATGGAGTGCAGCATCCAGATCTGGGGCCCCCAGCACAAGAAGGATGTGGACCTGTTAGAGCAGGTCCAGAGAGGGGCCACAAATATCTGGAGCACTTCTCCTATGAAGAAAGACTGAGAACTGGGAAGGTTCAGCCTAGAGAAGCAAAGGTTCCAGGGTGACCTTATTGCAGCTTTTCAATACTTAAAAGGGGCTTATAAAAAAGATGGAGAACAACATTTTGCTCCGGCAGACAGGGCAAGGGGGAATGGTTTTAAATTAAAAGAGGTGAAATTTATATTAAAGTTTAGGATGAATTTCTTCACTCTGAGGGTGATCAGGCACTGGAACAGGCTGCCCCGAGAGGTTGTGGATGCCCCACCCCTGGATTTGTTCAAGACCAGGTTAGATGAGGCCCTGGCCAAACTGATCTAGTGGGTGGCTTCCCTGCTCATGGCAGGGGGATTAGAACTAGATGATCTTTAAGGTTCCTTCTAACTCAAGCTGTTATGTGATTCTATGATTCTTTGATTCTTAGATTCTTACCTTTGTAGGTCAAACTCGAATTCAACAGAACTTTTCATTTTACTGGTCTTATTTGTCTCGCTGATTTAATTCTTTCCAGGTTATTGTACCATTTAGTGATCAAGTACACTGGTACTAAAGAAGAAGTTTACCTTACATCTTGAATATATATTCAAGCTATTTTCCTTCGATTTATCCTTGAATGTGGAATACCAATATCAATCGGGATAATCCCAACCTTGGTCTGTCACACAGTGTTAAACTCTATCAATATCATGTCTGCCTTCAGAAAGAAAAGGTGTAAGATCTCAGTATCAAATAATAAATAGATACATAAATAAATAAACAACTATTTATTTATTTATTTATTTATTTTCACCAAGAAAATTATTTTACTCCTCCATTGGTATCCACTAACAATATTGAGCTCTTAGCTTTATTTTTAGTACTTCTGTTTTACTACAGCTGTATTTACAGATAAGATTGATTTCCTGTTTACCAGTTATGCATTTCAGGCCACACAACCATCAGATCTTTCTTTCTAATAAAATAGAGCATGCAAATCCTTTCCTGTATATGGACTGAAGGGGACTCATACTGTTTATACCACTCTTAAATATTTATTCACAGACTTGTCTCTGTCAGCTCAATTCTTACCTTTGTGTTTCTGTCCTTAGTCTTATGTTCACAGGAATACTGTCCCACCTTAACATCTCCTCTTCATTTAAAGTCCAAGAACACCTGTCTCTTTTGCAAAGCCACCTAAATTAATTTCCATGCCCCAAATTAATGAATAATAATATATTTTATCCTTGAAAAATAATCTAGTTGCTGAGGATTGAAAGGATCTACATACTAATTCTTGTAGATTTTCTGGAAGTGTCTTGTCAATAACAACATTTTTTAGTCATATTAGCTATAGCTGAGATGTGAAAGGAAGGGCATGTTTAAAACAATTTGCTCATGATGACCTTGGAAATCAGAAATTGAAGGAACCTTTTTAGTTTTCTAAACACATACCTGGTTTTGTTTTCATTTCTTTATTTCTATTTGCAATACTAAGGTAATAGTATTTTCTAAAACTGACAGAAGTTCATATGCATCATCTAAACTATATGCAGATATCATTTGAAAAGATCTTAACTCTTTTTAGTCTTTTTTTGTCAGACAGAGTCTCTGCTGACTCTCCATACAGTCTAAAATTGTCCAAATAGAGGACATACCTCCAAATAACAGCTTGCACAAAGAAGCTGACATTTTTTATTTTTTTTCCCCTCAAAAAGATGACTGATGCTGAGTCAAAAATGATTAAAAACAGACATGAAAAAGAGCTCTTTTAGAACATTCCTTGATAGTAAAAAGCAATACCTGTCTTGAAAAAATAATATCTGAATAGTGAGATCTCTCTTTCACATAGTCACACAGGAATTTATAAAATCATTTGATTTTTAATTTCTTGTTATTCCATATTCCCTCTATATCAATACAAAAATAGAACCAGATCAAAGGTCATATTGTTATACTTTATTGTTTGTTTGTTTGTTTGTTTTCCCAGTACATCAAATATCCATACATTAATGGTCATATACATCATCTGACTGAAAAAACTTGTTCTCATATCCTTGGGAGACTTGTGGTAGGTTGGTAGTTAATGACAAGTTGAGTGTGCATTCAGCCTGTTCTGCTGTACATATACATCATTAAGTTCCCCTTGTAAGATTGGCTGAAAATGCTTTGCCGTTTCCAGGTACTAGAATAGAAAGTATTCCAACTAAAAAGGATGGAATACATGTCAGATTTCTCTGTCAACTGCAGGTTCAATATATGTTAGTGGCCCTTCAAGCCAAGCAAGATCTTTGTTTCCTTAACAGCACTTTTGATCTCCTTCATTTTAGGGTTTTCTACTATTAAACACCATGTGCGACATTTTCATCTTTAGCTGACCTCATTGTTGATGTGGTCAACTACTCTATCTGTTTCTATAGGTATTCCAGAGATGTCCTGAAATTACAATGTTTGGATAACAATTAAGTGATTTTGGTTATTTGCTTTCCATTACCAGACCTCTTCATTTGAATTTTCCTGATGTAATTGATGTTATACGATGGTAAATGGTGTGGAGCTTGATTGTACCCCTTTACATTTGCATTGTTATTATTTATGATTAATAACAATTATTATTGTTGCTATTAATCATAATGTTTTCAAAATATCACAAAACTAACAACATCAATGTGCCTCATTGGAGAGCTTAGGAACAAGTCAAATGTGAAACAAAAAATTATTCCAATCATATTGCAAATAATTGTAACTAATAAATGCATCTGGTGTAAATCAATCTTTATATGAAGAGGGGAAAACGTAATGCAGAGAAGAACTGATGTTGTGAAATGGAGAACTGAGACAGATAGGACAGCAAGTCCTTCAGCTAATAAAGATAATTTTTGTGAAAAGTTTCTTGACATTCATGCTATTTTTTCCCTCTTTTGATTGCCTCCAATTTCACATAATTATATCACACTTGCAGAAACTGAATAATCTCTCTTCCAAGCATTTATTGCCTCCATGTATTGGATAGACCTTGCAAAGTGCAGCCATAAATGTTGAATTCTGGACAAATTCCTCTGCCCTGTACCAGTGAAAATCCAGGAAGTGAATGGATGCTAAGAGTTATTATATAGAACCTCATGTTGACAGAGGCTTATGGAATCTTACACCTGCTTAGTTCTCATTTGTTGGTGTGGTCTCCAAAGTTTGAGGATATTCTGTATTTAACAACTAAGTGGTATGGATTAAGCTGGCTGATTAAACCTACTAAGACTAATATTCTATCTAATATTTCTTCCCATAAATTTTGTGTTAAGGGCCATGTTTTATGTACTTTGAACACCTGTGCTCAAAGTGTTGTTTTTGCTGAGAATTTTGAGTTTGTAATAAATGCACAACCAGGTTGTAATCTGAATATATGCATAGAACAACAACAACAATAACAACAAACCTTTAGTAACGGCATAAAATATAAGTTTAATCATGCTTATGGGAAGAATATATTTACCTTGTTATGAAGAGAAAACTTCAAAACAAGTGAAACACAACAAGAACCTTCTAGGAAAAAATATTATTTGTCTAAGATTCCTTCCTTCCTTCCTTCCTTCCTTCCTTCCTTCCTTCCTTCCTTCCTTCCTTCCTTCCTTCCTTCCTTCCTTCCTTCCTTCCTTCCTTCCTTCCTTCCTTCCTTCCGTCCTTCCTTTTCTCTTTTCTTTTTTTTTTTTTTTCTTTTTATAATTGTTATTACTTTTAGCAGTTATATTTCTGTAATAAATCAAATTCTCCTTGCCTCTTATAAAAGGACAAAGGAGGGATGGTGACAGATGATTTTCTCCTCAAACCATAGTCTTTTTTCCTTAAACTTCTAAACAGCTGATTAAAACCAGATGATTAGGGTCACTTTCATAAATACATTGAGAAAACAAGTGTTTTATTTTTACATGTAAGATTTTTTCTTTAAATATAAAAATAAAATTATATTTACATTTCAGAAGCAACTATTAAAATAAGACTGTAGCAAAGTGGGATGTGTCTTTGAAAATTACATTTTTGTTGTTAACCTTAAAACATACTTCTTTTTTATTTATCAATGCAAAAACAGTGCTACAGGAAAATAATATCTTTATGCAGTACATCTATATTAAAAACTATAGTGCCGCCAACTATAGGAATTGAATTATTAATGCTGTTTTGGTGGCTGATGATGAATCTGCCTATCATCTAACAAGAAAAACCATATGGCTATATTTAACTTCTGTGTTTCCCCCTAATAAACAATGTGGGATTATTTCATAACAGCTGCAGCATTCACTTTAAAAAGTAAACAGTGACATATTTGCCATCTGGTTTAGTGACATTTTATGGTAGTTAAGAGCTGTCATTCTCTGGTAACTCCAGATTTACCACCTGAAGTTCACATTACAACTTTGATTAACTTAGCATTTGATATCTATACTGTAGAATAACCTGGCCAACGTTTTAAAGAAAGTCAGTACCTCAGCAGTTAAATTTATTTTTCTGGCCCTGGCACTACAATTCCTGCCTCTTTTTTTCTGTCCCTCATTGTAATCTATCTATGCACCACCATGTGTAATATATTCATTATTACGTGTATCATCAGAATAATATTAAGTACTGCTCAGTAGGCCCAGTAGGCCTGTGAGCTAATTTCACCTCTGATAAAAAAAAATAAAAAAAAAATAAAAAAAAAATTCCTTCATTATTGTCCAACTGGAGGACAATAAGGCTGGAGAAGAGGCCTGCACCCCTGTATTTATGGGAGTCCTGAAGTGACATTGAAAAGGCTAGTCTACTGGGCATGCCTTGCTTTATTAAATTGTGGATTTTTAAAATTAATGCAAATGCATGTCTATCTGAAATATTGTTTGCTGTTCATATTGGAGATATATACTCTGGTACTTCACAGAGTTCAATTAAATTAATATCATAGAGTCCCTATCTTTCCATTACTTAAGCATCTTTCATACTATTTGCTTTCCTCATGGTGTGCCTTACATTTTTATTTTATACAGTTACTCCATTTCCTGGTATATAGCATAGCTTCTGGGAAACCATTCATAACTAGAACACTTTAATGCCTATAATAAATATTTGTAGTATAAAATGTTTTATGTATAATCCTGTTCATTATAAAATTATTTTCTCCATGCATGTTTAGCTTTAGTGAGTTAGAAACACCACAGTATTCACGGAATACAGTACACCAAAAAAACAGTATGTTACACTGAACCATGTATTTATTATAAATATTTGGATAAATGGTTAGAAATAGAGAATTCTGTTTTACACAAGCGTGTGTGTACATGTGAATGTGTGTGTGCATCCACAGAACTTGCTACTGTTTTATTCCAGGGTAAAAATTTATCCTGAGTAAAAAATTGAATGGATTCAATTTTTTCAATGGATTCAATCTTCAGTGATTCCCAAGTCACTGGTAGACCACAAAAATTATGTTTCTAGTCCTCTAACAGTTCAAGAAAATTCCTTATATTTCCTGTAAATTCCTTTCTTCCTTTCTTAAAAGAACTTGATGAAAGATTAATTATACTCTCGCATATATATTCTCACTACCTCAAAAAGAAAAGGGGGGATGCAAATCATACGTCATACCAAATAATTCAGTATTTTCCCATGTTATTTTCAGGTTTTCCAGTTGGTAATTCAGCAAGTTTTTCTGTCCTGGTTTCATCTGGGATAGAGTTAAATTTCTTCCTAGTAGCTGGTATGGTCTTCTGTTTTAGATTTAGTGTGAGAATAATGCTGGTAACATACCAATTGTTTAGTTGTTGCAAAGCAGGGCTTACAAAGAGCCAAGGACTTTTGAGCTCCTTGTGCTGCCATGCCAGCAAGCAGGCTAGGGGTGCACAAGGAGCTGGGAGGGGACATAACCAGAACAGCTGACCCAGACTGGCCAAAGTGATATCCCATACCATGTGGTGTCGTGCTCTGCAACAAAAGCTGAGAATATTGGCTAGAGGTTGGGGGAGAGGGGCTCTGATCAGGATCTGGTTGGGCATCAATTAGGGTGGTAGCCAATTAGATTGTGCATCACTTGCTTTGTATATTATTTTATCATTATCTTTATTATTAATATTAGCAATATTTTCCCTTCCTTTTCTGTCCTCTTAAACCGCCTTTATCTCAACCCAAGGTTTTTTACCTTTTTTTTTTCTCATTCTCTCCCTCACCCCACTGAATGAGGTAACAGCTCTATGGTGCTTAGCTGCCTGCTGGGTTAAACCACATTTTCTTAACAGCATTATCTCTTGGTACACAGACTTTATGAGTATGTAGTCTAACAAGATTTCACAACAGATGAGAAAGTTACAGTTCACATCCATTTCACATCCATTTGAAAAATTATTATCTTAGTGTTTAATGGAAAAATGGTGGCAAATATTACCTAAGTGACTTTTTGGAACTGTTAAACTTTTACTGTTTGCCAAACAGAATGGCCAGGGACCTAACTTTCTGTTCTGGATTCTCTTTCAGGTCCAAGACAGTAAAATACTGTACTGTAATATTGTGTTTTAATTATAATTTTTATTTGACATAAATATTTTCTCAAATCTAAACCGTTATCTAAATAGTTCAATAAAATTACCATGTAGATACACTTTCCCTTCTCTCTTTATGGACCATATTATGATCTCCATATTCATGTTAGAAAGCATCGGTTATTTTCATGAGCAGTTTCTATGCAATTAAGTGTTTAGAGTCTGGACATAGAAGAGGGATTCAATAACTAAGGTTTCCTCAGCTTCTCATTTAGAACTCCATTTGACTGCCTTTATCCGTACAGTCTTGTGACATTTTTCTATATTGCAGACAATTTGTTCTCAAGAAACTTTAGATTTTATAGTGCTGTCTCTGATAATTCTAAAACAAATTCAATAGATTGCAGATAGTCACTCTGTACTTGAAGCAAGTATGAACAAGAAAGAATTGAAAAATTGCTTTTACTGTGTAACTGGCATGAGATAGCTGTTTCATGAGTTGTTAGAGCCACTGAGCAGAGTTCAACTCTGATTGTATGTTCAGAAGGGTCAGGTCAGGTGCACTCACCAGAGCTGACTGTGACTCTGCATGTTTTGTGTCCCCGTTCTGGAAATCCCTCTAATGTAAGTAATGTGTCTAATCAATTTTATCAATCTTTTTAATAATTCACAAAGTTTCTGCTGCATTAACTTTAAGCTGTCATCTCTTGCCCATCGACAGCACACCAGATCATTTAATTTTTTTTTTTTTTTTTTTTGTAATTTAGGTCTTAGAAGAGCAACACATAATGAATTAAGAACCAGGAGTGTCAAACCCTTGCAGTTTCTTACAATAAACTTGAGAGAAGTAACTATCACGGAACTGCAAACATCAAGATCCCCTTTCTGTCAGCCTTGCACTTTCTCAGACTGTGAGTGTTGCAGCTACTTCTGCCAATTTGGGGTTCATTTCCCTATTGTGATGGAATTGTTTTGTTTACACAAAAACTGTTCTGTGAACTTTTTATTTTTCTTGTCTTCTAATATCTTTTCCTTGCATCTTACTGAATATATAATTTATATTAGTTTATTCTGAAGAGCTCAGCAGCTTATGTGCAAATTAAACTATAATGCTATTCTTTTAGAAACCCATGCTAGAGGGAACTGTAGTCTGCTAATGAGTACTGAGGGACCATTTGTAGACTCCCAAGAAATTCAGAGCAGTTCAAACTTGTGAACATAATCTTCATAAAATGTTATGAGCTGTTGCATGTATTAGGGCAAATTAATACCTAAAATAACCATTTAAAAATCACTGGAATTAGTCTAGGGATGTATGTAGTCATGATGTAGGTGATTCCCACTTATAAATCAACAACAACAACAACAACAACAACAACAAAAACAATAATAATAATAATAATAAAGCAATTTGTTTCAATATCATTTAATTAAATATGCAAATATACATAAATATGTAAAGCAGAGTGGAACTAGGGTCTTTTTTTTTTTTTTCTCCTTAGCACATGGCTTAGTATACAGAACTCCGATAGATGTAATAACATATATAGTTCTTTACATTTTTGCATTTATATAACTTTTTTTTTTTCCAATTAAAAAGTTCTGTTCTTAAGAACCTTTTTATTATTATTTTATTTTATTTTAAATAGTTTATTTATTTTAATTTATTTTATTTTTTTCCTAAGCTCATTTTGTCAAAACTTCATTAAAAAAAATATTTTTCAGATCCAACATGTACTGTTGTTAAACAAAAATGGAAAGAGGGCACCCATCAGGAACACAAGAGAGGTAGACCAATTTTCCCTGCTGTATTATAAGACAAAATAATCTTCAATAAATGCTTACAGTGAATTGTTCTCTTTCAATCTCACTAACTGGAACTTTAATTTACAAATATCTTGAATTACTTTCAGGGAACAGAGAGACATTATAACCACATGATTAGGGCACCAAGATAAATAGAAGTTCAAGTCCCTTCTCAACCTACTACAGCACTACCATTTTGCCCTCTAAGGTCTATTCACTCAGCCTAGCCATGTGTGACAGACCTCTGAGCAATGCAATACTTTGAGCTGGAACTGCTTGAGTGGATCCTGAAAATGAGCATCCTGAACTCTACTAAAATAGCCTTCAAAGGCTATGTTCGGTTTCCTAAGTAGAGGCATCTAGTATTTGAGATTACTTGGGGATGTGAAACATCCACAGAGAGTCACAGAAAATATAAAGCAATTGTTTACTGGTTTTCACAGACAACACAGAGTTAAAATTTAGCAAGCTATTAGCCTTTTAGCAACCTATTAGACTATAAGCTGTGTGTTCATTATGCCTGCTAAGGTTTCGGAAGGGTTGATCAGATGTTAACAAGTTGACATTTTCCACCTTCTCTGTTGACAGTAATGGCAGTGTTTTACAACTGGGCTAACTCCTGTCCCCACCTCACCCCCTTTCTTTTTTTTTTTTTTTTGTTTCACCTTTAGGATTTTATACCTTCATACATTGGATATGGTTTACATTGCTTGTTTTTAAATGAATTGTATTAAGGTACAATTAGACTGGAATTTCAGCAGGCAGACATGTTGGCCATACAAGGAGTTTCTTGATAAATTTAACCACAAAAAGAGAGCATGCAAGTGGTAAAATCAAGGACAGGTAATGAGGGAGAAGCGTAAGATTATTGGTTAGGTAGTTAGGGAAAAATTTAGTACTAAATTCACCTGAAGCTATGATGATTGAAGGACAAGAATGTTAAAAAGACCATATGCTAGCTGCAAAAGGTAGTCCAGGAAATGTAGGCAATATAAAGAAAGACAGTATACTGTCAAATACTTTACACTACCTCTCCTCACCCTCTTTTTTTTTTTTTTTTTTCTTTTTTTTTGGTCTTCACATGCGAGTTATATGCTTGTCATGCAGAAGATTGAGAGCAAAGTTGCAGTTCTCCCTTAATCACCTGGCACACAGTTTCTGGGTTTTCCTTATACCCCTAGTTGATCTAACTTCCCTTTTATCCATTAACTGCCTCTGTAGACTTTGCTCCCACTTACTGTTAAGCAGGTGTCCAGACAGACACTGTAGACAGACAGGAGACTGGTGCTCCCTAACCAGCAGTGAGCAGAAGACCAACAATGAAGACCTTTTTTAAACAAGAACCTGCCTGTGACAAAAGAGTTAACAAAAACTTTTAGCTGTGGCAGACCACAGAAGCTGTAACGAGTAACTGAAAGCTCATTTTTTAACAAAAAAAAAAACAACAAAAAACAAACAAACAAACAAAAACAAAAACAAAAACAAACAAAAAAAAGAAGTAATAGACAAATAAGCAAACAAGTTCCATAGAAAGCTTGGAGCAGGGATGGATGGGGGAATGAATGGAAGAAGTATAAAAGCTGTGGACAAAATAAACAAAAGAATAATGCACGTCATAAGAAAACTTTGTCTAAATAAGTAAATACACTATCAGATGACAAATAAATATCTAAGAACCATCAGAAAAACAAACAAACAAAAACACTCATCCCCCACTACACCATCTGCTAAAAATCAGGAGGATAAAAATAAGAAAAGGCTGCTCCAAACCCAGACACAACTTTTCCTGCAACCAAAAACCTGCCAAAGTTGTGTGTTCTTTCACTATTTTGTTTAGGTTAAGGGAAAGATTGTTTGTTTTAAATACTTCAAACTTCTACTTTCTCTAGGATTGCTCCTTTAACAGATCTGTAAATACGAATCGATATAATCTCTGTTCTTTGCTTCAAAGCATATTTCTTCTGTAGGTAACATGCATGGTATCTTTGCATCGCTGGTACTACATTCTTGTGTCGAGCACCTATTTTTTCATATTTATCTGTGATAAATAATTTTTCAAGGCTAAAATGCACTTTTTGACATTGGTTAGGCTCCTTTTGTAATGATTTTGTTTTGATCTTCTGAATTCAGTATCAGTCATTCCAGACCAACTGGCTACAAGAACAGTGCTGACAATGCAAGCTGTCTTATACAGTTGGTCAACACTGAACAAAGAATCACACTGGGATTTGCACATACACAAAAACATAAGCCAAAATGTCAATAGTCAATTGTTTGAGGATAGGTCATGTAGGCAAACTATCCCTGAGGTTTCCTTATTTTCACATTTAAGGGCTGTCTAGTCTCTTCAAATAAAGTCTGTGGTGGATATAAAGTTGAACTTTGTGTCAGCCATTTCATTAAAGAGCTGCAACTTTATCTACAGAAGTTTTGGAGACAAATTTGAAATTGGAAGACCTAAAGTTTTGGCAGTCATAACTCTTGCACTCAAAACTCACCTTTTGTATATTCATATACATGTATATAAGGATGTTTATAGGTATGCATATGTAGATGCATACTTACATGCATCTACATATAAACCACATAGATATATATGTATGAGTATGTAGATGTATATAAACATACTTCTATACAGTTATATTTAAATATACAGATACACCTTCACCCTTGTCTTTCAAACATTGCAATCACAACAATATCAGGTACCGTCCAGGTAGGTGGCACTTCTTCCATGTAACATAGCATATTAACTAGACTGCTGATAAAATCGACTATGAAAAATGTTTGCATGGGAGTGGGTGTCTGATGGAAAGCTCAGTGATAATTTAATATGAAGAACAAATAACAATAGGAAATGTGAAGTGGAAAGGCTAAAATACATATTGAAGCTGAAATGTTTCCTCTGTTTCAGGGTAATTGAAGAGATCTTGCTAAGGAGAAGAATTTTCATCACTTTTATCTACTTTGAAGTTTCTTATACTCAATGAAAAATGTCAGTAAATGAGAAGTGGAAGCAAGATACTTTCAATAATTTACCATCAGTTCTGGCTAACAGGGGAGGTCCCGGTTAACTAGAGGTTGGCAGATGTGATCCCAGTCTACAAGAAGGGCAGAAAAGAGGATTCAGGAAAATACAGGCCTATCAGTCTGCCTTTGGTACCAGGGAAGTTTATGGGGGAAACCCTCTTGAATGTCATCACAAGGCACATCAAAGACAACTAGGTAATCAGATCCAGACAGCATGGGTTTAAGAAGGTCAGGTCCTGCCTAACTAACCTGATCGTCTATGATAAGATGACCTGATTAGTAGATGAGAGAAAGGTTGTGGATGTTGTCTACCTGGATTTTAATAAAGTGTTTGACGCCATTTCCCACAGTATTCTCACAGAGAACCCAGCTGCCCATGACTTGGACAGGTGTACAGATGTTCTGGGTGAAGAATGGACTAGATAGCCAGGCTCAAAGTATCATAGTGAATGGAGTTCAATCCAGCTGGTGGGTGGTCAACAGTGAGCCAGTACTTGGGCTAGATTGTTTATTTTTGTCAACACCTTTGGTGAGGGGATACAGTGCACTCTCAGTAAGTTTATGGGTAATACCAACCCAGGCAGAACTGTTAATCTGCTTGAGGGTAGGAAGGTTTTGCAGAGAGATCTGTATAGATTTGGCAAGATCAGTGGATCAAGTCCAGTTGCATGACATTCAGCAATGCTAAGTGTTACATTCTGCCCTTGGATTATAACAACCACATGCAGTGGTATAGGCTTGCTGAAGAACAGAAAGAAAGCTGCCCATCAGAAAAGGACCAGGGGGATGCTGGTCGACAGCCAGCTGGACATGAGCCAGCAGTGTGCCCAGGTAACCAAGAAGGCCAGTCTGGCCATTCTGGTCTACATTAGGAGCCACTCAGGAGGACTATAAGGATGTTGCGAGGCTGTGCAGGGACAAAATTAGGAAGGCCAAAGCTCATCTGGAGCTCAATCTGGCTACTGCCGTTAAAGATAACAAAAAATGTTTTTATAAATACATCAACACAAAAAGGAGGACTAAGGAGAATCTCCATCCTTTACTGGATGTGGGGGGAAACTTACTTACAAGAGATGAAGGAAAGGCTGAGGTGCTTAATGCCTTCCTTGCCGCTGCCATTAGCCGCAAGAGCAGTTGTTCTCTGGATACCCAGTACCCTGAGCTGGTGGAAGGGGATGGGAAACAGAATGTGGCCCTCATAACACATGATGAAATGGTTGGCGACCTGCTACAACACTTGGATGTACACAAGTCAATGAGGCTGGATGGAATCCACCCAAGGATACTGAGAGAACTGGCAGAGGAGCTGGCCAAGCTGCTTACCATCATTTATCAGCAGTCCTGGCTATCTGGGGAGGTCCCAGTTGACTGGCAGCTAGCAAACGTGATGCCCGTCTACAAGAAGGGCCGGAGGGCAGACCCGGGAAACTACAGGCCTGTTAGTTTGACCTCAGTGCCAGGGAAGCTCATGGAGCAGATTCTCTTGAGAGTCATCACGCAGCATTTGCAGGGCAACCAGATGATCAGGCCCAGTCAGCATGGGTTTATGAAAGGCAGGTCCTTCTTGACAAACCTGATCTCCTTCTATGATAAAGTGACGCGCTGGGTGGATGAGGGAAAGGCTGTGGATGTGGTCTACCTTGACTTCAGCAAGGCTTTTGACACCGTCTCCCACAGCATTCTCCTCAAGAAACTGGCTGCTCTTGGCTTGGACTGGTGCATGCTTCGTTGGGTTAGAAACTGGCTGGATAGCCGGGCCCAAAGAGTCGTGGTGAATGGAGCCAAGTCCAGTTGGAGGCCAGTCACTAGTGGCGCTCCCCAGGGCTCATTGCTGGGACCGGTCCTCTAATATCTTCATTGATGATCTGGACGAGGGCATTGAGTGCACCCTCAGTAAGTTCACAGATGACACCAAGCTAGGTGTGTGTGTCGATCTGCTTGAGGGTAGGAAGGCTCTGCAGGAGGATCTGGATAGGCCGGACCGATGGGCTGAGGTCAACTGCATGAAGTTCAACAAGGTCAAGTGCCGGGTCCTGCACCTGGGATGCAATAACCCCAAGCAGAGCTACAGGCTGGGAGATGAGTGGTTGGAGAGCTGCCAGGCAGAGAAGGACCTGGGAGTGATGGTGGATAGTCGGCTGAATATGAGCCAGCAGTGTGCTCAGGTGGCCAAGAAGGCCAATAGCATCCTGGCTTGCATAAGAAACAGTTTGACCAGCAGGGCTAGGAACGTGATTGTCCCCCTCTACTCGGTTCTGGTGAGGCCACACCTCGAGTCCTGTGTTCATATTTTTTGGGCCCCTTACTACAAGAGGGACATGGAGGTGCTCGAGAGAGTCCAGAGAAGAGCAACAAAGCTGGTGAGGGGTCTGGAGAACAAGTCTTACGAGGAGCAGCTGAGGGAGCTGGGCTTGTTCAGCCTGGAGGAGAAGAGGCTCAGGGGTGACCTTATTGCTCTCTATAGATACCTTAAAGGAAGCTGTAGCAAGGTCGGGGTTGGTCTGTTCTCCCATGTACCTGGTGACAGGACGATGGGGAATGGGCTAACGTTGCACAGGACAGTGCAGGACTAACATCAGCAGACAGTGCAGGACTAACATCAGCAGGAATATATATTGCCCTCACTGCGGAACCATGCCTCAAGTGGGAACTCTACTTTTCTTGGCATTCATTCAGGGCTGCCTCCCCATCAGCAGAGTGGCTTTGCTGCAACACCGCTTCTACTGCCTGCCTGTGATTTTGAGACTCCTGATCTCAGTGCCACAGCACACACTCGCTCTTGGTTTATTCAGTGAGGTAGATGCACAAGCAGTTGGCTTGAAAATTGAGTGGAAACTAACAAGTGGGATGGCTTTCTCCTTTTCTAAATGAGGTCATCTTATCTGAGGTCATCTTATTTATGGGTATTTGTACAGAAGAAAAGGGAAGGCAGAAGGTTAGGACAGATTTTCCCTTCAAAATAATGCCTGAGTGTATTTCACTGATTTCCTCTCTTTCCATTGTTTGGCTAAGAGTTAGGAAAATCTGAAGAGGAATTATGGTCTTATGTGTGCTGAGGAGAAAAATGTGTTTTTAATTAATTCCTTTTAGATGTACTGACCCTCATTTTATGGAAGCACAAATTGAAACTTTCGTTTCACTTGCTACAAGATGTGGGAAGAAGCCAGCTATACCAGCATCACAGCTGTTCACTTTTTTTTTTTTTTTTTTCCAACTGGCCTCACACCCAAAGCCATCTTTTTCAGTGTTAGCCAGCCAGAATAACACTGAGCAAGTGTAGGTTTGGTCAAGATTTGGTGTGGTACTGAGATAGACTGGACCTCTTATGGATTTTGAAAATTTTGCTCTGAAAAGGGAGAGAACAGGCAGTGATATACATAATGATACAACATGGTCTACATGGCTACAGCTTTTTAAACACAAAATTGTAAGCAGTTTATATATCATGAACAACTTGAATAATTGCATTTCTTTACCAGAACCTTACCGGTTCTGGTAATTAACCTCATTCTTAATTGGGGTTAGCAAAGGGTCCAGTGAAGTATTCACATGCTCTTTGCTACTTCCTTTCATTTACACCAGTTAAGAATATCACCCAAAAGTTTATGCAATTCTATCTTTCAGTGTTACACTGATCATATTCACTTTATATTCTGGATTTTTAATAAGGAGAATGAAAATGAATTGCTTTAGGAATTTTTAATTAAAATATTCTATTTAACTTTTGAAGAGTTAAATGATATAGGAAATCTTATTAAAATATTTTAACAAATATTAATTTAATATCAATTTCTTCTGAAAATAGAATTTTTAGCCCAAGGTCCAAATAAGTTCTGCAGGATACTTTTCATTGCTTCTTTCTGATTTCAGATCATCTGCCAAGCCTTACCAGATAGATCCCCAAGCTCGGAGTCTACTTATCTATCAGAGCTCACTCACTCCAGGTTGTCTGCTCCATGAGCTACACTGGAAACTGACCTGAATACTCCATTATACTGCATTGCATTTACCAGTGTTGTTGAAACAATGGCAATTATATTCAAGAAGTTTTATAGATAAAAAAAGAAAACCACTTTCATGTTGAAAATAATGTTTTATTCCTAAGAGGAAGGAATAGATATAAAACCCAGAACTGTCAAAGTCCCTCACTTTGCACAAGAATATTTTACGATATTTTTTTGAAAACAAACAAACAAACAAACAAAAAACAGTTAAACATTCTGTTAAAATAATTTAGCTCTAACTGAAAATCAGTGTTTTTAAAACTCTTTTTCATTACTAAAAAATTTAAATTACAAGGCAGATTTGGCTTTATTTTATACTGCTGCTTTCTTAATATCTTACTCTCCTCTAGGTAATTTTAAAGCTAACTTAAAAACTTCAGTATTAAAGCTGATAACAATCCAGCAAAATTCCACTGATGGACAGTATTTTTGTAACATTTGTTTTATGCTCATTGCTGCCAGCTACAGCTAAAGAGAAAATAAATAGTTCAGGGTGGCAAATTTCTGCAATCAAAGAGAGACTAGTACAGACTTCTAAAAGTATTTAGAAGATATATCTAAAGGTATATTTCAGAATAGCAAGGCGAAAATTATTTCATTTTAGCTCTGTTAAGTATAAGTAAAGCATTTTCATTTACCTATCTAAACTCAAGTGCATTCATATATTTATTAATTACAACTGGGATCCCTTACTTTTCAGTGCAAGTTTTAATTTCCATAGATTCCAAAAGAATCTTCTAGCTGTTTACGTACCCCCACAATACAACCTATATGTATCTGAAATAGAATCAGTACTCATAAGAATTGCCTTACTCAAAGATGTTTAAATAAATCGAGAGTAAAGTATTCCCCAATTATTTTAAAAATAATTTATTTCAATTTTATTTAAAGATGACTTTTTTTTTCTGTTTTCTTCTTGAAAGTATTAGACAAAATAAAAAATAATAATTTATATTTTATATAGACTTTCAAGAATTAATCTTTGTTTTTCATTAGAAGTAACATATAGTAACATATTCAATTGATTTACATTTTTTTTTTTTTTTAATTATTTTCATTTTGATGCTTGTCTTATTCTTACTACTAGTTTCCCAGGAATATATTAGTTTTGACAAGAAAACTTCCTAGGCAATAAATAAATAAATAAACAAAAGTCTGGTAATCTCTCTATAATTCTCTATTGAAAAGCATATATAAGCAGTTTATTGTGGTTCACTGGGGTCTTTTTGCCAGTTTTGCTCTTTTAAGCAGCTCAAAGGAAACTGCAGACTAAACTAATATCAACTTTTTAATTCTTGCTTGTGAGACACTTTTCTATCCCTGCAAAGACATTTTGTTCCACATAATGTAAGTAAAACTGGAAGAGTTAACTTCCACAGCATTGAGAGACTTTAATTGTATTAGCTGCTGACAGGAGGATAATATTTTTAAGTAACATAAAATCAGTTCAGCGATTGACAGAGCACACATACAATAAAGTCAATGTAAGAAAAATTCAAAGTAGAGGAAGACATTCAAGCAAGCTGAGAGGAATTATTTTTTTTTCTGAATAATCATGAAAAATATAGGCAACCAGGTGGCTAAAATGCAAATATACAGAAAAACAAACAAATAAATAAATAAATACACACACACACAAATTTTAATCTCTTTCTTCTTTGCATTTACAGTTGTGGAGTCTTAAGTCCCCATGAGAAAAGGAGTATAAATATTTAGTTGATGTCAGTTTATTTCTCTTCATCTTCATATGACATAACAGGTACTCTTATGGGCAATAATTTGTAATCTTTGTTTAAGAAGTAGATTGAGTTTCGATATGATTCTGAAATATATGCATTGTTCTTCTAGCATATCAGACCCCTAAAATATGGGGTTACCACCTCTCAAACATGCTGTGTAGAGATAACTCTGATTTTCTTATTTGCCATCTCTTTTTTGAGCCTCAAAAATTGAAATCTGGAAAGATATTTTTTTAAACTAAAACAAAACTAGAAAGTCACTGTGATCACAAATCATAAATAAAATCTGAAGTGTTGCCAGAATAATGCAAACTGTGAATTGAAAATTCTGATTTAAAGCAATAAAGGGAACAACATATTCTGTCATTTTTAATCAAGAAAAGCTGCATCCTGGAACTGGATGTTTAAGAAGGTTTCCCTGGTCATTATTGTACACTAATCCAAAGGCTATTTACAGTCTGCCTCTGCTCAATAAAATGCTGAAAGTGCATTTTCTATGCATAGCACTGAAGTTTACATTCAGGATCATCAGCTCAGCAGGCTGAGGGTGGTGTGGAATGGAACATCGTAGAAATGGAGATTAATCTATGTTTTTCCTTGGTTTATACTGCTTGCTATGTGCACTTCTGTAAACAGACCGGGGTGAATTCATACCTGTGCAGGTAATTTCCCAATGTAATATTTAAGGAGGATTTTGTTAGGCGAACACTTTCACTTACTGAGGATAATATGATTTGTGTATCTCCCTTGTATATCTTTCAGCCTCATTTACTATGTATGTATGTAACAGACTGTTATTCATTGACACGGTAAAATGGAATATGGAGATCAAACTCATAACAAGAGCTTAAGAGTTTAGTTTAGTTTAGTGCAGCTCTGTGAGAAGATACAGACTCAAGCCATCAAAGCTGGTTGGATGACTGCTGAAGTCCATACCAATTCAAAATTTAAAGCAGCTTTTCAGCTTCCAGTTTTGAATCCAGCTAAAATAAGCCCACAGTCCAGTGGAGGCAAAAGGGAAAAGAGAATAGGCTTCAAGCATGGAAGGTATTTTCAACAGGTTTAAATAACCAGCTGAATAGGAGTTAGTCTCTAGCAGTTGGTTTGTGTGACAATACAGATGATTCCTTGACTAAAGGAATGGGGAAATCTCTAACACTACTATCTGAGGGACTCTAACCCTGAGGAATTCATGAAACTTGACATTTCAAGAAACTAGTCCATTTATACACCTCCCACATGTCCTCTATCAGGTAAATTATACTTCTACCAGTTTTGTTGCATTTGGAAACAGCAAGTATGGTTAGAAACTGTAAAAAATACCTGTGCCATTCTCATAAATTAATATAAACAATTTGGTAAAGAGTAAACAACAGGTATTAGTAGTTTACCTTAAGTCACTGGAACTTTGTTAACTTCTTTTTTGTAATTTAAGCAGTTTCAGTAAAACTTTTCTTTTTTTTTTTTTTTAAATAGAGATCTTGCTTGTCTGACACTTCATGGCCATGAATGGAGAACTGGGATTAAAATGGCTTCTACACTGAGTTAACCTTAAAACAAATGGGAACATTTCAACTAATTGATTTAGGGCTGCCAATAACTCTCTGTAGTCCATTCTATTTTTGGAATTATATGTTTGTATAAGACCTTTTCCAGCACGAATTTTGTTTTGACTTTATCCTTCTTGATCCTTCCACACACTATATTGATTAACATGGCTTTTTCAGACTCTGCTTTGCACTGATGTTATTATGCATCTTGTTACCTTAGCATATACATTCAACAGTATTTTAAACTAATTCATTTCCTGAATTTTATCTTGCATCCAAAAAGTTATCATATACGCTATGATCAGTTTTGTCACACTAACTAGAAATAAATAACTGACACCTAAAAGCATTTTTATTTCTTAAGTATCTCATTTCCTTATTTATCATGTTATTTTAAGGTATTTACGGAAGTCTTGATTTTTTCAGACATTTTCTTGGTTCATAGTGCTTAGCACCTTTAAAATAATGGAAAGTTATTTGACTTCAAATAACTCCAAAATAAATAACTCCAAATAAAATTGAACAAAACTTTTTATTATATAGAAAGATAGCTACAAATGTCTTAGGAAACATTTTTTGGGTGTGTGCTATTGAAAATTGTTGCTATCTTGATTATGATTCATCATATAAAATCCTACTGTTCCTACTTTGTTGACATGTTCTTGTTGACATGTAGACAGGGCATCTAATGCCACTATATATTATCTTGATAATTTTGCTGAGGCAAAAAGATAGTGCCATGCCGACACACACAGCCAGCAGCCAAGATTTAAGTGATTTGATAGAGTCTCTGTAGAGGTGGAAGCAGTCTAGTTTTTCAGTACAGCATGTGACTGCAGTAACATGGAGGAGGAAATATTGTAGTAACAATGCAGTTATGCTTGTGCTTAAAGTAGTTGCATATATATATATGCATATATATATAGTAGAATATTCTATATATTTTGGATAGAATAAAACAAAGTATGAGTGTTAACTTAGTGTTAACTTACACTTTAGCACATGTGAAGGGACCATTTGTTTTATTCCTTGATTATTTTTTCTCATCTTAAAGAAGGTCATTACATTAATTTCACTGTATCATTTCCCATAGAATCTGTTTATAGTGTGGCTCTTGCATACATGTCTTTGGTAGGTTGCTTTCCTTCATCTTTTTTTTTTTTCCTTCCTTATTTATTATCAGAGGCTTTTTGTTGTTGTTGTAGTTGTTTTTTTTTCCTTTTTTTTTTTTGTTTGTTTGTTTGTTGTTGTTTTTTTTTTTTCTGCAATTTTATTTAATCCTGTACAATTTCTGTGAATAAACTGATAATATACTCTGTATGAAGACAATACAAGCAGTAGTGTAACTATCCAGAATCCTCATCTGTTACTCATCTTTTTTGCAACAGAACCATTCACTGCTAGGAGGAGGACCACCTTCTATGCATGTCTGGTGCCCTGGAAAAAAACTTCTACTTTTTTTAGCTTCTCTCTTACATTTTCAAATACAAATTCAAAATGATTTTTTTTTCTTTCCTATATTCATATTTTCATCACCCTGACTTGTGACACTGGACACTCTCATTCTCTTAGTACATCAGGAAAGCTGTGATTTTTTTTTGTTTTGGTTTGGTTTATTGTGTCTGTTATCCCTATTATTGTTATTATTTTAAAATTTGGATTATTTCTATGAAGAACAAGGAAGGAAAATAAATGTTTACTGTAAAAAATTTAAATTCAACTACTAGAGACTTTTCTAACAGATGTTCTGCTATAGCTGGAATTTTGATTAACTACTCTCTTTTGTTAGTTCATCTGCCTCCATATTTCAGAAAAATCATTTGCAAGGTTCTATTGACTCTCCTCACAGTGATGGTGAACACTCTGTCCATGAGAAAATTATTCTCTGCTTGATTTTCAGCTCTGTTTTTGTTTATCCCTCGGAAGCAAGCTCCAAACACTTGTTGGAGCATGTGGCAGATAGCTAATGACTCATAATGATAGACTCGTAAACAAGCTAATGTATGCTAGGGAGGGTTTTCTTCTTCTAGAATACCCTACCAGAGGCATGCCCTTCCTCATCTTTTTTTCTTTGTTGGTGTTATGTTCAAAGTGAAGGAAAGATACTTTCAGAGAGACCTGTTTTTTGAACCATGTCCCTCAATTTTAAATGAACATGATACCTGACAAATTTGATCAAGAAAACAAAACTGTGCTTGTGAGGTATGAAGCCTCCCCTCCATCTGGAGTTTTGGTTGGTGGTAGAATAAACCAGCAGGAAAAATGGATCTTAGCCCTGCACAGGCAAATCTGCGACAACCACAGACTCCCTTTGGATCTCTTTTAGAAGGAAGAGTATAGCTGCCAGAATACAACACAGCTGTTGCACAAATATATATAATAGAACAATCCACAAATATAACATCCTACTATTTCATGGACTTATAGATGCACTGAATCACCACTGTTCTGAATAGTGAATGGAAGTACTGTTGAATATGTTTACTTTCTATGTACGGACTATATTATTATATATCATGCAGGACTAATTAGATTGTGGCTCAGCACCAGACAGAAAAGATGCCTATTTGCTTTGTAGTGCTGGCTGCAATCTGGAGTCCTTGGTGATTCTTGTGAGGAAATACTGCACCTCCCTAAGGCATGCTTGCTTTGGTACAAGCTGGATGGCCGCTGGAAAGCAGAACTACAGGAAAAAGCGTGCCTGGCACAGGTAGAGTGTGATTAACTCTGTTGACTCACAGTCAACTCTGGTGATTAAGGGAGATGTGTTTCCCTTTATTTTAATCTGTCTCCACTGTAGAATTTATTGTTTTGTCTTTTGAAACTTACTTTTTTCCTTTGTTTTTGTGTTATAGTAAAATGTAAGTTTAGATACGGAGAACATGATTTTGTTAGTTGTAGTGTGCTCACTTTAATAACAAGTTGCAGGCATCTTCACCTCAAAGCTGTGGCATATTTGGAGTCCTCTCAGAGAAAATTGTATGCGTACTGAGAGCAGGGAAGTTTTTAATCAGTGATATAATAACTTTTTTTTTTTTTTTTTTTTTTTTTTTGTGATAAGGAAAAGCATTAGATACTGATAACTGGATCGATGGGTTTTCTTGGCATGTTGTTTCCTTCAGTAGTGCTAATATCAGTAGCTGTCATTCAGAGGAACAGATAAAAGTTTGCAGATGGCAAATAAAACCCTCACTAAATTAATAACATTGAGACTTAACATCAAGAAACACAAATTCATGAGATTTGAGGTGAATAAACTTCCATGATCATACAATAGTATAATGTAAGAAAAGACCTAAATGGCACAAAGCGTTAATAGAACTGTGTCCAGAGTCCCTTTTATCTCTTTGAACAAGAGACATTGGAGGTACTGTACAACACATGGCCAGCTTTCCAATTCTTTTTATGTGTAGTATACAAGGGAGAGCCAGATGCTTTATCATGTTCTTTTGCTGAGAGCCAAAGCTTTAGAGAATTAAGAATTCAATGTCATGAAAATAACCTTTGAGCTACTTTTTTTTTTTTTTTTTTTTTTCCTGAATAGATCCTGCCTAAAAAGTATCCATTCTGGCTTCCTTCATTGGTGTTCTGACTGCCAATAAAAGATGCTGAACTTCCTAGAAAAAGCCTTGAAAATCAAAATGTGCTAAGCTAGTGACAAAACAGTTTGGAGGAATAAGAAAATTGAATCAGGGTGACAGACAAGGGGAAAGAAAGGATGCAGCTTCTGGCTAAGCATGAAGGGAAATCAAGTTCATTGGAGATGAATTTGAAAGTCAGTAGAAGAAGAGGAAACTACTGTGCAAAGTGCTGTTCAACAGAGGAGAAGGAATGTGTGGGCAGGAACTAAAAGCAGCAGAAACAGGAGATGAATATCCTGAAACCTCCATACAAATTATGATCCAAACAAAGACCATAAGAAAAATAGATAGCTCAATATATAACACCTATATACATATATATAACCTATATACAATATATAACACCTAATATATAGCACCTTCAGAGGCAAGCAAAGGAAACAAAATATCTGGAGGCCACAAGCTGGGAGGGAACAAGACAGAATGTGGTTGGTGTTGGGTATGCAATGACCATTTTAGAGATATCAAGAAAGAATATGGAGAGGAAGGAGAGGGACATGGGAATAATATCCTGGGTGGTAACTGAAGTAATAAGATGTGTGCAGATGATACAATGAAGTGGGAAAGGAAGGAGCATTACAATTGTGACATGTCACTGGAAGAGTGGAAAAGATGACAAGCATGTTTTTTTGAAGTGGAAATGTGTGTGCATGGGTAGGGAAGGGAATTAAACTGGAAAAATGAGAAAACAAAGCTAGAAACAGTCCAATATGGCAGGGGAAGCAATCAAATGCAGCTGCGACAAAAGAGTAAACCTAAGGATATAATGCCGAAAAGGGTTTTGGTGAACAGCAGGTGATATGGGATGGGAAACCAAATGAAGTATGTGAAAAGTGCTTTAGTAGCACAGCCATAGTGCTTTACCAGACAAGCTTGCACTATCTCAACCCACCATGGATGGGGAAGAAGATGACAAGTTAAGTTGGAAAACAGAAACACTCAAAGGAGTACCTGACCATGCTCCTAGGGAGTGCCCTGCTGCTCTCTCCAGTTCCCACTGTCTGGATCCACACAACTCAGGAGGCCAGCAAAACCCATTCTGCCATCACTGTCACCAGTATTAGTCTCACAAGACATTTGTGAGACTAATACCTTTTAATTAGAAAAGCCAATGCAGAAGCCAATAAGTACTGTATGATTTTTTCTGCCAGTGATGGACAGATTTTTTCTTAGCGTCAGTGTGCATTTATAAAGAAATATTAAGCCTCTGTCTACTTGTTTTTATTTACTGAGAAAAATGATGTGCTTTAAAGAGACAATTTCAAACACCACACATTTGAACTCCCATCTGCGTTTTGAAGCAGGTATTTGCAACCCTCACTCTTCCACATTCCCTACCTCTGTCACTTTCTGCTCCATTATATTAACATTTTAACAATGTACTTTGATGTTTAAAAAATGCAGCTTTCATGCTGCTCTTTAATTTACACAGAGCAGACAGGGACAGGGTTTTGCACAATGTTTTGCACCATTAAGCTAAACATACAATATTAAATAAATATAAAAGCAGAGAAAAAAAAAATAGAGCTATCTAGCTATTCAAATTCTGCCTGCTATTACACTGAAAAACTTAATACCGTCTCTTAGGAAACAGCCCCACCATTTTCTATTCATGAGATAGAACTACTTTAGCAAATTAATTTCTTATTCAGGATTTGAGCCTGCTTAGGGCTTGTGCACCCAGCCAGACAGTTCTGCAGGATACTTGTAAAATCTGTTATTGCCTGCAAGCAGGACAAAGCACCTCAGCCAAGGAAATGGTACTTCATTTGATATAGGGCCCTGAAAGCACTTGCCCTCATTTTAGGAGTTTTGATATTTTTCCAAGGCCAGTTCATTGATAAGAGCTACTGGGCAGAGATGGAAAGAGCCAGAGTATCATAGCCATGTTTGGCCAAGCACTCTATGATCCAGATCCCAATGTCCCATTCCAGTCTCAGCCTATTATCATGGTTTTGGCTGGGGTGGAGTTAATTTTCTTTGTAGAGGCTCACACAATGTCGTGTTTGAATTTTGGATGAAAATAGTGGCCATAACACACCGATGTTTCACACAGTAGTTGTTACAGAGCAGGGCTTACAAAGAGCCAAGGACTTTTCAGCTTCTCGTGCTGCCCTGCCAGTGAGGAGGCTGGGGGTGCACAAGGAGCTGCAGAGGACAGAACCAGAACAGCCAACTCAGGCTGAACAAAGGGTCATCCCATACCATGTGGTGTCATGCTCAGCAATAAAAGCTGGGGTAAAGAAGGAGGAAGTGGGGGAGGACATTCGGAGTGATAGTATTTGTCTTTCCAAGAAACTATCATATGTGATGAGCGCTGCTCTCCTGGAAGTGGCTGAACACCTGCCTGACAATGGGAAGCAGCAAACGGATTCTTTGTTTGGCTTTGCTTGTGGGCACAGCTCTTGCTTTACCTAGGAAACTGTCTTTATATCAACCCATGAGTTCTTGAACTTTTATCTTTCTGATTCTCTCACCCAGCCCACCTGGGAATAGTGAGCGAGCAGCTGTGTAGGGCTGAGCTGCCTGCCAGGGTTAAGCCACAATACCCACCCCCTTCCTCACAGACATGCCTGATGCTGCAAGCTGGGGCTGCTACTGGCTGCCCCCCAGCATGCTGTGCTTCCTGGCTGGGAACAGACAGAGAAGGGTCTAATGTCAGAGGTATTTTGGATGGGTCCTGGCTAGTAAGACCCTGTTCTGCCTATCTTGTTGTCAGCCCCTACCACTCCTTGCTCCCAGTCTATGTAAATATACAGCAAAACAAAGGAGTTGCGTGAATTTGGTGCTCTTTCCCATTGATGGAAAACTATTTTTCTTCTTTTCTTCTGGAGGCAACTTCAGAAGAGAAGTTTAATTTGGGTGTAGCTCATTTTAAAAATAACTAAAGGAGAATGAAAGGAGAATGGGAAAAACGTGTTCTTCTTTAAGTCCCATAACATACTGTGCTATCCTGATGCTTTCTCTAGTTTGCTCACCGATTTGACCAGTTTCCTCACCTGAAGCTAACAATTAATAGATGTCATTAAAGTGTTTGGAAGGTTAATAAGAAGAATTTTTTTTTTTTTTTTCTAGAATGAGGAAATTTCCTTCTTTATGCTGAATTTACACAACTGTTGCATCATATCACTTTTTCGAACACTAGCATATGTATATATCTAGCAACTTAGATCCAGTCTTGCCATTATCACTTTGTGGTGGTTTTACTCAAGTGAGCAGTATGATGGAAAGGGCTCAAGGGCTAAGATAAGGACAGGGAGATCACTCAACAATTATCATGATGGGCAAAACAGACTCAGCATATGGAGATTAATGTAATTTATTACCTATTACTAACAAGCCAGAGAAGTGAAAAACAAAGAAAACAAACTAAAAACACCTTCCCCCCATCCACCCCCTTCTTTGTACCCCCTGAGCGGTGCAGAAGAAGGGGAAATGGGGGCTGCAGTCAGTCCCTAATGCTTCATCTCCACCACTCCTTCATGGTCACTCTCTGCCCCTACTCCACATGGGGTCCCTCCCACAGGATGCTGTCCTTCCCGAACTGAGCCTGCTGGGGCTGCCCACAGGCAGCAGCTCTTCAAGAACTGCTCCCACATGGCTCCATACCATGGGGTTCATCCCCCAAGAGCAAACTGCTCCAGTACGAGTCCCCCACAGGCGGCAGCCCCCCCCAGACCCTCTGCTCCTGTGTGGGCTCCTCTCCACGGGCTGCAGCTCCAGCCCGGGGCCTGCTCCTGCGGGGGCTCTCCATGGGCCGCAGCCTCCTCCAGGCCACAGCCACCTGCTCCACCGGGGGCTCCTCCACCCATGGGGGGGCTGCAGCGTGGAGATCTGCTCCATGTGGGACGCATGGGCTGCAGGGGGACAGCCTGCTCCACCAGGGGCCTCTCCACAGGCCGCAGGGGAACTGCTGCTGCATGCCTGGAGCACCTCCTGCCCTCCTGCTGCACTGACCTGGGGGGCTGCAGAACTAGTTCTTACTCCTCTCTCTCCCAGCTGCTGTTGTGCAGCAATATTTCCCCATTTCTTAAAACTATTCCCCCACATGCACAAACAACATTACTTATTGTCTTGGCTCTGGCCAGCAGCGGGTCCTTTTGGAGCCAGTTGAAAATGGCCTTTATCTAACATGGGCAGCTTCTGGATTCTTCTCACAGAGGCCACCCCTGCAGCCCCCTGCTACCAGAACCTTGTCATGTAAACCCACTACACAATTACAATGTTATTCAGCCTGAATAGTAGGGTGGAAGGAAAGGTCTATTTAGGGTACGTGACAGTATGAGTATGTGAAGTGAGGCACAGAGACTGCCTTTTCTACACTTAAGTTGTAATTCTAGCAGAGATGAAAGGAACCCACTTTCTCACACAGAATAAAAGTATTTGAAAAACATTCAGAAGAGAAGCTTCCTAGGAATGACAACCTCAGGCTTTGTAACTCTGGTTTCCTGGTGAACATGAACACGTTAATGTAGTATGCCTGTACATATGGGTGAATAACCCACATATTCAGTATTTCAGAAATGGAAATATTTGCGTTTCCTTAGTCCAATCTAATCATGTCCTAAAGAAAAATCCTAAAGAAAATCAGATGTGAATTTTAGTACAGTTACTTCATACATATCATAAATTATACTATCAATGTTATACAACCAAAGATGAAAGCAAACAAACAACAACAACAACAACAAACTTGAATAAAACCAATCCCATCAGTGGATTTAGGTTATCACCTGTGGAGTAATGGAATTAAATCTCAGGAACTTAAAGCCTTTTACTGATATACCAACTGGTGCAAAATTTCATCTAATTTGGGGATAAAAGATCTCATTGGAATACAAGGAAGTTTTCTTTTGTTTTTAATTAGCTTTGGTTTGGGTCCAAGGAATTAATTTCATTGTCCTGGGCTGTTGGTGTTCTGCTGTTCACAAGCTCCAGTTTAAAAATCCAGTTTTAAAATCCAGTTTAAAAAGCTATTCCTTAAGAAGGAATCCAGATAAAGCCAGGCATGAACCAATTCCTTTGTCTTTTCCTCTCCATACTTGTCATTGCTCATGGTGTCTTAGCTGCTACCTTTTTTTTTTTTTTTTTTTTTTTTTTTTCTCTTCTCATAGAAGAGCCTAAGCAAAACAGGAGCAGTTCATGAGACCAAAATGAGTTTTTAACATTTGTTTTCATTTTACACTGGAGCAAAAGCTGTCTGGACACTTAAAATTTTCATGAGAAAGGGGATCAAGTCTATCTCAGAGTAGTTAATAACTTTAATAGGTGGGGAATCACTTGTCTTGCTGGCTCACAGAACTGTCTAATATTGAACAGAGACCTTAAACTGCATTTTCTGTAAATGTCAGTAGATTTTGTTCTTAACCAGAATTCTCATCTTTGCCTTCAGAAGCCTGATGAAAGGATCTCTGAAGAACACCAACAGTTTTCTGGGGGAAAATAAATAAATAATTAATTATATATAGATGTATATATATATATACATATCGTGCATATATCAATGTTTATATCAGTTTCATCTAGTTGGGGGGAGAGAGAGATTTCCCATAAGAAACAATGCCAGAGGGAGGTTATGTTAGTGGTAAAATGAAATGTAAGAAATATTATATTAGATAGGTTTTGTTCACATTTTTAAAGTGCAAGATCTGACCAGTAAAATTCAAGGTTTTAATAGTACTCCACATATCATGACACTGTGACTTCTAAAGATTATTGAAATTTACTTTACATTCTTTATTTACTCTTCCAATAAAATCTGTAGTTCAGTTGTCCACCAAGACATGTCAGACAAGCTTTAAAATATATGCCTTAAACTTTTCATGTAGTTTTCTACTGATACAGCCTCAGTGTGGAGTTTCTTGTTGTCCATAGCCTCCTCTGCAATTTAGTTTTGCTTTTCTCTACTTCAGTCCTACATTTCTTTCCTACATATTTGGTTGTCCTTAAATATATCTCTATTGCTCTTAAACTGTTTTCCCCAAAGGATAAATTTCAGGTTGTGAATATATTCTCTTTGGGTATGAGCTTGTTAGATAACTCCCAGCTTTCACCTCTAAATATGTTTGTTCTCTTTCTCTCTGCTTGTCTACTTTATGATTACCTTTTAACTGTGAAAGACTGTCACTCTCTACAGTATTCCAGGGGTGTCTTAGCAGTGCAGAAAGCAGATGACTTCAAACACACCTTCTCTTACATTCAGTACTTTTCTTTAGATTACTGCTCTCCATGTCATCATTATATGATAAGTCCCAAAGGACCAAATTTGCACTAGCTGGTACAAATTGGAGATTGAAATGAATAGAGCTTTATGAATTACACTAGCTATAGCACCATCCTTGTGTCATTGACATTTTGTTGAATAGAGTTAAAAGCCCAATATTCATAACTAATGTAAAATGGTATCTAAGCTTATCGGCTCAGTTAATGCAGAGTGGTGTCATCAATAATTTTTATCTTCTGACTAACAGGAAGTGTGCAATATGGAGAATTTAGAGCCTTTACATGGTTGTTCATTTATACGTTCTTTCCTGTTACAGTTTCCAGGTGATGGAGACACATGTTGATGGGACATGTTGAGATGTTGATTAGTAACTCTGCTGCATAAGGACAGCTGAAGAAACTGCAAATCTTCACTGCTCTGAGAATCAGAAAAGGTAGCAGTCTGAATCAAAAGCCCATTCTGGTTGGTAGGAAGATGACAAAAGAAAGCAGCAAAGAATGGCTGCAGCTTTTATGCCAGAAACAGTCTACAAGTAACTGAATTTCCAGAAATGTAAAGCTGCTCCAGAATAAAATATATTTTGTGCTAAGCAAATCTTTCTCTATATTGTGACCTTTCAAAGTGCAGAAACTAAAAGGGGCAACATTTTAGAACATATATTTTTCTCATTACAACTGCAGCACTATCACAGCATATTGTGGGTGATACAGAGAAGAAATTAATAGTGTGTTTGTACAGCATGGACTTTCACACTCCTGCAGTCAGTCTCTCTCTGTCTCTTTTTCTTAAGCCTGATGAGAAAGAATTTCTTCTATGAAGCAGCTATTAAACTTCATAACCGTGCAGAAATTGACAACAAAAATATCAACAGCATTTTCTTTGGGTATTCTAAAAACAAAGGGAAAATGCTAAGAAAAACATTCCAAGCTTTCTTTGAATTCTGTGCACAGTTTAACAAAGAAAATTCAAGCCGTGCAGCCAAATGTTTGATACTGAGAAAAATAAAGTGGGAGTGAGCCTAGGTAACTGGCTGGATTTTGCACCTTATGACTGACAGCTTTCCTATAATAATAATCACTCAGCTTGTTACCTCTTCTGTTTGAATAAACCACTGGTAACGTTCAGAAAGAAATGTTCAAGTAATACCTTGCAAATGCTCCCTTCAAAAGTGTCCAAACCTTTACAACAGCAAATGTAATGGTTAGAAGTAAACTAAGGTTAGAAACTCATAAACTCCCAAAGTTGTAATTCAACGTTAGAGTCACAATAATCTGAGTTCTGTCAGTGTAGAATAAATATGCTTTTCCTTTCTGGAATAATTTTTTTTTTCTCTCTCTAGGGCTTTTTAACTACTAAAGAAATAAAAGCTTCAAAATGGAAATTTTGGAAATGTTGTTATCATTGAAAAATATGATAGGATCTAAAGATATTATTAAAAATAAAAATAAAAATAATTAAAAAAAAATCTGGAAAGCCACCCCCAGGCCACTGAAGCAATCATATTCTGTATTATTACAACTCAGTATTTTTGGAACTCTCCTGAATTCTTACAAAAAGTGGAGTATGATGGGCGGTGGATTTTAAGCTTTAGGAGTACAGCTATTAGAAATACTGCATTATGAACAAGATTTACTTTCAGGCTTCTGTAACACTACGACTTTTAGAACTTCTGAATTTCATTAACAGCAGTGCAGTGTTAGTCTTTCAATTTCGCACAGATTCTTCTGAGATGTGTATGAGTGATTAGGCATCTTAGAAAGAAAAAAGAAAATGTGCCCTTCGGAAGAATGTATGTTGCAGGATCCATGACATTATGGATCTGTGGCATGAAGGATGAAGGAATATGAGGAACAGAAATGACTGAAGTGGAACTATAAAAGAAATAATAGGCTTGCAGGATATGAATTAGTGTTGAACTCCTGTAACTCTCTGAAGAAATCACAATATTCAGAAATCTCTGTACATATATGTTTTCTGAGGAAAAAAAAAAAAAAAAAAAAAAAAGGTGGGGATATGAGTGGGACTCAGTTAAAATCACATATTTGTCCAGAAACAAGTATCTGAACATCTTCTAAACCTTAAGGTATTAGTTTCAGTATTCTTTCCCCAAAGTACGTGTATAGGCAATGCTTCACATTTGTTTTTGTAGAATAAATGAGACGGGGATTTTACAGCCTAAAACAAGTTTGCCTAACTGTAGCTATTTTTAATTTAATTTGTAGTTTTAGAACTGGCTTTCATGAAGTCAGTGAAAAGTGACTATTTTAAGAAGGTATGAAGCATGCTATATGTTTAGCTATCCATCTCTTCAACTTCAGGCAGAGCCAAAATGCTCCCTCCAGTTTGGACCAGATTTCTAACTTTGAGACAAGAAAAAGGTAAGTGACATGACTCAAATTTATAAGTGATTTACTCTTGGCAATAAAGGAATTCTGAAATTGAGCTCTGTCCTACAGGCATGAAGGTATTTCCTAAACATCTGACCATTTGTTCCCCTAACAAGCTAGGTAAGAATACACAAGAATCTGTATCTCAGACACTATCTGAAATTTGAGAGCTTAATGTGAAGTTAACATCCATGTCATCATAAATGTTGCATATGATTTTTATGTGTGTGTGAAGGGGGGGGTGGGGGAAGTGCCTTTATTTATTTATTTATTTATATATATATATATATATATATATATATATATATATATATTTAAGATAGATAAAAGAAAGACCAAATGTAAAAAGATGGAGTGGTAGAGTGGTACTCCCCAGAATCTGAAGCTTTTCTAGATTTTGCAGCTCCTTAAGGGGAAGAATCTTTAGGAAGGATCTTTTCTTTGAAGTTCCTAACAAAGTGGGATGGAAACCCTCCCAAATACTTTGTAGAATAGGCTTCCTGTTATATTTTGCACTACAAAGCTGAGAGAGACCACACACTGTATACCGTAGAATTCACTGTGATTGCCTCATGTATTTTAAGGCTCATGTAACTGTACTGTTCTTTATGCATTTGCTATACTTGTGGGAAGGAAGGAAGGAAGGAAGGAAGGAAGGAAGGAAGGAAGGAAGGAAGGAAGGAAGGAAGGAAGGAAGGAAGGAAGGAAGGAAGGAAGGAAGGAAGGAAGGAAGGAAGGAAGGAAGGAAGGAAGGAAGGAAGGAAGGAAGGAAGGAAGGAATCTTAGGCCAGTTTCCTTCATGGGAATATACTTGAGATAAAACACACTCAGGCAAGTCATTTTGTTTGTGGTGTAGTACATAAACTCTAAGGATTTGTACAAATCTCTAGTGGAAAGAAACTTTCACCATGAACTGACAACTATAACAAGGACATGTGTTCTAAATAATTAAATGGACCATCCTGTACATTTCCGAGATATGTTATCTTCCTATGTAAAAGTGATAATCAAGAAGGTTTTGTTTCTTTCACTGGCTGTTTTAAATATTTATTTTTCTACATATCAATTACATCTTTTTCTCCATTTCTGCCTAAAAGATGGAAAAAAAAAATCATTACTTTTCTGCAAGAAATTTATTGCCTGTACTACTTGCCTAAAATCAAAGAGATTGTTTTTCCTGAAAGGAAAATTGTTAAGTTTGCATTCAATTAATTAAAAACAAACAAACAAACAAAGCAACAAAACATTTTTTTCAAAGACAAGAGCTTTAATGATGAAGCTCAGAATGTGTTATAACTGCTAAATTAATTTAAAGCAGAAGGAGTTATGCTGCTTCAGGTATAACTGCTGCAGTCTCTCCTGCCATGAAACAACTGACAATTAACAAACCCATCCTGAAGTAAGGTAAAGGTATTTATTCCTGTCTTCCTCTTGAATGGGTAAGTCCAAAGATGCACAGTAATTTTTACAATTTGAGGAAAAGTATTACAATTTGATGGCTCCGTGTTTTAGTAATTAGAATATCTCTACAAGGGAAATGTTTATAAGCAGTAACATTAATTCTTCCTCTTGTCATTGAAGAGGGAAAAAGGGGGCGGACACAGAATGCAGATGGAATAGAGGCATTATGTGCAAGACAGTGGTCATGGGTTCGATACTCCCCTGGAGAGAATGGTTCTGTGCAGAGCTAGACAAGGGTCCAACTGTCTCTTTTTGCTTCTGAGTTCAGATGTACCGGAACAGATTAGTTTACCAGCAACACATCTCATTCTCATCCTATGGTAGCTGAAATTTTTAAGCGACAAAGGAGCCTTCAGCATCTTCATTTCTAGTCCAAAGACATTGTCATGAATTTTTCTCCATTCTTTGCAAACTACAGGGAAGAGGTGAGGAAATGCTAGGAGTGTTTTGAACAATCATTGATTCTGAAATGTTCAAGCATGTGTCTGTAACTCTCACTTAGCATTTGAACATATGTTTCTGAACTACATCTGTCTTAGAGGTAAACAAGAGGATTCTGAAACACAAAATGTGCTCAAAAGATCAATTTAACTCTTTTGTCTATGCTTAGAAATCCATTTTATGGTGAATGAGCCTACATTCTAATCTAATGTTCAGTGACTTTTACTGCAAAACAAATCTTTATGAAAATCTGTCATGTGATCATCCCAATAGGTTTGAGCAATAACTGGTTAAAAACCTGTGCAGCTAAATCTGTTAGCATTATGTTTATGGCTAGATTCCTCTTGTTACCAGTATTGTACCTAGTTCTCCTCTTCCTCACAGCTAAAGTAAGCGAGACACAAATGTATTAAATCAGCAAAGTATTTAAATATTATGGCACACTAATTAAAGGAAACATTTTTTTTCTTTTCTAAAGACTTTTAGCAGTTGCTTTTGCTTTTACATTATTTGTTTTACTCGCTGATTCATAAATTTTTCCTTACATCCTGCAGAATACATTGTGAATGAGTAGTGGTAGATATATTTGCTTCGAATGAGTCATCTGCCTTCTTCAACTCATGCTGGCAGAAGGGTATTTTCTCTTGACTTATACTGTATTAGGATTTACTCTTTCCCTTAATTCCTCAGTACAAGAGGATGCATGATAAAGTGAATCACACCTTATAAGACATGTCATTCTATGGACAATTGGTTATGCTGGGGTTTTATGTTGCTTCTGCCCTAGTATGTGTAACTATACAGTTTTTCATTTAGTATAGATATACCAGCAAAAAGTCTGCTAGAGTCACTGGATCTTTCTCATTTCTCTCTTCTCATGGAAAATCTGAGAGTCTAAAAAAACGCATTATGTTTTAGTTCCAGGGAAAACCAAATCTCTGTCTTATATTGACAGCATTCATTAGGAGAAAGTCATTAAATCCATTGTGCTGCAAACGACTTTTCACTGTCTCCTTTCTTAGGGATCTTGGTTGTGATCTTTTCTTTCCTCATTAAAATGATACCATCTACTCTGCTAAGTGTGACCTGTTTCAATCTTGCAAATGTTGCTGGTATTGATTTATTTATGTCCTGGAGATAATAAGGCTAAGGCTTTTGGATCTAATCCTGTGAGATTCTGAAGGCATCCTGAAAAGTCTGATCTTCAGCTGAAGTTGAGTGTGCTCTGCCTGTACAGTTGCTCTCCTGAGTGCTTCTGTCAGTTACTGCTTTTAGAGATTTTCAGTACTTTTAAGAAGTGCCTTTATTTTATTGGTACTTTATTCCTAATTATATGGCCAAGCTGTATACCTTTGCTTTTAAAGCACATATATTGGCATCCTGTCAGGCAGCATATTGATATTTATACTTGAATTGTTTGGCTTAATATATGACTTAGCCTTGGCTCTAGTTATCTAGAAGAAATATTGATTCCTTCTGAACCCCATTTTACTCTACAGTTTTCATCTACTATCTTGTTAACTGTCCCATATCTTAGATCAACAAATTTGACAGAGTTTGCCTTAGGGGGAAAAGGAGGGTGTTACAATTCCCATGTCCTGAATGTTATGCCTTTAGGGGTTACAGAAGCCTTGGTATTAAGTACTAGCTGCTTCTAAATTACTGTAAAGAGATCAGTTCACTGACTTATACTGAGCTGTACTAAGGAGAAAAAAAAAGTGCAAAACTGAATTTGAATTACTTTGGATAATTGTAGTATGTTTCCTCTCATTAATACTACTACATTAATAATTGAGGATCATACCTCTAATCTAACAAGATGGGATCAAGAACCCCAGCTTGGTCTGTCTAAATCAAAGTTATTTCAGCTTTTGTGCTCTAAACTTTTACCCTTCCAGCTTTAGTGGTTCCCCCAGCAGGATCTGCCAGGGTATGTGGGATCTGCAAATGGAAGTGGAAGGTGGGAGTGTCTGTGTCAGTAAGAATATCTGACCTTTTCAGTGCAAAGGTAAAGGAGAAATAATAAACAAAACACACAGACACATAGACCTGACAGATAAACATAATTCAGAAGAGGAAAAGAAACAAACCTCAGACACAGTAAATGATGAGCTATCAAGGAACTGTAAGCAAACTGGGACTTTGTGACCGATGATGTTGCAGACTTAAGGGTCCAGGATATTGGAACTGAAGAAGGTGTTTGGTGAGACTGATGAAGGAAGTACAGGGGTAGGGAACCAGGGAGAAACAAAGGAGGAACAGGCAGAACGAAATATAAAAAAGTCTGGTCTTGTCTAAAACATAACTGGTCAGTGCACTTGTCTGACTGAGCCCTGTGCCCAAGCACCACAATCTGTCCTGTTTTACTAAATCTCTTTTGAACTCTCTGCACATTCTCCCTCTCTATACTGTGTGTACATGTACTGAAATGACTTCAGTGGCTTTCAGTCCTGACCCACTGAACAGGAGGAAGGGGATTTGGCTGTCTGTGATTGTATCAGTCCTGTATCAGTAGGTGCTGTTGAAGGCAGCATCTTGTCTGTGGTCATTAATGTAGCTGGCCATGTTGGTGTCCCCTGTGTATGTCCATGTATGTGTCTCTGCGGTACATGCTCAGCATTGCTACAGGTTGAGCTTGCAAACAGAAAAGCAACAGCTGTATCTCTCAGCCTAGGCACAGACCTGAGGTCCCCAAGTGCTATGAGCTGGGATCCAGCATCCAGACAGGAGGAATCACCATCCCCAGAGCTGCTGGAAGTGACAACACTGATCTGATGACATCCCCTAATAGGACCTTCAGAGGAACAAGGTCCTATAAATGTGTATTTGTTTAGTAATAACTGTTCAACCATTATTAATGCTGTTGTTGTAACTGCAGAACTTTCTGAATTTGTGAACTTCTTTTGTATGTTTGAATTTAGGGCTACAAAGATGGTGAAGGGCCTATAGGGGAAGATGTACAAGGGGCGGCTGAGGTCACTTGGCCTGTTCAGTCTGGAAAAGAGGATGCTGAGGGGAGATCTCATTGGAGTCTACAGCTTTCTCACAAGAGGGAGTGGAGGGGCAGTCACTGATCTATTCTCTTTAGTGACCAGTAATAGAACCTGAGGGAAGGAAGCCAAGCTGTGACAGGGGAGGTTCAGACTGGGCATCAGAAAAAGGTTCTTCAATGAGAGGGTTGTCACACACTGGAACAGGCTCCCCAGGGAAGTAGTCACAGTACCAAGCTTGTCAGAGTTTAAGAATTGTTTGGACTATGCTCTCTGTCATGTGATCTGAATTTTTGGGTAGACCTGTGCTGTGATGGGAGTTGGACTTGATGGTCTTTGTGGGTCCCTTCCAACTCAGGATATTCTATGATTCTAATTTTCTATTTTAGTTTCATTTTAATATTATATAAAAATAGAACCTGAAATCTCAGATGATATACAAGGTTCTATAAATGTACATGCATATTTACTTGTTATAAAAAAGTCTGTGAAAATATATAATACTGTTATAAATGACATTAGTACAAGATATTCATCACTTTCTGTTTCCACTCCTGTGATTTTTGGCAGGTCCACCTGCTGACTGAAACAGATTATTGAATGTCAAAGTTGTTGAACCAGTAACACTAAAAAATTGTCAGATGCTTAGCTGTGCTTTGAAAACATGCTCTTTACATACTCATGTTCAAGGATGTATAGAGGTCATGATTTTTAACAGCATTCTTTTGAATCATCATTGTTTTAATACTTTTTTGGATGTGGCAATTTATTTTTTAGTACATTGATCCTAGAAAAGCTTGATGAGCTCTTGGTACTTGGCAGATGACTGTCATTTCAGAGAAGAAGGAAAGAGAATAATAGGCAAAATTTATCTAAAAATGCCACTTAACAAGAAGATATTGTCTTTGTATGAAAAGATGTCTGTACAGGAGAGAGTAAGCATGAAGGTGAGGGACAAGTGAAAATCCCTGGCAGTTATTTCTCTGCTGTCTATTATCTGTTTCTATTCTGTCATTTGCTTTTTGAAAGAATTAAATATCACCTATTATCTTTTAGTTTGTCTTCCTCAACTATACTTTTCTACATGTAAGCTTAATTATAAAGGTTATTAAAATGAGACGAGTGTATCAAGATCATAGCCTGGCCATCTATGCCCTGTGATGTGTGTACTATAAAGTACATTTGCAGCACAGAAGCAGTGAACAAAGGTTAACCATTTCATTGACCAGCATGAGAACACCAAAACAGTATTTTAATTATATTTATTATACCATTTGTATTTTGAAAAAAATACAAAGTCCTACGAGGAGCAGCTGAGGGAGCTGGGTTTGTTCAGCATGGAGAAAAGGAGGCTCAGGGGCCACCTTATCGCTCTTTATAAGTAAAGAGGCTGTAGCAAGGTGGGGGTTGGTCTATTCTCCCCTGTGCCTGATGACAAGATGAGGGGGAATAGGCTAAAGTTGCACCAGGGGTGTTTTAGATTGCATATTAGGAAGAACTTCTTTATTGAGAGGATTGTGAGGCATTGGAATGGGCTGCCCAGGGAAGTAGTAGAGTCACCACCCTGGAGGTCTTTAAAAGACATTCAGATGTTGAACTTAGCGATATGGTTTAGTGGAGGACTTGTTAGTGTTAGGTCAGAGGTTGGACTCGATGTTCTTGGAGGTCTCTTACAACCTAGACAATTCTGTGATTCTGTGATTCGGTGAAAATAGGTAATTGGTACTACAGGACAAACAGCTGACACTGGAGCATTCATATCAGTAGAAATGTTCATTTAGGCAAAATGGAATTTACTTGTGAATTTAAATAAATAAATAAATATATTTGTTTTAGTTTAATCTTTATACATTTGCAAAGATATATACTCAGGCTGGGGATTGTGACAGTCTAGTTTGTGCAAAATAACTACTGAAATTTCTGTATGTAGTTGATACAGAAGAACCAATATATGTTATATATACCTCTGTCTATACATACCCCTGTTATCTATGCAGGCAGTTTAGGTATCACCAAAACTGAAAAGTCAGTTAAGTGTCTACTACTTCCATTGTTATTATGGGAAATTTATAGAAAGTGCTTGATTTTTTTCTCATTTACTAAAAGAACAACCATGTTGGTCCTGTATAGAGTGTCCCATAGTGTGGTAAGGCGTACTCTAGTAAAGTGCTTCTCTGGGGTGTAGAAGATGGAAATCAAACATCTGTTAGACTGTGTCAAGAAACCTGAGATGAAAGCCCGGGGCTTTCCATCTTCTGAGCACCAGTCCTAACTGCTGCGTCATTGGACATTAAGAAAAAAAAATATTCACTGAAAGGGTTGTGAGGTATTGGTACAGGCTGCTTAGGGAAGTAGTTGAGTGACTGTCCCTGGAGGTCTTCAAAAAACTGTATATAGAGAGCTTTAATGGTGAACGTGGCAGTGCTAGGTTAAATGCTGGAATAGATAATCTTACAGGTCTTTGCCAATCTAAATGATTCTATGTTCCTATGATCACAACGAAAAATTAACACATCTAATATGGTTACAGTCCTGACCCTGGATGATTTGTCTGGTTACTAGGGCAAGATCAGACACATGAAAAGATCATGGAAAGAAGCTAGCTGCAGAAAGAAAAAACTCTTCCCCATTCTGAAAGTATACGGGAAATATCAGTTCTGACAGATACAAGACTCTCTATCTAGCAAAATTATGTATCTGCAAAGGTGAGCAATTCTGAAGAGCTGGCAGATTGTTTGATGGGATTGCCAAAGTTTCAGGTTAAGTGAGACTTAGGTTTCCTGGGTTCTGTTTTAGTTTCCATCGCTTTTTTGTTTATTTGTTTGTTTATTTGTTTGTTTTCCTCCTTTTTATTTTTTATTTTTTTAGTTGCATTTAATAGCTGGTCTTTTTCTGCATTCAAATATCACAGAATCACAGAATCACATAGGTTGGAAGAGACCTCTAAGATCACCTAGTCCAACTTCTGACCTAATACGACTAACAAGTCCTCCACTAAACCATATCACTAAGATTACAGCAGCATTACAGAATTTTGAACATATTTAAATAAAAATATACATTGGCTAAATGTCTTCAAGTGCCATGTCATTGTGATAGTAGTCTGAAAGTCTGATACATTTCTGAAAATTGGAAATTACATGTTAGAATTTGATGCAGATAAATAGTCAGAACATGACAGCAAGGTAGAAAATATATTCTGAATATTAGCTGAGAAGATTAACCAAGAAGACTGGAGAAATGAATGGGAGTGGACAAAATAGTGATTCTTCTAAATGTGAGAAAAATACTTATGGTGGTGACCTCATATGTGGGCATAAAAGAAGAATAAATTATTTTCAAAAATTATTAGAGAAACTGCTTCTGAAATACCTCTGAGGTTACAGACAAAGCTGAGAAATATCCTAGCTTTATGTTATGATGAAATAGAACATTTAAGAGAGGTAAACTAAATATTTATGCTTATATGGAATGTGTAGTTCTGGGACATGCAGTATTACTACAGTTATGTACTAAGAACATTGAGTGTATGATTGTGTAATATTACACTTCCACAACAAGATTTTCATCAATGAAGAATATGTGTAGTAGGAAGTTTTGTCATAAACACCAGAAAAGAATATTTTGTCATCAGGTTGTGCAATAACCTTGATAGCTTACTAGCTTTGTAAGTAGAAAGACAAACCTTGTAGAGAGGACTAACTTAAAAATATGTCTGTGAATAAGCCTAAGTAAATATGGTATAAGTGTGTAGTGACAAAGTTCTTTCTTCCTTTCTTTAAATGGACTGGAAAATGGAAGACTGGCGTCATGATTCTGAAAACCAGAATATGAAACAAGTTCATGATTCTATATGCTCAAGTAATGGGATCTTTCCTCAATGCACTCCACAGGTGAGTTTGTGAACTGGTAAAGAGGTATAGGCATAGAAGAGAGACTTTCCTCTGACAAGCTTTAGAAAGAAGTCAAATCAGTGAAAGCAGTGCCTTTCATAGAGCTGAAAGAATGTGTTTATCACATTTAGTTCACAAACTATTCAGTTGAGATACATGTTTAGTATTTCAGCCCATGTTCAGCCCATAGTTAGGTTAGAATAACCTAGTTAGTTGGGTTAGAATAACTTCACTATTAGTTTAGGTTGTTGTTTGCTGCTAGACAAAGTAATAATAAAAGCATTGACATTAAAAAAAAAAAAAGTCAGATCTTACTCTTATTATTATTCGTATTTATTGCTCAAAAATATATATTTTGCTTTTTGAAGGACCTTTATTGAGTAGGTAGTTTAGTTAATTGGGTACAAAAAAATATTAATACACAAAAATTGGGTACCTGTGAAAATAAGGAGGGGTGGGAGTTTTCTTCTGAATAATGATTTTCTTGTATATAAACCAGAAATGAAATATTGCTGGTTGCCCAAAAGAAAGTTTGTACTATGATAGAGATACCAGATGATGAACCTGTTAAAGTATGTGTGAAGAAGTCACCAAATTGACTTTGTCTACCACAAAAACTTGATGAAAATGTGCCATAAAAAGTTGAGGCTTAAACGTCACGTTAAAAATTTGGCTTGCAGTTTTTATCTCTCTCTTATTTTGTAGCATAATATTTGATCTTTATTATTCTAACAAACCTAATTTAAAATGATTTTGGTTGAAAAGAAATTCAGAGTACTAATTTAATTTTGAATGCATGCTTTCATAAAAGGCAAAGTGATGAGAGGTGAGACATTAGTTCTAAGGGCAAATTCTATTAGAGCAAAAGTAATAATCAAATTCCTATTGACTTCAGAGATACAGAATCAAATACAGTTGACTAAACTAATATTACATATTTTTTTTCATCTCTTTGTAGATTTAAAACTATCTTTTCTATCTGTAACTGGAAATAAGAACCTGTGACAAGCTGCATAGACTATGAGGCATTATTCCATGGAAGGAAACACTGTCAACACTATCTATGATGAAAGCAACGTTGTTTATGTCATTCTTTCCCCACTTTTCTTCCATAGAAAGATCAACTAACACTTTCTCTCTGGAAAAAAATGTTCCAGTTCCAACTCACTGTTTATATTGCATATAAGGAGGAAAATACTGAAAATTTGAGAAATTGACATTGCAAAAATGTACTAATGAGAAAGTTTGAGGGAAAAAGACAAGATCTTGTAAATACTGAAGAGATATAGTGTCCTCTATGGTTCAAAAAAGATTGGTTTCTATAGCATAAAGCAAAATGGCCTTTGGTGGAATGGGAGAACAGTTGTATCTGCAAGAATTAATCATTTTAGTAAGTTGGCAGGAGCTTGTAAATGCAGAGAATTTATAGTCTCATTCAAGTCTCTACCTTATGCAGTTAAGCCTAAATTTTAGCCAGTGGTACCTAGCTCAAGTATTTGTAAATTTTCTTCTCAGTATGCCAGGCAAAAATACTTGAAAATCTCAAACAATCTCAAAAATCTGAGTGGTATTTTGAGGTGAGAGACTACTCTATCTCAAGGCTTTGAAAACAGAGAAAAATATAAACAGTTTTGGGATACTACCAGTATAGCTATAGATTTCTGGCACTACATGCTCTAGGTTAGCTAGAAGCAGAAGATTTCAAGGCCATTTAAGTTCCTTCTGAGCCCAGGAATTTTCTGTTTACAGAGGTCTTGTAGATGTGTTGTATCACCATATAATAAGGCATATTACATTTTTGTGTGATTTAACTAAAAGGAAACCAGCACATATAATATGTCAGCATTTATCCTCTCAGATACAGAAATATCTCTTTTTTTACAACATGTTACTAACTACTCAGGTAAGGACATAAAAATTGTTAAGTTGTTCAAATACTTCAATTTAATTGACAAGGCAGATTATCAATGAGAGGAAGTATCATAAACAAATAGAAATAGAATGGGTATGTTTGTTACTTAACCATGTACAGTCACTTCTGTGTGGCACAAAAATGTTTGTAGGACACATAAGAACAATAGCATTTTGAAGTAAGGCATTTTCAAGAGTATAGAAAATACAGGCTCATAAAAAAAAAAAAAAAAAAAAAAAGAGAGAGAGAGAAAGAAGCAGCAAGTGAGAGAGACGTACTATTGAAAAAAATGACGCATTGTTTAAAATGTCAAAAGAATAGTCTGAGAAACTGACAGTAAGCAATAAACCAAGAAATATGATAAAGAGAGGAGGTAAGGTGTAGAACTGCTCTGTATTTCATGTTTGCTCATTGCTTACATGTGAATAAAAGATAAGGTGTAAATTTCACTTTTGGATTCAAGGCAATACTATTTTTCCTCAACCTACAGCTGATCTATATCACTATGTGGCTCATATGATGTCTTTCAATTACACACACACACACACACATATATATATATATTTGATTGGGTTATTCATTCTTTCCCCATAGTTTCATACCCTTGATCATTCTTTTCAGAACTGCTTTCATTAACTTCAGCGTAACCATTAAAAGAATGGTAGTGCTACTGCCTTTAGATGAGTATCTTTCATCCCAAATGACATCAAAATACTTTCCAAACTCTGTTTACAAGGTTGAAATTACAGAAAAGTTAAACCATGTGGAGTAGAGTATGAGAATTTCCTCAACAGTCTGAGTAAGCAGAAACATTTCATTTCCCTTGTAACCAGGTATGCTTTTCTACTAAACAGGAAAATGTTGAGCAGTTGCTTACAATCAGCTCACCTTTCAGCTAATAGAAAAACTGGACCTGTGCCAGTCTATGTGCAACTGATTGTAGGAAACCTTCCTGGAAGCCTTCTCTGCCATCCCAAACCCATCAGGATGAGCAGGATAACTGCTAAGGCACTTTTCTTGGCAGAAGTCCTTGAGGCATCTATCTAGTGAGCATTTTGCCCAGACTTGATGCCTGGTGCAGATGATGTCCAGGATGACTGAATGACTTGGACTCATTTACACCTTGCTAAGCTATTAGGACTTTGATATTGAAGTTAGGATGGAGGATTTAGTTTATGTTTCTGATTATATAAGACAATTCACAAGAAGGAAAAGAATAACTCTTAAAACATATTAACTACTGTGTTACAACAACACACAAAAGAAACTGCCCAAATAAGCTCTAACTCTTCCCTCCTATTTTTACAAATATAGTTAAGCTAACTGGCAAACAATACAATATGAGCAGACAATATCTGCTGATGACACTAAGACAGTAAGTGTGGCATTGTTCTGGGTCTGGCTGGGATGGAGTTAACTTTCCCAGCAGCAGCCCATACTGTGCTGTGCTCTGCACTTGTAGCTGGAATAGCATTGGAGTCACACCAGTGTTTTGTCTACTGCTGAGCAGTGCTGGCACAACATCAGGACTCCATCCAATCCCCCCAAGAGAGGTTTGCAAGAGATGGGGAGGGGACATCACTAGGGCAGTTAACCTAAACCAACCAAAGGGCTATTCCATACCATATGATGTCACACTGAGCAATAAAAGGTGGGAGAGGGGGGGCTCTTGTTATGAAAATATCTGTCCTCCCAAACTACTGCAAGCCATCTGTCACCCAAAGAGCTGCTGAATTTTACATCATAGCAAGTGAAGTTGAGTATTTTGGGGTCATATGACCATAGTATTGCATTGTTCATACTTGCTTTTCTAAGTATCTGCTATTAACAAATATTGGAATAGGTAGACCATAGATTTAACTCTCTGCGGTTCTTATTATATTCCCATGCTCTAGCTATTCCTTCTATCAACTGGATATCAAAGTCTTTCTACAGTCATGATAGTCCCTAAGGACAGGGTGACAACCTGAAATTGACATCAGAAGAAATTAAAGTAGGTTTGTCCTATTTGAGTTTACAAATATATCCAGTTCTTAATCATAAGTCTCCTACACACTGGAAAGCTGTCTCAAGAGGTCTAATTCAGTTGTAAAAGTTTTTGTACATACTCTTCCTGAATTTCTACAGTGATTAAAACATGCATAGACTGAAATAGGAAGGAAGGAAGGAAGGAAGGAAGGAAGGAAGGAAGGAAGGAGGGAAGGAAGGAAGGAAGGAAGGAAGGAAGGAAGGAAGGAAGGAAGGAAGGAAGGAAGGAAGGAAGGAAGGAAGGAAGGAAGGAAGGAAGGAAGGACCTACATCTTAAATATTAAAGTTTACATGTCAGTACCTAAAATTCTGTATCCCAAGGGCAGTTTAATGGACAGTAAGATAGGAAGACTCATTCAGAATGTTCATTTTTTGTGTGTTCCTTTGAAATGTATGACCCTGAGTTAACTGTAGCAATAAATAATAAACTACTCAACCAACTTCCATCTCTTCAGAAGAAATTTGCAGATTATATTTTTATTAGGCTCATGAAAATATTCAGTTCAAATGTGGCTAATTATGAATTTAAAATATTTATTTCTACACCATCAATACCAAAATCATTTATAAGAGAAAAAGAGAAGAAAATTGTCAACAGCTGAGGAAACATAGACAGTATCGATTATTAACTTAGTTCAAAATTTGAACATGGTATTGTATGAGTAGCAACTTCACAATTCTGTTATAACTTCTTATAACACCTAGCAACCCAAAAAGGCTGGTGATATATAGGCTTTACTAAGATTCTAGGCTGGACTAAGTCTATTGAACGTTAACCATGATCATCCAAGAGTGTCTGCTTAATTGTCACTCTTCTGTACCATTGACTTTGTGAAGACTAAAATCACGTATTAGTGTAATGTCATTAATACTTGCTTTGAATTAAATAGATGATTCAACTGACTGCAATATCTGCTTATTTGTTTTAAACAGTGGAATACATGTGGTTATTCATCATAAACAATAATTTTGTAAAGATTTTTTTAAAAAAGGGCAAAGGAAATGTTAATGAGGACATACAAATATATTTTCTTTTTATCAGGTTTCTAATAAAATTAGGGAAATATTAATATAATATTAATACAGTACCTGAGATATATTGTCATTCATTCCTAAACGTATCAAACTCTTAAAAGTACATACTTTTCACTCACCAAATGATTCTTAGTCTAGGGACCATTCATTAGCAATAATTTGGACAGTGAACATCATGTTTTATTTTCCTCTAGCCTAAGTGAATGAACAAGTTTGCTAATTTATATTTTATTTGCTGACAGCATTTTGTCACTTTCACTTTGAACATGCAGCTTCAACTGCTAGTAAAATCTGTACTTAAAATGTAGAACCAAAACTTAAACAAATGAGAATGAAAAGTGAACGAATTTTCTGGTACATCTTTATGTCACTACTTATTTCATAGGGATCTATATAGTTTGTTATAAATGTTTACATGTTAAGGTTTTAGAAGCAGATGAATATGGCCTGAAGAAAACTTCAGCCCATGGAGAGCCCATTCAGGGGGCTCTGGCAGGAACTGAAGAACTGCCTTTTATCTATCAGGAATTGAAGCCCATGGGAGACCCATGCTGGAACATGGGAAGAGTGTGAGGAGGAAGGAGCAGTAGAGGCAAACCATCATGAACTGACCACAACCCCCATACCTTGTCCTTCTTTTCTTCTTGAGGCAACAATTAGATAAAAGAATCGGGAACAAAGGAGTGAAGTTGAGCCTGGAATGAAGGGGGGAGTAGGGAAAAGGTGTTTTAGTTTTGTTTTCTCAAACAAAACTAAAATTAAAGTTTCTATTATATTCTCTCTCTCTCCCTGCTCCCCCCCCCTCCCCCCCAGTTTTAGGTTTCTCACCATCCTACTCGATTTTTAATTGGCAATAAATTAAATTAATTTTCCCCAAGTCAAGTTTGTTTTCTCCTGTAACAAAGTAGGTTTTCCGTCTTATTTTCTCCTCCTACCCAGTGGAGAAGGGTGAGTGAGAGAGCAGCTGGGTGGGCATCTTGCTGCCAAACAATACCAACCCACCAAAAAAATGTAACTATAAATTGGACAATTTACTCATTATTATCCAGGAAGAAATAATTTGCATCAGATTTATTTACTCTTGGATAAAAATTATATAGATATTGGAACAAATATAATTTGGTTTTGATTTAATTTTGTGTAGGATTATATGGAGTTTTTACAATAAGACTCTAATAAAATACATGGAACACTGGGGAGGTGTAAGAGTGAAATAGCACTCTGGAAATAAGTGAGAGAATACCAAATTTTCTTGTATTCCCATTGTTTAAGGGGCCCGAGTAATTATTATTTTTTTTTCATTTAATTTTTCTGTCATGTGAAGATAGCTTAGAAGTATGTGAGTGTGTGGGTGCACACTATATAATAACAGGCCTGATTCATCTAAAACACTCAAGTGAGAGTTATGAGTTTTTGCTCTGCAGCTTTTCAAAGAAATTTAATTAAAATGAAATATTATATGGATGCAGAGGAAGGAGCTGGACTTTGTCAACTACACAATTGTGCACAATCAGCAATTACATATAGGTATAAGGAACATCTTTATTATTGATTATGTATTCATGTGTGATTTTAACTCAGTAGTAATATAAGAAAACAATTGTCTGAAGTAGCCTGAATGTCATTAACAGTGCTACAACTAGTAGCACAACAGAAAATTAAATATTAAAATTAAATATTTATGTTTGCGTTACTAATGTATTCCACTTGCAAATATTGGTGCAAAAGCAGACAAGGCAATGCATTTTAGTTATTCAAATGTGCATTTAAAATAAATTTAGATATTACTATGAAATTTTAAGATGGATTCTTTATTATCTGATTATGTATCTGATATACACTGGATGTGAAGAATGTAGAGATCACAAAACATGTACTTTACTATGAAATTAATCCCATAGAGAGCCCATTCAGAAGCAGGTTATCTGTCAGGAAATGGAGCCCATTGAAGAACCATGCTGGAACAGGGGAAAAGTGTGAGGAGGAAGGAACAGCAGAGACAAATCATTATGAACTGACACAACCCCCTTTCTTCATCCCCATCTGCTGCTTGGGGCAGCAAGTTGTTTTAAGCACAGTGAGATGTTACTGTAATATGTCCCACTGTACCTTTTAAATTATGTTTCTCTAGTAGTTTTTGTGATGAAATAAGCCACTGGAAATAGGAAGGAAGTATATCCAACTATATCTTAATATGGTCCCTACTGACATGCAGGATGACCTCCATTTTAATTACTATTCGATTCAACAGTCATTAAATGGTTGAGTGCAAAGTAGAAGTGCTTTAAATAGTAGCAAAAACTACTAGCATTATTAGCAAACTGTAAGGATGAAGTGAAAATAATGCCAAGGAAACAACTGGTCTGGAACCTAAAAAAAAAAAAAAAAAAAAAAAGATAAATAGATAGATAGATAGATAGATAGATAGATAGATAGATAGATTTTCCAGTACTTGTATTTTAAAATCTGTTATTTTACTGAATGGAGACATTTACCTGGCTCAAAACGGTGTTTTGGCAACATTCACACCTCAGCGTTAGAATCACCAACCTTTGTTCATTATCACAAGCAAGGAATTTAAGTGACCATGAACAATGCCTTGTATACTACGCGTCCAAATTTGTGATATATTAATCTGAGAATGCTTGGACTCTGTCTCACTGTATAATACAGTGAAGGTCTGGATGTGGCATTTGGAAACACATTCCAAATTTGTTTACCTAGCAGCTGAGGACTTCTGCATCTTCGTTTAAAGCAGCTGAGGACTTCTGCATCAAAGAATTCAACAAATCAGAGAAACAGTACTGTGCGTTATTTCTCTTATTACTGGTACAAAGTGAAGCTTGCGGTGCCACATGTTCACTGCATTTACTAGTTGTGAAACTAGGTTAAAGATGTTCTAAACTACAGGAGGTATCAAACAAGCATGAAAATATTTATACAAAAAAGAAATCTAACTTGTTAAATGGTACCCTTATTTACCGGATGACCAAGAATTGCAGAACTTAACATTTTTATTTTAAAACATCAAGTTAAATCAATAAATATACCTTTAAGCAACTAATTTTTTCAGAGGAAATTAGAAGAACATATTAATGTAAAGCAGTCAGGACTAAGGCTTTTACTATGAAGGTATAAATATGCAAAATTTCTTCTCTTGAGGCAAGTGACTGTTTTTACAATATTATGACATAACTTATAAAATCCCTTTATAAATTGGTGAATCAAATCTGCAGTCTTTTTTTTAGACAGTGTAAATATTTGACGTTCACAGAAATTTTGTTTGATTATGTAATATAGGATTGGACCACATTTCATTGACTGTTTTGAGAAAGAGAAGTTAGAGATGTTGAAGACTGATGCAAGTCAAAATCACTGAAGACATGACTATGATTGACTGAAGAAATGAATCTATCGCAACTTAAATGCAGATCAGGATTTCATGGATTTAATAGTAATGTACAGCAATACACAAACAAGTTCAAAATTAGTTTGATGATCGATATGATTTATTTTCACATTTTGAATAACATCTTCCATATTATTTATTGAACTTATATATTTTTATTACAGAATGTTTAATAGAGACTTTTTCTGATCTATCACTAACAAATTAATTTATTCACGATACAGCACCCAGTTTGTCAATCTTTGCTTTGTTTCTTTGAAAGATTATTCAATTCAAGCAAATCACTGACACCATTCATGCCTGAAATCAGGGCATAAACTACACCTGGAGATCTTAAAGAACCATAATAAATCGGCATTTTATCTGTATAAATCTCCACTAATGACCAGATGTATAGAGATGGCAGGTCATTCATACAGATTAGAAATAAAAATTGAGTCCAGCTAAGGACTCATAAAATCTGTAATCATTATTTAGAGCTTCAAAATTGTTACAGATTATATTATTAAATCTGTATATATTTATATTACAGCACTGCTCTCCAGAATATAATAGTCAACATAGATTTAACTTCTTGTACAGCGAGCTCCAATCGGCATTTTTGACTCTTCATTATTTAAATTTATTATTCATTATTTCTTTTATTATAAAGAGAATGATAAATTGTTTAAAGATGTACTTGTTTGGAAGTTATTATACTACTGGAAAGGAGTGACTAAAATTGCTGAAAAGAATATATGTAAGAACTGATGAGAAAATGGAAAGCACTGTCAAGCACAAGAAATAGACAAGGAACTGAGAAGAAAATCAATGGATCAAACCTTTCTCTGATTTATGCCCTTTACAAACACACAATGCTGGATTTCAATGGTTATAAATCATTGTGTCTCCTCTGGAACCAATGGAACTACATTTAGCCAATCTGAAGCTTTGTCCAACAGCTACAAAGAGTGTCAACAACTAGTGTACAGAAAAGAATTTGGCCGTGTGGAGGCCTGGGGCATTAATGAAAGTACTACCTGAAAAAAATAGCTGTGCTTATTTTTATATCTTTTCACTTATGACCATCAGTGGATGTAAATAAAATGCCTTTTTTTCTCCTGTCACTTAATGTTATCTTATTTGAAAACTCCAGCATAATCACTTAAAGTAAAAATACAATTTAATTGCTTAATACCATTTGCTCACAGACTGTCAATTCTGCTCTGTCAGTAGTCTCTTACTCAGTAGGTACTTGTCAATAAATAATATCATCCTCCTTCTTGAAAACTGTGAGGATTAAAAACAAAAGAGGAAAAAAAAAGCTGTTACCACTGTGGAATGGCAGTTCAGAGAGCTCTTACCAACAATAAAATGCATTGTTTCTTAGGGTCATTGCTGGTTTGCATCTTTTAAGTTACGTTGAAACACAAGCGCCATAAACACTAGAAAGGTTTCTTTTTCTGTATCTCTGTGGTGATAATAGGGACAATAGAATGCTTCCAGATTCTGACTGAATAGCATTTTTTTCTTCTGGAGAATTTTGATTGAGTTACAAACTAAAGTGGGAGAGAAGGGTCCCATTCGGAGAGGCTGCTGCCTATTGGCAGTCCATCTAAAGAACGTTGATGCTTCAGCACAGTGGCACTCTAAGGGAACCTGTGATTTTTAGGGCAATTGAAAAACAAGGGTCAGAGGTTCCTCTAGGAGTTGTATCAACCAGCTGCTAGTTTTATGGCACTAAGATATTTTAGATTAGGTACAGAGGAGTATAAGAGAGAATAAGTAGAGTTCATGCCCTCAGAGAAAGATACTGAGATGATAAGAGGGTTCTGCAAAAACTTTCATCTGCAAAATTTCTTATGTCATTTAGTTTTCTCCTTGTAAAACTCAATCAAATACCAGTAGGTAGATTTTTCTTGTTGTTGTTTTTTTTTGTTTGTTTTGTGCCAGTAACACTGTATGTTCTGGTCCCAGCTTTTAGGAACAAGTTTTTTATCATTTTATCTAGGTAAGATTAAAGGCCAAATAAATGGATAACATTTATGGGCTCCTCCCAGTATTCTGACAAATGGTCCATCCTGTACTTTGGCTACACTAAGAAGGGGACAGAAAATACACATTACAAATAACAGAGTAGTAGTGATGTGTATGCAGCGGGCCAATACTGACTAATAGCTAAACTAAGATGACAGCAACATGAGAAATGGCAAAAGTGAAAAACTGTACATAAAGAGAGGTATTACCTTTCAGAAATCCTGAGCAAAGTAGAATTTACTAGGGCAACCACATCATGAATAGCAAATAAGTGTATAAAGTCAGCAAAACTGAGACCCTTGGGGAAAATGTAAATGGGACTAGCTGTTTAATTTTGGAGTCGATGAGGGTGGTAAAGATGAAGAAACTAGAAGGTGAAACCAGCTGTATAAAGGGTATTAAATCATATGATTGGGGCTGAGTAGGGTATATATGAATCAGCCTGGTGTTTGATCACTACAGTTTGGAGCAGGACACTGGAACCACTTTTTCTACTGTATCTGTGTCTGACTTACCTTCATGATCAGGAGGGACAACTTACTTTCCTCTTCCTCTCCTTAGCACACTTAGTAATGTTTCATTAAAATGATTTTATTTTCTTTCTTATGGTGCCATGGCTTAAATACTAGTGAAAGAGAATCCCACTCCCTCCAACATTCCCATCCTGCCTTTATTCTGGGAAGGGTTTACATCTTTCATGTAAGAGCAGTAACTCAAACCTTTTAAAGCAGAGAAAACTGCTGGGTTACAGGGTTTCTCTTCAAAAGCCTCTGCATACTTGAAAATGGCAGGGATCAATGAATTGAATACTTCATTTAAAGGCCTTTTTAATAATTTTAAAATCATGATAGAAGTATTTGAAATACATTGTATTTTCCTGTCTTGTCTTCTCACGTAGACTATGTTTTTATTTGTTTTCAGTAAGAGTATTCTTGATTTTCAGCACTAGGAGAGGATTAAACTCACCTTATTTGCTCTTGCACTTAAAACCTTACAGTTCAAGCAAAGGAAGAAAACAGAAAAATAAAGCAAACTTTGTTTTTGAAATGGTAGCAAAGGGAATATAAGTGTTTAGCTTGGAATATGTAAGGGCAATAGTCGAAGGCTATTTTCTAACCTGCCATTTGAAAATGGCACGTTAAAAAATATAAAAAAGTTGGGTATATTTTTATATTTTTGATTAACAGCTTGCATATTTAATTATGTCTTCTTTAGTTAGCAGTTTTGAGATTATTTTTTTCTATATTAATGAGCTTTAGCCCATCAAAAAGGTTTTCCTGATATTAGAATCATAAAATCATAGAATCATTAATATTGGAAAAGACCTCCAAGAAGTCATCCCCTTCCCTTCTCCCCCCCCCCCCGCCCCCCCCGCCCAACCCCCCCAATATTACCCACTAAACCTTGTCCTGTACCACGTTCAGCCTTTCCTTAAATACCCCCATGGGCAGTAACTCCACCACCTCCCTTCTCTGAATCTACATCATAATAGACACCAATGTCACAGCAGTCCCTAGGGGATTCTGAGATGCACATACCCTAAACTTCCTCCAACAAAGATTTACAGAATTACTGCTTAGTACTTATATTTGAGCTTTGTTCTCCATGTAATATATTCATCTCTGTACTACTCTGTATGGCTGTACATCAACTGATAGCCATCAGGGTTAGTTTTTCAGTAGAAATGGTATTAGCTCTGATTAAAAGAAATAGTACCCAACAGAAGCAATTATCATCAAAGCTGAGATTCAAATACACTTTGTATAACTATTCTTAATACCACTATGTTCATGCTTTCTTGATATAGGTCTCCATTACCTTATCAAATGATAATAAACTCAAAAACTATAAAAAAGTATGACTTCTTGTTGCTCTTCAGAAAACAACAGATTAATTTAAATTTATATTTCTAACAGTGTTAGGCATATTTTATGTCAAAAGTTACATATAACATGTTTATTCACATCAGTTGTTCTTAACATTTCTTGGTATACCCACATAAAATCAAAGACTGATTTAAGAATAAGACATTTGCTCACCAGGTTCACATATGGAGGCATGGCCAAAAATCACAAGTGTCTGATGGTAGACTAAGTATGCACAACCTTCAAGAATTACCTTGACATGCCAGAACAGTTATTGGGACATGGGATTAGGTTCATTTTATGACTTGGAGTTGAAAAGATTTCTAAGGTCCTCTAATTCAAACACCTGCCGAAGGCAGGTCTAACTTTGAAGCTAGATCAGGCTGCTCAGGGAATGTCTTTCTGAGTTTAGGAAATGTCCAGTGATGATGGGCACCTTTTTTCCAGTGCTCCTACTGTTTGTAATGATTAACATTTTTAATTTTTAATATATTGTAAAGAACTTTGTTGCTGCAGTTTGTGATTGTTCTCATCCTTTCATGCTGCACCTGTAATAGTTTCACCTTCTTTATAGAACTTCTTAGGGAGTTAAAGACAGTAGTAAAACTGTTTTCACCTTCTGTTCTCAAAATGGACAAACCCAGCTTCCTCTGCTTTTTTGTGTGTTTTGGCTTTTGAGAGACACCACTTTTAACAGGTGGCCAGTTAGACTTAGGAATATGACTTCTATTCACAGGTCAGATTTTCTGACTTTGTATACTGCTGATTCATTCTGTATTTTCCTAATTCAGCTTCAAGGATGCCACTGAATTTCAGATACTCTACCCTGACCCAAACATCCAGTCATTGTGAAAGGCTCTCATGCTGATCTGGAACAACTTTACCCTTGACACATCTGTGATGACTGTTCCCTGTCACCTTCTTGTTCTTTATGCATCTGGACATGCCTTCCAGGAGGAGTCACTTCATAAATTTCCCTGGAATGAAAGTGAGAATGACCAGCCTGCATTTCACCAGGCCTTCCTTCTTGCCCTTCCAAAGATAGCAATATTTGCCTTTTCCCAGTCATCAGTGTCGTGTTAAGAGGTGTAGCTGATTAACCGTTATGGGCCCAGTTGGATTCAGGGTACTGAACTACCACAATCACAGATTTCACCAATAACACATTAACCGTTAGGGATCTGGTTGGATTCAGAACACTGAACTATCACAGTCACGGATTCACCAATAACATATAACCACCCTTACCTAGTCACACTTAACGAGAGATATAACAATGCAATCAAGCATGATTTATTACAGCAACAGGTATGCAGGTTCTTTGGATTGCCAGCGATAGTGACTGTCTGCAAAAGCAAGCTAGCATGCATGAAATACACAGGTGTTACAGGTGTTACAGGTGTGCAGCCTAGAAATTAACGTGTTAAAAGGATCAAAGACTATTGAAAGACTTATAACCAAGTGTTCAAATCTCACCCAAATGCGTCCCAATGCGGGGGAAGAGAGGCTCAGCCCGTCGACTGGTCCCAGGAGTCAGAAGGTCCTACGGATGTTGTAGTCCCTCGGGATGGTATCTCCCCTGACAGTGGTATCTTCCCTAACATCCCCTCTCTATTAAGGCCAATTTATACTATTTTCTATCTTTTAGGTGGACCTTGAGTGACTCTAGTCAAGCATATCTTAGTTATGATTAGTGAAAAGTTCTCCCGTCTCCATGTAAAGTAATAGGCTCCAAGAAATTCAGAGCGTATGCTCAGTGAGGGGTGGTTGCACCTTGGAGGAGGGTAGCTTTTGGGATGGAGGTGTGTTTTGGTATTATAATGATATTATAATGAGAAAAAGTACACTAGGGTACAGCATTTGTCAAAACATGACAGGTCCTTGGCTCAGGGTAGCAAAAAGTGCAGCTTATCGGTCTTGGTGTGCACAAGAACAATAGAGTCCCGACCTGGTCACAGAGCCTAGCCATGGTGTCTCCACTCCACTCTACACTCTGTACTGTTCCTTAGAGATAGCACACCAGGTTTTCCCAGCACAATAGCATCTAAGGTTGGAAGCCTAGGGAACACTCAGGTAATGCAGCTATGCCCTGCCCTGAAAGCCTCTTCAATGCTGTACATTTTTTTTTAAATGTGAATGTTAGTTTTATTTTCCTAGTTACTTCAGGCAATTGCACCACAATCAGGAATGTCCTCATCAGGAGCCTTCCCCTATTACTATCACTCTTCAAAGATGATAGAGAGTGGCACTGCAATGACATCAGCTCTCCTGGCTATTAATCATCTTCTTTCCTTTTTCCTTTTTCCTCTTTCCCTTCCTTTCCTCATTACCTTTCTCCTTCCTTTCCCCTTTCTACCTCCTCTCCCCTCCCTGTAGACTCTTCTAAAACAGTCCGTCAAGAGGAGAATCAGTTTTATACTTAAAAAGATAGAAAGAAGCCACAGGAGTTGAAAAGCAAGTTGCTAAAATATAGATTTTTCTGTTATCACCAGCAAATGTTAGATAAAGTTTTCACAAATGACCTCTTAACTGAGTACAATACAGATGGAAAACTCAAAGGTCAGCTACTTCGAAGATAAAGGCATTTGTTCATTAGTAGAAGATATCTTTGCAGTTTATGCCATCATTTATTGTACCACTATTACACTAAACAGATGTTCATTTTTTGAAGAACATAGAAACTATTCTTTCAGAAACATTGACCACTGATATAATGATTCACTTCTACCCAAAAATGGGTGCACTATAATGAGTTGCAGAACCAACACATGCAGTAGACCTGTTTAATTGGATCTCATCTTAATAAGTTGGCATACAGTGCTAGTGACATGTTGTGACATAGCAGTTTCATATTGTACCAATTCTTCTGTACTTAATTGAATTTGTCAAAACATAAAATAAAATAAAATAAAATAAAATAAAATAAAATAAAATAAAATAAAATAAAATAAAATAAAATAAAATAAAATAAAATAAAATAAAATAAAATAATAAAATAAAAAGATTGTTAAATGATTCAAGGACAATAGTAATCAAGATTCAAACATAATCTGCAATGAGTTGTATGTTGTTAACCACATATGAAATATCTCAACAGATTGCAGTTTAAAATGTTTAAAAGCAGCTATTATGCGTTATGTATTCAAGTGTCTGGGCTTTTCAACTCGTCTTGTAAATTAATAAACTAATGTGAGAAAGTCAGTCCTGACTGTATTGATGTGAATGGAAAAAAATTTCTTGGCTTCATTATCCATAATTATACTTTAAATATATCCTAGTATAAGAAATCAGCTGCCCATAAGGCTGTAAAAAAATATAGAAATAAGGCAAAACACACAGAACAGAGGTTCCAAACTCCATGTTCTTAGGGTCATACTCGACATTTTCCATGAGCTGGCAAACATAGGGTTCCTTTTTGTGGGGAATATGCTTTCACCAATGAGACTATAATTCTTTCACTGAAAAACAGTGCAATTTTTGGACAATGCAGTATTTCATTTTTTTTGGAAAAAAGAAAGAAAACATTACTGTGTCCAAGAAAAAATTCACAGTTCATAGTTAAGCTCTCAAAAAATCCTCTGAATATTGCAAATTCTGAGCTTTTTCTCAATGATATGTAAATAAGTTAGAGGAAGAAATATCCTGCACAGTTTTTGTCTTTGAGAAATCTGTAAACATGAATGTTTTTGCAAAGTTAGCCTTAAGCTGAAAGTAGACAGCTTATGGCTAGATCTTCATAGATACATTGAAGAATTATGGGATTCCCAAGTGGATGTAACTGGAGGATGCATGCTTACAGACAATTTGCCTGTACTCTCTGAAGGATGACAAAGCCAGTCTATGGGAAATCATTTGCTCTGGACTGAATTTCTAGATTACAGAACAGGAAAGCCAATACTTTACTCAGAAGTGATCTGTATGACATGATGCTCTCTCCCTTTGATGACTCTCATGAGTCTGATAGAACAGGTAGCTGACAAATAAGAGTACAGGGTTGATTGTCTGGGTTGTCCCGTTTGACTGGTGGCTAGCAAATGTGACACCCATCTACAAGAACAGCAGGAAGAAGGATCCAGGAAACTACAGGCTTCTCAGTTTGACCTCGGTGACAGGGATACTCATGGAGCAGATTAGCACCATGCAGCACTTACAGGACAACCAGGTGATCAAGCCCCCCATCAGGGGTTTATCAAAGGCAGGTCCTACTTCATAAACCTGATATCCCTCTACAGCAAGGTGGTATGTCCAGTGGACATGGAAAAAGCAAAGGATGTGATCAGTAAGGCTTTTGACAACATTTCCCACAGCATTGTCCTGAAGAAGCTGGCTGCTCAAGGCTTGGATGGGTATATACTTCATTGGGTTAAATACTGGCTGGGTGGCTGAGCCCAAAGAGTCATGGTAAGTGGAGCTAAATCCATTTGGAGGCCAGTCACTAGTGCTGTCCCCCAGGGCTCAATACTGAGGCCAGTTCTCTTCAACATCTTTATCAGTGATCTGGATGAAGGGACCAACTGCACCTTCAGAAAGTGTGCAGATGACAGCAAGCTAGGAGTGAGTATTGATCTGCTCAGAGGTAGAAGGGCTCTGCAAAGGGTTCTGGATAGGCTGGACCGATGAGCTGAGACCAACTGTATGAAGTTCAACAAGGCTAAGTGCAGGGTCCTGCACTTGAGGCACAACAACCCAATGCAATACTACAGGCTGGGGAAAGAGTGGCCAGAAACCTGCCAGTTGGAAAGAGACCTGGGAGTATTGCTTGATAGTCGGCTAAATATGAGCCAGCAGTGTGCTCAGGCGTCCAAGAAAGCCAACAGCATCCTCACTTTCATCAGGAACAGTGCAGCCAACAGGACTAGGGAAGTGATTATCCCTGTGTACTCAAACCTGGTGAAGCCACACCACAAGTACTGTGGTCAGTGTTGGTACCCTCCCTACAAGAATGACATTGAGGCCCTGGAGTATGTCCAAAGAGCAACAAATATGGTGAAGGGTCTAGAAAACAAATGCTACAAGGAGCAGCTGAGGGAACTGGGGTTGTTTAGCTCAGAGAAAATAAGTCTCAGGGGAGACCTTATCGTGCTCTTCAGTTACCTTACAGGAGGCTCTATCGAGGTGGGTATCAGGCTCTTCTCCCAAGCACCAAGTAATAAGACAAGGAGAAATGGGCTCAGGTTGCATCAGGGGAGGTTTTGGTTGGATATTAGAAGAAATTTCATTACTAACAAGGTTGTGCAGCATTGTAATAGGCTGCCCAAAGTGGTTGAGTCACCATCCCTGGAGGTGACTCAAGAAAAGTGTAAATGTAGAACTCAGTAGCATAGCTTAATGATGGACTTTAGTACTAGGTTAAAGGTTGAACTAGATGATCTTAAAGGTCTTTTACAACCTGAATGATCCTATGATTCTACGATATCTGTGTGCTTACTGGCAAAGTGTAGTAAGCCCAGATTTATTTCTTTGTAATGCCTCCTGTGTTGAGTGTAACAATCACATACATGAAACTGAAAATGCAAGGGAGTTGTGTCTGCTTTAGCTATGTCAATCTGTCAACCTCTTGAATTTGTGAGAATGAATCAGGCTCTGGCTTCAGCTAGAGTTGTGTCCTCTGCAATGGAAAATCAGTGAAGTTTGACAGCTCAGGGAAACGCTGCATGTGCTAGCAGCAATATTAAAACAAGCAAGTATACGCTCAACCTTTCTGACTACTTTCTGTTAGCAAAGTGCCATCTTAGTAACCAGATACTATTCTTCTTCATAGTGTACCACTGATGTGTCATATATCACATGTATCATATATGTCATATCATATTGTATCAGGAATTATACACACTATAGCTTCATCAAATCATTACCAGAATAAGTTGGTATTTTTTTGTACACATTGATGCATTGATGACATCAATACTTGCAACATCTTGCTTTATTTGTATGAATAGACTACATTTTTTGCAAAATAGTGTCCAGTTCATTCAACAAAACTAACCAAATTATACCTGTCTCTATCTAGAAAAGCAGTAGTCAGTGTAAGACTTGGATATTACTTTACACTGAGGACAGGGAACTTAGTGGTGATGCTAATACTAATTCTTATTCTTAGGATATTTGTACGAGATAAGAAAATACAATGAATAGGATAAAAATAGAACAAAATGATGTTAGAAGCTATTGGTAGCCTTCCACTGAGTTTGGTGCATCCAGGATTTCACTGTGATGTTCTAGAACTTTTCAAAAAGTATGCAAAGTCATTTGCAGGAACTAGTCCCTCTCAAGAATGAACAGCTAATCAGTTGTCCTTTAGATTAGAACAGATATGGCTGACCCACATACATTTTAAATCCAATATTTACATCAGGAATCACACTTATTTAGAAAAGCCAGAGTTCCAATGGCACTTTATGTACTACTACTACTACTACTACTACTAAATTTCCCCCTAGGAACCTCATTGTCATCATAATTATAATCTATCTATATATATATTATATATTCTCTATTATATTTTTTATTTATTTATTTTTTTGGTGCAGGGGTGGGTCTTAGGCCAAACCCTGTTTCAGTCTCACATTTTCACTTTTAGCTTCTACTATAAAGATTTAATTTCATTTGTTTCAGGCTTTCTGGGAGTAACAGTGAGATGAACTACAGGCTTTTGTGTTTGTGGCTGTTTTATCACCACTAACACGCTTCTCATGCTTCTGTAATCTACAACAGGCTTCTCTCACCTAACTTGTCCAAAATGCTGTGAACACAGTAAGGGATAGGCTAGTGCCTCCTGTTCTGGTTGTATAGTGTTACTCAGATGATGGAAATTCTTTTCAAAATGATATCTGCTGATGTGTAGAAGATGTGAACAGGCACAAGTCTCTGGAGCCTGATGACATGCAACCCAGAGTCCTCAGGGAACTGGCTGATGTAGTTTCCAAGACTTTCCATCATATTTGAAAAGTCCAGGCAGTCAAGCGAAATGTGTAGTGACTGGAAAAGGGGAAACATCACTCTCATTTTTAAAAAGGGTAGAAAGGAGGACCTGGTGAACTACAGATTGGTGAGCCTCACCTCTGTGCCTGGGAAGATCATGGAAAAGATCCTTCTGGAAGCAATGTCAAGGCACATGCAAGACAAAGAGTTCATCTAAAACAGCCATCACAGCTTCACCAAAGGCAAATGGTGCCTGACCAATCTGGTGGCCTTAACAGTGGAAGACTGACCAATTTGACACAATCCCACACAACATCCTTATGTTCAGATTGGAGACATATGGATTTGAAGGGTGGATATAGAACCGTCTGGTTGAATACACCCAAAAAATTATGGCAAATGGCTCTATATCCAGGTGGAGGCCAGTGATAAGTGGTGTTCCTCAGGGGTCTGTCTTGAGAATGGTGTTGTTTAATATTTTATCAATGACATAAACAGTGGGATCAAGTGCACCCTCAACCAGTTTGCAGATGAAATCAAGCTCAGTGGAGCAATTGATACAACAAAAGGAAGGGATGCCATCCAAAGGGAACTGGACAAACTTGAGAGTGCAAGGTGCAAGGTGCTGCACCTTGGTCAGGATAATCTCAGATGTGAATACAGACTGGGAGAACTCATTGAGAGCAGCCCTGCAGAGAAAGACATGGGGGTTCTGGTGGATGAAAAACATGACATGAGTCAGTAGTGTACTCGCTCATGTCAGCAGTACTTGCTCCCAGAAGATCCTAGGCAGTGTCAACAGAAGCATGGCCAGCAGGTCAAGAGACTTATAAAAAAGATGGAGAGTGAATGTTTGCATGGCCACATAATTATAAGAAAAGGGGAAATGGTTTCAATCTAAAAGTGGTAAGATTTAGATTAGATGTTAGAAAGAAATTCTTCACTCAGAAGGTGGTGAGGCACTGGAACAGGTTGCTCAGAGAACCTGTGGGTGCCCCATCCCAGTTCAAGGCCAGGCTGGATGGGGCTTTGAGCAATCTGATCTAGTGAGAGATGTCTCTGCCCATGGCAGGAGGGTTGGAACTGGGTGATCTTTAAGGTCTTCCAACCCAAGCCATTTTATAATTCTATGATATTCTATAGCTGATGTAAAACTAAAGTGTAAAAATATTTTATCCCAAAGGACCAAAGGACCTAACGTTTACAAGTATCTTAAGTGTGGGAGACAAGAGGAATTCGGCCAACCTCTTTTCAGTGGTTTGTGGGGACAGGACAAGGGGCAATGGCCACAAAATGTATCACAGGAAGTTCTGCACCAATGTGCGAAAGAACTTCTTCACAGTAAGGGTGATGGAGCACTGGAACAGGCATCCCAGGGAGGTTGTGGAGTCTCCTTCTCTGGAGATATTCAAGGCCTACCTGGGTAACCTGCTCTAGGGAACCTGCTTTGGCAGGGGGGTTGGACCCAATGATCTCTTGAGGTCCCTTGAAGTCTACCTCTATGGGATAAGCATCAGAATGAAGGCTTTAGACCTCACTCCTGTATAAATTGACAACTACTCAGCAGGATTCTCTGTACAGAGTTTATCTGTAACTCTTTCGGTCTCATTCCTCTCTGATTATAAGATGAATATATTCTTACACAGCAACAATGTAAGCTTTGTCTGCTCCTTTGAGGAAGAAAATAAAGAAAGACCTCATAAAAAATAAAAAGGAATCCTTTATCTTATGGAAATTTTTAGGATAATATTATCTCCTTTAAACGACCACATACATCTCTTTCTTTCACATTTAAATGCATTTCATTTCTGTCAGATATAAAATTCTGATGTCATAAATTCAGTATAATGCTTAAAATGTAATATTTTTTCATGCATTTGAGTTTCTTGTTTTGTTTTGTTCCTAAATTCAGTTATTTATATATATATATATATTTCATTATAAAACTGAAATGAACTTTAAATTGAAGATTAGACTTAGGAACCTAAAATTAGAAACATAATAGCAGATTTCTTTGATCTGTCCAGATTTATTTACACACAAAAAATACTTTTTACTTTACTTTTTCTGAAATAGGAATAGGCATTATAAAGTCAACAGCTTTTAAGAAATTTAGAGAACTAGGATTTCAGGATATATTTTTAGACCTAATGCAAGACTTCTGAAGTATATGTGTGCATTCTATTAAATCTTTGAGTACACAGTGTTTCAGTTAAGGATTCACACTTTTCTTCATCTTTCAGTAATGGTTGCTATTTCGTTTTCTCTGGATAACTCAATAGGATAAGTTGCTTTAATTAGCTGACATTAAAATATTAAACTAAGCATTTGAGAGTTAGTGTATTTCACAGAATGAAATGAAATGCCTTTCTGTTTATTTTGGTTGTCATTGTGGATTTTTTAGCAAATGAATAATAATATCTAGTGACTCATGTCTGCAATATTAAATTATGTCTCACCTAACACTTATTTTTCTGTATTATGCGTTGTATGAACTGGATAATTAACTAGAAATGTATTTATTCTAATTTTCCATTAATTTGTGGACAAAATTATGTCTTCTAAATTTAGCAGCAGAGTTATCATCCACAAATAATGACACTGTCAATGTTTAAATCACTTGACTGTAGTACGCTTTTTATACTTCCATTGTTCCAATGTTGCTTCATACTGCCTTGAAAATTATCAAGCAAAGAATGGACAATTACACTTCCAAGTGGGTAGTAATTAAGAAGCTTGGAAACATTTTGGTATTTGCATGTATTTAAGGCATCAATGGAGAAAATGATGCCTTTTCAGGTAAGTCTCAGTCTAAAAAGATGTCCATTTTAACTAGGAGCTTATATATTGTTGGCAATATAGAATAGTCTTGTCCTGTCACAATATACCACTTCAACAATGGGCAAATCTTGGAACATAAGATCACTATTAAGTGATTGATGTGAATATCTATTGTTGACACTACAGAATGCTGTTCCTTCTTTTTTTTTGGCACCTGTTTATTTTATTTTATTTTATTTTATTTTTTCATATTTTGGTGGGTTTTAGAAATACAAAATGTATCAGTAATTTTCTTCTCAGAGGCTATGCTAAAATTATTTAAACAGTCATATCCATGATGTCTTACATCTGACATTCCATTATAAGTAGCTGAGAAACTTCTACTCCATAAACTGCAGCTCATGATATTTATTTCTATTGGTACTGAGCCATGTAAAATAATTTCTCTACTTATTCTAAGTTCCTTCTCCTTTACCAACACTACCATTACAGACACTGTCAGGGACACAATCTATACAGGATGCAATCAACCAATTAAAAACACACAAATGACATTTGGATGTAACCTTTGATCATGATCTTTTGCCTGCTTCCCATCCTGTGTTTATTGAGCTATAGTCACATATCTTTTCTAGTTTCTCATCATTATACTGTAAAAATAATATCTGAATAATGGTGTGATCATAAAAATGAACTTGCATCAAATTGTTTAAGACAGTTTAGGGCTGTTCTCAAAATATAGTTCAAAGTTGTATGTTTATTTCAGTGATGGTTAAAATATTTTCTAAGTGAAATTACAGACACATTTTATGTATCCCTATACATATATAAAGATGTGTATTGAGATACATGATATATATACATATACATTTTGCTTATAAAAACATTTTCTTGAAGTTGAATGTAAAGAACTTAGTCAAGAAAACAGCAAATGAGAAATTATGTCCTTCAGCAAAGAGAGTACAGATTCAAGTGAGAGGATTTGCAGTTTATATATTAGCCATTCCCTGTTCTTTTTTTTGACTGATCAGTTTTCATACAGAAGTCTCAGTCTATGATCTGATGAATTATGGGGAATTTAACATTGTATTAATTTCAGATCTCTTTTGCAATTCTTGTTAAATTGTAGTAATAAGCCCAGTACTGCCCAGTACAGTCCACCTTCCCTAGTTTCATCGGATTAAAAATTGCACCTGTTGCACAATATAATGAAAACCTGTAAGAACTTCAGTTGTCATTCATGTATGTATTACTGAGTCTGGATTTTTGGAGAGCTGTGATAAGATCTTTTCAGTCTGTGTTTGAAGAAGTTGATGCGATATTATTTAAAGACCGGTGCTAAAGGTGTATTTAACAAATCTTTCCAATAAAGCATATTGGTATTCATAAATGCCACGCTTTTATTGTTCACATTAATGTACCTTTCCAGCTGGAGATTAGTATCATAATTACTATATTCTACTTTCTTATCTGGATTTACTGCTTGAAATCAGATGTCTAGTACAATATCAGATTTTAACAGACAAAATCTTGACCACAAAGCTACATATGTATTTTTTATTTGAGACAGGTAATGCAGAACAGTTTTAGGACTATACAGAAAGTGTTTTGTTTTATTTTTGAATGTTATGATTAGCTTTTGTCTAAATATAATACTTTTATTATAAAATCAGTGGCATTATGAAATGAAATAATCTAAACTTGAACATTCCTGCCCTTAGTTAGAGTCTTTCACAGAGATTATAGTGTTTAATTTAGAAACCTTGGTGGAAGTTGATTTTTTTGCTCTCCCAAATTTTACAAGCTTTTTCAAATTTAACAGAAAGAATCTATTTCACTCATCTCAAACACCCAACAGGTGACACGGCAAAATCTAAAAACAATTAACAATTAAACATTGCTATTTCTTTTTATTTGCGTAACTGCTAAAAGGCATAAAATATTGTTTCCAGGTAAGTTGGCAGTATACTGGGATGTTCAGTAGGAAGGCAGGTATTGATTTTTGATTGAAAAAGAAACCAAAATAAAACAAATATTTTTTTTCTGCAGGCCATGAAGTATAAGTAGATTTTCTGAGTCACCCGTTCAGTAACAGTTTATAGTAATCTTTATTCCTCTGCCACTTCTTCCTTTAATATTTCTATCCACTTTTTTGATCATCCTGTGGGGTTTGGTAAAAACCTTATGTTGGTGTGCTCCCTTGTCACCAGGGACTGCGCATGTCCAGGTAATCTTTACTGGTATAGAATGTAGGATGACACCAGTTTCACCACAACTATGGCATTACTTCAGTCACTCAAGTTGGATTTGGTTTCTGGTTTGGCTTTTGGTTAATGACACCAAATCCCATGAGGATTTTCATGGACTATTGAAATACCGATTCTGGGAAAAATTAACTAATTAATTAATTAATTATTTTTAAAAATAAAAGAAAATAAAAGAAAAGAAAAAAAAAAGAAAAAAAATGCCGTTTCTTTGCAAATATTTTCCATTCATTTTTTGCTATACCAAAATGTTTGTAAAATTGCAGTTTCTATAGAAAGCCCATGATTAAAGGACATATCAACAGTAATTTCTTGAGAAGCTGAAACCTTTAATCTTCAAATGGCTACTTCTAGAGTCTTGCCAAGAGTCATCTGGAAAGGATAAAGCTAAAAATATAATTACAGGAAAAAGCAGTCTTAGGGCTGTTTCACTGCTAATAGACAAGACGATGTTAAGCTGTGTTACCAGACAGAAGATGTGGCAGCTTGGGGATCAGCTAGTTTAACAAATTAGGAAAATTGCTTATATGAAAGAACAAGATTAAAGAATGTTAGCATTAAGTGCAAATCCAAGTCTCAAACTAGAGTCCTGAATGGTCTATATGAATAAATAAATAAATAAATATTACCTGAGGCAACACTTATTCCACAGTCTGATGACCTACCACTTGGCAGCTGCTAGTAACATCTGAGTGGTGAGACAGTATTCTGTACCCCAAATATATAGACTCAGAAACTACTCCTAAGAAATTCTGAGGGGTTCATTGGAGTAGGTGTTGCATATTTTTTAACACAGAAATGAATAATCATGTGTGGGAATTGCATGCCCGGTGTGGAAAAAAAAAAAAAAAAAAAAAAAAGTAGAAAATAAACCCATAGTTATTGGTAAGAAAAAAATCTCATAGAACAAGATGGACTTGATATATTTATTTCATAAATAGAGCTTAGATATATCAGAGAGAAGGAAGGTAAACAAGGATGTTGATCAGAGGAAGTTTCATATGACTTCATGAAGGTACTGCCCTTGCTTCTGAGTTACTGTCCCTCATCTGACTCACAGTAACCCTCTCTATGCACATCATAGATCATAAATGTGAAGCAAAATGGACTTATTTAAAACCCAGTTGTTTCCTTCCTATGAAGGTGCAAATACAAGACCTCTTACTGTGCCTCAGCTAAGGGCAAGCTTCTTACTAGTAAAAGAGCTGTAACCTCTTAAGGACATCTTAACCCAATCAACCCTTACCTCATGACCACATCTACTTTCTCAAAAATTTGGCAATTTGAGCTTTGAAAGTTCCCTTGGGAACTGCCTCTTTTTCCTAGGAAAACTTATAACAGGGAACACTGTGAGTAAATGTCTTTCAATGACAGGAAAATGTATTCACGTAGAGGCAAGATTTAACAATATCAAGAAGCAGTGTCGAAAAGGAACGTTAACAAAATTGCTTTAAAACATTCACATCTGTAATGATTAGTGTAGTGAGACCCCTAGACGGGATCCATTTGGAAAATGGAGGACAAACTTAAAAAAAAAAAAAAAAAAAAAAAAAGTACACCTCAAGTACTGCCTTTAGCTCTGGGGCTCCCCATATAAGAAAGACTTAGACATATTAGAAAGAGTCCAGAAGAGGGCCAAGGATGTTCAAAGGACTGGAGCACCCCTCCAGCAGGCTGAGGGTTGTTCAGCCTGGAGAAGAGAAGGCTCCAGGGAGACCTTATAGTGGCTTTTTTTAAAGGGGACCTGTAGGAAAGTTGGGGAGGGACTCTTCATCAAAGAGAGTAGTGATAGAATAAGTGAAATGGTGAACTGAAAGAAGGTAGATTTAGATTAGATGTTAGAAAGAAGTTCTTTACTCAGAGGGTGGTGAGGCACTGGAACAGGTTGACTAATGAAGCTGTGGATGCCGCATCCTGAATGTGTTCAAGACCAGGTTGGTTGGGGCTTTTAACAACCTGGGAGGTGGGAGGTGTCCCTGTCCATGGCAGGGAGGTTGGAATTAGATGATCTTTAAGGTCTTTTTCAAAGCAAACTATTCTTTGTGATTCTGTGTGTGAATCTAGTATATAACTATCAATGAAACTGATAGAATGACTGTTGATGCCTGTATTTGTAAGGTATGAACATAGAAACAGAATTAGAGCACTTTTAACTTCAGGATAACCTTCCTGTAGTCTAGTAATCTGTCCTCCACTGCACCATTCCAGAGACAGATCTTCACTTCCTCCAGCTGTGACTAGCTGCCATTCCTGAACACCTGTCTTGAAGAACTGCAACACAAACAAAATTGTGACAGGAGCTGTAAGAGGAGTCTTCTTTCAAAGGCTTCAGAATCACTGAAACAGAATGCAGAGAGAATCAGAGACAGCATGTAAGACGAGCTATATTGAGTTATATCAAAGATGCCGTTGTCTGTATAAGAGGTTAAAAACTACCAAAGATAAGAGACTAAGTTCAGTATGTCCAGTAATTTTCATACATACTCAGTCTACAATCTTTTTGTGATTTGGAGGCTTTCTGAACAATATATCACTTCTGCGTATCATTGTCATTTTTATTATTGAACACATCCAGTCCAACCTTGAACTTACTTAAACTCTTGGCTTTCCAGAGTGACAAAGAATTCCAAATTATTACTGCATGTTTCAGAGGGAACAATTACTTTTTATTATTTAGTTTTAGTTCTTTCTGATACTGTCATTTGAATCCCTTACTTTATTGTACTGGAAGAGACAATGAACAGATTTTTTTTTCACTCCTCTGCAAATCCCTTAACTTTGTAGATCTGTATCCTATCTCCCTTGATTGCTTCTTTTTCATACTGAAAAATCCTAGCTAATTTACTTGTTTCTTGGATGTAAGAAGGTCCATTCTTGTGATGACTTGTAGATACCTTCTAGACTCTTACCTTTCAACCTGCCACCACATCTTTGGCACATAGAACTAGTATTTAAGTAGCAAGTGAATCATGCATTTATTCAATGACATAATCATTTGCTATGCTTTTCACTTCCTTCCTTTCCTAATAATTCTTGGCATAGGATTTATAATTTTGTTCTACTCGATTTGCTTTCTCTAAGACCACTTGAAGTAAGGTTGACAAGGATGAAGTTACCAAAAAGCTGTAGAAAAAAAATAATAATAAAAAAATAGGTCTTTGTTGTCTGACAAAGCCTTCTTTGGTTGGAAAAGTTATATATATTCACTGAAATATTTAAGCTTCCTGTCAGAAAAGAAACTGGTGGATCTGAAGATACCAGATCATAGATGAATTTCTAGATTATGGGTTGTAGCTGTGCTTCATATTGTCATAGAAATGATTAGCAACTGCAGCATGTGAATGCAGACACAAAAAGACTGCTATATCTGTCCTTACTAAGAGAGTTCTATGGATCAGTTGTGGATCAGGACCCTTAGTGTTTACTTACTATATTGCTTCAGAAACTATCCCACTCCAGTAAATTATAATGTAATCTAGACACAATATTGAAAAGTTATTACATTCTAAGGAGTTCAAGCCTATTGACAACCTAATGTCCAAACAACACCAGAACTGATTCAGTAGTAATCCACTCTGTTATAAAGGATGCTGCAGTATCGATACCAGGTGTTTTGAAAAATGTCCCAAAACATCATTACAAAGATTAAGCTTCAAACAGTCTTTACAGGTTGTTTCCTTCCCTCCCCAGTAAAAAGAGTACATTACTTTAATCTTTTAACGAGTAAATCATAAGTGGTATTTTCTTGCCCCAAAATTGTTCAGCCACCATAAGCAATATTGAAAACAGTGTCCTTGGAATGGAGTGTTTTTAACATCATTGGTCTTGGAAAAGTCATCTGTAGCTAGATGTATAGGGCTCTCTCCACTTGTGCTGTTCCTAAGATATGGTTTAGCTATCCAAAAAGATATCTGAAAAATGCATGGAAATGTGATGCATAAAACAATACTGAAACAAGAGTTTAACTGATTTAGGATACTGGTTCTGCTACTGTATCATCTGCAGTCTTGAAAACTCCATTTAAAATAATAGGTAGTGACTAATAACATAGTACTGACTGCTGAAGAACTAATGTCATTTAAGGTCTTCTTGACAGTATAACTGTAGACACACCACCAGAACTTGATTATGAGAACTGTCTGTACAAAGTTGCCTGTAGAAGTGGAAACTTAGGTGGCACCACTTAGAAACTCATTCTCTGTGTTTCTAAAGGTACTTAATACCCAATGACTGTTTGAGTCAAACTATATATGTAGTGCTTTGGAATTCCTCTAATATAATACCGTATAGCCTGAGTGCAGCAATGTGTCTTTATATATTTGCAATTTTATATTACAATAGTATATTGGTAATAAACAGTAATAAAAAATCTCTAAAGGATGTTTGCATACTTCAGAGAAGTACTAGGATATTCTGTTCTACTAAAAATTCAAAATGTCATTGTTTCTTAAATTATTGTAAACAAATATGGTTGCAGATACACTCATCAGAGCATTTTGTTATGGCTTCTGTGTAAACAGACTGGTATATATTTACTTCATGCTGCTTGTTGTTGTTGATGTTTTTGGTTTGTTTTGTTTTTTGAGGGGGTTACTAGTTTCAGAATATTCACTTGAAGTTGAATAGATCAAGAGAGTTTTTCAGTCCTAACTTAGGAGCTGTATTATGAGTATTCAAAACTCTTAGAAAGTCAGGCAGTGGGGAAGTCAGACTTGACCCTGTATATGAAAGAAGGAGCTACCTGCTATGAGGGCACCTGCTGTTGTGATTTGAGCTGATGAAAAATTAATGTGAATTAGCTACAGTAAATGGGGTTGACAGTGGCTCTTTCTATGAGCAATCTTGCTTGATTAGCTGGAATTTAAACTTGGGAGTCTTTTTTTCTTTCAGAGTCTTGTATGATAGACTAATCCCAGGTAAATCAGAAGAACCCTGGGCATGGTGGGAATCTTCAAGAAGAGTCATCTTTCTACATGTTAAATTGTTTTCTTTGAGGGATGCAATTAAAAAAAATAACTTCAATAGTAGCAGAAAATAACTTTTTAAAGCTTGATTTGGTTAATGATTTGGTTTGATTAATGGGAAGTATGGTTTATATTTTATTTAGCCTTCTGAGGTTAGAAAGCTATCCATGACCTGATACAAAAATCAAGGCTATTCTTTGGGAACATGGAGAAATAGTAATGATTTTTTCAAGTTACAACCTAGCATTTAGCTTCTGCTGTTATTTTATATCTTGTTAGACTCTTTAGGAAACTGATTTATAAGAAAATACTTTAACATTTCACATTTAAACAAACATAATCTGACGGAACTTTGAGACATCATGCATATCTCAGCCTTATTTCTTAGTCTGTCCTGTGAGAAGATATTAGAGACTCTTAATAACATAACCATGCTAAGTGGAAGACACAGTTGACACTAACATCAGATTGTGTTGCTTACTGGGACTACAGAGGGATTTTAGTATAATGGAAATTTCATGTTATAATATGGGTTATATTGCTTAAGTTTTCTTTTATATGAAATAGAATGTCCGCAGTGCTTCCTATGAATGTAGAAACAGTTGTTTATTCATGGTCTCTTGATGCATAAACTAAATGGTGCTAGTCCAAACTAAGCAATTTGTGTCTTGGCTTTCCACAAGGAGTTGTTCAGGAGTTTCATTGCCCTTCCACCTCATCTTGAGATATGGAATCAAGGTTGTGTGCATAGTTTCTAATATATATTCATTATCTGTGTCTGTATACTGAGGATTTTGAGGAAGTGTCTAGTTCTGTGGATTGATCTGTGTCAGTAATCACAGCAACATTTTTGTATAATCTTTTTTTACTAGTGTATTCACCATTATCCTCTAAATCAGCTCAGAATATCCAGAACAATAGGTCCTTTAGTGAGTAAGTGAGCTCAACATGGAATTCTCTGGGATTAAAACACCTTCCTAATTAGCTCAGCAGATTTTGAAATAGCATAACTAATCAAAAGAGCAATAACTAATCACCAAGAGCAGATTGGTGGTAGCAGTATATATAAACGGAGTCTTGATCTGAGCCTGTCAGCAGTATGAAACAAAACTTCTGCATTGCAAAAATATTAACCAACCTCACAACTCTGCTATTTGACTTAATTGGAGAAAAATAACAATATATTTAAATAGAAATTATTGCAATTATTAATATAGTACATGCAAAATGATTCCTCTAAAAACAATTCCTACAACTTAAGTTACTTTGAACTCACTTAAGAGAGAAGTTGTGTGCCATGCTTTGCATAGTTTTTATTAAATTACGTTAAGATACCGGAATCAACAGCTACTACTAGTATTTGCTGTTCAGTCCAGCACTTTTATTTTGATAGTTGCAGAAGGTTCAACAGAAGGTTAGCTCTGTAGTAAATGTGCTATTGCCATTGCTACTAACAGGCCACAACCTTGTACTAGCTTAGTTAAGCAAGGCCTAAGGACTTGGTTAGCCTTATCTAGACTTTTCTGTTCTTACTCTAGCTATTTTTTGCTGAAGCTGAAAACTGCGCAATAGTTAGGTAACAAGAGTGTAACTTCTCTTTAGCTTTATTTTAGCTTTATACCCTGAATAAATTATACCATAATTTATTGCTGAAAATTTATTTAGTGTAAAGCTCTAAAAAAGCCAAAGTTCTGAGCCTAACAGCTGTCAGAAAAGCTATCATAGCTCTCTTCTGAGCAGCTGACTTCAAGTCAACAGATATTTCTCCTGATCATAGGAATAGTTTTGGTTTACAGGACTGCTTGCTAGGAAAGGTGCAGAGCTGAAGCTGTTCTGGTGGTTGAATTATGCCAGTGCACATGTTCACCAGACACGGTTGATAATGCTTTAAACCGTGACTGTTTCTGAAGCAAAATTGTAAAACTGCACAGCTGCTGATGTGTCCTGCCAAAAATATTGAAGAGTGGGAACACTGGGTCTTATGGGCAGATCTGGCTTTTTCTGATCCAACTCCCCTTCCTTCCTCACCCCATTTTTGTGGGATTTTTTTCCTGTGTTATTGGGGCAGCTGCAAGTGGCTAAATATGGCAAAATTCCTTGTTAGTGAAGAAAGAAATCAAGGAAGATGGGGTCTCTCTACTGGGAGAAGGGCAGGTGGTAATGGGCAAAGCTAGAGTTTACACAGAATTGCAGAGCCATGATGGACAGAGTGGCAGAGAAGGAAATAATTGCCTTGTCTCTGAGCAGATAGGTTAAATAATATTGCTTTGCTCCTATGTCTTTCAGCTAGGAAAACAAAATCCTGGACAGCACGGATAGCCTTGTAGTGCCAACCCTAGCCAAAACACACACTAGGGATAGTTGCTGCACGTGCAGGAGTGCAATGTGCTCAGAGCAAAATATGTGCTTCCCCCATCTCTTTCCTGCCTTTTGCCAGGCTCACACAGCAATGAGCCTCTTTTTGTGAGATCTGAAAAAGGGAGCAGTAAAGTAGGATATCTGAAGCAGATCAAGTGGAAGACAAATTATAGGTATATTCTGACCTCTCTTCTGAAAGATTTTCAAATTTTTTTTATTTTTTTTATTATTTTTTTTAGCACAGTTATTTCAGATTTCCTGAGATTTCCCTGCTCAGCTCTCCCTGAAGCACGGTGTGCCAGCCTGTTGTTCAAGGATTGACACAGATGTGTTTGCAAGTACCCTGAGGTGGTAGACCAGTGGTTCTCATACAGGGTAGGGTTCCCCTACACTTGGGCAGCTGTCATCCACCCCAGGCAATCCAGTACCACTGCTGCAGCCTAGAAAATGAACATTTGCCTGCTTTCTGGCTGCAGAGGACTTGAGGGCAGCCAGCTGTCTCCTTTAGCTGTCATTATTTCTTGGTTCTTAAGAAATCAATAGTGAGTATAAATAAAACCATTTTTATTTCAGGCTGTCCACCAAGAAGGTGGTTTTCAGTATCTGCTGATATTCAAATATTAACATCTGACAGTTTCAAATATCTTCACCTGTAGTGGAAATTCTTCTGGGTGGAAATATCTTTCTGTAGTGGAAATTTCTTCAGAGAAAAAAAAATAAATAAATAAAAAGGAAAAAAATGTATTTAACACCTTTAATTCATTTTCTTCCTTACTGTATTAAGTATCTGATTAAGTATCATAAGTCACACCTTTTATTTGGGACATATTGTCTACATTTCTGCAGCTCAAGAATACAAAGCATTCAGACCCAGTCCTAACAGAGCTAGGGTTTTATTGATGTACATACATACAATAAGTATCTCACTAGGTTAAATCTTTGGATCTGTAGAAACTATCTCATTTCGTAGGAATTTTTCACCCATTCTTTCAAATTATATTTCTTGGCCTAATAGTGGAGAAGGCTATATTCCATGATATGTTGATGGGGGGTTGTTTTGCAAAGAAGGAAGTGCTTTCTTAATATTTTGTTTGTTTGTTTGTTTGTTTTTGTTAGTTTGTTTGTTTTGTTTTGTTTTGTTTTTTCATTTTAAGAAATGCCATTAATTAGTAATTGCTATTAATGAGTAACAGATAAGCCCTTTCCTATTTCCTTTTCTGTCTTGGCTTCTAGGGAGAAAACAAAACAAAACAAAACAAAAAACAACAACAACAACAACAACAACAAAAACTTGCAGTAAAACTTCTGTCACTGTAATACAATTGATAGTACAGGAACTCTGGCACTGAAAAAGCTGATTTCTCTAGCCTTAGAAAACAGATGATCTTCAACATACAATCCCAAAGTATGGATCATGCTTTTGAACTGTGTTATGGCTACAGGGAGAAAACCCTCTAAAACCACTGAAACTACTTTGAAAATTCATCTTGTTTACAATAGCACCTGCAACACACTTAAATACTTTTTTTTTTTTTTTTTTTTTTTTTCTGTCATAAGAAATGCATAGATGTACCCTGGATATACTTTCAGTTTGATTTCAGTAGAGAGTAACAAAGAAATCCTTTTCACCTCTGGGGTGAAAAAAAATTGTGTCTATCTGTCACAGAGCAAGTAACACAGCATTGACCTGCAATTCTGTCTTTTTTCTCTTGGCAGCTGAGTCCTTCTTTTTGTTGCTAGAGTTGTTTCTTGACTCTTTTCCCACATTATCAGTTATAACAACTTCCTGCCCTCCAACATGTTGACAAATTGCCTAATGCTTCTCTGAGCAGTTGCCCAGTAGGGATACCTTTCTTGAACATCTTTGATCCTAAAAGTTCTCTGAGTCACTCTCAATATAAAGCTAGAGCTGATAGCTGTGCTATCATCTGAAATAAAGACATTGGGACAGAGTGCAGCCTGAAATATATGTGAGTGAATGAAAGAAGATAGGGTGAAATTCTCCAGATACTCATAACACATAGGCTGTATTAGATTGCATGTATGACGTGAATTATAAAATTTACATGGGTATTGCACCTAAACTGTAATGTTCAGTCTTCATAATTTTAAGAGCTTGTTTCTGCCATGCTGACAACCAGCAAAGAGAAATTCAAAAACACTTTAATTTTATTTAGAAGTGTCATCTTCTTTTCGCTGTGTATATATATATATATAAACAAACAAACAACAAAAAAAAAACTTATTCTGATGGCCTTATCAGCCATAAGCATTATAAATTGACACATTTCCTGGTATACTCAGCATCATAATGAACTTTAACATGCTGCACATTGACATTCAACCGCTATAAAAATACATTCATTACAGGACGTTTTGTTGAGCCTTCACTAGTGTTGAAAGCTAACAAAGAACAATCTACAGTCTTAAGTTTTATTTTGAAATTTCAGTTTCTATTCATAAATCTCAGTAAAATGTATTTATCCTAATAGCATTTGGAAACAACAAAAAAATAAGCTAATCTGTGTTCCAGGAAGTGTTCCATCAATAAATGGTTACCTAAAAAAATAAACTGAATACACCATATGCTATAAGGTTATCCTTTATTTTAAGACATGCTGAGTGTACTTTTAACCCATCCTTAGTTGTTGCACTTCAAGGTTCATAAAAATTGTTAATATATATATACATATATACATACTTGTACTATTTAGGTTAATTGATATATCAAGACAGTTCATAAACCTCATAGTCCTTGTCTTCTCTCATCTAATAAAGAATTCCACTTTGTTTTTCATTCTGGTGTCCTGGTTTCAGTTAGAAAAGAATTAATTTTCTTCCTAGTAGCTGGTGGAATGCTGTGTTTTGGCTTAGGATGAGAAGAGTGCTGATAACACCCCGATGTTTTAATTGTTGCAGAGCAGTGCTTATACCAAGCCAAGGACACCTCAGACTGTTGGCAGACTTCTGCCAACAGGCAGACTGGGGGTGCAGTAAGAGCTGGGAGGGGACAGACCCAGGACAGGTGACCCGAACTAGCCAAAGGGGTATTCCATACCATCTGACGTCATGCTAAACAATATATAGGGGTGGCTAGCCAGGGGGAGGGGGCCGGACTGCTCGGGGTTAAGCTGGGCATCGGTCAGCGGGTGGTGAGCAATTGCATTGTGCATCACTTGTTTGTACATATTATTATTACTTTCCTATTATCACCATTGTAACATTATTGTTATTATTGTTATTATTATTTTATTATTATTATTTTCCTGTCTTATTAAACTGTCTTTATCTCAACTCACGGGCTTCACTTTCCATTTCTCTCCCCCGTCCCAGAGAGGGAGGGGGGAGGGTGAGCGAACGGCTGCGTGGTGTTTAGCTGCCAGCCGGGTTAAACCACGACATCTGGCAAGGTAAATTCATTTTTTTTTTTTCAAATTTTGTGATGGAAGACAAGTTTTGAAACAAAATGGAGATTTCTTATTTCAGAGAATCCCAGAATCATCTAGGTTAGAAGAGACTTCCAAGATCACTGAGTCCAACATCTGACCTAACACCAACAAGTCCTCCACTAAACCATATCACTAAGCTCTATATCTAAATATGTTTTAAAGACCTCCAGGGACGATGACTCAACCACTTCTCTGGGCAGTCCATTCCAATGTCTTACAACCCTTTAGGTTAAAGAAGTTTTTCCTCATATCCAACCTAAACCTCCACTGGTGCAACTTTAGCCCATTGCTCCTCATCCTATCACTGGGCACATGAGAGAGTAGACCAGTCCCCACCTCGCTACAGCCTCCTCTTCTCCACTCTAAACAACCACAGTTCCCTCAGACACTCCTCGTAAGACTTGTTCTCCAGACCCCTCACAAGCTTTGTTGCCCTTCTTTGGACACACTTGAGCTCCTTGATGTCCTTCTTGTAGTGAGGGGCCCAGAACTGAACACAGTACTCAAGGTGCGGCCCCACCAGAGCCGAGTACAGGGGGACAATCACTTCCCTAGACCTGCTGGGCACACTGCTTCTTATACAAGCCAGGATGCTGTTGGTCTTCTTGGCCACCTGAGCACACTGCTAGCTCATATTCAGCTGACTACCAACCAATACTCCAGGTCCTTCTCTGCCAGGCAGCTTTCTAAACACTCATCTCCCAGTCTGTAGTGTGGATTGGGGTTGTTGTACCCCAAGTACACGACCCGGCACTTGGCCTTGTTGAAATTCCTACAATTGGCCTCAGTTCATCATATTTCATTCTAAAGGACGGGTTTTATTCTACAGCCAGATATCTTGAGTTGTTTTGTTTGTTTGTTTGTTTGTTTTTTGACATCTTGAGCTGTTTAGGAAGTTTATGTGCTAACCACAAAACTTTTTGAAACTACGTGCTGGTGATCACATCTAAATTTGACAGTTGCTAAAGTAATAGCTGTTGTTAAATTGAAAGGCTTTTTATTATTTATTTATTTTATTTATTTATTTATTTATTTATTTATTTATGATTTAATCCTCTAAAACAATCTTGAAGTTTAAGGAGTAAAGAAAAGCCAAGACTAACCATTTTACATTGCTTTCTTGAGAATATTAAAAGCATCATCTGATGAGCATGATCAAATCCCCTTAAATAGAAAGTTTTGCTTTTAATAATATATATTTTAATTACTACTTACAAACAAACACTGATTTTTCAAGACATCTAGAAGAATGTCAGGAATATTAATGGTGAATTTATCGTATTATCATAATGTACAGTGAGATGATATTAGTCAGGAGAATCTCCTATGATGAATCAATGTAAAGAACCAAGCTCCTATGGAGGGAATAGGCATGAAGGTAAGAACTGGAACAGTAGTTTAGTTGGTCAGAGAGAACTGTGCTGGGAGCTGGGATGGAAACAGAGGCTCATCTTCTCTACAACTTTGTTCTTTTACTGTCAACAAACACCTATAGCTTGTTTCAAAGTACCTTCTTTTCTCCTGTTGCTGCTTCAAAGAGAGATACTAACCAGTTTCTGCTGTCACCTGTTTCTGTAATTCAAACAGCAGAAATCTTCGTAATACATCAGAATCAGGGAGAATATCTAGCTGTAAAAAGACTGCCTTGTAGGGACCTAACCCCTGCAGCATCTAAATATATAATAAAAAAAGAAGCAGAATCCCTAACTCCCAGTGGGCTGTATTCACTACAGACGTGTGCTTTTGCTTGCTGGTCTTGTCCCAGTAGGTTTGTAGATAATTCTCTCTGGGACATAGACACGGAATCAATGATAACTTAATGATGAAGGCATTCTGCTGGACTGGGAGGCATAAAGGTTTGAATGCCTCTCCAAGAAGAATGCCAGGAGATAAGGTCTCTACCTGGTTTCCAAGATCTTTCTAAATAATAAACAGTATAATTTTCTTTATCATAATTTTAACAACAAATGCTTCAGTACTGCTTTGGTCCACCCAAAACCTTCACTGTCTTCAGGAGATAATGCAGAGGAACCTCAAAAAACTGAGATCTTCTTTGCAAGAAGAAGGTTCATAAAGATCCCATATTAAGCTTTCATTCATTTATTTATTTATTTAATTCCTCTTCTGGTCATGGGAATTCTAGCATTCATTTATTATTGAAGTTATTCTCTAACCACTTGGAGGGAAGTTTGGGTTTTGAAGTTTCAGTTTAGATTCTTGTCTGAAGGACCTGTTGCATTCTTTAGATTGTGGTGTTGCAGTGCCTTAGTCAGTGCTAAACACTCTGCAGAACATCTAGATACTTCTCTTTTGAAAATTATTGGAATTAAACAGCTTTGTATGTCAAAAAGAACTACAAAAATCTACCACAATGCCTCATTTCAAAAAAAAAAACTATATAAAAGTTAACAAAATAGTTAAATGAAAGTTAGAAAGAAACCCAAGAGAGGTAATGTCTAAATTCTCTCAGGCAGTACAGATTGGAAACTGCATGTGAGACAGAATTTCTGCAGCAGACCTACCTAAAAAACTAAAAAGATCTAGTAAACAGCTGAGTATATGAGACTACTGTAAATTAAACAAAACAAAACTTTGTTTAAAAGATGAAAGTTGAGTCCAAATGAAGAAAGTAAGAGAAGAGAATATATACTGGTGAGTTAAACAGTGAAGGTTCAAAAAAGTGTTTAGGAGTAACTTGCTAATGACATTAAAACTTCTAACAGAACTTTATTTTAAGCACAGTGAAGTCAGGATGGCTGCCAAAGAATTTATGGGGTTCCAAAGATGATGCAGGTATTAAAGAAACACTTAAAGAAGAAATGACCATACTAGACAGTAAAATGTATTGCATTTGTGTTGTCCTAACACAACCACAATGGTTACTTTTGTTTGTTTGTTTGTTTGTTTTTTAATAAGGAAGTAGTCTGAGAAACTGCCTCAAATTGAGACATCAGTAAATGGCTATTGAGGTAAACCAATAAAATAATTAAGATGATTTTGTCATGAAGAGACTGTACTCAGCCAAGAACTGTAAAGGTAATCAAATACAAAATTGCTAACTACCAGATAAAATCAGAAGGATGGAAAGGTTCAAATAAGACATCAATTTTCAAAATAGTCCAGGAGAGAACTAGAAAATGAACTGGTAAATCTGATTTAACTTTGGGCAAACTGTAAAGATTGGAACTGGCAGGGGAGAGAGAGAGATGGGAAAGGAGGAAGAATCAATACAGATGCTATAGAGAATAGTCTTTCCATCCAAAATCAATACGTTACTGTAAAAAAGTCAATTGCTACTTTGGGAATGTTCCCAGGCTGTGGAACTTGATTCTATATACCAATAAATTGTTAGAATACTCTATGTCAGGCTTTTGATTCATGCCAACTATCACTGTTCTACTTATGATTTAGGAGCTAACACAATCCAGAGACCAGTCTCAACATGCAGTCATCACATTTTGGAGAATATGAAACACAGACTACATACTGCTAGTGAGTTCAAGTGCCAGAGAACAGTTAAATTAATGTTAACATTAATGCATCCTTAGAATGTGAGGATAATGAAGATCCAGTCACTGTAAAGTACATATATTTACAGGGTTTTAATAAGATCTGCTATCAAAGGTCCTTAAAGAAATGGAGTCATCTTAGGGGAATCCAAAAATGAGAAGCTGTAAGTGGAGACAGTGAAAAAGATGAGAGAAGGAAAGTGCCCCTAGCTGTACAAACATGATGACAAATTTCATTTCACTGTAAGGAAATATGTAGGGAATATTTTGAAGGCATTGGGTGTTGTTTAATGGGAGAAAAACAAAACAAAACAAACAAAAAGCCCACCTGGTCTCTGAGAGCACCGAAAAAGGCAGGCAAACTGTTTGATGTTACTGCAGATCTGACCAAGTAGAAAATAATAAATATAGGTTTATAAACCTGTATAAATTCTATGTTTTTCCAGATTCCTGGGAAACAGATACAGTTCTCATCCAAACACCTAGGACAAGATAGACTACTGTTTCCAGCCTGAGGAAAACTGGCAAGGGAAACAAAAGAGACAATAAAATGAATGGAACAGGGACCTAACCACAGAAGGGAATTACTTGTAATTTCTTAGAACACAAGAGCCTAATAATATACTAGGCAAAGTGTTTATTTTTGGAAAAGGAATTGCTTTCTTATAACTCATAGTTAAACTGTGGAATTTCACACTGAAAAAAAATAGAACAAATACATAAAACACAAAAGAAGTGAGACAAGTTAGGATCATCTGTTTGTATAAGAAAGATTTAGTCCAGATGCAACCCCAAAGCTATCCCTAAAGTGGTAGTTGTCAAAAACTAGGAAGTAAAATTGTCTTATACATGAATCTTTTCCCTATGTTTTCACTCTTGGAATGCTTGGAACTATGTATGCTATGTTTGGAAGCAAACTGCCAAAGGAGACAGAGTTTTTGTTTGGGCCAGCAGGGTCATACCTAATTGTGTGATAGTCTGGCTACAAAGAAAATAATAAACCAGCAATTAATGCAATTACTTAATTAAAATGACTATACTTAACAAATCAAGTGTGGAAAAGCTAGGAAATAACAGACAAACATATAATAGTTGATCATATATTGAAAATCACTTTCAAATTACAAATCTAGTATGGATCACATGAATTTTACACAGGCTTGTTTAATTCTAGGGAATGTTAAAGTTTTCATGCTTGACTTCACTACATGAAAGATTTTCTACTATCGTTTTTGGATTCAGTATTGTTTTTTAGCTTGGATTTTGATTTCTAGAAACTTAAAATATTTACCCATTGTTTAATATGCAATTTTACTTGTCTATTAAAATGTTTTTACTACTGCATATAATCACAAGATTTAATAGAGAACGTGAAGTTTTCTTGTACTATCACCACTCCAATTTTCATTTAATTTCATATTGCACAATTCAGTTCTACTTCAAGAATTGACATGTAATAAATACCCTTTTTTTAGTTTCCATTATTCTGAGGCTTTATTAGTAAGCATGTAACCATCTGTGCTTGAAGCTGAATTGACACTACCTCTTAATGTTTATTGAAAATGTCAGATTGAAAACAGCAAGTATTGTTTTCTTCCTTATGATCTTTTTAAGTAAAGTTTAAGATAAAGGTCCATTGGCCTAATAATATTGTTATGTGAATCACTGACTTGAGGCTTCTTTGGAAAAACATATTTCTCCTTCAGAAATGTTGAATAACTCCTCCTACAGATTAAACTCTATTATATAAAGAGAGCAAAGAAAGCCCTTAACCTACTCTGCCATTCCTGTTGAACAAAACCATTGTGTCACAGAAAATTCTGGGGGTAAACACGTAATGGAATAGTAGCCTTTTGTACCATAGGTTTAGTTTAAGCAAGATTATATAATATGGTACAAGAGGATTCTGTCCTCAAAGTCTTAAGAGGTTTCTTTCAGGAATCTTTGAAATCACTTTGCTTTTCTGTGAGCACATATAATGAGAAATAGCATATAGTGAGAAATAGCATATTAATTAACTATCCATTTGTACTAAAACTGGTTATGAGTTCTCAATATCAGTTCCAGGAACTGATATTTGTTGTCAGATATCCATGATAGCTAATAGACACTGAATCTTTTCAATTACCCTGGTCAAAACCATGGAGTAAGAATATTCTCTCAGTATTCTATGATTAGTTTGTATTAAATATATTGAAACACCAACAATTTTTAAATAAAAAACTTGGAAACTGATCATTTATTCAATATGTTCTTTACAGTGAAAGCATTTGTACTGCTCTATTGTTTTGGTAGTTGTATTTTATAAGCTACAAGAAAGTATTTTATAGATATGCCAGGATAATTCAAAGTGAAATTAATTTAGTGATGCCTTGAATATTCTTTTACCCCATGATAGCAAAAGAAGTATGTAACAAGATTAATGGGTTCTAATAATCATTTTTCTCTGATGGTATCAACAGTCAGACAAAATATGCCTAGTTTCTTTTCAAAAGTTGCAAATGTCTTGTGCTGGCTGAATTAAAATCACAAATGCTATATAATTGTTGACTCTGATCCATTTTAAAATAAAAGATCAAGTGTCCAACCCATGCAGATAGTTATATTCCATTATTTCCTTGATACATTAACCCCTTTTTGTGGAGGTATTTAGGGATATTTTAATCTCTTTTATCATTTCTGTCTTCCTTCAGTTGGTTTCTGAAGTGTCACAATTAGTCAATACTGGAGGTTAATAACCCCAGGATAGGAAAGTACTTCACTTGCAACACTTACACATGTTGTACTTTTGTTTCCTCTTTATTTGTCTCACTTTTATCAGTACAAGGGAAATTTACTTCCTTCCTTGTGTTTTCACCTTCCTGCAGTACTGACTTTCTTGCTTCATTACTACATCTTTAACTGCTTGGAGCATTTTGAGTCTCTATCCTAATTCAACAGTGTTGATCTCAGAAAGACTTTATTTAATGCCAGTAGGCCTGGCATTATTTAGTGTTATTACTTGATGAAGGCTCTCTTCTTCCAGAATATAAGTTGCCTTCATTTCATCCTCCTGGAAGCACTTTCTGACTTCTTTTATCCACCGAAATAAAGGAGGAGTTTGCTTTCTAAAAATCATGGTAGAAATGAGAAAAACAGGGACTAAATAGACTAAATTGTAATATCTGTCAGCCATGAAAGACAAGACTTGTCAAAAAGGCTTATCTCACATCATTACCCTCACCTCACCATATCCATCTGTCACATGTTCCCAGGAAATATCTTTAAGGCTTTCAGATATTAATAATTCAACTTATTATTATTATTGTTATTGTTATTGTTATTGTTATTGTTATTATTGTTATTAATGTTATTAATGTTATTAATGTTATTAATGTTATTAATATTATTATTTTAAATTAAAAGTCTTGGGAGAGTTAAAAGAGGTGATTTTTCCCCTTGTGTTTAGCATTGGTATGGCCTCACCTTGAATACTGTGCACAGCTCTGGACTCCATAGTAAAAAATAAATAAATTAAAAAAAAAAATGTTAAGTGTCCATAGGAGGGTAAAAGGGCTGGAAGGCATGTCCTATGAAGACCACTTGGGTTGTCTAGTCTGGACAACCTTCTAGTCTCTCTAGAAGGCTGAGACCTTGTTGCTCCCTGCAACTTCCTGAGGAGGGGAAGTGGAGAGGGACATACTGGTCTCTGGTCCCTGGCAACCAATATTGGAATGCAAGTTAACAACACAAAGTTCCATTAGGGAGGTTCAGTTTGGACCTGTGGAAAAATTTATTTACCATGAGGGTGGTCAAAGACTGAAACAGGCTTCCTAGAGAGGTGGTTGATGTCCTAAGCCTGTTCAAGAGGTATTTGGATAACATCCTCGGTAATATGTTGTAACTTTTGGCTAGTCCTGAAGTGGTCAGGCAGTTGGACTAGACAGTCTTTCAAGGTTCCTTTGAACTGAACTATTCTACTTGAATGGTATGCAATGAAAATGCCCCAAACTATTTCACCATATTTGGCCCATTTTAGTTTTCATCAACTGGAAATGACGACTATAATTGTATTAGAATTCAGTGAATCAAGGCATCTACAAACCACATTGTAACAACTTTTATACCGAGAATTAGAGTGTATTTTGCAGTGATAAAAAATGACACACCAATTACAGTCAGCATTAACCGTTGCAGGTAAATTAGACACAACAAATTTTATTCATTCTAAACTAATGATTGTTATCACCTTGTCCTTTTACTATCTCTTGTCTTCTAAACTAGCATTCTTCAGTTGATTAACACCTCCCAGGTTTCACAGACAACTATAATATAAAACATAAAAGCAGTGAGAGCAACTCTATTATAAATGCAAATCTAGTACTAATGTAAGATGCTGAATTCAATGTTTATACAATAATTCAGTATTAAAAAGAGGGAATCAGACTCACTCCTTAGAATACAAACTACTAGAACATCCATCGTGTAACAGAATACAATAAAAATATTTTTGTTTTTGCTGATGTAATAATAAATCAAGCCTAGAATGCATTTCATATGCCACAAAGTCAAGCCTCTGCCCAAAGTCAAACCTCTGCCAATGAAAGATTGTTCACTACTTAAATACCTGAAAGATTTCCTTAATTTCTACAGAAATGATCCAAAACATAGTGTTAGCTGAGGAAAAGAAGAACAATGAGAGCATGGCTGCCTTCTCCAGCCATTCAGTCTCAGGACTATTCCTGCCAGGCCACAGGGGACCAACCAAGTGCCCAGGCACCAAGGATCTCTGCCCATGCTGGGGGACGCAGCTGTCTCTCTCCCCTTTGTAGGTTCAGCTGGTAACAAGGTTTAACATGCATCTCAGAGACACACAGATGTACATGCAGAGACAGGACATTGGCACAACTGTTCACACTGGCTGCCCCAGCCAAGGGCTGTCTTCAACAGGACTTACATAAAACAGAAACAGATAGCTGAGACCCTTCCCCCCTCTCCAGATGGTAAAGACAGAAGTTCACTTAGTGAATGCACACCCATGGTACTCTACAGGTTCACAAGCACAAACACATTCACAGATCCTTCAAGTACCATCGCAGCCCCTCTGTCTACCCAGGACCCCTGCCTAGATGCCAGGCCCACTTACCCACTTCACTGGTTGCCTACTCATCAGCTAGTCCAGCTTGAAGTTTGCTGCAAACACACCCACACCCACACCCACACCCTTCTCCCTCACAGACACGATATTTGCAGTTTTCCCTGGTTGTACCAGCACAGACTGCCTGCCTGCCAGATACCCCATCCCAGGCTTGAGGTCCCCACTGTTCACCAGCTAGCCCAACTTGAAGTTTGATAGTGAATACACATGTACACCTCATGCACAATGGGTTGAAGAAGGTGCAGACACTTGCCCACCCCATCAGCAGCTGGCACCAGATACATAGGCTGTGACCTATGGGTCCACTCAAGCCACTGGTACAGAGCCCTGCACTTGCCTCACTCACGCCAACACCCCCAGTACCTGATTTTAGAACACAAACCACTCATCTCCCAGTGGCTGGGAGTAGAAGACCCCCACTCCAGTAGCTGACACTGCAATCCATGGAGCCTACATCCCTGGTGTGACTCCAGAAGCTGGCACCCTGTCCAGTTGCACTGGTCCCCCAACTACCCTTACACATAGATGCCAGACCAAACAGCAGGTGCTATGTGAACTGCATTCTCTAAGCAAGTGTAGTTCAAGATGCAATAAGAAAATATTAATTCTCCATTAAGGCTTTGTTTGGCCCAGTTAAAAAAGTCCATTCTTAAATACCTAAATCACAGGATCACAGAATAGTTGACATAGGGCCTCTGGACACTGTGGTGTTTACCTTCCTTGCCTAGAGGATTAATTAGGGCAGGTTGCTCAGGTCTGTTTACTGTCAGGTTTTGAATATGTTCAGAGATGCAAACACCACAGCTGCTCTGGGCAACCTGTTCAAGTGTTTGACTGGTTTCTTTTTGCGTTCTAATGGAATTTTATTTTTTCTCAAGTTGTGTCCATTGCCTCTTGTCCTGTCAGTGGACATCATTGAGTCTGGCTCACACTTCTTTCTTTCCTTCCATAGATATCTGTAAACATTGCCAAGATCTGCATCCTCCCAGCCAGTCCCCCAACCTTCTCTCCAGGCTTTGTCAGCCTTTCCTAATATGAAAGGTTCTTCAGTCCCTTAATTATCTTTGTGGTCTTACACTGGACTTTCTCCAGTACATCTCTATCTCTCTTCTGCAGGAGAGCCTAGAACTGGACAAATTCACCAGTGCTGAGAAAAGGGGAAGAATCACCCCTCTCAAGCTACTGGAAATGATCTTCAAGGTTCCTTTCAACCCAAGTCATTCTATGATATGATGATATGATTCTATGATTGTATGATATGAAATGTTTTTTCCTGCTGTGGAAAGATATTTAGGAATCTCTCTCTCTTTTTTTTTTTTTTCTTTTCTTTTTTTTTTTTTTCTTTTCTTTTTTTTTTTTTTTAAACATTTCAAGGAATATAACTTTCAAAACTTTCAGATAGGAAAAGGGGCTCTGATTTCTGATCTCTAAATGTTTTTAACTAAGATGGAGTAGAAAGAAAATGTATGAGTTCTTCAGTTACTGGGTTGTGGGATCATGCTCCCTTTTGTGATTTGTCTCTGACTAAGTGAATCCCAAATTCTTCTCTGGGGTCCCCATCCAAGAGTAAACTGTTAAGATGAGTAGGTATTGAATCAAAATACAATGTGAACCAAATTTGTTTATATGCTTGCACATAAGACTTCTTGGAAATTAAAGATATAAACTGACATCACTTCATGGTAAGGAAGGCATTAAAATGAACTCTGCCGTACCCTCTGGGTAAGCGTTGTATGTGACTAGGAATGCAGCACTAGAGCTTTCTGGAGAAAAGTGAGAGTATTTCTCTAGTTATTCAAGTGCCTGTATAGAAGTAGGTGTCTGCTTGTGTATGTAAGACTATAAAACACTCCACTTAAGAAAATAATAATTTCAAAAGTATGTAAACCTAGCCTACACCTTCATCTAATGTCCTTGTTGGAACAGAAACTCAGCTTTTGGCATAATATAGGCCACAAATACTTCTCAACTTCCCAAAGCAATATAATTTTGTTAGCACTGGCAAAGAAATGTTGAATCAAGTGAGATGAGTCCTATAATACAAGCTTGGACATGGTTCATAAAGGAATATTTGCCCCTAGAGCAAATTATCTATTGATTAACACAGGGAAACAAGCCATACTTGAAGACAAATTATCTCCAGTGTTGTAGTTTTTTACTGGCTGTCTCCTCTACTCATACAGAGCCTTTTCTTCCTCATACCTTGCAGACTATATGATGTGGTCTGTCACATTTGTAACACATCTCAACAATAAAAATGTTTGTTATTAAAACAAACCATAAACAGATGTATGAAGCCTAGGGAGACTGCACATTTTATGCTGTTACTTAGAAAACATTCTCTACAAAATGAATCAAACTGAAAAACAATTTGAATACTGTTCACGCTGTCTCTAAAACAGCATCATGAAAATGCATCACATTTTTATTTTAGTTGTAATAGCTTCAGTATAATTCTGTTAACCTTGTTGTATTTCAAGATAACTAAATCAGATGCTAATTTACATAAATAATTAATTTGTTTGTATTTGAATACTGGTCCTGTCACATTATCTATTAATGAAAGAGTAGGCTAAGGAACAATTTAAGGACTTTGCCTTCTGTATGCATTTCTTTCAGAGCTGATTATTCACCTTATTAATACCATGTGAATATTAGGGCCAGATATGTAATTTGCTTTGAAATTCAGCCCTTGTCATCTGCCAGACTTTAGGGAGACCATGTTGGAGTGGTGACTATAAACAAAGTATCAGGACAATTGCAGATATAAGTAGAGCGGCAAATACGTCTAGTTAAAATGTCTGGAATTTTTATGTGATTTTGCTTATATGATCCAAATCTCCTAGCTATATTCCCTAACAGAATATTTCTGAATTTTACTTGCATGTAGCCAATTGAAAAAATAAATTTCTGTGCTTGAATTCAACATGACTGGGATTTTAAATCTGCCATATAAACAGCCGTATAAAACATAGCCATGTGACGCCTTTTGCCCCAGAAAGTGACATGAAATTCACAGGCCATTTTCCAGTGTCTGGACTCTGATATAAACAAGACAAAAAGGTGATGAGAACAGATCCATCTAACACCAGCAGGGCAGTTACTTTGTCATTGAAGTGATGATCACAAAAAAAAAATTAAAAAAATTACACAGAAATTAAATAGAACTGGTATCTTCTTGGACCTAGCCATTGCTTGTGAAAGCAGACAGGTGTGATTACTGAGGCCATCAAATAGGCAATTAAATGAGTCAAATAGAGATTTGACTGGTCATTTGCAATTGGGACACCTTCAACCACATGATCATCTGCACCTCATGCTCCCCTCCCCTTCATTCCCCACCCAAATAAAAAACAAAACAAAACTAAATGTCATAAATTCAGAAGCCAAATTATGCAACCAGAGAAGACGAGAAGACATAAAGCAAAAGATTTGATTAAAGCCATTTGCCATAAGTATGGTGACAGAATTGGAGAATTCCCTCAGAATGAAAATGAACTGAGGCAGAGGAGACAGGAAGAACAGATGCTCACATTCCGAGCCAAGAGCTCATAAGAGTACTGGAGCTATGCTTATTTTTCTTGTCTCTTGTGGGCTGAACAATTCCTCTCAAATCTGAGTAAAAAGGATATCTTTAACAATATATATACATTTTGCCTTAAAGTTTCCAAGCTACAATATTCACTGACAAACTATGTCAGCCTGAATTATCTCCAGTACTAGGAATTTTTGTCCTATTTCAAAGGCAATTTTTCAATTATCCCATTCCAGCTACAGATATTTTTGTTTATCTCTGTAATGATGTCACAAAGAGTTTCTCTTTCCACTTCAGTTGCTGCTCCATGTTTAACCACACACAATCTTTGACCCAGTCAATTTCTTCAATGCTCTTTCTCTTAAATAGTGGAAGGATCTTATTAAGCTCTGCAGCAGAAGTCTTATTTGCAGGTCTCTGGATCTAATATCTAATATTTTTTTGAGGAGTGAATACCATAAAAGTACATAGGATTCTACAAGATGACTTATTGACACTGTTTCTGGGGCAAAATAAATCTCACTTTCATAGTATTTCTGCCAAATATTGCACTAAGATTACATAATGAGGCAATTAACTGGAATAATCCCTAAATCTTTTTTTGACTCATTCCTTTGCAAGGCAAAACATGTAGTTGAGAAAATAAAGACTCTGTTATTTGCTTCCAGGTGCAACCTAACAGGACACTTTAGCAGAAAGGGAACTAAACATTTCTTCAGAAGTTTTAAGTACATTTGTAGCTGTGTTGCACATCATTATTTGTTGAACCTTCAATCTTTTATCTATACATTTGACCATAATGATTTAAAGATCATTTTCTAGATTATTTACAAAATAATTAATTGAATATGGCAAAGGGCACTTATCTGGAAGTACTTATGAATATCTCCTTTGTAACACCTACAGTTTTAGATCTTTCAATAAATGCTTTAAATATGCTCTCCTAATTTCATATAATGCAAGTTTAAGCCAGGTGCCATTTTGTGCTAGCTCAGATTCCTTATCACAGTTGTAGCTTTTACTAACTAGACCTGTATTTCTTACAAAATGGAGAGCAAATATTTGGATGATATTTAAATCTGCCTGACCTGGCACAATGGATAATAATTTTAGTCTCTAAATAATTTTTGACAGAGTTTCAAGTTAATCATACATTGAAATTCCTTAGATTTGACTTTCTTGACTATCCAGTCTACCCCCATTCTTAAATTAATCTTGTTTCTAGTATTTTTTGAGTACTGGAAAAACTTAGTTTTCCAGTTTAGTGCCTCAGTCCTTTGAATATCTACATTTCTTAACACTCATTAAAATATAAGACTCATTAAAAAATAACTGATCTGAAGAGTTTCCAGGCTAAAGCTTTTGGGAGTATGTTTTATACTGGGATCACTATGATTTAAAATAATTGAAATATGGGTGTATTTTCTCACACTCTTTTTTTTTTGTTTTTGTTTTTTGTTTTTTGTTTTCAAGATACAGTATTTTGAGGCAGGCTTTTGTGGTCCAGGAAGGAAAAGTTCAACATTTCCTTAAATACCGTGTCTTGTTTATTTATCCTCTGTCATTTACACCTGAAACAAAACAATAAAAAATAAAAAAAAAAAAAAAAAAAAAAAAACAACACAAGCAAACAAACAAAATATGAAAAATCCAATGGGGTTGATAAACATGAACTAATGTGGAACAGTGTGGATTTCAGGTGTGATGAACTCTGAGAAAAAACTAACAAAGCAACCTGTTATGGTCTCATACCACAAACACACCACAGAATGTTCTCACTGGCAGAGATCTGTGCTCCAGAATCACCTTTGACTAAATAACAAGTTTTCTTCTTGTTCTAAATGAATGATTGTTTTGAGTTCTGGCTTTTTGGTGTTGTTTTCCAAAAGGTTCAACCTGCAGCCTATCTTTTGAAATTACGTCATTTGAATTCACAGCCCTCTTCTTCCATGATAGTTATCATGGGAAAAAAAAATAGGGAAGGGAAGAAGAAAATGACTGCAATAGTCAACTTCATGTATTTTTTCTTTTCAAATTATCTGTTGTCTTAAGCAGTGTAACAACACAGACTGCATTTCCAACTCTGTGCTTTCTTGTTTCAAAGTCATGTGCATCTCTGGCCCTGCCGACTTTCCAGAGACATTGTAATCCAGTTGGCTTTTCTCTTGTGAGAAAATATATAGAGGAGACAGGATGAAAAGTGGCTACAGGCACATCACTTCATGTTAGAGAGAGGCAAACCAAACCAAACCAAACCAAACCAAAACAAAACAAAACAAAGAAAACTGGAATACAGCTGCTGTGAATATGCTAGTTTCTCTGATAACTTTGAGTGTGAGTAAACAATGCAAACACATTACTGCATTTTAATGAATTGCATGAACTGCAGTAGTCATCCATGTATGCTTCTATTTAACTTACTTGTAAAGGAAGGTATTGTCTTGGACTAACTTCGTCGTGTTTCAATAGTTATTAAAGGTTTAAATTAACTCATGTACTATAAAACTATAGTACATATATTAATGTAAACAGGCCAAAAATACATGCCAATTTAATGGATTGTGAAGAATTCAATCTTTAGATCACATGGTCCTGCCTTTCAAAAAAAATAATGTTTTTAAAAAACAGTGAAATATTTCACTACTTCAGAAGAATCTACTCTGTGGATACCTCAAAACTGTAATTAATGTGAAGACTTTGGATTTTCTGTGAATGGGTGGTGCCCTAGGCATTTGGCATCCATTAAATCATTCGTCTGCAGCCTAAATTCAGGCTGCCAGAAATCCCTTCTGCCCTCAAGTCAGCAAACATTTAGGGTTCTCTCAGGAAGGACCTGAGGGCACCCACAAGAAATAATCTCCAGACTTTTTCTTTCCTTTTTTTTTTTTTTTTTTTCACCCTACTTGATGTCACTGAAATGGCAAATAGCTGGAGGCTGCACAAAAATGTTGGTGCTTAAAGATTGATTATATCCCAAATCCCCATTTCTATCCAAGAATACCAGCAGGACTGCCCCAGAGCTAGCCTTTGGGGTGATTCAGTAAACAAGCAAGGTAGATGGGCAGCTCTGCAGGCCTTCAGGCTACCCTTAGCGCTGCTCTACATAGTAACATAGACAAAGCATCTGGGACTCTGAATGTGATCACTGAAGCAACCTGTAGTTTCAGAGCTGATGCTTCAGGCTCTTGGCACAACACTCATTTCTTGCTAAACAGCCATTTCACACTTTCAAAGTCTTCAGAAACTGTACACTGAAAAGCCTGCTCAGCTATGAGCTACAATGGAGATGTGAACATGTTGTGTGTCAGTGGGGTAGCACTGAGGAGTGTTTCAAAGGAAAAAATAACCAATCCAGGGACAGCATATGGGAGACCATGCCACAGAGTATAAGGCTGAATGAGAAAAGTTCTGATCCTGTTGTCCTTTACTGTTGGTATGTATGCCTGGTATTGTCTTTAATTTTGATTTACATTTTTCTTGCAATCTTTTACTTCCATTACAAAACGAACCAAATTACTGTCTCAGTATTATTCTCTTGTGTCTTTAAGAAGATATGTAAGTGAAGAAAAACTGTATAGCTTTGCCCCAGTGGTAGCTTTATCACTGTTTAACTGAATCTTCTGTATTTGGTCTCATTAACATGCAATGTATGTAAAAGATATTCAGTATATAATAGATTTAATGGTTTATTTCTTAATGGAGATACTAGTTTATGGACTTATAAATATAGTATCATTTGTTGGATAGTGTGGAGAACAAGTTTATCAGCTCATTAAAATGTTGTTGATATAAACTGCAGTTACTGAAAGAGAAGACATTGTTATACACCTCATCATTCAGCTAAAGGTTTCTACCCATTTGCAGTAATTCAAAATGCCAAATTACAGGAGTTTAACTAGTTCTTGGTGTCCTAGATAAGTTCAGGCTTGGATAATATTTTGAATACTTAAAGGTCTCATTCTATTTTTCTCATCAGGAGTTTCATGGCATCAAGATGCTGTTCAAAAGCAAAAAGCAGTGATAATGTTATCAAGTGGCACGTGATTAGAGATATAGGCAGAGACAAATTAAGCCCACACACTTTGAAATTTAAAAATCACATTTGGCAAACCTCATAAGAACATTTTTTGTGAATAACATTTCCCACTAATTCATTGTGAAGAGCCTTAGAAGTATATTAGGCTAAAACAGTTCTGCATAGTGATTCTGTTTCAACAAGACTATTACTTAAAATCTTTGCCAAGTATATAATATTATAAATAGAAAACCCCTTTAAATTCCGTGTTAGGGTTTATGAATGTATGAAGTAAGGAAATTAAATTATCAGGGCTTATATGGAACCATGAGACATAAATGAAGGGATGACTATAAAGCATCAGACCACAGCTTTTAGATATCTTCCTTAATAGGAATGAAGATTACCCCTTTCCTCCCTGTGTAGTACCATATCTATACAAGACTTCAGATAGCCTCATTCCAAATAGCTACTATTAATATCTGTTTTCTTTCAGTCTAAGTGCTGGATTCTATGTGCTTGTGAATTCTAATCTTTGTTACCTGTAAAGAAAGATACGTGTACATAGGAACTTATTTAAATTTGTGCAGCCTTAAAGTCTCTTCCAATTAAGATTTATAGGACTTTCCATCAAACATTGAATCTTGTTCCTAGCTACCCTGAAGAGCTAGAAATAGTGAGTTTTGTTTTCTTTTCCCAATGTGTATCCAGTTAAAAACTTTCATTTGACTTATATTTAACCACTGAATTACCATGCTTGTTACAATGTGCACCCCTGAGAAAATGGGCAAATTTACAGGATACATATTCTGTACTCAGAATAGAAATTACGCCATGGACAAAAGACAGTTTTTTTAGCAATCTGCATACATTATCATCACATGGGCTTGGCTATGCTTTAGCATATATAAGTTGGAATTTCTGTTTTTAGAAATTGGAAATCATGATGGTCCTTTATTTTTTACCTAAAATTATGTGAATAGATTGTTGAGAGATTTTTGAAAAAGCAAAGATCCCATGGCTTGTTGCAGCTGAGCAAACCAAGCTACCAGGATGACTATGAGAAGTTCCCATGACAGTGTTCCCACATTGCCCAACTGAGGAATTTAGAAAAATATTGTTGCCAGCAGCTGGCTTCAAGGATGGGATCTAAATGACTGCTAATCACAAGGGGGTTGTTTTCTTGCAGGTGGGGTTGTTTTCTTACAGTTGTTTGTCTGAGTGCTTTTGACCAATAATCTTGTGTGAGACACTATCAGCCCCTGTTAAGTTTGCTATAAAAATCAGGCTATTCGGGTAATAAGGGAGAGCATGATCTGACCATGCTAATGTCTGTCATGTTTTCGGCCATTCTTCTTGCAACAATAGATCAAGCATATTTCCAAAAATGTTATGTATGTGAAACTAACCCATAAAATCTGATATTCCTTTCTACCACTAATATATTCTGAAAGTAAATGCATTTACTTTCAACCTGAAACGTTTCAATTCAGATTTCACTCAAATCAAGTATTCAGAGAGGGAATTCTACCAGGTTCAAATGAATTTGTTTAAGATGGGTTCTAATCTTTTGTTCAATTTTTTACAGATATTTTATCCACTGAATACACTATTAGAAGTGTCAGCTGAAACAAAAACAAATGGATTTTCTGCAAATATGTAATAAAATAAATATAAAAAAAATAAAAATAGATGGGAATTTCAAAACAGAAAATACCTGTACCATAATTTATGTTCATTGAATCAGAAAGAGACACATCAAACACAAGGTTTTGTCCAACTAAAGCAGTTTGAACTTTGGCTAGAAAACACTTTTGGTAACTTACTCATGTATAAAGGATAGATACCATTATGCTTAGGTCATTGATTTGTTTGTTAAAAGTTATAGGCTTAATGCCTTGTTTACTACACATTGTCATTTTAATCTTGGTAAAATCATCTGATTTCAATATCTTTTCTTAGCCTCAATAAGTCACCTGATTTCTCCTTCTTGTCTCACTTTACCACACCAGAAAACAGACTAATGCTTACCTTCTTATTTAACTAAAGCTGAAGTTTAAATGACTTTGAACAGAATCTTATTTTGCTGTTGTCACGGAAGAGTAATGTTTGGCTGAGAGCTCTTTAAGATTGGCTGACTTTCATTGTTTGCTTTTATAGCTTCTCGCAGTCTGGTGCCCTAAATTTGCTAGCATGGAGAAAATGGAAAAGTCAATACATTTTCTCATTTAAATTTTATGCTTATTTTGTAATAGGATGAAAACCTACACTTTTTTGGAAAACTTGATTTACCTTCGGAAACTGAAACACAATGTGACATATTAACATTGCTATACACGTGGGGCAGATTACTCCTGCTCCTCATACAGGTGATCCTGATTTCTGATGAAAGTTTCATTTCAACCAAATTGATATTTTTCCAGTAGAAGAGTCAAAGAAGAGCAGTGAGAGGGTTTTTGTTGGTTTGTTTTGTTTCTAAGAAATTATTCCTTATGGGACTATTGAAATAAAGGTTACAACAATAAAGATATGAAATTGGATTTCTCATGGTGAGTAATTTTAAATATCAAATACATTCAAATAAGATTATTATCAAGATTATTATCTTTGAGGAGATATAGAAAGAAATATACTTTCTGTTAGGTCCTATGTTTAGGTGTATTTAGCAAAACTTTCTCAATGAGGAAAAAAAAAAAATTTACTATTTCCTATAGAAAAATAAGCCAATATTTTTTTTTTCCTAAAGTATTTGATTCAATTTAAGAACAGGCTAACCTTTATTGTGCCACAACGCCTAAAAAACTCTATTGTTATCAACTACTAAGTTGACGTTGCCCAGAGTTTAAATTTTTCTAGCCTTTTTTTTGAGGAAAATGCTTGGAGTTACATGTGAGATTTTTAAGTTCATACGAAATGGATATTTGTGTTTTCTCACTGTCTGCAATAAAAATAGTATAAATTATCATCTTTCTAAAAGATGAATGCGGTTGTTGTTTGTTTGTTTGTTTGTTTGTTTTTCCAATTTCCAAAATAATATGTTTAATTTTTGAACATCTTTGACTCACGATGTCAAGATCTTACTTCAAAAGGCTGGTACCTGTCTTTTTGTAACAAAGTGAAAATCAAAATGAGAAACAGAAGGAAATGGAAAAGAAGAGGTGAAAGAGACAGTTAAATTTTGGATAAGGATCTTTAAACTATCAATGTAGTAAGTTCAGACAAAAGTGGTGAGTGGGTAGAAGAGACTTATATGGACTTCTTAGTGCACTTTGACGGGAAATTAATACCTTTATATCTGCTCATCTATCATGCATTCACCTTTATCTGATGGCATGTCCTTAGAAAACGGTGACATTTGCAAAAAGTTCAATTAAAGTTACCATGTTCTGCATAATGCTGCAAACTCTGTGTATGAAAAAAAAAAAAAATAACAAATTGCACAGCATGGGTATCTCTTCTTTTCAAGCAGCATGTAGGATCAAGGCAGTTTCATGTAATCCCCTTGGGTCTTATCACTGGTCACCAGAGAGAAAAGATCAGTACCTCCCCATTTGCTCCTCCTCATGAGGAAGCTGTAGCCTGTGATAACGTTGCCAGTCTCCTCTTCTCTAGGCTGAACAAACCAAGTGACCTCAGCTATTCCTTGTAAGTCTTTCCCTCTAGATCCTTCATTATCTTTGTTGCCATCTTTTGGATGCTTTATAATATTTCTTATATTTCAGTGCCCAAAACTACACACAGTACTTGAGATGAAGCCACACCAGTGCAGAGAAGAGTAGGACAATCACTTCCCTCAACTAGCTACCAATGCTGTGCTTGATGTACCCCAGGATACAACTGGTCCTTTTGACTGCCAGGGCACACTGGTGACTCATACTCAACTTGCCATTGACCAAAAACCCCAGATCCCTTTCCATGTGGCTGTTCTCCAGCCTCTTGTTTCTCAGTCTGTGCATATAGCTAGGATTGCCTTTTCCTAGGTGCAGAATCCAGCAGTTACTCTTGTTAAGCTACATATATTGGTCCAGCCCTCTAATTTGTCAAGATCTTCATACAGGGCCTGTCTGCCCTCAAGGTAGTCAACAGCTCCTTCTAATTTAGTGTCTCATGCAAACTTCTTTAGTATACGTTTGAGTCCCGCATCCAAGTAATTTTAAATAATTACTATATATTAAGTATAATATTAAGTATATATATTATTATATATACTTAATATTAAGTAATATTAAAGAGAACTGGCCCTAAAATGGAACCCTTCTAATGACTAATAGGTAGGTTTGCCTGCCAGTCGAAGTAGAAACCTGCTTCCGTATTCCTCTGCCTCTTAAGTCACTACCTTCACCTAGGTAGGGGATCTTTCATTTCTTGCATTTTGGCAGGCTGATGCATCTGTCTCAGGGGTGGCATAGTATGATTCCACTAATCTTCTTCTCGGATTGTCTGATGCTCCTCAGCCTGCCCACCTCCGCCCAAAGCTCTGTTACAAGGCTGAAGTAGTTTTTCTACCTGGGACCACCTCCCACAGGCGTATTCAGTGCTGCCATCAGACACTGAAAACTCAGGCAGAGGCTGCAGCTTGAGACCTGGATTGCTGCCATGTTCCTGGGCATCTGTTTCAGTTCCTGTGGATGAAGAGGTAAAAGCGAATACAAAGGACATAGTTTTCTGCTCCTTTACTGGAACCCTTGTGAGCAGGTTACAACTGCTCTTTGAAGTGGCAGAGTAGCCTGCATGCCCTTCCTGAGCAAACTGCTGTGCCTTGCCCTGATCATTTGCACCTTGTGTAGTGTGGGGTTGCTACTATTGCGCATGACCCTGCTCTGTAGCTCCTCTCATGAAAGCTGCTAGCTCCTGGTGGCTCTCTGCACTCCTCTGGAGTTTCCATGGCTCAGGTAACCACCATGTACACCATGATCCCAGCTCCCTTGTGGAATGCACCATCACCAGAGCTGATTGCTTCAACAAGTGATGAGTGATATAGGTAAAGACTTTGTTCATGTTACACTCCATCACTCCATGAACAGAAAACACAGCATAGCATTACAGTCTGACTGTTGACTGTATTAGTCTGACTAAGGGAATATAATGGAAACTAAAGCATGAGACATCGAACTAAAAATCCAAGGAGACACAGCTATAGAACTCCTAGATTGAAGTATTTTCATATTCAGTACTTTATGAAAGACTTGGAAAGCCTTCCATGAGAGGAAGAGGGAAAAAAAAAAAAAAAGGAAGGGGAAAATTTTGAACATAAAAAAAAATATTATCACTTCTTACTTTTGAACATTAAAAAAAAAAGTTTTTAAACTTTTTAAAGTTTTTAAACTTTTTAAAACTTTTTAAAGTTTTTTTAAACTTTTTTTTTGTTCAAAAGTAAGAAGTGACAATATTTCTTGACTGTACTTTAAGAGTATACGTAAAGACATGAACAGGACTTTTTTTTTTTATTTTCTTATTGTTCTTTTGTTCTTCATGGGGCACATATCCAGGTCTTTTGGTAAGAAAAAAGTCCATAGTATGTAATTGTTAGTATATTTATTACAGAATCTTTATAACTTTCTCAGATATGCTTGATTCTTGAGGAAGCTTCTGGTCAGATTGAGCACACTAAATTACAAGAGATTTTGAACTTAGTTATGCATTCCATGGGGAAACAATACGGAAAAGATGATTGAGAATCACAATCTGAAAAACCGATTTCACAAAGAAAGTTTTCAAAGTTTCTGTTTTATAGGTATCACATCTTTCTTCAATCAACCTCAGTCAATTGCAATCAACTGTTCTCCATCTATGCAGAAGATAAAAATTGTGGGTAGTTGGATATAAAATTGGTATTACAGATTGGTATATCATGCATATATTTTCAATCTTTTGGCTATCCAGTCTTTCCAAAACTTGGTATAGATGTGTTCAGTAACACTACAGACATATGAACTGTCACATATTACATGTAATACTTGAAACACTGCCTCATGACTCACACTGCCATTCACAACAAAGAATATACCTAATAAATTAATGCACTGCTACACCTTTACTCCTGCTGGTAACTTGACTGGCAGTTGGCAGTAATGGCCACCTGGCTTGTCAGAGTGGACAGCATCCACAGGGGTGGGCATCTACCAGAATATATCATCTACCAGGCCTAAAAATATCCTTCTTATTGGCAGACATTTCAATATTAGCTTTGAAATGCTCTGCCCCTGCTCATGTGACATAGTGCCATCTAAAGTAAGAAGAGGTAGAAATATGAGATATTTTCAGGTAGAATTAGAGGTGATCTCTGCGGGGTTCTACAGCAATAAGAGGTATCTCATACAGGTGCTACAGAGGTGGTTAGCAGAGGAGGATCATCTATAAGTGATCTTTTATCCTGCTCAGTTGGTGAACACAGTAAGAACCATTTATATTAAAAAGCATTTGCTGGATTGAATTCTTACTAGCCAGGAGTCAAAAGAGGAGTAAGAGCAGCTGAGCAGGTAAATGGATCAACACAGATATGACTTTAAAAGCTGTGAGCTCTAATATGAATTAAATCAATAGTGAGTAGGTGCATGCTGACTGTGCATGTCTGGAGTGGAGATTACAAGCTGGAGTGAGTACCAATCCCTGCACAGTAGTATAACATAACATTAGAAAAAATGCTCAATAGAAAGTACGTACTTTAATTGTTTCAAATAATTACTTCAATGTAGTACCTATTGCTCCATATTATAATTCATAACTTCATGCAATGTTAAAAACCCTACATCATGAATTAGAAATAATGCTTACACCAGCAATTAAAGCATACCTCTAATCCATGAAACATAAGACTTACACCTGATTGGCATGAAGAAATTAAAACTCAAACCCTGAAGAAAACTACTAATCAGACACTGAGACACAGTGAACTAGCCAAATCTCTCACAATGAGAGGGAGAGCAAGCAAGCTAACCATCAAGATCACACCTCCTTCTCTACAGAAGATAAGAACTGTCCAGTGACATGATCGAGCATCATTTCAGCAACTACAAATGAATTACATAGAAGACAATATAGATTTTTCTGCATGATTTTGTATATGACTCCAGTATGACTACTATTTAGCTGGTTTTGCCATTTGTTAAGATAAACAGTGATTTTTTTTCCCTGTATAGAATATTTCTTCTTTATTAAGTCTCTATATAGATACCTCAGATAGTTTTTCCAAGTGGACTGGTTTTGTGAAGTTATATAGGTAGTGATCAATAGGTTGTTGCCTTGGGTAACAGCCCAAAATGGAAAGAAATAGCAATTTGGGATGCCACAAAAAACACAGAAAAAGATCATAGAGTGTACATTTTTAACCTTCAACCCAGAGAAAGGTATATGGAAAATGAACTATGACAAAAGCTGTAAAAAATCTGCTCACGAGAAAATTATAATCCATGATTTTTTTATATATATAGCATAATATTAGTGTAACATTTTTCTTCTCTCACTCCTTCTCCCCATACTCAGTTCTCATAACTTGCAGTGAGTTTAAAATTAGACAATCTCCTAAAGTCAGAGAAAGTGTTATTGCATTTGATCTACAAAGCATCCAGCATGCTTCAGAGTGTTATATAAATAACATGGAGGTCTAATTCTGTGCTCATCCTCTCAAGAGGTGTCAGAAGTAGCAGGAGATGATTTTAAAGTTATTTTTATGCAGCTCAGATTTTGCTTTGACTTAGACCAGATGTCGTGTTTTAACGTTTTTGGTTTTTTTTTCTAATAAGTTGGATGTCTACTGGTTTGAAAGTTAAGTTAATCTCCTTGCTATTCTCTACATGAAGGAGTGCTATGGAAAGAACTGCGCAAGTACAGTGTAGTCTCTGCACTGGGTGAATCTTATGCTAAAACATCTGTAACCCATTGGAGTGATTTAGATGGGGAGAGCTATAAGAGGCCAGGTAGTCCTTCAAAGACCCAGACGGGCAGCTGTCCCTGTTTACCAAGACAAATAGGTGCCAGAGATAAGAAACCACATGGGGGCCTGTTTTCCAGCTGGCAGATTTAAAAGGCTTCCATGTCAGAAAAGAGAATTCATGCAGCAAGTAGCTTATTACCTAGAGGATGTTTCCTCTTCAAAGAAGGACTGAAGAGACTAGCTGCCTGATTTGAAAGTTGCTAGGAAATGTTTTATTTTTGTCTTCTCTATAGAGTGGATGGGATTGCTCTCCTAGTCTGATGGCTAATGGAAGTTATGTATGAATTCTGTAGCTAAATTGTTCAGGTACTCATACCAGGTTTTGACCTGTGAACAAATACTGCACCACAAAGGTTTAAATCAACATGTTTTAACTCAAAGAAGATTAGTCACAGAGGACAGTTTTCTTCTTGGTTTGCTACTTTTGCTGAATTTTTCTTACAGACAACAGAAATAAAGCCGGTCAGGGCTCTGAATATCGAAGTAAGGTTAGTGTAGCCAGCCACTGAAGACCTTTCTCTCTCTTACTTCTAAAGTATGTCATTAGATGACTTGTCACCTTCACCTTTTGAATACCTTTCTCTGTATAAGCTGCTCTAACAGAAGTGATGTTAAATAATATATTAATATTAAAAGCACAATGAGTTTTTACCTCGATGACCCTTCCAAACAGTAGTCTGGAAAATTCATAGAATATCTTAATTTCTGTCTAAAGAATAATAGAGTTTAGACAAATCAACATCAAAAGATTATGAATATAGGCTGGAGTAAGAAGAGGTATTTACAGTCTATTTTAATATTCCATATAGTCCACACTAGAACTGTGGCTTTTGCGTTTTATTATTTTAGGGGAAATAGTTTTGGAAACATTAGTCTTCCTGCAGTGTCACAGTGATAATAGAAAACACCAAAGCACTTACGTTTTAACAGAAATATATTTTGTTAAATGTATTGTTTCTTTATTGGTTCAATCATCTGGATGGATTGAACTATATAAGGTTGTTAAATCCGAAAATGAAAGATGAGGTGTGTTTCTTTCATCTTGCAAACATTTGTTATGGGCCTTTTTTGTAGAAAACATTTCAAAGGAGAAAATACATTATCCCCTCTTTTGTTTTATGTGGCAACTTGAATAAATCTGTTACTTTCCTTAGCAAAAAGATCCAATAAGTTTTATATTAGAAATATGGCTATTTGCCATGCTGGATTGGATTTGTAGCTCATTACTTTATTGTGTTACCTCCAACAGCAGAAAATACTTAAAGGTTACAAGAAGTACAAAGAGAGTAAAAGAACCTGACAGTCCATGGAAATCAGCAACATATTCTATATGATTTTATTCAATTTAGCATCGTTTCTTAATTTATAAGTCTTCTCATCTATGAACAATACCAAGTCATAAAGCCAGGTGCTACAATATTTGTCTCTCTCTTCACAAGCCTATAAAAGGGATGACAAGTGGAACTTCTGCTTACATTTGTGTGTTTGCACAATTGGAATTCATTGCTCTGAACAACTAAAAATGTATGGTACAGACCTCTATGCATACTCCACTCTACCAAACTTATCTATGAATATGAATATGAATATGAATATATGTATATATGTATATGAATATATAAACTTCATTCTTTTTGCCCATTTCAATAGGAATATACCATTAATTCTGATGTGAAGTTATGTCATTAGTATTGTCTTCTAGCATTTAAACCAAACTTTTGACAGAGGAAATACACTCTGAGAGCCATTTTGTTCTGACTGAACTGTTCTCTTCTCATATATCACCTGACAGACAGCAAAACCCTTCTGTTCCCCAAATTTTCTTTGGCAATATGCCTCTTGATTTTCTTCCTTCGTAGTCACACATATGTGCTGCTTCCTATTGGTGTGGATCTCAGTTATCTCACATGTCTTTCAAATTCTCTCTGTAAATGATTCTGTCTTTTGATCTTTCCTCCTTATGATCTGATTCCTTATTGTCTCCATTATCTCTTCTCTCCACCAGGGTTTTGTGATTTATTTATTTATTTATTTATTTACTTTCCTTTTAGTCCTACCAATTTAGTCCACAAAATTTGCTCTTGAACTACCTCTTCCTTTGCCATGCTTTCATGGTCAATATCTAGGTCCAAAAGCCTGTGCTCCATATATTTTCCTGCAGCCTTATATCCTGTATATCTTTAAATGTCAATGAGTTCCGCAATCATTTTTAGCTTCACCTTTATATCCTGAATCTTTATTTTGCTAAGCTTTGCTAGATGATACTAAAAATACAAGAAGCTTGCATGTTGGCTCTGAATAGGTACTTTCATATCATGCTGATTCTTTCCATCAATTTCTTTCTGTTGCCTTTTCTCCTCCTTAGGTCACTGCCAGAACTGTCTGTGGACATCATCACCTTCCCTTTCTAGCAGATATCTTTGAAGATAAAAGACGCCAATTTGAAAAACTACCCTCTGACACTCTGCTTTGAGTACTCTTTTCACCACTTCACATACCTGCATACATGTAACTGCAGTATTGTACTTAAACAGAAATTTTCTTCTTGACCAGACTTGTAGTCATTTGATGGCCCAGACTCTGAGTCCTGATTCTTTTTATCTGAAAAATTTAAACATAGTATAAAAATTTTTATACTATTCATCAAGATGACTACTAACAATAGCCATAATAACTAACCATTTAATAACAATATATTAAACTTCCCTAATGGAATTGGTCAAGGAATAAACAAGCATGCTTAGAGTGAATTTGGAAATGAACAGTGCTCAGCATTTGGTTTATCTTTGGTTTGAAATATTTATGCAATTTCAAGGTAACTTAAAAATAATAATAATAATAAATCCTGAGTACTTTGTGATTCTTCACCTAAAGAGTTTTTATCCAGTAATTTTGTTATCTAATTTAATATATAATTTTGATATATAACTTGAGATCAATGGGCACACTAACTGGAAAAGATTTCACACAACACCTTTCAGGACTGCATTCTTATTTTTTTATGTATCCTCAGTTAAAAACAAACAAACAAAAATAACAAAACTTAGATTAAACATATTAGCAAAGTTTAACTTAACTTCAGAGCTTTAACCATCATTTTTCATTTGGTTCTCCTTTAAACATGGCAGATCTCTCTTGAAATATAAAAGAGTCCATCAATCATTTGTTACGCATAATGCTAATACATAAACTGATATTGGAAAACCTGGCATTCTCCACTGTCTTACCTGAAACAGTTCTGTTACTGCAGGCAGTACTGTTTAAAGAGTAAGACTCAAATGACAGTGTTTTGTTTTAAGCCCAGAAAGCAGTTCAGCACCACTTGCTCACTTCCCCTACAGTGGGATGGGGGAGAGAATCAGAAAGGATAAAGTGCAAGAACTCATGTCTCGAGATGAAGACAGTTCCTATGTAAAGTAAAAGCCATGCAACTGAGCAAGCAAAACAAGGAATTCATTTGCTGCTTCCTATTGTCAGGCAGGTGTTCAACCACTTCCAGGAAAGCAAGGCTCATCACGTGTGATGACTTCTTGACAAACACTGTCATGCTGAACACCCCCCACCCTTCCTCCTTCTTTATCCCAGCTTTTATTTCTGAACATGATGTCATATGGTATGGAATATCTCTTTGGTCAGTCTGGGTAAGCTGTCCTGGCTGTGTTCCCGCCTAGCTTTTTGTGCAACCCCACTGGCCAGGCAGCACAAGAAACATAAAAGTCCTTGACTCTGTGTAAGCACTGCCCAGCTGCAACTAAAACTTTGTGTGTTAACACTATTTTCATCCTAAATCCAATAAAGAGCATCATATAAATCATAGAAGCTTATATGAAGAAAATTAGCACTACCGCATCCGAGACCATGACAACCAGTTTTTATACAAAGCTTCAGAAAGTAAAGTTCCATACAAGTGAAAGGATGGTATGTATATACATGTACACATCTGTTTCTCTGTGGCAGATTTTGGTTAGCTAAATTTCCTAGACTTTAAGTAATGCTAGAGATCCATTAAAATACTAATCTCCTTTATGTATAGCATAAAAGAGTGAAAAAGTAAACTCTCTGGAAACGTTACACTTACTGAAGAGATCTCTACATCAAAGTTTCTAGATTTTTATTGTCATATTTTTTGTCTTTCAAAAAAAAAAAAAATCTGTCTGGGATGTGGTCATTTTCAAACAGAAGGAATAGACTAATTAAGTGATAAAAACAGCCATGTACAAATGGCCAGATCCTGAACCTGGCAAAATCAAAGAATTTCTCTCCATTGTTCTTCCACTTCGTGAAGAGTTACCAGGCACCCACAGTGCAAAAAGACGGGATAATAAGAAGACAGAATGCTTTATTTTCTTAGCTACCTAAGTGCAACATGTAATATTTACATGTATAAAGATTTTCTGGGAAGGGGAAGATAGTAGTTAAGTTCTCAGAGTCACTTTAATTTCACCTATATCTCTCCTTCCCCTTATTTTAGTTCTATGGATATTTATGAAATCTAAGAATAATGGCATCTGTTTAGAAAAAGAAAACAGTTCTGAGTGAAGAACATTTTAAGTAGGAATAGTTATAAGGTATTATACTTTGCAACAACATTATTACACTTTGCAACATCAGGTAAATTTTGTTTTTGAAAAACTAATTTTGAAGCAAGTATCCTGTACATTACTAACACAATAAATGCAGATATAAGCATGGGGTACTATTAATTCCTTTTGTAATTTGTTTTTACCTTTTCATTTGACCGTTGCTCTAGTATATGTGTAGATCTATTCATTTCAGAGGCATTATACAAGGCTGTAATTCACCTCAGGATTTCATTCATACTTTCTCTATCCATCAATGTATGTCTTGCCTGCTAATTAGAAATAAGGTAGAAATGCTGGGAACTAAAGTCTTTTTGTCAATTACAGGAATTCATTATCAATAAATGTGCTCAGCAGAATTATTTAGCTTTCTGTAAGATGTGTAGTTGGTAATGATTCCTTCACACCAGAAGAATACATTAAATGCATAAAAGACCTTGTTTGAGACAGGTCCTTTTCAGTGACACTGAATCACATGAAAGAGCTTTCATGCCTTTTGGCATAAAAAACTGCAACAGTTTTACCTCTCCTCTGAAATGTACATTCTTATCTCCTTTGCAATTACAATTACCTTGGCATGTTTTTTTCTGTCATATAGCAGTCTCATGCTGAATAGGAAGAGGATAGATATCAAAGGAAAGATACTGATTTTGACACTAGAAAGAGAAAAAATACTCCTGACAGTATGGCAAAGATCAGTGATATTCCAATGTTAGTAGTCACTTGACTGATTAAATTGAATTGTTAAATCTTCAAACCTCCAAATTAAAAGCAAATAAATAAATAAATAAATACCGAAATTAGTTTAAGTTATGAGAAATAACTGAGCTTTGTACTAAGAGCCATAATGTTACTTTTCACAAACAATGTTTAAGGTCTTTATTTCCCTGTGCTGCCTATCTTTTCCAACACCTTCATGTCTATTGTTCTGTTAAACATTTGCTCAGGTACAAATTAAGAGCACATTCATACCAGCACAGAGCAAATGTGAGGACAAAAAAAGCATACCATATAGCCAATTTAAACGTCTTAATGTCTTGACTCTAAAACAAGGTGGTTTACTACCTGTAGTAGGATCCTGACAATAGAGCTTTTGGGCATCAAAATAGCCAATGAACTGTATTTCTACTTTTCAGGCATGATGTTAAACAAGCAAACAAACAAAAAGAAAGAAAAGAAAAAGATTTTAAAAATCCTTGTCTTTGTATCCACTTCAACTCAAAAGCCTCATCCAAATTTCATTAACTATCACAGACAAAGTCATCCCAAAAAGTCAAAGCTCCAGCTTTCTGCCTGATTATGGAGATACCCATATTTTCACATGGTATTTGCTTAACATTTGCTTAAAATGTTCTTTCTTCCACTGAGAGAGAAGGTCAGAATTGAAATGTTGAGATGGGTTTGTTAAAGCTTTCATGAAGGAAACCTTAGTCTTATGCAAGGTCAGAAACAGAATTTTCTTTGCAAAAATCCTAGAAAAAATCTAGGTAAAACCATAGGCTTTGAAGGGAGGGCTATAAAAGGTTGTATTGTTGGGTTACAACAAAACTTTAGTTCTGTCTTATTTGTACAATACAATTATTGGCCTAATATTAACTTTATAACTATCCTATATATATATACACATATACAATGTCATAATTAAGGAAATTGCAATTTAGCCCAGCCAAATTCACTATATATGCAAAGAGAGATTTATGGTCAAAGTGACAACAGATTAGTCAGAATAATGAAAACAGAATACTAAAATCTCAAACTACATCATACATGTAGGTCTATAAATACAATAGCAGAAGATGTTATGCACTTCTTTATCACAGACAGCACTATAGGACAAATCACATCTATATCTAAAACTATAACATGCCTTGAATAACACCATTTTTTAATTTATTTTTTTACTATAAGAAAATAATTACAAAGGATTAAGTGTGATTAAGAGCCATATCAGTAAATCTAGCTCAATCTTCAGTCTAATAGTATATTTAAACTGCTTACTAGGAGAAGCCCAGGAGATAAAGATAGGGAAAAGAAAAGTTTAAACTTTGAAGTAGTAATTAAAAATCTGTTCCCTATACACACAGGTATCACAAACCTGATTCTCCCAGGACATCCCAGTCATTTTAATAATTTATTTGCTGTACCATCTCACAGAAGCCATGATCTTTCTGTCAGCACCTTGTTTTTGTAACAGCATGTTGTGGTTTAACCTGACAGGCAGCTAAGCACCACACAGCCATCCACTCTGCCCCACTCAATGGGATGTGAGAGAATTGAGAAATAAAAATAAATAAATAAATAAATAAATAAATAAATAAATAAAGTAAAAGTGCATGGGTTGAGATGAAGACAGTTTAATAGGACAGAAAATGAAGAGAAAATATCAATAGCAAAAGAATATACAAAGCAAGTGACGCACACTGCAATTGCTCACCACCTGCTGACTGATGTCTAGCCCAGCCCTGAGCAGTGCCCCACCTGGCCTGCCACCCCGGTCTTACTGTTCAGCCTGAAACCTTACATTATGTAATATCACTTTGGCCAGTCCAGGTCAACTGCCCTGCTTCTGTCCCTTCCCAGCTCCTTGTGCACCACCAGCCTCCTCATAGGCAGGGCACAACAAGAAACAGGAAAGGCCTTGGCTCTGTGTAAGACCAGCTCCACAAGACTCAAACAAACATCAGTGAGACATCAGCATTCTCATCCTAAATCCAAAACCCCGCACCATACCAACTACTAGGAAGAAAACTAACTCTATCCTAGCCAAAACCAGGACACAGTGTCTGTGAAATATAATGAAGTATTGTTTTTGTGGAGAAGATTCCACACCATCAGGACGAGGGGGAATGGGCTTAAATTGCGCCAGGGGAGTTTTAGGTTGGATCTTAGGAAGAACTTTTTACCGAAAGGGTTGTTAGACATTGGAACAGGCTGCCCAGGGAAGTGGTGGAGTCACCATCCCTGGAAGTCTTTAAAAGACGTTTAGATGTAGAGCTTAGGGATATGGTTTATTGGGGACTGTTAGTGTTAGGTCAGAGGTTGGACTCGATGATCTTGAGGTCTCTTCCAACCTAGAAATTCTGTGATTCTGTGATCTAATTGTAGGCTTTTATATTGCAGAGTAAATGTGGACTAATTTCCCTAAATTCCTCTGAAAAAGCAGGAATCCCGCTGCAAAGAAGTATTCAGAGGTGATAAATTAGATTTCCCTGGGAGACGTTTTTTTTTCTGTTACGCTTATCAGATAATGAACACATTGACACATTGAACTATATAAGACAAACACTAAAACACATAGTACCTAGTGGTAGGCAATGAAAATACCTTTCCTAACAATAGGCATACATAAAAGTGGAGCTGCAGTGAGCCTCTTGGGACTGTCAATTTCAGTTCCTTCCCATCAGATGCAAACATGCCATGCCTTTAACATATTGATCAGCTCCGTTTTATAACTAATTTGTATTTTTACTCTGTTACTTATAGAAGCTTACTACAGTCATAAGAAACGTTCTTTGTGCAAGTTTGTGGTGGTGAAAATATGGAAAAAGTGACCTCATTTAAAACATCTGTGGAGAAAGTGTTTGGAATAAATTGAAATTAGAAAGCTAAATTTGTAGGGAAAGATTCTCTTTTATGTAATACACTACTGAAACAAGGTAATATTACTGAGCATTCTGAGAGTGTTCTTCTTACTGGGACAGGACTATTTCACTTAACTTTAGACATCTATTTCACTTAACTTTAACTTTTCACTTAACTTTAACTTTTCATCTATTTTACTTAACTTTAGACATCTAAAAATTTGACATTTATTCTTAGCTGGCCAGTATGCTCCTTCAGTCACTATAGAGGTTATGTAAAGCAAAAATAAGTTGCATTTTTGCCTTTTAAATGTCTCCATAGTATCAACTTATATGGAAAGTCTCTCTCTTTACAAAAGAACATATATCTCTATACAGGAAAAATATATGAAGAGCCTTGTAGGCGCTCTTAGAAACCTGACTTTCAAACAATTGAAGTTAGATAAACCGAATGCCATTATCATATACCAAGACAATAGTGTCTTGGGGCAGGGGAAGGAGAGGCAAATATAACACAACTATTAGTGGTTAAGAGAGGTTTCTCAGCACATACCACAATCTCATTCCCTACTGCAATCTTCTCTCCAATAGCTTCCCACAGACAGTGGAATTTATTCCTAGATTTTGGAGGTGAGTTAATCACTCTGGGAGACATAATTTCAATTAATCCAAACGTTGTCCTTAGACAGCAAAACCACAAAAGTTTATCAGTGGGTATTGCAACATGTAACAGTATTGGTCCTGGTATACCAGCGCAGAAATTCACCTTTTTAGGTGTATATGCTGTAGTAATGTGAGAAAAATGCTGCAGATCCTTATTAAATGTAGATTCCTTATTAAAGAATGAGGTATCAGGGCCCTGACAGCACCAAGAGGCCCCAGTGGCTGACCAGCCTCCCATAGAGAGTCCCACCTACACCCCTGTGCAGCAGGGGCTGCAGGGTACCAGCTTGCATGCCATAAGGGGCAGCCCCTGTGCCCTATCCCAGACATCCTAAAAGGTTCATTGCTCGTTTGTCATTTAGGTAAAAAACTTTAAATGCATAGGTTCTATGACAAGACTGTGTTTATTCATACGATGCTCATTTCCTTTGTCTACATTAAAATGAAACATTTCTGCAGTCATCAAGACACTGCAAGATTTAAAAACCCCATGAGTATCACTCTGCTCAGAACTTTGTTCTGCACTTGAATCCCTTGGGCAGTAGCATAACATTTCACATAAATGTTTTGTTTATTTACTTAATATAGAAGTACTTAGCAAAATAGATATAAATACCTTTGTGGTGAAAAATCACTGTCTAAAATGCCCTCTGGGTGGCTAGTAATAATTGCAGTTAAGAAGAGAAGCTGATCTGGGGCTGGTGTGGCAGGCAGCAAGGGTCTCAGGAGCTTCACCTTGCATCTAACTGCCATTTTCATTCTTCAGGAATGAGTAAGTGAGTGTATGTGCTCCAGGGAGCCATCTGTAATGAAATACTCCTCTACAGAAATTAACAGAGTATATTGAAACTAGCCACTGGAAGCTAAAATACTAGGGACTGTCTGATATTCTTGGGAGTCCACTTGCAAAAATTATCAGTTTTGGACCTCAAGGATACCCAGTAAATGGGCTTATGGAAGGATTACCTTATGTATTGCATTTTTGTGCCTAAAGGCAATCCTGTCTCAGGATCTTTGCTTTCACGTGGGTCCCTACTAACTACACCAAAGCCATATAAAGACTGTACATCATGAAACAGCATCAGACTGCATGTAAGCAGAAATGAGTAAATGCTTCAACAGGTGCCTGGACACATGACTCTTGGTTTATGATACATTAGTGATCACAAACAGACCTGAAGGCTATATCTATGCTAGTGAATAAAATATGACAATTCTTGGACACTAGAACCAATGAGCACCGCATGACCCATGTCTGTGCCGTTAAAATCTCATTACCTACAGCACAGAATAGTCATGTGCAAAATAACCTCATCAGTGGTAATTCCTGAACAGTGCTGAGGAACTGCTGGGGAACAGGTTAGTTGACCTAAAACAAAGCTGTACAAGGGAACATCCTAAGAAAATCAAAGTGGCCAACAAGCAACCTGCTGCAAGAGGGGCTCCTCACCAGGACCAAGATACAGAAATGGATCTGTCAGCTGCGTCTTTTATTTGATGTGGAAAGGGGGAATTAGCATGCAGGTGTGGATTAAAAGAAAGAGAGGTGAATTTGACAGTCTGAAATGCATATATCAATGCATCATAGTTCACAGTCATGGCCTGGAAAGAGATCTGCAGAGGTCGCCATCCAATGAACCATGAGTATGTGTTCATTTAAGTCAAACCACTGCACCAGTTCATGTGTGAATCTGTTTACTGGCATAAGTACTGGAGTATAACTGAGACTCTTGTAACAGCTGCCAAATATCAAGGAGAAACATCCACACCACTACTGTGAGCCCAGGAGGTGCTGTTATACTGAATGATGGAGACAGTTACATGGCAAAATGGCACTAGTTTCTATGTTGTGTTTTTTTTTTTTTCTTAAGTTACAAAGCAAGCTGGAAATAAAATTCCTCTCCATTTTTTTGCAGTGACCATTAAAATCCCTTTTCCATAAAGTGCAGAATATTTTAAAAACTGTTTATAAAGATGTGTTTAAAATTATGTATTTCCTGTTTCTTCCATGTACATGTAAGTTTTTGACTTCATTCAATTATTCATACTCATATTGATATTTGAATAAGTTCCTTGAATTTTATGACCTTTTAAACTCTCACTTTCTTTTTAATTAGTAGCATTAAACCGATCACTATGGGTGGAACACTTTTCACCATTCAGTCTAGTGAGTGCAAATAAAACAGCAAGTAATTAAAACTACTTTTCTAAAATACTTTGCAAATTTGGTATGGGTTATTTCTGCCCAGCAATGGAGAAGGGATAAAGTCTGTTGTTTTTATGAAGGAAGTTAAAAATCACAGAATTTATGTAAGGGAATTGCAATTACTTAGAAGAGAGAGAGAGATTAACTTTCTTATTTTTAAGAATGAGTACTTTGAACTATTTACTAGAGTTCAATCTTATACATGGCTATAAGAAACTTCCTATATATATTTTTCAGCTACTTAAGGGGATTGGAATTTTAAACAATAAATAAACTATTTACTATAAACCCATAAACCTACTATTTACTATAATAGAGTTATTTTGTCACCCACTTGACTTCCTACCTGACTTCTAGCAATATAATTCAACTGCTTCTGATTTATTATTAGCATCACTTCTGAATTGATTGTATATTGCTATAAACACATACACACACACACACACACACATAACTACACCAATAAAAGGTTTAATTGCATATAAAAGAGTAATTTGGATATAGAACTTGGATCATTTTCAACAAATGTTTTGTTGTTGTTGCCATTGAAGCAATGGTTGTCCTGCAGTAATGCATAAGAGGTATTTCAGAGGTATTTAGATTTAATAAGATGTTAATATAATTAAGGCCTAATCCCCCCTCCCCTCCCTTGCTGAAATCAGTTACAAAGTTTTCAATGAATCCTGAGGCTCATGCTTCAGTTGGATCATGACTCCTGAATCTCTCAGTTTTCCTTCAGCACGAAAAGGAGAGGCAACTTTATCTCTTCAGTAAGTTCTTTCTTCCTCCCTCTTTTCTTCCCACTCTCTCTCCCATTCTCTCTCACCTTCGTGAATATTATTTATATTCTTTCTTTGAGATCAAGTACAATCTAAAAGACCTTGAACACAGAGCTAAGGCTGGCCTGAGTCACTCTTCTGATATACTGAAAAGACTGACTATATGTAAAGCTTATTCTTCTGTATTTCATGAATGAGTAGCTTGTCCACCACCAGCCCTCAGTGTGATACTCATAGGAATGTACAACCTAAGAAATAAGAAAGTAATCTGTGTTTTGTTTGTAAACCAGACAATTGCAGTATCAATATCAATTATGTTTTCTATTCTGAAATCTCAGTAGAAATTAATTTAATATTATTAAACAACAGAAGATAGATTATGCGCAAATATCCTATGTTATTGTGCTAGGTTTGCACAGATGCAGACATAATTCAGGAACTTGAGAACTTGTTTCACTGATAGATTATTATTATTAATTATTATTCTTATTATTTTTTCTGTAATGACATAAAGCCTATTATAGGACTTTACATGGTTCTTGTATGAAACAAGTTATTCCATCAACTGGCAGTATATTTTTTGTGCAATACTAAACTGTCGTCTTTTTGTTGCTGTTTATCCTAGATAGTTTTATATGTTTTGGTCAGCAGAAATGAAAAGGCATTTTCTTTGTACAAAACAGGTTTCTCAAAACCATGCATATTCTCAGCTGTACTCTTTGGAGCTTCTGAGCACCTTAAGTGAATAAATCCAGTATGCGCACAGAATTTTGGTAATAATAAAGTGAAGTTTAGACTAGAAATTTCAAACAATACTTACCAAGTCTGAACTACATCGTTTAAAATACTGAACCTGAATAAACCAGTCTACACTTTCTCCTTGACCTGAGGAACCTGGAAACTATAGTGAAGCCTCAGGACAAGAGTAAACCAGGTTGATACAGGAAAGCCAAGAATTATTGAGTCCCAGAAGAGCAGGACCAGAGGTCACAGAAGTTGACAGCCCATGGACTTGCTTCTGCAGCCATTAGTGGCATTCTGAAATTGAAAAGGAAATCAAAAAATGTTTGGTTTGCAATCAACAACTGGAAGAAATAATTCTTTCCCATTTCAATATTATCTACAGGTTTACTTTCAAGCAATGTTGTTACCTGTATTATCATACTACCTAGAAATACAAACGAAGAATTAGTTCCCAATCTGCTGTTCTGCACAGGCACAAGACATGGATGACACAGCCTATGCTCTTCATGACTGACACACATAGTGGTCAGGACAAAACAGTAAGTCATCTTACACTCACAGTCTAATATATAATTCCATGCAGTTAAACTGAGCTTGCAGAATTTCATACAAGTCAAATACCAACATCATATGCAAGAGGCTACTAAAAGTTTCTTATACTTATTTGAGATATATCCCAACTGCACTGAATCTCTAGCTATAGATAATTACTAGCAAATATGCTTGCAAAATTCTTGTGAATCAACAGATTTTAAAAGATGAGTGTATCCACTTCATAGCTTTTGAACTTGCAAGTAGCTTCACATCAACTTCTATCAATTATTTTTTGTTATACAATGGTTACAAAAGCAGCTGCCATTCATAATGTATGATATTTGACATTTTAAGGAATATAGAATTGTTATAGAAGTGTATCTGTAAAAGCTGAGTGGGTACTTTGCATTATGTCTTTTTCTACTAGCTAATAATTCTAATAAAGAATAAAAAGCATGCCAAAGCACAGAAATCATGTACCTCCCATGAAAATTATTTTAATTGGTGGAATTTTGACATGTACTCCCTGATAGCTAACTTTATTTCTAGATTTCTGTATTTATTTTTTGAAAGGATTACTCTTTTTTATCATCTTATTCCTTACAATCTCTTTCTTATTCAGTCAAGAGTTCAAAATAGGAAAATTCAAAATAAGGTACAATTCTGCATAAAGATTAAAAGATAAATGGAAATAACTTCTTAATAGTGAAGTATATGTAATGAAGTCTTCGTGCAATCTTTCAGTTCAGTTTTATTTATATCATTGTTATTTGTGCAAAGCACGGATAGGTTGCAGGATGTCATACAGTTGTACTAGCGAGAATATTTTGCAGTCATCCATTTCCTCAAAACTACTGACTGAAATGCATGTATTGTTTCCTGTGAAAACATCAGTAAAAGCAGATTCCCAGGTAACTGATGAGACCAAGTAAAAAGAGGTAAACCATGTTTACAAGTCATCTGCTCATCATCAGCATTTTACATGCACTGTCACAGTGTTACTCAGTACAGAAGCAAGCACAGAGGTCAACTGGAAAACAGGGAAAACAAGAAGCTGCACAATAAAAACAAAAAACAAACAAACAAAAAAAAAAAAAAAACACAAAGAAAATGTGATTATTCATTTTAAGAAGTTCTTTGTGATTTTATTCTCAAGAGAAGTTGCTTTCTGTGTGTTCATGTGTGTACATGCATGTATATTTGCACATGTGTGTGAGGATGCTGCATCAGATCATCTGGCACACTGTACTCATATGTTAGGACAAAGTGGGAATGAAGCTATCACATGATCACAGCTGTTTTTCTTTGGCCTCTGTTCCAATCAGCTTTGCAAATTAAACAGTACTGGGTCACATGCCTCTGAGTGGAAAACTTTGAAGGAAAACAGTGGGGAACTTTCTGGATTGAAGGCACCGATTTCTGATCCAAGAAGATTTCTACTTGTTCTCAGTTGCCTAGCTTTTCCTTCATGCCATATTGGGAACTTAGATACCTAACATAGGCTGTGTATTCCCATCCAGTTAATGGTAACCAAAAGTTAGGTGTTAAAATTTGAAATTTTAATGAGCCCCAGTTCTGTGCTGGAGCAGGTCTCAAAAGGTCTTTGATATTTTAATATCAAACTGAGATTACCCTACAAACCTTATGCATAAAATAGGCTTCAAGATACATAGCACAATTAAAACCAAGAGATTTCATCATGTTTCTGTGATTTTTGTGAGTTTTGGCCTTCTGATAACTTAGGAAATTCTTATCAGGTGAGAATTAGGGATCCCTGTGGATGCCTAGCTATACTTTATCACACTGCTCTCTCACTCCCCACTCCTTAAAGGAACATGGGGAAAAATACGATGAAAAATGGCTCAACTGTTGAGATAAGGACAAGGAGATCATTGGAATCACCAATTACCATCATGAGCAAAACAGAATCACTTTGGGGAGATTAATTTAACTTATTACCTATCACTAACAGACTAGAGCAGTGAAAAATAAAGCAAAGAACATCTTCCCTCCATCCACCATCCTCTACCTCCTCCCCCTGAGTGGTGCAGGGGAACAGGCAATCAGGGCTGCAGTCAGTCCCTAACACTTCATCTCCACCACTCCTTCTCGGTTCCTCTCTGCCCCCGCTCCCCATGGGGTTCCTCCCATGGGATGCCATCCTTCCCGAACTGAGCCTGTGGGGGCTGTCCACAGGCAGCAGCTCTTCAAGAACTGCTCCCACATGGCTCCGTACCACGGGGTCCATCCCCCATGAGCAAACTGCTCCAGCACAGGTCCCCAAAGTGTGGCAGCTCCCCCCAGACCCCCTGCTGCTATGTGGGCTTGTCTCTACAGGCTGCAGCTCCGGCCCGGGGCCTGCTCCAGCGGGGGCTCTCCATGGGCCGCAGCCTCCTCCAGGCCACAGCCACCTGCTCCACTGGGGGCTCCTCCACCCATGGGGGGGCTGCAGCGTGGAGATCTGCTCCATGTGGGACCCATGGGCTGCAGGGGGACAGCCTGCTCCACCAGAGGCCTCTCCACAGGCTGCAGGGAACTTTTTGCTGTGTGCCTGGAGCTCCTCCTGCCCTCTGCTGCACTGACCTTGGGGGCTGGAGGGCTGGTTCTCACTCCTCTCTCTACCAGTTGCAGTTGTGCAGCAGATTTTGTTTGTTTGTTTGTTTTCCCATTTCTTAAATCTCCCAGAATCCCAACCAGCATCTCTAACTGGCTGCTCTGTCCAGCAGCAGATCCCTTTTGAAGCTGTCAAGAACTCTGTCTGATAAGACCTCGGGCTGATCCTGGGCTCTGCTCACAGAGGCCAACACTGCAGCTTCCCTGCTAGCAAAACCTTGCCAAGAAAGCCTGGTACAGTACCCAATAGTACACAGCAATTTCCAAGTGTATAGTTAGCAGATATAAGCATTTAATACGCAGCTGGCCTATGCATATTAATGCATAGTATATATTATGCATATTAATGCCTAGTATGTATAGATCTGGTTTTTCATTAGAAATATAATCTTAAATTGTTGCTGGAAGAGATTTCCTAAATTCTCCAGTAATCAAGCAAAAAACTTAAGTCAGCTTCAGAAAGAAGAAACTTTCTCATTGTTGCAATATCAAGCCTATTACAGTTGTTAACATTTTCCAATGAGTTTTCCTGTGCTTGTATGAGATTTAAAAACACACTTTAAAAACATACACATACTAATTATTTTTCTCCACATGCACTTAAAGCAACTATTTTTGCATTGTCTTTATTAATAACCAGAAATGTTTAAGTGGTTTAACTTCCAATATGCAAATGAAAATACAGATACCTAAGACAGTCATTTTGGATTTATCATTGTATATGTAAGTACATTTCAAATAACAATAAAATTAGAAAAATGTTAAGAGTTTTTAATAAAATACACCTCCTTTTAGAGAGTGTTCTACTTTCCCCTCAGGGAAAGTTTTAAAAAATCCCCTAAAATATTTTATTTGTTTCAGTGTAGTTAGACATTGCAAAATATAATTAAAATTCATTTACCTTATGTAAATGAAAGTTAAAGGAGATGGAGGGAAAAAGTCTACCTTCCTTAAGTTATTTATGCAGATATTTAAGATTTAGTCTTAAGTCTATACTTACCTTAAACACATTCTCAAATTCTGAACTAAATAAATGGTGACATTACCTTATTCCTCCACCTCCATTTCTATCAAAATTTTATTTGATTGTTACACTACTTTTGTGTACAGCTAAACCCAATGATTGTCCTAAATTGTATCTTTTCAGACTCTTTCTACTTGCCTGCCTTTGTGCTGTACAGGAGGAAGTTTTGTCTGCATCTGTCAGCTTTGTTGATAAATTATTATAGATTTTAGCTCCAAGGGGTAAAATAAGCTAAAACAGCATAGGTATCATGGTCACCATGATAAATAAATGTCCTGGAAATAGCTTGAAACATCAAAAATGTGTAATCTAGACCTTTCTTTTTCCTAATATTATAAAGAAAATGTAGTACTAAAAGTTTTCTCAACTTTTTCATTGCTGTATTTGCAATGATCTACATATAATATTCTCATTTGTTGATAAGCTTTCCGATAATTTTGGGAACTAAATTCTGTGCAGTTTATTGCTTTATTCATGATAAACCTACAAATAAATTCATTGTTCCAGTCACAGTTCTAATAGATCATTTAGGATTTATTTTTTTTCCTGCAGAATAATACAACCAGCTTGTGGAACTTAAGATTGTATTGTGGATTTTATTCTTTTTCTTGACATTTTACAGTAAAAAATAATGTTTAGTTTAATGTAAATTTAAATTCTACTGACATGAGTGATTTCTAGGTTTTCCTTTCACGATTAAAATATCTTTCCAATTTTTCCTTCTCCCTTCCTTCCTTCCTTCCTTCCTTCCTTCCTTCCTTCCTTCCTTCCTTCCTTCCTTCCTTCCTTCCTTCCTTCCCTCCTTCCTTCCTTCCTTCCTTCCTTACTTGTGCATTTATTTCAAAGTTGAACTCTCCTATCAGTTATAGAAGGATGTATTTTCTCAGTGAATGTGAAGACATCCAATTGTACCATTTCACAAACAGCCTTTTCCTTAATGCTCATTTGTGCTCAGGGAGAATCTGTTTTAAATGTATAAAATATACATTTACTTTTGCATTGTCCTGGTTTCAGTTAGGATAGAGTTACTTTTCCTTATATTAGCTGGTATAGTGCTGTGTTTTGCGGTTAGGATGAGAATAATGTTGATAACGCGCTGATGTTTGAGTTTTTGCAGAGCAGAGCTTACATTAAGTCAAAGACTTTTCAACTTCTCATGCTGCACTGCCAGCAAGGAGGCTGGGAGTGCACAAGGAGCTGGGAGGGGACAGAACCAGGACAGCTGACCCAGACTGGCAAAAGGTATGTCCCATACCATGTGGCATTGTGCTGAACAACTATATGGGGTGGCTAGACAGGGAGGGGGGATAGACCATGCAGGAATGGGCTAGGCATCAGTCAGCAGGTGGTAAGCAGTTGCATTTCACACCACTCCCTTTGCATATATTATTACTATTATTATTGTTATTATTTTGTTTCCTGATCTGTCCTATACCTGATTATGGTCCTATGGTATCCAAGCCATACTATGATTCTATGATTCTGAGATTCTGTGATTAAACTGTCTTTATCTCAATCCACCAACTTTTATTTTTCTTTCCTATTCTCTCCCCTGTCCCATTGGGGGAGGGAGGGCAGTGAGAGAACAGAAGTGTGGTGCTTAGCTGCCTGCCAGGTTAATCACAACCATATATTAAACCACAACATGTGTGTATAGTTTGTGATCTCATGTGTGTTGGTAGGAGTATAAAGATGCAGTAATATGTTTTTGAGCTACTATGTGGGAGTGTAAGTGGAAAAATTACCAGTGAAACTTTGTCTGGTTTACCCTCCCACTTAAATCCGTATTTTTGTAACACCTATAATTTCATGTTAGGAAATATATCTCTGATCCTACTAGAGTTAAAAGGGCTCTCCAAAAATGGAGAGCACTAAATGGACTCCTAAACATTCTGAATAACTGCAATTTAAAAACAAATTCTCTCCAATAACTGCTTTTCTTTCTGCTATAACAGATGGTGCACATTTCTGTTTGGACCAGAAAAATGTCTTGTTAAGGAGCATTTCCATGTTGTTGTTTTTTTTGTTTTTTTTTTTTTTTTGTTTTTATACTATTTGTAAATTAACCCCAATTGACTCGATGAGATGATTTATACTGATCAGCATTACACCCAGCACCTACCAATGGGATGGGCTAGGATGAAGACAATGTTTTGGGATTGTTATTTGTGAAGAAAGCCCATTTCATAAACACTCTAGTACCTTTCCAGCTTCCACACCCCAAGTTCAAATTCTTTTTTTTTTTTTTCCCAAACATTAGTGTCCACAAGAGTCTGATAGAGAAAATTCTTCCTAAGGAACACTTTCAAGACAAATCGAACAGTCCATCAAATGATGCATTATGTGGGTCAGCAGTAGGTAGGCTGAACTGCAGCCCAGAAACACACAGCACTATGATAATTTCTGTTCTTCAGTTGTCAGTTTGCTACACTGCAAACATCTAACTGGATGACAAAATAAGTATGCCCAAATAGACCAGAGGGAATGTCTCAAAAGCTGGCATACAATTTAAACCAAAACAACTGACTGTCCCAGTTGTTCCTAATTCACTTTTCATAATCATTTTTCTTTTAGTCTACTTAAACATTTTTTATAATGCTTGTATAGTACTACATGGGATGTACAGGTATTGTATATTAGGGAAAATTCTATTACAATATCCCTTCCATCCCTTTTATAGTGTTCCTTCTAGAAAAACTAAAAATATTTTCCCACTTTACAATTTTCTTCTCTGGAGGAAGAGTGTTATTATGTAAGTTTGATACTTAAAAAAAATAAATAAATATCTAAGTGATGAAAAACGCTCTGCTATTCCAGAGGAAGGAAATTAGTATGAAAGCATTATAATTCAGTTTTCTGTTTATCCAAGTATCAAAGGTGATGCTTTTGCCATTTATGAGCTTTATTTTGAAAGCACCATGGTATGAGTTGGTCAAATAGAAACAGATAGAGTAGCCTGACAGATAAGGGTGAAAGGTAAATTTGGGTATCCTGTGACATGAGGGGAGCTATATTGCACCCAGTTCAATGGCATGGTAATGGTAATGCAAAAACCAGTTATAAATTCCTGAGGTTATTAAGACTTTCCACCAAAACCATATGTAGGACTGTATCTAGAGAAGATAACATCTCCAGTATGCCAATAACACTTCTTACTGCAGTTATGCTCTGTGTCTTTCACATTTTATTAACATAGCTTGCTGAGTAAACACCACGCCATCCTTTCTCTAATGTCAGTCCACTAATATTCCTCTACTCATGCCCCAGCCCTGAACCCACCCTACCTACATATGAGTACTGTAGAAGTGGAGAAGGTGATTTAATTGTCTGTTTTTTAATTGTCTTCTTCCCAGTTTTTTTGAACAACTATCAATGCAATTCTCCATTACAGGAGTACAATAACATCCTGAATACCTGTTCCCCAATTTCTTGAGCATTTCTGATTCATAAAATAAGTATACAGTTGTTCAAGAAAGACATCAGTTGGAAAGTGAGGTATAGACATACTCTATGCCCACTAGAAGAACTTACGCAGACATAGATATCTGTATAACTGATTTGCTCACTTGAACGGGGAGCCTGCAATAGGATGAAACAGGCACAAATGTATCTTCTGGACTTACCATCTTGGCATAAGTACCTCATGGCCATTGGACCTATCTGAAGCAAAACAGCTTGAAGACCTCTGTCACTTGGGACTTCATTATCAGAAGGGGTAAAGGGCAGAACAATAAAGTATATTCCAAACCAAACAAGATTTCTTTTTATCCTTCCTTCCATAAGGATTAGTAGGTAGGTATACTATGTAAAGCACTCTTTTTTTTTTTTTTTTTTTTGGGGGGGGGGGGGGGAGAAGGGGAGTCTCAGAAATAAGAAAAGAATGATGGAATAAAATAATACACTCCTGGTGATTCTACTTCCAGATATTTTACTTCCAGTAAAATATGAAAGCATGTCCTTGATATTATCTCTGTTTGGAGATTTGACCTTGCTTACTATACGCTTCCTTTGAAAGAAATAAGATTTTGTTTAATCGTTCATCTGTTTTTTCCCACTTAAGGATGAATTACTAAAACAAAGTTTCAGGGGCAATGATATGAAAAAAGACGATTATTTAGAAGGAAAAAAAATGCACAGGATTCTAAAAAGAAACTATTCAAACATTTCTACATAAAGCCAGTTCAGAACATTACTGGGAAAATTCCTTATGCTGGCCAAGACTCAGTTCAGCATGACAAGTAATAAATCCTATATAATATTTGAGCTCTAACCTTCTGTTAAAGCCCCCCTCTAATTACCTAGATATGTCAGGCGGTAAGTCTTGCCACTCTGAATGAATCTGCCATCAACAGATTTCTCTTCTTAATTTTTATTTTAATAAGTAAGCCATACAGCAGCTGTGAAGTTGCTGATAATGAATGTTAGGAAATAGGATTACTCAAGTGAGTTAAATCCTTCTGTCTTTTCTTTATACGCTATATAATACTCAAAACTCTTGTCCTGAGTAGATAGAGAACAAGTAACTGGAACTTACATACTTGATCTGTAGGCCTCTAGCTGAGTCATTAAATAGTTCTCAGTTCACTTGAGAGTAGTCTGGTCTTGTTTTGACTTGATATGGGCTAGTTTTAAAATCCAGTCACCAGTTTGGTGACTCTAAATATCTACAGGCCCTGCAGAGCCCTGGAGTTTGCATGGGGCCACTTCAAACACTTTCTGAACTGCTGAGTTGGCTTCACTGTCAGTCCATTGTTGCGAGGACATTTGTTGTCGACGGAAGGAAGACACAGACGCTCAATATGAGTGATCAGTGAACTTCGATTTATTGGATAGCTCAGTTGTCTTTTATCTAATTCAATATAATTAGCTCATACATATTGCAAAAGCTAAGCTCATGATTGGTTAGTGCATTTCTCTATTTTATCAGCTAGTTTCTCACTCCCATCAACTGAAATAACACAGTTAGTACTTTCCCAAACCTCCAACGGATATCGTGTCCTTGTGCCTGATTAGCTCTCAGACGTTACGTACTTTCTCAGACTCATATGAGCTGCGTTCGATACTTTCTTAGCTCGCGACCTCCTAGTTGCTCAACATTCACATGACCTACTTCACTTAACCATTCCTCCACAGTCCATCATGCTTTCTTCTGTTGGAGATATGCTGTTGTTGGCCCTTTCTTTCCAAGGCTGCTTGATAATGGCACTGGACTGGATCTACTGATACTGTCACTTCAAGTGACAGTAGATAAAGGAATCTTACATAGATAAAGGAATTTACAGAACATCAGGCAATCTTATACAAATGAAAGCTGTGATTTCTTTTCTCTGTTATGTTATGCAGGGATAAGTTCTCTTTTTATCAGCAAAGAGATCATAGAAATATGACGTAAAGTTTGCATTCTTAACAGTAGCTAAAAGTAGAACAAGCATAAAATAAATGATATATAATTCAGTTTCACAAAAATTCCTTATTTATTATCAAGAATCAGATAGTTTGGTAAAAATCTCTCCTTTGATAAAATGATCTTTGTTTCCATATTGACCATGTCCTGTTTAAAAATGGGTATTGAATCAACATAGCAAATAATAAATAACTTACAATTCACTTATTGACTGATCATGAAGGGTATTCTTTAGTGAAAAGATTTCAGTGAATGATGCTGTTTCTATTGAGATTTCACACATAGTACATTTTTACTGTCTGTATTAGATAAGGTTATGAAACCATACTAGATATATTTAGGAGAATTGTAACTAATAAGGAGGAAAAGTGGTCAGCTGAGTTATGAGTCACTCTGAAACAAATGGTCGCCACCTACCAAAATGTATTTTAGTACAGTTTTATAAGGGTAATACTAAAGGGAACAAAGAACTAGATATATCCCTACAAAAGAGGAGACTGCCTCAGAAAGCAGAAAATTCTTTCCATTCATAAAATGACTCAAAATCATCACTAGATGTCCTTAACATGGCCTTTCAGCCTCATACTGGAGCAAAAGGGCTAATACTATCCATGAATGCATAAAATAAAACTGATATGTCTACTTCCAGTGTCCACTTCCAAATATGGAAATACTGAAGATTGTTCAATGAAGGGACATAAAAATGCTCTGGGAACCAGAAAACCAGTCTATTATTAGACATAAAGAGCTCAATCAACTAAGCATATCTGGAGAGAAGGTTAAAAGGTGATTTAATCAAAATACAGGTGTTCGTTCAAGTAAAAGAGATGTGATAGCAGGGTTGCTGTCTTGCAGACAAAGGCATAAAAAGCCCCAACACCTGGAAGCTGAACTTGGATGAATTCAGCTTTGGAAAAGAGATGAATTTTAGAGCAGTAAGAGTAATTAGTGTAAAAATAGATGTGAGAGACACACCTGCACATAGACTCTTTGAGGTGCAGTCTAAAGATTGTGCTTAAATCCATACAGCTTCTAGGAAAACCGAGAAAGAGACGGTATTTGTCCTTTCTGTGTTCCAAGTCAAAGATACTTCACTATTACTTAAGGGAAGAGTTAGATGTCTGTATTTTGAAAGAAACAGAGGGGAAAAAAATAATATTCCCAATATTGACACTTAGTCAGGGGAAAATTTTCTTGAAGACATATTCTCATTCTATTTCAGTCACAGATCTCAGGGAAGAAGAGATAGTAGTTATCCACCTTCTCCAGTGCATTTCATAGAATCATAGAATCATAGAATATCCTGAGTTGGAAGGGATCCTTAAGGATCATCAAGTCCAACTCTTGACACCGCACAGGTCTACCCAAAAGTTCAGACCATGTGACTAAGTGCACAGTCCAATCTCTTCTTAAATTCAGACAGGCTCGGTGCAGTGACCACTTCCCTGGGGAGCCTGTTCCAGTGTGCAACCACCCTCTCTGTGAAGAACCCCCTCCTGACGTCCAGCCTAAATTTCCCCTGCCTCAGCTTAACCCCGTTCCCGCGGGTCCTGTCACTAGTGTTAATGGAGAAAAGGTCTCCTGCCTCTCGACACCCCCTTACGAGGAAGTTGTAGACTGTGATGAGGTCTCCCCTCAGCCTCCTCTTCTCCAGGCTGAACAGGCCCAGTGACCTCAGCCGTTCTTCGTACCTCTTCCCCTCCAGGCCTTTCACCATCTTCGTAGCCCTCCTCTGGACACTTTCCAACAGTTTCATGTCCTTTTTATACTGTGGTGCCCAGAACTGCACACAGTACTCGAGGTGAAGCCGCACCAGCGCAGAGTAGAGCGGGACAATCACCTCCCTTGACCTACTAGCGATGCTGTGCTTGATGCACCCCAGGACACGGTTGGCCCTCCTGGCTGCCAGGGCACACTGCTGGCTCATATTCAACTTGCTGTCTACCACGACCCCCAGATCCCTCTCTTCTAGGCTGCTCTCCAGCGTCTCATCGCCCAGTCTGTACATGCAGCCAGGGTTTCCCCGTCCCAGGTGCAGGACCCGGCACTTGCTCTTATTGAACTTCATGCGGTTGGTGATCGCCCAGCTCTCCAACCTGTCCAGATCCCTCTGCAAGGCCTTTCCACCCTCATTTGAGTCCACAACTCCTCCAAGTTTGGTGTCATCAGCAAACTTGCTCAAAATACCTTCTATTCCTACATCCAGATTGTTTATAAAAATATTGAAAAGTACCGGCCCTAAAATGGAGCCTTGAGGGACCCCACTGGTGACCGCCCGCCAGCCTGACACAGCCCCATTTACCATAACCCTTTGGGCCCTGCCCGTTGGCCAATTGCTCACCCATCGTATAATGTTTTTATTTAGCTGTGTGGTGGACATTTTGTCCAGTAGGATCCTATGGGAAACTGTGTCAAAAGCCTTGCTGAAGTCCAAAAAAATCACATCAGCTGGTTTCCCTTGGTCCACCATACGGGTGATCTTATCATAAAAGGAAATCAGGTTAGTTAGGCAGGACCTACCCTTCACAAACCCATGCTGGCTGGGACCAATGACTGCTTTGTCCCCCAGGTGCGCCTCAGTAAGTTCGAGAACCAACTTCTCCATGATTTTACCAGGCACTTACGTGAGACTGACAGGCCTGTAATTGCTAGGGTCTTCTTTCTGACCCTTCTTGAAAATCGGCACAACATTTGCCAGCTTCCAGTCTACCGGGACCTCTCCAAATTCCCAGGATCGTTGAAAAATAATTGAAAGAGGTACCGCGATGACGTCCGCTAGCTCTTTCAGCACCCGGGGATGAATCCCATCCGGACCCATGGACTTGTAGGGATCCAGGTGGAGTAGCAAATCCCGCACACGTTCAGGGTCAGTTGGGAGTTTGTCATCCCCACCGTCCCGGTCCTCCAGCTCAGGGCACCCTGGGTCCCGAAGCCCATCATCGGCATTGAAGACAGAGGCAAAGAAGGCGTTAAGCGTCTCTGCTTTGCCTATGTCATTGTCTGTGAGGAGACCTTCCCTATCAAGGAGCGGCCCTATGTATTCTTTAGTTCTCCTTTTTCCATTCACATATCTAAAAAAACCCTTTTTATTTTCTCTCACAGACACAGCCAACTTCAACTCTAGCTGTGCTTTGGCCACACGAACTTTCTCCCTACAAATACGAACAGCATCCCTGTATTCTTTCCATGACACCTGGCCCTCCTTCCAGTAGCGAAACACTCTCTGTTTCCGCCTAATCTCCATTAGAACGTTCCTGGTCATCCATGCCGGCCTCCTGCCCCGCCTGCCTGACTTGCGATATTTAGGAATTGCCTGATCTTGTGCTTCTAGGAGGCATCGCTTAAAGAGTGACCAGCACTGGTGGACATCAAGGCCTTCAAGAGCAGTTTCCCAGGGGACCTTGCTGACTAGTTCCCTGAGCAGCCTGAAGTCCGCTTTCCCCGTATCTAGGGATGAGGTTTTGGTGGCACTTTTCCTTCTGTCACCATAAATTTTGAACTCAACCACTTCATGGTCACTATGACCGAGGCGGCCACCAATCACCACGTCTCCCACCAGACCCTCTCTGTTTTCTAGCAACAGGTCTAGGAGGGCTCCTTTCCTAGTTGGCTCCGTTAGCACCTGCACCAAGAAGTTATCATCTAGGTGCTTCATGAACCTCCTGGACTTGCTCGTGTCAGCCGTGTGGCACTCCCAGTTAACGTCCGGCAAGTTGAAGTCCCCCATAAGGACAAGGGGAGTTAATCTCGAGGCCTCTCTTAGTTCTGTAAAGAATAATTTATCGGCGCTATCATCCTGGCCAGGCGGTCTGTAATAGACTCCCACAACGACATCCCCTTTATTCGTTCGTCCCTTGATCCTTACCCAGAGGCTCTCAACTTTGCCATTGCCAACCTGAAGTTCCACACAGTCCAGCCCCTGCTTCACATACATCGCCACCCCACCACCTCGCCTACCCTGCCTGTCCCTCCTGAAGAGCCTGTAACCATCTATTGCAACACCCCAGTCACAGGACTCATCCCACCAGGTTTCGCTTATGCCGATGATGTCGTAGTTGCGGGACTGGGCCAGGACTTCTAGCTCATCCATTTTATTCCTCATACTGCGTGCGTTCGTGTAAAAGCACTTCAAGTGCGTCTCCTTACACTCAGCACCTTGTGGATCTGACCGAAGGACCTCACTGGCACACAGCCCCTCTGATTCTGATCTGATTTGATCAGTATTGAGAGATGTCAAGCTTACATTTAAGAATCTAGTTCACTACTTCTTTTCAACTTCATGTTCCAGCCCCGGGAACTGGGAAGGCAACAACATCTTAAGCAAGGAGTGTGAACTGACGATGCGTTTGGTCTGTTGAAAGCAACCAGGCAGCAGTAAGTGATGAAAGATTATGCTGGGGTGCTAACTTTTGAAAGCTTTTCATTGAAAGACAAGTTAAATGCCACCTCTTTTCTTCAGAGGACAGTTACATTGTTACCATGCTGGCTTTGGCTGGGATGGAGTTAATTTTCCCCGCAGTAGCCTCATACTGATGTGATTTACACTTGTAAATAGAATGGTGTTGACATCTCACCAATATTTTTGCTATTTCTGAGCTTGCACAGCATCAAGACTGTCTCTCCAAACTCCCCTGCAATGACCAGTGGGCTGGGCAAGGTGGGCAAGAGGTTGAGAGGGCACATAGCTGGGAGAGCTGACCTAGAAGATATCCCATACTATATGATGCCATGCTCAACAATAAAAGATAAATGAAGTGGCAGGAATGAAGGGGGGGTTGTTTTTTCTTCTGAAGCAACTGCTACATATTCTGAGACCCTGTTTCCAAGGAAGGAGCTGGATTTTGCCTGCTGACGGGAAGTAGAGACAAAACTTTATTTTTTCATTTTATCTCAATTCATAAGTTTATTTTTTTAATCTAATTTTCTCACCCTGTCCTGCTGAGTAGAGAGAGTGAAGAGAGCAGCTTGGTGAGCACCTGGTGGGCACCAAGGCTAACCCACTGCAGTTATGAGCAGAGTATTTTCTAGTGGAAGGAACAGACAGATAGTATTCAGTCTAGCACAATAACTGGAAATTTCCTTAAGTTTCATCTATACCACAAATCTTAGTGCTGTTTTGATTTATTTTATTTGCTATTTAATTCAGAAGGACCAATGTGAGGGTATCTACCTTTGTTTATAGACTTTTTTCACTCCAGATTTGGGTGAATATTCACAAAAAAAGCAGGGATGTAACTGAGAGAAATGCAGATTAGCAATATTTATGTAATTTGAGCATTCATCCATTTCCTATATGCATAAAACAGATTAATTTACCTGTTCTGTTTTATTTTCATTATGCTACAGTTTTTTTGTACGGGACATAAGGTTTTGTTGCATAAATCGAATATGGGGGCACGTCATTAGACTCAGCATAGATATCTACATGTTCTCTCAATAAAAAGTAATACACAGAAATTAATAATGGCAAAAACAATAGTCCTGAGACTACTGGACTTCTCTGCAATCTTTACTAGCAGGTATTTCTTATATTCCGATATGGTATTGTTGGAGAAGATGGACCAACTCTACTGTCTCCAGTTGCTCATACAGACCTCAGTGTGACAAAGATAATTGCTCCACTTCCTTGACCTCCCATCTCTACTGAATCCTGAAAGGATTTAGATATATGTTCTTCTTTATTTTGGAGAGTTTCACTCTCCAAACAGTATGAAATACCATGTACTTATCTGAATCCTGTTAAGTTTCTAATTATTACCTGATGAATTGGTACTATTGGTACTACACTGTAAAGTCCTAAAGCTGTCCAGTTGTCAGACTGGTAAAATAAGCTTCAAAACTTACTTTCTAACTATGCAGACTATCATCAGTCTCTGAAAGACCTGTTGCAGTCAAGCATATTTAGAAGCTTCGTCTTTTCTTCCTGGACAGAAACTAAGCACATCTTTCTGTGGGAAAATCTAAGCATTATTATTATTATTATTATTATTATTATTATTATTATTATTATTATTATTATTATTATTATTATTATTATTTTGTTTGTTTTAAGTTTGGGCTATAAAGCAGGGACAAGGTAACAAGCGTCAAAGATGACCATTATAGATGATGAAAGTGCCCCACTAATTCAAAGAAAGAAAGGAAACTTTAAACACAACAGCACATGATAAAACTTAAAAATACAGTAAAACTCATCTTTTGATTTCCACTGTGTCTGTGTCTTATGATTCACTGGCACAGACTGGGATCTGAGAAGATGGGAACTTTTCCCACTGCTGAAGAATTTATCCTTCATATGGATTCTGTCATGCCAAAGAGCGTATGAAATCTGCCTGTGACCTTTCAGTCAGTACTGCTGTCCTCTATCATTCCACTGAGTTTGGCTGAAATTTGCAAAAGGTCAAGAGTTATTGTTGAATGTTATGACACAGTAAAAGCGATGGCAGGAGGAAGAAGAACACAAACATATTTTCATGTTTCTAAATGACAATATTCACAGAAATCTATGACAGATATTTTTTCCCTCCCAAAACCAAAAATATCAGAAACCCTGTGCAATTTACTAGGGACTTTGATGTTGATTTAATTTGTGAAATATGAGAGTGATGGAAAGCTGTATAAAAGGCTAAAAATCATCAAATTTCTTTTTCTTCTTAAAGGCTGACATATTTCACAAGCAAACATATTTCCTTTACCAGAAATTGTTTTCCATTTCCCCCAACCACAATTACCAAAGTCTTTATTGTAATTTCTCCTTATGAGTGCTTTTCTCAAATTGAAAAATGTCAAATTTCACAGATTTGGAGATTACAATAAAATTGTTCTTGGTTTTATTGCTGTGGTGACTGTGTATTTCAGCTATTCAGTTGTTTGAATAATTATTTAAGAATTACTTACCTTATTTAGTTATGACAGACATCACTTTGTTGAGTTTCTGCAACAGAGAAGATGATGGTAAGAAAAGTAAATTTTCAGATATATACTACTTGAAACTAATGATTATTCATCTGAAAATAAGTAGCCTTTTTCAGCAACTGAAGATTATCCTGCTGTTAATATTTATTGATTCAAAATGAATCCAGTATTAGCAGTTGGACAGAAAATAAAGTTGTCTTCTCTGTGCAACAGCAAAGTTTTCACCTATTGTATGCTTAAAGAATTACAATTTTGATTTTGGAATTCTTCCAAAAGATAGTTAATTAGCATTACTTCTATTTGCATAATATTGCTCTCAGTCATATTGCTTTCTTACAGTGCTCGGATCTAAATTCAGAAGTTTACTCTAACAGAATATATTCAGTTTCTGCCTTTCAGAATGTGAGTTTTTGCCAACCATTTGCTTCAGTCATTTATTACTCATTTTTTATATGGTGTGGTAAGTCACATGACTGTTGTGATATTGTTTCTGCCTAGTAACACAGTGTTAGTAACTGCCTAGTAATTACCTAGTAACACAGAATGATTGATTGTTAGAGAAGGAATTTCATAAGAAAATCTACTATAATTTCTCAGTTAATTAATATTTTCAGAATCACCTGAATTCCAAGGAATTATATCCCAGGAATGAGATAGGACATGCCTAACAATTTCAGAAATCTAATATATAGCTAAATTGTTTTTTTTCTTCACATATACATAAATATACTATGATTAGCATATTTGTACATATTAAATCTATGAAATTCAACAACTTGTTTGTCAGTAAAAGATTACCCTGAAAAGCTTCTTAAATATAGCACTAGGGAAAATCCTTTATGCTTTGCCTAGAAACAAGATTCAGGAAGCATATAGCTGACATCCTCTTGTTTTTCTTCACAAGGGCAGGAAGGTGTTAACGACTGTATGTCATTCTTCTTTTTGTGCTGCATTTTTAGTTCATTTATTTTCTCTTAACCATGAAAAGCAATTATGTCCAAGTCTTAAAACTGTGTAGTAATCACTGTCACTGGTTCTAGGTTCTTTAGAAAGATCAGAGTGACAACATGTAATTTGCTGATTAAAAATAATTAAAAAATAATAAATTTCTGCTTCAAATGAAAATAAACATTGTGCTAGCACCAACTGTATACTGAAATAATTTTTTATAAATGGAATGTTTTTAAAACAGCTCAGGATCATGAAGAAAACCAGCATTTTTTCCTGAAAATACAGACAGTCATATACAAAGGAGTGAGAAAGAATACTTTTAACTTCATGTTTTTTTCATGTTGACATTCTGTATGCTAAAAAAAAAGATAGTGTTTTATGAAATATGGGCATGATTCTCCCCTTTAAAACATTCATTTTACTACACTGTACATTCAAAAAATCCTTGGAAATTAAAATCTGCCCAATACATCTCTAAGTCTTTCAAAAATAATTATAAAGAAAAGCTGTTTCAAAATGAATTAAGAATTTCTACTTCTGCTTTCAAAAATTTAACAGGTTGATATGAAACATTGTTTTAAGGTATTTATATATATGTACAGATTTTTCAGCAAAGATGAGTCAAGGTAACAATGTGTCTCTAATTGTAAGTATGGAATTGTGCAAAATAAGGGCAAAGTTCCTCGCCAATACTAAGATTCTGATTTGATATCATTTTGCATTGGTTTTATACAGGACCAAGAGATTATATTATAATCATATCATTGGACCCAATGTTAAATTTTGTTGGTAAACTAAGATTTTATATGTACACAAGCATTAAGTCTGTCCGTTAAAAGAACTGGATGCTGTGCATCTAAATGTAGCCTGTAGGGAAGTGGAGGAAAATAAGCTTTTTTATAGATATGCTCCTTTACAATTCAGAATATATCTTTTTAAGGTTTATCTACTTTTTATTTCACATCTATTTTTATTTTTAAATATGACGTTTGTAAATTTTAATTTTTAAGTCCAAGCAAATAAAACTTATAGAGCCATAATGTTATGTATCTGAATGTACAGATGCATTTCCGTTTGATCCCATATTTTACCCCCTTTCTGATTTTGGAATACTGTTGAACATTTACAATCAGATTTGTCAGAGGAGTGCAGCTAAAAATTATTACATTTCCATGGAAAATATGTACAGGACCATGGTCTTTGGTCTGACATACCGGTGTCTGAGAGGTGAAGTGTTTTATAAATTTACACAGAGGTCAGCCAGGCAGCCATCACTGCATAGTAACTGGTTAAATTAGTATGAGAACAATTGGCAATCCAAAAAAAGAGTACAGAAGAAAGATTAAAACAGTGTTATAGGAGAATATAGGAAACTTGACACAGGAAAATGTAACATTGCAATATGAAATTCACAACCAAATGAAGGCATGCTTCATTATTTCTTTTATTCAAAAAGTTTCTTGTTCAGTTTGTAAGGTATTTTATTTCCTGAATTACAGGCAAATTACACTTCAGAAGCTTTTCTGGCAATATCAGTAAATGTATACAGAAAAAAAAGTATCTTTCTGAATACGTACAACATTGCTTATTTCTAAAACTGCAATAACCTGTTAAAATGCTTTTTGTGAATTAATATTTGGAAAAGAAATGTTTACATGAGACTTGTTTAGCATGGAATTTTATTCATAAAAAGAGATAGAGAAGTATGAGGCAGCTAGTACATTAATTCAAAACAGAAATGATAGATACACTGTCCTGAACTGTATTTCAAATGATAACCATTAATGAATTCCTTGATTCCTACTTCCCTTTCCCTTCATGTCCTTGTCCTGATGATGGTATAGGCAGGATACCTTGCCTCTTTGTCCTTGATATATTTCCCTGTAGTCATTTTTGTCTCATTTTAGTCAGTTATTGCATATTAATTTTTAAACCAAACTCATTCTGCATAGAAACCCCATCTGCTTCTGTGGCAGAAGATATTGTATTCATATGACACCTATGACAGATGAGAGAAAATACCAGGAGCTGGAAGGACCTAGAATAGCATATCCAGTCTATGTACATGGACATGTCTGAATATCTGTCCTTTAGAATAATATGATTCTGCATCTTTGTTTACAAGTTTTTCAAATTCTACAAGTATGGATTTGAAATATGTGAATGCAAGCTGTATAGATTCTTGCCAATGCTGAAATACTTTTCAAAAATAGCTAAAGAGCCCTTCTTGGAACTAGTCAGTAGTCTAGTGAGTTAATATTTGGAAGGAATCAGATCTGAGAAGAATAATATGTTGATGTAAAAAAGTTCAATGAGAGTAGTTATGCCTTAGGGAAGATTTCATGATGATTAATCATCATAAATTGTATTTAGTGTGCTATTGTCAGAAGAATATTCTGTAGAGGTGGAAATACAACTATCTGATGAACATGTTGTTTGTAAAGTCATTTTTACAATCAAGAGATCACTTGCTCTCCTATCCTACTTGCACATGCTCAAGAGAACAGAAGATCAATACCAACAAATAAGATTAAATATTGTCCAAACAAAACAAAACAAAACAAAACAAACAAACAAACAAAAAGATGCAATTCTTTTTTTACAGTATTTTTAACATGATAAAAGCAAGACAAATTTGGGCATATTAACTACTTTCCATAGGAAAGCAGCATTGAGATATTATATTTAAGAGAAAGATCTTTTTATTTATTTATTTTTATTTTTTAAATCAACTGATGGCCTTGCGTAGTCATTCTGCTGACCTTTTCTTAGGCTGGAAGGTCAGAAAATTATGACTCCATATTCCATTTAGTCATTTAATGGATAACATGAGATATATAGATGGCCATTGGAAAGAGAAAATTTCTTTTGAGCTTGAAGATAGCCCAGATTTAATTTAATAGGAGAGCCACCCTGGGTATTGGATTTTTAAGTATGAAGAAAAAATCACTTCCAGATAAATTATTTTGAATTACAGTTTTGGCCCCAAAATGTTGTGTGGTTTTATATTATCAGTTGATAAATCTCGTGATAAAACATATCCTGGGCTTTAATAAAAAGTCCTAACCTAAATGAAATCCAGGACAAAACAACTTTGACCTCAAGAAAGAGAAATAAAATCCTACGGGTGACATGGAATTGAGTTGTTTATGTAAGGATTTTTATACATGTCAACCTCTCTTTATAACAGATAGAGACGTAGGAATTTAATTTGCCTAATCATTGCCATCTAAGGACATATTAAATGCCCTAACATATCTGAAATATTTCCACAGGACAGCCAGAAGACAGGATCTATGTCAGGACCAGGCTTTTATGGAAAGGCCTGGGCAAACATACGTGGACGCAACTGAATTGAGTCTACAACTCCATTTATTGCAAAGTGATATGGCCCTGTAGGGCAACCCAACTGCAGGTGATTTAGTCTAGGACTGAATCTTACTCTGTATGTTTGCAACAGAATAAGATGCTTGTTCTCAAAAGAGGTACCTAAGCGTTCCTGAGACAATTTAGCTTCTCTGGAGTTAAGAAACAATGGAACACGTACCAAACAGGTAAACACCAAGAAGATAACGGTAAATGACTGCAGTTTAATTGATTGTCCTGACTTCAATGTGACAAAGCCAGCACTGGATTTTCATTAAAATTTACTAAAGAATCACAAAGGTTACAAAGAGTTCAGAGCAATAATACACTCTCATTACCAAATTCTTTTTATATGTTTAACTGTATTCATTTAGCATTCAGTTAAAAAGAACAGCAGGGTTCTCTTGAACCTGTCACTTGTGATTTATTAAGTTCATTTTCTATTCATTTGTTTATAGATCAAATACGGGAAGAAAGACTCAACAGTATTGAACACATTTAACAACAACAACAACAACAACAACAAAGAACTGGATATTTAACCTCACATTGTGCTATGTTAGATGTTTTTAGGAGGAAGACAATAATTAAATTTAAGCAACTGGTTTGATCAAGGATAAATGCTCTCTGCCTCTGAAATGTCTCTGAAATCAATATGCCTATTTAGAGCAAGATAATAGCCCCTGAAAAAAACATAGCATCATCTTGCTGTTGGACCGAGGTTTCTCTTTTTTTGTGGTTTGCAATAGTGAAAAGTTGAAATCAGTGCACATGCTGAAATTATCCCTTGGCTAAAGAAGCAAAAATAAGTGTTGAGTCTCACAGCTACCACCAAAGAACTTCTGTCTCTTACCAGAATTATTTGTAACTTCAGAGCAGTAGCTGGAAAGACTGATAAACTACCATTTAAATAACAGTATAATTTATGAAAATTAATGAAAAGCTGTTCTTAATTTTTACAAGGATTTGTGTGTTAATGAAAAATACCCTTCCACAATGATTTAAAATTTTCATTACTATGAAAATATTTTGATATGGAAAAGTTTTTACACTTTGAAAAAAAAAGTCTACATTTGTATTTGAAATGTCTGAATATCTGGACATTCTATAAAGTTTTCATAAGAAAAAATATGTAAGATTTTTTTTTCTTTATTATTTCTTCATATGCTCACTTCCTCAGTGCTGCTTCTAACAGTGACTGGGTTGGAGAAGATGAACCTACAGCTACAAAGAATTAAACCCTCCAGCAGGCGAAGTTGACAGTGTAGACACACTATTACAGAAACATATCTGCAACTTTTCAGAAGGTTCAAACAGGCATTTATTGATTGGGTATTAACACACTGTATTTCTTTTGTTGTTCACTGGTAGACTTTTCTTTCTCTGGTTTGATCTTGGATATATGTTTCTTGGTTAAACTGGGACAGTAAAATAATGAGACGTCAGAGCAGGTGTTGTCATTATGAGATTATTCTGCCTGTATGAAGTATGTTTGCAATTTTCCCATGATTTCTCTGAACCATTATGGAAATGCAATCTTCTCAGCAATGACCAAACAACACTTTAAAACAAATACTTTTAGTAAGCAAAATAGTCTTAACATATCACCTTTATTATTGTCACGTCTTTATTTCCGCAGAGAACTAAATCCTGTATTCAATTAGAAAATAAGTACGTATTCTGTTATGATTATATGCTATTATATGACTAGTATAATAACAGATCATTAGAAATACCCTTCATAATAGGCTGCATTAAAACTAGAGTATGGGGGAACCTAGATTAAAAAAAAATAATAATTATATATATATGTTTTTGCAAGTTCTGGGACTGTTGCCAACTTTTAACAATAATTTGAAGTATTATCAATTTTCCATGATAGACAAAATTAACTCACATTGGATGCCACAGACAATAAAATTCACCTGAAAATAAAGCAATCAAAATATCAAACTTTTCCCTTTAAAGCTAGATTTCGTTTAGTCATAAACACAGAGATGGTTGTTGTATGTCAGCAACTCCAATATTAATTTCCACTTGACAATGGCTATGCATAGAGCATAGCTGCTATGAAGAAAAAAGGCAAGATATTAACTCAATTTATGTTCAATGTTTACATTGATGGCAATAACAACTTATGTACACGGGACTTATTGAACCTGCTTGTATTTCAGGGTTTAGCTCTGCAATTAATTTTGCTTCTGGAGCTCAGAAAGCATATTCTTTTATCAGTGACATGTTTGCTAAGCCTGTGACCTTCCATCATCTCATTGGGTTAAGACCTGACAGTGGGGCAATGCCATCACTTCCTGGCTAGCAAAAGTGGTTATTGTATTATATTATATTATATTATATTATATTATATTATATTATATTATATTATATTATATTACATTACATTACATTACATTACATTACATTACATTACATTACATTATTTAGTACACTCAGAACAAGACAGTAAGTTCATGCTATCAAAGGCAGAATATTTGAAGAAGATATTTGAGTTAACTGAAAAACAAACACATACACACAAAACAACCACCACAAAAAAAACAAACAAACAAAAAACAAACAAACAAACAAAAAAAAAAACAACCAACCAACCAAAAAAAAAAAAAAACTGCATTAAGTTTGCAGTAGATTTTGGTATATAGGTAGACTTTCTTTCCTGCACAATGTACCATAACAGAGAAAGATGGAAATTGCCTTACAGTCGGCGAACAAGGCAAATTCCAGATCACTTGTATATACACTGTTGCCTAGTGTCTCCTCATGACACTTTGGATGTTATTGCTATCCCACCAACACACATCTCTATCCTACCTCCCATTATATTTATAGTACTTTATTATATTATATTATTACAGAATATAAATATATATTCTACAGATATATATAGATATAGAGAGAGATTTATAGATATAGATAGATATAGATACATAGATAATATTATAGATTGGATTAGATTAGATTAGATTAGATTAGATTAGATTAGATTAGATTATAGGCAACAATTTTCAACAGTCCATCCTTGCGGGCATTTTAAAGAATAAACTGAGTCACAATGTTGCTAACTCAACTACTCACACTTCGAGTCACATTTAGAATTATTCAGATATGTCTTTGTCTGAATGTATATTTGTGGCTTTTATTTCTCAATTTCCATGGGATTCATAGCTCACTGTACAGTCACATGTAGTGTAATGCTTTATTAGTGTCATAAATTTTGCAGACAGGAAAAAACGCTTCAAAGAGCAAGAGCTAACTGCACAGAAGTATAAAAAAAAATATGTTATGTAGTCTTGCTGTTTGTCTCAGTTTGAATTGCACTGTGACAGAAAAGAACACTCTGTGATTAATTTAAAAAGAATTAGTCTCCTGGGGAAGTTATATTTTTACTCACCAAATTGCAAAATATACAAAACAAAGAATGTGAATGTAAATACAAATGCAAAATATACGCTCTTCAAAATACACAAAAAAGCAGCATGCAGTGCTGTGAAGACATAAAAGAATTCTGTACAAAAGTGAGAGTTCATGAAAATAAATAGTCTTCATGAAAAATGAGCAAGGGATGCATCATGTCTGAACAGTACATTCTGGTTCAGGTTCAGGTTATATGCAGTGATGAATATGCTGTTATTACAGATATTATGAAATTCATTCATTAGAAATCACATGAACAGCAATAGATTGGTTGGAGAGCTGCCTGGCAGAGAAGGACCTGGGAGTGATGGTTGATAGTCAGCTGAATATGAACCAGCAGTGTGCTCAGGTGGCCAAGAAGGCCAACGGCATCCTGGCTTGCATAAGAAACAGTGTGACCAGCAGGGTTAGGGAGGTGATCGTCCCCCTGTACTCGGCTCTGGTGAGGCCGCACTTCGAGTACTGTGTTCAGTTTTGGGCCCCTCGATACAAGAAGGACATCGAGGTGCTTGAGTGGGTGCAGAGAAGGGCGACGAAGCTGGTGAGGGGCCTGGAGAACAAGTCCTACGAGGAGCGGCTGAGGGAGCTGGGCTTGTTCAGCCTGGAGAAAAGGAGGCTCAGGGGCGACCTTATCGCTCTTTACAGATACCTTAAAGGAGGCTGTAGCGAGGTGGGGGTTGGTCTGTTCTCCCACGTGCCTGGTGACAGGACGAGGGGGAATGGGCTTAAGTTGTGCCAGGGGAGTTTTAGGTTAGATGTTAGGAAGAACTTCTTTACCAAAAGGGTTGTTAGACATTGGAACAGGCTGCCCAGGGAAGTGGTGGAGTCACCATCCCTGGAGGTCTTTAAAAGACGTTTAGATGTAGAGCTTAGGGATATGGTTTAGTGGGGACTGTTAGCGTTATGTCAGAGGTTGGACTCGATGATCTTGAGGTCTCTTCCAACCTAGAAATTCTGTGAGATTACAAACTGAAATCCAGGGGGGATAGTCACAAAATAACAGATAAGATTGAGCAAAAACATGAAATATAACAAATACGAGATTCACATTGGGTTTCTGGATGAAATGTGGAGTATGGTTAGAATGTCTCAAACTGTCGAAAGATGTATGGAACAAGAAAAGGTAAAAAATCTTTAGTTGTTTTTACAGATGCTGCTAAAGTCAGTCAATGTTGTGTCCATCAGTTTCTGATTAAGGAAGACTAAAATTTCAGGGTAACTGCACTGGTCTTTACTACTGTAGCTGATATTATGTCAGCAGCAGGATGGTCATTTTAGTATTCAGTAAGTTTTGCTACATTTCTCACAGTATTCATAGGAAAGTTCCTTTCACTTGAGGAGTTAACAGTTTTGATTAATACTTCAGCAGCTTCTGACTGTGTGGTGACACCGTAATATATAATTATCTTTGAAATATGACTCAACTCCTGTAATGATATAAGTCAGAGTGCACAGTCCCCTTTTTGTATCTGCTAAATTGTCAATGGATAGTTAGGAACATTTGGGCTTGCATTAATTTCTCTTTTTCGTTTCAATAACTAAACATTGATGTGGTAATGACAAGAGATATTTTGCCCATTATCTTCAAGACTATATTAGGTCTCAAGTAACTTGCTTAATAGAAGGAATTCTCTGTTTCCTTGACTGTGTAATTCTATATTTTTGAATGTTGTGTCCATAGTATTTAAATCATTAACTCAAAAATAGTTAAAAGAGTTAAAAATGGGAATCCAGAGCATTGCTAAGTTTCAAGCTTACATTTATCCAGTTGGATTTAGCCTAAATAGTTTAGCATTTGTTAATTATTTTTTGTTAATTATTTTGTGTTGTTTACACTCAACTTCATTGCATAGGTAGTCTAGGTCATTCACATTAAACACTGAAACATAGAATAGCTTAGTTTCTGGTCAAGTATACATGCAACAAAATATGTTATTAGGTTGTCAATAATTTTGCATTCTCAGTGCCAGTTTTTACATCATGCTGTGGTGCTTTTCATTGCCATTTTTTGTTTGAAGATGTTTAGAAGTCTGTTAGTTCCTGGGTGAATTTACCTTTGTTTTTACTTTTAAAATGTTACATTTTAGCCCATATTAAACTGTGTATGGTTAAACCATGTACCCAGCATGTTAGCCTTGTCTGAATTTTAAATAAAACTGAAAACAGATCCAAGGGCTTTAAAAATAAATAAATAAAAATGGTAGTAACAATAATGATAACAATAGTAACAATAATAAATTATTTAGGTTCTGTCCTGGCTGAAAGCTTGATTAAGCTTTGAAAAGTAATTTCTGTTCAAACTATAAACTAACTAATGGTGTCCTCAAATTTTCTAACCCAGTCTAGATTAAGTCTAAGACCTCTCTCTTTCCTCACATCTATGTATACAAACAAGGAATGAAATACAACCATTACAACCATTCTGTAAAAGCAGAAGAAAAGCATCTGATTCTTCTCACCTCCCTCCTTTCCCTTTTTTTTCTTTTTTTTTTTTTTTTAGTCTCAAGAAAGAAAATTTCATAAACTCAGCAAAGAGAAACTCAACAGTAATGCCTTCTAAATTGGAATAATCAAGATAGGACAGCATATGGACTATAGTACCTAAAAAAATTAACAGTTTTAAAATTATGTTGACTGCTTTTAACTTGATGCCAGTAATGGCCAAGCACTCTCTGTTTAATGAACACATTTATTTGGAATTCAATCCTGTAGCTTTGAAACCTTAATTCCTTTTTACAAAACATTAACCAAGATAGCAAAGACAGAAACAGTACAGAATCCCTTTAAAAAGAAATGTGGACATAGATGAGTAGGTGATTGTTACATTAAAGGTTAAAGTAATTGGGAGTGATGCCAATTAGTTGTTGTAAGTCCAATCGTGTTCAGTGTACTGAACTATCATGATAACGGATTCACAAATAATGTAATACACCTTCAGTCTAATCACGTTCCATGAACTACCATGGCCACACTTAAAGGGTTTGGTCACGTTCAGTGAGAAATACCATGTCTAGATTTAATGAATAGTGCAATTTATTAAAGCAACAGGTACACAGGTTCTTTGGATTGCCAGTGATAAATTCACTACCTACAAAGCACATACAAATACCAAAAGTATAAGTAACTCAGCCTGGCTCTAAATGCATTAAATGGTATAAAATGACTGTATAGAGGTTTCTAAGTATCCCGGGAAGGGATCTGGCATAAAGAAGTGTTCAAATCTTACCCAAAGTTATCCCAGTGCAGGGGAAGAGAGGCTCAGCCTGTCAACTGATCCCAGAAGTCAGAAGGTATCCTTCATGATGGTACCTCTTAAGCCAATTTACATTATTTTCTATCTTTTAGGTGGAGCTTGAGTGACTCTAGTCATGCATATCTTGGTCACGATCGGTGCATAATTTTCTCACTTTGGTTTAAAGGAATAGGCTCAGAGAAATTCAGAGTGTATGCTCAGTGAGGGGTGGTCACAGCTTGGAGTTGAGTAGCTTTAGGAACAGAGGTAGGTTTTGGTATTATAATGACACTATAATGACCAAAGTTCACCAAAGTAATTTTGTTAAAAATATGACAGGCAGGCATAAATATGCTATAAGACATAAATAAGGCAAAAATCAGGGTAGCAAATGTGCAATTTATCAGTTTCAGAGTGCACAAGAACAATCTAGTTCCCATCTTATCACAGAATCTAGCCTCAGTGTCACTACTCCACTCCACACTCTGTACTGTTCCTCTTAGCATCTGCACTCCAAGTTCCCCCAGTGTGATTAACATTTAAGGTTGGAGGCCTAGGGAACTTCTGTGTAATGTAGCTACACTTCCACCCTGGAGGCTTCTTCAGTGCTGTACCTTTTCTTTAAAATGTGAATATTAGTTTAATTTCCAATTCACCTTGGACAATTATTCCACAGTGATCTATTCACCTTATGTGGAATCTAATCTGATTTTCTTGTACTTGTTGAATTCCTATAGAAAAATTGGTCCAACCTGTCCTTGCTCCTCTGAATCTCAACCCTGTCCTCAAGCATCCTAATGCATCCATTGTTTAGTATCATCTGCATACCTGATAAAAGGTATAAAAGTTTGTTTGATTTGGTTTGGTTTGGTTTTAATCTTTCTTCCTTTGTATTCTGTCTGAAGATAAGTAAACAAAATAGGTCTGATGATAGATAACTCAGGAGCTTTAGCTCCTCAAGTGTACATCTCTGGATACAGCTAAGCAGCCTCAGGATACAGCTCTGTCCCTTAGAGCTGCTTTTACATGATCCTACCTGTCAGTACCTTGGGTAAACTGAAGCCTGATGCCATCCTGGAAAGTAGAGACTGCTCTCCAATTTACCCTAACCATTCTGGTGACCTGATAAATACTTTTGTCAGAAATGTGGGAGAACCTCCATACAAAGGTATTTTCAATGTTTATTTTCTTTAAAGGAGTCTTGAGTCATAAGGCATTTTAACTAGGAAGTTTATCCTTCCGGTCATCTAAGCTACTGATGGATATACAGGAAAGTGTAAGCAACTGAGACCAGTCTCCTCATGCAACAAAAGATAGTGTGGAGTTCATGACTGGCACAGCAAAATCCTCCTCCCACCTTTAGTATGAAACTCAAACTCCATTCATGGGTCATTTAATATCTGTGTGCAGAGATAAATATATTTTAAGTACCACTGAGCCAAAATTTTATGTAACAAAATTTCCTTTCCATTTCAGACAGCCTCAATCTCTTGAAACTTGCATTATGCACATTTTATTCTGCTTAATAACTGCAGCTTCAGGTCACAAACGATTAAAATAAACCTCAGTAACTTCCAGTTCATTAAGGCAATCAAAGTACCAGAAAAATATTTGACTACTTCACAAGGCTTAGAAACTTATATTTTTATGTTGCATTTACTTTGAACACAAGTTAGTGAATGTTGAACATTTCACAATGAAAAAAAAAAAAAAAAGAAAAAAAGAAAAGTTAATTGTTCATTACTGATTTTTAAATAATAAAATATCCATGTTCTGATATGTACATACTCGTATGTACATATTTATGTTATGAACATAAAATATGTTCTGATATGTACATATTCACACATGCGCATTTAGCTTGGTAGCCCTCTTTTTAATTTGAAAGCTAGTCCATTGGAAGACAGCATTCCTTGTAATCTTGAACTTGGCTCAAAGGTTAAAGTAGCTTTATATATTCTGATGTTACCTGTGCTACCATCAGGTTCCTAAACTCACAGAATATTCTATTGTAAAGGAAAGAATAAGGGAAGTAGAAATACAAACTCAGAACACAAAGTATGCCTATGTAATTACTATAGTTAGACCATACAAATAATTCAATGTTAGTTAATAACTTCTCAGAAACTGTAACTGGCTAGAATCAAGTAAGGGTTTGTAGAACCTTTGCTTTCAGAGATACTAAAACATCTTTTTTTTTTTTTTTTTCAAAAGTGTATGCAAAGGTTTGAAATAAATCTACCACGCAGGTAAGCACAGAACAATCCTTATGCCACAAAGTCATTTTTGCAAGCAGAAGGAAATTTGTTAGGTTCTTTTCTAAACACTAAGGTTAATCTTGCTATCACATGATTACAAACTTCCTCCTCTGTTACTACCAAATTCTCTGTTTAAATATCTTTTTCTCATAGGAGACAGTCACATATTGAAACATCAACCAAACATCCAAGAAAAAAGCAAAAGTAAAAACAACCAATCATAAAAATTATATCTTTAACCTCTATCTGATGAGTCATGAAAATTTCATTTGAATGTAAATCATGTCATAAAACTGTATTTTCAACATACATATTTAAATAAATAAGCACTTTATATCAATTGAGGTTATTTACCTCAGCACTTCAGAAAAACTGAAATAAGTGTGGCTGTTCTACAGCAAGATGCTTTGGCGGTCTTTGTAAACCTATATATTGGAATATGGTGGTTTATTTTTAGAAAAATGCAATGGAGTTTAACAAATGCCCAGGACAACTATAGTGTACTGTGGTAATTTGAAGTAAATCTAGTGTTTAAATGGCTAAAGGAAATGAGAAGATGTATTTTCAAATAATTATCTAATAGAAAAGAATAAGCATATAAGAAGTCATTAAATCTTAAGAAATAAGTCTCAAATTTATTTCCATATACTACATCATTTCATCTTTGCAGAAGAAGGTATCTCTGTTCATCGTTTAAGTAATCTAACAGTGGCATAGGAGAAAAAGACAATATTATGCTGTATGCTGTTTTTATGTTTATTGCCAATTAATGCTGAACAGTGTCCTTCATTAATAAGTTTGTAAATGAAAGAACATAATCTGTTCTGAAATATTCATAGTAATATCAGAATTTGCAGCACTATGAAAATTAAGGTGATAGAACAAGCAATGTTTTCTCTTTCTCATTAAAGGTGAGTTTTCAAATTTAGGAGCAATCAGTTTGCCATAAGATGTCTGTGGTATACACAAACACAAGAAATCTGCTTCTCAGCATTTGTATCATAGTGAAATATAGAATAATGATTTCAAGATAACACTTTTCACTTGTCTTTTGCAAGATCAGAAAAACCATTCAATGTGTTATTCTTTTCATTCTTATACTGAATATAAAAGATTCTTCAATTGTCTCTGAAAAAAAAGACAGGGATCTCCTGGAAAGAGTCCAGTGGAGACCCACAAAGATGATATGGGTCCTGGAGCATCTTTCCTATGACTATGAGGAAAGGCAGAGAGACCTTTGTCTGTTCAGCATTGAGAAACAAACAAACAAACAAACAAACAAACAAACTGAGAGGGGGGTTCTTATTAATGTTTACAAATATATTAAGTGTGGGAGACAGAGGAATTTGGCCAACCTCTTTTCAGTGGTTTGTGGGGACAGGACAAGGGGCAATGGCCACAAAATGAAGCACAGGAAGTTCTCCACCATGTCAAAGAACTTCACAGGGAGGGTGATGGAGCACTGGAACAGGCTTCCCAGGGAGGTTGTGGAGTCTCCTTCTCTGGAGATATTCAAGGCCTACCTGGGCAACCTGCTCTAGGGAACCTGCTTTGGCAGGGGGCTTGGACCTGATGATCTCTTGAGGTCCCTTCCAACCCCTACAATTCTGTGATTCTGTGATTGTTCTCCATTAGCGTCTTCATTGAACATGAATATGGCAGTGTGATATGGCATCCACACTATACTGAAGCCTCATTCTAAAAGCTTCTTAGTTTTTCTAATGTAGGTCTCTATGAAGAAACCAAGGGGAATACTGTTTTATTTCCCTGTTTAACTTCCTCCTTTGTATATAGATCTTACCACCTATTTTCTCACTACTTTATCATCTCAAAAATTTTTGAGAAACTTACAAGACAAGTAAGTCTCTCTCTCTCTGTGTCTCTGTCTCTCTGTCAAACTATAAAAGACTAAAAAAACAGTTATTAAACAGCATGTTTCTGTACAGCCAATTATCTCTTTCCACCAGACAGGCTGTTCAGCTTTGAGTGAATTTATTAAGTTAAATGTAATTTCGAGCTCTAGTAACATTTATCAAAACAGGCACATTTATCAAACCTGGATCTCCTAAGTAACTGGACAGCTGCACTAAGCACTTTGTCAGACCTGTATCTGGTGGTTGAGGAAAAGGCTAACGTTTTTTTTTACCCTTCCTCATGCACCACCATCTGCTGCTTCCCTGCTGTGGCACGGTGAATTCAAACATTCTCCATATAGTGTGAGGCTACTAGCCAACTTCTTAGCAATGTGTGTCATTGAAAGAGTAACAGAGAGAACATGGCACTGTGCAGCACACTCTTCATCCCGTTTGCAGCTCTGTCAGACAGTGGGATAGTTCAGCTCTTTCATTCTGCTGCATTCAGCCAGCCTTAGTAGTGAACACCTGGCAACTGGAAGAGCTAACTACCTTTTTGTCCTCTGTCTGTTTTGCCCTGTCATTAAAATGCTCATTTTTAATAATGACTTTGTGAATTTTTGGAACAGTTATTTTTACTTTCAAAACTGTTTTCCTTTTTTTACAAGAGTCCCGTTTTAACTCTAGATGAAAAATCAATTGTTCATCTTTCCTGTCTTTAACTTTTCCTTCAAGAGAAATAATAATGAATGCTAATGCCATTTGATAATAAATAAATAAAAAAAAAAAATGGTAATATTTGCATTTTAATAATAACCCAATACTTTCCTGTAACATTAAACATTTATCCAATGCATTTTCTTTAATTTTCTTAGTGGAGTGAAGTTTCACATATTCTCCTCTGTCTCTGTGGAATAATTGCTACCAGTGGAACATATTCTGCAGTTTGTGAAACCCTCTAAGTGCCCTCAGTCACCATCTGACAGAGGAGAAATAAAGCCTAATTTGATAGCAAAGGATATCATGCCTGGTAGGCTACTTAAACTTGTTTTTCCTAATTTGATAACAGGAATTCTTTTTTTTTTTTTTTTTTTTTTTTAAGTGGCTAATGCTGATTTATTTAATTGTGGAAGAAAACGTGTTTTCCTTTCTTTTCTATTAAGTTTTACTTATGTTTTACTTCCACTAAGTTTTACTTTATTCATATAGATTTCCAAATTTCTCCAATTTGATTTTTCAATCTGCCAATAAAAATAGGATAAGAAATATGAAAGTTTACTTAGCAGTGTTTTTTTTTGTGGAGTTAATGACTCATCTGACAAAAGATTCAAAGCATTTCCAAAAATAAAAAACCTAAATTTTCACAAAGGAAAAATCTCAATGTAGGAAATAGCTTTTCAGTTATGGATGTTTAATCTTGCAGTAAGAGAATGAGGTTAGACAAAATAGTAAAATTTATAAAGCACTTTGCAATGTCGTTCAAGTTCTTTCTATGCTGAAGTAAAACAGTTGCCTCTGAACTGTCATTGATCCTATGCTGCAAGTCGACTGAAGTCAACTGAAGTAAAAGAGTTTCTTATAATATCTTCCAGTAGAAACCTTGGTCCATTTGTTTTCATTTGAGCATACTGGAAATTAAATTTTCACTAAGCAATAAGCATGTGTGTCAACCATTACTATCAGTTCCTGTGTGTCTGTAAAATATTGTAAATTGTATATGTACGTATTTGTATATTACATTTGTAATTTGTATTTCCTATTTGAAATAGAGTAAAAGGTCATGATATGTTACTATACACTACATGATAATGTATTCTAGATTTAATACTCATGTTATGCTGTTCTATAACAGGCCAACACCACTGGTGAAATTTCTGACTTATTCTAACCTTAAGTTTAGATCAGATGAAAATTAAATCCAGTGAAACTACTCTACATCTATTTTACCGATTTACTTGACAGAAGAAAAAGGGATATTTACAAATAGAGTACTTCTGAAGTCAGACAATGCTTCGATAAATCAGCTAGATCATTGCAACCTTTTTTCTTACAAGTTTTCTTTCTGAGTTTTATCCAGTATTCTTTCAGATTTTCTGAAACAGTCCTGCATCCATTACTCTTTTTTCCTACCAATTGTCAGATTTGATCATTTGTTAGTGCTACTGTTTTTTATCACAGACTGCTATGTAGTGACAAGCACCAGTCTAGAGATGTGGTGGTTTTACTCGGGTGGGCAGTTGAGCTCCACCACAATCACTCTCTCACTCCTCTCCCCCTCCTCGAAGAGGAAGAGGGAGAAAATACAACACAAAGAGCTCAAGGTTTGAGATGAGAATTATTTAATTAAAGGGAAAAGGAATGGGAGAAGAAGAAACAAAAGAAACAATAAGGTTGTGGGGAAGCACAGAGAGAAAGAAAAAGAAAAAAATGTTATTCTCTACTTCCCATCTATGAGTGATGTTCGGCCACATCCTGGGAAGCAGGGCCTCAAAAGGTGTAGTGGTTGTTCAGGAGGACAGTCCCCACTCCCACAAGAGCCCCCCTTTTCATTGCTGAGCATGACATCAGGTGTTATGGAATATCCCTTTGGTTGGTTTAGGTCAGCTGCCCTGGCAATGTCCCCTCCCCATCACTTGCCCACCCTCAGCCTGCTGGCTCTTGGGGTCTTAGAGGGAGCCCTGATGCTGTGCAGCAATAGACACAACACTGGACTGATACCAGTGCTGTTCCAGCTACAAGGGCAGAGCACAGTGCTGTGTGGGCTGCTGCAGGGAAAGATGACCATCCCAGACAGACACAACACAAAAGCATGCAATTAAAAAGTTGGCTTCTGTAAGACACAGAATGAAAGTCCATATTTTTAATTTTTTTTTTAGAAACAAAATAATAGGTGAAAGAAAAGCAAGGCTGATTTTTATTTTTATTTTTTTGTCAACAAAAGTCTCTTCATGGTTTGAATTTTGTGCAGTTACCATGAACCTTAGTTTAATAAATTATTCCATCTGTTTTCTCTTTCTTATAAGATTATAAAATCTTCAATTTGGTGCTTGTGTTTTCTAATAGTTATGTAGATGCTACTGCATGCAGTTAAGAAAAACAAAAAATTTAATTTCCCCCCAAGATTGTGAAGAGACCCTAAAGTTAGCCCCTAACTTCTTCCTTAGGTATTCAGTGTCCATTTCAGTTACACTGTAACTTCTCTTAATGTGTTGTGCAATCTGAAAATATAAATATTGTCTATCAGTCTCTTACAGAAAACAATCTGGATAAACTAATTGCCTACTGCATCCTAGAAATGTAATCTACACTACTGGTGGCATTTAGGATGCTAGTTTTCATCTCACTATACTACAACTCAAAAAAAAAAAAACAAAAAACAACAATTCACAATCATCCATTACATCAAAAGAACAAAACACTTGTTCCAATGACTTAATTACATACAGATGTAAGTTAAAAATACTTGAACATAAATCTTCATCGGACCTGGAGTACTCCACAAAGAAATTGCAAGTGGGGGTAAATACAACCTCATCACATGCCTGGATGCACGCACACAGAAAATAAATAAATAAATAAATAAATAAATAAATAAATGAAGACCAGAACTACTATATTACAGTGTTCATAAAGTATTCCTAAGTAAAAGGGGAGATATTCAAGAATGAGTAAATAAATGTGGCCAAACCTTAAGAGGAAGCAAACAACTCAAAATTGAAACCCCAAACTACATTAAGAACAGGGAAGCATTTCCTAGCTTTAAATTGGGATTAATCAAAGAAGTATCAGAACACTTGCAGATCTGTTCAAAGTCCAAATCCAAATGCTGTGTCTCAGTCCCAGATAATTATATACAGTGGTTGATCAGCACAGTTTCCTGTAAATGTTATGAGCTAAAATATTGGTCAGGACTACAGTCATTGCCAAACCCATTGTATGAAAATACTGAGAGTATAAATATCTTTATGGCCTTTTATTTGAAGTCTATAAATACAAAAGAACTTTATAACAGAAATGATAATTAATTGCACAGTTACCTTTCTCCTGGGTAGGTTTCAAAAAAAAAAAAAAAGACAAAGCAACAGAAAGAAATCCTTAATGTCATTAAAAAGCTTTTCTCTCATGTTGCATATTGCCTTTCTGCGTGCCTCATAGCCTAGCAAGATTAAAAAAAAAAAAAAAAAAAGAAAGTTTTAACAAAAGATTTTCCTTCAATTCATGTGCCCAGTTGTCCCTTCTGAATCTCACTGCTGAGACTTCTTAGCCAACCTTATGTCTTATGTGACAAAACTTACTTGAAGTCTTCAGCAAACAATACTAGAAATAACGGTTTTGTCTAAAAATTTCAGTCATAAGTTTTAAAAAATTTATTAGCTGCACTTTTGTCTTTCATATTGAAAAATTCAACATGTTCTCAAAGTTTCAGTTTCTTAATCTGTCAAATAATAATAATAGTAGTAATAGTGGTAGTTCTTATTTCAGTGATGCTGTGTCAGGGAGCAGTCAGGTAAGGCTGCTTCTCACAACTCTGCTCCAAAAGCATAGGGTGAGACCTAAGGTGGCAGGGCAGTGACCCCACCAATCAGGGTGTAGTCATGCAGCATACAGCTTAGTACAGCGATCTCCTGGCAGGTCTGGGGTCACACTGGGAAGTCAAGTTCACCAGTCACATCCACCTCAGCAGGTTCATGGCCATGCACATGCATAGCTATAGCACAGGAGGACTAGGATTCAAGGCAGTTCCTGAGCAAAACTGGGGAGCTCCTGTCTCCCACAGTTCTTTCTCATAACATTGTGATCCAAGGACACACAGCTGCACCATTTGTCTATAACATAATTTTTCTTAGTCTTTCTTCTTCAGAATGTCCACCTTCTGTAAATGTACTCAACAGAAGTAGATGCCTATGCTTACTGAAGACTTACAGTACCATAAATCTTTACATATGCACTGATTCTCACAAAAATACATTTGCTTTAGGGGGAAACACTTTAGCGTACTTTTGAACCAAGAGTATTCACTGGGTTCCACACTATATCAGCCAAATTGTTTAAAGATCTAGAAAGAATATTACATTGCATATCTATTAGTTCTCACCTAACAGATTACATTTGAGACATGAACTGAATAATCTATTAATGTATTGATATTTACATGACCAATTTCACGGAAAGAACATCACACTACACTGCAATAGACTTGCCTCATGCTAAAGGAATCATATATTTTGTTTTGTTTTGTTTTTCTCAGAAATGTGCTTATTTATTTGTTCTCTGTGAGTTTGTGCAGTATTTAAAAGATGTTGCACAACATTCTTATCAAAGATTAATTCTATACAATTTCTTGCATTAACATAGTGATTGGAATTCTTGGAAACAATGTTTCCAAACAGATGTGTACCAGATCTAGTCTTAAGTTACTGTCTTAAGACTTACATTTACTGCTAATACAAACAGGGATGTATTCATTAAAGTTTTAAGTAATTATTCTTAGGCTGGATGTAGGCATCCTTCACCCAGCTGTTTCAAGAGATGAACAAGAATTTAGAGTGAGTAAAAAACGGAGTGAAAAATATATATACTCACTAATGAGTTAATATGGCATTTATATATGTGAAATATGTAAAAATCTTATATACAAAATTATATATATTTTATATATATATATGAATTTCTCCATGAATAATGTAGAAACCCCTAGGGAGATAAACTGAATTAAAAAAAAAAAAAAAAAAAAAGTATTTAAATCAATGTTATATAAGCAATGTAATATAAGCATAAGGAGAAGAAAAGACTTAATGTTCAACCCAGTCATTTAAAACAGAAGCATAAGTAAACTTGGTATGTATTAACAAAGCACTTCACATCGTAAATAACATTAATTTGCCTTATTCAGATGTCACACCATTTTAAACGCTCCAGTGCATCCTGCCTCACTTCCAGCTGTTTCTCCAGAAGGGTGCACCCATTCTGTGGATGCCAGCTCCATATCTTTAAATTTAAGTACCCTAGTATGTTCCAAATGGCAATAGATACCTGTGACTGATGTAGTAAACATAACAAAGCAATCTCAAAAAATGTATTGAAAGAAAACTGAAAATAATGAAAGAAAGCCCCCTAAACTTCCTACTTAGTATTCAGGTGAATTTAATATATAATATTAATATAAGATTGTCATTCAGACTTGTAGTCAATTTCTACTCATATAGAAGGATTTTCTAGCTTCCCCTGAAGTATCTAGCATTTGCTCATGTGATGGAACACACAGATGGACAAAGCTCAGATCATATCCAGAGCAAATACATGTATTTCCATATTCTGTTCTTGTTTTCTGTTTCTTCTCCTTGAGATGCCTTTTCTAATTCATCAGGTTATGGTTACAAAAATAAAAAATAATTTAAAAAAAAATGCCATAAGGGTGGGCAATTAGAAGTTCAGAGAAAAATTCTATGTGTGGGCTTGGACTCCGATACAGGCAGTACACCCCTATACTGAACAGTAGATAGCTGAAGAGTGACTTTAATCATCTCAATTAACCTCAGCAAAATCTCTGGGAAGTCTCTTATGGATGTTGGTAGCTAAAACAATTTTTTTCTCAGTGAGAACGAAACAATGCACAGAATGAAGAGAAACATTTTTTTCAGCTTCTTTTTCTGTTAACTTTTTTTTCTGTCACATGCTTTGAAATGATAAACCAACATAAACGTTGTTATGTCTGTTGGGAGAACACAGAGGTAGATGAAGGATATAATCAATCAACTTCTTTTCAGAAAGAGTAGTCAAGCACTGAAATGTGTTGCCCAGGGAAGTGGTGGTGTCACCATCCCTGGGGGTGTAAAGGGACGTGATTCAGTGGGTGACATGAGTAGTAGGGTGATGGTTGGACCAGAATCTTGAAGATCTTTTCCAACCTTAGTGATTCTATGATTTTAGAATACCATATTATGTTGTTCATAGAATACCCTTCATGTTGAAATGTCAATTCCAAGCACAAAAATATGAATTTGCATCATAATGATGCTCTAAGATGTTCTTTGATCCACTGCCCTTCAATGTAAATAAATTGGTTCCACTAAAACTAAATCATGAGATGCCTTAAGATATTCTTCACTATTGTTTCCATGAGGAAACGTAGGAAGTGATAATCCTAATGGACTTTGAGTAGACCTCAGAGGTGTCTTTCAATGATTTTTATGATAAACTGTGTTCAGATTCTGCTGAGTTTGTTTTCCAAGAGGAAGGATCTCAGATACCGAGTATTCATACAAAGAAATTATTTGGTTAGGAATATGGAATCTCTACAGTATCTACTGCAATGCCCTGCATATAATTAGAATGTGAGTTGTTTGTTTGTTTGTTTGTTTTTGTTTGTTTGTTTGTTTGTTTGTTTTTTAATGTGCAACTTATTACATAAATGTAATGTACACATGAACAGTGGAAAGAAACTACCATGTGCACTTTTAAAGATAACACACTTTTTATGGTTCTCAATCCTCTCCATTTTTATCCATAAATTTTAACTGTATTCTTAAGAAAGAAAAATATATTCCATATTTCAGAATCACCCATGAGAACACCCTATGCTGTATTGGAGGACAAGAAATTATCAAAACTTTGTTTTCAAAGCAAGTTTTAATAGAAAAACATAAAAAATAAAAAAAAAATATATATCAAATTATAATCAAATTATGTGGTGTCCTTTTCTTATATTGAGAGCTTGACAAACGCAGTTGCTATTTATTTCAGTTCTGTTTTACTGGTTTGGAGTGTACAATCTCTAGTGATGTTCTTGTTCTTTATCTCTCTTACCATTTATAGACGCTTTCTGTATTTCTCTTTTCCAAACAGTGATTTGTAAAATCTATCTGGACTTCACTGAAAGATAACAACAAGGTATCCTCTGTGTTTAGGGAAGTGTCTGTATAGATTTAGAAGCCTATATGTTCAAACAGTGTAAAAGCTGGTATAAAAGAGCCAATGGTGTCAAGCTAAATTATATTTAAATATTTTAAAATTTATTTCTGTGATAACATTTAGATGTGTATATAGTGCCATGAAATATGTTAGCTTTCAAGAGATTTGTAATATTTTAGATAGCATAGAGATGTTGACTTCTATCTTATACTACTATCAAACAGGAAAATTATTGTTGCAGTATTTAACTACTGTTAAAAGTAATTGTCAATAACAGAAATTGAAGTTGCCACTGAAGAGTTACTAAATAGCCTTTATACAATAGAATTTCATAGGTGGGTTTCACTGCAATATGTGCAGTACCTTAGTCTGGAGACCTTAGTCCAAACCTTAGTCTGGAGTAGCCACTGAAAGTTTCCTTTAGAAGCTGTGGAGAGAAATGAACAATTACAGGCTGCAGTGCATCTCATTAGAAAACTGAAATTTATGTCAGGTGAATTGCCAATTCCTCTTTATATTTCTTCAGAAACTATAAAGTATGAATGGCTCAATTGTAGACTACCCCAGGTAAGCATTTGGTGAGAGAAATTACAGTTGTGCTGGTTTACTGCTTTGGGCTTCTTTGGGACAGCTACAAATATTGGCATGGAAAGATTAGATTACATAAACCCAGAATCCAACCTGATTTTCCATACAATTTTAGTCAGTTGAACTTACTAGGATCACTCATATACATTAAATTAGGAAGATTTTGAAGAAGTTTTTAGCTCAGTAGAGTACAATATAGTATATGATTCTTATTTAAGGAGGAAAAACATTAACATTGTTGTGCTGGTGTGAGAAAATGAAGTTTAGTCCTAGTTAATTTCCTAGTCAGAAAAATATAAAGATCAGCTAGCTGTTTTGTTCTATAAGCCTTTTATGCACTGCATCACAGGGAGCATGAGTTACATACTGTTTTGACACAAAGTTGTGTCAAACCTATTTAAACCTCTCCCTAAACAGGTCATCCATTCTTAACTCAATGCTAATTCTGTCTTTTAAAATATCAGATAAATTACATTTTCTGTCACATAGCATTAAGCTCACAGATTTTCAAATGCACAACAGATTCTGAAATCTAAAGATATTACACATGGAGGATAAAAAATCTGTTTTCCAGAATCCTAGATAGTGATGGTGGGACTTAGTTCAAGATTATGAAACCTAAACTTTCACATCTACTTTTGGGTGTCTAGGGGTGAAGTAAATTACATCAAAGTCTAGGGGCTCCCATTATAGTCTGTGGAGTTACACTCAGTAGCATCACTGAAGTACAGAGATACTCAGTTGACTGGTCACCAGATGTTTTCTTTCAGCTGAGGTGTGTCTTCTCAGCTGACTTGATTGTATTGACTAAAGAGGCAGTTTAGTTGCCTAAGATAGTGATAGACTAGTGATATTTAAGATGTTTTGACTTGATGTGGTCTTTAGTTGCCACATCAGAAAAGCACAAGATTCCTATTAGTCCAGTCATATCTACCAACTCCATGCAAATATCTCAGGGCATCAAAAATGTCTCTAGCAGTGTATATTCATGAAATTAGGAAATGTTCTAGATCTTCACTGACCCCAATTGAAAATTAAACAATACCTCATATATTGACATCTACAACACAGTTAAGTTGCCCAGATACAAATATTTAACATTGTATTATTAGTCTTCAGATGTCTGAGATATTGAACTATTGCTGGCAGATGACAAAAAGACCTACAAAAGACCTGTACTCTTCTGTAATGGTGGACAGAGGCCAGATAGGGTGCCCTGAAAATTCTCAGGCTGTACCTGTATCTCAGCTTTGTGATATTTCACCTTTAATATCCAGTAAAATCAATCTGTCATTCAAGACTGAGATGATATAAGATGGCAAAAACTAAAAGAGCATCATTTCAGTCATGAATCACACAGGTCTGGTTAATATAGTAAGGAGAAAGAGAGAGCACATTGCCCAAACAGTTATGACCAAGGATAAGCTATTAACGGAAAACACAGCTTCAGATTTTGTAGATTAACCAAGCATAAATAAGACCAACTATATATATGGAAACTGCAGTGATAAGTTGAGAGCTTCTCCACCATTTTCATATATACTTAGCTTAACTGATATCAGCTGTCCTGCCAGTCTGAGTCCTTTATGTCAAGGACACAAGCAAATGTTACAACACTGGGTAGTAGAAAATAAGATTACATCAACAGGTATATGATTGCCATGAGTTGATATAAAAATAAAATGGTTTAATGAGGTATATAAATGGGAAAGCTAAAGCATTTAGTGATGGGGACATGGAATAAGAAGGAAAGGTAGAAGGAAAGGAAGACCACAATAATCTGACACTGTCATCATTCTTCTGCCATGGGCAACAGATGAAACTGTGAAGGTAGAAGCCAGGGCAGCTTTGTAATAATTATCTATTCACAATATTCCACTCCAGCACATGTTTACAATAAACCATACTAATCCAGAACATTGGATTTGCTATAATATTTTCCCTTGTCAAAAACAAACGAAACAAAACAAAACAATCAAACAAACAAAACAATATATATAAAAAAAAATAAAAAATAATGAGTTTTTGGAAAGTCAAGGCCATAAGAGATTCTGCAGATGTACAGAAAAATATTACATCTGAGAGTACCTCTGACATAACTCAACCCAAACCTATCACAACAAGCCAGGCTGAAGGTTTTGTTTTTACTGACTTGCAATTTAGAATTCTGAAGTGAAATAAAAAACTCCATAGCATCTTAGGTGTGTGTATATTTTGCAAGCAGGCTAATATGTAGGTGGCTGGATAGCTTACTTTACTGCATGGAGTATATTCTAGGCAAGAACTCAACTGGTAAGGTTTCCACACTAAATAGGTTTCAGTGATACCAAAAACTTCTTCACAGGAAAAATAACATTGGCTTCTCAGGGAGAAGTTACAGTACAGATTGACTACTACTCATACCCCCAGAAATTATAAAGTCAAACAAGAAATTGACACAGATGCAGAGCTAAGAGTTGGTTGAGAAACAATACGTTAGAAGACTAAAGTTAATTCTCTTTAGAAATCCAGCAGGGTAATTTGAAGGTTTTTCAGTATGCATTAGATATAGATGAACTGTTTATAAATGCTTTTAAAGCAAAGGAGATTTTAAAAATAAAATAAGATGCATATGTTGTATAAAAACCATGCCAAATATTCTTGGTTATTCTGGCAATGAAGAACTAGCCTTTATCCCTAGGGGAGAAAGTCATTGGCTCGCACAAAAATCGAAGATATTGTTCCAAAAAATCTTCAAGAATTTATAGAAGGGAGATAAGGGAATACAAACAAACAAAAGCCAGATGCCAAGCCATATGCCAGATGTATTCCCTGCAAGATCTCAATCTTATATACCCATAATATGTAAAAAATAGAACTGATCTGGAAGTGACGCTGTTAAATAAGAAGAAAAGATGGTCTCCAGTGATGCTCTGAATATCAATTAATGTTGAAAGAAAATGGTATTCATAGAAAATAATATTATTCCTAATAATATTTAATATATTATTAATATATTGGTAATTATAGTAATTATATTATTAATATATTAGTAATGATATTCCTAATTAATAGGAATTAATTTTCCCAAGTATACTCTCTACTACAGTGGTTAATCAACACATATCTTTTATTTGATTCTGACAAACAGAAATTACTGACTCTATTCTGGATTGGAACTCAAGAATACTGTCCTTTGTTCAGATGCTGCTGACAGTAAAGTTGACTTAACTGGTAACTGGTAACTTAACTGGTAACTATTACAGATTTTTTTTTTATGAACTCAACATATTTTAGGAAAAAAATAATCTTATTAGCAAGATTTTTTTTAGCTTTTCAAATTTGAATATTATTATATCTATTAAACATTTGTAACTTTATAGTAAGCAGTTCAAATTTTGTTAAGCAAAATTCTAGCTGACTTAAAATATTTAATTTGTATTTTTTGCTGTACCTCTCAGTGGAACATAACTCCTCTCATGTATAAATGCAGATCATTGCAGATCTAATCAAGGGAAGTAGCAATTTTTGTTAAATAGTTTAGGTGCACAGTTTAGAATGCAGTGCACTCACTAAAATTTTGTAGTTTGGGTCAATTGAAAATAATTTGCAAATGTGGATAAAGTTCTGCAAATATTTTAGCTAAACAAAGATAACTTCTATGGTACTTTAATAGTTTTTTTTTTTCTTTTTCCATTTCTTTTTCTTTTTCTTTTCTCATCACAGCCTACAGCGTCCTCACAAGGGGGAGTGGAGGGACAGCTGCTGATCTATTCTCTTAATGACCAGCGATAGGACCTGAGGTAATGGTGTCACGCCGCTAAGGGGAGGTTCAGGCTAGATATGAGAAAGAGGTTTTTCACTGAGAGGGTTGTCATGCACTGGAACAGGCTCCACAGGGACGTAGTCATGGCATCAAGCCTGTCGGAGTTTAAGTGTTTGGACTGTGCTGTTAGTCATATGGTCTGAATTTTTGGGCAGACCTGTGTTAGACTGAACAATCCTTATGGGTCCCTTCCAACTCAAGATATTCTACGATCCTGTGATTCTAACATAACAATCAGGCCCAGTCAACATGGATTCAAGAAAGTCCTGTCTCAGTAATTTGATCTTGTTCTATGATAAGACCTCTCACTTAGTGGATGAAGGCAGAGGATGTATTTCTTTCTTAATTTTAGCAAGGCTTTTGATACTGTCCCTCACAGTATTCTGGACAAACTGCTCATCTGTGATATAAACAGGTTCATGGTCAATGTTGCTTAATGGTAGAGCTCACATGGGTCTACATGTGGCTGACAGCTGATCGCTAGAAATGTTCTCCAGGGCTCAATTCTAGTGCCAGTCCAGTTTAACGTTTTTATCAATGATCTGGATGTATTGTCACTAAAATTACTGATAATACTGAACTGGGAGTTGCAGTTGACTACTTCAGGTACAAGAAGCTTTCCAGAGGAATCTAGATTGGATCACTGGACAATCACCAATGGCATGAAATTTAACAAGAATAAATGTCAGATTCTGCACTTCAGATAGAGTAATGCCAGATGTAAGTACAAACTGGGAGATGAGTAGCTGGAGAAAAGGACCCGAAGGTTCTGGTTGACAGCAGGCTCAACATGAGTAAGTGGTATTGCCCTGGCAGCCAAGAGGGCAAGCTGCATTTTGGGGTGTATTAAGCACAGCATATCCAGCCAGTCAAAAGAGGTGACTTCCCCACTATATGAGGCCTTGGTGTAGCCTCACCTGGAATATTGTGTGCAGTTCTAGGCTTCAAAACATAAAAAACACGTTAAGATACTTGAATAGGCGAGAAAGCTGATAAAAGGCCTGGAAGGCATGTCCTCTGAGGAGCATCTGAGGACACGGTGTTTGTTAAACTTGGAGAAAAGAAGGTTAAGAGGTGACCTCATTGTTCTCTTCAGTTCCCAGAGGATAGGGGAGTGGAGACAGAGGTGCTCACCTTTTCTTCCTGGTATATAGCGATAGGATGCATGGGAATGGTTCAACACTGCGTCAGGGGAGGTTCAGACACTAGGAAAATCTACTTTACTGAAAGGTTATTTAGGCATTAGAACAGACATCCTAGAATGATGGCTCATGTCTGTCTGTGTTTAATAGGCACTTGGATAATGCTCTTAATTATATGTTTTCAGTTTTGGTCAGCTCCAAAATAGTCTGACAGTTGGACTCAATGATCTTTGTAGGTCCCTTCCATATTCTATTCTATTCTATTCTATTCTATTCTATTCTATTCTATTCTATTCTATTCTATTCTGTTCTGTTCTGTTCTGTTCTGTTCTGTTCCGTTCCGTTCCGTTCCGTTCCGTTCCGTTCCGTTCCGTTCTACTGAGAAAATGAGAAGAGATATTGATCCTGCACCAGACATTACAGCATGAGCCACAATTATACAACATGTAAGAGATCAAAAGTTAAAACCCTTATGGGATTGGGGGATAACTAATTATCTCACTTCCCAAGAGTATTTTCTACACTCCAGTGTATGTAGAGATGGTTTTCTTTCCTATCGCAGCCGTAGGCTTTGCTTTAAAATAATTAAATATTTTCTTCAAAAGGCATGGGAGTCAAAATACGCCATTTATAACAATAGATTACAATAACTATGTGATTATGGAAAAAATATTTTTTTCTTTCCAGTCTGGAAAACATTAAGGTATCCTGAAATACTGAAATGCATAGTAGTATTTATTTAGTATTTATTTTGCAAAGCATTTTTGCAGTATTTATTTAGTAAGCAAGTGCTAATGTTTTTCAACAGCTCTGACTGGTAATTCTTGTCGCAGAACATTAGTCTTTGGTCTTATACTTCTGTGGCAAAAAAAATATATATATATATATAAATTCAATTCTATCTCTGCACTAACTGGTGAAAAATAGAGAGTCATGACCCTGAATTTTTCAATGAGCTTGCTTCAGTTCAGTTTCTGCAAGGAAAGGAGATTTGAGGAAACCAACAGGAAAATAAATAAATAAATATATAGATAAAATAAATAAAACAAATAAAATAATTATTAAAAAAAAAAAACAAAAAACAACAGTTCTCCATACCAACACACTTCAAAGCAGAAAAAAAAAAAAAGAGCGAGGCATTTACAACCTGCTGTTAATATTAATTTCTGTACAAGGTATCAGTGTCTTGCAAATATTATAGAACCTTTTACTAAACATACAACTGACAGGTGGATGTGGAAACTTCTGAAATTTTGTGATTCATCCACAGAGTTTTAATGCAACCAACCTTGTACAGTATCTTTAGACTGCAATTTCACAATGATATATTAAATATGAGGTCAAAACAAGAGCTTAAATCTTTATTTTATTTTTTTTCTTTGAAGAAGCTGCGTTCTGGAAGATATAACTTAAAACACTTTTAAAAGTCCCAGTTTTCAGTAAGTGATGAGAACTTACTTTAATAATCATCTGAGTGCCACAAAATTCAGGCCAGTTCTTAGAGTTCTTTTTATCAGTACTGAAAAGGCTAGCAAACTGTTTATAGGAGATTAAGTTTTCAGCATTTTTGAACTTACAGATGATACTATACTTGTCCAAAATATGCTACAAAGAACACAGAACTGGACAGCATCTCCCAGGCCAGCCAGTCTCTGGGTCTTGCATGGAGTTATATCTTTTTAATCCCTGAGTTACTTTATCATGATCCACTTAAAAATCAGCTAGTTTCCTCACTTCACTTTTCTGTTTGAAAGGCTGTTCCATAACTTTTTGCTATCACTGTTCTATTCTAAAGATACTTTGCCACAGATAAAGAGCTATTACTGAAAAGATTTTGTGAACAACAAGCTAGCTACCCTCATTTGGCTGCTACTTTCCTTACCAGGTATGACAATTTTCACTTTGTCTCACCTTAGCAGTTTATTTTATTATATTGGTTCGAAGACCTAGAAATATCATAGATTTCTTTTATGGACATTTGCAAGCAAAAAAAGATCACAGAATCCCAGAATCATCTAGGTTGGAAGAGACCTCCAAGATCACCGAGTCCAACCTCTGACCTAACATCTAAATGTCTTTTAAAGACCCCCAGGAATAGTGACTCAACCACTTCCCTGGGCAGCCTATTCCAATGCCTAACAAACCTTTCAGTTAAGAAGTTCTTGCTAATATCCAACCTAAACCTCCCCTGTCACAACTATATTCCATTCCCCCTCATCCTGGCACCAGGCACGTGGGAAAATACACCAATCTCCACCTTGGTACAGCCTCCTTTAAGGTATCTATAGAGTGCGATAATGTTGCCCCTGAGCCTCCTGTTTTCCAGGCTGAACATTCCCAGCTCCCTCAGCCGCTCCTCGTAAGACTTGTTCTCCAGGCCCCTCACCAGCTTCGTTGCCCTCCTCTGGACTCTCTTGAGCACCACGATGTCTTTCTTGTAGCGAGGGGCCCAAAACAACTGAACACAGTACTTGGGGTGCAGCCTCCCCAGAGCCGAGTACAGGGGAACAATCACTTCCCTAGACCTGCTGGCCACACTGTTTCTTGTACAAGCCAGGATGCCGTTGACCTTCTTGGCCACCTGAGCACACTGCTGGCTCATATTCAGCCGACTATCCACCAATACTCCCAGGTCCTTCTCTGCCAGGCAGCTAAGGAAGATAATGAAGTAATTTCATAAAACTTATCTGTGTGGGTTTTATTGTTTGTTTGTTTATTTCCTCTTTTTGATATTGTGCCTAATGTGATGCTATCTGTTTAAGAAAACAGATGACATTTTCATGCTAAGACACTGAAAAGCATTTTAAATTAAAAATCTATGCTTTCTTGATAGCAGATTGTACAGGTTATTTCCAGTTTTTACTCTTGTATGTAGATCTTTGTCCTTGACAACAAAGTTTGTTCCTCGGTGCTTAAGAAAGCAAACACAGAAAAAGCTTAGTAGAGTCTGAATCTAAAAAAATGCTGGACTGGAACAACTTCTTGAACCAAGAAACAAATCCCTTAAAGAAAGCTTTCTTGGAGTAAAAAATTGAGAACTATGAAAAGATTTTTCCTTTATACACTATGTAAATTTAAGTTCAATTTGGTTAAGCCGGTACAAACAGAAAATTAATATGACATAAAACTTTTGAGGAAGAGTTATCTTCTACTATGATAACAGTGAAAATGAGAAATTCACTAAGGCAAATGACAATATGTTCCTCTACTGTTGGCTTTATCAGGCAAAGTAACACTGTGTGCTTCTTTGAGGTGAGTTGCTTTGGCAGATGGCAGCTCACTGAGATAGGGAAGATTACACCAGGGTAGGCCACACCGCATGTTCCCAGGCCTATCATACTCAGATTTATCTGATGAACCAGAAAAGTGTGCGGAGGCAACGTAGAAGAGAGCCTATAATATTATTCCATAATTTACTACTTTTTTAAAAAAATATTTAAAAAAAAAGCACTGTTGTATTCTTATGTCATTAGGCCATTGAAGACTAGAGGTTGGGTTTGCTGTGTTATGGACTTGAGAAATTACAGAAATAAAAGGACAAAATTAAAATAGCTTCAGCTTAGTTTTCAGAACACCTGCACTATATAGCTGGTGATATAACAAAGAAATGCCTCCATCTACATATACATATGACATAATATATTTTTCTTTTGCAGTAGTGATATGTGATATTATGATAAACTCATCCTATGTTCATTAGGGCTAGAAATGAACAACATGTATTATGTTGTTAGTGCAGATGCTGCTTGAGAAGCTGTGAAGGAAAAATATGCCTTTTAATTTATATAATAGCATCATAATATTGTTAGCATTGCTTTCTATTCATTTTCCCTATAAAACCTAGGATTGTATATCTTCTTTTTGACTGACACTGTACATTAAGCAGACATTTTCATTCTGCTAACCTAAATGACACTCATTTATTTCTCCTTTGAGGTTACACTATATTTATTTCGGCATTTCTTCTATGTACAGATGGTCAGATTTTTTTTGATCAAACCGCAGAAAATGACAATACATTCAGAGAAATTTTAAGCACAAATGCTATCAGAGAAGTCCATGGGAGTTGGACTTATTAAGTAAACACTTAACATAAATAGTATTATGTGTGCCCTGCCAAAACAGGACTTCTTATGCTTTTTGTTTGTTTGTTTGATTGATTGTTTTTAATTAATTGAAAAATGTGGAGCATCATCATATTAGAAGTTCCAATTAAATACTCAGCCAAAGAAGTAATATAGTTTCCCTTAATTGTTTTCATTCTAACTAGCTGGGGTTTTTTTGTTGTTGTTGTTGTTTGGTTGGTTGGTTGGTTTGGTTTTTTGTTTTTTGTTTTTTCTGTTTGCTTGCTTTTCATACCTAGGTAGACTTCTGAGTCTTTCCAGAGTTTGTGTATGTTACACACACACAAACACACATGTGTTTATATATACATGTATATATACTATGTGTTTATATATACATGTATATATACTATATATACTATATATATACGTATGTACACAGACACAAATACATACACGTTTATGTTTATCTTTGCCTATGTCTGTGTGTGGAATAGTTGTTCTCTTCTGAGATTCATTAAATTCTATTAAATGCATTTAACACACCTCCTACTGTCTCCAAATAGGAATATCCTAATTATGCCTTTGAAAGCAGATTTATTCCTATACTTCTGTGTCATCTTATCTCTCTTTTTGTGTTGCATATAATTTATGTTCCTTTCTTTGTTTCCATAGGGTTGGGTTGTTTGTCTCCTGAACAGTGTGTTGCACTATACCCTCTACCATTCACAGACTAAAGTTGCATATGAAGAGGGAAGAATTTATTGATAATTAACATTATGACATTAATTACTTTATCTAATTAACATCTTCACAGAATCACAGAATTACTAAGCTTGGAATGAACCTCTGGAGATCATCTGGTCCAACTCCCCTATTCAAGAAGGGACACCCAGAGCAGGCTGCCCAAGAACCATGTCCAGACAGCCTTTGAAAGTCTCCAAGGAGGGAGACTCCACAACCTCTCTGGAGAATCTAATCAAAATTATGATTAGCCAATTAAATAGATGCTAATACTGATCGTCCAAATTATCCATTTGTTACAGCTAATTTATGTTAATAACACAGCTAATTATTATACACAAACACTCTGATATTCACCCTATTACCTTATTTTATTATCACCCTTCCAGTGTGTTGATAAAGCAAGATGCCAGTGTCCCAAGTCCAAAGGAGTATGATGGTAATTATGGATTTTCCTTTCTCCTTGATCTTGGGTACACCTGTGATTATTTTTGTATGCTTGTCCACATCATCAGCTTACTTGCTTTCTTGTCACTTGTGTGTAATGATTATTTATTTTTTTTTATTACATGTTGGATATTTCTTCTTTGCTCTCTTTGATATCCTAAAGCTGTTTTTGCCCAGCTGCTTATTGACAAGCAATTAAGCATTTGTGATTAGTGTTTACAGTCAAGGTTCTGGACTTATACTTTGAATGCCCCTGTGGTCACCCCATGTCTGCACTTCTTTACACTACAATCCTGTTCTAGTGTCATAGATTGATCTTTCTGCACATCATAGCTACTAGCTATTTTTAGTTATCATTTACATAAACATATGAGTACTATAGTAAGAGTAGGAATTGCCCCACACCATTGGAATGAGGTGAACTTTAATTAAACCATCTAATGATTATGTGGTCATTCTCCAGCAGACCAAGGGAAGTGCAAAGAAAGCCTGATAGGTCCTGAGGCTTTCTCTGTTCATATAAAGCCTGTGGCCTGTTTACTAATAATTTCAAGACTATATTTACTGGGTTACAAAGTTACAAATGCTTCTAGAGTTTCATGAGGCCATTACTGATATCAAAATTTTTCTTTGGAATTGAGATGCCTTATGGGAATATGCTATGGCATTTAGCTCAATTAGTAGTCTCCTGCTTATATCAATTTTGATTTTAGGATATTGTAAAATAATTTTCTCAGCTTTTTCTTCCACTTTCTAGAACCTTCATACATAGTAATTGGCCAAAGTCCCTGAGAAGCTAATGTAGTTTCGTATAAAACTCACATTTAATTTTTGTTTCTACTTGGATTTAATAGTAAACCTATTACCAGTTCTGAGGCACTTAAATATTATGCTGATCGCTGCCAATTATAGTCCTAGGGACATATTTACATAGCAGGTGGAGAGATGCCTGTGTTTATTTTGTGTACTATGGCCAAAAGCAAATTCAAGCTGATTCCTTGGGCTGTAAAAGCAATGCAAAGGTCTTATGTCCTCCTTGGACATGATTACATTGTTGAAAGTTTTAAAGATCTCTCAGATAAAAAAGAAACCTGAACTCTGCCCAAGAGATACATGGAATCAAAATAAGCCTAGTGTAATATGTAACTATAAAATGCATCGAGAAAAAGAAAGTATCATTGGAATCAAAAAGCACTGTAATTTTGAAATGTTTTTCTGAAGAAATATAATGTAAAATTGTATTTCTAAAAAGTCTGTAAGAAAGTAAATATCAATTACTGGAAAGATTAAAAATAATACAAAAAAATGTTACCAGAAATATGTCCTTTCACAAAAAATGTAAATAATGCAAGTCTTTTTTATTACAGTCTGGCACAACAGAATACTAGGTTGTCTTATTTGACATTTACTGTTGTATCTACTTACATAATTTTATATTTCAAATACACAAAAAAAATGTGACAAGAAGAGGAGAAAAGCATTGTTAAGATAGCCAAACATTACTAACAGGATCAGAAGCATGTTCACATAAGCAAGGATGAAAAGATACTTTACATTCCATTAAACAAAAAAATTGCACAGTGATATGCAGGTTTTGCCCATTGTGTGATCTTGAATTTATTGGTTTTAAATACAGTACTTAGTGGAGCCTGTTCATGTTAAATGTGATTTCTGGTTAATTTTGTTGATGCTACCAACAACATGTAATGGATAAATAAATGAGGACTGTGACAGGTATTGCACACCTTTGGCTGCACTAGACAATCAAAAAAGTATCTAATATTGGAAAAAATTTCCTTACTGGATACGATGAAGACCAATTTTTTCTCAGATAAGGAAATTTAATGCTGTCAAAAACCAAGGACAATTCAAGGACAAATGCTCCAGTAGAATAGAGGAAAAAGATAAGCATTGTAGAATCTGTTGTTAAATATCTGTTGTCTGAGTTTAAGGAAAACTCCTCAATTGCAAGTTTGAATAATCTGAAGATAGGAGGCTGCACTGTTAAGTAGAGAAATCCAGAGAGATAAGCAGAGAAAAGGCTTTGGATGCCATAAAAGACCTAATAAAACTCTATTAAATCTAAGCTAATTACTTCCAGCTTCTATCCTAACCACTTGACAAAAGCAGACACCTCTATAAAGTCAACAACATTTGACATTGTGGTGGTTTTACTCCGGTGGGCAGCTGAGCTCCACCACACCTGCTCTCTCACTCCCCCTCCTCAAAGTGAAAGGGGAAGAAAATATGATGCAAAGGGCTCAAAGGTTGAGATAAGGATGGGGAGATCACTCAACAATTATTGTGACAGGCAAAACAGATTCAGAGTAGGGAGATAGTAAGATTTATTGCCTATTACTAACAAGCTAGAGAAGTGAGAAACACTGAGAAGTGAGAAGTGAGAAACAAAGGAAAGAAACCAAAAACACCTTCCCCTCATCCACCCTACTCCACCCGAGTGGCACAGGGGAACGAGGAATGACGGTTGTGGTCAGTCCGTAGTCTCCGCCACTCCTTCTCTTCCCCTGCACTGTGGGGTCGTTCCCATGGGATGCCGTCCTTCCCGAACTGAGCCTGCAGGGGCTGCCCACAGGCAGCAGCTCTTCAAGAACTGCTCCCACATGGCTCCGTACCACAGGGTCCATCCCTCAGGAGAAAACTGCTCCAGTACAGGTCCCCCACGGGTGACAGCTCCCCCCAGGCCCCTTGCTCCTGCGTTGACTCCTCTCCATTGACTGCAGCTCCAGCCTGGGGCCTGCTTCTGTGAGAGCCCTCCACAGGCCGCAGCCTCCATCAGTGCAGGGCCACCTGCTCCACCAGGGGCTCCTCCAGGGGCTGCAGTGTGGAACCCTGCTCCACCATGGTACACCATGAGCTGCAGCGGGACAACCTGCTTGACCATGGTCCTCACCACAGGCCACAGGGACTTCTGCTGAGGTGCCTGGAGCACCTTGTCCCCTCCTTCTTCACTGACCTTGGCACCTGCAAAGCTGTTTCTCACTCCTCTCTCTCTCCCAGCTGCTGTGTGACAGCAGTTTTTTTGTTTGTTTTTCTTTTTTTCCCTTTCTTAAATATGCTCTCACAGCATGTTTATTGGCTTGGCTCTGGTCAGCAGTGGGGCCCTTATCTAACATGGGGCATCTTCTGAACTCTTCTCACAGAAACCAGCCCTATTGCCCCCTCCTACCAAAACCTTGCCACGTAAACCCACTATAGACATGCATCTCAGAAGTGAAATAGATCACATTTGTAGGTATTTCTTCCTCTCTATTTAATAGGAAGAAATTTTTATTTGCCTAAATAGATAACTTCTGTCAAAAGATTCTTCCTTCTGAAAGGCCAAATTCTAGATCTGATTTGTCTCCCATTTCAGGTTTAGTTGCACACCTTCAATGTTTATCACCAAATACAAGATGATTTTCTGGCTCAGTGTTGGTAACTAGTCTGTTTCTAGTTCCACACAAGAACGCAAAAGCATTTTTCTGATAGTCTTTAGCTGTACCAAAACTTAACATTGCTGCAGACCTTTGTATGAACTGGACACCTTGGGGAATCTCTGAGCACAGCGATACAGCTGAACAGGCTTAGCTGTTAAAACACATCAGTGACATTCAGCTTGCTTATTGAAATGAACAACAACTCCCATGTCACACCTGAAAATTGTGTGGATGGAGCATGTTGTCCCCAGACAACTGGGCCAGGAAGCTTTTTTAACAAGTCATCAAGAAGCAAGTATCTGGCCTTGTCTTTTCCTTGGACCTCAGCCATTTTAGCATTGTCTCTAGCACCTGTCTCCTGTCTGGTCCTTTGAGGGGTACCTAGACATGGTCCTGGGCTCTGGACACAGTGGCTATGACTGTGGCTATGCTGTGGCTATGACTGATGATGCACCCCATTACTGCTGCAGGGTTCAGTCCCTGTGGGACTATGCATTTTGGTGGAAGCAGTGCCAGCACAGAGGTGATCTTGGCTCTTCCATGAGTGGAGCAGCCCAGCCCTTCCTTCTGCCAGGTATTTGATATCTGTATCAACCTGACTGATGTGGAAATGGCTTAAATAGATGAAATTGGAATGATCCTGCAGTGATGAACCAGTGTTTATAAGGAGCAAGAATCTATGACTTATTACTTCTCTCCAGAGAGTAATTCTCATGTCTGCCTACACTAATTTCTATGTTCTCTTTTCCCACATGACAGGAGTATAAGTCTCAAAGCATACCAATAGATTTCGTAAGTATGTAAGCTGATCAGTTTGTAAGAATATAGAATTTTGTTCCTCCTGCTTCACGAATCACTCCTTAGATATCTAGGCTGCTTTAGAGCAAACTTAAATAACTGAGGAACTCTCATATCCTTGAAGCCTGCTTATCTTTTGCACTAAAATTGGGTCCAAAGTAAAAAATCATGCAGTTTTTCAGTCCCATACATTTTTTATGATCACACTGTTTTAGGTCAGAAGAATGTTGCTGTCAGCAGTGTCTCAAACAGAACGACAATCTAACATCCAAAGTTCTGTATATAATGCTGATGCTTACAGGGGAAGCTGTTCCAAGTGTTCAGTCTATATTCATCTTTTATGGTTAACAGCTTTCTTTTAGTCTGGCTTATCTTGTTTCAACAAGACACATATATGAAAAGAGAGCATGAATAAGATAACTTCCTCATTCCTGCAAAGAGATATCAGCCCAAAGATTGGAAGTAAAACTGTTAGATGTAAATTAAAAAAATAAACAAAGGGGGGGAGAGGGGGGAGGAAAGAAGGAAAAAGAGAAAAAAAGAAGTAAAGAAATAAGCCCTCCTCTACCTATTTCATGATGAAACTTTAACAGTTTGAGCCTCTGTTACTGCCTTTGACACTGTTACTGCCAGCAGATAGAACATTTCTAATATTATGTGAATCAAAACAGAGGGAGAAAGTGGATGCCTTTAACCTTAATCCATCAATTTGACAGCATTTAACATGTCTGTCAATCAAATTTATTCTGCAAAAGTCAGAATACAATATTCAAGGGAAAAAAATAATAGTTCAAAGAGCAACTTGACAGTCACTGAAACGGGTTGCCCAGAAAAGCTGTGGATGTCCCAGCCCTGGAAGTGTTCAAGGCCAGGTTGGACAAGGCTTTGAGCAACCTGATGTAGTGGAAAATGTCCCTGATCATGGCAGAGGGGTTGGAACAAGATGATCTTTAAGGTCTCTTTCAACCCAAATCATTCTATGATTCTGTGAATTATAGTGTATAGGAAGCCTTGGTTCACCTGAGCTATTAATATATATTTATGTTTGTTTATGCTTATGTTTTTAATAAGACAGAGATTATTAGAATGTCGTTATTTTATACATTTTGTGGTAGCTCCTTTTGTGTCATCTAAATATTTTTTTTCTAAAGAACGGTCACATGCCTACCTGAGTTATAAGACTGGATTTCCAATACTGACCATTCATATGGAATATCACCAAAAGACAAACTAATGTAACACTAAATTTTCTCTCTTCTAACAGGAGTTAAAAAGCCCATCTTTCATGGTCATTTAGGAAACATGGTAACTAGCCTTCTGATTATCACAAGGGACCAAATAGGACTTATTCTTCAAAGATCCTCCTCCACAGACAATACAGGGAAACTTCAGATGCCTCGGCTAAGAGATTACAAGTAAGTGAGAAGTACGTGGCCAAGTCTGGACAAGACATGATAGTACAAAATAACTAGTCTCACAGTTCTTTATATCCTACCAAGACCTGTGTTTTTTCCAAGATTTTGGTGGTTGTATTCTGTTCCATGCAATACCAAATGATAAGGTCAAGAGTCTATGGCAGCTATTGTTATGAGCTTTTTAGTATTATCAGATGCCCTTAGCATTGTTGATGACATTACTGGCCTTGTCTGGTTAGTGGCAATAATTTTTTTTTTTTTTCTCTGTATTCTTAAATGGTATTTTGGCTTTTCCACAGATTTCTCTGAGGTTCCACATACTTCTGTGTTTAACAGTGTGCAACAGGTAGTTTGTAAATATTTGCAAATTCAGTATCACAGTGCAAAAAATCACTCATTGCTGAACTGAAATTGAAGCTGATTGCAATTTAAACTTTGTCATTCAGAATGATTGCATAAAAGGAGACAGAAAATACCAACAGGTGTATATAACTGCCTCTTGGACTTGGGCATGTGTCTGACTTCTGCTGCCAGAGCTGGACCTCAGAATGAGTCAAACATTCCATTCATAACATTAGCCATGATGATACTGTTCAATATATTGAACTTTGAAGTTGTGACAACTTCTCTCATGTAAAAGTCTGCAAATACCAGTGTTTGTGTTAAAATGTAAGGTAAAAACATATAAAATTACTGATAACTTGCCATGTGTGAGCATCTCAGTTTAAAAAATGACATACTGAAAGTTTGCTTTTCACAAGGTTTCTTTGGCTTGCAATGCACCCACTTTAGTATTTTGTTCCAGTCAGAAAATACTGTTTCACTTTTAGGAGACATAAAAAAAACTTTTGTCCATACCCTTTGAAATGGGGTTTACTGGTCTGCACTTAGGAGAGTTGTACAATACTCCTGAATAACAAAGGCTGAATTTAAATTAATAGTTTGTTTATGATTGGTAAATTTCAGTTTAGATACTTCTTTTACTGCTATTTTAGCATTTTAAAGTTTATTTTATATGTAAGTCTGGTGCTATGGGACACATTTCTAATTTTGCCTATGCCATTATTCAAATCAGAAGAAATAAAGGAAAAATGGGATTATGATTTTGCATTATCTTGAGGGAAGGTTTTGTGAGATCATCCTTATTGTCCCTGTGAAACATGCAAGATTGCAAAAAACAGAATGCAACATTTAAAAAGCACCTCTGTTTCATGAAAGGTTTCTTACCTAAATGATTTAGTATCTCTACATAATTTGATTTAGCTATTGGATGTGTTCTGTTTTCTGGAGAAAAAAAAAAAAAAACAACAAAAAAAAAACACGAGGGCTTTTTTGTTTTCTACCGTATTTGAATGCAAACAAAGTAGACTTGAGACTAATAGCAAATTATTTTTGCACTCATACTTGAAAGACATGCTGTTATTGTGAATATAATATTATTAAGATTCATTATGAAATTACCATAACAATTAAAGTCAGCTGTGAAATACCAGTTCAGGAGTAACTCTCTCATTTTAAAATAATATCATTAGTTCTTGTCATGCAGAGAAATGTAATTAATGTAAACTTCATTTGCATATTCCCTGTTTTTCTTTTCTTTCTTTAATCTTGTAATCACTGCAAGTAATTTTTTAAAAAGGTGACCTTAATAAGTGATTAACATTTTTCTTAAATTCAACCTAACAATTGTTAGTTTATTATTATTAACTGTAAACAAACAAAAACTCTGTTCTAAACAAAAGACTCAAAAAGCAACGAACCTGAAGATAATGCTAAAATGTGCATTCTTTCATTTAGAAGGTTTAGGATAATCACAAACACATTAAAATATACCTGTGCAAATACAACCACATAGTTCACACCTACTGTAATTCTCCTTAAATGGTTCTACTTGACAATTATGATCATGCTGCCTTAGATGCTTTCACAAATAAAGCAGAAAACTCTGAATCTGGGATTAATTATTTGTGTTAGACGTATGGGCTAATTTATCTTCCTTCTTGTGTATAAATTATTCATAATCTTTTTTCTCAAGTATTGTCATTATTCAGGGACTATTTTGTGCAGATCCTGGTGAATAGCATGTTCACAAATTTGTGATTGTAATTTATTGTCATTGTATTTTATAGACAAAATCAAATTTCTGATTTGCATCGGTGTAAAACTACAGAAAAAAAAAAAAAATCTTGTACTAGGGAGTGGAAGACTGAAGCAACTGAAGCAATTCAAACACACAAGGAATTCTCTGAAACACAAAGAATTTCCAAGGCCAGATAAGCCCAGAATTGACAGTATAAATATTTAAGTTGCCAAATTCATTTTATATGAATATTCTGTGATTGCTATAGAAAATTATTCTCATTCGTACAGTTGCCTTTCAACAACTCATTTGACAAAATATTCAGGAAAAGACTAACATAAAGCAGTGAGTAAAAGTGAAAGGATTCACTGAAAAGTAAATATTCACAGGAAATTATTTGCCCAGCTGGCAGAAAAACTGTGTGGTATCTAGAAGTAATTCCTGGATGTCTGAAGCAGATGTTTTAGCCTAGACCCAAAGGCTTTTTTATATAAATGCTAATCATGGGGCTTGGGATATTTTAAATGAGTGTTTCCATGTTTCTTCAGTCATAGTTCCTGTGACATGTGGATCCATTACTAAACTAAAAGAAAAAAAATAATGTTTGGATCTAATTCTGCTCTTATATACATAAATGTTAAAGTTATTAATCTAGTAGGCTATATTCATAACTAACTACAAATACTCACATCAATACTTAATTTCACATCAATACTCAATTACTTACTGGCTACTGCCATTAAAGACAACGAAAAATCTTTTTACAAATACGTCAACGCAAAACAGAGGACTAAGGAGAATCTCCATGCTTTACTGGATGCAGGGGGAAACCCAGTTACAAAAGATGAGGAAAAGGCTGAGGTGCTTAATGCTTTCTTTGCCTGTCTTTAGCGGCAATACCGGTTGTTCTCTGGATACCCAGTACCCTGAGCTGGTGGAAGGGGATGGGGAGCAGGATGTGGCCCTCACTATCCACGAAGAACTGGTTGGTGACCTGCTACGGCACTTGGATGTGCGCAAGTCAATGGGGCCAGATGGGATCCACCCGAGGATACTGAGCAGAGGAGCTGGCCAAGCTGCTTACCATCATTTATCAGCAGTCCTGGCTATCAGGGTAGGTCCCAGTCAACTGGTGGCTACCAAATGTAATGCCCATCTACAAGAAGGGCCAGAGGGCAGACCCGGGGAACTATAGGCCTGTCAGTTTGACCTCAGTGCCAGGGAAGCTCACGGAGCAGATTATCTTGAGTGTCATCACGTAGCACTTGCAGGGCAAGCAGGCGATCAGGCCCAGTCAGCATGAGTTTATGAAAGGCAGGTCCTACATGATGAACCTGATCTCCTTCTATGACAAAGTGACATGCTGGGTGGATGAGGGAAAGGCTGTGGATGTGGTCTACCTTGACTTCAGCAAGGCCTTTGACATCGTTTCCCACAGCATTCTCCTCAAGAAACTGGCTGCTTGTGGCTTGGACTAGCATACGCTTCGTTGGGTTAGAAACTGGCTGGATAGCTGGGCCCAAAGAGTCGTGGTGAATGGAGTCAAGTCCAGTTGGAGGCCAGTCACTAGTGGCGTTCCCCAGGGCTCGGTGCTGGGGCCAGTCCTCTTTAATATCTTCATCGATGATCTGGATGAGGGCATTGAGTGCACCCTCAGTAAGTTCACAGCTGACACCAAGTTAGGTGCCTGTGTCAATCTGCTCGAGGGTAGGAAGGCTCTGCAGGAGGATCTGGATAGGCCGGACCGATGGGCTGAGGTCAACTGCATGAAGTTCAACAAGGCCAAGTGCCGGGTCCTCCACCTGGGATGCAATAACCCCAAGCAGAGCTACAGGCTGGGAGATGAGTGGTTGGAGAGCTGCCAAGCAGAGAAGGACCTGGGAGTGATGGTGGATAGTCGGCTGAATATGAGCCAGCAGTGTGCTCAGGTGGCCAAGAAGGCCAACGGCATCCTGGCCTGTATTAGAAACAGTGTGGCCAGCAGGGCTAGGGAGGTGATTGTTCCCCTGTACTCGGCTCTGGTGAGGCCGCACCTCGAGTACTGTGTTCAGTTCTGGCCCCCTCGCTACAAGAAAGACATCGAGGTGCTCGAGTGAGTCCAGAGAAGGGCAACGAAGCTGGTGAGGGGCCTGGAGAACAAGTCTTACGAGGAGTGGCTGAGAGAGCTGGGCTTGTTCAGCCTGGAGAAGAGGAGGCTCAGGGGCGACCTTATCGCTCTCTACAGGTACCTTTAAGGAGGCTGTAGCGAGGTGGGGGTTGGTCTGTTCTCACATGTGCTTGGTGATAGGATGAGGGGGAATGGGCTTAAGTTGTGCCAGGGGAGTTTTAGGTTGGATGTTAGGAAGAACTTCTTTACCGAAAGGGTTGTTAGGCATTGGAACAGGCTGCCCAGGGAAGTGGTGGAGTCACCATCCCTGGAGGTCTTTAAAAGACGTTTAGATGTAGAGCTTAGTGATATGGTTTAGTGGAGGACTTGTTAGTGTTAGGTCAGAGGTTGGACTCGATGATCTTGAGGTCTCTTCCAACCTAGAAATTCTGTGATTCTGTGAAATAATTTAAACAGGTATTGTATTTCGATGATAGTTGATCTTTGAAGTCAAATGCTGCAGTCTTAAACTGCAGTCATATTTTATATATATATATTCTGCAACAGTATTAGATTATTTCTTAATCCTATTGGACTTTTAACAAAGATCTAAGTGGAGAAAAAGCTTTTGAATGGGTTGACCGGTTATACTTGAAAAAGTAGTATATAATTGCTTCCATGTTTTAGAATGAGATTTTTTTTGTGCTTGTGTTCAATATATATGTATATATATATAATTGAAAGTGTAGTAACATAGCTTGTTTAAATTTATACTGAATTACAGAAGACTTTCCCACAGGTCCTGCTGGCTTAGTGTAACAGATGTCACTAAATTATCTCCAACAAAAATAGGTAAAGATTTATCCACTGAACAGCATAGACACAAAAACAAGGAAAGAAATCAGAGTTTGACATGCTCAAGTAATTCAGACTATTAAGAGATTATCGGTTTTTCTCTTTGCTATCATTTTTATTTTGAAGCCTTTTCTACAGAGGAATCTTAATTTTAAACCCAATGACATTGCTTAATTGTCCATTATTTCCAATGTTTACATAATGATAAAAATGTATGTCATGCACAAGGGCTTCTATATGCATTAAGAGAAATTATGTTTCTGGTAAGTCTGTTAGCAGCAAGAAATGTGTTAACCAAGGTGAATGCTAGAGAGCTGTAAACTACTGTATGCTCTCTAGCTTAATACTCTGGCTGATGAAAAGCTGATATTGTTGCCTACTATGTAAATGAAGTTTCCCTTGACATTGAAAAAGCTGCGACATGCTGTTCTCCAAAATGGATTGGGTATAAAAAGCCGAGTGTGGTGTTTCTCACTGGGTGTTGTGACAGTGTGCTCACCATACATACAACCCAACCTTTCACCTGACCCTTCGCAAGTGATAACCAGCCATGATGGATGCACCTAGTCCAGGCACAAGGTGGATTCAGGCAAGACATATAGCAACACAATAGCCAAGGGCTAACTGAGCATGCACTCACTAAATACATCCTGGTATGCGAATATGACTATAATTCAGTCATCTTACTCCATTGATAGGGGACAGCCCAGAGGCCATTAATCTCTCCTGCACAGCAGCAGGATGCATGCTAGGATCTTCGCCTTGAGCAGAGACTCCTCTCAAGGTTATTCCTTGACGTTGAGAGATCCCTTACCTGCAACAGATATTCAGTATGTGACTAACAGTACAGTTTGTAATCTTAGCTAAGTGATATAAAGGATTGATTGTACATATAATCTTTTAGACTTAAGCCATTGACCAAGGGTCTATTCTGAACCTCATGGCTCAATGGGAGGGATCTCCCTTACAGTTTTGTCTGACCTTGTCTTTTATGCAATATATAATCAAATGACCTTGCCATTTGAATACAGTTGAGTCACTGTCTCATTTATGATTAAACTTTGCTAGATCACTACATTATATCAATACATTGCTGCATAATTCTGTTCATGACACGTGAGGGGAATTTCCAGACAATTTTGAACTATGACTGTTGTGAAATTTTCCATTTCTTGGTGCGATTCCACACTGTGCAGCTGGTCTTTAACGTTCTGATGCCATATTATGAACACATTTTTGTTCCCTCCAATAATTAAATGGCCTAAATACAGAGCCTGTGACAGAGGTTCAGTCACAGCAGAAGAAGAATAGTCATAACATAATCTTCCTATCCTAAACAAATAATTATTAACATATCAGGTACTCTACTAAGCTCACCCTAGAATCCACACAAGAATTACTTCTCTCCTGTGTAACCAGCAACAAGAGCATTCTTCAGTTTCTGTGAAACACGTATGAGAAGTTACTAGGCAATCATAGTGTTTATTGAAGGGTAGGTTTCTGCCTCACTTTTTCCTTTTTTTTAATTTTTTTTTTTTAGAATTTAGAATTTTTTTAGAATTCTAGGTGCAAACAGTGAGAACTTTCCTGATAGGACTCACTATAAACTTACTGAGCAAAGGTTTTATTGACTTGAATAAGCATTGCCTCTACAGAGGATATACAATCAAGTTTTATGTTGAAAATCATGAAAAATTATTTTGCTTTCAACAAATTCAGAATAGTTATTGATTAATAGCTCTGAAAAATGTAAGCTTATAAGTGTTTTTAAGTACACCTAAACAAGTGAAACTTTTCAGAAAAAGAATCTTTAGTCTTTTAAAAGAAGTCCTTAGCATTTTCAAGCAGTGTCATTGAAAATGATTCCTTCTGCAATGATCAGGTATCTCAGGAATAGATTTGGCCATATGTTCACTAACAGACCAGTCAATTAATCACACTTTGACATGAATCTGAGAATTCTGGTGGGAAGGGAAGGGAAGGGAAGGGAAGGGAAGGGAAGGGAAGGGAAGGGAAGGGAAGGGAAGGGAAGGGAAGGGAAGGGAAGGGAAGGGAAGGGAAGGGAAGGGAAGGGAAGGGAAGGGAAGGGAAGGGAAGGGAAGGGAAGGGAAGGGAAGGGAAGGGAAGGGAAGGGAAGGGAAGGGAAAAGCAACAAAATACATTACAGATAGAATTATTTGGTTCTTGTTCATCACCTCACTGGACAATTTTCCTTGTGCAACACCAGGGGAGTTTCTGTAACCTACAGAGTCAAGTTCCCACTTTGCCTGACCACCACCTCTGTTTTGTATATCCATATTACACTAATATATACGTTAAATTGACTGTGTCTAAATATGTCCTGTTATAAATCAGTCTGAGTAAACTTATTTCCTGATAACTTTCTGCCTTTCTACCTTTTTTTTTTTTTTTTTTTTTTTTTTACTACCATGGCTTTGTTTCACTTGTCAAGGGATCTTTTATGCCTTTACCTTTCACTGTCTCACACCTATTGAAGTACAGTATCAGATCAACAGTGATCAAGCATCTGGTAAAATTTACATCTCTTAGTATGCTACTATAGAGTAAGAAAGAGAGAAGGTGCAATACATGCCTTACTCACTTAAACAAAATGCATACACAAGCATTGTTTCATCCATAGTCAGACCCAAAGAAATTATTGTTTCCCTACATCTCTAGAAAGTACGTTTACGGATACACATCAAATTATAGAATCGTAGAATATTTTGAGTTGGAAGGGACCTTAACGATTACCCTGTACCAACCCCAAGCCATGGGCAGGGACACCTCACACTAGATCAAGTTGCTCAAAGCCCCATCAAGCCTGGCCTTAAACATTTCCAGGGATGAGGCATCCACAGCTTCTCTGGGCAGCTTGTGCCAGTGTCTCACCACTCTCATAGTAAAGAATTTCTTCTTTATATCTAATCTAAACCTACCTTCTTTTATTTTAAAGCCATTTCCCCTTGACAAAGAGTCCCTCCCCAGCTTTTCTGTAGGCCCTCTTAATGTACTAGAAGGCTGCTATAAGGTCTCCTCAGAGCCTTCTCTTCTCCAGGCTGAACAACCGCAACTCCCTCAGCCTGTCTTCATAGGAAAAGTGCTCCAGCGCCTTGATCATCCTAATGACCCTCCTCTGGACTCATTCTAATACTACCATGTCCTTGTTCTTCTGGGGGCCCCAGAGCTGAACACAGTACTGCAGGTGGGGTCTAAGAAGAGGAGGAGAATCACCTCCCTTGACTTGCTGCTACAGTTCTTTTGATGCAGCCCATGATATGGTTGGCTTTCTGGGCTTCAGGTGCATATTGCCAGATCATGCTGAGTTTCTTATCCAATATCCCCAGGTCCTTCTCACCAGGGCTGCTTTCAATCCATTCTCCACCCAACCTGTATTTGTGCTTGGCATTACCCCAAACTAAGTGCAGGACCTTGCACTTGAACTTGTTGATCCTCATGAGGTTCAAACAGGCCCACATCTCAAGCCTGTCAAGGTCCCTGTAGATGGGATCTGTTTCATCCAGAGTGTCAACTGCATTGCACAACTTGGTGTCATTGGAAAACTTGCTGAGGGTACACTCAATTTCATTGTCATGTCCCCCACAAAGATGTTAAACAGTGCCAGTCCCAGTACTGAACCCTGAGGAACGCCACTTGATACTGATCTCCACCTGGATATTGAGCCTTTCACCCCAACTCTTTGAATGCAACCATCCAGCCAATTGCTTACCCATTGAGTAGTCTATCCATCAAATCCAAGTCTCTCCAATTTACAGACAAGATTATCATGGGAGACATTGACAAATGCTTTGCACAAGTCCAGGTAGATAATGTCAGTTACTCTTCCCCTATCCACCAATACTGTAAATCTCATAATCAGTTTCAAATGTTAAAAGGTAGAAGTTAGAAATTTAAGATTATTGACTGAAACTTCATGGATTCAGTCATCACTAGTTATAAGGAGATTAACAGTATTCCTTCTGCCCCTTCCTTGGAGCAAGGTTTATGGATGTAGATACAGGGAAACAATTTTGTCTCCTACACATTATGTATGCAATTACTCATCACTCCTGATGGCTCATTTTATGGAAATTTTAGTGGACTCAGTATAATATATATACATGTATATATATTTCCAAGATACTCAGATATTATGTAGAAGAACATCATATAAAAATCTAGAGAGAGATGAGTCTACAAAATCTATGTTAAGAAATTCATCTATCACTTCCCTTGTTCTTCATTTTACATCATATCTGCTCTGCTACAACTCTATTATTATTCCAGGCTGCAGCTATGTTCCTGCATTCCTAATGGTATATCAACATTTGTTTGCATTTTCAGGCAGTTATTTTGGAGTGATTAATTTGGGTGTCAGAAAACAAACTGCGGTCTTCCAGATACTATTCTGATCAGATTAACTGTGTCATTATCCACAGGTATGAGGAATTTTGATTCTAGCCCATTGCTCTGTCTAGAAAATTAAGTTGTCACTCCTTTAAGCAATTTATTACAATACAGTATGCAATTGTTTTATTATACATGAAAGCCTGTAATGGGCAGGTTCCCATCAGTGGTTTGCAACTTGATCATGTGCATGACTGTCAAAATAATAAAATAAAATACATGTCACTAGGAAAAAGAAAGGGAAGAAAAAAGTTAAAAAGCTATGGCATAGTATCACTAGGTTTTTGTTTTTGTTGTTTTTATGTTTTCAAGAATTATATCTTCAGCTAATCCATTTTACTGAGATCTGTTTATACACCTCTGAGCAGGTAATTTAATATAATTGTATATTTAACAAGTAAATTTGTATTGATTAAATAACTAATGAATAACAAAATATTCAAAAACACATCTACTTGTTTTGAGTGAGACCTCTTTCCTTCAGCTAATGATTCATGAGAGAAGAGAGACAAGAAGAAAGAAAATGTTTGCATGACAGAAACTATTATCTGAATGTACTGTGTTCAAGAATTAAAGATTCAGCAAGAATATGGGCAAAGGAAACTTTGTACTCTAGAACTAGTCCAAATGCATATTCGGTTGTGTTTGAATATCAACCTCCTCAACTTCCTTGGTCAGTGGTATTCTGGTAATCAGGTGGTGATTTAGTAATCAGGAGCTGATTTTGTAGCTGAGGATCTGGAAGGTCATTTTATAGCTGCCTATTTCAGGTTTTTTTCCTCCACAGCAAATGCATGTTGTCATTGCTACAGCTAACAATATTATCCACTATAATGCTAACCTCCTTGCTTTCTAATGTTATGTTAAAGTGGGTTGTTCTTTGATTACTTTTGTTTGTTCATTTTGTGCAAGACTGCAAGTCATTCTTTAGTTCAATAACAATTTCAAACATTTTATTATGCCTAGGAATAATCAAAAATTTTTAGTTTCATAAATAAAATCCTGTTAGAAAGAAGTATTTGTGTTTTTATTATTATTATTATATTATTTTCATACATTATCACCCACATAACGAGTGTCATTTGTTTATATCACTTTGGAGGTTGATCCCCTTTCTATGTAATAGTCTCCAGTATCCACACAGCTTTTCAATAGGAGAGAACATCAAGGATGAAGTATTTGAAATGTGTACTACTTTAATGACCTAAATTCTCCACAATGTCTACCAAAACCAGACAAGTATACAAAAAAAATATTAAAAATATACATTTGTGGACACACGGAACTGTATATATGTATATGTATGATATAGATAAACACAAATGGCATTTGTCATATAAGCGATCTTATTGTGACCTTAGGGTGACCTCCTGAGTGTCAAAGGCTTTTAAATCAGTAAGGGGTCAAAAAGTGGAAAGAAGCAAATGCATTAGAAAAGACTGAAGTTTGAAAATAAATAAATAAATAAATAAATGTCAGGAATGAAAACAAGTTAGAACTACCATGGGACCAAACAAAACAATGAAGAGATTCCTACATCCACATTAGAACTAAGAGAAAGACAAAGTTTACTGCTAGTATTTATTTGAGAGAAATATAAACAGAATGGTGTACAGAAAGCTGATGTATTCAATGCTGTCTCACTTCACTCTCCTCCAAAAGAAAAAAAAATAAATTAATTGTTACCAGACTCGAAGGAAAATTAATTTTAACATGGTGGCTGGCATAGGCAGAATTTGTAAAACATAGCTTTAAAAGTGTGCATAGATCAGATGTACTCAAATCCACAGGCTCAGATAAAACTCTCCCCAAAGTGCTTAAGGAGCTAACTAATACAATCCTGTAATCATTAGTCATTCTCTTTGAGAAACCAGTGAGCATTGAGAAAGTCCCAGGGTACTGAAGAAGGCCAAACATAGTATTTAGTCTTAAAAGGGAGGTGAAAGAAGAATCAGAAGTTAAAAATATCAATCTGGTTTCAACACATAGAAACAGTCTGTACTGTTTTTTATATCAATCATTTTGTAAGCTCCTGGCTGAAAATAAGATCTGAAACAAAGAGCCAACATAATCATGTCAATAACTGTTTCATTTCCATCTTTGTCAGAATGATAAAGATACTCTGGTGGACAATGTGAAATAGTATGTGATTTATTGTTTGACTTTTGACACTGCCTGTATAGGATATTCTCATAAGAAAATGAGGGACATGTTGTTCATATTAAAAGAAAATACTCCTTAAAAAAGCAGGGCCTTTTCTCAATTCTTCAGTAAAAAAAAAAGTTGGGGGGGGGGGGTTGGAGGCATTCAAATGAGAATTATGGGGCTGTTTCAGTGGTCTTTCATTCCATGCCACTAACTTAGGTAAGGTAATAAAAGTATGTGCACTTGAGTCACCCCAAAATAGAAGAAATAATAATATACTTCAGGTGAGGATCAGAATTCAAAATGATCGTTGCAGATTGGAGTGATAGCAAAAATCATTAGGAGACAATTCAGTCAAGAAAACTGAAAAGTACCATTTACAAGAAGGAAAAATCAAAAGTGTCATTGTAAGATAGAGACAAACTGGCTACAAACAGTCATATGGCAGGAAAAGTATCTGTAGGTCAAAGCTAGTCAGAGTCAAAGCTATGATACTGTATCATAATGATTCTCTGAGAAATGTTCTGTATAAAACTCAAGAAATTATTTCCCATAGTGCTGAGAAAGCTTCATCTGCAATACTATATCCAATTTGGGAAACTGAACTGATGCAGACAGACTGGTCAGTCTAAAGCTGAGAAAGAAATTTAGAAGATATGATCTATGTTTTGCACAGGACTTTTAATTCTAAAGTAGAAGACCGTGTGGTGAACTTGATAATTGCCTTTTGTTCTGTTCTAAGCAAGATTTTGATCAAGGGTTTTCCATTTCTCTTGTGGCAAGGACAAAAGGACAATCTCTTTGATTATAAGAAAAAAGACATTGCTGGATACCAAAAAACTTTTCTAATACTGATAAGCACTGAAATTGTCAAACTAGGGGAAATTTTAAAATTTGCCTTCCTTGGAGATTTTTAACAGTGGGTTAAAGGATTTAGGAGGTAGATCCATAGATCTAAGAATGGCTGAAAAGGGTTATTCCAGAGTTCCCGCTTTCCCAGATTCCTAAGAGGGAGGACAGCATGATCAGTGAGATGGTTTTCCTGGACTGAGTGGGGAACTGTGTTCACATGGTCCTCAAGAGGCAGTGAGTGTGAGACACTGGAAACAAGCATCTTCTGTAAAACACAGAACAAACTTCCAGTAGTTTCTAACTCATGGAATCATAAACTAGGAGCAGTTTTCTCATGTTTAATACACTTGGGTAATTTTTTCTTCTCTGGATTTTGTGTGTGAACGTCCTTATAGTTTTCAGCTTATACAATATCCAGTGTGAATACATTTCAGAGAGTTGGTTGAAGAACCTCTTAATGATCTTTTTGAGCCTGCCACCTGGCAATTCCATTTAATGTCTCTCAGTTCCTCTCCTGAAAAAGACAACTAACTGTGTTTCCCTGTTCACCATCACAGTGCCACTCTCAGCCATTTCTGACATCTTCTTTCAGTCATTCCTTTTTAGCCTGAAAAGGTCAGTCATGTTGGATAAGTGTTTGTTAGGGATAGCCTAAATTATACTGAAACCTCTCATAGGAGAGAGGATTAGAATAGATTGTTGAAGTTTTTGAAGCCGTTTTTGACATCATCATGTAATGACCTTCCAGTTGCTAGTTCTTATATGCTCTCTTTACGGCAGTCCAAACAATCATTTAACTGGAATGTAAATAAGCTCTTTACTGGGATGTGATTAAGAAAAGCAAAATGTTACACAACAGCAAACTGGTGTAAATGGCACATAAATGTCTGTATTTGAACCAGAAGTATAAAATATAACAGAAATTTAGATATTTTAGGACATTCATCCAAATTTCTCTTCTGTAGAAAACAGCCTGTTTGAGATATGATTTTATAATAAGATAGCAAAATATATATATATAATTTCAACAAGAGTTATAATTTTGATAGTTATAAAAAGCTCCCTTCTAATTTTTCCTTCAATATTAAAAAAAATATATCTTATTCTTGCAAAATTCAGAACTTCAAAAGAATTTTATATTTCATCAAAAAAAAAATTTACAAAATGTTAAGTCCTTTAAATTGTCACCTGTAAGCTGAATAGAAGCAAGGGATCAGTTTCATGTATAGTAATAACCTATTCAGCCTGCATTTCTGGCATGTGGATTTGCAATATTTGTTACATTATTTGTTAATTTGTTATGTATCTGAAGATGAATATTCTTAATTGCTTAATGAGATATATAACACAAGAATCTCTTTTTCTCCTTTTTCCATATTCTTTTACTGCTAAACTGCATCATTTACATACAGTAAACTTAATGCATTCTGACATGTGGTTATAATACCCTTTATTCAATTAAATGAATGGATTTTGAACAGATATTGGCCATAGTACAATAATCGTACTACTGTCTTTGTCTTAGAAAGAGTAAAAAATACTGGTGCATTAAAACACGAAGATGAACCAGAAAACACCTCTATTTATAGTTTGTCTTGAAAAGAATTGGTCTTAACTGACAAAATGTAGATATTGGCAATAGCATTTAGAGTTTCCCATTGGACTTAAAACACCCAACACAAAACACATTTTTCTCTTGGAAAAAAAAAAAATCAATCATGGATTGATTGTCTAGAGGGTCTTTCACATGCTCTGTAAATCTTGTCATTCTGGAAAACATAATATTGTCTTGTTATAGATCTTTGGTTGTTAGACATGGAGAGAGGTATAGAAGAGCCTGTTAGTGCTCCACAACCAAAACTGAGCTGTAGTTACTACTACTGGCTGTAGTTTTGCATATAAGCTTTGAAGTCTTAGGAGTATCTGTAGGCTAAGCTGTATTTAGAGAGAATGAAGATAAAATGGTTTGATCATCATGCAGGATATTGATGTGCTTAAGGCAGCTTTGCAGAGCAAGTTGTTCATGCTTCCACAGGGAAAAAAATAAAATAAAATAAAATAAAATAAAATAAAATAAAATAAAATAAAATAAAATAAAATAAAATAAAATAAAATAAAATAAAATAAAATAAAATAATAAAATTAAATTAAATTAAAATAAAATAATAAAATTAAATTAAATTAAAATAAAAAAGGAAATGTTCCCCAATGAACAGATTGTAAAATAGTCACAAAGTAAAGCTTTGCTTCTTACAAAGCAAAGCTTACTTTCTCTACATTAAAATAATAATAATAATGATTATTATTATTATTATTATGTTAAAATAGCCTTTAAAAAGTTTATAGTTCCGCTGTGCTCCAAGAAGTACAATATCACAACTGCTCACAGTTACTCTTGAGCAGGTCTAAACTGGTACTGTAATGAGGCTGATAAGTCACTTATTTGTTCAATTCACTACATGTTTTATTGTGCATATGTGAGAGACATCATAAAGCTTACATACAGGCATTAAACTGTTACTGATAGACTGAATCTGCGTTTACTAGGCTTATCTTTTTATACATTTTCTTGATAAGCTCTTAATAAAAAATACTCATTTAAAAAAAAACTTGAAAAATAATCATGGCTAAGCACCTCATACTCATTAGATATTTAGTTAACATACTTATCTGTTAACATATCAGATGATAATAAAAGTTATTTTACAAAAAACCTACTATAAGAATTATTTTTAAAGCTCTGTTAGGAAAATGTCTGCAACACTTTTAATTCCCCTCATTACTTTCATTATTTAAATTATACATATAAATGTTTGTTTTTATTGGAAAACTATATTCCTGTAAAATAAGAATCAAATTTTAAACACTTTCTGCATCTTCTCTCTCATTATTACTCCTTTAAGAAATTCAGCCTACTTTACATTTATGTTTTCATTTAAGAAACTTTGTTCTCATTTATTTTGTTTGAAACCTCAGCTTTGAAACAATGCAAATGAGATCAGAATGTGACCCAGTGAAAATGCTATGCCATCAAAGGATTCACATTTCATGCTGTGTTATGTAGCTTTCCAAAAGTGACATCTGGCTTCTTGGCAGGTTCCTGAGGCAGCTGTGCTGGTGGCTCAGAAACTGCTGATGGGTCTGCCATATGCAGTACCTGCAGTTTGGCTGCTTCAGGCTTGCTCCAATTCATTGCCCTACTGAATAAAATTTGCTTTGAATTATCTTCTATCTGAAGGTACTGGCATACTATTCCTCTTTTTTTTTTTTTTTTTAATCAGTGATTTGGTCAGAAAATAGGAGGGTTCCAAGTTCTGCTACATTGGCTTAGCTAGAGAAAACAACCCTTTGATCTAAGAATATCCCTACACTGCCAGGTGCTGTTAAACTGATCTCAAGAACCTGACCAACAGGACTGCACAACTCACCTACTACTGTTGACTATCCAGACTAATGTGTTTCTCTCTAATCTGATTCTATATAGCTCTGGAGAGGCCCAGAACCATCCTTTTATTTTTTTATTTTTTTAATTTTTTTTTTTCCCTAAGATAGAATTCCATGTATCTATTCTATCATTTTATGAAATTTTGAAAATAATTAAATGTCAATAACACTGAAAGTATTTATAAACATGAGTTGCATTCAGGGAATATTTGACTGCTTGGAATGTTAATAAGATGAAAAATGGGACAAAAGTTCCAAAGACTAGGAGGCATGAGATGACAGAGAGAGTTATGTGTTCCTTAACAGAATGATTTACTCAGACTGTTTTTCCACTGGGAACACACAATGGAACTAAACAGGTACAAGTCTATGGGACCCAACGACATGCTTCCCAGGGTCTGAGGGCTGATGGAGTTGCCAAGCCACTCTCCATCTCTGGAGATGAAGTCATGAAAAGTCATGGCAGTTAAGCAAAGTCACCAGTGACTGAAGATAGGGAAATATCACTAAGATGATCAGAGGGATGAAGCACCTCTCCTACAAAGATAGGCTGAGAGAGCTGGGACTGTTCAGCCTACAGAAGAGAAGGCTCCAGGGTACAACCCTGCAGACTTGGAGGTTCCATTCAACAAAAATTTCAAAATGAGCCAGCAATGTGCACAAGACAGACATCAAGAACAATGAGGCTGAAAGGACACAGCCTCAAAAGGCATATACACAGATACACACAACCTGAGAAACAACAGATATATTTATTGTCTCCAAACTGCACCATTGTTGCAGTAATTGAGCTGTGGTGGGACATCTTGCATGGCTGAACTGCTGTGATGGATTATTTAAGCTACAGATATCTGGATTTTAAAGATCTTTTAGAGCAGCCTCCTGTATTTACAACTACTGTCCATATATGTGTTTGTTTAACATATGTCCATTCTAACATGTTAAAAAAGGAAACATTCAGATTGGATGTAGGTAGAAACTCTCTCCCCATGAGGATATTCAGGCAGTGGAATAGGATGCCTGGAGAGGTTCTACAGTCTCTATCCTTTCAGATTGCAGAGACCTGACTGCATGAAACTCCAAGCAACTTGGTAACTAGCCTTGTTTTGAGCAGGTTGTTGGACGTGAGACCACCTGAGGACCCCTCCAGCCTGAATTAACTAGTGATCTTGTTATTCTATAGAGACCATCAAAATACAAGGAGCCACTCAAAACCACTGTGTAGAAAAGCAAAACTGGATCAGCAAGACTTCAGTGAATTGGATAGGAGCAATACTTCTTTATTGTTTTTGTTTGTTTGTTTGTTTGTTTGTTTTAACTTCTCTCACTTTTCAAACCTGAGTTTTCTCTTTAAAATGTTTTTATTTGTTTGTTTGGCTGGTTTTGTTTGTTTTGTTTGCTTGGTTCATTGGTTGTCTTTTTTGTTTCTTTGTTTATGTTCATGTTCCAATAAAATTTATCATTAAAGACTGAACACCCTTTTGATGGTTTCGGTGTGATCATTTCAAGAAATCACAGATAGAAACACCTAAAAGAATTTAATGTCACTGGGCTCTACCATACCCTAACAGAGGTATAATGAATTACCTATAATATTTTTCTGTCCTGTGCATTCATAAGGGTCAACTAGAGTGGGTTTGTGTCCTCCTTTCTGCTCCTGCAATTGTGCTAGGGAATTATTACCAATAAAATATTCCTTTAGAAAACAGCTAAAACGCCTAAGCCAGGAGTATAGTTAGAGGAGAGAACATACTTTTTTCCGGAAACTAAGAGAAAAGCAGTTTTCTTGTAGTGTTACTGATTCGATACACATGTCCATTACCTTACAAGTCTTGCCAGGAATTAAACTATGCATCAGAGCTTATTTTCTTTGACACACCTAAGCAGACCATTTGCCTTACCTTTTACTTTTGGTGCAAGGTCCTCTTAATATTTAAATTAACTTTTTTCTGTCTGAAGCCACATATTGTAATTTGCTTGTTTTTTTTTGTTGTTGTTGTTTATATATATATATATATATATATATATATATATATATATATAATTCAGCTTTCTTTTATCACAATACCAGAGATGAAGAGAAGTTTAATACCTGTCTCCATGGGACTATAAAACCTGCCTGATTGCTTGTGATTGCAGGGGAAATGGACTTGATGAGTCTGACAGCACCTGGCACCATTGCACTCTATGTTTGTGCTTCTTCACCTCAATGACAAATACACTGCTTGAATGCCTATAACATGGCTTTCTTCCTTAAGTCTAGGCAGCCTTATAGAGCAGGGGACAATACTCTCAGCTGGATGAGGTAATAATATATCTTATTTACCTACAAAACTCACAATTTTATTCTATGCTACTTGGAGTTAAAATACAACTTGTGGTGTAGGTAAAACATATATATTTTAAATATGTGTAGGTAAAATACACTGTGGATAAACTTTCATACGACCACCTTTCCTGTACTCCGCTCGCTCCAATGTCAGTATTCAACATCTGAATATGCTATGCTTTTATCTAACACTCTGGAAAATTATGAGACAATATATTATTTTAAATTATTTAGTAGTAATAACAGCTATAAAAATAAATAAATAAGTATATATACTCATTTTTAATATGCAGTATATGTGAATAGTTTTTCCCCTGTTTTAAACTGACTCCTGGTCAAGATAATGGATTTAGGGTTTTTTTTGGAGTTACTTTATATAAACTAAGTCATGTAACTAAGCATCTAGTCTAAGCTAGTCTAAAAGACTCAATTGACAACAACTTAATAGCAGGAGATAGAAAGAAGATGAATAGCATAGCATAGCATAGCATAGCATAGCATAGCAGAATAGAATATCCTGAGTTTGACCCACAATGATCAAGTCCAGTTCCTGGCTCCATACAAGACCACCCAAAAATATCCAGACCCTATGTCTGAGAGCACTGTATGAACACTTCCTGAACTGCAGTAGGCTTGGTGCTGTGACCACTGCCCTGGGGAGCCTGTCCCAGCGCCCGTGCAGAACCTTTCCCTAACAGCCAGCCTGACCCTCCCCTGTCCCAGCTCCATGCCGTTCCCTCGGGTCCTGTCGCTGTCCTCAGAGAGCAGAGCTCAGTGCCTTGCCCTCAGCTCCCCTCCTGAGGAAGCTGCAGGCTGCCATGAGGCCTCCCCTCAGCCTGCTTTGCTCTGGGCTGAACAAACCAAGGGACCTCAGCCACTCCTCATGTTTTGCCCTCCAGACCCTTCACCATCTTTGTAGCCCTCCTTTGGACACACACAAATAAATTTATATCCTTCTTATATCGTGGTGATTGCTAATTAATCTATTTATTTATTTATTATTCTATAATGCATAATATATACAATAAGTGACAAATATATTACGTTTTATATATTACTTACCTTACATTGTACATGATATGTTGTACTGGGTCTGGCTGGAATCTTAACTTTCCCAGCAACAGCCCATTCAGTGCCGTACTCTGTACTTGTAGCTGGAACAGCAGTGTTATCACACCAGTGTTGTGTCTACTGCTGAGCAGCAGTAGCACAGCACTGGGCCTTTCTCTAACCCTCCTAGGGGGTGGGCAAAAAGTGAGGAGAGAAACATCACTAGGGCAGCTGACCTAAACCAATCAAAGGGATATTCCATACCATGCGATGTCACACTCAGCAATAAAAGGTGGAAACAGGAAGAAGAGGGGAGGGGTGGGCTCTCATTGTGAAAACGTCGGTCCTCCTGTCAAACACAGGCTACGTGCGTTGAGGCCCTGCTTCATGGACGTGGTCAATCATCGCTCATTTGTGGGAAGTAGAGAGTAATTTCCTCTGCACTTCCATATAGCCTTCATTTATTTTGTTTGTTTGTTTTCCTCCCTTCTTTTTATTTTTCCCTTTCCCTCTCCCTTTTCCCCTTCCCCTTTTTATTTCCCTTTAGTTAAATTGTTTAGTTCATAATAATCTTTATTTAATTATTATTATTATTTCCCTTTAATTAAATTATCCTTATCTCAACCCGTGAGTTGTTCTTTGCTTTACTTCCCCTCCTCATCTAAAAGAGGGGGAGTGAGAGAGCGGTTGTGGGGTTTAGCTGCCCAGCACGGTAAAACCACCACATATGTATACGTAGTTGTATGCATACATGTCTGGTTATATGGAAATAGGGACTGGAAGAGACAGAATGACCCCTAGAACTCCCTCACAACTACCTGTCTGCAGAGGAGACGGCTTGCCTCCTTGAGGAGACTGCCTAACTGGTCATTGTCTCATTGATTGTAGAGGAAGCCTATATGTCTAACTTGTACATAACTAAAATAAGGCAAGTTGAATCCTACCATTATTTTCCACTTATTCACATAGAGCATTTGTTTCCTAGGAGGGCTGACTTAAGAGTCTAAATTCATACTTCTGATGCAAATGATTTACCCCTAACCTGGTGCCAACATAGAGGCACTATTGATTATCTCAGTGTGAAATATAACATATGATGGATATACAGACCTGTCCTTTCTTTAAATGATGTATTTCTAGTTTGCAAGGAACATCTTAGAAGCAAATATGACAGATGGCAGCAAAAGCAAGTAGCCATGCTAAACCTGAAGTCTCATTATTTTTAAACAAATCTAGCAACTCCAAACTGTGGAGTTGTTTTCAAGAAGCTCTTGCAATACAAGAGAAAAACAATTCTTTAAGACTGAAGAATAGGATTCTTTCTTAGCTAAGAACTTTGGCTTTGTTACTGAGGTTTTTTTAGTTTTCATTCTGAGGAAGCCACATCCTCAGCAAGGACAACTCTCTGCCAACATTTATGTTGATCTAAACTGTCTGATGATCTTTCTGGATGCTAGTAAGTGCAGCGTGTTTCAGGACAAGTTTTCTGTCACAGTAAACAACAAGCCTTTTGGCCCAGAAAATTATTGCCAAAATTTAAATTTTTTTTATTGACAGTTGTGACACTGCAGTTCATTTCAGCAAGTTATGACATTTCTTGCATAGAGAGTATTCTCCTCAAAGAAACTAACAGTTGGTGGGTAACAAGCATAAAGCCAAGACATGAAAGAGAAGTAGTGTGAATAGTAATCTGATAGAGTCTGATATTATACATCATAAATCACACCCAAAGCTGTTACAGTCACAGGTTATCTTAGACTTTTTGCTGTCTGGGTTTCATAATTAAGAGGTAGTGATTCTTCAAGTAAGGCTTTGTCTTCCCTAAGACTACTTTAAATGAGGAAATGAGATAGGCTCAATGTACAGGAAATAATCAAAAGCTAATGACACATTAGATCAAATGTTGTTTCATGTTTCATTTTCTGTGAATGGATATAGTGACAGGTCCACGGAGTCAGTGATACCATGAAAATGATTAATTTCTGTAGCTTCCAATAACTTCCAATAAATGAATATTCCAACGAATAGAAACATAAACATCAAAGAATTATTATTTATGTCTTCAACTGTGAAAAAAAAGACAAGCAAAAACAGTTATCTGAGTGCCAGAAATATATATATATAATAGTTACAGTGTGCATACCCACCTCCACGTTTAATACACATGTACTTTCAGATAGCAGTAAAATCTCTTTTTTTAATAAAGATGCACATAATTACATTGAGAGCTTTCAAGCTATTGTAATAACAATCTACAAGCCAAGCTCTATCTGAAATATAGTCATGACAGTTACCTGTAGCTTGATATATGGCTCTTTAATACAAGACTAGTTATAGTATCTTCAAATAATCTGAACTTTAACAAGTATTCTCACCTAAATTGCCTTGTCATTGAAAAAAAAAAAAAAAATCAAACTGCTAATTTCAACAAGGACACATAGAAGCATAGAATCATTTAGGTTAGAAAATACTTCTAAGATCATCAACTCCAACAATTAACCTAGCACTGCCAAGTCTACCACTTAAGTATATCCCTAAGCACTACATATACACAGCTGTTAAATACCTCCAGCAATGGTGGCTCAACAACTACTCTGGGCAGCCTGTTCCAACCTGCCTTGAAAAACTTTCAATTAAGAAACTTTTACTAATATGCAACCTAAACCTCCCCCGGTACAACTTGAGGCCATTTCCTCTTGCCCTATCACTTTTTGCTGTGGAGAAGAAACCAACTCCCAACCCACTGCAACCACCTTTGAGGTAGTTGTAGAGACTGATAAGGTCTCCCCTGAGCCTCTTCTCCAGTCGTTTCAGTTCCCTCAGCCACTCCTCATAAAACTTTTCTTTACACCCTTCACCAGCTTCATAGCCCTTCTTTGGACATTCTCCAGCACCTCAATGTCCTTCTTGTAATGAGGGACCAAAAACTGAACACAGTATTCCAGGTACAGACTCCAAATACAGACAGACAACCAATTCCCTAGTCCTGCTGGCCAGGCTATTTCTGATACAGGATGCTGTTGGCCTTCTTGGCCACCTGAGCACACTGCTGGCTCCTATTCAGCCAACTGTTGACCAGTACTCCTGGGTTCTTTTCCACCAGGCAGCTTTTCAGAAACTCTTCCCTCAGCCTGTAGCGTTGCTTGGGGTCATTGCGCCCCAAGTGCAGGACCCGGCACTTAGCTTGTTGAACCTCATATATTTCATCTCTGCCACTCCTTCATGATCACTCTCTGCCCCTGCTCCCCATGGGGTCCCTCCCATGGGATGCCATCCTTCCCAAACTGAAATGTGGGGGCTGCCCACAGGAAGCAGCTCTTCAAGAACTGCTCCCACATGGCTCCATACCATGGGGTCCATCCCCCATGAGCAAACTGCTCCAGCACAGGTCCCCAAAGTGTGGCAGCTCCCCCCAGACCCCTTGCTGCTGTGTGGGCTTGTCTCTACAGGCTGCAGCTCCGGCCCGGGGCCTGCTCCAGCGGGGGCTCTCCATGGGCCGCAGCCTCCTCCAGGCCACAGCCACCTACTCCACTGGGGGCTCCTCCACCCATGGGGGGGCTGCAGCGTGGAGATCTGCTCCATGTGGGACCCATGGGCTGCAGGGGGACAGCCTGCTCCACCAGAGGCCTCTCCACAGGCTGCAGGGAACTTTTTGCTGTGTGCCTGGAGCTCCTCCTGCCCTCTGCTGCACTGACCTTGGGGGCTGGAGGGCTGGTTCTCACTCCTCTCTCTACCAGTTGCAGTTGTGCAGCAGATTTTGTTTGTTTGTTTGTTTTCCCATTTCTTAAATCTCCCAGAATCCCAACCAGCATCTCTAACTGGCTGCTCTGTCCAGCAGCAGATCCCTTTTGAAGCTGTCAAGAACTCTGTCTGATAAGACCTCGGGCTGATCCTGGGCTCTGCTCACAGAGGCCAACACTGCAGCTTCCCTGCTAGCAAAACCTTGCCAAGAAAGCCTGGTACAGTACCCAATAGTACACAGCAATTTCCAAGTGTATAGTTAGCAGATATAAGCATTTAATATGCAGCTGGGCTCCTAGTATGTGTAGATCTGGTTTTTCATTAGAAATATAATCTTAAATTGTTGCTGGAAGAGATTTCCTAAATTCTCCAATAATCAAGCAAAAACTTAAGTCAGCTTCAGAAAGAAGAAACTTTCTCATTGTTGCAATATCAAGCCTATTACAGTTGTTAACATTTTCCAATGAGTTTTCCTGTGCTTGTATGAGATTTAAAAACACACTTTAAAAACATACACATACTAATTATTTTTCTCCACATGCACTTAAAGCAACTATTTTTGCATTGTCTTTATTAATAACCAGAAATGTTTAAGTGGTTTAACTTCCAATATGCAAATGAAAATACAGATACCTAAGACAGTCATTTTGGATTTATCGTTGTATATGTAAGTACATTTCAAATAACAATAAAATTAGAAAAATGTTAAGAGTTTTTAATAAAATACACCTCCTTTTAGAGAGTGTTCTACTTTCCCCTCAGGGAAAGTTTTAAAAAATCCCCTAAAATATTTTATTTGTTTCAGTGTAGTTAGACATTGCAAAATATAATTAAAATTCATTTACCTTATTATGGCATAAGCATGCTTTGGATTCATACTTTGAGGAAAGTTAAAGGAGATGGAGGGAAAAAGTCTACCTTCCTTAAGTTATTTATGCAGATATTTAAGATTTAGTCTTAAGTCTATACTTACCTTAAACACATTCTCAAATTCTGAACTAAATAAATGGTGACATTACCTTATTCCTCCACCTCCATTTCTGTCAAAAATGTGTTTGATTGTTACACGCTTTTTTGTACAGCTAAACCCAACGATTGTCCTAAATTGTATCTTGTTAGACTCTTTCTACTTGCCTGCCTTTGTGCTGTACAGGAGGATGTTTTGCTCCACCGGGGGCTCCTCCACAGGCTGCAGCATGGAGATCTGCTCCGTGTGGGACCCATGGGCGGCAGGGGGACAGCCTACTCCACCACGGGCATCTCCACAGGCCACACGGGAACTTTTGCTGCATGCCTGGAGCACCTCCTGCCCTCCTTCTTCACTCACCCTTGGGGGCTGCAGGGCTGCTTCTCACTCCTTGCTCTCCCAGCTTCTGTTGTGCAGTAGGTTTTGTTGTTGTTGTTTGTTTGTTTTTCCTTTTCTTAAATATGCTCGCAAAAGGGTGCAGACATCGCTTGTTGGCTCAGCTCTGACAAGTGGAGGGTCTATTTGGAGCCACCTGGAGCTGGCTGTGATCTGACATGGGGCAGCTGCTGGGCTCTGCTCATAGAGGCCACTCCAGCAGCATCCCTGCTACCAAAACCTTGCCATGTAAACCTAATACGGCATCCATGGACCTGGGACCACAGAGAAGCACAGAAATTAATCCCCCGTTTTTACAGCCAGAGCAATCACTATAGATGTACCCACTGAGTTAACCATGTAATTGAAGTGCTCAGTGCTTTTCTTTTTACTGTACTGTAGTGAAGTGTAAATATTAATGGTCTATTAATTTATTGTTACACTTTCAAATAAAGTTAAGTGAATAACTTAACATTATGGTCTTTGTCTTAATAATTAGCATTGACTTATTTTTAACATTTCCTTTTTCTTTCTTTCTTGGAGCAATTTGAGATCTACAAAATGAAAAAGAAATTTTTTGAATTAGTCATCAGTAGTTCACATATCACTCTTCCAGAACAGTCACTATATAATAATCGCACTAAATATGTTAACAGAGAGATTGTTTAAACATTTCAAGGTGGAAAAGAAGGGCAAAGATGTACAGCCTCACAACACTTTGCAGAGGTTCAACAAAAAAAAAATCCAGCACAGTTTTAAAAAAATATACTAAAGCACACAAATACTGTCAAAGAAAAAAAATATATATATCCTTTTCCCATTCAAATGAGAAAGTAGAAATTGCTATGCACACTAAGGCAAACAAAACACTAAAGCATGACAAAAATGCTTTGAGAAGCAACTAAAAGCAAAAGATTACCCAATACACTTTTAAAATAAAGTATGCTTTTAAAACAAAATTACTGAGGGGTAAAAGGAGATCCTGAGTAAAGGTCATTTCATATCTGCCTCATTTTTAACTGAGCATTTGTGTATACCAAACAAAATCAGAGTAGTGGACCTCTAGCCAGGCCCATTGTAGTTTTTGAATCTTAGGTTAGACCATTATGTGGTAAAGTCCTCAAAACCTCCTGAAGGGGAAAGGGAAAGATGATGATCAGGGTGAGAAACAGCCAAATCAAAAGCTCTACAACTCAGCATCAGGTTGAGCACCCAGCAAACTAAAACACCCTAACTCAGAAAAGTATCACTAGTACTATAGAATCTTAATAACTGTACTGAGAACAAAACAAATTGTGTTTATAGCACACTAGAGCCAACAAAACATTTTCTGGAATTCCTGTGTTGGGAACTAGCCTTTATCATCATACAGTCGTTAGATCGATTTCCAAGAAATCACTTCTTGCTTAAGAAATCATTTTGTGTCCATTACCATAAAAAACAATGCTTCAGTTCCTAGAATATGCTCATTTTGACTGAGTAGCTGAATGGCTCAGAGGGTTTTGAACACCTAATTGAATGAATATTTCATACAAATTCCCTGTGTTACAATAATTTCTCCTGCTAGCTACCTAGTACTCCAAAGCAAATGCTGTTTTTACAGATGTGCAGAGCTGTCAAAAAATGGTATTGACATGTTTTAAAAAATATTTAACTATGGCCTCTTTCAAGACTTCTCTTAATTATTTTTATTTATTTATTTATTTATTTTCCATATAAAATGTCTTTAAATAATCTAATTAAACATAACATTTTTTTGTTGTTGTTTTGTTTTTCTGATGAAGCACATTTTTGCGTAAGAACTCTGTTTTTTTGAACCATTACAGTTTTACACCTTTTAGAATCGTTCACAGAATCACAGAATCACAGAATTTTCTAGGTTGGAAGAGACCTCAAGGTCATCGAGTCCAACCTCCAACCTAACGCTAACAGCCCTCCACTAAACCATATCCCTAAGCTCTACATCTAAACGTCTTTTGAAGACTTCCACACAGTTGTTAAGGTAATCAATTTATTTTTTATGGAAACAGTGAGTGTAGTACAGTCTGGGCATTATATACATTAAATTGATAAAATGTCTTTATGTTGCAGAAGTAACACAAGGTCTTTTGGTCCAGTTCTCATTGGAACTGTTATCAAACTGTGTCCAACTTTGTTCCTTTAAGCATAAGTGTATTTTTCAGATTTATTTTAGCCTCTTTGTGCTCAAATATTTCAAATATTTGCATGCATGAATGTAAATATTCATTTAATCTCTGAAGCTATTACTTATTTAATCTCTAAACCTCTGAAGCTATCACTTAGCTCTTTTCTTGCCAAATACAGGCATCATATTCAGTATATAATATATATATATATACTTGACATACTGAAACACCCACTGCACTCTGATTGTTCATGTGAATAGATAAATTTTGCATTCCAATTTTGTTCCTTAATTTTATGACATAAATAAACCTAAGTAATTATGTCTTACTGGTACTGTAAATATTAATACATTCTTTATAGTAACAAATTTTACTGTCATTAGCTGTTGAATGGATTCATTTTGGCAACTAATTGGTTTAGGTTTACTTATATCACATGAAGGTATCAGTACTCAGCATAAGTTCAAAATTGTTTTTCATTTGGATGTTGTGTACCCAAAAGCTCAGATATTAGGAAAATGTAGTGGAAATTAAGTTCAGTAACTCAGATGCAAAGTAGGTGCTATTTAGTTATGTTTTTCGTATATTATTTCCAGTGAAATTAATTGGAGTTATGCAGTATTTGTAGGGACCACTCTGGTCCTTGGAGCTGATGTACATACCAAATGCTTTGATCACAAAATGTGTCTGAAGTACAGCTAGTCTAGCCAAAAGAAACTGTTGATTGCCAAACAGAATTTGATCTTAGGAGACCAAGAACAAAAGCCTTCCAGCACCAGATCTTTGACATTCTTGGCTCTTCTGTTTAAAGAAAATGAAGGCTGAATGCCAACTATTTTCTTCATCATCCTTTTCTTCTTGGAAGCTCATGTTCAACCACAGAGGAAAGTGTGTCTGGGGTTTAAACAAATTTGTATTCAGATTTTTCAGGTAAGATTTTTAGCATGTTTCTCTGTCTTTTAAAAGCTAGGAAATTATATTGCCCACTTAGGTAATAGAATATGAGGCACAGAAATTTACATTTGTATTTTCACTACATTTTTCACCATATACAAGAAATCTGAGAAAAACTGGGGAGACATGAAGTTAATGTATGCATTTGCATGTGTGTTTATCTGTATACATGTATTTTTGACTGTGTAAGCAATTTGGTTACACAAATCAGTTACCTTTTATCTCACTTGAACAGAGCCTTCATTTAAGAACATTACATCTTTTAGACTTACTAAAGTTCTTACATGCCATTAAGACACAAATGGCACCTAAATAAATAAATAAATAAATAAATGTTAGTGCATGCCATCATTTCTGTGCATAAAATTTAGCTTTAAAATGTTGATTTCATCTTAAAATTTTAAAGGAAATACAAAAATAGAATTCATATCAGAGTGGTTTACAGGTAATGCAATACACTTAAACTAAAGATGGAAGTTGAAGCAAGGTGGAAAACAACCACCTTCATCTAGGAAATTAAAGAAATTGAGAGTATATAAAATAATCATCTGAAAAAAAAAAAAAAAAAGTATCAAATTCTGCAGTCCAGCCAAAAACCGAATAAAAACCATTGTTGGCAGTATGTGGAGGGAGAAAATAGTAAGAATGCTATGGAGCTTCCCCAAATTCACATCCCAGAAGGAATGCCTGACCAGACTGGACCAAGGAGATACTTTCACGAAGCTGAATAAGACACAGTAGTGACTGAAAAGCAGAAACTAGAACTTAATGCCTAAGTGACATTAGTCATTAAATAGACATGCTTATATGGAGGATTAATTAACTCAAAAGAAAGATGGAATGAGAATCCAGCAACACCAAAGCAGGCAGTAAGAATGAAGAAAGTGAGAAAAATAGCACTGGCCAGCTTTTCAGAGGAGGGCTCTCTTTCTAAGGAAGTTTCAAGACAGTAAATAAATGTAATGTGTATGAAATACTGGTGTGCACTCTTCTTTCCCTCTCCTCATGACTGTTTCACAGAATTACACAGTGTAATATTAAGTGGCAGTAGGTATCACCACAAGCCTCTATGTGGCAGAAGCAAACAGCTGGGTGTTAGTAACAGCATATCAGCAGCTGATCTGTAATGAGAAGTTCCCTAGAGTACCCACTTCCCAGCATTGTAAATGCAGCAATTTACATGTTGCTCAATTACAATGTTATCCCTTATTTATGCATGCAGTCTTTACATGTTTTACATCCATGACTGATTATTTAGATACAACACTACAATAAACATATTAAGAATACCACATGGGTGGGTAGATTAGATTAGATTATAATTGCTGTCATCGCCATCAAAGATCAACCACATAGACTTTGATCAAACAAGAAATCTACTTCCACTTAATTAGCATATCCTCATTCTTCTGTAGTTTATTGGGAGGTCTCCTAGTGCAATTTATAGTTCTTAAGATTTAACACTATGATGAAACCCTGAGAGTGCAGGCTTCATCTGTTCTTCTTTTAATATGCTTCTCAGGACGGTCAGACAGATATCATTATGTTCTTTTTGTCTGGGTTTTGTTTGTTTGTTTGGTTGGATTTTGTTTGGTTGCTTGTGATTTTGTTTTGTTTTGTTTTGTCCAGGATAGTCTGTCTCTGAATCAAAATCTATCAAACAACTGATCTGTCTCAGTGATGGCTTCCATCAATACAAAATTCCCCTCACCCCAAAAAAGAATACTCTCCCAAAAACAACCAAACCACACACCAAACAGGAAAATAAACTCTAGCTTCATCTCAGACGCTTGCAGATGTGAAAGACTTCCCTTGGTTCATTAGAAGAAATAATTCAAAATTAATATCAAGTAGTGTCTTTTACACAGAGGTTTGCATGATTATTCTAGCTAGCATGTTAAATCTTTTGGGTCCTTTAAAGTCAGTAACCTCAGCATCTAGGTTTTTTGTTATAAAGTAACTGTCTTCTAGTGGTTCCTTGCTGGACCACTAACCATGTCAAAGAAGTGTTTGCAGAGTTGTCTATAAAAGCCTTGATGAAATTATATAATGTTTTAGCACAAGGCCATGTCATACTTCCAAATCTAAATCTTGTCAACTGTTCTAAAAGTTGGCAAAAATATACAATCATTTCTCAGGATGTGTCATATTTTTTCTTCATGAAACCTTATTTTTTAACTCTGTGGCTATGGATATAAGCTAGGCATAGAGATTTCTTTAATTGAGATTTACGTGGTTCCTCTAATGCTTTAATCTTTGCTTCCATGGTTTCCTCTCTATCACATCCTCCTGTTAGAAACCTATCAAATAGTCTCATTCATTTCATTCTCACATTCCCTATGATGTGTTATGATCCTATGTATGTTTAATAAATTGGTTGTATAGGAGTGAGATATCTCCTCAGAAGGGATGGAAGAGAGCTTTCATATCAGGCTAAAGATAATTTCTGTCTGTATCTACCGTCACAAACATATACCCTTCATTTTTAACTAATACATCTAGGTAATGTATTTGCTTCATACTAAATGATGCAGTAAATTTGCATCAAATATTCTGTGAAACTTTCCATCTTTACTCCTTCCCTTTCTGTCATAAATATTGATGCATCAACTTGTCTGAACCACAGACCTACCTTGAGCCAAAACTTTCAAGCTGCAATAGTTCATTTAACTGAAGATTTCTGCATTAAAAGATATATATATATATATATATTTTTTTTTTTTTTTTTTGCTTTGCACTGGTTCTTTTTGTGTTATAATGCATTTAATAGTGTCTACGTTTGTGTAAATATATTGGTCAGATATATTTCAGAACTATCTGCCTCCTCCTCAGACTCCTATACATGAACTGTTTTTGTGTTAGAAAACACTGAGAAGGTATGGATTTGATAATTTGAATAATGAATATATGCCAGGCTAGAAATTTAATGCTAGATCTAGTGGACTTGATCAGAGCATCAGCTGTATGCTATTGAACTGATTAAGCAGGACTTGCACGCATCTCTCTAGAAATCAATAGAGGAAAAAACATGTAGAGAAAGGCAGTACTATTATTTTCAGAGCAACGTGAAAATTAGTGAAAAGTACAGGAAACTATCAACAGAAAAAGAATCATATTTCTAATATTTTTGGAAAGGACTTTCTTTTTGTTATATCTCTAGAATATTGAAGGTGATGAAACTCTAATAAGGAAATGGGCTTTTTAGATTTTCTAGGGAAGATGTAGTACCAAAACATTTTCAACATTTACATTAGCTAAGCCAGCAAGAGAACTGTACTGTAAAACTGCTCCAAATAACTTTTGCACAATGCACACAACTCTTTCATGGGCTTAAAGAGATAGATTCATAACTACCATGTGTTAAAATTGCTACAAGTGAGAACTAATAAAATAAATACCAACATCAATAAAGAAAGGTAGGTTCCTGTTGATGTAACACAAAATGATATTTATTCTTTCTAAGTAAAGGTACTTCTTCAACAGTTCACCGTAATGAATTAATTTCCTTTGCTAAATACAGAAGCTTCCCAAGGCTGCTGACTGAAGTAATACAAAGGCCCTCACTATTGCTGAAAAGCAACACATAGAATTACCAGTTTCACCTACACACTATATTGATGCCCCTAGCCTAATCCATGTTACATGTTTATTCCCCTAAAAAATTCTGAATATCAAAAACTTGATGTAATCAATCTTATTTTACTTCCTTTGAAATCCAAATACCCAGGGGTTTAAGAGAAAGTTGAGTATGACAGATAGAAAACCCAAAGAATTAAAACCCTATTGCTCACCAATGTTTTTTCAGTCTTGGGTATCCAATCTTCTTTCTAACCATAGCAATTGGTAAATGTGATACTGCTCGTATTTTAGTTAAGTTAATATGAGAGGCTCAGGATTTTAAAATATGAATATTCATTAGAAGCTGAGATAAACACATATGATAAACTTTGAAGCCTTACTATAATTTTATTCCAGAAAACAATAAAAATTGTAGTACTACCTACCACTCGACACAATAAATTATAACTTCTAGGGGCCTCTGCTTTTCCAAATTAATGGTTTTGTTTTCATAGCATTTTTCATTCGGTTGTGCAAATTCTTCTTCTTAGATATATCTACAGTTGTTTTTTATGATAAATATGTGAATCTCCTACTGTGAAATCATTCTTTTTCTCACTCTCTCTTTTTGAAGATAGCATATTTTTTTTCTGCCCAGAAGCAGACAATAAATGGAGGAAAAACAATGCCCTAAATTCATTGTTTCTCTTTCCTCATTCCAAAATTCAATGGAATAGTATTAGGCTCTGAATTCTTTTGCCTTTATTCTATATTTCAGTTACAACTTTCCTACATATAAATTCTTTTCTCCACACCAACTATATAAACTTGTATGGAAATTTTAATAAATTGTATAAAAACCTTAATTTCAATAACAAAAATAAAGATATTGGTGATAACGCAGCAGACACTGTCCTACCACTTGCTAACTCCGCACAGATAAATGCAATAATAGATAAGAACCCAAACTCTATCCTATCCACAACAGCATACTACACAAATGCTCATTAAATAAATAAATAATCCCTTTAACAAATAAGCACAGGATGCTGACAAATACAGTGGAAGTCTGTCACTTCTCAGTGATTACAGATTGAAGCAAAGGCTTTTAGCACACACTTTAGGACAATTAACATTGTACAGCAGTAGAAATGAATACAGCTGAAACATTCAAAATATGCATTTTATGCTTTATGAGCTAATTGAAAGTCATCTATGCATGGTTCCTCAGCTCTTTTTCAGTGTTTGTGAAAAGATAAATAACTAATTAAATGTGCTGGTAAACAAGACCAGTAGCTGGCATTGTTATGTAGTGGTTAGTAAGATATGATTAAAAAATCTGGATTTCTAATTTCAGTTCTTGGCTTGGTCACTGACATTTAATGATACGTCATTTGCTTTGGTTCAGATTATCTACTTCTGAACAAGTAAAATATTTCCCAAGGCATAGTGCTTCAGAACAGATCAGGGAATTAACTTATTGACATGTATGGCGTGTTACAATCCTTATAAGTATACAGTATACTGTTAGTGTGAAATATTATTATTCTAGCGAGGGATTCCATTGACTGATGGAAGGATGCACAGCCATGGAGAGCTCTTCAAGTCAATGCCTCCCATTGGTAACTATGTGGCCACAGTGATCATTAATAACTTTTTGTTTGTTTGTTTTTAATCTCTACTTGGTGAAATAATTCTGTATTTTTCTTTTGCTTGCATTCATGATTGAGATCTTTATTATTTCTAGAGTGGATGGCCCCAGAAATCACTGTCACTGTGCACATAACAGTCAAAGCCATGGTGTAATAGGCAAAATTATCACTTAATGTTCATCACTTAAGGGAGAAGAGAATGATTATGAAAATGTTCAAGAACTGAACTACAGTCAGGAGTAATCAAATCAAGCCAAACAGCATAAAAAAAATACCAGTATAAGTCAACATTTTGGAAGTACTCCTGATTTCTCTTTGCTTGGAACAGTGGTAGTTTCCCAATGCAGTTTTATATACAGCAAATTCTGACTATTTGAAGTTTTGTGAAAGGTGGTTGTTGACACAGGCCTTTTGCCTTTTCCAAAACCACACACTGATCTTCTGGCCAATGATATCTGTAACACTCCAAACAAACAAGAACATAAGAACACTAAATAAGCCTTTAAAAAGGAAAAGAAAAAGAAAAAAAAAAAGAAAGAAAAACTAGAAGCTTTACCTTTGAAGTGTATCTAAACTGTACTGTCTACATGGTGCAACGCTGTGTAGTGTTGAAATACCACAGAGGTTTCCAAATGCTTTGACTCTGATATAAAAATAGCTCCAGACGGATTTATTTGTGGAACAGAAACTTCTTTGAAGCCAACAACCCATAAATAGCTCTTTATTACCCACAGAAGGATTCTGTTGCTTAATCTGTCTTTAATGAAGAAGTTCAGGTATCTCCAAGAGTTATGTAATTTTGACAGACTTCTAGACAAACCCAGTATTTGGGGTCTTATTTTCTGGATATATATCAGGATGTATGATCCTGATACACATGTATGTAAATATTACAACATCTATGTATTTACATATTGCGAGTATACTGTTGACTGAATTTTTACACCATGTCCCTTATTGAAATTTTAGGAAGGTAAACAATTTGTTACTTATGCAAAAGTGCTTAATATTATAATGCCTATTAATACATTCCTAATATCATCACTCAAAAGCTGCTTAGTTATAATTTTCAGCATTTTGATCTTATGCTAAATGGAGCCCTTCATAACAAAGTAGATCACAGGTGATCACAGTAGATCAAAGGTGACCTTCACCATTACTGCTCAATGTTCAGACCATAGGTTATTCTTTCCATCATTCCTGTGTTGTGTTGTTTGAAAGTGTTCAGGGTTACCAGAAGGAAGTAATGTTTTTCTAAATTATCAGGTAATGGAATCAGTTTTGCTGTCTGCACAGGTTTTCTCTTCTTTGACCAATGGGGTATGGATTACCTTCAGCCCACTAGCTAGAGTGAGAAGATAAAACAAAATCCTCATCTTGTTCAGAAAAGCCTGGTAGAAAAGGCACATCAGAAATGATGTGCAAACACACAGAAGTGCGAGTACCGGAAAGGGACTGTCTCTCCTCAGTAGGCAATTTGTGCACCAAGAGATGCAATACTTTAAAAAGAGTTATCGAGATGGTGTATGCTCGATTCCTTTGTATTACAGAAAGTGTGCAGTACCTAAGAAAATGAGATTTGGTCTTTTCAACATACAAGGATTGCAGAGAATTTTATACTTTCATAATTATTGTATTTCTAGGAGAGACAAAAAAAATAAAAATTTTCCCATTACACTTTCAGTTTACCTCTTTCAGGGATACAAATCAATGGCATACATACTTGTTATGTGTCGCGTATCATTGCTGCAGTTGCTTTACTTACAGAGTTTTACTGAAATACGAATTATTGTGCACAGAATATATCAACAGAGTTTGAGATCAGGTCCACAGACAAAGATAAGAATTTGTTGTTGTTGTTGTTGTTGTTGTTTTTTGTTTTTTTTTTCCTGAAAGAAACTACTTTCCTGTCAACAACCCTTTTAGGATTGTTTTGTACTGTGAGGAAAGGGAAAACGGAAAGTATTTTAAAATAAGAATATGGAAATACATTTATAAATAGGAAAAGGGGGAAAAATAGGAAAATGTAATCAAAAATCTATGAAGTTGTCAGGGATTTTTTCAGTGATTTCCCTGGTCATTAGTTCAAGCCCCGGACAAACAAAACAGAATTAAAAACAAACAGACAAACAAACACAACAACAAATGTAGAAAGGAATTAGTGACGTAAATGACAAGGCAAACTAATAATTCTAACAATGTAATGTGGACACTTTCTTACAGTCATATGTTTATCTGTAACAGGTAGGAAATACAAGTAAAAGAAAGCTTTGGTCTGTAAAGAAAAACATAAAAATTAGCTCACGACTTATTCAACTACTTGCTAAAAATATCAGAGAAGGGTTTTTGGACAATTCATCACTAGAAAATTGGTTGTCAGTGAATACAATAATCTCTTTCAACAAGAACAATATGCTTATTAAAAAGTGTAAATTGCTTCTACAACACACAGTTTTATCCATGTTAGTTTGAAAATACTAATCTTTCATGGGCACTTTTCTAACAATTACTAAATTAACTTTACATAATATATTCCAGACTATAAAGATTTTTAGAATTATTTTTTTTAAGTGAACAAATATATATTAACTTATAGTAGACAATATTTGCTTTAAGAAGTAAAACTCACAAAATGCATTAATCCTTCCTGTCTGTGGTTCATGCCTTCAAAATTGCAAGAACTTTATTTAATTATTCAAAATCTACATTAAAAATCAGCATGGCCTGTTTAAAATTATAAACTCTTCCAGTGTAAATAAGAGGATAACAAGACTTCCTCAAAAGGCAGCAAGAGACAAATTTTCTCTTCTATGTTTTCACCCAGCTACATGGAAAGGCAGAAGCTAGCACAGGTGAAGCCAGCATTTTAGGTGTGGGAGAGTTTCCAACAGTAGCTGAAACTAGCCAGAGCAGCAGGGACAATCCAGGCTCATTTTAGGATCCTACACTCCCTCCACAACTACCACCCACAAACAGAAACTGTAGCTTGCTGCTGGCAACTGAATCTCTGCAAATTATTTTCCCTTCACTGATCCCTTACCTTGTACCACTTCCTCCTTCACCCCCTGGATCGTCTCTTCCTTCCTTAAGATGCCCTTTGTGTTACTACCTACAGCGTGCATGATTAGTAGTTATTCACAAAGCATTATTAAGATAATTCACTTTCCCCCAAGAGATACCCTGAACTAGAGATACAGGGAGGGGATGGGAGGGGAGGGGAGAGGGGCTTTTATTTGAAGCTGTAGTAGTTAAGACTGACTGTGTTTATCACCTGGGCCTGATGCTGTCATGTGCACTGTGATTTGTAGCTGTGTATTGATTGATCTACTGAGCTGTGACCTGTAGAGTTAATATGTATATTTTTGTACTGAAACAGCACAAAGCCTCTGAACATATGTGGGACTTTAATGCAGTTCTGTGATGATAGTTCATGGCATTTCTGTTCTTCTGAGAAGTCTACTATTTCTGGTGAGTGTGTCTGGTAAAACTGTACTAGTTATAGGTCTACAAAGTATCTGTTCTTAAAACAGATCTGTGCTTCCCTGAGCAGATTAACTACTATGTATCCTTACAATTTATGCTCTTCTGGGTGAAAATCCTTGTACTCATTCACATAAGATAAGGTTCAGTCACTCTATTCATCACATTTTCTTGTCTTCCATGTTTTGGCTTCTTTCTTTATATGCTGAATTTGAAGGTTTTAGTATCTTATTTATGTGCTTATTAACCAGCACAACAGGTGGGGATTCTGAGCATTATTAGAATAAGAATGGAAGTAAAAAGGAATATCTTGCAATCCTGGACAGAAACCTTTAATTTCTTTATGATTTATATCCATTTCATGTCTGGTTCCATTAGGCACATCTGGAAATTCTTCTTTTAAAGTATTTCTGTGCTAAGAAATCAAAGGTACTTGTCCAGCAAGCAGCTAAATGCATACCATGAGCAGGCTATGGATAAGAAACTGGTAATTAAATAGTATAGGTGATACAAAATGAATATATAAAGCACTTAATGGTTCATCAGACATACAAACTAATGTGTATCATTTGCATTAAATGCCACACTTCTAATAGGTTTAGTGTTAAGTTCCAAGCTGATTTACTGGTAATACTTATTACCAAGAGATTTACTGGTAATATTCCAATGTTTGTTTTATATCAATGGGCTTGTGTCAAAAGAAAAAAAAAAGAGGCAATTTCTCAAGGCTTTACAGGCTAGTTTAGTTTTACATGGGACTAAGCAAAGGACTGTAGTCTGGTGTTAATTCCTTTGAATTGCAAACTTCCTCTTTGGAGGAAGTATTTTTCTGTATGATGGCTGACTTTTTGCAATAATTTCAATCGAAAAGATGCTTAAGCCTCTCAATGCTTGTTTGGTTACTTCCCAGCAGTGTTCATGCAGACACCATTGTATTCATATTCAAGCTCTTTGTGACTTAAATCTTAAATTTTGTGTCTAAGCTACAGAAATGTTTTCAACTAAGGAAATGTCTTATTGTTCCTTGTTTTAATTTTTTGAAGACAAACAATTTATGGAACTTAAGTTTCTGAAGACAAAATGCTGGAGCCCCTTATTTTGTAAATATTACTGGCACAGAAACCCTAGAGAACTGTATACAAAGATTAAATGAAAGAAGCTAACATTCTGTTTCAGGAAGGAAAGACTGTTATATGTTTAATTAGAGAACAGAAAGTAAAGAACAATATTGTTTCTCTTTCTCATGGTCCTGCCCAAAGATATGGAAAAGATGGAGTCATACTTTGGTTTTGTTTTAAAGCCTATGAACAGTGAGTGTCACAACTCCATGGCAAATAGAGGTTTTGCTTGTAGCACTGGTTTTCTACCAGGTTGGACTTGAATCAGGTCCAGCTACTGCAAATACCAGTAGAGAGGAGTGTTGCAGGATGAATTTTCCTTCTTCAGTTCCTTGAGCTCTATAACAGACACTGGACAGAGCCTGTAATGCCATTTTACTACTTTGCGCATCCATATAGCTTTAAAAAAATAAAAAATAATTAAAAAAAAAAAAAGTGAGAAGGGGGACTGGATTAAATACATGGAGATCAAATCTTTTGGACAATTGCCCATTTTGTCCCTCTCTAGCACTAAAACAGAGGCCTTGAAGAGATGGTATTTGGAGGTAGTCTGTTTTCTCTCTTTTAGCAATCCTTTCTGACACCTGTCATCAGCTAAGGAACATCAGCTGCCTCCAGTGAAAGCTATGTAAAATACTGGTTAACCTGAAACATAAATCCAAACTGGAAAAGACATAAAGAAGGGTTATTAAGATGATCAAGGGACAAAAAAGCCCTCTGAGAGAAGACTAAAAAATGTGTTTGTTTTGCTTAGCCAAATGTGAAGACAGAAAGTATGCTTTGCACATTACAGTGTAATCACCATGTAAATTAAACAATAGTGTGGGAAGCTGGGAACAAAATGACCATATGCAATTTAAAAGAAAGGTTCTAAAACTCAGAGGGAAGAGGTTTTCATCTGAAACAATTTGACAGCATGGGAACAAAAATATTCCTGCTGAATTTTAAAGGCGAGTTTATGACTAAGATCATAAAAATGCTTCTGTTACTAGAAGACTGGGTTTGGCAATCCAGAAGAGTCCTTCTAGTCCTCTTCTTTATGTTTCTGTGACTCAAAGGAAAAAATGTTTCACAGAAACTGAGAGACCACAATGTGAACAGCAGCTCTCACCTTTCACCATTACTGCTATGGAGAAAAAAAGTAGTAGTAGTACTGGGGGATTGTTCAGCCACCAGGTCTGGCAATGTAAGCACATTTGCTTAGATAATAACAGACACAGCTAAAGTATATCTCCCTCAAACTTTAAATCTCTGTTTGGCAGATTATAAGCTTCGTGGCATTTTTGAGAGGCAACAAGCAATTCCAGTTACTTAATATTTTATCAAATGAAGAGAGACGTTTCTTTAAGAGATATACTTTTAAAGTATTGCCTGTGTATAATTGTCCATACATCAGAGGTAGCAACTTGTTATTACAGCCAATGGCACACTAATCATTTTCTGGTAGCAAGGAAAAGCAAAAGCCCTTCAAACAGACCTTTCATGAGAAGACTTAATACAGCAATAAATACAGACAGAGGAAAATGTAGCAGATCAGACAATAACATTTAAGTGTAATCTTATGCAAACTTGAATTCTGCTCTGCACTAAAAACCTCCCAGTAAGCATACTTTCCTACTAGGTAGAAGGAAAGAGTCTTAAGCAATAAACAGGGTTATGTGAGATCCATATTCCCAGTAAAGAAGGTGATAGACTTTTGTGATTATTGCAAAGCATAAGAAAACAAATGGAAGGTTCCTTCTGCAGAATTTGTATATCTTACCCTCTTTCCATTCATTATTAGTTACTCTCAGCATTATGTCACTAGACAAGAAGGAAATGGTCCAAACCAACATAGAATATGAATTCTAATTTTAAGTTGGTAGAATTCTAATTCTACCAACATTTAATATGAATTATTAAATTAAAGGAGATATAATTAATCCATTTAAAAGGATGATGGAATATTTTTTTTTCTAAAATATATTTCCTGAAGCATTCTGGGCATTCAAAAGTGTTTTTTTTCTTTTTGCTTGTTTTTTTTTTTTTTTTTTTTTTTTGTGTTTTTACCCCTATTTTGTTGTTGTTTCTGTTTTGTTCTGAATAGAGATATTACAGGTTTTCAGTCCCAGGCAGAGGCAATTCCAGCTTCTAAATCAACATTTCCCTAGATTTCCCCCTCTGTACTCATTGTCCCCTTATTGTTCTCTGTTATATGCTGATAATTCTGTTTTTAAACTTATCTTTGTCTGCATTTAATATGCCTTCACTGCAGGGAGTACTTATCATATTTATCATACCACTGGAATCAAAGATTATAAGGGTAAATGCCTGTAAGGGACATGCTACGATTTAAACATTGGCTGTCCCGTTATTTAATGACAAGCTTAGGAGCAATGTGTGCTGTATAGCTTAGGTCCCTTAATGATCACTGCTCTAACAATGTGAAACTGCCTCCTAAATAGGCGCAAAATGTGCCCAATTGGAGGCCCTTCAATCCAAGGGGAGGCCTTCATAATCATTCAAGTCAGTGCCAAAACCTAATAGATTCAGTGGAATACAAATGGATCCTTGAAATTTTTGTGAAGACTGAAACTAAAAATAAAACATGCCTAGGGGTATGAATGAATTAAAACAGAAGAAAATATTTGCAGAAAGATAACAGAAGACTTCTCTTGTATTGGGAGCTAACAAGGACTGCTCAGCCTAGACTTTGCCTTACAGATGAGAGCTATTAACTGGCCGAGTCTGATGACTCTGACCACTCAAGGTAGAATAATTTTCAGTTAAGATTTTTCACCCTAATTCTCATGGGATCACTTACCCTACTTACATGCTTTTACTGAAATATGAAAACAAACAGATTTCTTTTTTTTTTAATGTAACCTTTTACAAAATTATTTTTTTCTGAACAGAAAAAGAGATAAATTAGATGTTTCTGAAAGCATTTTCAGACATGATACAATCAAAGCAAGCAATTTATAATAAGAGTGGGAACTGGAACTGAAGGATAGCCTATGGCAGACTGCACAAAAAATGAAACAAAACTTTTCCAAGTTTAAATTTTCTTCACAGTTCGACATAATTAAATCCTTCAAGATTTCCTAGGCTATAGTCTACTGGATGTTGCCATCTTCCACTTGCTAAAATATTTCAATAGAAGTACTTCAGGAAACCTCTTTCAGTAAGTATTTCATTAAATTGTAACATGAGGGTACCAAGAGGTATTACCAATAGGATGTTCTTTTAGCTTATTAAAAAATATAATGGGCTGCACATATAACAAACTTCAGTGATTTCTCTACATTAAGACTTTCCCATTATGCTCTCATGCTTCCAAAGTCCTTCACTGAAAATAATGTAGTCTTCTTTTAGTCTGAGACATGCAGCAGTTGCTGAAGTCTGACATTCATAGGTCAGATCACCAGAAAAACACTAAGTGTTACTGACTTTGTTTGCTAAGAACACAAAACAAACCAAAATGAAATTAAAAAAATAAATAAAAACATTACCAATCATACCACATTTTAAAAAGTACATATTTTTATGCCTCTTTAATATATTAAACAAATGAAAAAATATTTGTGTTTACTCTTATTAAACGTTATTAAACAAAAAGTGTTCACTTCTAAAATTAAAAAAAAAAAAAAAAAAAAGAAAGAAAAACACTATCTGAAGTTTCGAATACCTGAAATAACACATGAAAGAGAAATACCTTGCTGCTGACATGACATGGACAATCAGTAATTTCTTTCACATTGTGCAATGGTCTCATCGTGTTTGCTTCATTGCTGTCCTACACTGCCAGTGCATGCATTTACACCTGCTCAAGGGGGATGATAGACCATAACCTTGCACATGAAAGAATTTCTACAGACAGAATAGACACCTGGAAATACCAAGAAAATATCTTGGCCTTTCTCACATTGTGTGTGCCATTTCCATCTCCTTTTGAGTCCCAAATGATGCCAGTCTTTTGTGTTCTCTCCCATTCTCCAGCAACCAACTCCTTCCTACTTCTGATAACACTGTTGTTTTTGTCAGCAAATTGTAGCTCTTAGCAGAAATCCAGCAGATTTCTAGATATTTAAAAAATAAATAAATAAATAGGCAAATGGCCTGGAACCATATTTCTGCCAACAGTGGCAGCTAGTGTATGCATTCCCCAGATTCTCCAGACTCCCATTTCCTATGTGAATTTTTTTCCATGTGATTTTCACGTTTACTACTTCCCTGGGTCTTATGTCCCTCTCTGTCTTTATGTGGTCACCTCCCCAGACACATTAGGAATTAATGGTGTAAACTGGAGGTGTTCCCACCTTCAGTTCTTATTCTCCTTGCAGCCTGAGCATAACTCATCAAGAAGCAGAAATGCTGATGCAGCTTATGCTTGCTTGAAAAGGGAGAAAGCAGCCAAGTGTTTCAAGTCCATATTAGCTACTAAGAGGAAACAGAGCTACTCATCAGACAAAATTAGAAGGAACATCTAGCCATGAAGGAAAAAATGTGTAAACCAAAGACCCTTGGAAAAAAAGACCTATTGTCTAGCCTCATTTCCTATAGAGATGCCTGCATTTCACATGAATTAAAAAATGCAAAGTCAAACATCATGGACATTACAGGCAGAGAAGAGCACGTTACAAAATTATTTTGTGTTGTGGAGAAAAGGTGGAATTTTTCTTCTGCTTGTGAAGTTTTAAACAAAATACTGTAGATAAATATACATATATATATATATATATATATATATATACACAAATGGGGGGAGGGGGAGGTTCTGTGGAATTTATACTCTTCAGAGAATATATGGCAGCTGTGCAAAATTTTTGAAAATCACTTTATCAAATTAGATACCTAATGCAGAAGGTGGGTAAAACATAACTTTATCTCCATGCATGGATCACAACGTCACTCATTCTTTCTCTTTAGCAGGGTTGCTTTTTCCTTTCTTCCAAGGTTATTTTCCTACAGAAGACAGCTTGAAGGAAGAAACCAGTTCATGGTTCCATTCCCACCAGAGACTCCTCAGAATGACTGCTATGAGAACCAATGATGGTTGTTCTATCCTTATTTTTGATGCTTATGAAAGACACTTGTGATCCATAAATATCCTGGTTTCCTGCCAAGAAGCCATGAAATAAGGATTGTTCAGCCTGTCATGAGCAGTTAGGCTTTCTCCCACTATATGATAGGAACTTCTGCTCTAAACAGGGATTTTCTGTTCTGACAGTGGATGTAGCTCTGCAGGTCTCGGGTTGCTACGAGTGCCTGGGGCCTCCCATGATGCTTGAGCTGACAGTCATCTCTTCTGCAGAAGGTGTATTGCTGTTGATGAGATATGTCACCAAGTCAAAGAGTTATGGGAGGAAATAAGCAGGCTGTGAAGCGGTCATGAAGATGAGCGAGAGATAGATAGCATATTCCCAGAGACCTTGCAGCTTCAGGAGTCTCACACACACGTATACAACATTGTGGTGGAGATGCAGGTGGGCTCTGTGCCATGTGAATAAAAAAAAAAAAGGTCTAGTCTATAGATGATGAAGGCTGGAATGTGTCACTACTTGTACAAGGAGAAAGGCTTTTGTTCCTCTTGAAGACTTGGAGTCGATGAAGCTCGGGAAGTATGGACTGGACAAGAGATGGTGAGGTGGACTGAGAACTGGCTGAATGGCAGGTCTGAGAGGGTTGTGATCATAGAATCTAATGGGAGACTTGTGTAGTGGGTTTATGTGGCAAGGTTTTGGTAGCGGGGGGCCGATGGAGGTGGCTTCTGTGAGAAGGATCTAAAAGCTGCCCCATGTTTGGTAAGGGCCTCACTGCTGACCAGAGCTAAGCTAATAAGCGATGTTGTTTTGCACCTCTGTGAGAGCATATTTAAGACAGGGAAAAAATGCTGTGCCACACAGCAGCTGGGAGAGTGAGAGGAGTGAGGAACAGCCTCTCAGGCGTCAAGGTCATCGAAGAAGGAGGGGGAGAGGTGCTCCAGGCACCGGAGCAGAAGTCCCCTGCGGCCTGTGGTGAGGACCATGGTGAAGCAGGCTGTCCCCCTGGAGCTCATGGAGTACCACGGTGGAGCAGGGTTCCATGCTGCAGCCCGTGGAGGAGATCATGGTGGAGCAGGTGGACCTGCACTGACGGAGGCTGCTGCCTGTGGAAGACCCCTGCCTGAGCAGATCCCAGGCTGGACCTGTAGCCCGTGGAGAGGAGCCCATGCAGGAGCAGGTGACCTGGCAGGAGCTGCTGCCCATGGGGAACCCATGTTGGAGCAGTTTTCTCCTGAGGGATGGACCTTGTGGTACGGACCCATATCTAGAGCAGTTCTGGAAGAGCTGCTGCCTGTGGGAAGCCCACGCTGGATCAGTTCATCAAGGACTGTATCCCGTGGGTGGGACCCCACAGCACAAGGGACGAGAGTGACCGAGAAGGAGCGGCAGAGAAGAAGTGCTGTAGACTGACCATAACCCCCAGTCCCCCGCTCCCCTGCGCCACTCGGGGGGAGGAGATGGAAGAGGGTGGATGGAGGGGGAAGGTGCTTTTGGTTTCTTTCCTTTGTTTCTCACTTCTTTAGCTTGTTAGTAATAAGCAATAAATCTTACTGTCTCCCTATGCCGAGTCTGTTTTGCCCATTACAATAATTACTGTGTGATCTCCTTGTCCTTATCTCAACCTTTGAGCTCTTTTCATCGTATTTTCTCCCTGTTCCTCTTTGAGGAGGGGGAGTGAGAGAGCAGTTGTGGTGGAGCTCAGCTGCCCACTCGAGCAGAACCACCACAACTGGTAAATAGCAGTGACCCCCAGAGGTCAATATTAGGTCCAGTATTGTTTAACTTATTCATCAGTGACTTGGATGAAGGGATAGAGTGTCTCCTCAGCAAGTTTGATGATGATACACAACTGGAAAGAGTGTTTGATACCCCAGAGTGTTGTGCTACCATTCAGAAGAATCTCAAAAAGCTGGAGAGAGTGGACCCTCCTGAAATTCAATGAAGGCAAATGCAGGGTCCTGCACCTGGGGAGTAATAACCCCATGTACCAGAAGAGGCTGGAGGCTGACCTGCTGGAAAGTAGCTCTGCAAAGAAGGACCATGGGGTCCTGGTGGACAATGGGTTCACCATGAGCTAGCAATGTGCCCTTGTGGCCAAGAAGGGCCATGGTACCCTGGGCTGCATGAGGAAGAGTATTGCTAGCAGGTTGAAGGAGGTAATCCACCCACTCTACTTAGCCACGGTGAGGCCTCACCCAGAGTGCTGTGTCCAGTTCTGGGGTCCCCAGTACAAGAGACATAGAGCTCCTACAGCCAGTCCAGCAAAGGGTTACTAGAATGATTAAGGGACTGAAGCCTCTCTCACGTGAGGAGTGGCTGAGGGAGCTGGGTCTGTTTAGCCTGGAAAAGAGAAGGGTTGGGTGGGATCTGATCAATGTGTACAAGTATCTGAAGGGAGGGTGTCAAGTGGATGGGGACAGACTGTTCTCAGTAATGCCCAGCAATAGGATGAGAAGCAACCAGCACAAACTGCAGCACAGGAAGTTCTGTGTGAACATTAGGAAAAAAATTCTTTACTATGAGATTGACTGAGCACTTAATCAGGTTTCTCAGACAGGTTTTGGAGTCTTCTTCCCTGGAGATATTCAAAAGTTATCTGGACACAATCCTATGCTCTAGCTGACCCTGTTAGAGCAGAAAGGTTGGGTCAGATGATCTCCAGAGGTCCCTTCCAACCTCAACCATTCTGTAATTCTGTGAAACCTATATCTCTTACAAAGCATATGAAAAAATGTAATTTTCTCACTAAGTTAATGTTCTATTGAAAATACCCTAAACTGTTCCATATTAATAAATTATGTTACTGAATAAAAAAGGCTATCTGAAATGAAGATTGACACAAATAAATCTATTAATATCTACTGTGTGCAGGTAGGTGCAAGAAATAAATGTTATATCACCTCATTTGTGATTGGCAATCAAAAGTAAGATTAAATCAAAGTGTCAAAAGTTAAAATTAACCTTCCTAAAGGATTCAGTTATGCATCCTTTATACTGTCAACATCTAAGCAAGATTCACCTCTCCCATGTAAAAAGAAAAAGTACAAAACCAGAAAACCACTCATTTAACAACTACTTTTATGTAAATATATATCAGCACATGCAGTCATGCACAAGAACATACACACCCAGTGATAACAGCATCTATTCCTGTCACAAAGACAAAAATGATGTCATTATTAACCATCTGCACTTAAAGTGCATTTTCCATTCACACACAGAAGTTATTTGTACTGACAATTACAGTACAGCCCTTCTAAAAGCTTCTAATAATTTCTAAAGGTTTATAAGAAACCAGACATTCAAGGGAGTCGTGTTCTCAACATCTGATTTCTGAAAATTCTTCCCAAACTTAAGGCTACCTTGAGAACTTAAAAGAGGCAAAGATCTATTTGGCTAAAATATTATTATTTACACTGTTGTGTAAATTTTATTGGAGTATCATTTTGCATAGATCAAATAGGATTTTTTATTATTATTATTCTCTTCAGTGGTATTAGGGAGTTTAATGAAGATTCAAGAAAAGATTACCTAAATCCTACTGAATTTGATTGTAGCAACTTGTGTGACATCCTAGCACTTCTTGACATTCATCACTTTGCTTTTCTGTATTTCAAACCAACAGCTGTATCCAGACAAATATATATATATATATAAATATATATATATAAACCAAAGTCAGGAGAATTGTTATAAACATAAAAGTTACACTATATTATGTCAATTTGCATGGCAAAAGGGTGTACAAGCACTATCACAAAGTCAGGAATAGGGCTCGTTAAGTATTGCAAAATGTTATCTCTGAATATTAATTGATTTTTAAAATTAATCTACATAGTTTCATATCCTTTTCAAGCATGCTTCCTATTAATATTCTAGCAATGAAGTTTGCTGCAGGTTAGAAATTCTTTGTAGATCAATGTGTTTCCTATTCAAGGTCTGAATAAATAAATTGTACTAGGTGAAATATTCATGGGAAGACTTTTAGAATTCTATTATAAAAATCAGTTTGTTATTCTGAACACACATAGAGAAAACCTAGATTTGGATCCTTTATTGTTATGCCAATCACTCTATAGTATTCAACCTATATACATGTAGTGAACAGACAGTGCCAAACAGCAAAAGCATCACTTTCAGGAAAGTCACTCATGATGCATCCACTAATTTTTTTTTTCCCCATCTTAGGAACTGCAGCCACCACACAGGCTCTGAACAAATCCTGGTGACAGTACCCAAAAGCCTACCCACGTAGATAAAGGATACCTCACTGTATGTACCCAGATGGAACTGATTAGATTAATTAATTAGAAGCTAGATAATAAGTTAACACTTAACTCAGAAAGCAATGAAGAGCCCCTCAGAAGAAAGATGTTACTCTGATCTCTAAGACCATGTCGATGCTGTGGTCTGAGGTGAGGAATTATGATGTGTAGAAACTGTTATACATGAAGTCTCAACTCAATCTGAATTTAGTAATATTTATACTTATAAAAGGTATAAAAGCTATAAAAGCTATAAAAGGCAAGATAAACAGTGCTGGGTGTGTGGGGAGTCTACACTCCACCAACATGCACACACGAACATCAAACATTCTAAATATATAGAACATTGTTTTACATACTAAACCCGAGTATGCCTATACATACGTACAATCAGGAAAGGTAACAAACAATCCTTTAAGTTCCATGACTTAACAGTCTCCATTTTCCATTCCTTTTGAACAACATTTATCGCTTTAAGTTGTCAAGCAACTCGGTCTTCAGGCCTTATGTATCCTGTTCTTCCCGGATCAAAGTAAAAGCATATCCATCTTGTTTTCAAAGCCAATGAGGCCTGGGTCAAAAGGCACGTTCAGGTCAACAGGGGGCGTAACAGCAAAAGCTTTTGATGGCTGTAGCAGCAGAGGGGCCGATGGCGTAGCAGTTGGATCAGTAAAGGAGCCTGCAGCTCCCTCACTGTCTGGCAAACCACACGTTTCTGACTGTGGCCCCACATGGCTCTTTAAGGCCTCAGAGATTGCTCACCAGGTGCTGAACAATCCCACTGCAACCTTGTCATTTTTAGTTGCAGAGTCCCACGCCTTGACCTCAGTTTGGTCCCATATTTCAGGCTCATAAATTGTCCAATTGTTAATAAGGAGAATAAGCTGTAAGGTTACCAGGACAGTCTTTGTTCCTAAGGATGTATAATTCCCCATAATGCGCAACTGCTGACCAGCGAGAGGCAGTTGTGTGCACGGGTCCGCTTCTCTCAGCTTGAGCTTCTCTCCAGCTCCAGTGCACCTATTTCCAGCGACTTTCTGTACGAGCTTCTCTGAGCAGTTTGCTGAGTTTGGCCGAACCTATCTTCATGAGGCAATCAAAGTGCCTGTTCCCGTCCTGGTCTCCATTCTGCCAGCCTGTTCCTCTTCACTCCTTTTTCCTGCTTCTTTATTGATCATATCTTCATCACATCATGTTGCCTTCCTTTTTTATCTTGAGGGCAGGCTCCCCTCTTATACCCTTGTCTCCACTGCAGTTCTTTTCAAAACAACTTTTCATTGGTTAAACAACTTTGAATATAACAACAGCAAACACCCAGAAACTTCCATGCCTTAATGACTGGAGAACAAGAAACCCCAGACTGCATGGAGTCTCCTGAATCACCCTTCTTTGTTCCCTCTAAACTCTTTTATATTACTGATGGCCTCATTGTTAAGAGTCTAATGTTATCTCAAACCCATGGCCACACGCCCAAATCTCCCCCTTCTTTATTAATATCAACCATTTTCTCGACACGAATTACCACTCCATATATAACAAAACTGAGCTGTCAGCCACACTCAGGGTGAGCCTCTTGTTCTCAGGGGTCATCTGGACAGGCTGGTGTAAAGCGCACCAGAGTGGCTGAGCTGTGATTTTTGCCTGGTCTGTGTTTGCAGGGCAGAAGTCATCGTCCACCTGCTGTATTTGTCCTGCCAAGCAGATCAAGTTTAGATTGTGTGTCAGCAACAGCACTGATTGTGCTTGAGCAGCTGTCTGCTGTACTATCCAGAAAACTGTTTCATGACAGAAGAGCAGGTGAAACACAGATAAGGTCTGCAAAACTGGACTAAGTGTCTCAGTCCACAAAAGGCTTAAGAGAACTCTTTTGTCCCTAAGCCAACAGGGACCCAAATCCAAAATACCAGAAGAAAATCCTAGTTTATTGCTCATAGGAGGCTGTAACCAAGATTAAGGAATCAGAAGGGCCTAATCCATCACTATAATGGATTACATGTTGCTAAACTGGCAGCGTCTCCCTACATTATTGTGGAAAATGTGTAGACTCAAACTTGCCATTTAGCACAAGGACTCATGAAATCCAATCTTAAAACTTTACTCAACTGCATACTCAGCAAAGCTTTAGATGGTTCATTTGAGGTAAAAGCACAAAACAATGCAGGTATCTGAGCTCTGCCTGTCTTCCTTTGTAGGCCCACAGTTCAGACTTTGATATCCTTAAGAGACCAGCTTAACTGATGTGGACTTCATCAGACTACACGTAGGTCTTTTCAGAGTAGTTCAAATCTGAACTAGTCACTCTCAGACCTCTTTTAGTCCAGCAAAATTTGTTTTGAAAGTGTCTGTTTCTATCCAGTGACTAGCATAGGATGTCTAACTAACTAGGGCCAGTTACACTTAGTAACCTGCTAAATTACAGGAACCATCATCTCTTAATGCTTTTGCTATCTACCTTAAGCAGTTTCCTGTTCAGTATGCATCTGATGAAGGCGTTACTCTTTAGTGACAAAATAAGAACAAAGACAGGCAACAAAGATCCTTGACATCAGGAGGGGGTTCTTCACAGAGAGGGTGGTTGCACACTGGAACAGGCTCCCCAGGGAAGTGGTCACTGCACCGAGCCTGTCTGAATTTAAGAAGAGATTGGACTGTGCACTTAGGCACATGGTCTGAACTTTTGGGTAGACCTGTGCGGTGTCAAGAGTTGGACTTGATGATCCTTAAGGGTCCCTTCCAACTCAGGATATTCTATGATTCTATGATTCTAAGATGCTGAATGTAGGACTGAAACCACAAAGCAGCTTTGCATATAAAGGCAGGTGGTTAAAACACGGCTGTTAAAATGCCCCTTTGTTTCCATATTTCTCAGTTCATGATCTGTAAAACAGTCATGATGCACTTCTCTACCTTTCAGGAACCTTGCCAGTATAAATATTGTAAAGAAAGCAATGCCGTCAAGCAAGAAAAACTCAGATAGACATGGTAAGTGGAGACAGACAGTTAGTAACAAGCCATTCTCTATCAATAAGTCTGTCTGCATTTCATAAATTAAAATTAAAAGCCTTTTCAGTCTTCAGTAATTTGAACAGTCCTTAAGAGGATAACAAAAAAAAATAAAATCTTTTGTATTTTTTTTCCATTTTAGTGAGTTCAATCTAAAAAATCATTCAAGCCCAGGTCCCTAGAAGTATTTAAAGGTGTAATGCATCCTGAATCAGACAGAGCTTCCTTTGAGGAAAAAGGTCCAAGTTATTTTTTAGACATGTTCAGCAGAAAAGTAACTTAATAATTAGCAATGTGTTACTTATCTAACTGTAATGCATTGCATTGAAAAAAAAAAAAAAAGTGTTAGCCATTTTGCAGTTAGCCATTTTTCTGGGCATGATTAGATTCACTAAATGTTTATATTAAATGTTGCAATATATTCATATTTACCAAGCTGAAGGCATGCTGTCAAGGGTTGCTGCAATATCAGTTGTCTAAATGCCTTCTCTGAAGCATGTAACAGAGATGGAGAGGCTGAGTGATTTGCCAAAGGTCACAGCATGGTCAATCCATTTTGAGCTCTTACACAAACAGACTTTTTCCAAAGGCAGAACAGTGCAGTTTTCTAACAATATACATTATTTTCCCAATTTGCCAGAAATGTGTTAGAAATCAGGATCAAGTAAACAGTTTTTGCCTAGTTTCAGAAAATGGCTAAAGGATATGTAGGCAAAATGCTACACTGGAAATGAGTAACTGCATGGCAGTGTGGATACGGGAAGTGAAGACACTCCTGGGACCACAGAGGTCAGGCCAGTGGCTATTGCTGGGGTGAGAGAGACAAGAAGAATTTAGGAGAAGGGAGAGAGTGAACTCCCACCAAAGCAGGTCATATCTCTAACAACATGAGAATAAGACCTCCAACTGTGTGTGCCTAATCTTAATGTATAGAATAAAAGTATACTCCTTAAATCCTCCCAGTAAGTTTGCAGCACTCGTTTCAGTAAGAGCACTTTACACCTACAGCGTTTTGAGGTGTTGTATTCCTGCCTACTTTCAGTTGCCTCGTCCATTGTATTGTAAGTTTTCTGTCCTGTGTGTAATCTCATCTTCTGGCATTAATGCTTCCTTTTGAGAAGACACAGAATTCTGGAATATTCCCTCTCTCTGGAGCTGCCAAAAGTTGCGGAGCAGTAGACTTTAAGGAAAAAGGTAAGTGACTCTGAATTTCTCCAGAACATGATCAAACAGAGCTTGTCAGGAAAAAATCAAAATGAAAGCTCCATGAGAGAAAGAAGATAGGTAAAATAAATTCATAAAATGAGTTACATATTTTACAAAACTTCACAAATCATTCAGAAGTTTCTACAGTGAAAAGGAACTCTGATTCATCTCAACAATGTTGGCAAGTTCTTTTCTTTTCTTTTATTTTTTTTACTTTTCATTAAGATTCTGTTAATTTTACTGCTTTACATATTTCAAAAGCAAAAAGGGCTGTTTGAGGCCTTTCCCTCTTTTATAGCTCAAAGAGAATCAGGAGTACCAGAGGTTTTCTCAGAGATTTTCTTGTCTTAATTGACCTCACAGGTCAATTCCATTCACCTCTAGAGTTTAGAAACCCTGAAGACTGAAGAAAAAGAAAAACAGAACTCTTCAATCCTGTGATATCATGCAGGAATCACAGTTTCATGTTCAGACATAACTAGGTAATTTTCTTCCAAAAGAAAGCGGTTCGGCATATCATGCTTTCCAAAATAAGTCCACTGCTTTATTCGCTAGTAACTGCTCTTTTTGTTTTATCATTGGCAGTTGCAATGCCAAATGATTTCGAGAGCTACAAAGCACAGATGTGTTAGAAGAAAACATAGGATGGCCTCTTCATGTGGTCCAAATGCAAAAGGTTTGCTTTGAAATAACATTACTTATGCAACTTCTTCAACAGCAGAAATTAAAACCAGCTTGTAATGCACCCATTACACTTACCAACAATTCCTGTCCTAAATTACTCCCTTTCAATGTCAGTCAAGTCAGTTAAATTCTAACTCACAACATTAAGTCATTTATAATGCTAACCCAAGATTTTTGCTTTCAGGAGGGTAGCTGATTCTGCAAAGCATTAAAAAGCTCTACAGAAACCATGAAGATCTTTTCTGGCTGTTGTACCTACTGCAGTAAGTACCTCTTGATCTTTTTACACATACAACAGTCTACTCTCCTCCCTCTACCAGAAGGGTCCCATAAAAGAAATCGTGTCTTCATTAGTCCCTGTTAAGATATTGAAACAGATGGCAAACCTAACAGGAATTAAGTATACTTTGAAGGGCTAGGCTCCTTACTTTATTCTTACTCACATCCAAAAGTGTCAGAAAATAAAACACAAAATTTTGGTGGCAAGCACTCTATTGTAGCAGACCGAAAAATTGTCTCTTGTGTTACATTGTACTGGTTGTGATTAAGAAAAACTGAGCCCAAGCTGCAGCTGGTGTTTGACAGAGTTGCCAAAGTGCAGTGTCTGGCCCATTGAAAAATAAATATTGCTGATAGGTCCCCACACAGTAATCTGAAATTATTGCCCTGAAAATTTTGGAGATGATAATGTGAAGTGAGCAAAAAATGCTTGGCTGAAACCAAAGCACAGTGAATTTTCTCAGGAGAAGAAATCAGAAAAGGGGCCACAGCTTCATTCGTTAATCTGACTGCACCAAGCCACTTGGTACAGTCACAGCCAAACTGTCTCTTCAGCCTTTTCCTTTTCTCTCCCTTTCCCATCCAGGTAGCTTGTGAAGTTTCACACCCAGAGAAATGGATTGGAGAATGACCAATGAAATTAGTAATGTAATTTGGTGCTTATTGTCACAGAAGAGACAGCATGGTGTTGGCTTCTTCTGTGTCGACAGCAAACAAAATTCAATTACTGTTTGGGTATGATCAATTATTGCCAAACTACCTGCCAAGTCTATTTGCTCTGTTGGCACAAAAAGAGCAATTCCTCCAGAAAGGATGTCAAGTATTCCCGTGGTAAAGAGAGAAGGCAGGAAGAGGAGAAATAGAGCGTTAAGAAAAGGTACTGAGTGACAATAAGACCATTTTAGGCCATGGTTTTGCTATGTATAGCCCCTAAAGTGTGACAAGGAAGGCAGTGTCAGAACAGATCCCAGATGGAACTGAAAAGGCTATCAGCTGTGCTTCACAGGCGCTCCACAGCACCCAGATAAAAAAATGCCTTGCAGCTGGTCAGTTGAAAAATCACTGCAGTGCTCAGCATAAAAATGTCACTGATACTCTATCACTACCACTACAATTTGCATACACAACAAACTTTCTCTGAGCCTTTTCAATTAAACCAGGAAAGATAAGCCAACTGCCTGTAGAAAAAGGCATTCATGTGTACTGATGCTTTTAAGAGTCTGACTATTTCTCTATTCACTATCACAGGGCTACCAGTCTACTCTACTTACCTATGCACAGAATCACAGAATCACAGAATTTTCTAGGTTGGAAGAGACCTCAAGGTCATCGAGTCCAACCTCCAACCTAACGCTAACAGCCCTCCACTAAACCATATCCCTAAGCTCTACATCTAAACGTCTTTTGAAGACTTCCAGGGATGGTGACTCCACCACTTCCCTGGGCAGCCTGTTCCAGTGCCTCACAACCCTTTCAGTGAAGAAGTTCTTCCTAACATCTAACCTAAAACTCCCCTGGCTCAACTTAAGCCCATTCCCCCTCGTCCTGTCACCAGGCACGTGGGAGAACAGGCCAACCCCCACCTCGCTACAGCCTCCCTTGAGGTACCTAAAAAGAGCGATAAGGTCACCCCTGAGCCTCCTCTTCTCCAGGCTGAACAAGCCCAGCTCCCTCAGCCGCTCCTCGTAGGACTTGTTCTCCAGGCCCCTCACCAGCTTCGTCGCCCTTCTCTGCACCCGCTCAAGCACCTCCATGTCCTTCTTGTAGCGAGGGGCCCAAAACTGAACACAGTACTCGAGGTGCGGCCTCACCAGAGCTGAGTACAGGGGGACGATCACCTCCCTAGCCCTGCTGGTCACGCTGTTCCTGATACAAGCCAGGATGCCGTTGGCCTTCTTGGCTACCTGAGCACACTGCTGGCTCATATTCAGCCGACTATCCACCATCACTCCCAGGTCCTTCTCTGCCTGGCAGCTCTCCAACCATTCCTCTCCCAGCCTGTAGCTCTGCTTGGGGTTATTGCGCCCCAGGTGCAGGACCCGGCACTTGGCCTTGTTGAACTTCATGCAAATATCTTTAATCTTTATTTGTTAAATGACATAAAGTAGCAAACATCTAGTAGGGATATAATTATATGTGAATATATTTTAGTAATCTTGCAAGTGGCGATTGCCACGTAGATCCTGCAGATTGAGAGAGTGACTTTGTTACAGGATTGATGAATAAAGATACCAGTGAGAGTACAGACAAAGATGGGAAAATACAGGTACTTGCCTATTTCCCAATTTGAAATCAATGAAGGGTTTTGATTCTGTATTATTTTAAGGTAATAAAGCCTGTAGAACATAAGCTAATCCATACTTTCTCAGGTCATTATATGCAAATGTATTATAGTAGAAGATCCCCAATCTGAGAACTAGTTCTATTGCAGTTGATGCTCATCTGTGTTTTCTGTGTGCTTACCAAGTATGAAAAATTATGCGAAAATTGTAGGCATGTAATCATGCTATATCGTCTGATTTCAACCTGTGACATATAGACTTTAGAAAATGTCAAGGTGTATAAGTTAGAACCCAGAAAAATATTATTTATTGTACTGAAACTCTGCAGAGCATAATGCAAGAAAAAATGAGCTGAAAGCATCATTAAGCAAGTAGTAAATAAAAAGGCAATTTAGCAAGATCAATTATGTAGTAAGTGGAAGTAGACCTACTGTTCCTTTCACTTTCAGTTTCTCACCAGCCCCAAAGTTGTCCTTCCTGTGTTCTTGCTTCTGCCAGGCAATTATTGGAAAGATACTAATGCTGCGAGGCCTGGAACAGGCACGGATGCAGTGATATTAGGGTGGGTGATCTGTAAAGTCCACGTTTTCTTCCACAAGCCAATGACACCTTTCCCATCTTTCTGACTGCAGAAACAGGTTTGACACTCGTGGTGTGGCCATAACAACAGGTTTTGCTTTTCTGATGTAGACTACAGTGTTCAAATGCAAGTTGTGGTGGTTTTACTCATCTGAGCAGCTGAGCTCCACCACAATCACCCTTTCACTCCCCCTGTTCAAAGGGAAAGGGGGAGAAAAGAGCTCAAGGGTTGAGATAAGGAGATCACTCAAAAATTCACTCATGGGCAAAACAGTCTCACCACAGGAAGATTAATATAATTTATTACCTATTACTAAAAAGTTGGAGCAGTGAGAAACTAAAAACACCTTCCTCCCATCCACCCTCTACTACCTCCTCCTCCTGAGCAATGCAGGAGAAGGGGGCTGCAGGCATCCCTCCCATGTTATTCTGTCCTTCCCGAACTGATCTGCTGGGGCTGCCCACAGGCAGGGTTTGTCTCCCACAGCTCCCCAGCATACAACCTCATGGCACTACTTGTATCTTTTGTCAGGTTTTCACAGGTAATGTCATATCCATCACTTTCTTAAACTATGTCCAGTGTTTTTCTACAATCCATTCAGTTACCTTAGACATAGCACTAAAGAATTCAAACACTAGGTATGGAATTACATGTGAACATTACATTGTCTGTATTGTGTTGTATATGTATATTGTATAATGTATTTCTGTTTGCAGAGGATCTCAAACTCCTCTACTGTATGGAGCAGAGAACTCCAGTTTGTATTCCTGTTGTGTGTTTTATTTCCATTAAACTTCTAGGTCAGGCTTTATGTCAGTTAAACAAAAATACAGGATAAACTATAATATAGGAGCTACTGAGCATTTATTCAACTGTACTAAAGTATAACCTCATCCATTGATGCTATTATTATGGTACATGAGTTAATTGCATTTGCAAAAGGTAATAAAGAAAACAAGCTAATGCTTTAACAAAGCAATGACTTTTATGGAAATATGTTTCAGATAATCAGACCCCACTGTAAATCTTTTAAGAGTGAAATAATTCAATTTCCACTGTAGTGCCTTGAAAAAGAAAATGATAATATGCAACAATGTAATGCACTTACCAAAACAGCAGAACATCCATGCTGGGCCAAACAAAATATCTGTAGATATAGAAATTTTAAAATGTAGATATTTTATATAGACTTTAATAGTAGACAAATTATGGTTGCCTTTGCAAAGTAAGTATGAAAACAGCACAAACAAATGACAATTCCTCATTTTCAGCAATTTAAAGCTTAGGGATTTCCTGGATCCAACCTTGTATCTTTGTTTCTGTGTATGTTTATGTCAACAGGCATTGATTAATTTATTTTTTTTCCCATGAACTAACTCTTTAGGGGGTAGGATCAAATACTTTCACTATTGCAGCTTGTGCATAATATGATAATGTCATGTTTACAAACTTCTGCAGAGTCTAAAGGGATCCTGAATCCGGGGGAAAATAATACAGTAAGTTACTGCATATAGTAAGTCATTTTAAAAGAAAAAGGCCTCAGAGTAATACCAACAGTAAAGGGAAATTTTTCAATTGCCTTTTCAGTTCCAAAATGTTTGTTAAATTTTTAGTTGCATAACCGATAACACACAACTTAATCTAACATTTTATGCTGCTTGCACAATGTAAAATAACTATTCATTGTCTTTATTAATTCATCATATGGTGACAGAAGGAAAAAATAGTTCATTTGAAGTTATTTTTAAAACTCCTACAGTAATGGTAGTAATTTCTTCCCTCTCCCCCCCCCCAAAAAAAAAATAAAATACATATATATATATTTTATATATATTATATATGAGTGACTAAATGAAAGATCTTTATCCCAGAGATCATTTGCATTGGAAAAGGCTTCTAAGATCATCAACTCCAACAATTAACCTAGCACTGCCAAGTCTACCACTTAAGTATATCCCTAAGCACTACATATACACAGCTGTTAAATACCTCCAGCAATGATGACTCAGCAACTACTCTGGGCAGCCTGTTCCAACCTGCCTTGCATCTCTTTCAATGAAGAAACTTTTACTAATATGCAACCTAAACCTCCCCTGGTACAACTTGAGGCCATTTCCTCTTGTCCTATCACTTTTTGCTGTGGAGAAGAAACCAACCCCCAACCCACTGCAACCACCTTTGAGGTAGTTGTAGAGACTGATAAGGTCTCCCCTGAGCCTCCTTTTCTCCAGTTGTTTCAGCCACTCCTCATAAAACTTTTCTTTACACCCTTTATACCCAGCTTCATAGCCCTTCTTTGGACATTCTCCAGCACCTCAATGTCCTTCTTGTAATGAGGGACCAAAAACTGAACACAGTATTCCAGGTATGGCCTCACCAGAGCTGAGTACAGAGGGACAATCACTTCTTTAGACCTGCTGGCCATGCTATTCTGATACAAGTCTGGATGCTGTTGGCCTTCTTTGCCACCTGAGCACACTGCTGCCTCATATTCAGCCAGCTATTGACCAATAATCCCACATTCTTTTCAACTTGACAGCTTTCCAGCCACTCATCCCCCAACCTGTAGTGTTGCATAGGGTTGTTGTGCCCCATGTGCAGGACACAGCATATAGCCTTGTTGAAACTCATATGGTTGGCCTTGGCCTCCAGCCTACCTAGATCCCTCTGTAGAGCCTTTGTACCCTCAAGCAGATCAATACTCCTGCCTAATGTGGTGTTGTCTGCAAACTTACTGAGGGTATACTCAATCCCCTCATCCAGATAATTGATAAAGATATTAAAGATAAGTGGCTCCAGTACTGAACCCTGGGAGTGGCACTAATGGTGATGATCTTCCAACTGGATTTAACTCCCTTTACCACAACTTTTGGGGCTCAGTCACACAGCCATTTTTTTTACCCAGTGAAGCATACGCATGTCCAAGCAATGAGTAGCCAGTTCCTCCAGGAGAGTGATGCTGGAAACAGTGTCAAAGCTTTACTAAAGTCTAAGTAGACAACATCCACAACCTTTCCCTCATTCACTACATAGGTCACCTTGTCACAGAAGGAGATAAATACCTTAGAATAAGAAAACAAATAATCTGGGATAACATGGAAAAGAGGAACAAAATTAAGTGAAATAAACAGGAGACACTGAGCCCCTCCATGATGGCAGAGTTATAAAGTGATGGCTTGTGGGTTAAAAGTCATTACATACACCCCCTACATGCATACACACTTGAAGAAATACAGAGAAAGAGAAAGAGAGATGCTGAATATAATACAATAATATTCTTAACATTATTAAGAATACAGATGTAAACATTCAAACATGAAGATATTTACAATGTTATGGTGAGTTTTACTTATTTATACCTCTTGTTTTTTTCTAAAATAATAGAAAAATATTAGAAAGAAAAAAAAAAAAAGTGGGAGGTAAATGTTTAGTTGTAGGATCCTTTCCTGTTTATCGTAAAATAATAACTTTGCAAATAGAGGCAGAAATAATAACTTTGCAAATAGAGGCAGAAGTCTGTGGTGATAAGAAAGATGCTTTCACAATTAGGGCAGCCAAATAGTTCTTGTTAGACTTGTAATAGGTAAGTAGTAATTATCAGGTCCTCTTTACCAATGGTTTGACTTGAAAATTGGATCCGAAGTGCTCAGCTCTCACAACTCTGACAAAGTCGAAGGCAACCCTGCTTTATGTAGAGCTCTAACAAGTCAGGTCCTATCTGGTATCTGGGATGACTTGCTTAGGGAAGAGCTTGAAGTTGTCCTGTGTGCAATAACAAAGCTGGTTAATTGAGGTCCCTGACCTTCCCTCACTCCAACTGTTTGAAACCTCCCCCATAACACATTTTATTACCCACTCAGTTAAGCTTATTCAGCTGTGCGTGTGTATTCATGCTGTGAGCCATACCAATGAAATCATGGGTATTAAATAATAATAACACCTTTTTGGTGGGCATTCAGTTTTATCTCTTTGTTTCTCACCCTGCTCATTTCCATCAGCAAGCTTGCAGTGCAGCTTCACAAACTGCTGAAGGTCGGGGGCTGTGATTGACTGAGTGCGCTGGGGTGGGAGGCAAACCAGTATAATAGTTGAGCCACTGGAGAAACTGCACAGCTTAGAGACACCTCACAGCCCAGCTCTGGCAGGGATGTTATTGACACTGGAGCCAATTAGCCCTGCTGGGCTCCAAGCAGTCAGATGTGGTGCCAGGTTAGCAACTTCTCCTTCACACCCACCAGTGCTAAGGAGACAGTTCAGAACAGTTCAGAGACACCCACACCAACATCCTGCATCACTAGTGCACACAATGCAGGGTTGGCTTTCATGTTTTTCACTCTGCAAGTGAAAGGTTTTTATTTTTTTTTTTTTTATTTTTTTTTTTTTACCCTGCTAGAGCAACTGTGCTGCCAAGCCTGAGCTTGCCATGGAGTCAGTGCAGCTCGGCCATGAGGTGCTCTGCCTGCTACAGACAGAGCCTACTTGGATCCATGCTGGCTCTTACACATCTCCACACCCATGAAATGCTTAATCTGCAACCCTGATAATCCATCCATGGAGAAGTGGAAGCTGAAACTTGGTTAACTTTTTTAAAGCACAAGCACTTAGTAACACTGTAGAGATGGATGCATGGGAGCATGGGAGATTATGGTCAGCCACACTAAAAAAACTGAAATGAAGAAAGAGTTTCAAAAGCAATACAGAAAACAAAACATACCTTCATTTAAAACATGCATGAAGAACATGTTAGGGTTGGTTGTGCTGGCTGAACAGAGAACAAGGGAAACAGATATGAAAAAAAATGTCTAAGCACAAGGACAAACTGTTTAAATTGATGGACTACAGTCAGAGTGACATAAGTCATAATGACAGATAAAAAAGATATTCACCCTGGAGAACAAGTACAAGAGAATGTTTTAAGGCAGAGACATCAGGATTTGTAAATGGGTTATTTCTGATGGGGAAAAAAGTGTAGACCTGTGAGACAGTAGTAACACCCAAGGAGAACGGGACAGAACGATTGGAGATGCTGGCAGTTTCTAAACTGGTTCACTAGAAGTTAGTTAGTTAGAAGCTAGTTAGTTAGAAGCTAGTTAGTTAGTTAGTTAGAAGCTAGTGTGTCTAAATAGCCTTTAAAATTAAAACAGCCCGATTCTGAAGGTAGTGAGCAGTGGACATTCCTACAGATTCTGACTGAACTAGCCAGTATCTGGGACTTCTGCATCTGGCTAGGCCAAGATATCAGTAAGAAAATTTTGAAGCCTTTCTCAGGTTTATATATTTTTGTTCCTAAGCTTCAGTCATGTTTGCATAGAGAAAATTTTATGTGGTCTTAAGAACAGATTCTTCTATCCAATAGGCAGCCAGAACTTCTCTTTCCATTAACTCAGTACAGTATCTACATTTAAGATTTCTATGGTTATAGAAAGTTCATCAAGTATTGTGCCAGATGTTGAAAGTTATGGACTAGTATTTTGAGGAGATACATTATTCTCATGCTTAAGGATCTCTTGAACAAACAAATGAAAAATATGTGGTCAGTGGTACTAGAGGCCATCTTGCTAGTTATTAATGGGATTTTGTTTAAAGCTGTGTGTATCCATGGCCAACAGTATGCAACTCCCTTTGGTAATAATCTGAGATTATTTTTTTCTGTGATATCTGTTTTAAATGTGCTTGAATATAATTTGATATTTTGCTTTGGGGAAAAAAAAAAAAAAAGTTACTGAATGTAAGAATATGATCAAATGGTATTCTTGTCAGAAATAACGAAGTATCATACTAAATACTTCCGAAAGGCCCCATGATACATTCTGCTCCCATGTACATTCACTCTACCATCACAAGCACAAAAAGCCATTACACATGGTGAGTCACTCTATATTTCTATGATCACAGAGAAAATTTTCTACAGATATTCAAAAACCTTCCAAATTACTTATTTCACAGAAGTAGGTCAAAATAAGTAGAGATTGAAGACTAACATTTCTGCAAGTATCTAGCCATTCAGATTTTATCAAGATAATACCAAAGAGAAACATTCTGCATATTAAGAATGGGTTATCTTTTTGTAATAAAGATCTTAACATTGCTATGTGTAAAGCAAAGTCCTTTTCTCTGGTGACCTCTTTTTAAGTGTCTGCTCTTGCTGTCTTCAGTTCCTGTTAACTCATGTTGTACAAGATCAGTATAGGATCTTCTGAGTCAGTGAAAATGTTCGTCAGATCTGCATTAAGGTGAGAGGAAAACAGTGAGAGGAATGAACTTCCTCTGCATGTTGAACCCTCTGCACATTTCTTCCCTGTCTCAAAAGTACACTAATATTGTGCAGCTAGGCGATATCAAAGAGTCTAATAGTCAATCTGCCTTTGGATGGCAGATTGGTATCTATTCTTCATTTCTTGCTTCTCTTAAGAGACTTGATTTTCAGGGGTTTGCTTTTTTGATTGTTCTTTTTCATTTGGTTCATTGGTTGGTTTTTATTGTTTGCTTTTTGTTGTTGTTTGTTTGTTTGTTTGTTTCTGGTGCATGAGATCACAGGAATATATACTGCAGATTTGTGTCTACCTTTAATTTACATTACATTATTCGTTGACTGTTTCATTCCCCATTCACATTTTCTTATAGAGCTAAACCAGTCCACAGTTAGTAAAACCAGTTAATAGTAGATTTTCCTTGAATGCACTCACCTTGGAAAGATGATATTCCTTGCTTCAAATAGATATCACTGCTGGTCAGACACAATCCTCATGTCAGAACAAGAATTTGATGTCCCAGGCAGATCCAGCTGTGGCTGCATCATGTGACTCAGACACAGTACCTACAGAGGAAGATTCCAGTATGAGAGGTTTTATTTATTTATTGTTAACTCTAAGGCATTCAGATAGCTTCATGATCAGTGTTTCATAAAGTACACAGAGACATTTAGAATCAAAAAAGCCAGCAGTTTGTCTTTTGGCAGGTGTGCACTTAACAATGAAAATAAGTTTTGGTTTCAGTACAGTGATACTAAATTTAAATGGAATCACAGTTAAATTAATTACAATTTATTGCAAAAGTGATTAAAATTTTGTTTTTATGTGTTCTTGCATTTATATTTTCACAGTAGTGCTTATGGAAATTTACCTATACAACTCCTGTTACTGCACTGAAAATTTATTCCTTGGTGTATTATCCAGTGGTTTCACTAAATAAATCCTTGAGTTTTATGGGCTTTGGTATTTTTTTTTTTTTCTGCTCTGTATCCATTTTATTTTTGGCTGCTGGGAATTAATGTATAAAAGAAAAACTACATGGACAATACCTCTTTTGTCCTGTAGCATGCTTGGATGTTGAAAGTCTTTTACTGCAGATTTCATTGTTTCAGTGGGTTTAAAAAATAAATAAATAAATAAATAAATAAAATTTAGCATTCCATTGAAGGAAAATCACAAGATACAAGAGACAGAAAGACAGAAATCTGGCTCTCCTAAAAGCTTAAGCAATACACTTTGTTAAGGCCCCTGGTGCCCTCTCCCAGGTTTATTATTGATCTGATAAAGTGGTGAGGATCCATCGGATTCTTGGATGAACTGATCTGGAGCAGCATGTGTGCATGCACACAGGGAATATCGTTTACTCTATTGCTGGGTGCTGGGCAGCATCCCTACTGAGTCTGTGTGTGGCCCATATCCCACAGGCAAGCCTTCGTACATTCTGTGAGAGCTGGCTGTAAAGTTTCAGGCGCAGTCCTTGGATATTACAGCCTTGTGTGGACTGTCTGGTGTTTATTCGAAATAAATAAATAAATAAATAAAATAAAAGTGTACTCAATAAATAATAACATTATACTCAAGAACTCCATTTAATTAGATATGGAATTGAATAAAATCAACATAGCAGCCTCCACAGTATTTGTTTTGTTAATAAATTCCATTTGTTTTATTCTATTCTTCTCATTTTCAGCTTCAGTGTAGTACTGAATGCCTTTTGTTGGGTCTCACTTGTGACCTAACTCATTTAATTTCCTGAATAAGCTACCAAATGAGACACCTCAGGCAGCTCAGAGCTATTTTTACCAGCCTGTCTAGAGATGCACACACACAGAGCACTTCACCAGTTACTTTTCAGTGGCAATTTCAGAGAGTTTTTGTATCCATAAAGGCCATACATGTGATTCAATTTTAAAAAGATTTCAGAGCACTGATCTTGTTATGACCATCAAGACGCAGGCAAGCATCTGTTGTAACTACACCTTAAACTGACTCTGCTTCCTTTGTAACTCTCACCAGTTTTTTTTCTCGTGACATCTCTTTGGATCTCTGGGAAGGGACTCCTCTGCCAGGAGTAACAATGCCATGACTGACATGCTCCTGACAGTGGGGAGGATCTCCCCTGTGGTGAGGGGGCTTATAGCCACCTTTACCCTTTCACTTTTTCTTCCCTGCCTACACATCTGCCAGCAAGTTTCCCTCAGACTGCATCCCCACGCTGAACAAAGCAGGGAAGCAGCCAGGCCAGGCCTGCATTTGCTTGTGGCCTTTTCTCTCTCTTGTCTCTGCTCTGAACTCTCAGCCACCTCGATGTATTTCAACACTAGAAGTCTCATTTACATGCATGTTTCACAGCAGCTCAACATCACCCTTGCATTTCTCCAGTTTCCAGTGCTGAAACTGAATGTGTTTGCTTAAGGAGCAGAGAGCAAGCATTTCCAACAAGGTTATCGTTCTCCACACAGGTCCTGGTGCTCCTTGTTAGAGACAGGCAGACAATAACGCACTCTCTGGTTCCCCGTCTCACACAAATGCATGTCTCTTGGTACTGTCACATGCCATTTGAAGCAGTGAATTTTCTCCATGGTTCTCTTGAAAAAAAATATTTTCACTGATTTGTTTTATCTTATTTATCTTATTTTTACTTATTTGTTTTAATTAAAACTAAATTGTTTTATCTGGCACGTTTTTAGAGATTTTCTCATTTAAGGCTTACCTATATGTGGAACTCCTGTCCTGTGTTATCATTTCTGACTGTTTTATAATAAATGGACAGCATATTACCAAATTCATCCTTCAGGACAGTGTCTCCATTTTCTTTAAATCCCACTCAGTGCAGCCTGGATAATAAAATCAGCTTATATTGCTATACAGTGCATAACTATAACATTTATTAATCCCAAATATTAATTTTACTATTATAACACTAGATATCAGCATCCTAAGCAATTACACCTGAATTTTTAAACTATTATTTTTCCAGACAACATAATTATTCACAGGTTATTACATAGTACAGAGGATTTGTCTTTGTCAAATACATTTTTATTTGCTAGCTTTAACCACTGTCAGTAGATCTGATCGCTACCATGCAGAAGAATAGAAAAAAGTAGATAAGTGAATGAATTTCCTTTTCATCCTGAGCTTGAAAATTCTTCAGGCAAAGCTATTCAAAGTACAGATAAATTAAAACATAATTTGCTCTTTTCTTTCACTTCCACATTAATGCCTGTGTTCTTTGTTTAGCCCCTATTATTCATATAATGGCAAGTTCTAGGTCACTGCATATAGGCAGATGATATTCAGCAACTGATCTTAGTGGGGTTTAATTGGTTGTCTGTGAAAATTGTATGTTTCTTGAATAAAGAACAAAATACATTCCTACCAGTGAATCCTTGTTTTCCAGAAAAGCAGCTATGAGGGTGAATTTCAAAAAACACAATGATCAGTCGTGTTGTTTCTAATTTAATTTTTCTTTAGATTTAACTCAATTTTTAATAAAATTTATGGAAATAGCTGCCATGGACCTCAGGGATGAATGCATACAATCTCTATTGCTTTACTTGGAACTTGTTTGTCAGATTTTTTTTTTCAGGTGTTTAGATTCTCTACTATGATATGATCTCTTGAAAACTCCAGTCTAAAGCTGGTATAACAAAACAAAACCAAAAAGGTCTATACAAAGCACAGGGGTAATTTAATTGCAAAAAGCCAGCATAAGCATATTTATCTTTCCTGACTCCATATTCTGGAATGCCTCTGGAAGAGATAGTATCTCGATAGGATAGACTTTTTTTGATGGCAGGGCAGCACAGGAATAATAATAATAATAATAATAATAATAATAATAATAATAACAACAACAACAACAATAACAATAATAACAATAATAATAATAACAACAACAACAATAATAAAACAATATTAAACAATAATAATAAATAATAATTAATTTCCCCACATTCTTTTTTGTTTGTTTGTTTTTGATTTATGTTTAACCAAACATTAGGCATTTTAACCAACTTTATTTATAAATGTCTCATCATTATCACAGAATCACAGAATTTCTAAGTTGGAAGAGACCTCAAGATCATCGAGTCCAACCTCTGACCTAACACTAACAGTCCCCACTAAACCATATCCCTAAGCTCTACATCTAAATGTCTTTTAAAGACTTCCAGGGATGGTGACTCCACCACTTCCCTGGGCAGCCTGTTCCAATGTCTAACAACCCTTTCGGTAAAGAAGTTCTTCCTAAGATCCAACCCAAAACTACCCTGGCGCCACTTAAGCCCATTCCCCCTCGTCCTGTCACCAGGCACGTGGGAGAACAGACCAACCCCCACCTCGCTACAGCCTCCTTTAAGGCATCCGTAAAGAGCAGTAAGGTCGCCCCTGAGCCTCCTTTTCTCCAGGCTGAACAAGCCCAGCTCCCTCAGCCACTCCTTGTAGGACTTGTTCTCCAGGCCCCTCACCAGCTTCGTCGCCCTTCTCTGGACTTTTTTTTTTTTTTTTTAAATTTTGGCCCCTGGGCAGGCGCTGGGCTGCGGGGGGTTAGTGGGGACAACGTGAGCGAGGGGTCTAAATGAACTCTGAAAAGCTGCAGGCTCGATACGAAAGAAATTTAAAAGTTATAAAAAATACTGACAGTCTCAGAAAACAACTCAGGTACTTGGGAAGGAGGAGGAGGAGGAAGGCAGAGCTGGCTGGGAGGGCGGGGAGGAAGGGCCCCAGGGAGAGGTGACGAGGTTGGGGGAGAGCAGCTCTGGGGCAAAGCCATCTCGTGCCCGCCCCGAGCAGAGGCACTGCGGTGGTGCGAGGATGCTCTGGGGAGGCTCGGTGCCTCCCGGGGATGCTGAGGAGGAAGAGGGGCGGGTGGTTCAGCCAGCAGTAAGGCAACAGAGGTGAAAGGCGGCTCTGTGCAAGAGCGTTAGCAAGAGGAAGGTGCAGAGCTGTTCCTTGCAGCCCACGGCACAGGACAGGGCGAGACACCAGCCTCCCCCCCGTCCCGCCTGGAGGAAGGAGAAGAAGAAGAAAGGAGCGAGAGGGAGGGCGACAAAGGCACGAGAAGAAAAAAAAAAAATCCTGAAAGGGTTTAGAGGGCTGGACCCACCGCAGGAGGAAGCCCTCCGGCCCTCTTCAATGAGGCTTAGCAGCGGGGTCACCCCGGGCTGGTCTAGGACAGGCTCCCACTCCCGGCAGCCCCCCTAGGGGCGCGGGGAGGCGGGCTGGGCGAAGAAGCGGAGGTGCTGGTGCGGCGCCTGCTCGGGGCGGTGCTGCGCGGTGTCTGGGTTAGTCCCGGCGCGCCGGTGGTGGTGCAGGCAGGGCTGTGGGGTACCCGAGGGCAGCCCGGCGTTGCTCGAGGTGGGGGTGTCTTAAATAGGAGCCGGCGGCAGCAGTCTGTGCAGTGAGTGGCGGCAGGGCTCTGCCCGGGCGCAGAGAGGCGGGGCGCGCGGGGCTCAGTTCTGCTCCTCGTCCCGCAGCTCGGAGGGCAGGAACTTGTACTGCTGCTGCCGAATCATGGCCAGCTTCTTGCGCGCCTCCTCCAGCTCACGCTCCTTGTGCAGCATCTCCTCCTGGGCGGCGATGATCTGTGCGATCCCCCCCACCGTCTTCTCCTTCACCACCACCGTCTCGCCGTGGTCCTGGAAGGCGGCTGCCTTCTGCACTGCCTTCACCAGGTTGTCCGACACTCTCTTCACCGCGTTCCCGGCCGCCTGGAGCCTCTTCATGGCCTCCGAGTCGTGGTCAGCCTTCACCTTGCAGGCCACCAGGAGCTGCGCCGTGGAGGCAGCCACCTGCTTGGCGGACGAGATGAGCTTCTCCTCGCTGGCGTGGCCCTGCACCGCCGCGTTGGCGGCTTCGCACAGGTTGTTGGTGGCCGCAGCCAGCATGCGTGTGGCTGAAATCAGTCCCTGGGACCACTGCCCGTCATCCACCGCGTTGGCTGGGATGGCTCCCACCTTTCCTTGGGCCACCAACTCCCGCTGGGCAGCCGAGGCTGCCTTCACCAGGGCGCTGGTAGCTGCTGCGATGGATTTGGCAGCTTCCAGGATCTGCTCCTCGAGGTCCAGGCTCTCATCTGCTTGCTTGGGCTTGGCCCTCGGCTTCAGCTGCTCCAGCTTCTTGGCCGCAGCCTCGATGGCAGCTGCTGACCCCAGCAGCTCGTTCTTGGCGATGACTGTGGGATCTTCTGGGTCAACCCACTCCGTCCCTTTCATGGCCTCGGCTGCCTGGATGAGCTCGGTGACAGAGCTGGCCACCTGCTTGGAGTACCCGGCCAGCTTCTGCTTCAGCTCGTGGGTTGGCTTCTGCAGGATCACCAGCACGTGCTCCAGCAGCTCCAAGTATCCATCGGCATACTCCCTGCCGAAGCTAGGGAGTCAATTTTATAGCTAAATTGACTCCTTCATTTCAGTTGAAGTACATTTCTTGCCACCTCTTCTATTGAGAGCTGCAGGTCCTTACCCTGTATATCATCAGCAGCAGAAACCATTCTCTCATTCTATATCCAGGATTTCCTTAAGACCTGCAGCCTGAGTGACAGATCTAAGAGACAGCCTGTCCTAACCATTTACAAAGATAAAACCCTTATGTTTTGATTGGATTTTTTATTCTGTATAAGATAGTTTTCCCTACTAATAACCATAGAGATGCTGCTACAAAGATTTTCTTTCTACTCTGTCAAATATTAACCATTACACATCTCTTCATCTATTTTCTCTCTCTGTTCTCCTTTTGTACTGTGTTAAATATATCTCCCTTCATTGTCACCAGTCTGTATCCAGTCTTGCCTGTAATTTTTTCCTTCACTGGACCACAATCGCATTTACGTCACACACCTGGGCAAATTTTCAAGAGAAATCTCTGTGTTTATCTTGATGCTCCCCTTTTTTGCTTGAGAGGAGTTACATGTACAAAACCGTATTTGCCTTTGCCCTCTTTTAGTAAATCTTATTTATTTATTTATTTTTAATCCAATTGCCTGAAAAAAAAAAAAAAAAAAAAAAAAAAAAGAGAGAGAGAGAGAGAAAGAGAGAGGAAAAAAAAATAACAGCAAAAGTCAGGCAACAGATATGGTAGCAAGACTGGTAGTAGTACTGACGTGCACGGTCTTATTCGGGTGTTTGTAGCTATCTGATGTTTCATCCTTTGCATTTAGAATACTGATTCTTTGCAGAAGAGACCTTCTGATATTTTTTATTAGCTTCCAACAGTGCCATGCTAGCTTGTGAGCAGAACTGATGCTAATATAGATAATAACAATAACAGCATCAACAACTTGCTCTGGGAAATAATCGTGCACAGAATGCTCCTATGATTGAAGAACTGCAAAAATAAACTTTTTGCTCTCTTTTCCTTTACAGTTAACACTGTTCTGTCCCCAGTTTGCACTATATGTACCACAAAATTAGCTAAGGTGTTGGTCTAGCACTTACATATTGGTAACAATCACACTATGAAACTACTATGAGTTACACACATTTTTCAGGCTGTCTCATCTACATCCCATTGATCTTATGTACAGTAATGAGACATTGCAACCAGTCACGTGTGTCACACTGAATGATGAGCTGGAGAGTCTGCACTACAGGGAAGTCCAGCACAAAGAATAAATAGCTCCAGCAGATCAGTAAGCCACAAGCAATAATCAATGAGCTCTTCCAGTGTACATGTATGTTTGCAATTATTTCAAATGACTCTCCAAGGTAATGTGAAATGTGTCAATCATCACATAACAAGCTGCAAGCATTTCGGTGAAGTGCTTCTTTACAGTGCTACTACTGACTTATTTCTTTGCAATTGGTGCAACTGACTGTGAATAAAATAATAAAAATGGGAGAAATCTGTGGTCTTAGGTTGCTTTCCAGGATAGTTAAATACAAGATGGGAAGAAGGCACTAGATTCACAAGATGGACTAAAACCATAAAAACCTAAGGAAAACCTGGTAACTGTAGTACCAAGATGCCTTAAACAGACAGAGATTTAGAAATATAGATGTCACTTTTCTTTAGTAAATATAATGAGCATTTTACCACCAAAAGCAAAACAAGATAAAAAAACTTTAAATTTAAGCAAAATTCATTTTCTTTTTTAATGCTAATTTTAACCAGGAACACAGCCTTCAAGAAACTACACCTATTTTATGCTTAACCTACACCAAAGCACACAATTAACAAGATAGTCAGGATATTTAAGGGCACGATCTCACTTTCAGTGAGACTGACAACATACATTTTTTTCTATGCCCAACTTCAGTTTCTTTTTTCAGTCTAATGAGGTAAGAGAAATATAAATCAAGGTGTGGGTATTCTTCCAAAAACTCACATTCTCACAAAGTGTCTTATGTCTCCATTGCATGGTAAAAGGTTACCTCTGAGCAATTCCCTTGCATTTATTAAGGACAGTCTATCAAGAAAACTCATTACAGTATACACAGTGTGTTTTAAGTAGAATTTAGAAATCTTAATCCAAATGAGACATCTGTAAGAACACTGATTAACTTAGGAATGTGTAAGTGTCCATGAGTCCATGCAGAATTCATGATCTAGATACCTTGATATCGAAAGTGTCCATAAAGGTTTCATCATATATAGGTTGGATCTACATGCACAGTGCCAATATTTGCTGGTCAAATCTGTTTATGATCAATGACCAAGAATACAGAGGGTACAGTTCACTTAAACTGTTTTAGGCATTAACATTAGGATGAGATCTATTATGTCATAGAAGAATTCACTTCACTGACCATCCACTGTATGCTCACATACAGAGTAAAGTATGCTTACATACTTTGCTCTGACGACTCAGACTCCTATAGGTCCACATTTTTATTAGGAAACTTAATTTGATGCCTGTTGCATGTGCCCTAATTCACCTTCTTGGAGTGGTTAATCAGTTTTGAGTGTCTCACTTGTACTTTCGGTGTTTTTTAGTTCAGCATCAGACCTACATTCCTCAGGTGAGTAATCTAGTAAGCACAGTCTGAAACCATCTATGCTACCTGGACAGCAACGAGCAGACTGCTGAGGATAGAAATTTGTGTTGGGTCATGTTAATTCCAAGGTATAATTAGTGTGCATAAGTAGAGAAAACCGTTTCACATTCTGAAGTTTTCTCAAATTTAGGAAAAGAATTTTTTGATGGATTAGTACAGTGCTTCCTTACCATGATGACAGATGTGAATACCCTCTGAATCACTGCATTTGTTCTAGATAACCACATATTTCATGCTCATTTGTGACATCCATACCCAAAGCATGGCATCAAGGAATGGTAACACTGAAGCTAATACTTGTTCTGGATTTTGGTGCTGAAAACTCAGAGCTCAATATTTTGTGATGGGAGGGCTCATCTACTACAAACAACCTTAGTCATGATCAGGGTTATGGAACAGATGAAATTGTCTGAGAGAGCAGAAAAGCCCTCATGTGAAACTAACATAAGGCAGTACACTTTTTGAACCTATTAGGAACAAAAAAAATTGTGATGCCATGTGCCGATATGCTTATAAATATATGTTATATCTGTGTAGAATTATCTTTATTTTGAAAGCATTTATTCAATAAAACTGTTCTCATTACAGTGTGCCCACTTTCTCTATATAGATTGCCATAGTTGTAGTACTGTCTGGTATATTATTTTGAAACTACAGATGCTCTAATGGCAAAAATAGTTTTTTGGGACACCAGAAAGCTGATACAAAGTCAGACCTAACAGGATACATTTCATTTTTTTAAAATGATGATGTCTCCTGTGAAGATTTCAGGAATTCCAATGTTTTTGGTTTTTATTTTTTGTTCATATTGGAACAATCAAGAGATAGTGGGTCAGATACTACAACAGTAAAGTAAACAGCACATATCTTATTACTGGGAGAACAAATATTGTGTAGGATTTACATTCACACTTTCAGAGACAGCTTTTGCCTGAGGGAACTCTCAATTACTCAAGCTGTATTAGCTTCAAGGATCTAAAATGAAAGCTAGAGATGGGACTAGCATGAGAAAGTATGCACCACTTCTTCCTGTACCCAATGATGGTAGTGTGGTAATAGTAGCAAGACTGTTGAAAATAAGCACTTGCTTTGCACCACTATTTAGTTTACTATGTGATTACTAAATATGGGGGACAGATGCATTTACATTTACAACTGGCTTGCATCAGCACAAAGCACTGCCAACAGATTATTCTGACTAGGAAAATAACTCCATCTTTATCACTCACCTCCTAGAATTTAGTTTTGCATTTAGAGAAATGGGAAATAATCTGTTCATGCTCACTTTTCAAAAAATGAATCAAACATATTGGAAAATACAAAATACGTTGTTCTCAAAAGTAATACAGCATATTTCATCTGCTATTTTAGGATCAGATCATTGCCCCTAGGGAATTAGTGCTTACAGAGGGGAGTCTAAATATCATTTCCCAGGGATACTTCTGCTCTGAGAGTGATACTTTCTCCTGTGCAACTGAAATAAAAATTCCAGTGGAAAAAGGATGTCACACAGGAAGCCTCTTCATTACTCATCATAAATGTCAAAGATTCCTGTTAAGCTACAGGGGACCAGAACACTGGGAAGAAAAAAAAAAAAAAAAAAAAAAAAAAAAAAAAAAAAAGACTTGAGGGGGAGGGGGAGGCGGGCAGGGCATGGAAGGGCAGGGCAAGGCAGGGCAAAGCAAGGTGAGGCAAGGCAGGGAAAGGCAAAGAAAGGGAAATGGAAAGGACAGGCAAGGCAAGGCATGATGTAACAGGCGAGGAGAAATAAAATGAGGCTGAAGAAGTAGAATATTGACTATAAAGGTGCAATGATTTGAGAGGAAGTGAAAATTAATAACTAGCTAGATATTCCTCATTATAGCAAACTTGCAGGTGTCTTCCATCTACTATAAAATTCCTGAGAATAATGTCTAGTGATAGCATGTGCTTATTGAGTTGCCCCACCACATAAGATTATCAGACTAAAACAGACAAACTTCTGACTGGCACAGGAAACTGGCTAATAAAGGAAGAATGTCATTAATCACAAGCAAAATACTCTTCAGCAGAGTGATTTTTGAAATCATTCATTTTAGTGAAAGTACTGAAAGCTTTAGATTGAAAGCCTGTCAAAACACAGTCTTGTAAGATCTGTGAATCTCACAAAAAGGTTGTCTACAAAAAATATGGAGGGGGAAAGGTAGAGGTGAAGGGGAGTTAACTAGATTTGTGCCTTCTTTCATTGGGATTTCATTCTTTCTGTGGGATACTCAATAAATCTTCATGTTTATTAATTTCATGAGAATGGTCTGCATTAAGTAATTCGGTCTTCTCTCTTTTTATCAGAGGAGATGTTGATGCTCATGTCTCAGATCCTTGCCATTTGTTGTCACAACCAGAACATCTATTTTCTGACTGGATTTTTCACCTTTTGTTTAAATCACTTAATAATCGGATATATATTGTCTCTGGCATGGAGGTGGTCTGGGTGATCCCTGTCATTAGTTTTCAACTGAAAGAAACAAATCAAGTAGAGAGCAATGTAATAGGCTCCCTGACAGCTACAGTCTTATTTCAGCAGCTCATATCCTTTGCATTTTACTCACAAGGTCCTATTTGAATTCATTAGTGAACAGCCATGCATTCAAGTACAGTTTGTTGTCTAAGGCATATAATTTCTTTAAGTTCCTACTGAGATCATTTTCTATTTTGGTAGACCACAGAGGGTATAACCTCCAGATAGGAAGCTTGCCTTAGGAATGACATTGTGCTTATACCTACAGGAAACAAACTTTTCTCTGAATTGAATAGCAGGGTTACAGTCCCAGTTTTCATTACTAAATATTGACCATTAATGCTTAAAAAATGCTATTTTCTATGTATCTTCTCATTGTATGCAAAGATCCAGCCACAAAATAATTATGTCCTTCATTAATCATTTTCAAGAAAACTCAGCAACAACAGACAAGAAACATTTGAAAAATTTTATTTTATTAAAAAACTGAATTTAGTTCAGACCAGAAAGACCTGGGTGATATACAGATTCAGATGTTTAACATCCTGAATCCTACAGTAAATTTAACATTTTATATGTACCTGGGATATATATGAATATGAGACTCTTGGATCATTCAGTCCAGTAATATACTACTGAAGGCAATAATGTCATGACATATACTATAGTAATCTAAATACAGCATGATATTTTTGCATCCCTTAGGGATGCAGATTCCAGGGGTTATTCTACATTTGCCCATTAGGAAGTTATCCTGGAAAGATAAATTGTAGATTCTCTGTCCTCTGCTCAGAGGTCACTCAAAACTGACTCACTGATGTCCTACAGCTAACCCCTCTTCCACTATATGAAAAGCTAGCTCACTTTGTTTCGATTCTGCCAAGGGAGTGAGCCTACATGTGTTCATGGACTGTGAGTAAGTCAGTGAGTGAGTAAGTGAGTGAGTGACTCCTTGTATACATGGGATGATAAAAGCCAAGTTACCTTCTGCGGAAGGAGAGCAAGTTATCTCATGTTTACCACTGGTAAGGAGTGGGTTGTTAGCACTGTAAAGATATCCATGATATAACAGTAAAGATATCCAAGATATAACTCATTAACTGAGGATGATTCAAAGTAGCTTATCTTGAATTTATTTAAAATATTTTTACTAATCTGACCTTTTGAATTTACAGACTTGTTTCAGATTTGGGTCCTTTTCAGTTGGGTTAAGCACAATGGAATCATCAAATCGTAGAATATCATGAGTTGGAAGGGAGACAGGGAGGATGATTAAGTCCAACTTCTGACTCCGCGCAGAGCAAACTAAGAGTTAAACAATATATTTAAGAGCATTGTCCAAACACTTTTTTGAATGCTGACAGGATTGGAGCAATGACCACTTCCCTGGGAACCTTGTTCTGGTGCTTGGCCACCCTTTCAATGAAGAACTTTTTCCTAATATCCAATTTGAACTACCCCTGAAAAATTTTAAGCCATTTCTCCTTGCATCCTAGAACTAGTAAAAAGAGATCAGCACCTGTCTCTCCACTCCACATCACAAAGAAGCTGTGGACAGCGATGAGGTTAACCCCCAGTCTCCTCTAATCTGAATAAATCAAGTATCCACAGCTGTTCCTCATAAGTCATGCCCTCTAGTCCTTTCACCATCTTTGTTGCCCTGCTTTGGACATATTCAGTATTTTTATATTGTGGGTCCCAAAGCTGCACACAGAGCTCAAGATGAGAACTCAGTGCTGAGTATAGTGGGACAATCACTTATTTCAATCAGTTAGCTAAAGTGTGCTTAATGCACCCCAGGTATGGCTGGCCCTTTTGATCCCCATGGTACATCATTGACTCAGATTAAATTTAGGATCAGCGATCTGGTATCTACCTTAAAGTGGTGGATTGTGTTACTTTATAGGGATTTTTTTTTCTTTTTTTTTTTTTTTTCTTTTTTTTTCTTTTTTTCCAGAAACCAGCTCTCTGATGGTTAGACATTTGTTTTCAAATTTCCACTTAAATTTATTCATGATGAGTTATCCTTGTTTGTTCTTTGGCTAACATTTCCCTTCAGATTAAGTAATGTTTATTCCCCAGTGCATTTACAGATAGCAGTCTTGTCCTTTCACATCTTCTGTTTTACTAAACAAGATGAAACTCATTTAGTCTCCCCTTGTGTACTAGATTTCCTTCTCTGATAGAGCTAGTAGCTATTCTTTGCATCTGCATTCCAAATTCATCTGCCTTGGACATGTATACAAAGTGTATGTTATTCCTGGTGAAAGTTCAATATGGTCTTTTAAGAAGGAATTATGAGCCCTATACGTGGTAGAATATCCTTCCTAAAGCAACTTCAGATAGACTGTTTCAGAACCACACTATTAGTAGTTCATAAAATTCTTGTGACTTTTTAATATACCTAGGTGATTGTCTCCCTGTGTTGCTTCTGCTGACTGATCTCACAGCTAAATGCAAAAAGTCATAATTTTATTTTTTCTTCATGAATTTCAATTAATTTCTACTAGCTCAAGAATATCTAACTTTTCTCATACAATAATCCACTCCTTCTATATTGACAGTGTCCTTGAATTTGTGTCATTGTCAAATGTCAGTAATGCAAATCAGTTTTGACGTCAATATTTTGAGCTGAGAAATGAACTACTCACATTTCCTCACTTTATGCCCTCTTTTCATCGCAAACCACTATTTTTTTGTCTTTAACTAGTTTCATATTAATTCAGCAATTTTTCTACCAACCACCATAATCTCATATTTAACTGCTTTTCTACAACACTGCATGAACTTTTTTTTTATATATCCTACAAGAACAGGTATTGCATTAAAATAAATAATAATAATAATAATAAAAAGATAAGCTTGGCACTCCTACCCTGGAAATCTAATTCCTTTTATCCTATTTTCTGTTCATGCAGGTGCTTCAGTAAATTCATCCTTCAATTCCTCCTGTTCTGTAGTCCAGTACACTATGACATCAAACTAATGGAGCCATGATCATCACAGGCGTATCTGGTGATAATAAGATTTATTATTATTGTTATTGTTGTTGTTGTTGTTGTTGTTATTATTATTATTATTATTATTGAAGACATAATTTCTATTTTCTCCCCGTTTTATAAGTGATAAGAAACTGAATTGGGTCTTCCTTAGCTTAGCAAGAATACCATACTAAATGTCTCAAAAATGTTGAAGTTCATTTTTTACCTGAAGAGGCTCCACTGTTGACATTTTAACAAAGATTTTGTGTCAGACAAGTGTGTGTAAAGTACTAGAGCTAAATAGATGTTAACTAAACTCCAAACAGTTAAGTCAATATGACTTTTACTTTCTCAGTCATGCAAGACTCTTCTGTCTTGTAATTACCAAGATAACTCAAAAACTTACAAGATCTGAATATATAAAAAGAAGATGTCCAATTTAGTGCACCTAAATAAATAAATAAATAAATAAATAAGTTTATTTTTCATATCACCAGAAGTAATAAATTTGAATAACAAATTATGAGATAATATTACATATTAACAACAACAACAAAAAATAAATAAAATAAAATAAAAAAAATAACCTCCATCATACATGCCATGATCAGGCAACACTGAAAAATTGCATCCAAATAATACAAGATTTGTTAGATCTTTTAAACTATGAAGAGGCATTCAGGTTAACAAAGATACTTTGAGTTCATTATTTACATGAGGTTTATAATTGAAAAGAACTTTGATGGCCTGACTTTTTATCTAACAGATACCAGATTTTGCAATCAAAATCAAACTCATACAAGTCCCCGTCATCAGTGTTTTTAAGGATAAAATGAAAACACAAGTCAAGCAATCACTCCATGTAAAGAAAGATGTAGAAGAGCCTAGGGAAAAAAAAAAAAAAAAAAAAAAAAAGAGAGAGAGAGAGAGAGAAAGAGAGAATCTGAGTTTTATATTTTAACTGACTGGTCATATTAAACATGAACTTAGTGTATATGTTGAAAGGTGTAGTAAGATTACTACTAGACACAGAAGAGGTGATTTTAGAGAGTTTTGAAAGTATAGACTGAGTTTATGCTGTGCTACAATTCAAAGAAATGAAGTCACTATTTGCCTGGTATAGAAAAGCCTCTGATGGAGTAACTGCCACCAGACCATCATTTCTTTTGTCATCTGAACCACACAGACTATGTCAAGATATAATGGCCCTATCATCCTCTTCATTTAATTTGGTTTACATCAAGACAATAAAGCAAAAATTTCCAGCGCTAACTTGCTCAGCACAGTCCATTCAGCTATATGTGGAGGCTGCTTATTGCCTGTACTTTTATATTACTTTTATATTAATATCATATTATTATATTATAAATTAAAATTTATATTTTATATTTTATATTACTACTTTTATATTACTGGCATAGATAATACAAATAGGAATGAAATCATAGAATCATGGAATCATAGAATCATAGAATCATAGAACAGTTTGGGTTGGAAGGGACCTTAAAGATCATTTAATTCTAACCCCCCTGCTATGGGCAGGGACACAAAGCCCTATCCAGACTGGCCTTGAACCCTTCCAGGGATGGGACATCCACAGCTTCTCTGGGCAGCCTCACATTGCCTCACCACCCTCTGAGTGAAGAATTTCCTCCTAAGATCTCATTTAATCTCCTCTTTTTTAGTTTAAAGCCATTACCCTTTATCACTACACTCCCTGACACAGAGTCCCTCCCCAGCTTTCCTGCAGGCCTCCGTTATGTACCAGAAGGCCACTATAAGGTCTCCCCAAAGCCTTCTCCAGGCTGAACAACCCCGACTCTCTCAACCTGTCTTCATAGGAGAGGTGCTCCAGCCACAAATGTACCAGAGTGATGATGTATTCCTCAGTCATGCCCAGGAAATAGTGCAATGTTTCAGTATTAGTCCTATAAATATGCCCTATAAAGCTTGGAGCAGCCATGATCCTCCTCAATATGTATTAGTGAGTTGATGTGTTTGCTCCATCCTTGCTCCATCCAAAGATCCTTGCTCCATCTTTCCATGTGGAATCACCTGGTTCCACTTTGTGTGGTGTACCCCTTGGTTATACCATGAATATACCAGAATATTAGAATTTAATAGAATATAATTAGAATATAATAATTAGAATATTGGAATATAATAGAATATTATGGTTGTCAGCAGTATCTCAGTAAAAACCTATGTCAGTTAGATGTGTCTATTGTCAAAGTCCCTAGTACAGACAAATATATACTTTAATTTCTTGGAAGTTACATATCAGAAAATACTTTATAGATGAATAAAGTCATCATTCTCAAGGCATATAGAAGAGAAATGAGATAATTTTGTTTCCATCAAATAATAAGAGTATAAAAATGCATAGTAGTATTTATGTCCAGAAAGACATTTCAATATTAAAAAAAAAAAAAAAAACAAAAAAAAAAAAAACATTTTGGAAAATCTATAGGCGTGGAATATATGAAATGGGAGAGAATTACACTAAATTGAACATCAAATTTAACTTTCCATTAGCTTATGTTGATGATTAAATTATGCTGATGTGAGGGTTATTGTGCCCTTGAGCCAAAGTTTAACAGTCCACTTACAGTCTAGTAATAGAGATTTTAAGAAATGATGACTCCGTCATACTGCTGGTGCTATAATAGGTATATTTGGATGGCTGTTCACATACAAATGTATTTAATTTAAATGAACATCATATCAGTCATGATCTGCAACATCTCTGATTTTCCTGGCACTTTATCAGGTCAAATTATATATAAATTATAAATACCGTGAATATCAACAGTCAAAGCATTATTAGTATAACAACAGAGACAGATAGCAGAACTATTTTGTTAGTACACTGTGACCTGTAACACCATTGCATTTTGGGATATTAATGCCAGAGCTTGCCTTTCCATTTTCACTTTTTAGAAATTTTTGCATCATTCTTAAAATGCAATATAATGCAGAACCACTGATCTTTGTTGAGAGCTGACATATCATGTCCCTCAAAACATATAGTTACTGACTGCATGGTCTATAAGGTCCTGAAATAAGGTGCTCAGTGTTAGTAATTGTCATATACTAATAATTAATTTTTTTATTAGAAGGTTTTTTAATTTTTTTTTTTAACATCCTAGATCTGAGACATTTCATTCAATTCACTTGGTTTGACACCTTACATGCTTGTGTCCCACCCTAGTTATGGTTCCCTAAAAAAAACCTCCGAGGCAAAACAACAATGACTAAATTCAAAACTACATCCAGCAGCAGGTACACATCTTAAAATAAAATCTATTTTCCTACAGACATTTTCTGCTTTCTCCTGTTTCCAAAATTATATATATATATGTATATATATATATATAAAAGGTCCATCAACTCATAGTCTTTAATAACAAAACTGTAGATAAGTAACAATGATTCCTTGCCTAAGCTTTTGCAAAATTTGTCAGACAATAAATATAAGAAAAATGTTTCTGCATAAGAAAAATCACAAAGTTTTCAGAGTAAGCCAAAATGTTCCTTTTATTAAGTGCAACATTTGCTATGATCTGCCAGTACATCAGGGAAAATAGGGCTAATGTAATGTTCTAAGTGTGCTGAATAGCAAAGGATATATGTGGAAATATAGTATTTTTAGGTTTCTGATCTGCACACCTCCATTATCTGAGAATAAATAAATATATGGAAGAACAGCTGTGGATCCCAAAGTACTTCAATTAATTAAAATATCCTAAAAACATTAAAGCAACATGTTAGCTCATCTCAATATTCTCCCTCTGCCAGTGGCTAGATGAGAATTCCTGGAGTACAGGAAACACAACCTGTACAAAGTGATCATTTCTAGAAAAAAAAAGTAATTTAGTACCTTCAGCCAGAGGTTGTGGTTGAACCATGATGTTAAATGTTCTCCAGTGGAGCTCTACTTTATGAATTTCTTTTTGAACCCATTTATACTTTGACCTCCTTGAAACCTGTGGCAATGAGATCCACAGTTTAATAATGGTGAAATAGTGACAAATTGTTCCCAGTTTACCTTCTCCACACAATATATGCTCTTATAAACTTCCATTGTCTTTCCCTTCGGCTCTTTCTTTCCAATCTGAAGTCTCCTAAACTACTTTGTCTTTCTTTACTCTTAAGCTTTTACAGCACCTTGTGGCAATGAGTTCCACAGTTTTATAAATGAGAAAATAAATATTTTTTTCCCAGCTTTCTTTTCTATACAATTTAAAAATTTGTAGACCCTTTTGTTATCATGCTTTAAATTGTCTTTTCTAATCTAAAGAGTTCTGGCCCTTTCATAGCCAATTTTCCTTTTTTAATAGGAAGTTGCTTCAAATTTTTCTTAAACTTAGCTACACTTGTCTGTGCTTTTCTTAGTTCTTTTTGATAAAGAAAGACCTTTAAAAACCTGCAGAGGTTTTTAACTTAAAGGCACACCACGAGTTTTTAGTGGCATAATGATTGTTTTATTTGCCTTCCATTCTTTTTTAAATAATCCTAACCAGTCTATTTACATCTCTAACCACGGTGCTGAGCATTTCAGGGAACTAATAAGATATTTTTATTTTTATTTTTATTTTTATTTTTATTTTTATTTTTATTTTTATTTTTATTTTTATTTTTGTATTATTATTATTATTATTATTATTATTATTATTATTATTATTATTATTATTATTATTATTATTATTATTATTATTATTTATTTTTCTGAGTGGTTTTAAGTAATTTAAAGCCTGTCATTACATATACATTTTCCCCCATGTCCATTGCTTCCCACTTACCCACACTGAATTTCATTTGCTATTTTTTCACCTGATCGTTCAGTATTGTGAGACTGCCCTGTCTCTCTAGGCAACCAATTTCAGTTTCTACTGTAAGAATATTGTTTCAGAGAGAGGTAACAAGGGTCAATCATGCATACACATTGTCATATGAGAGGAGCCAGTTATTTTCTTGTTTGACATCACTCAAGAACCAATTATAAGGTGCATACATTTATGCTCTTTAGATCTTTGTACGTACCTTTATGTCAAGAGTGATATAAAATACAGCTTGATATAAACATTTATTTTTTTATTATTCATGCAATCAAATATACACAACAAGTTACCAAAACTGGGATGAAGAGCAAGGACTTACCTCCTACTGCAGCAAAGTTTATTTGGTAGCAAAGTAGATGAAATGACATCTGATTTAACAAAAACACATTAGCATTTCCAAGGCTGTGGATTAATCCACTTCTTTGGATTAAGAGATGTGACAAGCTGTCTGCCTCTTCTCGAAGGAAGAATTAAAAATGTTTTGGGGAAAGAGATTACATGTCTGGAGCCTTAGAGTATTTCAAAGGAGAGATTGGCTATAAAACCTAATATGCATCACCAAGACAGGGTATCCTCTAATAATGCAACACAAGGAGAATGATAAGCAAAACCAGAAAATCCCTAACAATTATCTTGTCTGGGCAATTCATCACAAATCACCTAAATGGGAAAAATAAAATAAAATAAAATAAAATAAAATAAAATAAAATAAAATAAAATAAAATAAAATAAAATAAAATAAAATAAAATAAAATAAAATAAAATAAAATAAAATAAAATAAAATAAAATAAAATAAAAAAAAAAAAGAGAGACAGAGAGAGAGAAAGAGAGAGAGAGAAAGTGAAAGAAAAAGAGAAGGAGAAGGAGAAGGAGAAGGAGAAGGAGAAGGAGAAGGAGAAGGAGAAGGAGAAGGAGAAGGAGAAGGAGAAGGAGAAGGAGAAGGAGAAGGAGAAGGAGAAGGAGAAGGAGATACTTGTTTCTCCCCTTAACATTAAACCAAAAAAAACAAGTAGGTTAAGCATAGTTTTTCTTTTATTTATTTTCCTCTTTCTTTTGTAAACTTAGCAGCTGTTTTGCCTCTTTTGCATGTTGTAAACAAAATCATTTGTTCTTCATTTTAGTTACCATGGTTTGAGTTTGTTTTATGGTAGTGTGAAATACATCTGGTAATTGGGTAATAAGGTATTCTGCCCATAAAAGTGCAATAAATCTATAGACTAGCTTCCTAAAAATGCTCATGGTAGGCAAATGTCTAGACCTCCAGGATATTATTCCAGGTATCCGAAACACAAAAAAGTGTGCCCATTTTCAGCCATTTAAAGCAGATAGAGGAATAGCAACTGGGGAATCAGGAGAGGGATAACTGTGTCTTGTAACTAGAGGAAACCAGGGTGGTTTCCTGTTCCTGGGATTCTAACTGTACCCTGAGAATGTTTGTTAATTTCTTCAGCTGTCCTTTATGATCATGTATGAGAAATGCTTCTTGTGGGAGAAAGCTATTTGCCATTACGTTTTCAGAACAAACTTCTGTTACGAGGGGAATAATGCAAAGTTTCTGTATAAAATAACTTTCCTGTTTCTTCCCATATAATTTCATACTTCCCCTCTCTAAAGAAGAAATTGAGTATAAATATATTCTATACGTAGTGGTTTAGAATCACAGAAACATAGAATCATAGAATATCCTGAGTTGGAAGGGACCTACAAGGATCATTGAGTCCAACACCTGGCTGCACACAGGACCACCCAAAGTCAGACCCTATATCTGAGAGTGTTGTGCAAACACTTCTTGAACTCCAACAGGCTCGATGCTGTGACCACTTCCCTGGGGAACCTATCCCCGTGCTCAACCACCTTACTGGTGAAGAGCTTTTTCCTAACACCCAGTCTGACCTTCCCCTGATACAGCTCCATGCTTGGAGCCATCCCTTGAGTCCTACCACTGGTGACCAGAGAAAAGAGCTCAGTGCTTGCCCCTCCACTCCCTGCGTGAGGAAGCTGTAGGCCACCATGAGGCCTCCCCTCTTCTCTGGGCTGAACAATCCTCATGACTTCAACCACTCCTCATATGTCTTCCCCTCTAGACCCTTTGTAGCTCTCATTCAAACACTCAAACATTTTTGTGTCCTTTTCATACTGTGATTTAGCCATTGACTCTCGTTTTATCCATCACTGCAAATCTAATTCTTCCAGCTGAAAAGCTACCCTTTTCTTGTGATCCTTGCACTTTGTTCACTTATCTCCACCTGTGCCCTCCCATGTTCCCTCAGTCTCTTACCATTACATCTACAAAGATATGGAGACTGTAGCTGAAGAGGGGATAGGAACACATTTATACTAAACGTTCAGTACAACTGGTATTTGGAAATTGACTGCAGCTTGTAGGAGAATGAGGTAGATCAAATTGGCTTGACGTTATAGAGTGATATTTTTATATTTTAATTAACTGAGACTTGCAACTAGGAAAGAATAGGAGCAGGGTGGATGAGAAAAGAAAGGAAATAAAATACCAGTTTGCAGGAAAATATGAATAAATAACATTACTTTTCAGATTCTGTATTGTAACGCAGGGGATTATAACAAGATGAATTTGAAGCTAACAGGAAACATAAACAAGACTTCAATTATAATATATTTGAAGTGACCCTTTTATTCTGGAGTCTGCAACAGAGAGTAATTTGTCAATCAACAAAGCTAATTTTAAGAGGATATTCTAAGTATTACTATTATTTAATGTACCTTGTTTAATATCCGTGTTTTTCATCAGAACTAATATATCATGGGTCAGATTCCATTTCACTGCACATGCTGAGTAATCATTCCTTACTTACTGAGTAGTCACACTAATTTCAAGGGGGCTACTTAGCAAGATGATAGCCAGTATAGCTCAGACCTGACTAAATATTTTTATCTTTCCATCTAGCTAAGATGTTAAATTTAATACAGCAAAATAGTTATGATTATGCTCAAAAATCTGCCAGTACTGTTAGGATGTTTTATACAAAGAGACACTGGCATATTTCAAGGTTAAATTGTGGAGATCACAGACCAGATTATTTCCATCCAAATTTAAGCATGTACAGGAGATGATTAAATGTAAAACCTGACAATCCACAGCTTCTATTTTAGTCACTGTGGGATGATTTAAAAAGGGGCTGATTCGGATCCAGTGTAGTTGTCTCTCTTTACATCTTTTTCAGTGAGATAGTACAAATTCCCATCTATATCAAATGACGCCTGCTAAAATCCATAGAGGCACATTCTTTCTCTTTAGCATATTTAGTTTTTTTTTTTTTAATAAAAAACATTTCTCATATATCACCATTTTCAGTATCATAAGGTAATATTAAACCTTAACCATAACATTAACAGCGAAATATTCTAATTGCTTAACTGGTTTGTTACACGAAGTTCCACTACTTTTAATTCATGTTTACAACAAATTTTCCACTTGACATTTGAAGGAAAAAATTCCTTCAAGATGTGTTCACAGTCATGACCCAAAGAAGAAGCTTAGATAACCCATTTTGTTTAAGTATCTAACCTGTATATGTTTAATTTTCTGGGTTGAATCATTGATCATCCCTCTGACCAAAGAGGTACTGAAAGTGACAACCTTGTTCTTTTATTTTTCTGGGCTTTTCCACACCTTCCTCTTCCCTAAAATTTTTTATTTCTTTCTGTGGTTTGAATCTTAAATTTAGACATTCTGATTTAATTAGAAGATGTGTTAATTATGAGTCAAGTTAAAGCAAAGTTATCATAATGTTTTCTTTGCAAACTCCACTAATTGGACTGTAAACACATTAAACTTTTCTTTGTAGTTTTATTGTGTATGCTAAGTGCAGAGACAGAAAGTAATCTTTTCTACCAATACTGAGATATTTCAGGGACTTTTATCTGAATATTTTCTGCAGAAAAAAAAAAAAAAAAAAAACCAACAACAACAAAAAAACACATTTTTATTAACAAGATTATTACTCTTTGTTTTTCAGATGATTTTGAATATTATTGTCATGAGGTGGAAGGAATGGCAAATATAAAAAGGCATAACTATTCATCATGCTTTACCTCTATATTTTCAAAGATTCCTCAAATCTAGCAAATCAACATAAGCTTGACTGCTTAAAGCAAAATGTATTTATTAAGAAGATATGGTCTTGATTCATTGACTCTGGAGTTTCCCAAAGCAGTGAAAAGTAATATTGTTTTAATGAACTTAAATAAAGACATAAAAACATGCTGTTAATATTCACAAGTATAAAAGAATTTGTGACTACAGACTAATGGTGGCAATTTTTGTTTGTTTATTTGTGTTTTCTGGAGTTTCTGGTAGATGAAAATCTTGACATGAGCCAGCCATGCTTTCTTGAAGCCCAGAAATCCAACTGCATCCTGGGCTGCATCAACAGAGAAGTGGCAAACGGGTCAAGGGGCGTAATTGTACTCTGTACTCTGCCCTTGTGTGGCCCCACCTGGAGTCCTGCATCTGAGAACCCCCAGCACAAGAAGGATGTGGACATGTTAGAGAGGGTCCAAAGGAGGGCCACAAAGACAATCAGAAGGCTTGACCACCTTTCCTATGGAGAAAGGTTGAAAGAGCTGGGGCTGTATGGCCTGAAGAAGAGAAGGTTCCAGGGTGATCTTATTGCAGCCTTTCAATACTTAAAGTGGGTTTATAAAAAAGATGGAGAGCAACTTTTTGCTGGGGCATATAATGATAGATGAAGATGGGAGAGTTTAAAATTTAGGGAGGGAAGATTTAGATTAGATGTTAGGAGGAAATCCTTCACTCTGTGGGTGATGAGACACTGGAACTGGTTGCCCCAAGAAACTGTGGATGTCCCATTCCTGGAGGTGCTCAAGACCAAGTTGGATGAGGCCCTGGGCAACTTGATCTAGCAGGTGGCATCCCTGAGCATGGCAGGGGGGATAGTACCTTTAACATCCTTTCTATGATTCAATGATGTTTTCTAAGCTCTTTTCCTTTTCCTTTTCCTTTTCCTTTTCCTTTTCCTTTTCCTTTTCCTTTTCCTTTTCCTTTTCCTTTCCCTTTCCCTTTCCCTTTCCCTTTCCCTTTCCCTTTTCCTTTTCCTTTTCTTTTTCTTTTTCTTTTTCTTTTTCTTTTTCCTTTTCCTTTTCCTTTTCCTTTTCCTTTTCCTTTTCCTTTTCCTTTTCCTTTTCCTTTTCCTTTTCCTTTCCTTTTCCTTTTCCTTTTCCTTTTCCTTTTCCTTTTTCTTTTTGTTTTTCTTTTTTCTTTTTCTTTTTCTTTTTCTTTTTCTTTTTCTTTTTCTTTTTCTTTTTCTTTTTCTTTTTCTTTTTCTTTTTCTTTTTCTTTTTCCTTTTCTTTTTCTTTTTCTCTTTTTCTTTTTCTTTTTCTTTTTCTTTTTCTTTTTCTTTTTCTTTTTCTTTTTCTTTTTCTTTTTCTTTTTTCTTTTCTTTTTCATTTTATTCCTTTTAAACATTTTCTTTTTCTCCTTTTAAACTTAAAAGTGTTGCACTCAGTCTTGCACTGTATCTGTGTGCCTGGCTAGTCCTCACATCAAGGTTTCTGTAGAAATCAGACATTGTGAAGTGCTAATGTCTTTCTGATTGACTAGACCTTTTTGTAACTTGTTTTTGAAATGATATTTGAATCCAAAGTTCTTCCATTTCTGTAAGGTAATATCTGTAATCAAGGTTTATGCCTTGATTACAGGTGTGGGATTTTCTCAATATTTCTCAGATAATTTGTAAATTCTTTGTGGCAGAATTGTTATTCTTTGTTCTGTGAATATCTTCACAAATATTCAAATTATCATAGCCATTTGTTATGCAGGGTCACCCCAATTCCTTTTCTAATTACAGCGATTGCAATTGTTTTGGACGTGGTGAAACATATTAGTTCGAGTAGCAGCAATAACAAAGGTGTTATTCTTCAATATGCTCAAATGGGGTAAGGCATAATGTTTTACTACTCTGTAGGGAGTTATAACAAGTGTTTTAAAGTAAAGCTGCAGTGAGCAGTTCAGCAACTATCTGAACTCCAGAGAACAATAAAGTGCTTGTAAACTCACTTGAATAAGTTCACAACCTAATGGAAAATAGCAGAAGTGAAAAAAAATCATTTTTTTTGCTACCAATTGCCGATTTGCTACCTCAATGTTCACAGATTTTCCTTGTGTTTAGAAAACCGGTTCACCTTATCCATGTCACCTGGTGCACCTTCTAACCCTTTCACTTTAGACTCAAATGAATGAAAACAAATGTTTGCAAACATTTGCGCAATTGAAAATGTAATTTAATACATTTTATAATCCCCTGGACAACTCAGTGATAGCAACGTCCCAGTATAGAGCATAAGCTGACTTTTTTTCCCCTTTTGATCATTGTATTTCCATCTGTGTTGACATACAGGACAGATATTGGACACATACAGGAAAAAATTAAACATTCAAACAAACAAAACAAATAAAAATGTGTGATGTAAAAACAAATGCTCACCATCAACTGACCAGTGAATTACGTCTAGCCAATCCTTGAGCAATGGAAAACCCTGGCAAGTGCACACACTCACAGCAAGTATAATTGCTGACCTTGACATTGCATGGTATGGAATATGGACACAAGCCAGCAGTGTGTGTTTGCAGCCCAGAAAGCCAACTGCATCCTGGGCTGCATCAATATAGAAACTGCCAGCAGGTCAAGGGGAGTGATTGTCTCTCTGTACTCCATCCCTCTGCATTGGAACTGGATGACCTTTAAGGTCTTTTCCAAGCAAAACCATTCTATGATTCAATGATATGATATCCCACACTGATCAATTTAGGTCAGCTGTCACACCTTCTTTCCGTCCCAGCCTGTTGTCTATCCCCAACCTACTTGTTGTGGGGAGCAGAGTGAGAAATGGCAAAAGCCTTGACTGCTTGTAAGTACTTTTCATCAGTTAAAATAAATAAATACATAAATCAGCATTTTAAAACCACTTTTGGTAACAAGTTAAGAAAGTAACAAGTACGAGTTTTGGTAACAAATCTAAAACACAGCACAGTATGGGCTGCTAGGAAGAAAGTTAACATCCACACCCAGTACACTAATTTATTTGGATCTTAGTCTATTAGCATAGACTAATTTTGCATTGAGTATCTAACCTCTTGAACAGGGTAGTTGCTCACTGTCTGGTAGCTATGGGAATCTCCATTACAAAGTTTATTGCAGGAGTATCTTCAGCTATACTGGGAGAGTTTTATAAGCAAAACTACTCTTTTGCTTATAATCTACCTGACCTTGGCCTGACATGGTTACTCCAGAACACTAGCATAGCATGGAATGGAATGGAATGGAATGGAATGGAATGGAATGGAATGGAATGGAATAGGACAGGACAGGAATGGGAATGGGAATGGGAATGGGAATAGGAATAGTGGTTTTTGCAGAAGCATAGAGTCACACGGGTTAGAAGGGACTTACAGAGACTGTCTAGTTAAATCTCCCATTCAGTGCAGGTCCACTTAGAGAAGGTTGTTTAAGGCCTTGTTCAGTATAGTTTTGAATATCTGGATGAAAAACATAAAATCTTTTTGGCTAAACAACATTTGACTTCCCTCACTATGAGTATCTTTTTTTCTAATTAGAATTTCCTGTGTTGAATCATTTGACCGTTTCCTCTTTTCATTACTACTTTGTACTTCTGGTAAGAGTCTGTCTTGTCTTCTCTGTACCTCCTACTATGTGATCAGATGTAGCAATAAGATCGCTCATTTTTTTCTTCTTAAAATGTAATAAGCCCCCCAAACTCTTTGTGGCCCTCTGTAGAACTAGGGGATAAAGTACTTCTTGTACGGAGGAGCTCAAAACCAGATGCAGTACAACAGATGCATTTGCGCAAGAGTGATAGGAATAGTCACTGACCTTCATCTGTTCATTACTTTCTTGCCCAGCACTGACTAATACAATTTGCTGTCTCTCAACACTCCACAGTGCTTTTCTACAACACTGTTTTCTATCCAGTCTATACACAGTTCCTTAAGAGGGTTATAACTTTCCAGGTGCAGGACAATTGTCTTTGATGAACTTTCCAATATGTGCCAGCCTGTTTCCCCAGCCTTTATAGCTCTCCCAGCAGACAGTAGCGCTGTCCTAACAAACAACAACAACAACAAAATATTTTATAACAATAAATAACAAAAAAATTTTGTTATTTTCCTGCAGAAAATGACAAAATAGCCTAGAAACTTGCTAACATCCCATACCATGCTCAGGCCACTAAACAAATTTATTGAATACCATCAAATCCAATATGAATTTTTGAGGGATGCCACCCATCATGACTAGACACCAGACAAACTTTGGATCCCCTAACTCAGTATTTTGATTCCAGAAATCTAGGCAGTTTTCTACCTAGTTATACAGTCAACTAAGGATGACTCTAAGGCTCTAAGGATACTATGGGGGAACAGGTAATAGAATTTGCTAAAAGAAAAGCAAACAGCATCAGCTGGTCTCCTCATGTAAACAAAGCCAACAATCTCATCAAAGAAAGATGTCCAGTTCATCAGGCATGTTCTGTCCCTTTAAAGACACAAATCCATAAATCCACAAAGACATCATCTGATTATTCCTTGGTGTTCTCCAAAATGACAGGTAAAATCTAATGAAAAGAAAACATTAATTTATTTCAGTTTCTAGTCATTTTTTTTATTTAATTGTGGTTTTATGCATAGGCTCCCACTATGATATTAGCAATTATGTCATTAAAAAGATGTAAGTAAATCATGATATGTGAACTATTTATTTAAAGTTTCTAATTGAAAAATATTATCATTATTTCTACTAATTATAAAACATGCAATTAGTCCTATAAAACTGATTAGTAATATGCCAAGAAAGATTAATGAGCTTCAATATCTTGCAGTATTGAAACAGATGTATAATGTATATTCAGTAAACTTAGTTAAATACTTGCTACCACCTTGGAAATAGTTCATACCAAACATTAAAGTGTTATCACATTCTAATGAATAAAACGACTTTTTTTTTTCTGTCTCTCCGCAATAACATTTCATCATCTTTTTTTAAGTATTTCATCAGCAGTATAAAACTAATTTTGGAAGTTTAAAATTAGGATTAAAATTCAAAAGTTTCCACTACAACCACCATTAGGAAGAATCTTGTAAATCATCTTGCTAAGATTCTGTGTTATATTGGAGAACTCAGTGACTTATAATTTACATTGCCTAGTGTAAGCAAAAATGCTTGTGTCTTGAAAAAACAAACAACCAGCCATCTAACATAGTCAGTGAACAATGATGGCTGAGCTGTATTCATAGATCTTTAAATTTTGGCTTTTGATAATTAATAAAAATAACTGTAACCGTAATATTTTCTAGTGGAAACAGATCTTTGCAGGGTAAGAGTAACTGGAGAAAACTGTTTTAGGCTAGGATAGAGAAGACTCTTTCTAATGAATGATAGTCCATAATTCTTCAGTTTAGCTAACATGCACCCAAAGGTGAATAGAAGAAAATATTCTAGGGATACTATTGGAAGGGACCTTCAAAGATTGTCTGGCCTGACCACATCAGGGCTAAACAGAAGTTAAAACATATTAATAAAGATGTACAAATGCCTCTTGAACACTGACTGGCATGGGGCATCCACTATCTCTCTAGAAAACCTGTTCCAGTGTTGTACCACCTTCATGATTAATAATTGTATTCCTTGTATCCCCTGATGCAGCTTTGTACTGTTCCCACGCATCCTGTCATTGGTTACCAGGGAGAAGGGACCAGCACCTCTCTCTCCATTTGAGAGAGTTGATTAAGAAATTTTAAAGAGGAGAATATAATGGTGATTTTGTTTATAATGAAAATGTTAAATATTATTATATGAAATAACAGACCTCTTTATTCAAGCTACTGATTTCTGCCAACATTTTGCTAATAAACATTTCATTTCCACATACATGGATACTATTTTGACACAAACTGAAATAGGTAGTTGCTGACATTTAACTGAGAATTACCTTGTCTTTAAGCAAGTGTTGGTTTTATTCGCTTAACAATAAAGATCATCTTTCCTGTCATCCATTCAACTTAAGAACGGTAGAAAATTGTAATCAACATAAAGTAGCCAATAACCTTCTGTGTTAATTTCCCATAATATGTTTAAATATCTGCAACTGTGCTGTCTATTATCAGTAATGTCACAGACCACCATAAAACTTTTCCTCATATATATATTTTATTTAAATAATAATAATAATAATAATACCAACTATTTGAAACTCTGAAAATAAATTAAAAAGCTATTAGTTTTATTTTCCATTAACATGTTTTGGCACAGGTATTTGTCCAGTTTTCCTAGTTCATAAATCACATCCAGTGTAAAAATAAGTCCATTTCTTATGAGATTTCTAAAATCATATATATATATATATATATATATATATATATATATTTTTTTTTTTTTTTTTTTTTTTTGGGGGGGTTGAAAATTTTGCCATTTTCTGAAAATTAGATTTTGGTAACAGTTCACTGTAGTGTGCAAATGTGCACAACTGTGAACTTTTACAATAGAGTTGTAGAATTTCTCTCATAGTAAGAAAATTTGCTGTTACTGTTCTTTTCCTCCTTCATGAAAGGAAAGTCATGTGCAGCCATACAGAATTCCATATCTTGACACACTTGTTCTTTGATTTAGAAGTTGATTTTCATTCTACAGCTGCTGCTACTTTTTTTTTTTTTTTTTTTTTAATCTGCTTTACTTTACAGACCACTTTAAAAATGTGATTCTAATTCATGTTACACAGTTTCAAATGAAATTACTTTTCACCAACCAGCTACATTAATTTGTAGAGAGGGCTTCCAAACGTCATAAATACACATACATAATTTTGGTGTTCAGGTTGTTTGAAACAGGCAAAAGCAATTCTTTGCTGGCCGAAAGTTGAAGAGGTTAACATACATGTTTCATTGAGGAAGCTGGTGTGCTTGCTAAAACATGATGGGACCAGGTAATGAGATTTTTTTTCTACATTTGTACCTCATGAGTTTTAGATTTCTTAGTGGAATTGAACTACAACGGCCCGAAATATATTAACAGCAGTTTCCTTTTAACCCTGCAGTGGTTATCAGTGAACACCAGAGGGGTAGGAGAGCAAAAGTAAAAGAAAGAAAATTTCTGTTCTTACATATTGGTTCAAAGTAATGTTATACATATATGTGGAATAACTGTTTATTGTTTATTAGGCATTTCTAAGCTAAAAAAAAAAAAAAAAAATCCTGACAGTTTGGAGTCTGTACTCTTCAAAAGGACTAGGTAAGGAAAAAAAAAAATCTCCATATAGAAAATCAATTCAAAAGTCTACTGGTAAATTCTCAACATGTACCTCTTTTCCCATAGGCACTGTCTAGTTGCTTCTTACTTTCCAGTAGCAGATTTTTCTAAGCTATGTCTTTAACTCTATTTTTACAGCCTTTGAGGAAATAGGATTGCTTAACAACTTTTAATTTGCCACTGAGGGGAATAGAAAAAGGGTAGATTTAGAATTAGAGATCTAAATTTAGATATCCCTGTTGGATTTCCTACAGAGACAACAGAGGTTTAAACTCCCATTATAATCAATGATGATCTAATCAATACATGTAGTAGTCTAGAGATAGATTCAGTTCCTTCTATAGTGTATACTGGAAAGAAAAAATACAGGCATGTAGTCCTATCTGAGGTGTTCTGTTCCAAGATAACTGAGGTACCCATATGATGCTGCCACTAAAGGCTCTACAGAATACCTACACCCTTCTGGCACAGCAGCTAACAGGCAGGTAGGCTGAATCACAATGAAACAAGACACCTGCATTTAGTCAGCTGAATCCAATTTCATTGTCTGATAGGATCTATCAATTTTCTAGAGCCTCTTTTCAGTGGCTTAAACTTAGGTTTTTCTGTCAGTTGAGGCACTACAGCTATACAGAATCGTAGAATATCCTGAGTTGGAAAGGACCCAAAATGATGATAAAGTCCAGCTCCTGGCACCACACAGGTCTACCCCAACATTCAGACCATATGACTAACAGCACAGTCCAAACATTTCTTAAACTCTAACAGGCTTGGTGCCGTGACTATGTCCCTGAGGAGCCTGTTCCAGTGTGTGACAACCCTCTCAGTGAAGAAACTTTTCCTAATGTCTAGACTGAACCTCCCCTGTCACAGCTTGTCACCATTCTCTTGGGTCCTATCCCTGGTCACTAAAGAGAATAGATCAGTACCTGTCCCTCCACTTCCCCTCATGAGGAAGCTGTAGACTGTGGTGAGGTCTTCCCTTGGCCTCCTCTTTTTCAGGCTGAACAGGCCCAGTGACCTCAGCTGCTCCTCATACGTCTTCCTCTCTAGGCCCTTCACCATCTTTGTCACCCTCCTCTGGACACTCTTCAACAGTTTTACATCCTTTTTGTACTGTGGTGCCCAGAACTGCACATAGTTCTGCTTGAGGTGAAGCCACACCAGTGCAGAGTCGAGCACTTCCCTTAAACGACTAGCAGTGCCATGGTTGATGAACCCCAGGATACGGTTGGCCCTCCTGGCTGCCAGGGCACACTGCTGGCTCATATTCACCTTGCTATCAACCAAAACCCCAGATCCCTCTCTGCGGGGCTGCTGTCCAGCATCTTGTTGCCCATTCTGTATGTATAGCCAGGGTTGACCCTTCCCAATTGTAGGACCCCTCCCCCCCCCAAAAAAAAAAAAAAAAAAAGTTTTCTTGTTTTCAGATGGAATTTCATGATTTTCAGTTTGTGCCATTACTTCTCACTTTCTCTGCCATTACTGAAGAATAGTCTAGCTTCTCCTTCTTTATTCCCTCCCACCCAGATATTTATGGACATTGACAAGATCCCTTCCCCCACCTTGAGGCTTCTGTTCCCCAGATGACAGATGAATATAATCTGTACAGTTGATTGAGTCACTAATTGTAGAGTCATTAAATGTACAATGTACATTCAGCTTCCTCGGCATATTCTTGGATGCTCTAGACCCTTGATAGTCTTCTTGGCATTGTACTGCATTTGCTCCTGCAAGTAGATGTTTTTTCTTATAATGGGGAAGAAATAACTGGACGCAGGGTTCTGGTTTCAGTTAGGATAGAGTTAATTTTCCTCCTAGTAGCTGGTAGGGTGGATTAGGATGAGAAGAGTGCTGATAATATGCTGATGTCTTAATTGTTGCAGAGCAGTGCTTACACTAAGCCAAGGACTTTTCAGCTTCTCACTCTGTCTTGCCAGCAAGCAGGCTAGGGGTACAGCAGGAGCTGGGAGGGGACAGACCCAGGACAGCTGACCCACACTGGCCAAAGGGGTATTCCATGCCATCTGACATCATGCAAAACAATATAAAGGGATGGCTGGCCGGGGTGTGGGGGCCAGCTGCTAGGGAATAGGCTGGGCATTGGTTAGTGGTTGTTGAGCAATTGCGTTGTGCATCACTTGTTTTGTACACATTATTAGTAGTAATGCTATTATCATTTTTTTTTTTTTTGTCTTTCCTTTTCTGTCCTAATAAACTGTCTCTATCTCAACCCATAAGCTTCGTTTTCCTGAATCTCTCCCCCATCCCATCAGAGGACAGAGGGTGAGCGAATGGCTGTCTGGTGCTTAGCTGCCGGATGGGTTGAACCACGACACACAACATGTGTGCCATATGTACACAGAGATTTGATGGTTAGAAGTGATGATCTTAAAGTTTTTTTCCAACCTAGATGATTCTGTGATTCAGAGAGGCATCATAGCATGCTGATTGCCCACAATAGGCTTGAGAACTTTCCCCATATGGTTTCCATAAGCTTTTGAGTCATTTCTGCTAACCCATGCAAATATCCTGGATACCTTACAGCATCTCAATAACCCAAAACTCTTATGCTTAAGCAACTGCAATCTCAGATCTCTGTTCACTAACAGTGGAAGTGAAACAGCTGGAGTAGAATTCAGCTCTCAAAATATGCAGACATGTTGGTTTCCATGAGACATCCTAACTGTCTTACAGTTGTAGCTTTAGAAGTACTATATGTAGCCCATAAATCTACTGTTGTACCTGCCAGCACAATGCAGGTGCTTCAGTTAACACAAGATCTGCAAAGTGTCTCTGTTTAGCCAAATTAATAGTGTCTCCCAGACTGTATGTAGACATCTTATTTCTATGGTCATTTTAGAGATGAAGTCATCTTCTCATAGGCATCTACACCCATCATATTCCTAATGAGACATTTACATGGAGTTCACAGGAGACCTGTCCTATTATGGACCAGTAGCTAAAGACCAGGTTAAATTTTCCAGAGTACCAAAAAAGGCAGTAAATTCATATCTGTGAGCAAATGAGTTTTGTCTGTGGTGATTATACTCCAGAAGATAATTCATCTCACCTAAATTAATCATCAAGCAGAGTATGGAACTTTAATGACTATATGCCCTACATTAACCATAGGGAGACCTGAAGTCTTTTAGGTGGATCTAACTAGATGATGTGGACAGTGTGAATCCATCCTTATAAAATGGAATGCATATTTTTGGCCAGCAAATATGTCACACTACAGCTCAACTACACCACATAGGTATTCAAAATAGTTTCCTTTAAAGCAAATGCAGAGTTTCTCCTACTTATGTGTGTGGAAAACATGGTCAGACGTATTTCTAGCTGTTTTGTAGGCAATCATTACCAAATGTACAGAAGTACCCTGAAGGTACTAGTCCCATGATTACCAGTGTCTGTTTCAGTGATGTGGAAAGATATACGGGTAAGTTAAAACTCTTTTTATTTACCAAAATCTTTTTCCCTCAATAATCAGAAGCAAAATATAAGCTCAGAAATTTTTAAATAGTCCATCTTTTATATTGATTAACCAAAGTTTTAGATCAGTTGTACCACTTCTCAGTCTTTCTATGACAGGGTAATAATCAGGGGTCTACTTTATACCAAATTATATATTATTTGATACCTGCAGTCATATAATAATCAATAGGCATATGTCAGCCATGGCTACTGCAAGGTTTTATTATTGGGATTTTTTGATGCTTTGCTGTAAAACACAATAATCAATAAAAATATATAAGGAAAAAATTGGAGGTTTTGCCAAAACTTAGGAAATTAAGAAGTAAAATAAGTAATATATAAGAAGGATGAATTATTTGAACTTGTCATACATATACACATACTTGTCCTGGTTTCAGTTAGAACAGAATTAATTTTCTTCCTAGTAGCTGGTGGAATGCTGTGTTTTGGCTTAGGATGAGAAGAGTGCTGATAACACCCCGATGTTTTAATTGTTGCAGAGCAGTGCTTATACCAAGCCAAGGACACCTCAGACTTTTGCTCTGTCCTGCCAACAGGCAGGCTGGGGGTGCAGTAAGAGCTGGGAGGGGACAGACCCAGGACAGGTGACCCGAACTAGCCAAAGGGGTATTCCATACCATCTGACGTCATGCTAAACAATATATAGGGGTGGCTAGCCGGGGGGAGGGGGCCGGACTGCTCGGGGTTAAGCTGGGCATCGGTCAGCGGGTGGTGAGCAATTGCATTGTGCATCACTTGTTTGTACATATTATTATTAGTAGTACTATTATCATCATTGTATTATTATTATTATTATTATTATTATTATTATTTTCCTGTCTTATTAAACTGTCTTTATCTCAACTCACGGGCTTCACTTTCCATTTCTCTCCCCCGTCCCAGAGAGGGAGGGGGGAGGGTGAGCGAACGGCTGCGTGGTGTTTAGCTGCCAGCCGGGTTAAACCACGACACATACTGAAGTTCTGTACATGAAAGATAACACTGAAAATAAAAATGAAGTTACCCTAGAAATACTCTAAGGTATCATAAGAGTTATTTGAGCAAGAGGTCATAAAAATATCTATTGCTTTTCTAAGCATATCATGGTAATACAATCTGTTTTATAATAAGTTTCAATGCTTTGGAGGGATCAAAGATGCATGAAGAAATGCAACGTCATTGAAAGAGAACCTCAGCGGGGTTAGAACACTGATCACTGAGGACTTAAGTCATCATCTATGCAATAGTTTGAGTCACTAATTGTAGAACAATCAAATGTATGATGTGCTCCTAGAAGTATTAAACATCTCCTCATACTGGCTGTTGAAGGGACTTAAAGTCCATTGGTCGCTCTTAGCAATGTAATCTAAACATAAAGTGGTGGAAAAAAGAAGATGGAGCCCAGTATACTACTAGGTAAGTGTACTAGCAGCACATTTGTGAGTTTTGTGGTGCTCCTGAGAAGTAGGCTAAAAATGTGTCTAAGGAATATATTAAGTACATAGAAAAAATCTTAAACAAACATTATTTAACTTCTATTTATGGTAATTCAAAGTATTCAAACCATTTCAAAGACCTCTTTGAACCTAGACCCTTAATTGTGCTATAAGCACTTGCTTCAAAGTTAAAGGAAAACATTTATGTTCTAATGAAGTAAGAATGCTGTGTGATCCACATGAAAAAGCACTCTTAAAAATAAATTCTGAATTGTCCTATGTAACACTCATAAAGCTGCACAGTCCGTCATTAGGCATTAGATGTGAAAGACAGTGGCTGAAGATATTAAAATTTAAATGGCACATTTAGGAAGAATTTCTTCACTGAAAGGGTTGTTAGACATTGGAACAGGCTGCCCAGGGAAGTGGTGGAGTCACCATCCCTGGAAGTCTTCAAAAGACGTTTAGATGTAGAGCTTAGGGATATGGTTTAGTGGAGGGCTGTCAGCGTTAGGTTGGAGGTTGGACTCGATGATCTTGAGGTCTCTTCCAACCTAGAAATTCTGTGATTCTGTGATTCTGTGATTTGCAGAGAATATGTAACGAGTTCAGGAAAGATGATTGCAGTTAACTATTGTACAGAACATGTGTAATGAAAAAATCAGAACATATTTCAAGAAGAGACAGAAAAGAGTATATTAATACTCATGAAATCTACATGTCAGAAAGCAGCACAGAAATCAATGAGATTAAGCAAAAGTCAAAAGGCAGATGTAAGGGATTTCAAATGCAGATACAACGGTATAAATGAAATAATGAACAGACTTTTAAAGCAAAAGGAGCCAATGAATCAAAAAGGTGGAAATAGTTGCCAGCTGTAAGTTTGTAAGCAAAGTGAAAACAGAATAAATTATTGTTCTTTCTACACATAAATTAAATAGATGAATTAAATAGATAAATCCTAGATAGATTAACTTTGGGATAAGAGGTAGGGATGAAATTGAAGTAATTAAGAAAAAGACATTTAAATGGGGAAAAAAAATATTAGATACCTTTCTAAAGTAAAGGAAAAAAAAATCTTCTGTGGACCTGGTGTATTAAAGTAGACCTTCAATAGTCCATATTGTTCTATTACCTACTTTGGACCTAGGTCCTGACAGAGAAAATAGTCTGATTGGAGAAATTAAAAAATAAATAAATAAATAAAATCTTTCCCCTGCTCTATCATTTTTCCTATACATCATTCACTAAGTGATGCACAATGCTTTCCATCCTGGTGTTAAAAGTGTAAAATGACAGTTCATTTTGCCTCTTTTTAGTCCTTATCTGTAAGGATATATATTTTAAGTCCAAGGATCTGTTCAAAAAAAAAAAAGCTGTATGCATCCTGAAAATAACAGGATAGCATTAAAAAGAAGATCCTTTCCTTTGCATATGCAAAGCAACTGGGGGCAGAACTTAAACATAAATAAATAAATATATATATAAATAATGATCAGAATGGTGATGTCAGGAAAACTGAATTCTTTTCTGTCCACAATTGACAAGAACTGACTAGATTAAATGTCTTTACTAATATTTAGGATAGAGAAACTCAACATTTTTTCCCAAAGATCTAAGTTATGACATGAAAGAATTTTAGAGGACTGATATGAGTATATGTAAATATAATCTTACTAAAATAATCATTTATTAAAATAAATTAATAAAAAGAATAAAGAAATGTTACAAATAAGTTTCAGTTAATCTTACTGGTTTTGACCAGCAAAATATCCCAAAGAATCTGCCTAGTCAAAAACATTTCAGCTATTTTCACTGTAGTATTATATTTGATATGGCAGAACAAGTGCATTGGCTGCATGCTGCTCAACTGTAACAACACAGGTAATGCATAATAGTCATCCAGAGGACTTCCCAGACCATATATTCAAGGAAAGATTTTAAATAGAAGACAGACAACTTGGGCTTTCGATTTTACTAAGGGTATTTGTGCAAGTGATAGAGTGGGTCAGACCCTGCTCCAAATGAAATCAAACAAGAAAAGTCCCTACTCTTTAAGAGACATGAGATCAGGTCTACAGAAAGCATGCTGTAACAGTGTCATGTCAATGTGACAGCTGAAGCAGAAGCTTTTTCATCCAATTTTGAATGAGTTCTCCAGTCTTCTGGAAAAAAGGTTGATAGATTAAAAATAAATAAATATATAAAAAATACAGAATGATAAATATCTTATGGTTATACTCAGAAAAGTAGTGAAAAAGCTGTAGTGCAGCCTGAACAGAAGAGGAAAATTCATTTAGTTTCTTTTAAATACACAGAAATTTCTAATGCAGCTAGGAAGCATGCAGAGGGTTTATACACAGGTGAAACTTTTCACCTTACTTGTGGAGATCAATCAGACTTGTTAGTGTCACTGATAAGCACCAGCCTTAGTTAAAAGGGAGTTGAGCTCTTTCTTGTCTCTTGTACAAACTTTGTGGACAGAAGTCCACAGGCTTGGTAAGAAAGGTTGATGAAGGAGGGAGCCTTGTTGGCAAGACAGCCCAGTTTTGGTGGTAGAACAGAATCTTGAGAGCTACGGTGCCCAGACTGAAACCTTTTGCTACATTATTTGTAGAAATGAATATTAAAGTTAATACCCTGAATAAAATAATGAGCTTAATGAAGTGCATGCTAAACATATATGACTATAGTACTCAACTCTTCACCCAAATCACTTTAAATGTCACCCCAGGGAGGGAACAGATAAGGTTAGAATAAAAAGAGTGTTAGGAGTTAGTGTAAAATAGTTAGTGTTAGGAAAAAAAAAAAAAAAAAAAAAGTCAAAGTGAGGAAGAAAGGAGAGCAGGAAGCAGTTGACAAGCTGTGCTCCTTTTCCTCTCCTCCACCCAGACAGAGATGCCTCCTTGGTAAGCTTTGTGCCTTCACCTTTTGGTGAGGAATACCCAGGATAGAATTTTGCTAGTAACGTTATTATTTATTAGTGTTATTGCAGTAAGTGTATTTATCAACAGCAATTCTGAATCTGTTATATTTGTCAATTAATTAAATATGTTCAACTTTGTCAAACTGTCTCAGTAAAAGTTCTTAGCAGGACTCTGAAAAATGCAAACATTTGAGTCTGGTAAATTCCCTTTAACAGGACATTACTGAGCTGATTTTAATTTTTTCTCCCTTCTGCACTGTCAGAAGACTGGCATCAGCATGTAAGTCTTTTACATAAAAAAACATTGATAGGCAGGTGTTGTGTCCTGCATTGCTAAAAAAATGTTATACAAAATTCTCAAGTTCACAGCTTCACCACCAAAGATTGTTCTATGTCTATATTATATTGTAGATAATTGCAATTGTAGCATTTTAATTTGAACATACTCTGAATTTTTTGTTTCAGTGGGGTCTGAGCTCGCTAATTTAGGAAACTGAGCTCTCGGAAAACAAGCTGAACCCATGGCAAGTCTTGGTTTGAATGAAATACAATTCATCTAGCTATTTTTAAAGAATAAATGGCTTATTTCTAAAATCCTGGCCCACAGAGGTAATCTTTATCAGAATAAAAATCTATTAGTTCTGAAATGAATGCTCACATTAGTAACAGCCTTTCATCAGCCTGTTCTCAGGGATTAAAATCAGTGTAAAAATTCAGGCTTTGGTGGGAAACCTATTTTAAAGGTTGCAGATTTTCTCCACCTTTTGTTTGTTTGTTAATGAATTTAATTTGTAGTATAATTTGGAAGACAAATTCACTGTTATGTTTTGGTTCCTCCATGCTTCAGCAGTGACACAAAGCAACTTTGAAACCACCTTCTTTGACAAAACAGCCATACATTTAGCTTATGTGACAAGTTGTGGAAGGTTTGCAGTTGCTTTTTGTGTTGCTGAAGTCTAGTAATAAACCTAATTCTGTGTTTCCAGTCATTCCAACAGTTCCAGGAACTGTGTAACAACAGCTGAAGAGATCAGATGAGATCTGATGACTTTCTGTTTCTTCAGAAAAATATAAGCTAAGCGGTACAAAAATATCTGCCATCAAACTGGCAATTGAACCAGTTCTTATCTTGATATCTTTCATGGCAAAACTTACTGAGAATCTTAGAAAAGTTTTATATGAATCATTGCTATTTTGTCAGTAAATGAAGAAGGCGCTATCCAATAAGCAATTTTTAAAGTACCTTTTTCATGATGAGCTCTTAAACTAAGATAACATTTATAAGTATTGCATTAATAACAATTCCTAGAAGTCAGCTTCTGAATAAATGATCTCTATTATTACATGTTATAGAGAAAATGATTCTGAAATACTCAATAAATGATTTAGTGGCAACCTTTAATGATGTAATTGAAGGAATGACTTTTAAAGAGTTCTTAATCAAGAAAATTTATCTGGAAACTCCAACTTTTCTATTAGTCTACCTCCTTCTTCTCTTACCACAGAACCAGTGCCATTCAAAAGTCTAGGGCAGGCACTTGAGTTTTTTCCAGGCCTTCAGGAAACCTGAAGGGAACCTCTGGTTCTTGACACCACATAAAGCATGGGACATGATGATTATTGGGTGATTATTTTCCTTGTCTGAGATACCTATCACCATCAAATGAACCCCTGGAGATATAATTGACTCCTGAAAATTATATTCTGCCCTTGTGGACCACTATGGACTTCTGCATGCCTCTTTTAAAACCATGTTCTAGTTTGATAATATTTGCCTCATCAGTGAACAAACTTATACAGCAAAGTGTTGTTCAAAATAAATAATGACTGTGACCAAATCTGTATTTGAATTCTATGCTTTAGGAACTTTTTTTTTTTTTTTTTTTTTTTTTTGGTGTGTGTGTGTGTGTGTGCCTGTGTTGTCCTTTGAAAGATTTTCTGAAAACATTTTTTGAAAGATTCAGCGTATGTGTATAGGTTTACGATGTATACCATGGATGTACACAGCTAACATCTGCACACACTCAAAGCTGGTAAAAAAGCAATGTGTCCAGGATAGCATGGCACCATGCCTGCAACAGCTGAGACCAGATGCAGTACCATACTATTATTGTATGGACAATATTTTAAACTCCAAGTGCTATCAGGTTGAAATAATATGTGTCTGCTATATAGAGCAAAAATATGCTTTTTGTTACACAGAAATCATACTAGATATGCTACTACATATCCCTACTGCATTTTTTTCCATTTGTAATAATACCTATTAGTTAGATTATGACTTAAAATTAATTTAAAACTTGGGGCCTTTTAAGAATTTTAACATCTGTGCCAGTCTTTATTTTGTCCCAAATGATCATAGGAATTGAATAAAACAGATGTTTAGACTTTCTGTCATTATCATGCATTGAAATTTTGTGCATAAGCTATATTTGAGGAAATTAAGTTGTAATTTAGTTTCCCTCTGATTGCTATGATTACATAAACTATAGACAGGTCAGGCTAACAGCACATGTAACTCATCGGTGTGACTACTGTGACAACAGACGTAGTAGCTAGTCACCCCTATCCTCTTTTAAAACAAATTTGCATGCAGTAATTCAATTTGCTTTAATGACTGAGAGCTATTAATGTGACAAGAATTCTGATTTGTAGGTTTTTCATTCAACTGTTGCTGCTTTTTAAAGGTTTGTGGCCAATTGCTTTTTGGGCACTTGGGCATGAATAACATTTTGCAGCCCTGTTGCCTTGTCAATACTGTTTAAATTAGTCAGCATCAGAGAAGAGACTGAAACAGGAGCACAGGGGAAATCTTTGAATGCAAGAAATGATAATAATGAGATATATTACAACTGTCTTTGCAGTCCTTATAAGCCACAGATTACACTACAAGCCTGGTGAGATAATATGGGGACAATGAAAACACAAAATCAGATTAGGCCCACTTTGAACTACAAACACTGAAATAAACTGGTGGCCTTTTTGTTGCCAGTATCATAGGAATTATTTAAGTGAGCACTTCCATAAAAAGTTTGTTTTTCTTTAAAGTTCATTAGGTTGGCATAATCACAACAGCTCCCCCATTGAATTAGCAATGTTCATTTCCATTCTAAATCAAATTTTCATCAAATTTTGCTTCGCAAATGACATAGAATAACTCAGTTCATTTGGATTCTTCATGTTACATGATACATTGCTATGTGGGCTTTTCAATATATGCTTATTTTGTATATGCATTTATTATACATTATGTGTAGCCATTTATATTACACATATGTGACTCCGTATTCAATATTTATACATTAGGTGAATTCAATCTGTGGACGAAACAATTAAGACTTTATTTTTATTCATTGTATATATTTTCTCTGAGGGAAATGTTACATTTAATTACATTCTGAGAATTTAGACTCAATGAAGTAGTTATCTGGGAGACTCAAGTGAAAAGGCTGATGCTTATATAGTTGCTACTGTTTGATAGTCCAGATGATACTATTCATTATTATTAATCATCTATATAGTACCATGAACATAAGTTCCACTGTATGAAAGACTAGTTTTCTGTGCTGTGGAGATCATAATAACAAGCTACATAAACAAAACAAAGACAAAACAGGATGTGCATGGAAAGCTGTGGAGAGAATAGTAATAAGAAAAATACAGGAAGGATTGCCTACAAAATGAGTACTCTGAAAGGGTTTGAAGGAAGAAAGGTATATGGTCTATTCACAGGGCTGCCAGAGACCTCTTTGGTCACTTCCCTGCAGACAAATCAAACGTAAAATCACTTTCATATACTCTCCAAGTTCTATCTTTAAAGCATTTGGGGGTGAATTGTCCTCAGTACCTGTGACTGGCTGACCCAGAACTGTGCCCTGAGATTTAGAACCTGTCTTCTCATTCCAACTTCAGCTTCCTCCCAGCCAGCTTATAGCCACTTGTTCCCATGCCAGGCTGATCCTTTATGTTAAAAAAATAGTTCACTCTTACATGTTTGCCCCCACTCATATACAGTAACAATATCTTCCCTTAGGTTTCATTTTGCTGGATTAATCTCTGAAAGTCTTTTTTTTTTTTTCTGAGAGATATGCTCTTCGTTCCTCTGCAAGACCCTACAACCCTTCTCTGCAGCTGTTATGATTTCAATTCATCTTTAGTTAATATGTTGACCAAAATGGAACGTGATATTAGAGATGAAATCTCACTGGGGCCTTTAAAATGACGGAGAGGTTTCACTGTGTCAGTTTAGCTCCTGAGAGCACCTCTCCTGATACATCATAGAACCACCATAGAATTTTCACAGTCATTCCTCTGTGATAGGAGATAGCCGCTCTGCAATCCTGTCATTAGCTACTATAACCACTCATTTCCTAGTGGCAATATCTCCTAGAGGAAATTCTTATTGTTACACTGTGTATCGGGACACCAACAAGTGGATAAAATCAGCCTATAAGAATGCTGTCATCTGTCTGTGATGCTATAGCCCCCCACAAAGCACTCAGATCGGACTGATGGCTCTACATACTGCACACATCTACTGCATGAAGATGGAAGAGTGTTACTTTGTCTAAAAGCATCATCATCAACGGACGGAAGGAGCTCAGAGTTAAACAAAAGAATAATTGAATGCAAATTTCTGTTATCATGACACTGATCTATTTTTTCCTGACTTTTTAGTAATGAGTTTTCATTGCTTGCTGGAGTCCAAGCATTTCTTCCACCAACATGAATCCTTCCTTTTTATTACAGGTTTGGGTATTTCTTTGTTTCATTCTTAAGGAAGCATTTATTTCCTCCATTGGGTCTCCATCTCTTCTTTACAATTTTCTTCCTATAGCTAGGGATATATATTTGAGAAAACTGTTTCTTAAAGAAATAGGCTCTTAGGCGCTTCCTTTCAATAATAAATTCCCTCAGTGTATCTAGTCATCTTTGAATCTTAGTTACTGATATGCTGCTCTGAGTCTTTCATTTGATTTGCACTCAAATCCAAATTTTAGAGTGGGTACTTTTAGCAGTCAGTGCTTTATCACATTAAAATTTCTATTAGATTTTTACACTAGTTCCTTCCACTGTTGGTTTTCTTAGATTTTAAGCCTACTATTTCAACTAGCTCTGCTGCCTCATTTAAGGATATTTTGCTCCTATACTCCCTCACACACTTAAATGCAACACTTCTCTGCTCTTCACAGCACAGGATCCCTAACAGTCTTTGTAAGCTATGAACTACAGCTACACTGTCCTTACTATAATGCAACCAAGTCTTTGAGTCTTACCTTTGCTACAGAAGAAACAGGAAGAGACCAAGGAGAGCAAAGGAATATAAAATGTTCAGCATGGTTACAAGTCCGTACATCAAGCTGATGTCAATGCTGTCACTTACAAGAAATAAAGAGATGAAACAAGATTGAGAGGGAAATTTTGTAAGGCTGAACATCTAAGAAAACTTCTAGAGACAAAAAATTGAAAACAACTTGAGTATTCCATGCGAATGTGGTTCTTCCACATGAAAGTAATAATTCAAACTGTCATAAGTAAAATGATATGTAGCAAGACTGTTTATGTCTGCCAGTGATCATTACTTCAGCAGCTTGTTTAGAACGTCCTTATATACACGTCTAAGCATTGCTTACATGTGCAAATACGGAATCTGTCCATAAACAGATCATTAACCCTCTAATGAGATTTAGGCAGAACATTGTAGGAAGTCATCCCAACCAGCCTTGCAGTGATAGGCCACATCTACACTTCTAGTTATCCAGCTGCATTTCTGCTGTATCAGAGCATTTTTTAAACGTTAATGAACTTACTTTCTGTTACTTCACTGTAAAGCCTCTCAAGTACCAGTCCAGTGCATTAACCACAGTCTTCTATACATCAGGTTAGATTTTGAAGAGCTCTTTCAAGTCTTTGCTTATAATTAAAATGGGTAATTTAAAAGACATAAAAATATCAGTTAATTTAAATATTTGATTATTTGCTATCTTGCTTCAGTTAATGTCAAAAATAGAATCAACAAATTCCTGAAAGAACTATTATAATTTTATTCATCATTTGATCAAAAAGGTTCCTGACATGCTATGTTTACAGTGTTCAGCACTGTTGTTAGATGCACACACTGATTTTAAGGGTCAGCCTTTGCTATTAGGTTTATCTGTCTGTGCCTTCCACTTTGCCACCCAAGGCTTGTATCTTTCAGAGATTTCTAAAAAGCTGTCTTTGATACCTGTGTAGTAGTATGTGTTAAATTTCTGTGTTGCACACAGAACAGTATTAAATACTGCCTCCAAAAAAAGGCTTATTTATTTATTTATTTATTTTTTTGTACAACTGTGAAATATATGGAAGAGCATTTATTTTCCTTATCAAAAATATACATATGTATCTATATATGTCATGGTTTTAGCTATTATAGAGTTAATTTTATTTGTAGAGGTTTGTATGATGCTTAGTTTGGGATTTTTGATGTTAGCACACCAAAGTTTTTAATTGTTGCAGAGCAGGGCTTACACAGAGTCAAGGACTTTTCTGTTTCTCATGCTGCCCTGACAGCAAGGAGGCTGGGGTTGCAAAAGAAGCTTGCAGGGGACACAGCCAGGACAGGTGACCCAGGCTGACCAAATGGATATCCCAAACCATATCATGGCATGCTCAGCAATAAAAGCTGGGATAAATAAGGAGTTAGTGGGGGACATTCATAGTGATGGTATTTGTCTTCCCAAGAAATCATTATGAGCCCTGCTTTCCTGGAAGTGGCTGAACACCTTCCTGCAAATGGAAGCAAGAAGTAGCCAATGAATTCCTTATTTTGCTTTGCTTGTACACATGGCTTTGCTTTACATAATAAACTGTCTTTATCTCAACCCATGAGTTCTTGCACACCTTTCTGATTATCACCCCCATCCATGTGGGGAGACTGAACAAGTGGCTATGTGGTGTTTAGCTGCCTGCTGGGATTAAATCACAGCACTATATGCACTTACTTTCATATCTAGATCGTGCTGCCACAACTCCAAATAGTGAAGAAATTCAATTAGGCCTTCCTCTAAGGATTATCCAAGGGATACTACTAGGGAACATGCTCCATGCAGAATGCATTAGTTTATCAATTCTTGATTCTCTTTAAGGGAAGAGATTTCTTTTAGGGGATTTGGAAAGACAAACTCAGTGTTTAGGCCAATGTATATGGATATTTGGGCTTCTTTTAATCTGTTTTTTGTTTTTTGTTTTTTGTTTTTTTTTTTTTTTTTTTTACCTTGTCATGGATATGTCTTTAGAAAGTAGCTTGTGTTTGATCCTTACTAAGAAAAGCAGTGGATAAAATATAGCCTAAATATAGCCTAAATATAGCCTAAACTTCCCTAAACATTATGAACTTTCCATTTCCACTATCTCTTGTAAACCAAAGCAGCTTGCAATACAATTAGAGAGATGAAGGCCATTATAGAAGATATCAAGCTGTATACATGTATCAGCTTGACACTATTTCTACTTATTTTCTTTACAACAGTCCTGCACCTGTTCATAGATAGCATGATGCAAAAATGACTGTTTTCTTGAATGTTTTTCCCTAAAGAGATCCATAATGCTCAGACCTCATTTTTGTTTGAAGCAGTTACCATCGAATCAATTCCATCTCCATTGTTACTGATTTTCTTGTTGCATCTTCAGATCCAATTAAACCAATCATGCCTTTTCAATTAAGTACAATTACCTTAATTAGATGAGAATAACAACAAAGAAAAAAAAAAAAAAGAAAAAAATCTTCCAAAGTTAATCAAGTTAGCATCTCCTTATTTACAGACCTCTACATGTTTCAGTCCAGCACAACTTCAGCACAAACTGACCTCTTAAGAACTTTAAGAGAACAGTCAGCCCAGTTTGGAGAAAGAAATCATGTAGCTTCTATAACACTTAAAATTGAAACAGTATCTGACAGGTAAATGTAAAGCAGGAAACTTTTCCAGACAAGTACCAACTCCAGAGCTGAGTTCTAGTCTCTGGAATCTGCTATTTATCCCTCTGTCATATTCAGGAAGATACTTTGTACCATTTTAGGTTCAGGTTAAAGTTATTGAATCATTTACAAATATGAAAATAAAGCTTATTTCAAATGAAAGGAAAAAAAAAATAAAAATCTCAATAGCAGACTGAGAGTCTGTAAGTAGTACAGACAAAGTACTGTAGTCCTAGATTCACCTTAAGTTTCTATTCTAGTTAGACTCAAACCCTTCCAGCTCTTCGACATTTTGTCCATGATAATAGCTTACTTCACACATTTTTTCTGTCAGCCCCACTCTGTGAACTGCCACTTCCTTACCACTTTTTATTTTTCCTTCTAGAGCATGCATGGCTTTATCCCATGCATGCTGTAGAAGGAACTTTATATCCCAGCATTCTTTGCTGTAAACTACTGCAATCTTTTCAGCTGTTTTGTTGTTGTTGTTGTTGTTGTTTTGTTTGTTTGTTTTGTTTTGTTTTGTTTTTTCTTTCTAAGTATTCAAAGCACAATTTTGGCTAATTTTGACAGCCACTTCCCATGGAATATATATTTTTTCTTCTACTGAGTTGCCTGGAAAAATGACTTCCAAAACCTCTTCCAACGTTCTTCCACCTCTTCCATCCACTGTGGATAACAACTGTGTTTTCATAGTTAGCAGTAGCAGTAGCAGTAGTAGTACAAACAGACTAAAAATTATATTTATTGGAGAAAATGAATCCATTGTGCAAAATATAATTTTTCTTCCCAATATAAGATTTCATTCTCATCAGATCAAAATAATAACAAGGCATTTTAAGCAAATAAAAGAATAATAACATTAAAACACATATCACAAGTACACACACACACACAAATGACTTTTTAATAAGATGTTTTCCCAAAAAAAAAAAAAAAAAAGAAAAGAAAAAAAAAAGTATTTATGTGTATATACTATGTATAGAGAGAAAAATGAGCCATGCCCTTGTTTTCCAAAAGAAATTACCAGCTATGACCAATGATAACTACAAAATATACTATGATCCTTAAGGGTCCCTTCCAACTCAGGATATTCTATGATTCTATGATTCTACTATGGTCATAAAGACAGTGCAAGAATTTACACCAGAGAAAAAATAAATATAAAATTAGATTTTAGATTTTCTAGTCCCTCTCTTAGTAGATCTGTATTGAAACTGAGGTGAAGATAAAATTCTTTATATAAAATTTTACGATTGAGCAGACACTTCTCTTCAGTTTCAGATGGCAGTTAGATGAGTAAATTTATATGAAAAAGAAAACTTCTTTGATGATGATGAAAATGACTTAGAAGAAAGAAACTGAGAAGAAAGAAACCAAGATAATAGAAACAGATGAGTACAGCTAATAAAAAGGGAAAGATTCACTGTCTTCCTTTAAAAGATATGCAGTCTATTTTAAATGAGAAAACTGGATTATCAGAGCAAGTCAAACAACTCTAATACTGAAGCTAGCATGCTGGAAAAAATAAGAAAAAATAATATGTCTGGGTGTTCATTTCTGTTTTGGAGCACTAGTGCTGCTTGGGAATAAAGTCTCTATTCACCAGCTATGAATTGATCCATTTTGTAGGACAGTACTGGAGTATATGAACATTTTCAGTGGATATTAAACTGGAAATTCTGCTTCAGGAGTACCTCAAATTCTTTCAAACATTTTATGGAAACATGTATCCAAAATAACAGTTGGTTGCCTACACACTGTACACACAGTGGGGATGTTCAGTTCATGACACTAATCCAAACCTAAAATGAAGTACAACCCCAAAGTAAAATATGGAGTAGACGGGTCACAGCACCAACCAATTCAATATATGGATCAAGTCAGATGAAGTAGATCACTATCTAGCAGAAACATAGCTCAAGTTCTGGAGTATTTGGAATGATTAATTGGATATGAGATTGTCTCTCCCACTATAAACTGAATTAAAAAATAAATTTAAAAAAATGGGAGTAACATGAAATGTCATCCAAGGTGAAACTAATACATTATACCTGTAACATATATTTATGTGGAAACAGTAGTGCATACTGACATTTGTGCATATCCATAGCCTTGTAGACTATGTAATTCTTATGCATGGCTTTTGTCTCCTTTTTTTCCTAGAGAGCAGAGAATTCTGTTGCTGGCACTGAAGTTGTCTGAAGTCAGACCAACAATATTTGCCAACATCTTTTCACACAGGATCATGTCCTTACAGCATGTCCCATGGCCAAAATTGGGCAAATTGACAAAATATAGCACAGTTTATAGCATAATAAATCTGCAGAATTTTCAAAAGATTATTTTATTATAACATCTCAACTAATGTGTTATGTGTATAATTTCCCTCAGTCAAATATCATTCTTGACAAAAAAGTGGATGCAAGATTGACAACATATGGATGGCCTTATGAACACTAAAAAGTAGAGAGAAAGCCTGTAAAAAATGCATTCTGCATTGCTGAGATATTTCCTTCTTTCATGTTTGTCGAGAAGTTTTATATGCCTTAAACTCCTTTCATTTTCAGCATTCATAGCTCACTACTAATTTATAGCAATTTACACCAAGTATTATTTTTTTTATAACTCAAATTAAATACAGTTATATTCAGGAATTTCTTCCATATTAGTGTATGCTTTACTTGTAGGATGGCAGGAAGAAGATAACAATAAGTCCCTAACCCAATTTTAAACAATTTGATGCAATTTCAAGAAGTCTAATCTTCGTAACTTTCTCAGGACCAGCTTATTGGTATTACTTTTGTGCACTTATAATTCAGTGCAGGAAGAAACAATTAACTTTCAGCCAGTTTTTCACTTTTCTGTGTATCTAGAACTCTATACATGCATGGCTACAAACTGAAGTGGTAACTTATTATTCCCACAGAGTAAATACGCATCAAAAGAATATATGAAAAAGAGAAGAGAAGAGAAGAGAAGAGAGGAGAAGAGAAGAGAAGAGAAGAGAAGAGAAGAGAAGAGAAGAGAAGAGAAGAGAAGAGAAGAGAAGAGAAGAGAAGAGAAGAGAAGAGAAGAGAAGAGAAGAGAAGAGAAGAGAAGAGAAGAGAAGAGAAGAGAAGAGAAGAGAAGAGAAGAGAAGAGAAGAGAAGAGAAGAAGAGAAGAGAAGAGAAGAGAAGAGAAGAAAAAAAGAACATTCATTTGCACATCTTTAGTAAAGGAAAGGATTTCTAGATACTTTCTAACCTACAAGAACAGATGCTAACAACAATTTCTTTTGCAAATGTTAATTTTCTTTAGCTTTTCCTCAGCTCAGGATATTCTGTTAACCATTACAATGAAGAATAAATAGTACTGGTTAAAGTTGCTGTAAAATCATTGTGGTTTAACACTGATAGGAAACTAAGTACCACACCCACCTCTTCCCCCACCTCTAGACACCAGGATAGGGGAAGCAGAGGGTAGGAGGGTGGGAAATGAGATGGAGGAGGAAAAAGGGAAAAAAAATAAAAATCAGAGTAGTTTATTGACAGGAAAAGCAAAGGTTGTATGAAGTAGAAAGAGAAAATAATTACTCTCTACTTCCTATCAGCAAGTGATGTTTAGCTACTTCTTGGGAAGCAGGGCCTCAGTATGTGTAGCAGATGCTCCAAAATACAAATGCTTTCATAATGAGAGTCCTTCTGACTCCTTCTCCCCAAACTCACCTCCCCACCCCCACCAAATTTTTGTTTATATTGGATGAAAGGCCATTGGAAACTAAGCTGAGACTTCCACATGTATTTCAACAGCAACCAAACTTCATTTTCATTGTTTCATCAGAGTAATGGTGCACTGCAAGTGTTCAATCTATAACATTTCCCTTTGTGTCTTATAAGATATAGCTCCTGATGGTGATATGTGGAAGTGTAAAATATATCTTACACCACCAAAAGCTGACTAAAGAAATTTGATCTATGACATACCTCAAACCTCTGTGCTTATCTGAGAGCATCATGGAGCTGTAGAAGTGAACTTGCTTTTTCAAGTTTCTTTACAGCCTCTGAAAAAAAAGGCAAGTACCAAGTCTGTTTACTTGTTTGTTTGTTTGTTTTTGTTCATTTGTTTGTTTCCAAATACATTGCTTCCACAGCACTATTTTGGGATACTGCATGCCTTGTGTTACATTAATTGAACCTAGTTAAAATCTACTGAAGGAGTTCGGAATCAGACTTTTTCTTCTAATACTCAGTAAGCAACAGTATAAAATCCCCTGACCTACAAATGCCACTTTCATAGCATCTATCTAAATTCCTAGACTAGCAGGCACTATAGAACAAGTGTTTACTCCCCAGGTGCTCAATCACCCAGAGCTCATTCTGAGTGTAGAGGTCTCAAACCTTAATCTATTTTGTGTGTGTGTGCATGTGTGTCTATCGAAAGTGAGGAGCCCAAATGGTGATGCAAGCATTCAGAAAAAAGTAAAAAATAAAGATAAAAATAAAAATTATTAATTATTATTATTATTAATTTATTATAATAATAATTATTTATTAATTATAATATAAATTATATATTATATTATTAAATATTATCATATAATTTAATAATAATAATAATAATAATAATAATAATAATAATAATAATAATAATAATAGAAACCCAAGGCAATGAAAAAAACTTACCTACAAGATAGTACTACACAAAGACGAGTGAAATCAAGAAAGCCAAGATCCAAATAATGCAGGAATACATCTAAAATGTTTGGTGTAAAATAATTAGGTTGCCTATACAATCCAAGGTGAAATTTTACATAGCCACTTAAGCTAACAGGAACAGAAAGCTCAATGAAGAGGCTGGCACTATGATTTCAAACCAGAACATAGACATATATATGCAAACACACATTACCTCAAAGCTATTTAGCAGCATGGCTTCTCATCAGCAACACAGAAATCACAATAGTACTTCTCAAACTCTTGTATGTGCTTTCATAGGCATCAAAGGTACATATTTCTGTCAAGACAGAATCAGTAACTGAGATCTAGGAGAATTAGTTCCTCAAACACATAAAACAATGAGGTAATTCTGATTGGTCAAAATTAATACCCACCTTTCCACTCCGTCTTAGCTATATCTGAAACTAATAGACAAACAAAATGAAACTAACAAACAAACCAAAGAGTAGCAACTAACTCAATGAAAGAAAATGGCCAATGAGATCAGTAATTCTAGTTTTCAGCTCAAACATTGGTCTCTGAAACTGCCCCTGACTAAGTAGGTTTAATAATTCTAACATCCACTGTTTCTTTTCCTTTCCCCGTGTAGATGGAACACATGTACTGTTTTCCTCCAAGGACATACATATCATAGTTTCCATGGCACAGTTTGTTTAAAGTATAAAATGCATTTGGCAACACTTCAAACAGCATGTCATGCATTTCATCTTTCAGCCATTCTGAAAAATGAAGTGCATGAGGTCGGGTAATGATGAGGATGTTTTTGTATATCATTCATTTAGGTGAAAACTGAAGAGGTGAAATCAAATATATAGAGATTAGGGAATGCTGCAGTGGTTAGAAAGACAATCAGAAAGACAAAATGTCACACCTCAGACCCATTTTTGGGTCATTTAGAGATCAAAACATGGCCCACTGGAAGATAAAATAGATAATAAACCAAAGCATTTTGACTAGTTTTGACTGGTTTGCAATTGCTACAGATTCAAAATAAAATTTTCATTGTATTCACTTTCCTTTTGATTCCACATTTTTTTTCTTAGTGTCTGCTGTTTAATGCAGGCTGTGTGCCAAAATCATCTTAGAAAGTCTGCTATGCCAGATGTCACCCTTTTGCCCTTTTGCTCCGTCTGCAGATTTTCTTTTAACAGCATTAGAAGCTAAGTTAGTGAGCACATATTTTCCAGTAAAAGAGGCATTATGAATAACACCTTTTGTGTTTCTGAATAACACCCACAAAGTGCAGAACACATTACATATCAGCTACATCAACTATGTCTTCAAAAAAATATATTCTTAACCCTTAGCTACATGGATATCATATGCTTTCATTCTTTTAAATATATTTAGCAGCTACAAGGGAAACTAATAGGAAGGGTTAATAAAACCCTACAAAGATGGATTTTGCAACATTAATTTGTCCTGTATAGGGTAAAGATGAACTATTTCATTTTAAATGCTTCTTGTAAATTTGAGCTACTAGTATGTGAGAGATCTACTCTTATTTCTAAAAGAGAAAACTCTTCCTGTCTGAATTCTTCGTGTAGGAATAGAATTTATTTTCTACAGTCTGATTTCTTAAGCTATGAATTTCTAGAAATCAGAAGTGCTCCTTGCATTTCAAATTATAAGCATGAATAAATATATAGTATTTTTCTTAAATAAAAATAAAGCACATATAAACTAATTTTGTCAGGACTCTCTCCTTCTCCAAGTGCTTCTCCAAGGCAATAATCAAATGTTTAATATTTTTAAATAGTTTCTTTCTCTGTTTGTAAAAGATAAAATTTCAAAAGTGTGTTTTAAATTAAAATAAATGAATAAATAAAATCTTTATATGTTACTGTACATCTGGCTCCAGCATAGACCCAAATTCACATGGTTTGGCCACTGCACATGACTATTATGTGTTGTTAAGAGGAAACTTTTGGGGCTTCTGTTGCTTTTTTTTTTTTTTTTTTAATCAATTTGGGGAGATATTGACTGCCATGTTTCACTTTTTCTTTAGGATAAATCATGCAAAAAAACAACATGAAATGGAACAAAACCAAACCAAACCACCAACAACAAAAATAAAAAATAACACCTAATACAAAAATTGGCTCACTAGGATGTAGGGAGTGTAATTTGAATAAAATATTGAAAACATCAGAAAAATTAAACTGACCAGTAACTCTGCTATTGTTCCTACCACGTCATGGATTCAGTGGTCTGAGCTGTGTCCAGACTCCCTTTTTACTCAGTGGGGAGAAATGGGCACTTTAAAGGTATGTATTATCTTAGCTTAAAGTCTCACTACAGAGCAAAACAATTATCCATATAGATGCTTATGTGTATTGACTAAAATGAAACCTACACTGGCTAGCACATATGTAGACATCTACATGGCAATATCCAGAGCTAAATGTGAAAATGTTTATTCCTGCCCTGGGACTCCCATAAACAAAGGAAAACAAATCAGCACCCACGGTGATGCATTCACCAATATAAAAATTGAGGTGCCAAGGAAAATGTACTGCTGGGTAAATTAGGACACCACAGGGTTAAGAATGGTTCAGCTCATGTAAATTTAAGTGCTGCTCATGTAAATGCTGAAAACAACAAATCAGCATCTCTTCCTCTTTATGGAAACAAAATCTATTACCCTTCATTGACATAAAAAGATGACTACACTGACTAATTTCAGATTGAAACATCTATAGTGCAGGTGTCTATAGGTACAATGAATGTTGTTCAAGTTGATGTTCAAGTTAAACACAATGAACTACCACAGAAAATCTTTCCATATTGACAACAGCAGGAGCCTGAACAACTAGTGTAGACAAGGGGAATAAAGAAAAGTGCAAGGATTCCCTCTCTGCATTTCCCAGAAGCTAGCCTACTTGTGTTTTTTTCACAACATTCTTCTTGAGAAACGGAATGCTAAAATAGGTCACCTAATATTATCTAGAGCCAGTATTTATAACTTTAATAGCAAAAGTTGTGTTTAACGTTCTATGGCATTTTCCATAGATACTTACATATCAACACTCAGTGATCAAATTCATTTAAAATCAAGTATAAGATGTGTCAAAAAGATTCATCATTTATACAATAACGGTAACATAATTCTTACTGAATAATAAAATGTGTGTTTTTCACCTCTTTAATGAAATGAGACACAATGTAGGATGGACCCAGTACAGAACACAAGACCATCCAGAATGTACCTGAAAGGTTTCCACATAGGCATGTAAAACTCTCATTTTGTTATTTCTGTTATTTTGATTTGATTTGATTTTTTAATATTACATTTGGACAGATATAAGAAAACAATGACATATAGAGTAGATATGTAAAAATACGTAATTTACATGATGTTTGAAAACTGGGCCTTCTTCGTGGAAGTAAAGCTAAATTTAAGTTCTAAATAAATAGAATGTTGATGTATTTACATAAAACAAACGGGTATATTATTGATGAAATTATTTTCAAAATAATCTCTTTTCTACATCTATCTATGACAAAAATTATCCAGACATAAATGTGTAGAAGAGCTAACATAAATTCAAATTTTTATAAATATATAATTAGCACTCTTTTTCATGGTTATATGTACCTTTCCTTATTTTTATATTGTTCAAAAATGTGAAAAGTTTTTGAAGGTTTTCAGTGAACTCTGCTTTGAAAGTAGATGTGATAATTAGCTCTTGGGATTCTTGTTTTGAAACATGAAAAACAATTTAATAGAGCAACAAGTAGTTGAAAATATTTTTTGAAAGGTCAAATCACTTTTGTGCCCACTTTGTCTTTCTTTTTGTAAGTATATCCTAGAAAATGAAATACAGTAGAACACTACCTTGCTAAGAATAAATGTCAAAGTCATATCTAAAAGAAGAACACCAAACTTTTCACTGAAGGCCAGCTGCCAAAATGCAAATGACCAGCTACAAGGAAATATTAGACAATTCCTTTTAAAAGTAACAAGACAAATATGATCGTAAAGGTCAATGCCACATGGAATGCTCATTGATTTAAACTGATGTATGTTATATGGTAGGGTACAAAATCTTGATTTTAATCTTCATGAATAGGAAAATTTTCTCTTTTTCCACTTCTAGTATTATTTATTTCTTATAATACTTGCTAGGCTTTGCTAGTGCTTTGTTTTCTGTAAACCTATCATATTAGATGTCACAGATATATAATGCTGGTCAGCTGCCAGAATGTAAATTCACATCTACAAAGAAATATCGGACAAATTCTTCTTCCCTTGTAATTTTGCAATATCACTATTGAACAATGTTGAATATTTGTCTGTCCGTTAAATCTCAGGTCATTATTCTACAGAAAGGTTGTTTTCTATATTGTCCTTTGCACATCATCTTCTCCTTCGGGACTTTTTCTATATCAGTTGTAAGTAAAAACATATTCTTAAATCAGGTAAAGGATTAAGACTTTAAAACTTAACTGAGACATATTCACATGAAGTCATGCAGCCAATTATTCCACGTTTCTGTAATGTGCCTGAAAACTTATTCAATAATTATTTTTTAGGAACATTTAAATGTCTTTAATTTTTTTTTTTTATTATTTTAAATCTCTTTGTCTTACTGTAAGTAAATCTAGCACAGGTGTTTTTATTTTGTCTTGTTTTTAAAAGCATCTGTGATAAGAAATTCCTACTAATACAGATGACCACACTAAACTTCCAAATACAGAGTAGCATCCTTATGAGGCCTATTTTATATCATTTCAAGTTACTGTTGGTGTCTGTCAAACATCTTCAATTTAACAGTCAGTTAGAAGTTCTTACTACTGTCCTGTTCATACAAAAGAAAAAGTCTGAATATTTGCATCATTCTACTGTTTAGGAATTGATGTTATATTTTTTTAATTTGCTGTTTTAGTTACTAAAAATAAACTTCTGAAATTCTACTAAAATTCTGAATTCCTCTTTTAGTCACCTGAGGTGTAGGTGTATTTCAAAGGAGGCTCATCTAAGAGCTTATTTAAGGTGGAATATGGCTCATCTAAGAGTTTATTTCAAGAACATACTCTTATTGTGCCTACTAAATAATGGCATATTCTTTATTCATTTTTTACTTATTATTATTATGCTATCAACTTTGTTTACTGTATTAGTAATTTTCCGTCAAAAATATTGTTCCAATTTTGTCAAACCATTTCTGAAATTTAATTAGACTTTTGCCTCTCTAATAGAAAAGCACAAATAGAAAATAAAATTAGAATTAATAATATTTTATTGTGTATTAAAATTATCATTAATAAAATCTGCAGCAGTTGTGCAGAGAAAAAGAACTGGGTGCCTTGGGAGATTTGAAGAAAAAATATATATACATATATACACACATATTAGAATATTTCACTAGTTGGCATCTTGTTTAATATACAGCTCTAGTACATTCAATTTACAGTATAAAGTTTCACATTACGATATGTTCAGTTATATACAAAATTTTAAAATAATCTCTAAATTGACTCAAGGCAATAGAAATAATTAGAAGAGAGAAAACAGCATGCAATATGTATCTAACATTGTTTTACCAGGGAAACAGAATGGTGTTACTCAGACATTGCACATATACACAAACATGTATTTAGACGCACACAGCTGAAAGATACCACAAATATTTCTCCAAATAAAATAACAGCAGAAATTAAGGACTTGTCATCATGTTGTTCTAGGTTTATTTATTTTGTTGTTTGTTTGTTTGTTAGTTTTTGGTGGTGGTGGTAGGTTTGGGCTTTTTTGTTTGTTTATTTGCTGCTTGTTTCTTGTTTTGCCAAAGCTACAGGTGCAACATTTAGGCTGATGTTTGTCAGAGATCCAACATCACTATATGAGTTTTTTGAGCTTAAACTGTATGAGATGTCAGACAGTGTCACAGAAGCAATTAGAACACAAGCCATCAGGGCACTGGCTGATTGTCAGTCTAAAAATATGATAATCTCACTCCATAAGGAAAAGTTCTAAAGCTTCAATAATGTTAGTAAAAACTCATAACTGTCAAACAGAGTGAAAAGCCAAATGTGTTTCTTTTGCATTCAAAGACACGATTTGTTTTCTACATTATTTTATTTTCCTTTTGTTTTCCTTTTTGCTATTGTTTTTTCTGTCCTTTATAGCAATATATTGGTGAAATGTGTGGTGTCTAATGGGAAAGTAAATACAAATAGAAGATACCTCTCCTAAAGTGAATATGAACTAAAAAATTGTACTTAGATTTAACTCCTTTTCCTAAAATTCTCTCAGGAAGGATGATTAGCAGAATGCTAAAAATTAGGTTTAACATCTCAAAAGGAAATATTCACTAATCAAGTTTAGGACATCTACCAAAGTCTCAATTTCCAGTCCATTCTCCCATAATATATACATTCATTTGTCTAAAACAATGCAAAGAAACAAATAGTACCTCAATTCTACAAATAGAAATATTCTTGCAAACAAATAATAATCCTGAATTTGTTTCTTTAATCTTGTATTTAATTACTTTAATCTTGTATTCCGTTAATTTTGGGATTTCAGAATGTATTAAATACTGAAGAATTGTCACTCTGACATGTATTATATTTATGTTGTTACTGAAGAAATCACATTATGGAAAGATATAATCATATCACTGACTTTTGACATCAGGGGCATCCTCAAACTCCCTGCCTAATTTTGATGATACCTACATATTTGTTTAAAAATTCCCAAAGAAGTTTTTATGTCCTGCAACTGAACTCTACTGACCTGCTCAGTCTTAGTCTTCTGCCTAACTGTGGATGGGATAGAAAAAGGTTTTCATTTATTCATGTCACTGCCTCTCCCAGCTTCTCCCATCAGAAAACTTAGCTGGAAAAGGCAGCCTTGGCAGTAGTGCTTATTTCACTCCATCCCTACTTAATCCATGAGTTTAGAGGCTATGACACATCAGGAATATTGGCAAATCAGTCCTGTCAAAAGGAATTTGAAACCTCATGCCAGGGAATGACCTCATAAGCAACTGTGTGACCTGCATTGAAGGACTCTCCATATGTCTTTCCTGTTGTGACTGTCCCATTTTGCAAGAATGATACAAATATTTATTCATTAAAATACAATGAGAAATCATGAAATAATTATTTCATAGCTTGGTGGTGACTCAAAAGAGAAACTATTTCAAGTGGGGCCCTGAATAACAACAGGCCTTTGAAAAGATCAAACAAGAAATGTGCAGTAGCCTTTTAAGTCACAGGAGATATTAACAGAAATTTCAAGAGCTACTTTCAATATAGGACCATTTAAAATAACATGGCTCCATCTTCATTGGATCCTCCCTTCAGTTATTTATACATATCAATAAGATCTCCCTTGAGCCTTCTCTTCTCCAAGCAGAACAGGCCCAGAAGGCAAGGGCCTAAGAATCCTCTGAAAAAGGTTACAGCTGGCTTTCCTGCCTTTCACTTTGCCATTTGATTAAATGAGATTTACAGAAGTAGATAACTCTGACTCAAAGCAAACAATGCCATCTTCAAATGCAGATATCATGGCAGAGATTCTTTCTCCTCTTCCCTGGCATCACCAGTGAATTCATCTCCAAACCAACACTGCAGGTTTGCCAAAATGTAATGGTGTGCAGCTGGATTAATTTACCACTGAACGTGGTCTGAAAACAATTTTTGAGCTATGTTATAGCTAAAGGATGAAAAAGCAACAGTATCTATCATGACTGCAGATGTAGAGGTTTTCAGAGAAGTGAATGTCAAGAGTGAGTTAAGAAAATCCAAGATTCCTCACGAGATGCATTGCAGCTATTCAGCTATAACTGTAATATTAGATCAAAGGCAAATTGGAGTCTATCTGCAATGTATTTCAACTACACACTAAAAACAAACAAGGAAGTCAGACCAAGTTTCCTCAGAGCAGATGTATTAACAACTTCATATGCCAAGAATGTGTTCTGGTAGAATCAGATATATTTATGGCCAAAAATGGGTTGTTGCAGCCAGACAATAAGGATCTCACAAAAACCAAAACTTTGGATGACATTTTTGTTGTAATAGAAATAGGGGTCAAGGATGAAGCAGTCCAGAACCACAACAAACTGAAATAACTACTAAGCATTTCCCAGTAACTGTCTGTGTGCTGACAAGCTGAAACAGAGAAGACCTGGTATGGTTATATTGGCACTTAGAGTAACTGAAAGCAGAGACATCAGAATAAATAAATGAAATTCAATAACTTATGGAAATGTTAAATTATTTTTCTACAGTCTACCCATCTGTCATATTAAAAATCATCCAGAAAAAAATCACTATTGAATTCTCTGACTTGCCCTACAGTGAGAAGGCAAGTCAAAGAAAAGTGCTGTGAGCAGACAGTACTTTACAGACCAAAACACATATGCGTTCCAGACAGCAGTTTTTTAGCACAGGAAACAAACTTTATCCATGTGGTACAGTGCTCTGCATCTTTCTGGAAGACCCCAAGCAATCCAAACAGACTTTTCTGTGAAAGTTCTCCATCCATTAAAATAATGCATACTCTAAAATTTGGAATCCAGTACTAAAGGCAGTTGTCACCTACTGCTAGCTTGTTTTTGGATGAGCTGTGAATGCAAGATGGTCCTAAACAGTGACATATGAGCTGACACTGATACAAGCAAACATTCCATACATGCATAAAACAATATACAAGAAGCAAGCCAAAAATCATTCTTCAAGGCCATGAATTCAGTGAACATGTATACTGTGCATGAAGTACAAAGCTATTAGAAACTCTTCATTAGAAAACTCTCCAACCTCATTAAATCACTATCTGGCACTAAAATGACATAATCTTTAAAGAAAAGAATAGCATTCTTGTTGGCAAACACTCTCATTTCTGAAAGGTGGGAACTGATTGAGAAACTTCAGACACATTTTTCAGATGTTTGGCATATACAAAAACAGAAAAACAAAAACAACAACAACAACAAATCTGTAGCCACTATGTATGCATCAAGATTCATCCTGGATGTTTAATATAACTAGAACTCAGGGCAGAAGAAATGAAATCAAGTAGACCTGCAAAGCGAAGGCAGGCCAAAAGGCAGAGCAAAGCCACTGGTGGTAATTCAAACAGTAAGTTTTAGGAAATAACAGCAAGTTGTTTAAGAAATGCTAAGAACTGGTGATCATGCCAGAATGGTCTGCTGATAAAGGCCATGTCCATATGATACCATATTTACTAATATCTTGTACCATCATGTCAGGCAATACTAACACAAGTTACTAAGTAACTACAGATATTGCTAAAATAAGGAAAGATAGCTAAATGAATGCAACTTGGAGGAAGGAGTCCAGGATGGAAGACAGCACAAAGAAATCAGTCTTGTATGCACATAGCCTGAGTGCTAGCTGCAACTTTTACCTCTCTGTAGAAGTTTATTTTATAAATAACATATCCAATTCTAAAACTGTAGTATAAAACATGGGGCAGGACAGAGGTTAACACTGGCTGTCTACTAAGAAAAATAAAGAAAAAATAAAAGGAAAAAAAAAAAAAAGAAAAAAATGAAGAAATTCTGAATGTATTACTATGGATGATATGAACATAAATACAAACTGAAGAATGCTTAACACAGTCTGTTGTTAAGCTAATATTGCAGCATAATAATTATTGCCATTTATTACTATACCACAAAGATACTTATTGTTTCCTGTGGGAATCAGAGAAAGGAACACTGTCATTCCCAGAATGTTGAAATTTTAGAATGTAGGAGGGAAAACAAAACAAAACAAAACAAAAAAAAAAAAAAAAAAACAAACAAAAAAACTACCCCACTTTTATCTTTCTATATTAGCAACACTCATAAGGGAGAATTACATCATCTGTGACCAAAACTCTTACTGTAATCAATGAATGTTCACATATTCCCTGGCATCTGTGCTGTGCAAGTCTCAAGACACTCCCATTTGTTTAAGATAATATGTGTGAAATTACAGTGAGCAGATAGTCATGCTTAAATTTTCCTTTTTAAGCAAGGTTCATTAAGATCGGGAAGAAGAATGCAAAAGTATAAACTTGTGGGTGTTAGACAATAAAAATCATTTGCAGTCTCTCAGAAGCAGCTTGGAAATAACAATTTCTGCAGTACCAATTTATGTCAAATAATCTACCATCCATAAAAGACACAGCACTGAATGCAAACTAATGAGGAATGCTGAATCTGGGGACAATTAAGCCTGTCAACTAAACCTCACACTGCAGACTTGAAAGGTACAATGCTCCCCAAACCAAAGCAAATGCTCTGTGGCCTTTAATGTACTCCCTCCAGATGGATTTGGTCAATTAAGTAGAAGAAATGTTCAAAAGTTTTCACAAATCTTGTTGGTTCCTAGACTGCAGCTTGCCCTGTGAAAGGTTCAAATAGTGACTGCTTGCTACGTGTTCATCAGCTAACGAAGTTCTTTAAAAGAACTCCGAGGCCACTGTAGATAAAACATACTTAAAGCTGTCAGCAATGCCTGAGTATAAAGAACGGAAATGAAGAAAAAGCCATTTCTGAGTATTTTTGAGAAGCCATGATCCAGGATGATGAAATGCTGACCATTAAAGAACCAAGAAAGGCTCGCAAGCTTTGGTTAAAACTTCATGTGATATCTTGATGAATCTTCTATGGATTTTCGTTAGTATACAATTAAGAAACTGTTCTTTTTGAGGAAGCTGTTATTTTCACTAGGTTGCCAGGCTAAGCAGAACACTTACCAGCTCTGTTGTTTTTTTTTGTTTGTTTGTTTGTTTTTGTGACTACTATGTCACAAAATGCTACGTAGTGACTACTATGTTTTTGACTACTAAAAATGTTTAGGAAATTGGAAACAACAAAGTTTCCACTATGAAGATTGTTTCTGAAGTTGTGTACTTGAGATTTTTGAAAATACTGTCATATGTTAGTTTATAATTGCAGAAGTCTAGAAATGACAATCCAGAGGAAATATCTCAAGCCTAAAGTCTGATTCCTTGTTTTCCCTGACCCTTCACAATGTTTCCCATGGGAACGAATGTGATTCGAGTGTGTGGAGCTAAGAGCAGGGAAAGTATTGATTCTCTCTGGCTTTATCTCTTTACAAGAGATCATTCCTTAAGAAGCATTGTATGAAGGAGCATCAAATCATGCCACGCATTTTCAGAAGAAGCCATGGCACATTTTAAAATGAAATCTATAAAGTGGAAAAACAAAGGCAGTCTAACCTACCTTGAGGCTGTTTCCCTCCCAAAAAATTCTATGAGCACTAAAACGGAAAATTTTTGGAACATTGTCATCTGTTCCTTCTTTCTCTTGGCAAGAGTAATAATAAGATGAATAATCAAAGTCTGTCCTTGTCTAAGCCTATGAGTGTCATCGTAGATGGGTACAACTTGAACCTTTCTAACCGTATTAGGCAGAGGAGCAACCTGAGGCAAGCAGATCTGGCTATCCCAGCATGTGCTGAGGGGAAGTTGCAACACTGAAGAAACCAGTTATAATTGCAGAAAGATATGACCTTTCTGGCATGCTGTTTGGGTAACTGACAATGTTAAGTTTGTTCAAACACATTTTCATTTACAGTGTTTTAACCACTTTGCATAATAAAGGAAAAAAAAAATAAAATTGCCTAGTTTCTGGATTGAACCAAGCCTTCCTTCTCTGAGGCATTCTACGGAATCTAAAAATGTCATTCTCATACACAAGATAATATACAAACTGATTTTTACATAGCCTTTTCATTTCTGGGAGTGTAGAATAGCATTTGAAAGCACTTTGAGAAATGCTGTGTGTAAGGTCTTTGGGTTTGATCTTATCAAAGAACACAAATATTCAGAAATAGGCAAAACCACATCACTACTGAGTTTTTCAGTTTATTTTTGTACATTACCGTTAGATTTAAATTATCATGTTCTATAATATAGAAGATACAAAACTCAATGAAAAAAGCATGAAAGGGATTAACTGGCTTGAATCTCGCAGGCTTACATTGTGAAAATTTCTGCCTACTGAGCTCCCAAGCTGAGGAACAGAGTGAGCTGTCTGATGCCCTCAAGCAGGCTTGGCAACAATGGATCCAACATTAGGCTACATAATGTAGATGAGTGGCAGATTCCAAAGCAATGTCTGTGTGCTTGTACTCAAAATAGCATGAAATTACTTCTAAGTATTTCTACCTAATTAAAATTAAATACTTAGAATGCTTAAGTCACTAATATTTGGAGGTCCCTTTAGGAAAGGCATTAGGTGTAGAAAATATGTTATTCTTTATGAGAAAGCTCAAAAAAATATATATATTCTTTCACTGACAGCATTTGCAATTTGTACTTTCACACTGATCTGATACGAAGCTTGATAGCACTGTATTTAGGTGATCTTTGAAATTTTCTTTCCATCTAAAGAATAGAAACAAAAGGATAAGAATTGATATAGGGAAATATTAATACAAGGAAATAGTAAATCTTCGGGAGGTAATAGTATTGACATTCTCCCAACTCTTCACCTTAATCAACCTGAAATGTTTCTTTGAAGTTAACACTATGCAAGCATCCTTCATGTTAAGGTCTAGTCAAATTTATGGAAGTTGAGCTTTCTTAATTCCACAAGAATAAAGTGCCTTTTCTCAAAATTTTAGATACAGCATTACTGTGCAAGCTAGAAAACTTGTTTTTTATTTAGAACCTTGCTAGCATTATTTATGGCATGAAAAATACCATTTGTGGTAAACTAAAAGGTATTAAATAGATTACAAATGTGTTAGTGAAGATGAAACAAAATAACAGAGCTTAGCAAAATGAACATATTCATAATACACATCTTCCACAACAGTTTCCAGAAGGCAGAGAAAATAAATATACTCTAGGGGTCTTACTAAAGACTGATAATAAATAGGTAAATAAAATACGTAAGAATACATTTTCTAGAAGCAATTTCTTCTTGTACTCAGAGGGGGCACTGCATAGTATGATGAAGTGAAGAAAGAGAAATATGACAGCTAGGGAAATAAGCCTCAAGAACATCACATTATTAACATTTATGGCTAGGAAAAACATTTCTAAAAGACAGCTTTACTTAATCAGCTACCAGTGTATCTTTGCTGCACACAACGTTTCCAACAGAATGATGCTTCAGTACAAGTCAGGAAAACATCCTGAGAGTCCTCACAAATAACATTTGCTGACTAGCTCTAATCTTTTTGGTTCCATTCAGAATGAGCTCTCAGAAGCCTTAGGACCAGTGTAAGCACTATTGGGGGTAAAATGGAAAGAGGCAATATGCAAGGGATCTGTTTTAACTGTGTCAAAACTGTTATAGTCTAATCAGGAATATCAGGAATAATTTTATTTTGAGCGCTTCTCTTATTTGCATCTGTCTGATGAAGTGCCCTCTGTTGGTGTTGTTTTAACTCTTCCCCTTTCATACATGCATACATTTACTTTTTACAAAGTATCTGTGACTCTTGTGAAGGGGGTAACCATGCACAGTGATCTTATTAATGTTTAGTTTTATGTTTAATTTTCACTTTCTACTCCTCAAACAACCTCTAACAGCCCTTCATTTTTAACTGACACCTAAGTCAAAGCTAGAATGAGTCTCATTTTGGCCAATTCTAATTGCTATTTTTTAATCCAAATTTCCCATTCATTAGCCGTTTTTAATCCATAGCTATATTTGCAATCTCTAAGTATAAGAGATCTGAGATAAGACTTAAAATGGAAGAAATTTTTTAAAACACAGTAACAGACTCATTTTATTAATTTAGAAGCAAATATAAATGATTTATTTTATTAAATTCAAAAATGTATTTTCTTTATTTTATGGGAGGTGCCTCTCTTTGCATTAGTGTTTCACCACTCAGTAACAGTATTAGGATACCATTGTGTAGTGCTGAATAACTTCAGAAAAACTGCATAAATATGGTATTTCATAAATGTAACAGAAGTAACAGGAGCTTTTTGAGGACTTCTATTAGGATCAGAATTTAACCCATTATCTTCTTAGATACCATGACAATAAATGTTAATTAATACCGTTGTTTTCACCATCCACTTTTAAATGTATACATACATCCATTTAGGAAAAACAACAACAACAAAAAAATTCATTGTTCTTCATCCAAGATTTCCTGCCTGGCCTTCAAGAAAATTAAAGTAGTTTTTTTTTTTTATGATATGTACAATTGGGTAAAATGCGTGTCATGGCTTTCCAAATGTTTTCATCTGTTACCAATAAAAAGGGTATTTTTATAGTTTTTTCACCTATATATAGGTGACTATACACATATATATATGATAATTTAATGAATAATTGTAATAAATTTAAGAGGAATAAGCTCAACAAAGACAATAAAATAAATTTTGTCGGACACCTGTTATAGATGTCTATAAGGCTACACTATAAAATCAACTGTAGAGGAGATCAGCTTCACTCTAAATAGGTGCTCTGTTGTAGGATTTATAAGTAACAGAGACTAATGAAACACTACACTTTTTCTCCAAAGCAGATGCAAAAGCACCTTATAAAAGATAACAATATCTTATGACTGGTTGCTATTTAGATTGCATTTTTTATAATCCTGATTAATTATTTCAATACATATATATTAACCACACTACAGTAGATTGAGTTCAGGTATAATTTTCAAAACCAAAAGAGAACTCATTAGACATTGGAGAAAATGAACTGAAAAGGACATTTTGACAAGAACTTTGGGAGTCATTGACTTTGGAAAAGAATAAAAGAACTTTCTGGGGATATTAACATTGGAATTGACAGCATTGTTCAGCAATATGGAAGTTATTAAGTGGTCTTTGAAAGGTTGTGGGGGTTTTTTGTTTGTTTGTTTGTTTTCCACCACTGGAAGATGCATGAAAATCCACAAACTAAGCTTAGCAAAGAGAAAGCATAGAATAAAATGAAATTTGAATGCACAGATATCAAGGAAAGCTGAAAAAAATCAGCAACGATTAGAAAACTGTTAACACTAAATATCAGTGTCACCTTGACTTTCAAAAGAAATGGTATAAACAACTTTGGGGTAGGTGAATATTATTTCCAATATATTTTCTTTATCTCTTTGTGCTTTTAGAACTTCCATAATACTGAATATTTTAGGAAGGGGTAAAATAGAAGTGAAATATAAGAAAAAACAATTCTACATTTGCTACAGCCTGTTTGTATTCCTATCCCACTGGTTCTTGCTTGCAGTGTTTCAGTAGGTATAACTTTGATGATACAATTGGCTGCATACTCACAAACAAGATATTGAGTTAAACCAAAAAGTTAGCTTTATTGCAAATAATTCAAAGGCAAAATTGGAAAAGTAGAGAGTAGAGCTACAAATAGGGATGAAACTACATGAAGAGGACACCTTGAACAATTATTTAACACCATTTCTTCACTATCCTAAACAGCAACAACAGCCTCAGACAATGTGTTTTAACAGGCAGACACAGCCCCCATGAAATGTCACAAATTTCAAAGGTTAGCCAGAAAGAAGTTAAGATAAAGAGTGAAGCAATTTAATGAACAATAAATTTTAGAGATTATAGCAAACGATTTTCTCTTTGTTCTTCACTTATCAGATGCCAGCTGAGCACCAAGTCAGATTACATACATGCATATAGAATACTAAGATGAGGATTAGAAACTTTCTTCTTCAAATGAAGTGCCTCCTGCAAAAACAGGACAACATGCATCTTATGATATCATATTCAGTAATATCTACGAACTGAGAAAGGACTGCAAAAGCAGTATTTTCTTAATAAATAATTATATTATGAAAACTCCGAACTGTTAGTGAAGAAAAACACCTGAAATTCTAAGAGAAGTTTACCTGGACTCTAAGGATCTCAGGATCAAGTCTCAAAATTTTAAACCAAAAAAGATGGAACTTGAAGAACAATAAGTGTTCTGTTTGAACAGATGTTTGGAGAGCTAAGGACAGATCCTCTGATATATATTTAATACTCATGTGTGAAGTAGAACTGCAACAGATAAGATCCCTATGAATATGGTCTGGCTTCACAATACTTACTAGGCACAAGGCAAAGCTGGAGTCTAACTGTTGTTATAAATGAAACCAAGCAAAGAGTTGCACTAGAAAAGAGTTGAGTAGACGTGCTGGAGAGCAGAATGTATCAAAAGGCAGCCGTGACCTCCCTATTACCTGTCTGCTTTTGAAGTCTGATAGTCTTTTCATGTAATAGGGAAAAAATGTTAGCAAAGTATTATCGGTGTCTATATACAATTTTATTTTCTTTCTTGATCTCAATCAGTCACATACACACATGAGAGTATGTAAAAACATATAGAGAGTTTGTCTTTCTTTGTTCAACTTTGGTTATGACAGTTCTCAGCTGAAATTCTCCATAAGTTTTTTTCCAGTTAAAGTTTTTTTGTTTGTTTGTTTGCTTGCTTGTTTGTTTTCCATGAGGTATTTCATTTCTACAGTTTGGAAAGTGGCAGAAAATGTTGTCAATTGACATCCACAGAATTTCACAATCCTATATTTTTCATTTTCAAAGTATTATTGTGAAACCAGCTAAAGGGCTTTGAAACAGAAACGGTCTTTACAGTTCTTCACTTCTTTTTTTCTACTCATTGGCATTTTCTACTTAGAAATTAAAGTTTAAATTTATTTTCTACTTGAAAATAAAGTTTTCATTAAGAAGAAATAGATTTTTTTTAGCTGACTAGAATCTTTCAGACAGTAATTTTAATGTACACCTTTATTCTAAGAAGTGACTTTCTTAAATAACATCTGTTTGCTCTCTGAAAGCATGCTAACAGTCTCATACAACACACTCCATTAGCATGGAAATGGATTTTTTTTGTGTGTGTAATTTACTTTTCTGCCACTATATTACATTATAGTTGCAGTTATCAGAAAGAGACAGGAAAACTCTTGTTGTACTTTAAACTGTGTAAGATTCCAGCTGTTTTTTTGTTGTACTTCTAATGTGTGTTCTGACTAGCAACATGTCTTGTAATAAATATAAGAGTATACATATGTCAACACAAATATATTTCAAATTTTCACATTTTAGAAATATTTTAAGAAATCAAAAGTCAAATAGAACTATTTCGCAAGAAGCATGTGAATATATGAGCATATCTGACAGACCCATTAGCATATACTTAGAAGTTTAACATTAATATTCCAGGAACGATTATGGAAAAAAAAACAAGAGTAGGTAGGCATCAAAGTATTGTAGTATTTACCTGGAACTATTTATTGCTAGTATAAGAGTCTTTAATATGTATATATCATGGGGCTAAAAGGTAGTAAATATGTAGCTATATAACTAAAGATTTTTTTTTATTCCATAATATTGCTAAAAATTATATTTAATGTAAATATAAGTTCATATAACCTAATATTCTAACCATATGCTTCTAACCATAGTAAAGAATTACTCTATTTTGGAAAAAAAAGAAAAATGTTTTGAGGAAAATGTACTGAGAAATTGGTCTTTTCTATCACTGATCCTTGCTACAGTAATACAAATCCTGGGACCTAAAGTTGTCTCAGAGGCAGTTTTGGACATCCTAGAGTTTTCAGAATAGTACAGTATGTCAACTCAGTCATTTTTTGTGGCTATTTTTCTGCCACATGTATCAGATTAGCCTTCCTAGGCTTCATGTCAACAAAGGAATTCCTACTCACCAACCTATAGCACTCAGGCTAATGCAATCAGCACTGGTGGGAACATATTGAGGACCAGAAGTCATGGAGATAAGCTGGATGTGTTCAGGAAGCCACCCAGATCACAAGTTTGTATGCAGATCATTCACTATACCACTAAACAAAATAAAACATGTTGTTCTATTGCTTCCTTTTCTTCTTTTTTTTTTTCTTTTTTTTTTTTTTTTCTTCTTTATTTCTTATCAATAACTTCCCCCCCCCAAGTGCAGGTTGAATCAGCTTTTTACATGAATTAGACCAATTGCACTGGGCCCTTAACAGAGGAAACGTCTGACCATAACAGGGTTCATGAGCAAGAAGCACCTGGGTGCTCAGCCCTTCCATGATGGCAGTATCTGCTGGCGCTGCAAATTGCAAATGCTCCTTCACTTGGTTCCTGGTCTATATTGCAAGGTGGTGGGGGCTTTCTGCTCCAGGTACAAAATTGTTCCATATTTCTGCATGCTAGCTTTCCTACAGATACCGTTGGCACTGTCCTCACATCATCCAAACTGCCACTCCCTGTCTCAGTGACTCCCTCTAATTTATTATCACCAACAAATTTGTTTATGTCACGTTCTATCATCACCCTAGTTATCAATGAAAATGTTGAACAGTGTGAGGCCTGGTACTCACTGGTACAATGTTCATTCACAGTTCTCATGTGGCCTGGCACTCATATGTACAATGCTCATCAAGGCCTGGTATTTATGTGTACAATGCTCATTCACATCTATCAGATAGATGTAAAGATATTGGATCCTCTGATCCCTTTTGAGCCCAAGTACAGTCAATTTTCAAGCTACTTAATTGTCTATTCTTCCAGTTCAGTATATTATTTCAGCCTAGCTATTCCAGTTCAGTATTCATCCCATCCTTATATATCCTTATATTGTTTTCTTAGATTTGGGCATCTAAATGCCACATTAAGTATGTAAGCATTATCTTAGATTTCACTTCCTGAGTCAATTTGCTCTTTATGTGTTTCAAATTCCTATTTCACTTCTTTCTGACTCATAGACGTTTTTGATTTTTAAATTTCTAAAGAAAAATCATCCCTATTCCAAGAGATTACCCTCACTGATGAACTATGGGTATAAACAGTTCAATGCTTTAACCTGCCTTGTACTGAGGGGGGCATACATATCACACTGTATGCAGCAATTATGATAAATAATATCTTTTCTGAATTTTTCCATTAGCTAGGACATGAATTAGATACATTAGGTCACATAGATTAAAGTTTATGAGGTACAGCTACTATCTGCAGATGTGTGAAATAAATAAATATCTAAAAAAGAAGGGATTTCCAAATACCTGGTCTAAATGTAGAAAAACATTCCAGTGTTGGGGTTTCTCGCAGTAAAGAAGGCTTCAAGAACTTCTCCACTCTTCACCTTTAAAGAGAACAAGCTACATAATGTCTGCTGAGAGCTTTGCATTGGATTTAATAAAAGTAGAGTCAGGCTCTGTTGAAATGTTCAGCAGCTGGCAGGAAAAAATGTTCCAGAATTGTCTGCCTTTGTTGACATTCTTGATATTTCTATTTCTGATACATATAAAGTTGCTGTGTATACATCATGTTCATGCCACAAGCACTCTTAGGAGATGGAGCCAGAAGCACTCTCTCAAGCTTCATATGCCAAGATGAGAAAAATCAACTCAATTCCCAACACCTTGTAAAGCTGCCAAGGTCAGGAAAACCTCAAGTTATATGCTGCTTTTAGTGACAGTTGCATACATTAAAGATGTTTGTTACGGAAATACATGTTTTTCATTTTCTGTTCATGGGGAACAAGTTGTTGATATAAACAGAAAATGAAAAAAAAAAAAAAAAAAGTTAGGTTAGCCTTCCTAAAGATCAATGTGTTTCTTTTCTCTTTGTGTACCTTTAAAATTTAATTACCTTTGAACTTGTTGAGCTTGTTCGCTTTCAATCATATGGAAACTAATAAGAGACAGAGGAAAAAGTAACTTTTTTATTTTTATTTATTTATTTATTTATTTTTTCCCTCTAACCAGTGCAGAGTGCTGTAAAAGCCATGGCACCCACCTTTTCAGGTCAATTCTCTATGCAGCTTCAGACTCCTGAGATCAGACAGTTCAGTGTAGTGTATTTTGAGATAGAATAAATACTAGTTTCAGTGAAGCATTCCCTTTAGCAAAAAAAAAATGTGTTACAAGGGAGAAAGTGAGATTTCTGGTAGTTCCTCTAACACAAACATGGAGCAGGAACATTATCAGAGGTAAAGTCAGAACTGGGGATTTGAGTGGGATGGAGACATCTTTATCAAACAGGTCTGAAAAGACTGAGAATGTCTCAAAGCTCTGTCTTGTCCATATTTCCTCTCCTCCCAGCTCTAAGATGGCCACCTCTTCCACGGTGTCCCTACCACAGTCAATACAGCTTGGAAAACCTCAGTGGCTTGGGTTCAGCTTTTCATATGTGCTGTTGTTTCTCACCACATAACCCATTGGGAGCACCAGCTACTTGTCTGCAGAGATACCTACAGATACCACACCAGCACAGCCCCAGAGCAGACACATACTTGTGCCCACACCTAGGAGCGGAAGCTCTACCAGAGCTCTGGGAAGAGCCCTGCCTTGTTCATCCCTTGTTTCCGGAGGTCAGATATTGGAGTGAAGCGCAACTGAAAGAGAAATTAAAAACCCTTGAATCTACTTAGCCTTTTGGCATACTCTTCGCACCATGTGACACAGTCCCAAATATGGAGCTTTACAGCCTATTTATAAAAGGGCTGCAAGCAGCCCCATAAAGTTGAAGTATTATGCAACCCAGCCAAAAGACACTTGAATATAACCTTACAGACTAACAAGACACTTGAATATAACCTTACAGACTAACACTACCATAGGCAATCTATAGTGATTTTTTAAATCACTTTAATCAAGACCTTATTTATTCAGTGCAGTCTACTGGAGTAGTCTGCAAAGTCCAGTGTGGTTTCAAAGGCTTTTTTCACAATGCACTCCATTGACTGTAAGTCTTGTGCTACTCCTGACAAAGGAAAATGGCCTCACTTGGCAGTTCAGACCAGGTCTGGTTTTGTGTTTACATCACTGTCTTGCCCAGGGACTGAGCAGCCAGGCAGTGTCAATCTGCCAGTTTCAAGCTGCCTTCTGGCAATGGTGGAAAGAGTGTACAGAAAGCACTGGAAGAAGATTCCAGCCTGGAAGTCAGTGACCTTAGCAGTGTTGTAGTGGTGACAGTCAGAGAGGGTGAGAGGGAGGCTAACACTTTTGAAGTGCTACTGTAGAAAGGTATGTAATGAAAAGAGAAAAACTAACTTGTAATATAAGGGCTTCACAAGTAGATGAAAACAGTATCAGCAAAAAGAGCATATTCATTTGTGAAAGGCTTGAGGGCCAGATCTCTCACTTCTTTAAATCAGGATGTCTACACAAATTTCAATAGAACTACACTGATTTACCCCTGTTGGATATCTAGTTATTTCTACAGTAGAAGAAAGGCTTAATAAATATTATGGACTGTATTTTCACCCTGTATAAATTGTTGCTGTTCCCTTGGTATCAGTGGAGCTATGCTGAATTGCATCAGATGAAGGTCAGATTCAGCTATACCAAAGAGCATTCACTGAGTGCTTAGTGAGCTGTTGTTCAGTTTCCCTATATAGGCACTCTCACTGGGCAAAGATCTGAACTCACTGTGTGAAAAGGGATGAAGGTAGTCTGCTAAAGGTATTTTAGTATTTTTATGGAACTTTGGTGCCGAATAGATATCATTTATTTATGCAAGTGTAGGCCTGTTCTATACAGAACAGTCTGATGACTGAAAAAGATATTACTTCTATTTAGATCATTGTGTCTGACATAGAATTATAAGGAAAAGAAGGAGGAGGAGGAGAAGGAGAAAGAAGAGAAGTAGGAGAAGAATGCTAACAGCCAGTTCATCAAAGAAAAATTTGTTTATAGCTGTCAAAGTTTAAAAGCCACATCAGCTACTCAGTTTGAAAAAGCAGCAAAAGGCTATTTGCAGATGTGCTTGGGCACAAATGTTCATCCCTTGTGACCTTATGTGATCCTCAGATGTACTGACAAAACCACATTTCTCTGTCTCACTTCACAGATATATTGGAAGGAGTTAGGATCATTTCTGTAAACTTATGAAAACTCTGTGTTCTATCTTGAGATATTAGTTGAAGAAGTCACTGATATATTGATTCCTGATGTTGCCGGTGTGAGCAAGATAGGACTTTTAATCCATCTGCTGAATGTTACCATGCCAAAGATTAAGCAGCTTTTATGCCTCCCCCCCAAATAAATAAGTAAATGAAATAGGAGAAAAAAAAAATAAATAAAATAAAATAAAATAAAATAAAATAAAATAAAAGAAGAAAAATAAAGAAAAATAGTGTGTTGATGGATTAAGGAAGGTCCGTTTTTGAAAAGCAAAAAGCAACAAGACATGCTGTTTTGTGTGTGTGTGTGTGTATGTGTTAGTGCCAGCTTCTGAAGCTTTAAAGACCACTTATCTCACAAAGAACAGAATGGAAAAAGACAAATGTGGGGCATCACTACCTATACAACTAGCATAGCTTCACTTAAACCAAAAAAGGGCTTTATTCATTCTACCCAGAGGAGCAAGCTGTTAGCTTGCATCCTCTGTTCTGAAAAGAAGAATATTGTCATGCATTTGAGAGTCCAGTTTGCTCTAACTAATACCTAAGAAAATCCAATACACTGTCGGATATCAATGAGGTCAGGTCAGACTGAAACTAGTATAAGTCAGCATAGATTTGCTTGTTGTTTCAAAAGGCACTGAAGAAACAAATGTATTTTACAAAGGAAAGTGGAATCTCGGGAAACAGAAAGAAAAGAGAAATGTGCTAGTGAGAAGGGTAAGAAAACATCCTCAGCAAGGAAAGAAAGGAAGTATCCAAGGTAGGGAACAATGATAAGAAGGAATCAGGAAAAAATAAATGTCAGTGGCCAAAAATGAGAGCTCAGAGATTTTGTCATACTTGTTAGTTTCCCTATTGATTATGGACTGGAAAGTAACATAATCAGATTATTCTAATGTAGTAAGCAACTGAAATGACCATGCAAGATGAATTTGCTCTACCTGATATTAATATAATACATATATAATACAGTAATCTACCTGATATTTATTTAGTACATATATAATACAGTAATGTGTTTTATGCATACATATTTCTGCTTTGCTGACACTACTTAGATTGAAGTGAAATAAAAACATTGCATGATTGGTAAAATGAGAATTATACATAATAAAACAAAAATAAACAAAATAAACAAAACAAAAATAAAGCATTGCAATATATCTGGAGTTTCAAATCTGTTCTGTAAACATTAAATACCTCTGTCCCCCATTGTCACAAATACTTGTGACTATTGATATTTAGAGATATAAACTCTGCTATCTAGACACATATAATTGGTATCATTTGTAGTACAAATGTACATGCACACATACTCATGCATACATACATTCAATAAGCACACTCACAAATCATGGCACTAAAATAAAAATAAAACAAAACAAAACCAAAAACACCCACCCCCCCCCCCAAAAAAAAAAAATCTCACTCCTGAAAATATTGCCTATGGGCAAATGGCCAAACGGAAATAGGTGAATGCCAAACAAGCTGATGAGGCAAATGTACATATTCAATCTGTAGAATACTTCCCATTGACTCTAGTGACATCAAAGGTGTGGGATGGATGCATAGGGTATGTGAATGAGAAACCTAGCAAAGTCTTCCAAAATTTAAAATTCTATGTTACTGCAGCCTTTTCCTGGTTTTGATTTTGACTTGTTAGGGATTCCTTTTTAATTGTATTCATGTGAAGACACAGTATTTTTGAAAGAAATTGATCTTTTCTTGTTATCAAAATCTGAACTATGCAGAAATACTGATTTCAACAGAGGTGCTACTGTGGATCCTGACAAAGGACCAGCATTTCTCTCTGCTATTTTTGAGAACCTCTCAGCTACTAATGAGTTTTGCCCCTTATATTTCACCCTGGAGCAGTGATAAAATATTTCACAGTGATACTGAAGCAGCAAACCAAGCAGATTTTTCATAAAAAGTCTGTCTGGATGAAGAAAATGCAAGCGTACCGATCCTCATTCACGTGTCTAGTGCATTAACTGCGTGTTACATCCTAGATTTTAGAACTACATTTGGCATCTGAATACTCACCAAAACTTAAAGTTCAGAGTGAGATGCAGCTTTGATTGATTTTTAAAACTGCAGTCCAAGATATAGCACCTTTAACTTCCAGAATCAGTCACTGAAAAATAGAAAAGAAATACATTTATTACATGTATGATCCTTTTTCTACAAATTATTCTGGGTTTAAGAGAACTAGCAGTTGATAGGATATATAGCTTTGGGATAACTATGATAATGCATTAGAAATATCATATGCAAAGTCATTGCATTAATAGTATCACTTTACCCAAACATGTTTCATTCTCCTATTTTAATTTAATGTAGATTTAACATATCCAGCTTTTTCAACTACCTCTGAGGTCCGAGAGAAGATTTCTTATGGTTTCTCCAATCTTCTGTAGATTAGAGAAACTCCTATGACCTCTTTAAGTCATAAGATAAATTTTGTCATATGATTATGCTTTAATAATATTATCTGTTTTAACATGAGTAGGTTTAATAATTTCATTGATAGGGCACTGAAACCAGAGTGTAGCTTTTGTAATTTAAACTAAAATTATAATTTCTTTAATATAAAGTGAGATAGAAATCCAAGGAAAGGTGAAATCTTAAATCCTTTTGATTTTTTTTTTTTCCTGTTGGTTTAAGCCTAGGGGAACACTTCAGAGTGTAATTATTTTGTAGGGTACTTGAACATTTCTATTGCTTGAAAAGACAGCAACTTATCTTTCCTAACTCTATAAAGTGATGCTGCAGTTTGCATTAATTGAAGTCTTCAGTAGTTACGCTTTTTATAATTAGTCCTATTATGGTTCATAGAGTTTAAATTTCCAGCTTTTGTTCTGCATCCAAACACAAAGAGCTCCCAAATAACACAATGCTGCAGTAAAATCCATTTGGATAGTAGCACCCACTTGCTAAAGTTCACTAATATGAATTCTACTTCAGGACTAAGTATGGCCTTTCCAACATTCATATTCAAAGGGAGAAGACAATAAAAAGTCAACAGACCATGAACCCTTTGGAGCAGTCAAGAGTGATCCAAGAAAGACTAGTGTGCAACATACTATTTCATACTATTACAGGGGAAAAAAACTTTCCCTAGTGATAAATATATGAAAATCCACACCAGATCGTTCCAAAGTTCAAACAAAAACTCTAGGATAAGAGCAAGTCGTTGGAAGACACATTACCCTGTGGACATGTCACACACAAAACGTGGGACATCCTGAAGTCATTTCTTAATTTTGTGCTTTCTGATTTTTCTTTTATCATGTCCTCGTTTTATTTTCTGGCTCCACAGTAAAGATTTTTTCAGCTCAGTGTATGAACAGCAGTATGTATGTCCCTTTATGTCATTAGAATTACAAAGTTGTTCCCATCGATGTTTGTCTTAAGATGTTTACTTTGCATGCTTTAAGATTAGCCTCACGATCATCTTCCTAACATTTCAACCACCCAGCTCTGCACTTTCATTTTTCTATATAAAAAAAAAAATAATAATAATAAAAAAATGAAGTGTTTATATAGCAATCTGTCCAAATCTTGCAGCCATAAAACTATGACAACAGCAGCATAATATTCCCATTCAAAAACTAACTTTGAGGTCAGTCAGTGGCTGACACCATAATTTACCAAAGAATTGTTAGCCGTGCTGATATACTTTGTGATATCATCAGCAACCACTGCATTTCATTATTAAGATAACAAAACTTGTTGACAGCCTTAGTCGCATGTTATCGCTGGACAGTAAAAGGATCATTACAAAGACATGCTGTCTTAATAGAAGCAAAACTTCTGGGCTTCAGGGTTTTCTGATGGATTATGAGATCACTAATTTTGTAGCAAAGTAATCAGTGGTCAATGGAATATCTGTAGAATATGAGCTTTTCTTAAATTTATTTTGTATTTGAATTTGCATTTGCAGTTTTCAAGATCATGCAGTAACATATGCCGATAGCTGTCCTTAAATTTGTCTGTTAACACTACACCAAACACACTGCTGGGACCAATACGAAGACTATTTAACTTATTTGAAAAAGAAAACAAACTATTTCATAAAATGTCTTTGCTTAATAAGATGAAACCTTCTTTTTCATCTGAAGGAACTAGATACTGCTGATCTACAAATTAGGATAGCCAAATGGACTGTTCATAAATTAGAATAATTAATTGTGTCAGCATTTTAGGAGGATTGTGAAAGATCATTTAAAAGCTTTGCTTTTCCTAAAGATGCTTCATTTGAAAAAGCCATGTAGCATAAAAATAAATAAATAAATAAAAATAAAATACAAAAAATCTGTCATAGCAAAGTTAGAATAGAATGTTGCTGGATTCCATAGGTCTTTGGACTTCTCTTCAAACTCGCTAGGTAAACAATTTAACAGAATTGGCAGGCATCATACCAGGATCTGCTGAATTCTACCACTCATTTGAGACTGATACTCTCTCTTTCATAAGCCAACTAGTTGGATAGGTGCTATTTAGGAAAAGGTTAAAGAAGGGACAGAGTGGACATCTGATTATTCATTCTAAACTAGTACAGTTTAATGTCTGTCAAAACCTTGACTTTATTTTGTTACCAGTGCTCCAAAACTTGTCACAAGATGGTGTGTATACAGTGCCTTAAACCTTGTAGTGCTTACTCAACCTGTAGTGTGAGTTGCCATTAGTCTATCATGGTTCCACATGGCATAAAACATAAATACAGATATAGATGACAGCTCAGTACAGAAAGAAGTCAGGTCACCCATTGCTATTGCCACCTACCAGCTTTCTGAGCTAGGAGTTGTACTGTTGAAATATTAAGCAGTGAGGGTGTCTCAAACACCTATACAATTTATGCATGATGGTTTTGTGTTTGTTAGTTTTGTTATGTTGTTGTTTGTTAGTTTTGTTATGTTGTTGTTGCTGTTGTTTTGTTTCTTCTGGTTTTGATTTTATTTGATTTTTTTTTTTTTTTTTGGGGGGGGGGGGGAATTTCCCCTTGAATTTAGTTTCCTAAGTTACATCTAAATGTTATCTCCAAGATCTCTGATATTTTCTTGAATAAGTCTCCTGATCTCCATGTTTATATAAATACCACCAAGCATCTTGAACAAATTAAGATAGTCAAGCTTATGGTGACAGTATTTGTTTAGAAATGGTATGGGTACCTTAAAATTAAAGGTTGAATGATCTACTCATTGGAAGATCAAGGCTTACCTAACAAGTCTTCGCAGCCTTATTTGAAAATTGTAAATTCAATGATATTCACTTCTTAAGCTCAGTATGAAAAATAAACCTGACACTTCAGCTTTATCCTCTAGTATTCAAGCACTAGAACTAATGGAGTGATTTCCTATTCTGCTGAAATAGGATAAGCTAATGTTCAGAGAGAGATCACTGTGCCTTTATCAGTTTCTGAGTATGTTTTTTATCCATGTGGATGAATGGTGGTGCAGGCTTATATTTTCTTGTGTTTCAAGTGTTATTCTGTTACATAATTATGTAACATCCAATATACAATAAAGTATGGAGATGGTTTTACAAAGAGTTACTTCATTAAATATATATATTTCACTTTAAAATAAATATGTCACTAATAACCTTTTTTGCCTTCTTATCTCATAGGCAAAAAAACATTAATGCAGTTAGTATAAAAATATTGGAAGTTACAGGATCACAGTTCTATTTCTAAAAGCAAGACCATAGGCAGTGACATTTCAGTTTAAGGAGACAGTTATAGTGACATACCATACGATGAAACAAAACCTCAAGCACATTTATTTGATAGGCCACATTTATTTGTATTTATCATTTAATTTTTGTCTGACTGATGATAAGCAAAGTACTATAGGGAAAGAAAGGGTTAGTAGACTAAAACAATAATAGGAAAATTCTTTACATATTTTTCTTATAAACCCTACATTTTATTTTCAATTGTATCTGTCTATTCTTATATGAACTCACCATCCAACTCTGTAAATCCCAGATAAACGGTAGTAGCAGATGTTCAACATCTTGCAGGTCACATTCCCTACAGAGGAAGAAATATTGACAGCGTTTCAGTATTTTTCATGTGTAACCCCCTTATACAAGCCCTAGAAAAAACCATCGCTCAAGTAATCCTCTTTCACAAATGAAAACAAAACACTTATAGCTAACTTGGCCTCTGTGGATAAATTATGACTTTGGAACAGAATCATAACTAGTAATCAAAGCACAGTGGAAACTCTTATACTGATCCTGATTTCTTATTAATCAGGAATTTGTATAATGCTAACAATAAAACTGCTTGTCTATAAAGAGTGAACAATGCTTAAACACCTACCACTACCAACTTGGACACCATCTTATAATATCTAACAAAACACATATATTAATACTAGTTCCTAAGTATGAATAGGGTGAAGTGAAATTTCTTGAAAAATTAAATATGCATACACATTCTGAATATATCGGTTACTTGCTTTTGAGTTGTAATACAAGTTTCCTGACAAAATTTGAATACGGTCATTTAGTTGGTAATAGCAAAATCAGCTCTGGAATAAAAGAATTCACAGATGTTTACAAATAGTTTGGTTATTTTGCCTAATTGGTCTTTTTCTAAGCTATTAGACTTTGTATGGTCTAAATGAAATATATGTATGTATCCTAAAGCATTGAAAAAAAAAAAATAGAAAGAAAGAAAGAAAGAAAGAAAGAAAGAAAGAAAGAAAGAAAGAAAGAAAGAAAGAAAGAAAGAAAGAAAGAAAGAAAGAAGGACAAAAACAAGCACAATATATATACCAGATAAAATTACGTATGAGAAGTTCCTTTACTAATTACTAATAAAATAATAATTTATGCATATACTGTTTAATAGGGACTGACAATGAGAAAATATATATTGTTAAAATTTTATTTCCACATGATGATAATCAAGAGGTACATCCAGTTGTTTGTACAGATATGTTGCCTTATCATTAACCTCCAACTTCACTTCCTTGAACTTTAGCTTACAAAGTCTCCAAGTCTATATATAGAAATCATTCTTGACGTTGCATTTCTGAGAAGTTCACATATAGAGTGGCCTCTTGGGCATAGCTCTGCTTATGTGCTGTTTGCCTGTGAACACTTGTACATCCCTAAATTATCTAGGCCTTTTTTTTTTTCCCCTATGGATACTTATTTCATGGACAAAATTGTGAGTAATAAAAAAGTGCTGGTTTTTTTTTGTGTGTGTGGGGGGGGGGGGGTTTGTTTCTTTTTTTTTTTTTTTTTTTTAATTTCAGTAATTATTTTCCAATAGAATTCTTAACCCATAAAATAGCTACTTCACATATGAAATGTGCCTGTATTATTGCTTTCTTTAAATGCACTAATACATACAGGAATGTTATTGTTTTACCTACAAGATATAGTTTCTCCATAGAGAGATTTTTAAATGAAATACATAGTTTTACAGTCATTCTTTATGACAATCCAGTGACATTTCCATGACAGGAAAGTTAACTTCATGAATATTTTTGTATGCCTGGCAATATTGTCCGCTATTTGTAATAGAGCACTAAAACATTGATCTTGAGCACTTGTAGCCCAGGGATACATATTTTTCAAAGAAACTCTTCGGTCATGTTGAATAATTTCCATTCCACCTGCAGTATCTGATTTACTTTAGAGACACTTATAGCTGTGTCAGTAAAACTGAGATTGATTAGGAACACAGCATACATAAGGCATGAAACCATGTAGTACACTGTCTTAACCCTTTTATCCTTTAGATTGTTTTCTTTCACTTAATTTGTTTTCATCTAGATAAAAATCAAACCAATCCATACAAGACTTCTTAACCCTAGTCTCAATCTGCCCTCCAATTAATTCCTTCTTCAACAATTTATCCATCTCCCTCTTCAGTTAATTTAAACTTCTTCTTAGAGAGAGTTCAAACATATTCCGTATTGTGGAATGTGGTTATAGACTTCCCTACAGGTCAATGGCTTATTTAACTACATCCTATGACCTTTTGGTTCTGGCCTAGTCACTGATTCAAACTCTGTTTTTCTGATCAGTCTGTTCTCCTACTCTCAGAATTTGAAACACTTCCAATTAGTCACTGTTTAATTGCTACCAGTAAAGGCAAAATTTGTCAAATGAGAGAATGTGACTTCAAACAAAGAAACAAAAAAGTCACATTTTTGAAAAAGAAACTTTCTGCTTTCTTAAGCAGAAAAATACACTTAAAGACAGTTTACTTTGTCTATTAAGGTATTCATCAATAGACTTTTTCCCCCACTGTGTTCCAGCTGTGCTTTAAATCTCAATTATGTTTTCTTAGTCATAAGAATTAAATTTATAACTAGTAAATTCCAAAGGTAACAACATTATAATAGAAAAAAAAAAAAAAAGTTGGTTGGTTGGTTGGTTTTGTAATGCCTTATTATTCGTTATTTCCAAAAAGTTGATTTGCATGATAGCATGATAACATTCTTGGAAATTCCAAACAATATAACAATATTTTGGAGATCATGAAACAAAACAACACCCATGGAAAAGAAAATAACTGGGTGAGTAAAAAAACAACAGAGGGTAAACTAGGAATGAAAAGCAGGAATAGGGAGAATAAAATTAGGAAAAAAAAAAAAAAAAAAGGATTTTTTTTTTAAAAAGGACCATAACTAATGAACAAACTAGCAGAAAGACTGTCTGAGACACAGAAGTTTAAAATAAGATAAAATAAGCTAAATAGAAGCTAAACATGTATGTAAGGAGCTCAAAAGCTTTAAACTGCTGAAAGGCTGAATGAATTGCCATATTGTTTTGTTGAAAGGTGGTTAGATTCTTTAAATTATGCATTCCAAATAATCTTAGATGAACTAGCCATAACAAAAGTCACTCTCACAACACTCCTATTTCTTGGTACAATCCCACAAACTCCTTTGTTACCAGTTTTCACAATATGAACATCGTCCATCTGAATAAAAAGAATTGAGAATCACTTTCAACCCTAACTGCTGCCTCAGCCTTATTTCCCTTAGCTTAGTGAAGGTGCCAGGTACTATTACCAGTTTAAATTTCTTTTGTGCAGTGTCAGCCTTGTTTGTTTGCATGTTGGGTTTCCATTCTACAGGGAGCCACAGCTCTGTAATAATCTCTTCTTAGTCAAGCGTGCTGCCAGTTGAGCAAGCGTAGCTGAAGTCCAGCATGGTTGAAGAGTAACCTTTTGACTGAGCCTAAAGGCAAAAAAAAAGAACTATACTCAATATAGAAGTAGGATTTGGCTATCCAGAAAAATATAAATGCTTCTCCTTCTTCTTTTATGACTTCAGGCTTTTTGATTCTCATACTTATTTCATCTATCAGTATTTATTAACTCTGTTCTTCAGAGATTTCCCCATTCCTTAATAGGGCGTTGGCATGGTGCTCATGAAAGTGCCCTTTTCCTTTGGCTGGATAATCTCACATACAAGTATTCAACTATGGTCTTCTAGTCTTTAAAAAAACATTTTACAGACCTGCCTTGTAGTCCAGATCTGACTGCTTCTGTCCATATTCAATTTATGTCCTCTTCCTTCAGTTTTCTTTAGTGGCAGGTTTTTTAAAACATGGCATGGTTAAAATACAAAGTTTAGCTGTTTTCCCTCAAATATAATCCTTTGATCTACCTGCAGTATGGAAGGTAGCAGCAGCATCCTTTGTCTATATCACCAAGTTGAGGCTATAAAAGTCTTAGGGAGTTTTGTTTTGTTTTGTTTTGTTTTAATGTCAAACCCTCTCTACTGGGCCCTAAACTAGTCCTATGCTCTTTACCAGTCTCTTTTAAATTAAATTTTGTTAAATGCAGATGGGACATATACCCATTTATACAGTACATAGATAAATGTATAAGACCATAAGTTAGCAAAAAGTATTTTCTTGTTAATTATCGCAGAATCACAGAATCACAGAATTTCTAGGTTGGAAGAGACCTCAAGATCATCGAGTCCAACCTCTGACCTAACGCTAACAGTCCCCACTAAACCATATCCCTAAGCTCTACATCTAAACGTCTTTTAAAGACCTCCAGGGATGGTGACTCCACCACTTCCCTAGGCAGCCTGTTCCAATGTCTAACAACCCTTTCAGTAAAGAAGTTCTTCCTAACATCCAATCTAAAACTCCCCTGGCGCAACTTAAGCCCATTCCCCCTCGTCCTGTCACCAGGCACGTGGGAGAACAGACCAACCCCCACCTCGCTACAGCCTCCTTTAAGGTATCTGTAGAGAGCAATAAGGTCACCCCTGAGCCTCCTTTTCTCCAGGCTGAACAAGCCCAGCTCCCTCATCCACTCCTCGTAAGACTTGTTCTCCAGGCCCCTCACCAGCTTCATCGCCCTTCTCTGGACTCGCTCGAGCACCTCCATGATAATCTCTGGAAAACCAGGAAGACACTAAAAATCTTCCATCAAAACTAATACACTTACCTAATTAAAAAAATTGTTATCCATTTATGCAGTTTTCTTTTCCAAATATCAGTACTTTAAAATCTCTGTTTCCTCTCCCTTAAAAATTTTGTGTCTGAAGTCTTTGATGAAAAAGTAACATGAGAATGATTTTTCTATCAACTTTTCTTGTAGTATGTGGGTTTGTTTTACTTGAGCTGTACTCTGCTCTGAAAGCTTGGGCATTATCTTGTTCTTACTAATTTCATTCTCAAGAAAATCTATATCAGAGTGAAAGCTGAATCCAATATTTTATTAATTTAATATTAATTAAATTTTAAATTTATTTAAATATTTTAAAATTAAATTAATTAAATTTGCTCTGTACTGTGAAGTGCTCTAGTATTACAAAAATTCATGCTAGTGATAAAGCTTGTTCATGATGTTTATGTAAATACATTTCTCTCAGATTCTATTTGTCTCCAGAATTTGTTTTTCCTTTACAAGAGAATCCTCTTGAGATGTCACATACCATAAAGTAAAACACAGCTTAAAACTAATCAAGATAAAATGAATATAAAGAAAATAATCTTAAAAAGAGCATCACATGGTCCAACATCCTCAGTAAAGATCAATACTGCAATACTGTGCCTGCTAGTAGCAGGCAGGCAATAATTAAAATACTTCAGCTTTATGTAATTCACTCACTGTTCTGCTTTTTTTTTTTTTCTTTCTTTCTTTTTTTTTTTTTTTTCTTTTTTAAAGCTATTAGCATGGCAAAATTCCAGAAAGTCCATTTCTTCTTCCAGATGCTTCATGTCACTATCTGTTCATACTTGATTTACATTTACAGTCCCTTCATCTGCTGTACAGGTTTCTCTGTGTCTATCATAAGTTACCGCACTTACTTCTATTCTTCTACTTCTTTCTGTTGCAACAGAGTTACCAAGACAGGCTTTTATGTGAAATAAAGTTTCCTCTACAGCATTCCTTGGCAATTTTCTTCCATCTCATCCACTTCCTAAAACTGTAAGTGTACACATAATATTGTTTCTCCTTCAAGTTAATCTGTCCAACTTAATCTGACATTTACCTTTGTCAAAACAACAAAGTTTTCTCAAATCCATTGAAACATTCAATCCCGAACAGTTACACAATAAGCTGAAATATAAAGGAGATAAGAAATCTGGATATATCTCCAGTCCTTTTTTTTTTTTTTTTCCCTGCTGATTTCTTACTTACCTCTGTTTCACAGTGGTGGGTTTTAAAATTGCTTTTCTTTCTATACATGAGACATGCTTCTGTCTTGAAGAGTGATGGCCACAGTAGGAATATGAAAAACATGACAAATGAAGTTTAGGACAAGGAACCTAACATCAAACAACATATTTGATTTGTATCTACAATGGTCCATTACATAGTAAAGACAGAGACAGTATACTAGAAAGTTAATGAGCTAACAAGTACGTCTTGTATTGACATTTCAAACAAAAGCATTAGTCTGAATCATTTTTTCTTCCTTCTAAGGTTTTAAGCAAATACATTTTAAATGCAGTTTTCAGTAAAAACATTAATTCTTCTCAAGAGCTATCCCCCCATTCCTCCCTACCCACCTCCACGGTGAAGTAAAAGCTGTGCTAGAGCCACTGAAATGTTAAGATAATTTATGAAAAGAGAGTTTTACAAGTAATTAAAACCAATACTTACATCTTATTTCTCAAGTGTATGTCAATGGGATATCATTAGATATAATACATGGAACAGGATAGAAGAAAATAATGTATATGAGGATACATTCATTAGCCAGAGACTTAACTGAATGTGAAAACCTGCTGACTTCAATGCCTGCAAGTGGTGAAAACTGAGAGTACACACCCAGTCTAAAAATGCAAGAAATAGCTCAATTGAAAAATATGTTATGAAAAAAAAAAAAACAGAAACAACAGCCATCAAATGTTGATTGAATGCTACAGACTCGGACATTAGTGTATTGTAGGTTTCTGAGCTACTCTTTTGAACTAGGCATCCTTCAGATCTGATTAAAGATGATCTCTATATTTCTGTTTTGTAAACTTTTGTCTTCATTTTTTTTAATTGGCATAAAACACCACAGCCTTTTGCCAAAGAGTAAATTTCAAGTATTTATATTATTGTGTTTATAAATATGCAGTTCTATACACCTCAGCACAAATTGCTTGGGAAAATTTAATTGCATTTAGAATGTGAAAATCTGAATCAATTTAGTAATAAACTAGAATAAACTAAATAGATAAACTTTTTATAAGAAATTCATGCCTATAGTTTTCAGAAAATTTGTATTTAAGATGTTCTGTACCTAGTAATATCCCATTGCCATCTTGAGCAAGGGAACTTTATATATATAAACCTTGTTATGTTACACTAGTGAACTATGTGACTGTCAGCATGTTTACATAATTGATCATGCAAGCTGCACTTCAGTTCACAGTGACTGCCTGTTATGTCAGTTCCTTCAACACTATGATGTGAAGAGAGTTAAAAATGACAGCAGACAACACAGTTGCTTTAGGGTGAAAGATTTGAAAAGGATCAGAATAAATGTTTCTTGAAGCTAGGGGTGAGTGTACAGAAGGCTATATTTCCTTACATTAAAATTGTACTACATAGTTTTCATATCACTGATGACTTATATAGAAACAATAATAATATGTCAATAGAATTTAAATGCTTAGATTTGAGTTTGGAAAATGGCTTATATATATATTATATATATATATATTTAAAGACTCCATTATAATGGTAAAGCTACAGTTCAAGGTGTTTATCAGAATCATTTCAAATCATCAGACTGGGTTAACATTATTTGCTTAACCCTTGATGTTTCTTCACCTGGAATGATGAGAGCAGAACAGTGGGAAATATGTCCAGCCAATCTCACAACTCGTTCCATTTTTCTTGTATTGGGACATCTGGGACTCTGGCCACCAATACTGACTGCAATATCCCAATTGAAAATTATACCTAATGCACATTGTTAGGTTGTATTTGCAAATGTGAAAGTGTATTCAACCAGCGTGGGACTAGAATAGCTATGCAAATTGCCCTCTCAGCCACACAGTGACATGGCAAGGTTTAAATGGAGGTTCAGCATGGACTTTAGGCTTTCCGTGGTCATTGTATCTCTGTAAAAACACAGGTTTGTCAGAGAAGACAGTGGCAAACACATATTTTCTAAAATAACTGTTTACCATGAAAAATGGATAGCTGGAGAGAGCACATGCAGAAACCATAAAATATTAACACTTCGTGACTACTTTGGATGTAAGGTATAGCTAATTATTGATGTTGCTAAATATTACACACTGGTAAGATTACAGAACACATACAGTACACAGAAGAGGAAAAATAAGAAGTTGTACATGGATAATGACAAGCCTGTGGTAAGCCAAAGCAAGATGAAGCAGCGAAACAGCACTCCTTCTACACACAGCTTTCAACTACAATAGGAGACAAACCATTCTGCTTCCTTCCTGTTATTACTTTTGCCAACAAATAAAATGAACTTTCTGTGATGTAAGCCCTCCCAGGTGCCATATATTGCCAGGGCTGGACAGCAGGGGGCTGCTGGGTGAAAGAGGGGCTAGGGGCCATTAGGTGGTAGGGCACACCCTTGCCCTCACAGACACTGAAAAAGCAGTGGGCAGCTGGGCCTGGTATGTGGCCAGATGAAACCAGAGTCATGGGCCTGGTGTGGTTGGTAGCTACAAGACAGATCAGAGGCCTCACAGGGAAGCCCAAGCAGGAACGTAACCTGCAAGGCCCAAGGCTGAGCACAGGCCTGGCTGCAGCAAGCCCCTGGCAGGCGTCAGGGGCGAGAGACAGGGCCTTGATGAGGCTACAGGGTGAAGGAGGGGAGCTACAGGTAGAAGCAGTGAGGAGTTTTTATTTGTTTATGTTTTTTTTATTATTATTATTTTTATTTTTTTATTAGCAGCCACAAGTACACTTATGATTACAGGAAGTTTGAAATCGTTTTACACTTTTTGAAGTATTTCTGTTGGATGAGATTCAATTCCCACAAGCCCATTCCTCCAACATTGCCATTATTCTTCCTCATAACACTGTAACATAAAAGGGCAGGGCAGTTGTCATGTTCAGTAAATAAGAAGAGAGCATTCCGATTATTTACCTAAATATTACTGTATTTATAGAACCATTATTTTTTGATAATATTAAACAAGAGCTAAATATATGAAGTTTCTATTGTGTAGCTCCCTCAGGGATATACACATAGGAGTTTCTAGGTGAAACTCAGAAAACTGCCTTAATTCTTTTATATTTTACAGCTATGGAGAAATAACTTATTGTATATGAATAACAGAAATGCTAACAATTCTGTTACACTGCAAAAGTCCTAAAACTAAATACTGAAAGTAAGTCAAAAGACATGTTAGCAGCTTCTTACAAATATCTATAGTTTCTTCATGTCAGGAGTAGAAAGCGACAGCTTCTCTCTCTCTCTCTCTTTTTTTTTTTTTTTTTTCTATTTATTTTTAAATATATAATTGAAGCTCTTTCTCTCTAAATAGAATGGTAACTGTCTGCATTAATAAAGGGAATTATCCTATTCCTGTTTTGCTGTTCAAGCATTGACAACTCGTAATATGCTAAACCTTCGATGAGGCCCATCAGTTTTGATTGCAGTATAACAGTGTAGTCTTTCCCTTAGTAACTAATTAGTTTTATTCATATAGACACATTTCCACCATGCAGGTAGAATAGAGTAAAATGTGTATTTGATCCCATTTGTAGTCTTAAGAGCATATTATTGTAAATAACACCGTTCATCAGTTCAGTTTCTTCTATTTACTTGATTGGCTGATGTTTGAAGACCTGGAGTAGCATTAGTGCCGAACATATGCTTTCTTAATTAATTATCTATAATTTTAAACTTTCTACTCCATATTTCAGAGTTTGAATCTATATACTAATTTAAACTACATATATTCTTATATTTCTATTCTTAAAGGATGTGTTTATACTTCAGACATAAAATAGGCAACATACCATAAGTTTTTAAAAATACTTTATAATTAATTTGAAATTCCAGGAAACTGCTAGGCTTCTCATTGCATTCCCTTCAGGGAGATGCCTGGCAGTCATGGCCAGCCCTCTACTACATAGCATTGAAGGGGGAAAGAACATCAACAATGGAATTTACCAATCCATAAATGTACTGGGTCTGGCTGGGATGAAGGTAATTTTCCCTGCAGCAGCCCATACAATGCTGTAGCCAGAACACCATTGGTATCATACCAATGATTTTTCTATTGCTGAGCAATGCTGGCACAGCACCAGTACTCCCTCCAAACCCCCCTAGAGCCAGTAAGCTGGAGGTAGGCAAGATACTGGGAGGGGACATCACCAGGGAAGCTGACCAAAACCAACCAAAGAGATATTCTATAACTTGTGGTGTCACATTCAGCTACAAAAGGTAGGAAAGGGGAAGGAGATGGAGAGCTCTCCTTATGAAGATGTCTGTCGTCCCACACAATCGCTACACTTATTGAGGCCCTGCTTCCCAGGCTCATTGATGAGAAGTATAGACTTTTTTTCTCTCTCTCTGTGCTTCTGCACAGCCCTTGCTTTTTGTTTGTTTGTTTGTTTGTTTTCCTCTTTTTTTCCCTTTTGGTTAAATTATCTTTGTCTCAACCTGTGAGCCTTTTTTTTTTTCCTTTCCAGCATAATTCCTTCTCCTCCTCTTCCTCTGAGTAGGGGGAGAGAGAGAGCAGTTGTGGTGGTGTATCTATCCAGCAAGGTAAAGTGACCACAATGAGCCAAACAGATATCAAGTTTATGTTTCACCTGGAACCTCAGTAAAAATGCAGAATTGTTCCCTTGGCTAAGGTTCTCTTCTCTTCCATCTCTGCCTTCTATCAGTACATGATGAGATAAATAGTGTATCTTCTCCAATATATTGACTGATTTTTTAATACTGCTAAGGCCTCCAAGCCATTCCAGATCTTCAAGGCTGTGGCTAGCAATGCTGATGAGAAAAGCTGCACTTGACTTTTGTGAGAACGGGCAGCAGAGCTTGGAGGACCTGAGGCATCAATATGCAGAAGCTGCCTTGTATAAAAAACACCAAATTTCTGCAGACATATCCAGGCTAGAATTAACTAATTTATTTATTTATTTATTTAACTCTTCTTCCCCAAGGAAGAGAAAAGAGAAAAATAGCCCCAAAGGATGGAGGGTAAGATGCTCATAGCAGGTGGGCACAACCTGGGAGTGTGTACATCAGACAGCAGAAAAGGCTATGTCTTTGTAAATGTGAGGAAAGACTTTTTGAAAGAAAGCTGTGAAGGAAAAGTGAGGACAATGTCATTGAAACTCTGGGAAATACTCATGGGAAAATATTCTGTGTCAATTTATAAAAGTGTAGAGATTAGAAAAGTCTCAGGAAAAAAATGGTTTTGCAAATGATATCGCAGAGGGAAAAGGCGTTGAAAGAACAAAAATGTTTGGTAAGAAGACAGGATCAAATGCTCCAAAATCCATTAATAAAAAAGTTTCTGCTAAAATGCAAAAAGATAAAGATGTTTATTGGACCATACAGATTCACATCCTTCCTGTGGAGTAGTTACTGGCTTTTCTGCAACCATGACAAGTAATCTAACAAAGGAAAATGGGAGTATGATTACCAAGCATGGAAAATAGCTTCACTGAGTAACTAGTTCCATTAGATGGTGTACACCCCAGAAGAGCAATGGCTACCATGTCCCTTATGTTATATCAATGTAGGTAAATGAAGTGTGTCTAGGACCATTCATTATCTGGTATTGATACCAATGGCCCACATTCACACTATTAAATTAGCTATTATTCTCCAAAAGACAGTCACTCTGTTCAAATTGTCTATAAGAATAGTCACAGACCCAGGTAGACTTTTGAACTCCAGGAGTTGCTTGAACAAGTGTTAATTATCCTGAGACAAAACTGTGACAGAGATGCTTTGCAGGCATTTTAATTTACTAGTATTGATGCAGTCTTAGAGACTAACTTTCTTGGTTTTGGACGGTTTGTACATTTCCTTGTTCAGTGCAATTTAGAAATCTCATTAATCCATACATAGTTCTTTTTTATTTTATATGGAACATGGATTGAAGATGTTAACTCACAAAAGAAGTAGTGCAACACCCAAAAGCTTTTGTGAATGCAGCTTTTAATACTTTAGATAACTATAGGATAACTATAGGATTAAGTTAAATCTCTGTCTGTGTATGTGAAAAAAAAATATGCAAGACAGAATAGACTCATTGTACCTGAGTCTGTGATAGAGTAAAGCAGTTGTGCTGACTGCTAGATGTCTAATTTGCTCTTTGGATTTATCCCAAAATGATTTAAGATAGAAAATTCCATTACTTTTCAAACAAACTTGTTCATTTAAGTCATTCAAGTATTTTAGAAAATCAAATCAGAAGTTTTCAGTGATTTTTAAAACTTTCAGCTGCCTACTTCTGAGAAGGGTCTGTTCCAAATACAAATTATTAAAAAAGATAAGATAGGGGAAATTTCTCTCTCTCTTTATTTCTTTATGTTTTTATATATTTTTTTTTAATCCAGTTAGCAAAAAAGCATAAATATTCAGACTTAGCTTCACACCCCTGCAATGATTTTCAGTACTGGCTACTGATTCAGCAGACTAAGGATATCATTTACAGTGCCTTAAAAGTAGAAAGATCTGCTTTTAAAAGTATTGAAAAATCAACCCCTGAGCAGCAGGTCCATTCATGCTTGGCACTCAGTTATTGAGGACTCAGTGTCAGTTTGGATTTGGAATTGTGCCATAAGGCAATCCAAATAAATTTAACCAACTGTAAAGAGAGAACAGAAAGTCTTAGTTTGTTGAACTTGCTACTACTGTATTTAGCATGGCTAAAAAATAAGACTTCACTTACTTATATAATTAATCTTGAACTTATTTACTAAGAGCTAAAACAAATCTTTTGAAAACTTGTGTGAACATTTAAGAAGAGAGAAAAGTACATATTCTTCCATTTGTTCACATAAAACTCCTTCTAATTTCTAGAGTATGTGACACGAATGGGATTTCTAGGTGATAATGTGGCAATAATCCACAGAGGACCTAAAACAAAGCAGAAGTTGTCTGGACTGTGAACATTTTAGCTTACTTGTAGTCTTTGCTCAGATGTTTTCTTTCTGTAAGGAGATGTAATCACCAAAAAGCCCTGACGGATATATGTATGTTAAAACAAAATGTCTAAGACTTTTCAACCTTTTCTGTAGAAAAATAATAGGCATTAGGTTTGGTAGAAATTATTTTAAAAATCTTTAAATCATCTTCAAGACTGCCTGAGTGCTCTCCAACTGTGAATCAAAAAAAGAAATCAGCACTTGGAGAAACCTGCAACTACATAATTTTGTGTGATCCAAGGGAAGGTCAAGATTAATTTGAGCAATAAAATTCAAGCAGAATTAGGAGACAATTCGGCCTTGATTTTGATTTGTTTAAGTTTTCTGATGGTAATCTGCTGTGCAAAGTATTAAATCATATACAAATTAAGGCTCGGTTCCATGGAATTTAACTGAGACCATCAAAGTCTCTTTTCAACTCACTGAAGAGAAACTGGAACTTCAGGGGGCAGCTCAACATGCATAAATCCTGTGGATGCTCTGAAAGGGTCTGTGTACAAAAATCAATTAAGTAGGGCCTTGACTATGCATACAGCCACAGTCAAATGGCTGATTCATTTGGTAAATGAATCTTGGCTTGGAAGTTCTGCAGAGAATTTAGTATCCCTTGTTCACAAATAACCCTAAAAATCCATTTAGATTCTGGATTCTACTGTGACTTCTGAGGTCTTCTCTGTTTGTAGGGCAGCATCTCCTAAGGACAATTAATATCTTTCAGGAAAAAAGCAAACAAACAAAAAAACTACAGTCAAAAATGTTAGTCTGATGTTTGCTCATAGTGCATCATTTAACACTGGATGTGGATGAAAAAGCAAAGAAAAATAAGTAAGAGATGAAAAATTAATTTTATCCCAACTGTTCTTCAAAATGCAGGCACAGAAAAACTCTCTCCCATTTTTATTTTTAAATTGTAGATGTATCAGAAAATAATTCCCTTAGTACATAGTGTTTTCATGTAGAACTATTTGAAAGATCGTGGCATGGCTTTTCCATTTACCCTGCATCACTGTAGACGGCTGGCAGGAAGAAAATAAATTAATCTTAATCATTTATGAAAAAAAGTCTAAGGCATTTTGTATAAAGCCTAAAAGTGGACATTTCCATCTTAGTCATAATTTTTGGTGGTGTTTGTGAGCTTCTCTATTTCAAGTTTGCGCCTTGTTTCGATTTTTAGATATAATTGCTCTTTCCCTTTGCAGACTTAACAGCCTTCTTTTCACTGAAAATAAAACCTTAAAAATCAGCTGACCTCACTACTAGGTGTTAGGTAGTGCTATTATAGATTCTTTTAGGAATTTACATAAAATTTGTTTCCTGTTGTGGATATTTTTTTAAAAAAAGATATATATCTTATCTCAGTCACCAGTTAAAACATTCTGTTGTTGAGAGCTCTGTGGCAAAAGGTATTTCAGCTTTCCTCTAGCACTTTGTACCTCACCTTGCTTTATATATTTCCCTGAATATTATTTCTCTGTACCATATCCATTCTATTTCTATGTGCAATATCTGTGAGGCCCCTCATTTCAATGTAGCAGCTAACCTGTTTGATGCAAGCTCTTCAGGCTGAGGAAAACCTTGAACTTGAACCTTGCTATTTTGCAGGTGAATATGCTAGCCATTTAGCTATCATGTAGAAAATAGTCATTTTTAAGCACCTTTCTGTCAAAATATGTACTAAAATAAAATCTCCAGGGTATGGTCCCAGATGATATATTCCCCCATGGAGCCATTGTAGCCCCACAGAAGGTTGCAGGTCTGTTTTTAATCTTGCCCCCATCACCTTAAATACAATAATTAAATACTGCCCTTCTCAGCCTGCCCTGAGTCTTCCCATACACCCTTCTGGTTAGCATAGATGCCAGAGTCTATTTTATGGACCAACCCTCTTAAACACTAGTGCCTAATTTATGTTGACCGTAGTGACTTACTTGGCACACACATAGAAATATGCCTGCTGAATCATTGTAATCTTTAATGGTGAAACTCTAAAAGTGTAAGATGTCATGAAAATAATCATTAACACTGACATCAGTCTTAATAGGTATTTTTCAAAATGCTTTATGGGGGTAATGTTTTTCCTCCATAGAGGAAGACAACTAAAAGAAAAACATTTCCATTTACCAGATTTTTGAGACATATACTGGGGGCCAAGCATCCCACAGGCAGAAGCAGCCAAGAAAGAAATAATTGCTCTCAACTTTACATAGGGAGCAGCACAGGTAAAAAGAACTTACAGCTAAACATTTCAGTCTTTACTCCACTGCTCACTCTTTGAAAGCTATTTAGGAACTGAGACTTTTCAGAAGTTGCTGTTGAAGCAAGCATTAAGCATTTGTATAGATAATGAGAACATTCAGTTACATTAGAAAGAGCGTAAGATAAGTAAGGAATATAAACTTTCATGGCTCAGGGTACAACACTAACTGCCTGGGGTTGGCAACTAATTTTCCTTATGGCAGGTTATTTCAAACTCTTAATTATAGGAAATATAACTTACTGACCCCTGTCAGGAAGGGGTTACTGGACAAATAGACCACCCATCTGAACCCTTATGATACTTCACAACAGCTTCAGGAACCATCCATTTCAGTCATGGAAGAATGCAGGAGAAAAAAAAAAAAAAAAAAAAAAAGGAAATACATTTCTTTAATTACAGGCTCATCTAAAGAAGGTTAAGAAGTTAAGTAGTATAGCCTGATCTTAGATCTTGAGACATCACAATTCTACAGAAAACTCAGGACTATTTGTGTGATTAACCCTTGTGATCAAATATATAAAATGATAGAGATTGCTAAAAAAATCTCTCAATTACTTCATTTATTAATTGAGAAGTGTTTAATAAAAATAAAAAATAAAAATAAAAAATGAGGGTGGTACATTTTAGTCCCTAAAGAATATAAAATTAAATTTTGACATTAAACAGAAGGATATGAGAAAGGGTTAGATGTCAAATAAATGCTGCGTGAATGTGAGTTAAATAAAAATTCTGAGTGTGATGTGGAAGATAGTGCATGATGTGGTAGGTTAATATAGTTCAAACAAGTTATCAAAAATTAAACTTTTTTTTTTTTTTTTAAAGTAGGGGTTCTGTCACTGTATGATGAGTACAACCTGATATTCAGATACAGCTGCTGCATTTAAAAATGTTCAATACCTTCAGCTTTTTATTTGCTAATTAGATCAAAGATAAGCCTCTCGTCCAATAACATTTTAAATAAATTCCAGTCAAGAAGATATTCAGATGGTGATATAGCTTGAGTATTGGTAATATTTTCTATGTAACCTTCTTACTAAAAGTCTCTTGAGGTGTGGATACATAAACCAGCTTCTGGCTTATCTTTTATTTCACAAATTGAAACAAATAAACAAACAAACAACAACAAATCAACCCACAGCATTCAGTGGCGTGACAGATAATGCCACCACATGGCGCACACCACCACATCCACATATCCACCACATCCACCACAGGGCACACACATTTTTTATTTTTTTTAATTTGAAAACACTTAATAACACTAGATGATGCTAAGTTTGAAGTTGTGGTACTAGATGTGGTAGTTGTGGTACGATGAAGTTGTGGTACCACGAAGAAATGGTTGGTGACCTAATACAACACTTGGATGTGCACAAGTCGATGGGGTCGGATGGGATCCACCCAAGGGTACTGAGAGAACTGGCAGAGGAGCTGGCCAAACCGCTTACCATCATTATTCAACAGTCCTGGCTATCAGGGGAGGTCCCAGTTGACTGGCGGCTAGCAAACATAACGCCCATCTACAAGAAGGGCCATAGGGCAGACCAGGGGAACTATAGGCCTGTCAGTTTGACCTCAGTGCCAGGGAAGCTCATGGAGCAGATTATCTTGAGAGTCATCACGTAGCACTTGCAGGGCCAGCAGGCGATCAGGCCCAGTCAGCATGGGTTTATGAAAGGCAGATCCTGCTTGACGAACCTGATCTCCTTCTATGACCAAGTGATGCGTTTGGTGAATGGGGGAAAGGCTGTGGATGTGGTCTACCTTGACTTCAGCAAGGCTTTTGACACCATCTCCCACAGCATTCTCCTCAAGAAACTGGCTGCTCTTGGCTTGGACTGGCGCACGCTTCGTTGGGTTAGAAACTGGCTGGATAGCCGGGCCCAAAGAGTCGTGGTAAATGGAGTCAAATCCAGTTGGAGGCCGGTTACTAGTGGTATTCCCCAGGGCTCGGTACTCGGTCCTCTTTAATATCTTCAATGATGATCTGGATGAGGACATTGCGTGCACCCTCAGTAAGTTTGCAGATGACACCAATTTAGGTGCGTGTGTTGATCTGCTCGAGGGTAGGAAGGCTCTGCAGGAGGATCTGGATAGGCTGCACTGATGGGCTGAGGTCAACTGTATGAAGTTCAACAAGGCCAAGTGCCGGGTCCTGCACCTGGGGCGCAATAACCCCAAGCAGAGCTACAGGCTGGGAGATGAGTGGTTGGAAAGCTGCCTGGCAGAGAAGGACCTGGGAGTGATGGTTGATAGTCGGCTGAATATGAACCAGCAGTGTGCTCAGGTGGCCAAGAAGGTCAACAGCATCCTGGCTTGCACAAGAAACAGTGTGACCAGCAGGGCTAGGGAGGTGATCGTTCCCCTGTACTCGGCTCTGGTGAGGCCGCACCTCGAGTACTGTGTTCAGTTTTGGGCCCCTCGCTACAAGAAGGACATGGAGGTGCTCGAGCGAGTCCAGAGAAGGGCGATGAAGCTGGTGAGGGGCCTGGAGAACAAGTCCTACAAGGAGCGGCTGAGGGAGCTGGGCTTGTTCAGCCTGGAGAAAAGGAGGCTCAGGGGCGACCTTATTGCTCTCTACAGATACCTTAAAGGAGGCTGTAGCGAGGTGGGGGTTGGTCTGTTCTCCCACGTGCCTGGTGACAGGACGAGGGGGAATGGGCTTAAGTTGCGCCAGGGGAGTTTTAGATTGGATGTTAGGAAGAACTTCTTTACCGAAAGGGTTGTTAGACATTGGAACAGGCTGCCCAGGGAAGTGGTGGAGTCACCATCCCTGGAAGTCTTTAAAAGACGTTTAGATGTAGAGCTTAGGGATATGGTTTAGTGGGGACTGTTAGTGTTAGGTCAGAGGTTGGACTCGATGATCTTGAGGTCTCTTCCAACCTAGAAATTCTGTGATTCTGTGATTTAATAATCTGCACATGGACTTCACGTAAAGGAATTACTGAAGAGGAGTATAGATGTAGGGATGAGGATGTGGGTCCTGCTACCTCGGGGGTTCCTGGTCTATCCCCTGAAAAACAGCCATGTCATTTCTTTGCAGCCTTTGTCCTCCACTTTTCTTCAAAAGCTGTGATTAATTTCTGCACAATAGCACAGGTCTCATCATACTATGATCGAGGGTTAAACCGTCTACTTGGAATTTTTTTTCCTTATTTCTTTTTTCTTTCTTTCATTTAGATTTGTATTCTATATCACAAATGGTGCATTTGTACATTAATTGTGCAAGACATTGAATGTAGTGAATGATGGGCAATCTTGCCATTAGGAAGGCAGATTGTGGTCGAAGAAATCCTGGTTCTTTTCCAAACTGGTTGTGATTATCTTACATGACCTTGGACAAGATGCTTAATAGACCATGATAAGACATATCGGTATGGGGAGGAAGAGAATAGTAATTTCCTTGATCATAATAGTAATGATAGTAAAACATTCAAAAGAGAGAGGATTATTCCATTGTATAGCACAAAACCAAAGGATCGCCAAAGTCACAAGAGTATGCAGGTTCATCAGCAGTTCATCAGATTTCTGAGCAGGATGCCTATAAAATTATGCCTCTGCTATCTATTTTACTTGTAATATGCTGAAAGAGAAAGTGTTCAGAACTCTGATTATAATGTGGAAAACAAATCTAAGTCAATTAAAAGATCTGTGAAAAGCAAAATTCTGCATAGCAGCAGCTGATGTCTGTCATCACTTGACTTCACTACGTTACTTGTCTGAGAGTGTTGTCCAAAAACTTCTTGAACTCCAAAAGGCTTGCTGTCATGACCACTTCTCTGGGGAGCTTGTTCCAGTGCTCAGCCATCCTTTCAGTGAAGAACCTTTTCTCAATATGCAATCTGAAATTCCACTGATGCATCTGCATACCATTCCCTCAGGTCCTATCACTGGTCTGGTGAATAGAGAAGAGATTAGTGCTTGCCTCTCCACTCATGGATGCGGTCTTCTCTCAGTCTCCACTGAACAAACCAAGTGATGTCAGCCACTCCTCATACGTCTTCCCCTCTAGACCATTCACCATCTTAGTAGTCCTCCTGTGGATGCTCTCTGCAGAGGTGAGTTCAGAGCAGAGCCAGATAATCAATTCCCTCAGCAAGCTGGCAATGCTATGCTTAATGCATCCCAAGATACAATTGGATCTTCTGGCTTCCAGGGTACACTGCTGACTCAGATTCAACTTGCCAAAACTCCCAGATCCCTTTCTGTGGGGCTGCTCTTCAGCCTTTTGGCCCCTAATTTGTACATATATCCAGTATTGCCACTTCCCAAGTGAAGAATCTGTCACTTCTCTTGTTAAACTTCGTATTATTGGTGATTGTCCTGCCCTCTAATTTGTCAAGATCTCTCTGCAAGGCCTCTCTACCATCGAGGGAGTCAGCAGCTCCCACCAATTTAGTGTCACTGACAAACTTGCTTTGTATACCTTCGAGTCCTGCATCCAAGTCAGTTATGAAAACATTAAAGAGAACTGGCCCTATAATGGAGCCCTGTGGAACAAAGCAAGTGACTGGCTGCCAGCCTGATATAACCCCATTTCCTATAACCCTTTGAGCCCAACTGAGCAGCCAATTGTTCACTCATCATGTTATGTATTTATCTAGCTGTATGATGTACATTTTGTCCAGAAGGATACTGTGAGAAACAGAATTGAAAGCTTTGCTGAAATCCAAAAATATTACGTGAACTGTCTTCCCTTGGTCAGGGAGGTGGGTAACATGGTCATACAAGGCAATTAAATCCATTAAACAAGACTTCCCCCTTGTAAACCCATGTTGTCTGTGACCAATGACTGCATTGTCTTTCAGGTGCTTTTCAATAACTTCCAGAATAATCTTCATAATTTTACCAGGCACTGTAGTGAGACTGATGGGCCTTTAATTACCAGGGTCTTCTTTCTTGCCCTTCTTGAAAATTGCAACAATGTTCCAGATGAGCTTCCAGTCAACTGGGACCTCCTCAGATTCCCAGGCCCATTGAAAAATAATTGAGAGAGATCTCATGATGACATCAGCCATCTCTCCGAGTATCTTGGGATGAATTCCATTGGGCCTCATAGACTTATATGCATCCATCTGGAGCAGCAAACCCCGCACAACTTTGGGGTTGGCTGGGAATTTATCATTCCTGCAGTCATGGTCCTCCAACACAGGGCTCCAGGGATCTCAGAGCCCATCATCGGCATTAAATTTCTGTGCTTTGTCTATGTCCCTATTTGTGAGGTGACCATTCTCATTAAGTAATGGCACAATATTCTCTCTGGTCCTCCTTTTGCTCTTAACCTACATTTAAAAAAAAAAAAAAAGCCATTTTTAATGTCTCCCACAGTACTGGCCTATGTCAACTCTAACTGAGCTTGGTCCACACAAATTTTCTCCCTACAATGGCAAACAGCATCTCTGTAATCCTCGCATGTCATCCAATCTTGCTTCCAGTGTCACTTTCTCTTTCTGCTTTGTCTCTAGAGGAGGATCCCTGCTCAGCCAACCTGGTCTTCTGCTCCACCTGCTTGCTTTCCAACATTTTGGAATTGCTACTCCTAAGAGATGGTAGTTAAAAAGTGACTAGCACTGATGGACCTGAAAACCTCTAAAAGCAGTTTCCCAGGGGACCTTGCTAGCTAATTCCCTGCGCAGCCTGATGTTACAGTAAACTGCTTGTTTATTAAAGCACTGTCTGGTGTCTTGGCTTTGCTTTTTCTTTTTCCTTGGATAGTTCTGCACTAAACTCTCCCTTTTGTGAAGGCTTCACTGTGCAACCCATGACAGCTTGCTAGTCTTCATGGTGCATCATCTAGGTAAGTCATATTAAAAGAATGGGTGGAAGACAGGGAAATCACCCCATCTTCTGCTATGGTGACTGTTTCTTTGTCACAGGGCGTTCTGTATTCATACTTACGAATCCCAATGTGCATTAGGTTAATTATTCATTCATTGCACCAGCTTTCCACTTCCTCAGTTGTTTTATGGTTTTCTGTTTGTTTGTTCATTGGCTTTCTTCATGAGGCTTTGATGCTTACACATTGCTGACGTGTATAGTTTTGCCCTGTTACTCCCTCAGATGCAGTTGCTTGTGTCTGCTAAGACTAATGATGTCTCATCAGCTTGCTCTACAAGTGCAGTCTGGAAGTTAGAAGGCAGATGCAATTCCATATATTCATTCATAAAGGAGGCATTTATGTGGCATCTCATATAGGGAGAAAAAAAAAAAGATTTAAAATGTCAAATCAACTTATCACTTTTTAATGTCCTACATTTCCCTTGTGCTCTTTCGTATATACCTCCTATGAAGCCATTTCCCTATTGTGTTGCAGATATGAGCCAGCAACAAAATGTCAGAAAGCTGGGGTTGAAGAGGAAGGATGGTGACTTAGAAGCATCGTTCATAGCTTGAGTCCATGCGACTTTTGCCCCAGATTTAATTATTGCCAGAACAAGCATGTGTTTCACATCAGGAAGTTGAAAATCATATATCAGTAATACCTTTTAAGATGTGATTGTGTTATTGCTGCTGCTGGGTCCCTTCTGCTTTTAGCAATACGGTCTGTTCTTCATGCTCTGGATAATGAATGATCTGTTACATATCTTACTCAAATCAGTAGCATGTTCAGCTTATGATTTCACTGAGCTATTTCCATTCAGCTAGTTATGAGATGATGTAAAATATCATGCACAGTAATTTGATATCAATGTGTAATAAAATGGTTTCTTTTACAGGAATCAGGTATCTTCTTAGATACTTATTACAAGTGGTACATGAGGCTACTGTAATAGTTAGGATTGCATATACTGAATCTATAAATATAAAGGATACTAATGCAGCTGCCTTCCTGCCCATCATTAAAGAAAACACCAAGTTTACTAATCTTGGTAAACAGAATACCTTCAGAATCACAGAATATACAGAATAACTGTCATGGATCTCAAGGTCTAGTTTAACCTGTTCTCTTGTCTCAAATTACAGACAGTCCAGATAAATATTTGTCTAAGCAATTTTTAAAACCTTGCAATGAAAAACAAGCTAATCCAATGTTTTATTATTATTAAAATTCATATGTTTCCTTCCCCATGTCTAGCCCGAAAGTCATATTGTTGCATTTTAAGCCCAATGCTTTCTCTCCTGTACATGATGGAATTAGAAAATCAATAATTCTCTTCCATTTGACAGCAACCTTTTATGATTTTGAAGACTTTCTGCCCCGGGCTGTCCAGACTAGATAAACACAAGTCCTTCCAACATTTCTTATAGGTCATATTTTTCTGATTTCTTTTTTGTTGCTTCCCTCTAAAGACTCCTGTTGTCCCTCATTTTTCTTGAATCTGGTGCCTAGAAGCAGACTGCAGATGAATGAAAGCAAAATACTGTTTTCTGCATTTATGGACTATACTGTTTTTCACAAAGTGTGTATTTTCCTTACTCATAACAGCACATTGTTGATGCATGCTCAACTACAGTTCACTGTAATCTCCAAATTTTGTTTAAATCTAATCCAGCATGTGCATTCGTAATTATTCAATCAGACTCTCTGCTCATCATTACTGAGTTCAGATTACTGTGGTATAATATCATTCTCCAAAATGATTGCAGATACTTCTACCATTGTAACATCTTCAAACTTAACAGACATAGTCTTTAGTTCATCATCTACATATATGCGTGTAGATATATGTATATCCTATATATATAAATCTTATATTTATATATATCCATATAAATTCATACATATTTATAAATATATACATGCAAATATAAATTTACAAATATGCCTTGAGGCATATCACAGTTGAATTCTTGGGACAATTAAAATTTCATAACTTGTATAAGGTAATTTGTGTGACTACAGATGGCTTTGTTGGCACGTGGATGTATAAGCCCCCCAACGCTGCAGTCCATATCAGTTGCTGATACAGACAACCCAACCTCCAATCATGGATCCCTTCAGTAACTAGGCTCAGACACCCCATCCATCCAGCAGCTGAGCCTGGATCCTCACTTTCCCCAGTTGCCTCATGTGTGTAGGAATATGTCTACAAACCTAAAGAACTTCACTGAATTTGTTTGTAAATGTAGCAGATGTAGACAGATTTGGCTGTTTCTTTACACAACATGAACGGAAAAAGAAAATCAAGAAAAGCCAGAGGAACAAAAGCCCTTATTATTAACATCTCTCTGACACTGGTTTTGCAGAATATACACCCATAAATAAGAAGGGCCAGCAGAATTTTCTAGCTTAAATTTTCCAGTCAATATATGCAAGAATATCACCCCAGCTCAAGAAGAGGAGGATGGAGGGGCTGAGCTAATGGAAAGGAAGGAAATAAACCCTAACAACCGAGAAAAATAAAGCTCATCTAATCTGCTCTTGTTCTGCTTCTTTCTGCTTTTATAGATACATGTTAGTATGTTTGTCACCAAAATTAATTATGACAGTTATTTCTTGGAAATTTCTTGTACCTTTTTTCAGTTTTCTTAATTAGTTTGGGGAAAAAAAAAAAATAAAAAAAAAATAAAAAGCCAATCAAAGTAATTGTGAATTTACTGCAATTAAGGTCCAAACAAACTGCACTAGTTTTAACTAAGATGGGTTCAAAGACCAATGAAACAGCTTTATGAAACAAAGATGACAAGACACAGACAGTGAAGAGTTCAGAGAGTCTACAGGGCTGGAGCATTTAAGAAGGTTAGACTACTGCCTAGAGAATAGAGAATTTTCAGTCATTGAACCTATCATCTCACTGATACACAGATGTGTCTTCAAAGAGCTATAGGTTATTTTCATCTTGTCTGAAGTTCTGATAATTGCATGATTGTAGCTGAAATGTTTAAAGACCTTTTGTGTAATCTGTTAAATTTTTTAAGTACTATCCTATCTGAAGTAAAATTCAATAAATATGAAAACAAGCTGGCTCATTAATCTGCAACTGAAAAGGTGTCATTTTTCTAGTTCTCCTAATTTCTAACATGTAAAAGCTTTACTAGACATTCAGAGTATACTTACACTATATATTTATAGTATTAATTGTATAGTATTTATATATTAATTACGTAATTTCAAATAAATATGGCAATCAATAGTAACATTTTACTATACTTGAGAAATGAATGAAGCATTATATTCAGATACTGCAATGTAATTGATACACATTTTCATTGAATATTTACTTCAGCAAGATATACAAGGAATGTTTATATAGCAGTCCCAAAAGAGATATTAAAAATACGTAAAATGTACTTGGTTTAATAATAAACACAAGCACATTAAAAGAAAAAAAAAAGAAAAAAAAATATATATCATATACGATTAACTTTTCAGCTACAGAAGTACTGATTCTTCAGTATTAAAAATAATAAGACAATACAAAATATTATGTGTAAACGTATGTTTTTTTTCCATACACAATCAACAATAATAATGAAGGATCTCTTTGGTTACTGATGAAACAAGCTGAATATAAAAGATTAAAATATTTTATTGAAGTTTTTAACAATTTCTTATCCAGAGAAACACAGGTAGAAACATAACAACTCAGTCATTTTACTGCTCCCAGAAAAACAGATCGTTGAAACCTACAACCAATGTGTAATTATTTCCAAACTAAATACTGCACAATGTACTGCTGTTTGAGATTATAACAAAGAACCAAAAAACCAATTTACTCTTAAGATGACATTTTAACATGAAAATATTGCATGTATTTGCTGATATGGTGACTGATGTTAAAGCACCCTTGGCTAAGCTTTTACAAGTGAACGTATAACAGCTGCAGCTCTCGCTGGCTGAACTTGACTTCAGTGTTCTTCCATCGGAACATTTAGGTCACTCTTGCTCTTTCTGGAGTGGTTTGCGCTCTGGAGGTAGCATTGGCTGTAGCTTCTGCCAGCGCTTTGGAGGCCAGAGAATATGAGTAGCACGGGCATGTAGAAGTCCAAGAGAAACCTGTACCCAAAATATAAACCAGAGAGAATATTAACTATTGCAAATTAAGTGAAATCTGGGAGATATAAAGCATATGATGATTTGTTACAGTAATGAGAGAATACAAAGCAGAGTACTTTGTATGCATAAAGAATGTCCCATGCACGTAAGGACAGAAAAACTGCTTCAGTGACAATTTATTATTTTATTGATAAAACATTTTGTGGAACCCAATACAACTTGCTGAAATTTATTGTTTATAACAAGAATGAACTAGGAATGTTTCTTCAGGTTCAAGAAGCAGCAGCCAGTCAAAACAGTTAAGGTATTTTATAATCCACCAAAAGCTTGTGGTGATTAATTATTTTGGGTATGGCAGATAAAGGTTCAACTATCAGTTCTGGATAAGTTCAACAAAACCTGTGTTTCAGCTTTGAGCTACATACATTAACCATAACAGGATGTTAGCTTTTCTCAAGCATGTCGTACGTTCCACATGTCTCTGTCTTTCAAGATTCAGTTTTGTCTACAACCAAAAATAGAAATCACTGTGAATTGTAAATATTTCCCTAGGATGAAAATGTATTTCTGGCAGAATTATTTGAAATATATTTATAAATCAAAGATTTTTGAAGTTCTAGGGCTACTTACACTTTATTCACATATTTTGCAAATGTTTTACATCATATTATTTATTAACGTGTTACTTCAATAATTTTCCTTTACTTCAGTTTTAATTCAGTAAACTGAAATAAAAGTCTATATTGGAGATGCTTACAAATAAATCCTTTATAAGTGACATGGTTCAGAAAACTGAATGGCTTAGAAGACCTTAAGAAAAATATAAACACGGCTCTTTTCAATTACAGTATGAAATGCTTAGACTAAAACATTTTGAAGATTCTTGAAGAAATGCTTAGATTAAGAAATTTTGAGAATAGAAGCATCACATTTTCAGATTGGGATTTTACAGGCTTTGCTGGTCCATACTAATATGGAGTTAATCTCACTCAATTTGAAATACCTGAAGGATAGATTTCAACATCTTAAACTTTAGACTCCTTCTGAAAACCACAATGAGTAATAAGCTTCCCACTGTAAAGTAGACAACAACAATTTTATAAGTGGCATCTGGAAATAATGTATAGGCCTATTTGCCTGTTTTGTTATCATTTCTCATAAGAATAAGGAAACATTGGATAACAGTTTCTTAAACAAATTTTAAAGCCAAGAAAAAGGAAATGCTTCTTCAGTGTGCACAATTACATCATGTTTGACTATATTATACGGGATACAGAAGAGAACATACCAGAATAACAAACTGGTTCAGAAAATAATAGTAGAGGCAGATTCCATCACAGATAACTGAACAGTGTGGTCTCTATGATCCAGAATAGGAAACACTGAGAGAAAAAATATGTACTTCCTTTGTCCTTATATACTAATGATCTGATATTAGCTGTTATAGGAGTCAGAAGTTAAAAATACTTCTGGTTTGAACCTGTACAATCTTGCTAAAACTCACCACACCAAAAAAAAAAAAAAAAATCAGTAAGCAGGTAATTCAGCATTTTATGCAAATGGACACCAAATAGGCCCCTAGGAATATCTTCAACTAATTTTCTTGATTTAATTTCATAGGATTAATGTACATGTATATTCACCGGTCTCTCTCTACTACATAATCAAATCAGTGAAGCTGAAGTGGTCTATATCTAATTCCATATTCTGTAGCTTGATGAACCAGGTGCTGAATTACTTGAATATAATTTGGTTAGTTAATAACCCACAATATCTAAAAGAATCTGAAGAAACTGAAATCACAGTCCAGCATCGTATTTTACTTGCTTGATCTCTTGCAAGGATCACTTATTTCCCTGATCCATTGCTTCTTTATCCTACACTTAAGCAAAGGACAATATATATCCAGACTGCAAAGTGACAACTCCTTTTTGATAGGATTTAGCTACACTTATTTATATAATTTATTTTATTTATATATTTTATTTATTTATTATTATGTTTTTATCATATATATATTATATTATATTATATTATATTATATTATATTATATTATATATATATATTATATTTTATTTATATTTTTTATGTTTATAGAATTCACAATATCCTTTATCTTAATTATTCCATAAAGTGTTCTGCAAATGTATCACCTAGTGGATTCGTTCTCTGTATACAGCGTGATGGCACACATTACAGGTTGGTGTCAAAATAAAAAACTACAGCAAACCCCACTACTGCATATAAAATATGACAGCATTTGTACTGAGAGAAATATTAAAATACTCTTCTCAAACACAAATACCCTCTAATTTTCAAAGCTCTGTGTTTTTCTCAGAGCATTGCTTGTTACTGATATCAGTAGGAGGTCTGTACACAGACTGAGAATATAATAAATGAATCAAAACTTGTTTGAAGCTCAGACTGGGAATAATTTTGCCCAGAGGATTACTTCTACTGACCATCATCTGACTCGAAACTAATAAAGAAATATCCTTCTCATAAACCTGATTTACAGGACAACATGACAAGTGTTAAAAAGTAAAAAATGGGTATTGTAGGGTTATAGAAGTCTTTACTAAATAACAAATGACACAGATGCTATAGGGCTTATTTTATAATAACTTAAAGGCTCACTTTAAAAGCACCTTGCGGTCTGACTTCTGCAAAGAACCTTAATAACTTTTGCCATTGCCTATTATTATTCTGTAGTAACCACAGCAGCCATGAATTTCACAGAGGAAGGACAGAATTGTTTGCAGTGAATAACCTGTCCTTGTTAATGGGTTTACCCTCATCAAGGTTAGATGTGGATAAAGGGTGAACAGAAAGGACACACTTTCTGTTGAAACAGTGAAATACTGAAATAATCTATTAAAATAAAGATTGATCAGTTCTCTTACAGACATTACTTATTCTTTTTACTTAAGAAAATAAGTTTACCCCCTTTCCACATGAAAACTCTTTGCTAATATCTCTTGGTCATGTTTGTAAATGAAATACATTCCTCAATCTAAATAGTTGATCCTTATTTGTACATTATGAGCTATTAATTATTCTTGCTGTAGCAACAACAGATGTTATGTTGAACTTAATCAATATTATTCTTCCCAACCTGAGCTGTTAAGGCATTAACTTATATATATTTATATATTTAATATTTGAATATATAATTGACTGAGAAGTCTTTTTTTTTTTTTTTTTGATAGAAATTAAGATAGAAATTTTATCACAAAACAAGTTTTGAATGAATAATACTGTTTTGACACTGTTACTGTGACAAAAGCATATTTCCTCAAAGCCTGCTTGTTGTTACTATGTTAGTTGCATGGAGACTGATTAGTTTTGGCACTGCATTAGAGAAGATAAGCCTAAGCTTGGTTGTGTTACCAGCAGTGATATTTACATCTTTCTTTCTCATTCTGTCATAACAGGTTAGGATAAGAGCACCTCTGTTGGTATACAGTATGTAGTTGGTATACAGGCAAGTATATATTACTTGCCTTGATTCCAAAATACATCATTTTAAAATTCTCAATGATTGTACAGACTGTACTCTCCCCCTTTTCTCGTCTGTTTGCTATTTGAAATCTTCACTGTCCCTTAGCATGATGCCTTTTCTAATCTCCAATCACAATGGGACAAGCAGCACTGAGACTGAGAATCCTGTGAAGTAGCATACAGTGGTGCTCACCAAACCTTCTGTGAAATCCAGGTCCTCAGTCCAGATTTCAAGAAAGGGAAAAGTCTGGATAAGAATGTGACCTTAACAATGGTATTTTCAGCTTTCTCAGGATATGTAAAGTCTACTCAGGCTGTGATAATCACTTTAGGTTAGGAGCATTCTGCACTGTTATCTGTTTGCTTCTTTTCCCCTTGAACCTTTGGTGACTTGGATCTAAATTAAACAGGCAGGATTTTAACAACACTAAACCAGGAAAGTACAGTAGTACTGAATATAATCTGAGAAAGAAATACAGAACCAAAAGAATTGGTATCTACAACCTCTTCTAAATCTAGGCTCCTAAGTAGTCATTTTGCTAATTAGAAGTAATAATAAGACAAAAAGACAAAAAGCAGTACAAGAACATTTTGTTCTGCTGTTATTGTAACCCTGTAAGCCAGTATTGCCATTGCTAGTAACAAGCTGCAGATCTTGTACCAGCTCTGCAAGAACTTCTTGCTCAGGCTTTGTTAGAACTATCCTTGCCTGCTTAGAGTTTTATTTAGTTTGCTTATCTGCAACATTTTTTTCCAATGATCTGCTGTTATATTTTGTTATAGTTTTGCTTATATTTGCTTATATTGCTTATATTTGCTTGTATTTCCTTATATTTGCATGATCTTTCAGTATAATAGTTTTTTGCTTGTTTGTTTGTATATAGCAAAAAGTAGAAAGAAATATATTTCTATGTAGAAAGAAATATTTATTATCTTCATGCAATAATGTGGATTACATGACTGTAGGCATAGGATAATAAGAAATGGGCACAGGATGACACTGAAGACTGCAAGCTTAAATACAACTCAGTAATGATCACTTGAAAAGCACCTGAGGAGGTGGACAAAAAGGTTTTAAGGCTATCAAGGAGTTCAGAAGAACAAGGAGTGTAATAAACATACAACGTCTAATAAATACAGATAAAAATTATTTGCCAAGAAGTGAAGAAACAAGGCAAAATACATGTCAGGAAATGTATTAAATTTGCACCAAGAAAGTGAGGAAGAAGCAACCATCAACATCACATTCCTCCTGATGAAGAATTCAGGATGCCCACATATCCAGAATTTTTCCCTCTTTTTGAGGAGGACAAGTGCTTCAAAAAATATAAAATAACAGAAGAGATCTTGGAGTATCTAGATGTGACACAGGAAGATAAGCAAAGAGAATGGGAAGATAATAAAAAAAAAACACAGTAGCAATCCTTAACGTTGGATCAACAGAAGAAATCTTACATTAAGAAATTAACATTAAGAAAACATTAAGAAATCTTTTCTTAAGGTCCACTTGAATAAGTACTAATAAATATGAATATACTTCCTCTTAAGAAAGAAATACTACTTAAAAATACTATCTTAAAATGATCTTGTTTTATCATGTTTAAGCCTAGAAAAAAAAAATAATTTGTGTTTTGTCTCCTGGTCCCATTAATAAACGTTTAAATGGTGCAAATCCTTTAAATCTCACTGGAAGAGAACAATAATAGCTACCTATCTAGAAACAGAACTAAATTAAAAGTGCCACATATTATAACCTGTCTACTTGAGAAATTTCTTTAACTACTGGAAAATCAGAATTTTTAACACATACGTTATTAGCCTTTGGTTTTGAGGAGTCACATTTGCTTTAGTCTCAGACGTTGTATAGCAGTATTGCACAGGCCTTCCAAAACCCAAGGACAATGACAAACATGCAAACACAAAAATTAAAGTTCTCTCAAGCCCAAAAGAGAAAATAGTACCAATCACAATTAGTGTTTCGGATTATGCTTTCTGTTTCCTGAAGTACTATATTCTCACTGTGTTTTGTTGTTGTTGTTGTTATTGTTCTTCATATGTACATTAATAAAGAATCTTTATATACAGCCTTTCACATGCTCAGCATTATGGAACATCAGCTTACTTAAAACAATTTCCTCAGATTTTCTGTTGCATAACACAACATCATTTAGGATGGGGAAAATTCTTTAGCAGTATTGTTCTATGCAGACTGCATTTTGATGACTGGATACTTGCTTCTCCCCATACTGGTTCTGAAAGGTGCCCATGCACAGTAGGTGAAAAATCCCCTAATGTGGAGATAGCCAGGGAGATTTAGAGATGACCAGCAAACATACGGATTCTGGAAGACTGGAAATGTCAAATTTTTAAGGAGGTTGAAAACCATCTCCAAAAGGATGAGGTTAATGAGAAAGGAGAGAAAAAAAAGTTCTGGACTACTTCAGCCCCCAAATCTCAAAGAAAACCTCAGGATAGAAATACCTAGGCAACTATGCCGTGTTTCAGCTAAAATACTAACAAAAATATATAGTATGGGATAGGTATCTGTGTCAAATTAGATTGCTTGTCTTTAAGAAAGGTTGTTACACTGGGCTTTGATATTAGATTGTAGGTGTAAAATGGTCTCACAGAGAATTCTCCCAGTAAATTAGGCTCTTCAGAAAATCCATACTTTAATAGAAAGTAAACATGATTGCTATTACACTTCATTTTCTGTACATGGCTGAACTTTGAAACAGCTACTATCGAGTGCAGAAGCAGGAAAAAAAGGCTCAATAAAAATAAAATCTTGTGGATTACAGTAAAATCCCAGAGAAACCACTTCCTCTAGTAGAAGTACTTGGGATAATGAACAATGGCAGAAGAAACAAATATCCTTGACCTCCTTCTTTTTATGTATGTAAGAATCACAGACAGATGAAAATCAATAAATTAATGTGTAAATAAAACCATACCAAAACAGATTTTCTTTAATTTACATCAGCTTCCTGAAGGTTAGCAAAACAAGATGCTAACTAGCTCATGAATATTAAAAAAAAAATACAGTAATCGATTCCGTTCAGCAAAATACTAGCATCTTCATCATTCTTTCCTCTTGTCCCTGAACAAATCAGACCTAATGGAGCCATACAGATCTAGTGACAAAGAAAAGAATGCAGCCCATTAATTTTGCTAGTAAGTGTTCCATTACGGTTCCATTAGTTTGATAGCTGAAGCAGCAGCTCCAGCTATAGATAAAACATTCCATATGCATTTTTTTTTCACAGAGCTACTGTATAATCAGTAAAGGTCGTTATCAAAGTTACCAAATTCAGAAGTATTTATACCGATAGCAAATATATTATAAAAGTACGTGAAAATATATAAATCACATTGTGACAACAATTTCATTTTGAGAAAGTTTTAAATAGTGAAAATTGTGACACAAATATAACACTCAGAAGTAATGCACATGCACTACATGTGCATACAAGCACAGACATAATTGCAAAATAAGATATGAAAGAGAGTAATGTGTTTCAAATGCAATGGATGATTCCCAGAATTAATAAAATTTGCTTGTTAGCACAAAGTATTTGTCTGAAATTCATCTACCAATTGTGACTGCTCTGATCCAACATGATTTTGCAATTTAAGCTGTTCATATCATAAGAAGTAAGTGCATTGTAATAAAAACTCATCAAAAAAAAATTACTAAATATCAAAATAACTGGGTTATATTCTCTTTTGTTCAATCATATCTGCACATCTACTTTAAGCCTTAAGTTGCAAAAGAGATCAAGGAAGGAAATGATCACTGAAAATACAATATTTTTCACATATTAGATCTTTCTGCAGTTATTCATGCAGATAGAGACTGGTTTACCTTGAACTTGGATTAACATTTATAAAAGTAGTGGAGGTTTAAAGGAATTCATTATCAAGTAGTGTATTTTTAATCAATTTGTATAGGAATTAGCTGTCAATACCTAATACTACTAAATTAAATATAGTAGTGGGCTGGGTACAAATATTGTGTGAGCTAAGTTCTGTCTCAGTGCATTATCTTGGAATAGTCAAGGATATATGATTGAAAGGGCACCAGAGCTAATTAATTTCTTTGTTCTTTCCTATTTTTTTCTTCAGTGTTTTCTAAAGTATTTTAAAAAGAGGTTAACATATGAGTGCTACTAGTCTTTTATCTTCAGTAAATATAGCATTCTTAGAAATTATTCTTTCTTGCTTATGATTAACAGAACCATTATGCTAAATAGGTCCACAAAAAGATTTACAAACCAATCTATTATTTATTTTAGATTTCTAGTTACGAAAGTGGTGAAAGAATTTGCTTAGCGCACATTATGATGTGCTTTGCATGCTGCTTATACATAAATATAATTTAATAGTTAAAAGCTTTTTAACATTTCACTGGGTGAAGCACAAAATTCAGAGACTAAATAGGAAGTCATGTAACTCAACAGAAGAATAACATGTACTAATAGCATTCATAAAAGAGCCCCACATTAAAAAGCAGTAATATAATTGCAATTCAATATTTTAAAGAATTGATAAATTAAGTGGCAGGAAACAATTTTCACAACACATTTATCATCTTCACATAGAAAACATTAGCTATATCCCAAATCTGTTTGTATTAATTATTCAGGAATATATAAAAGTCTTCAATGTAAATTCCTATTCAGCAAGGCATTGTGTCAGTGCCAGCAGAGTTAGAAGAATGTCAGGCTTAGTGACATTATTCAGCTTAGTACACTGATATTGATTATGTGTACTGTCTTTCTTGACTGAATACTTAGGACACTATGCAGAAATGCTGTATGTTACAAATTAAGTTGATTTCCGTTTTTGTTCTGTTGTGTGTTATTAATTCAGAGTTTCATTCTAAAGCTTTGGCAAACACAACTCTATGGGATTACAATGGCAGGTGTCACAGATCAGCTCTCAGAGCTCACAAACTACCCAGAGATTGCATTCGCATCTCACTATGCCACTTCACTGCAGACCCAATTCGTCTCTATGGGTTGGCTCTTGAGCAGGTGAAACCATGCTCTCCACTTCCATTGTCTGTGGTGTGCGCTCTCCATGTCACCACTCTGGCCACAAGATGGACTGTGATGCTCTTAAGTCCTGCTACAAGATTATTTCACTCATGCTCTGCTTTCAGCACACACTCATGGAGGTGTCCCGCAACACCTGCCTCTTAGAAAGCAGGACCTTGTAATGAGTGACTAGCATTGCAAAGCTGAGCAAACAAGCTAAGATGAAAGATCAAATTCCACCAAAGTTCTGAAAGTGTGGCCCACACAAAATTAATCTTTTTTTTTTTTTCTTTTTTTCCTGTCAGAACACAATAATAGGCTTCAGTTTCTAGATGCACTCAAATTCTTCTTCAAGACATGGAAGACATTCTTCTTCAAGAATGGAAGAAAAAAATCCTGGACATTAGTTAGCTCTTGCTAACTAATTTGTATTCTACATACTCTTCTCAGAAGCTCAGGAAAGCACCCTGTCTCACTGGTCAGAAATCAGGGCTATTTATAAACCCAGAGAAGTGTCAACACCAAGGGATGCTATGGAAAACATCCCATCCCACTGCTGCCCCAGCTCTGTAAGGGGTAGTGCCAGCCTGGCACCCAGACAGGGTGGCATTGGCAGCACCAGACCCCAGGTGTCTGGGAAATGGTCATTACCTTAAATTTTACTTGGCAGATACCTGGCAAACAGGGAAGATCATGCTACTATAATTATCAAATGCTGAGGTAAGGAAAAAAAAAAAAAAAAGTAAAGAAGGTCAGCAGTAGCAAGAAAAGCTAGTTCAGGGAAGTAGGTAAGAAAATATCTATGAATTAAAAAATAAATAAATAATGGTGCAGCATGTTACAACATTACAACTGTTATTGGAGAAATGTTCAGAAGTTTTCAGTAATAGCTTGTATGATCAGCAAATAGATCTGCCAACATACTCAAAGCTTCTCCATTTTTATCACACATTTCCACAGTTTTAATCTGATACAAATGAAGTTACAGAATCACAGAATCACAGAATTTCTAGGTTGGAAGAGACCTCAAGATCCTCAAGTAAGTTGTTGCAATACTGTTAATAAAATCATTTTGACTTTCTCTTACCTTAAAAGACCAATGTTCAATAGAGTATTTCACTTAATTAAATATTTCAAGAAAGATCCTACTGTGAGGCTTGCTTATATTTTCCTCTAAAATGGCATGGAGAAGCAGTTTGACTTACACAAAACATGCTGTTGGCAATATAAGCTATGAAAAGCAATGGGGAGTAAATATTCAATGAGCAGCTAGGATATCAAAATGTCATTAAATAGCTTCATGATATGTTATTAAAATTATAAAATACTTTTTAATAGAGGTCTTTGTGTGAGGATGGCTAGAGCTCATCTAAAATGGTAAATTTCATCAAGATAATTGTGCATACGTAATCTCCCTGGGCTGATTTAGAAGAAAAAAATAACACAGAAATACTTTATATATACACAAAGATTTTTCTCCCCCTTATAGCTATAATAAAAGCTATGAATTTAAGAATGTTTAAATACTTCCTCTCTTGTCTTTATCTGATTTATTCTGTATTTTCCTTGAACCTACATAGAAGAGATTACATGTACTAAAACCAACTTTTACTTTACTTGGAAAAAGCTGTCCCCAAAACATTAATTTTTCCCGTAATCAATCTTCATATTACTTAGAATTCCGTGTTTTTATGATACTGTGACATCTGTCAAATTCTTGGTATAATTCAGATCATATATCTATCCTTTCACTTTGTAACAGAAGTGATTAAATAATCAACCCTATTAATTACGAATATAATTTCCTCATTCTACATAACTAATCCTTTTCATATTCACTTTTTTTTTTTTTTTTTTATTTAGTTCATTCCTGATCAGCTTAAGATAATGGCATAACAGGTTCTGCTGAGGAAAAAAGCTTCACACTAAAAAAGTAATCTGAAGTATATTAACATTCATATCCTTATTCAGATGCTGTCGCAGTTCTGTGCAAGCTTGAGTCTACAAAGCTAGATTTCACATCAGATGATTGTTTAATTCTCCACAGAAAATTCCCTCAGTGAGGAAACAGGTTTCATGTGTGGTTATGGAGAAGGAAATTTTATAGAGAAGTGACTGTATTGGATCAAACCACCAGGCCTGGCCCATGTACTGGGGCACGCAGGTAGAGCTGACTGATCCTAAGGAGACGCAGGAGACCAGCAGCTGGGGTGATGCAGCTCCCTATCATTATGCAGATGTCAGAAGAACAAAGAAGACCATGTTTGGGCTTCCTGACCATTACATTAGAGGTCCAGTTCACTGGCCTAAACAATGAGGTCCGTTCTGCCATTTGAGATGTCCCAGGAAACTTCTAATGGCCACGGTGTCTCCACATTGAGGAGGATACAGGATTCCTGCAAGTCCCGTGCTGCTGCTTCTTACTGCACATGAATGTCTCAGATTCACTAGGGCATAGGAAAAATACTTTTCTATGGAATGTATTTTTTTCCCCTTCTATTTTCCCCTTGCTCTCTAGTTTTCTTTAACACATCATTAAGTAACAAGACAGAATACCATAAACCAAATAACCGAGGCACAGACTGCGTTCTTTCAAAATGAAAAGTTACCTTCCTCTTTAGCCAAACACAGTAACCAGATTTAATCCACTACTTCGCCATCAAGAGCTATATTTACCTCAAGAAGACATTAAGACTTGTTCTTAAGCTATACAGCATGAGCAAGAAAGTAATGGAAGACTAATGAATTCAGTTTCCTGCATATTTAATAAAATATTCTCTCATAGTCGTAATCAAGCCATAGTTCAGAAAAGCATGTGCTGAACTTTAAATATTCAAGTAAAACACTTGAGCACATTATTAAAATTAAGTAAAATAAAATAAAATGAATATAATTTCCAGAGAGCTGATGATCCAGATTTATTAACTCTTTAAATTACTCCATTTTTCAGACTATATGCAGCTATTAGGCTTCTTTAACAAAATATAACCACACAGGACTGCCAGGTCATCAGTAAATGAAAAGGATTAACACAGTTAGGAGCTGAAAGATCTAAATGTTAAAACAACACCATAAAAATAATCCATTATATGGAGCTCTTCCACTTCCAGAATAAAAATCAACCAAATTAAAATTCCTTTTAAGTGCTTACCTTTGTTACACAATCTTACTCAAGATATACTGCAAATCCAACATTTATTTTGTACCTTTATGTTTTAGAGGACAGAAATCACATTTTAGGTCAGCAGCAGACCACATATCCATCACCATTGCTATAATGCCTGGAGATCCAAATACTGTCTCTGACATTAGCTGAGGAGACAGCAGTAGTGACATGCAGACAGCACAATCTGACACATTTTCATCAGTCTACTCTGGAAAAATATAGTCTGTATGTTTACTGAGTTGTTTTTTTCTGCTTCAGGATCTTAACATGCAAAGTAGATTAAATAAAAAAAAAAAAGTGATCCATATTTTAAAATAAATATGATTCTGAGGCCATTATGCATAGTTCATCTTCTAGCTTGCTTTACAGTACTGAATTACTGTCAGCTACAGGTAAAGGCTATGGAATGATGGCAGTTGCCATTGCTTTGCAAGGGAGATCTGGCAACCTGTCTGAAGAGTCTTTGTTCCCTTACTACTGAACAACTTAAGCAACCCAATCTGAACTTGATGACTATGCATTCTTGTTTCCCAAACAATATTTTGTGTATTTCCTTGTTCAATGAGTCCAATGCTTATTTTAATTGAACAGAAAACAAAACAAAAAGAACTCACACCAAAACATGCAGAGACATGCTTCCATGCTATATTGTAAATTTCCTGCAGTAATCCAAGTCCCCATGCTGTCTGGAGTCATACACAGACAGAGGAGAATCTGAAGCTGCCTTGTCCATCTGGTGGTATGCACCATTAACCCATTTGAAGAGTGAATCAATCTCAAACTGGAAGCTGCCACACCGTATGTTTGTTGCCATGAGGATGGGATTTTAACCATGAGTCAAATACATATTATATATATATGTATTTGTATATAATATAATATACATATCATGATACTCTAAACACATAAAGTAAGAAGATGGAAGTTAGTATCTAATGATAGGGAATAGTGATATAGGGATAATGATAGGTTCTTGTGAAAAGCAAGCAAATGCAGGGCCAGAATCTCAAGAAATTTCAGAAAAAAAATAAAAAGGATGTTGTAGGTAGAAAAACAACTTTGGATAGGTGTTAAGAGTTGTTTGAACAACTCATGCCCTCAAATTAGATTTCCTTTCCAGGCCTCAGTAACAACACAAACTCAGTGAACATTACCTAAAACTGGAAGACATTTCCATTTAGTACTACTGCATTAAGAGGTTGAGAGCTTCAAACTCTGCAAGAAAAATCTTTAACCTCCATTGTAATGGCAGTCTCACACAGCATCTTCTATGTTCTACAGCAAAGCAGCTCTTTCTGCAATCTCAGAATACTTTTACATCACCTTTCTTCATACTCTTTTCCAGATCTCTGCAGAAAATAATTTAGAACCACTGCCTGGCTCTCTAGTACATGTTTGTGCAGGGAAGCACTGATCATATCTGGACAGGATCCTGATGCTTTCCTATGTGTTAAATCTAGCTACAACTCTGCAGAGTTTCTAGATTCACAAAAAGCCATCTCAGCTGTCTGATTGCAATGAAAGCAAATTGTTATGGTCATCTTTTGAATCTCAAAGAATATGAGTTTCTAAGGAGAGCTCCTCAAAAAGGAGATGAAACAAATATAAAACCAGTAGAATATATACTGTATATGCTACTATAGCAACTATCCAGATAAGAAAATAATAAAAGTGATTTATTCTTGTATTCTTGGCTGGCCTCAGTTAATTTAAAAAAAAAAAAAAAAAAAAAAAAAAAAAGCTTAAAAAAGCTTAAATGCTTCTCTAGTTTCAGTTGCTGAGTTTACAATTCAATCAATTTTTTGTTGTGAAGTAAAACTTAGCCATGCCCAGCCCTTATGACTTTGCATTAATTTAAATGCAACTGCAAAAAATAATAATAATAATAATTCTACTAGCCTGTACTATGGCATTACCATGAACACTGCTTAGTCACTAATATTCATTTCTGAAAACACTAAACAAAACCGTTAACCTGATAAAAATGCTAGCAGGGTATATGAAAAATATATAGAGAGAAATTGAGACTCTCTCTTAAAAGTCAACATTTTCTCAAAGCTGTGACAACCAAAAAATAAAAAAAAAAGTTAAATTACCATTTACTGTCCTTTAGTACATTATATACATATTCATTAACTTTGGTACAAAATACACACAAAATTTTCCTTTAGTTGACTGTCATAGATTGAAGCTACTAGAAGATATCAAAAACTCTATTATGGCAAAGCACATCTTCTACTAAATTTATCTCTGCTACAATAACAAGGTTGAGCCTATTTGATGATTATCATTTGAGATTTATTACTGAGAACCATGCCAAAATTAATCTCTATTTAATGAGTTTTTCTGAAAGGGGTTTAAAATATCAAAATTTTGAAACATGTTCATTAGAACTATTTGTAAGTAATTTAAAATGATAGGTTATAAATAAGTTGTGATTGGATCCTAAAGCCGTGTCAGAAATAGTGTTCAGATGACAGACTGTCAGATAATTTCGTGCTTGACACATGGGTCCAGTTGATCACTAAATAGTGACATTTTTATTGTCATCTTGAAAAAATAAAATTAAATTTTCTCCCCTTGCAAATTTTTTTCCTTCCCTTTCCCTCCTAGATCATGGCACATCAACACCATCCAACTGGAAACTAGAAAATTGTGAATTACTCAATTTGTGTTCTGGATAGTTTTGTCTCCTCTAGGAAACACCAATGTCAGTAAATAGTCTCTTAAATACCCTTAAAATTATAATCACAACCAAAAAGTTGTGATTATAACTTCTACGTTACCAAACACCACTGTTACAATATGAGAGCCATAAATTGAACAGAAAAGGTAACAAAGATGCTCATGAGGCCTTAATTTTTCTCAATTTGACAGAGACACTAACATGATGAGTTATGGCATTTCTGTGATAAATCCTTTTTGGATTTGGAGTGTGTCAAATTTTATCAGTCAGGAGTCAACAAGTTTCTCATGACATCTTGCCCATGGGGAAAGCATTGGGTGCAAGTTTTTGTTTTACTTTGCTGTTTTAAGCATATTGTAAGAATTGCTGTAAAGGTTCTGAAAACTCCTCAGCCTTCAAAGTATAGTATAAAACCTGCATTAAAAGTAAAAAAGTATAAAACATATAAAAGAAATATTCAGAAATAAAAAGGGCCCTTTATTTTTCATAAATAATCTACTTGAGCTGAGGAGTGTTTAAAATTATAGTCGCTAACAAAAGTACCAGAATTATTTTTGTTAATAATATGTATTTGTTCATCCACAGAAAGTTAATTAGATGACAATAAAACAAATGGATATTGAATGGCAAAATGAACACCGGAGTATCTTTTTCACCAGTGATATGACAGTGATAGAATAAAAATAAAAATAAAAATAAAAATAAAAATAAAATAAAAATAAAAATAAAAATAAAAATAAAAACCTGTATAGTCATTTTTTTCATAACTTTTTGGTTGTGATTATAATTTTAAGGGTATTTAAGAGACTATTTACTGACATTGGTGTTTCCTAGAGGAGACAAAACTATCCAGAACCAATAATGTATTGTTCTGTTCTTTCTAAATAATGATACATGACGTATATAAAAAGCCATCCTGAGCTGTGAATTTCTTAATGTCTTAGTTTCAGATGTTATTTGAATTTTGGCTGGAGTCTGGAACTCTTCCTCAAACTGATTAGTAACTTATTTGAAAGATAGTTGCAGTAAATCTGAGAGGACTGTTCCTGTAAGCCAGTGCTGTTCCTCATGTATAAGGACACCTGAATCTGACCCTAAGATTTATTTTTCTTTGTAAAATGGAAGATTAAGACAAACAAAACAAAACACACACACACAAAATGAAATGAAATGAAATGAAATGAAATGAAATGAAATAAAATAAAATAAAATAAAATAAAATAAAATAAAATAAAATAAAATAAAATAAAATAAAATAAAATAAAATAAAATATGGAAGATTGTAAAATATGCACCTGTTAAACTTCACCTCTTGTATCTTACTGGTTTCAACTGTTAATGTATAGAACAGTGCAAACAGCAAAGCTTAATGGTATTATTACTCTGACATAAGTAGATGTCAGTCTAGTATTGTGCTGCATTTTCCTTTTGATGAGGACTATTATTTCTAATAGGCATAACATGTAACAATACCACAGCTTGTCATAACTTATCTGGGAAACACAAGAGTTTGCAGCAAATTCATGAGATTTATTAATGTCACTAGTATACAGACACTGTTTTTTTATGGCACTTACTGAAGTGCTAAAGAAACATACTCTGAGTCACAGGAAAAAAATAAATATATGTATATATATATATATCAGTGGAATACTAGGTTTTCCAAACCAAAAAAAAAAAAAAGAAAAAAAGAAAAAAGAAAAAAGAAATACAGCTCAGATATTTTGAGTTCCACAGCAGAAATGTGAATGCTACTAAAGATTCTTTCCAGCATTAAAAAGTGTTGATGACCTGAGGGACTTGTTTAGAGAACTTGTTTGTCTACCAGAACAAAGCCGTACTCAAACAAGGAGGAACACTCATTCCCTCCAAAATGTATAAAACTCCTGTACATTTATGTGAGTAGTGAGCAGCCAATTGCCTCACAGACATTAGACTCAGACAGCTATTAGAATAAAGTGCAGACTACTGTAAAATTTACAATAAGACTGACACAAAGCTTATTAGATTTAAAGGATGTAATTTCATTTGTTTCAATGGACACTGGTTTTAACCCTATTGGTATGATCCAGTGTCTACTGAAGCACATGGAAACATAACCACAAAAGAAATCATATGCAGGCCCTATTCCAAGCTCCTTAGATGGATGAAGACAGAAATCCAGAGAAGACTTTTATTACTATTGTCCTTGGCTTATCCTGTTGTATTTTTTCATATTTCAAGTGTACATGCTTTTACATAGAAAAAGTTCATTAGAAATAATCAGAGAACAATTCCAAAAGATTCCTGTGTATACTTGCTACAGTCTTGCCTTCTGTAGAGCAACTGGCTACATAAATGTCTTTTTGACCTAAAAATTCGTGTTTGCACGCTGGAGGAAATACTGAATGCATAAAGGAAATACTTTAGGTGTTTTAATAGCCCCAAGCTAACATAATTTGAGTCGTGAAGACATAAGAAACAGACTGATTTAAGTTGTCATTTAAATACTCTTTGTTGAAGTTCTCTGATGTCTAAAACAAAAGTGTGAGAGAGCAGTAATCTCTGATAAAAATATCAAGGTTGTTTAGAGAAGTTTAAAATACATATTAAATTCAGGAAATCAAAGCTGGAAAACTGAGTTCAAGAAAATATTTAGGGATCAGACTTAAGGTCAATGAAGACTGAATTGCTTGTTTACTAGATCTTCTCTCAGTATACTCTTGAAATACTGTGAGAAAATCAGCAAGTTTGGATTCTCCCACTTAACACAATAGCCTAAATTTAAAAACACATTAAACTTTGTAGACAACCAGTGGAAGGAGAGGACCTCAACAGAGTGATATAAACTCACTGTAAACAAATAAGTCTTTCCCATTTCTCTCCATGGATTATAGATGGAGGCTAGGCAACTGTGCTATTAATTTGGGTGTCTCTGTTCAAGGCTTACAATTAGATTAAAAGAATCTGGGCTTTTATATTGCCTTAAAGATTATGTAATGTTCTCCATTAAAATCCATCTGTTCAAAAGGCATTCTCAAAATAAATGGAAAATATTTGACATTAAATTAACTTCCTAAATGACTTAATTCTAAATTTAGAGAGGACAACAGCAAAGCTCCCTTTGGACTTCACCAGCCCAAGACCACTATACAGTACTTGATACTGCTTTTCCTCCCCACTTCATGAATAAATACGGGGGAGGGGAAAAGGATCGGGAGAGAAATGTTGTTTGTCTGTTTTCCTCAGAAAACTATGGCAGAAATCCTTCTTTTTATACTAAAGGAGAGCAGTAAGAATTGCAAGCGGATTACTGTACATAGGTTACAGTGTTTGAAATCTTAGTGACCTTGAGTAGAATCAGTTCCGAAGTGCAATTTGTTAAATACCATTATATTAAATGACAGCTATGGGAGTGAGGGACTATGAGAATAGTAAAGCCAAAGTCCCTTGGGGTAGTCAGATAAAATGTAGCAGAATCTGTCTAAATAGCACATTTGTTATATCTAGTTTTGTTGCTTTAAAATCTTTCATAAAATCTTTCACTCAGGAAGCTGCTGTGCTCAGTGGCAGAAATTACTCAGGAAGCTGCTGTGCTCAGTGGCAGAAACCACCTCATCTCAGCTATCACAGAGACATTGTTGTATACTGCCTCTGTTCTAACCATGACTATATATTGTCCCCCCCCCCAAAAAAAAAAAAATCACTGATGCAAAGCTGGGTTAAAATAGTCATTTTAGAAGTAAAGCATAAATTAAAAACAAAGACTTCTTGGCTACTATGAAATTACTCAAAACTGTCTTTTTATAAAATAAATAAATAAATAAATAAAAAGTTTATTTAAGCTCAAGTCCTAGGTTTTCTTTTTTAGATTCCACTTTCTGTGAAGTAGATATGACATGTTTTCTCTATGGTACCACATCTGAAATGAGTTAGTCACTTTATACTACCCACAGTCAAAAGAACTTCATCTAAAAGTACTTTAAGATTGGATCTTTTGTGTGAAGCCTGAGCAATCCGCAGCCAGTGAAGAATAAAAATATATTGAGGATTCACTGCAAGACATGCAACCATGAGATGCAGAAATAATTGCTGGAAAATATCAGAAGCTGGTGTGCTATGGAAAGTTTAGGCTTCATCTAGTTTTAGACAGTTCTATGTGTCCTGCTAATTTTATGTGTCAGGTTATGTATATAGTATTATACTATCATAAACAAACAAACAAAAAAAGCTTTTTTTTTTTTTTTTTTTTTAATCAAAGGCATGTTTGTCAGTTTCCTGGTCCCTTACTTTCAATACAATTATTTCTCCAACGGTGCCTAGTTTAACTAACAGTTAACTAACACATAATACTTTTAGTCATTTATGATTATAACTTTTGTATATGGTTACATTAAACTAACATGACTCTAAGTTTCATTTTTCACAGTATTTGTTAAGCTTAAGTGAACTATATGGTTCTGGTTTCAGTTTGAAATAGGAAAGAAAAGGAAAAACTGATAGAAATGAAGTGGTTATATTTAAAGATTTATGCTGGAACTCTGTTTCTGCAGGTAGTGCATGAATATTTTCTCTGAAATGAAGTGTCCTTGATATACTCTTCTTGTGCTTTATACTGTTCCATGAATTATAGAAGAATCCACACTGGCTGTGTATGTTATTTTGGAAGAGTCACCACCCTCCTTAGACTGGAGTAAGGAAAACTGAGTCATCCAATCAGCAGTCTTGGTAGCACCACAGACTTGCCCAAAGGAAAAACTAGAGTTCAACTAGAAAATTGTCTCCAGAAATAAGCCTTGAGAAAGAAATACTAAGTCAGGTTAAAAGCACATGGGCACTGTTTCTGGGAGGAAACAACGATTAAGCACACTGTTAACTGTGTATGGCTAATTGGAATAAGAAGCCATGATGCAGTTCCTAGAACAGTGTAGCCTTTCCATCTGCAGATGAAAGAAAAGTGTGCATAGCATGTACTAAAAGTAGATGCAGATTTATTATTTTTTTTATTAAGTCATGAACATACCCTAAAATTCACACAAAATTCATCTGTCAGGTCACAAACCTTGATATCCACAGAATTTGTAGCATTTTTAGAAGAGCAGTAAGAGCCAAGACATTAAAGACTGTAGAAAGGCTGGCACTATGCAGCAGGTCCATTGCAGATCCTGAGAGTTTTTCAGCTGGGGAAGCCTCAGCTTTTTCAAATATTACACTGCAGAGCAAGACAGCTATCACATTTTATGCATCAGGGAGTTCTCTGTCTAAAAGTGCTACCTATCTTGTCAAGAAGGCACTAATTTTAGAATAATTTGGAAATGCTGTTATATCTGAAAATTAGATTGCCCGTCATATTTCACAAATACCAACAAACAAGTAGAAGTCACTGAGAACACTGAACACTGTTTCTCTTCCTGCTTAGCATTACTTTTGCTGCAGGAAGCATGCAATCCACAGTTGTTTGTTGTCCTGGACCTTGTTTTTTGTTTGTTTGTTTGTTTTTTGTTTTCTTTTTTTTTTTTTTGTCTTTTTTCTTTTTTAAATACACTGTAATAATAAATCCATAAAGACTGACTTCTTAGAGTTAACCTGGGTGGCATCTCTAGACTTAACAGACCTCACCCAAACAAATCCCAAATTCTGTCATTTCCTGTCAGACCTTTCCTCCATGTCACCTACTTTCATCTTGTCCCTCTTGGTATGTTCATTGGGAACACAGCTTTGATCTTATACAGAGTAAAAGGTAAAACAAATTCAGTAATGCATGAATCATTGCATCCATCACAAAACAGAACTGGATATTTTCTGCTGTTCAGGAAAAAACGCGATTAAATACATTTAGTCATCATTTCTCTAAGTACAATCTTGGAAATTTTTGTGTCTCTAGATTAAGCAAACATTCAGTTTCACCAGACTTCTGAATGTCCCCAGAGACCTTAATAAAATCATCATTTCTACTAAACAAAATACAAAGTTTGAGCAACCCAATTTCTTAAGGATTAAAATAAATAAATAGATAGATAGTTTCTCTTTTTATCTGATTTATTGGTTTTATCTAAAAAACAACTCTACATTTTAAAATAAAGCACTGTTTTAGTGCCAGATTCAGAATCAATACTTTTACAGTAAGGTGATGAAAAGGTCTATGAAGGTAAAAGAGATTCAATAACAAATGTTTTCTTACAAGCATGTAGAATATTATATCTCACCTGAATATACCTACAAGTAAGAAATAGTAGCTATTACATCAGATAAGTCACAAAGTACTTATTTTCTTTTTAAATTACCATTCAAAGTTAAAAGCTGTTTGTGGTGGATGAAAAACTCGACATGAGCCAGCACTGTGCTTGCAGCCCAGAAGGCCAGCTGCATCCTGGGCTGCATCAACAGGCCAGCAAGTCAAGGGGGGTGATTGTCCCTCTGTACTCTGCCCTCGTGAGGCCTCACTTGGAGTACTGTGTCTAGGCCTGGGGCGCCCACGACTCAAAGGATGTGGAGCTGTTAGACAAGGTCCAGAGGAGGGCTACAAAGATGATTGAAGAAGAGGCTGGAGCACTGTGAAGAAAGGCTGAGAGAGCTGGGGATGTTCAGCTTACAGAAGAGAAAGCTCCAGGGTGACCTCAGTACTTATAGGGGACTTATAAAAGATGGAGAGTAACTCTGCTCAATTAGATCATGACAGGACAAGGGGGAATGATTTAAACTAAAAGAGGGGAGACTTAGATGAGAGGTAAGGAGGAAACTTTTCACTCAAAATGTGGTGAGGCACTGGAACAGGTTGCCCAGAGAAGCTGGGGATACTCCATCCCTGGAACAAGGGATGATCTTGAACATCCCTGTTCAAGCCTAGGTTGGATGAGGCCCTGGGAAACCTGATCTAGTGGGTGGCATCACTGTCCATGGCAGGAGGGTTGAAACTAGATGATCTCGGAGGTCCATTCCAACCCGAGACATTCTGTGATTCTACAATTCTTTTTTCCTAAACTACAAGAGAGAATCCTCTTGCCTAAGCAAAGCTACTTTACATAACAATGTAATCATGAAATCATGACACCAGAATTGCTAGTTTATACATTGACTGCTGTATGAGTCATCATCTGACTACTGATGAGTCCGAATGCCATAAACTTAATATGGTCTGATCAAAGTTTAATACATGTTTCTAAATTATTTTTATAGAACCTGCATAAAAAGTATTCAAGATAAATTTCCAGAATATCTGCAAATACTAATAAAATGCTATAGCAAACCAACCAACCAAACAAACAAATGTAAAACAACCTTTAAAGCCATATGCTAGGTCCAGCACATCCAGCAGTCCCTATTTTCACATTTAGATGTGAGAGGTCCAATTAAACCTGGTGGTCAGGGAGTGAATTTTGCAACCATGTGGCCAGGATGGAATCATATGGCTAACAAGTAACAGCAGCTAATTGTCAATGCAGGATTTAATTAGCTATCTTGGGATATTTTACAGACAGGAACAATTCAGTAGAAATCAATCAGATAATCGAAAACAGGAAAACGATGAGAAATTGATACTGTCCCCTTGTAGTGGCCTGTGGTCTTAAAGTTTCTAGTCTTTAGTGCAGAGAACATCTTTTTCCTTGCCTGAAATACTGAAAATGACAAAAAAGAGCTAGGGAAAAGAAAAAAAGAAAAAAAAAAAAAAAAAGAAAAAAAAAAGAGAGAGAGAGAGAGCACAATATAAAGAGAATACAGCAATATATGAAAGACGATTATTCTCAAGTAACAGTATACAATCGTGTGCCTTTGACAACTCAAATAATTTTGAACAATGTGTAATTTACAGCCATGACAGGGCAAGCACTTTCCTTCCTTCATTTATTTGTTTCATTCCCTGCAGGATGAAGTGAATAAATAAAATTACTTCTAAAAAGCCATTTTCTGTTGTTATCATTTATGCCTCAAGGAAAAGAATGTTAAAATCCATCTGCTTATAAGCAAACCCACTTTCCTGTTCAATTTGGAAATAAATTCTGTATATTCTGAAAAGCAGGATCAATTCAAAAGCATAAAACAAAATAAAAATTAAAAGTTATACAAAAGTGTAAACAATTAACAAGATGTATACAATTAAGATTATATAAAGTCAATCAGCAGAATCCAAATGTAGAACTATTTCCATTGTGACTCATATTAATTACCCAAGTTGAATATTTGGTATTTTACTCTAGCATCATCACAACAAAGCATAAGGAGTGTGAACTGGCACAACAATCTAAATCCAATTAAACATTCAGGAATATAATTTCATATTTTGACAAAAATAAATACAGGAGAGAATATGTGTGTTGGAACTAACTCTAGGCACTAATTAGTTTGTCTTGACTGCCTTTACTCTTAATGGAGGCAGAGCACTCAGACCCTAAATCACTGTCTACAGAATCCCTTTATCAGTCTCTTTTTCCACTGATTATAGATGCATCCTAAAGACATTATCCTAAAGTTAGCCTTTGGATCAATGACTTTTTTAGCCAGTTTTCCAGACACTTGATTATAGTGAGAGGTCCAGGCATTCCTATACGTTTCTATTCCTATATTCCTGATGTTTTCTATATTCTTATATGTTTCTATTCCTATACGTACAGAAAAGATAACACTGTATAGTATTGAAAAACAAAACAAAATAAAACGAAACAAAACATATTATTCCTAAACATTAGCTGGCTGTGGTCATATGGGACTAGATATCCAGTAAAATTGGACCTGCTGGCTTGGGGATAAATAATATTACTGCTTGATGAATGCAGGTATTCAGGAAATCAATTGTTGATCTCCATCTACGTATGCTTACATTCCCACAGACCCTCTGTGCAAGTTCTGTTAGCTTCAGTAGCCCTTCTCTGTCATGTGTCTGTGTCATCAAAAGTAGGTATTCTTCACCTACTTTCCTATATCGAGCGATTAAAATTTACTGTGTGCAGGCCAATTGTTGAAAATCATTCAGAAGATAAGTGTGCAGAAACTATACATGATCCTCATACATAGCAGTAGATGAATCTGAAGTATTTGTTATTTTCCTTCTGTGTTCTTCTTGGGATCCTGTTTATTTATCAGTGTAGTTAAAAGTGCTGGTAAATTCATAAACCCAAAATGATTTGGGGATGCAGTAATTTTAGCTGCCGCCTCTCCCTACACTTCTCACAACTGTTGCAATTCATTGATGATTCTGCCATCTGTCTCAAAAGCTGAAATGCTTGGTTTAAATATATAAAAGCTAGTCAGGCAACTCCATTATTAAATGCAAAGATACTGCTAGCACTGTAAACATGGGCTTAAAACTTCCCACCACCTTTGCAGTTCTACCTAACGTAACAATTTTGGCACTCAGCACAAGAATGGTTTAATCTAATCTGCACTGCATGGCAGAGCAGTTACTGCAAAACACCTCCTGGATTATGCTAAGGTTCCTTCCGAAAGAACTGCCCTATGGATTGGTACATCCAATTGTGACATTTTGAAGGAAAGATTGGAATTAAATGATCAATTGCTATACATATCATTGCTGATTAATCTGTGTCTGACATAAAAAATATTCTGTATGTGCAAACCCCTTTGCTGCTGTTTTGTTAACAGAGTCCTGTAAATCTACAGCTTAAATGAACCCTTAACATTACGTTCTTATTCTTATATGGTGCAGACAAGATTTAGTCAGTGGAAAAATTGACAGCCAACCTATATACTGAATTTCTTTACTTTTGGATACTTGGAATAAAGTCCATTTATTCATCTTTTTTTTTTTTTTTTTTCCTTTTTGATGGCTTAAGACACTATTTCGTCCTGCTATAATGTTTTTATTTCCTAAAATTTGTTTCCAATTTCTTTTATTCAGTTAATCATAGATATTAGGGAATAATCATATTTGTATTTGGTTATATTAGTGCATTTTACTGCATTATGGGCTCTGTGTTATGTGATGTATAAAGTTCTTCTCTATTACCTAAAACATGATCATCCCGCTTTAAGTCAGGTAAGTATAATCAGAAAGAAATAAAAGGACCCTTCTAAACTGCAAGACCCTTGAAGTGTTATTTCTCTTAACAACTCTGTTTTGTAAGAATTTTCAGTGTAACAATGGGTATTAAAGCATGCATTATTTTTATATATCATATTACTTAATGATGGGCAGCTGTGATATAGTGTGTCAAAAAAGGGGGCATAATACTGTGTGGAAAATATCTGTAGCATTTTTAGTGATCTTGTTCTAGCAGCACAGAAATGCAATCTAAACTTCTACATCAAAACTTGACAAAAATACATTCAATTCAATTTTAGAGTAAATTGTTTCTGGAATAAGATTATCTGTCACATAGATGTTCAGCTCAGAAACATTTCTTGATATCCAAATTTCATTTTTTAACAAACAGTCATTCTGAGTAAGTGCGGCAGGCTTTTAATTACAGAATATATGCCTCTAAAATAAAAGTTTTCAGTATTTAAACTTTGCAGGGACCACTTCATTTAAGACTCTGAGGGTGATATCAAATCTGAAATGACAGTTATGATTTTCAGGCATATTTCCCTCTATAACACATACATTCTTCACACTTCAAAAAAATGAAGGCACAGTTACAGCTGCTGCCTACTGATCTGTGTGCATTGAGCAGCACATCAACATATTCAGCTTATCAGAACCGTTTGCAAGAGCATGTTTGTCAAGCAAAACTATCTCAGAGCATTAGGGAACTGACGTCTCAGTTGGATTACTTCACTAACTCTTCTATAATAGTGTAGAAGAGTTATTTTAAGTGAGACTAAGCAAACAAAACCAAAAAATTCTCACAGACTGTTAAGCAACTCAGAAACCTCAACACTGAAACCTGAAATCATTTCAGGCTTGAGGTTCAACATGCAAATAAAATCTAGAGCTAGTCAGAACACAGACAGCAGAAAGAAAATTATAAGTTTTGATCCTGACCTGTTTCCAAAATACAGGTCATATCTTAAACTAAAAATTGGTATTTTAATGCAGACTAAATACTATAAATTACAATATATTTCTATAGTTTTTTTTCAGTGATTCATTATGAACTTCATTAGACAATATTATGCTTTACTTTGTAGGAGTAGAAATTGGCATAATGGGGCTCTCCTGAGCTTTAAGCCAATATGTTTAATAATCAGCTGATTGTCACACAGAGACCAGATCTGATCATTTGTCACACTACCTTGGCTCCAGACAAAATTCTCTACCTCACATATGACTTTCAGCTTGAGAGCAGCTGGAGAACAAACACAGTATAGCAATGATCCTTTGATAGGTCAATATTTTAGACCTCTCATGCCTGAACTTAAAATCCAGTACTCTAAAGGCTCTGCTTGTCTAAGAAAAAGGCAGCTGTGGAGGTCATCTGGTCCAACCCACCTGCCTTAGCAGGGACACCTCAAGCAGGTTACCTAGGACCATGTCCAGATGTCTTTTGAAGACCAAAAGAAGGAGACTCCACAACCTCACTTGGCGACCTGTGTCAGTGCTCCTTCACCTGCACAGTAAAGAAGTGCTTCCTCATGTTGAGAGGGAACCTCCCATGTTCCAGTTTGTGCCCATTGCCGCTTGTCCTGACACTATGCACCACTGAAAATAGTATGGCTCCCTCTTCGTAGCATCCTTCCTTCAGTTATTTATACACACTGATAAGATCAGGGGAAACCCTGATCTGAACAGTCCCAATTGCTTGGAAATGTCATATAAATATATAAGCATGGGCAAAACCTAATAAATGGTAATTTCACTTCTTACTCTGCAACAAAAAAGAACATATGCCATTCTCATGGTCTACACACAAAGAGAATGTGATATATCTGTGAGATTTTTTAAATAAGGCTCATCTATCTCTTCCTTACTAAGCTCTTGCTAACAGTCCTCTTCAAATTCAATACTCAAGCAAGATTAAGAGACCTTGAAGAAACAAGACGAAACAGCCAGGGAAAAAAAAAAAAAAAAAAAAAAAAAAAGATTACTGGAACTAGAGAATCTAATATTTAAGATTATATGATAATAAAATCAGTAGTACACTGAGAAAACATTCATAACATTAAAATGCATTATAAATATATATATGCTTTTATATAAATATGTATAACTACTATATAGTCAAATCCTTTGTCATAGAGCAAACCAGTAACAGAAACCTCAGACTACTTTATTAAAAGCACAAAAATGTGAATCCTATTTCCAACAGTGTCTGTGGAAAGAACTGAGCAATTTCCTTGAGGCCAAAGTTTTGCCAAGGTTCAAAGGAGGCAATCATTTTGACTGGACTGTGACCAAATAAAAAAGTCTTACTAACTTCTATGACACCAGCCAATTTTACAAGGGGTAAACCAATTGACATTATTCATTTAAGGAATATAAAACATGAGGACAAGGACCCATACGAGTTTGCCTTTTTCCATGACTGCCAAGTTATTCTGATCAAAAAAGCATCGCAGCAAAAGCTTCTGCACTTTCTTAAGTATTTGAAGCCCCTCAGCTGTGGCTCTGGTTGGCCTTTACTTAGCACAAATTACTCCAACTGTTGTACTGCCATGTAAAAAAGATTGGCTCCAAATTAATCTCTTCTGATATGAGAAACCAGTAAAATCAATTGCTCAGTGCTTTCATAACGACCTCTCACTCCCTGTATCTTTAAAATTCCAAAACCACCATGAATACCTGAAGGGTTTTGGCATACATAAGGAATGCATTCAACCATCCCATTGCACACATACATAATTCACATTTGAATTTGGTGATTGTACCATGCATGTTACTAAGAAAATATTTTCATTTGCCAACAGCAAATGCTAAGCCCAGGAACTCTTGTTCCCCTGTGGTGTTTACAGGCTTAAGTTTTTTGTGAGCATCTCAGACATATCATAAATAAAGAGATGTGGAGGGTGAAGCTCATCTTTTTAAAGACAGTGCATGTCTTGTATATAGCCACAGTACGTGATGAGAGAACTGGCCAGGGAAGAGGAGGTCTTTGTGCGTTCAAAGGAGATTTGAGTTTGCCCAAACAGCTCTGGAGGCATTGCTTTTCCAATGGGCTACAATTGCACTGTGCTAACTCACTGAATCTGAGTGCAAGTGTAGATAGATATGATTCCCATGGCCACAGGAAGAAGGTCCTGTGAACCTGCCTTTGAAGAAGAGATGTTAAACTAGGGATCAGCTACACGAAGAAGAAATATGGCAGAAAGCAGGGATCAGCAGCCAGGATGACCTAGCACAACTTTGGGAGCCCTGAAATGATAGGGTTTGTGCAGGCATGCAGATGGGAGCACTCACAGACAGCTGTCATTTAAGTGGAGTCTGATTCTATGGGACATGACTACCAGGTCATATTCTTCTTTTATGTTCCGGATCCCAAGAAAAGCTGAGCTGGATGATGGCACTGAACTTCCTAAAGCAGAATGCTTCTATAGAGCACTGCAGGAAATAAGGGTGTTTTGGGGTCAGGAAGGGTGACCCCTTGAAAGCATAAATACTTATAGCATTAGGTAGGCCCTAATCAGTTTCCTTAACTAAAATTAGATGCCTCAAGGTCATTTAATTTCTACCTTAGTCATCCATTTTTTGATCTGTACCACAGTGTGTAAAATATTTTCTGCTTGTTATGAATCTGATAAACAGTAATTCCATATTCTCAATAAACTACCAGCTGGGGGAAACAAACAAACAAATGAAATAACCACTGTATTATTTTTAACTAATATCAGGAGACAACAGTATGATGTGTGCAGATCCCCACCAATGTCAGCAGGGCTTCCCATAGTAGCAGTTATTCTCCTGGTTAGAGTAAACCACAGGGCCAGGACCTAACTGTCAAAACAGCTTCACTGATTACCCACAGATTGCAAGCATAAGCACAAACTAAATAGTAGAAGAAAACAAGCTACCTATTTTTTTCCTGCTACTCTTAAGCACAGACTAAGCATAGCATTTTCAGGGAAAGATTTAATTTCCAGACCATAGTGAGCTACTAATGAAGTTTCCATAATGATTTTAGGCAGCCTTTCTCCAATACACATCATATCATAATGTGGACAATAAATGCTTTTATTAACAAGCAGATGAGTCTGTCATTCCCATGCCAAGTAAGGATTCTCTCATAATTAGAAATTGCACACTCCCTAGAAGCAAAATTCTTACTGAGCACACAGCTGCAGGGAGCCTCTGTGGCGGCTGCACCCTGCTTCCCTCAGAAGAGGTTCCTGTGGTGTGGAAATTATTTCCAGCAGTGTTATAGAAATAAATGCAGTTGATTTAAAATATATTTCTACCTTTTTGAAACAATTTACATACCAAGATTGCAGTTACAAATGGATTCCACCCTATTCCTTTGTCTTTGGCCCTCAGTTTGTCAGCAGTATGGAACATTGAAAAAAAAAAAAAAAAGTGATTCATGAAAAAAACTACACACCTTAAAGCAATGAAAACACATTTGAATTAAAGCAGATGCAAAGCACTTTCAAGAATAAAGATAAGTTCTGTACTGCATATAGCAATAGCATTATGACAAATGGAAGGACTTCAGGCAAAAGCATCCCTACCTTCAAGAGGGTTCACCTGAATATAGGAAAACACTGCTTATTTTCCAAAATATCTTAAACAACTTCCCTCATATTTATCTGATCTAAAAAGAGCTACAATAGGTTTTGTTCGTTTGTTTTAATTCTCCCAAAGTGGTATGTGAAGGGGGCTTAATAACCCACAATAGCAACAACTTTTGGGGCAAGTGGTCCACTCAAACTCATAACAGCCTTCAGGTCAGATGGTCCTCCCTGGCTTTTAGCTAGAGGTTTCTGCTTTTTTTTTTTTTTTTTTTTTTTTTTTTTTTTTTTTTTTTGTGCAGAACTACACTTGTTTGTAGTTCTCCAACACCTTACTCAACTCCCACTCAGCGAAGTGGCAACAAAATGCTCAATGTTGAGAAAATCTGGAGATTTTCCCTTGCTTGTCACAAAGTTTGTTGAATTTTAAAGTGTAATCGCTTCTTTTCAAACACTTGGGAAACTCATCTGATTTGCTGCCCACTAGGGTCTACCTCATTATATATAATCTTCTATTTCTAGAATCAAATGTGAGCACATTTGCAAGGTAACTTGTGAATCGCACAGAAACCACAGCTATATTTCTCTATTCACAATGCTGTCAACTTGAACTTTATATCAAGGAAGCATGCTGTGAATACCATCAAGAGAATCATCAGAGGGCTGCTCTAACATTTATTTTAAGGCTACCAGAATCTGGGGTAGTTTGCAAAGAAAAAGATAAAGATAGACAGACAATTAAATTAGCTTAAGGCTAATAATTTATTTACCTAAATAGTTAGCTCCCAAATGTTTTTTTTTTTCAGTGTGCATGTGATGAATTCACATTCACATTAAAGATAATTTAGTCTTCTATAGTACCTTTTCCAGAACATGTCACTCTTAAGAGTAAAGTAATACCTTTATTATCAGTAGACCAGGATAGGCAAATGAAAAATTCTAAACCTTCATGTAATGAATATCACCTTAAAATTTGCTAATTTTTTTAGACAATTCTTTTTTTTAATTATTATTTTTAAACGAGTAGTGATGGGCCATATACCATCTGCCTTCTGAATCTCTCATGGAAACATCCATTTCTACCTGAACAGTGACTGTGAAAGAAAGTTGCTCACTCAAATCTTCACACGTTCTCCTTTAGAGTTCAATTAGATAACTAGAATCTTCTGAAAATGCTGTGATGCAACCCTCATTTTTTTTTTTCTATCATAGATAATCAGTGAACACAAATATCTGGGTGAAATATGAATATGTTTTGCACAATAATATTGAAGGTAGAGGCATAATTCTAAGCACTAATAATATCCCTGTTATTTATTGAATGTCATAGTGAATGCCTATGATCAAATTACAGCTACAAAGGTAGTTTATGAATATTATTTGTATTGAGCAGCTTAAGATACGTAACATTTATAATTTTATTCAAATAAATTATACAGACCTTTTGCTATAAAACCATATACTAGAAACTAAACAAAACAAACAAAAAATCACTTTTGATGGCTCTGGTGGTGGAAAAGTTAATTTTTTTTTGATGCAGCATGCTACATATTATAGAATAAGAATTACAAACTTAAGAAATATCTGAAAATTAAAACCTATCTATTTCACTAGCATCAGAACACAAACTACCATCAAGGATGGAAATTTGATTTATAGATAGAACACGATGAAACACATGGCTGCTGTAGGTTTTTACAGTATCCAAACAAAAGGCTGAAAAGCTATCCACAACATAATTAATGGAGCTCAGAAGCCAGTGAGAATTCTGGCCTCCCTTTTGTGTTTATCAGTATTCTTGTCGGCAAGGTTAGTTAGATATATAGAGTTTTGTTGTGTGATATGATGGAGGTTTGGACTGTATATATTGCTCCCAGTGGTTGTGGGCTCAGTTTGCAGAACATATGCCTTCACAAACTGGGTTTCTTATAAGGAATAAATGAAGGGCATCCAGTATACACTATTGCCATAATGTGATTACTTTTCCTGTAGTCCTAGTTACCATTACTGTGAACACCTAAAGCAGAAGATGAAGAATTCCTGGTAAAAGACATTAAGACATACTTTTTTTTTTTTTTTTTTTTTTTTTTTCAGGACATATGAAGGATCTGGGAAAATAGGATTCCATTACAGATTCAATTGTAAGGACCCCATACATATTCATCATCATTCTAGCAAGTCTATATTTAATTTAATTTTTTATCACATTACAATGTAAATACACTGCAATGGCAAGTATGTCCATTGCATCATTTGACAAATGATGTTATATTACTATGTTACAACTATCATATAACAAGGCCAAAAGCATTTTACTTTTATTTAGTTTTTGTTCTAAACCCATGAAAACCAAGATGTTCAGAGATCAGGTATAAACCTTATGAAATCCTGAATTTGCCACATTGCCAATATTAATTACAATGTGTATACTTTTAATGTTATTATATCTCTCTTTTGCTTTCCATCAAGGACAGCCATGTGCCATTCTCTCAGTGACAGTTCTGAACTTTCTGACCTGCTGCAGCATGGGCGTGGAACATTTTACCCGTTTTGCATTATTTTTGTGGGCTCACAACAGCTGATTCACACTCCTGAGAAGTCTAGGGCATACCCATCTTACTTGAAAAATGAAAAGAACTCTAAGAAACTACTGGAAATATTAAAAAGCATTTAATCTTGATTTATGTAGCAAGTTCAACTCAGACCTTTCAAGACTCTTTGTTTATCTTGGCTGTCTTTCACTGAGAGACAGTCAAAGCAAGGAATATTTTATGGCTTGATTCAACAAGATGTTTAAGAGTATAAATCGCCACACTTGCATGACATTTTTTTTCATGGTTTAATACTTTCTGGAGCACGGTATATTTATGTGTCTTCTGCAGTGCTGGGAAGGCCATTGGAGTTTTCTGAAATAATAATAATGATTCAAAATGATAAAAGATCAGACCTATACTACCAAACATTGATTTGTAACATATTGTCCTTGCAGTATACAACTAAGACTACTATGTAGTGCTAAAAAAAAAATAAATACATACTGTCAAAATTAATTTTCAGTTAAGCTGAATGAAGCATTCTGAAAACTGTGTGGAAAAAAAATGCAAAAACACATTTCAGATTTCATAAGTAAAATAAATATGTAAAATATATAAATACATAAAATAAATATGTAGATTTTTCTCTCCTCAAATATGAAGCAAAAAACTTTGAGTCTGATGTGTTACAGGTCCATTGGCTATGGTTTTATACAATGGTAAAAGAAACATACTCTTAAATATACCACTTTTGTAGTCAGACTGATATCGGTCCAAATTGGATCACTGTTTATTTAGCTACTCAGTTAAGACTGTTTCATTGTACATCGAAGTGAAAAGAATGTCTTGCCTATGATAAAGAACTCAAAAGAAGGAATCTAAACCAGAAAATCTGCATTATTGTGTGATCAAGGATTTCTTTTTTTTTTTTTTAAATAATTAAATTGTTTTTTTTTTTAATAATTAAATTGTATCATTTGATTTTATTTTTCCTTTTCAGTTATTGGCTACAATCTTTTGCAACCATTTTAATCAATGCTCTTAGCTTACTTGATTATATGCAATGGAGCAGCCATCCTGTGTGTATGGTAATATCTCCATGGTAACAGATTATAAAACATAAGCACAGGATTGTGATCACTGTTTATAAAAGAAGGTGTTTAAACATCAGGAAATTACACTCCCAATCCATTTCATTTCCTTGGGATTTCAAGCAACATTTAAGGACTGGCACGTACTGTCAATCCTCAAGTTTAATTTTAAAAATTATTAATTAGGCAAATTACATATATGATATAAAATAAAAAATGTCTCATTTTATCATATTTGTTATGATAAATAATCAGTCTTTAAGGTAAGAACAACCTTAATTATGGTTCACTATAAGCAAAATCATGCAAATAATTTATTATGCCCAACTGAGGTCAACTTGTCTATGGAACCATTTAAGGTAAGCACCTGTGAAATACTACAGAATTTTCTTTAAAGTGTGTGGCATATTATATTTTTGATCTAAAACACAGTCACACAAAAGAAAACAGTGGAGATACCTGAATCCATATAGCTCTTGGAGAACACATGAGCAAGGAAAAGGTTCTGATAAGACATTCTGCTAGTTACATGTGTTATTAGTAGGAGAAGACCAGGCACAATATGACCTCAGCTGACTTTTAGGAAAATTGCTTCAGAGCATATTTAAGCATGAAGAAAGAAAGGTGTCAAATCTTTCTCTTCAATTCATCGTCTCTCATCTTCTTCTGTGAGAATCTGACCTACCATCTATTTCTAACCAGGCAATAAAAAATTCCTTATGTTTTGATCCATGATATCTTGATCCAGATTACAAGATTTACAAAAGGAATTATTTAGACAAGTCTGCAGGAGGAACTTATGCATTATGATAGGTCAGTAGACTTTTAGGAAAAATGTACTTAGACATATTATTTACCCTAAGTGAAATAGCTCAAGCTGAGTTTAGACTAAATACCTAACTTCTAGATGCATAAAGCCAAATAAGAGACTTTGTTGTCAGAAGTCAATTCATCCCAGGATGAATCCAAGGCAAGGAGGACAATTTAACTTCAGGAGTGACTCTTCCTCTCCACTGGCTAATGCAACTGGCTGACATTACAAAGCTTTGGAAGAAATATATGGCAGAAATACCAGCCCCAATCGCATTTGATTTATTTACAAATGAAAGGGACAAGCTAGCTGAAGATGTAGTCCTCTCTTGGCAATATGTGACTGAATGACTTTGTGTCTAAATATCTGCTATTTTGCTATTTTGCTCCTGCTCTGTTTCCCCACAGACCCAGCAGTATAGCATTGTTGAAGAAACAGCAGACAGCCTACCTACATTACATTTTTCTTGCTGTAGCCTGCTTGAATTAGAAGCAGTTTGAAGATGCACAGTTTCAAACAGTAGTTTGTTTGCATTACTTATGAAAGTCCTCCAACTAAATTTCAACACAGTACACTGCTTATGTCCATGCAAGTGTGTCTGTGGAGCTTTTAAGATTATTGAGACGAATAGTGAAAGTAACGGACAGTGAGAGCTTCTTGTACTGATAACTAGATTTCCATTTCAGCTTATTCTGAGCTCCCTGGGTGACTGATCCTTTTAGCTATTTTCATATCATCCTAAACTCTGTACATGATAGATTGAAGGGCATCACAGCACTGATTTAAAATCTCTAGTTACCGAAAATATATAATCTTTTAATTAAATTTCTTTTAAAATTATATGTATCAGTTTTAATCTTACACTGAGGAATGCTTTGGGATCAACAAAGAGAAGAAGCATTTCCACAGACTGAATTGTGTATGTCATATTTCCCATATTTTGAAATAACCTTTCTTCTCTTTAAAAAGCATTTCTGACTTAGGAAATAAATAGCCTGAGGGGAAAAAAAAAAAAAAAAAAAAGAGATCCTTGGGCAAAATTCAATGGATTTCACTGTTCTAAATGATCCGATGATCCCTTCTAGCCTCCATGCCTTCATAAAACTTACAGGAATTGCCTTAATGAGTAGAATTACATGTATCTAATACTCCTTAATAGATTTACAGATTTTAAAAATCATTATGATCATCTGATATGACTTTCTACAATAACCACTTATCAAAAATTAACTTAAGGAACTATAGAAACTCCTTAGTAAAACACAATATAGATTTTAAGACTGCAAGTGATAAAAATCTAATGCCATAAGGCAAGCTGTTCTGGAGGTTATTGCCCTTTGCCATTTAAGTTTTCTTTATTTTTTTGTTTGAATTGGCCCAACTTCAGCTTCCAATCACTTGGTCATCTTAAGCAATGTTTTTTAAACCCTCCCTTCTATCAAATATCCCTAAATAAAAATATTTTTTAAAATAAAAATATAGTGTATCCATACTGTTCAATGTAATTGTGAACTAATATTTTGTTATTGGACAGTAATCTCCCACTTTAAAAGAAACACAGGCCTCAAATCATGCCTATACCTTTTCTGAGAAATCCTATGTTAAAATTATTCTTCTTTAAAACCAAGTTACAAATTCAACTCACTCTTCACCAGGTATTTCTATCATGGTTTTACTTACGACAGTGCATTCATAAGTGGGTTTTCTTTTACTTTAGTCTATACAATGTGAACATATGTACACACATATAGACATGCATTTGTAGATATTCTGCTTGCAGTGTCTAAAGTTGCATCTTTCTAAAGATGTGCAAACAAATCAACCCAAAAGGAAGCCTAACAATTTCTTTTAGATCAAACTAAACTGGAAGTATCTAATGTGATCCAGATGCAAATGGCTTGTGGGATTGGACTAGAAATAGTTCAAAATTAAAAAACACAGAAATGTGGCCATTCGTGTGAGTTAACAAATAAATCACCAGGGCTTTCTGTTTCATTGCTCAGATCAGCTCCTGCTGGTCCACATTATTTTCTAAAGCAGACATAGTCACTAATTCCACTAGAGTTGGCATTGATCATAAACATCTCAAATATACCAGAAAATCCTTCAACTTCCAAAACGATAATATTTTTGTTTTCAGACATACTTCAGAGGTTTATTATGTTCAGTTGATTGGCCATCTTAAACTCTTACATCCCCTACAAAGGAAAATTATTTTTGAACTTGTATTGCTATACTATCCAATGGATCTAGCCTATTTTTTTAATATATATATATTTTTTTTTGCAAGATCCATTAATTCCATTCATATCCATTCATATTGGTCAATTAGCCCATTTTGCAACTTAATCTACTCTTTTCATCCCTTCCCTCCACCATAACACTTTCAAAGGTGAAGTGAAGGATGATGGAACAGAAAGACTCCATCATCTCAGCATAGTTCTTGTACTATGCAAGATATGGAATATGTAGCAAAAAGTTCTTTCAGGTTTTGCACAACTGAGTACATAAAAGTATATTTTTTTCCTGGAGGCTGTTGTTTGTTTTAAATATTTCAAAGGCCTTTAATTTTTTATTTGCAACAGAAAACTATCCTACTTTTTGACAGTTCATAACAATTAGGACCTAAAGGTGAGTTATAGCTCAAATTTGGGAGTGAGCAGTACAAATGTGGAACTAGAAAGGTCACCACATCACTGATCAGGACAAAACAAACAAACAAACAAACAAAAACAAACAAAACCAAAAAACCTGTTCTTTCTCTAGTTGGCTTTTGAGATCGGAAGTAATGGCAAACTAAATTCAGTCTTACCTGTATGGAAGCTTTATTTCAGTTTTCTTCTTTATTTCTCATTCTCTGTCTAACTATTTCCCTCCTTTATATTATTAACAAACTACATATTTAAGGGAACTCACTGTCTGTTTAACTTCAAATTCATACATCCATCTGAACTAAACAATGTACTGTAAAAAGAATCTGCCATTGCTTCCTTACTTTTTTTTTTTCGTTGTTTTGATATAAAAATGTTGTTAGAATAAAAGATTTCAAAGTTGGGTGACACACTTTTAAAGTAAAAGTTTATGCTTTGCTTTTGAAGCAAAAGCTATGCAGATGCCTAACTTCCTGAGTTATGCAGACTGTTAAGTGCAGAGGATCACATCACTAAAAAGTCTTATTGTGCTGTCACCATCTGCAGCCATACAAAAAATAGGCAATGCATCCAGATTGGCAAAAAGAGACAAACAAGAAAAAGAGACCAATAATGAAGAGAAAAGATATGTTGATAAAATATGGGCTTTTTACCATCAGGAAAGTGGGAATCCTTCTTAGCTGTAATCATTTTCGAAGATGGTATGTGTAAGTGCAGAATAAAGCTTCTTGCCACTGCTAAATAGCATACAGAAGTAAAAAAATGCAATATGCATTTTTAAATACAGGAACATTAAAATTGCCATGATAAGTCAGTCTTGAGGTCTGTTTATGTTCAACTGTCTGTGAGGGTTAGATACTTCAAAGAATGAGGATGATTACTGTGTACTGATCGGAAGCGGTACTGACTGTAGGCCTCTGAGACCAGCTATGGATGAAAAAAGTCTGTAACAAATATCTTTGTGTAGGCAGCTGCAATACGGGGAATCAAAACCTTTACTATGTGGCTTCATTTCCTAGCAGAAGCATTGGACAGACTACTTTTCCAGTATGCAGCAATCAGCATGAGTTATACCTGGTAAGCGTGGCTGCTAGCATATAAACCTTTGAACTTTCACCAGATTTTAGTTTCACTAACAACAGAAAGTTTTAGAAAATGTTTTGTGTCAGACAAAATATGATCAATTTCCAGTCCCACAAAATGGCATGCACCTTGAATAGTTATTGTGTGCTCAAGTACATAGATCGTCAACTATGCCAACAATCTGTCAACAATCAAGAAGTGCAAAAGTGCTGAAGAAACGTCTGGACTGTGAGCACCACCAGCAGTGACAGCAAATCAGAAAACAGCACAATTTGAACAGATTAATCACCACCAAGTCATTCTCTAAGTCCTATAACTCAGGACACCTAGCTGGGGAACACTGGGGTTAGTGAAGTTTCTGGGAAGACTCCCAGAACGAAAGTTTGGTTACCCTGGGACCACCAGGCAGCAGGGAAGAGCCCAGAGGACCCCACAACCAGGCCCCAGAACCCTACTGGCACTAGTTACCCACTTGACTTTTTGCAGGACTGTAGCACCTCTCTAGTAGAACTGACAAGTCATGTACAAAACCACTACACAAACCTGCCCAACTTCGCTCTCTCACAGAAGTATTTCTCTCATTGCACAACCCATAAACTGTACAACCCATAAAATAACATGTATCTGTGACTAAAATGCTATGGTATCTAAACTTATTTAGCCTCCATATTTCATTTGATCTTCAACCACAACACTAAGATTACAGATCAAAATATTTTCCTCCTAAACTGCCCAAACTTTTGTTTTTCATAATTCTAATAATATCACATAATTCATGTATATAACATAATTCATAATAATATAATAGGTGCATGTTGGCTTGACTTTCAAGGGAATGTGTGCTCCTATAACATACAAATCGAAAGGCCTTGTTAACACACACACACACACACATATATATACATATTGACGAGATCCAGAGTTTTCTTTTCTGATTTCCCTGATACTTCAAGGGAGAGCACCTGCATTTATGCAAAATCATTACAGCATGAATGCATTTCTCCAAGTGCAAAAGGAGGCATTACTTATTACTACATATGCAAATACTCCCATGAATGTTAATGTTATTGAGATAATTAGGGATTTTTTCTGTAATTGGAAAACAACAATAAAATATTTAACAGGTGAATTTTTATTTTTTCTTTCAAAAACAATCTTGTGCTATCATAATACTGTGCTGTTTACACAATAGACAGAATCAAAATTCCAAGTGAAAGACTGCATTAAAAAGGGGGAAGAAAACTTCCTACCTGGTCTTGTCTAAAAACTGACAATTACTATAATTTTATTCTAGATAGGTGGACAAAGTTTCTCAATTTGCAAAACCTTCTGAAAAAAAAAAATAAAATTAAATCAGTTGTATCCATCTTGATCAACCTTTTTCTTCAATTAAAAAAAAAAAAAAAGCATAATATTGAATAAACCAAATTCTCTCTATTTCAGATATATAGGTAAACATCTTTATATACAGCTACCCATGTAGAATGAGCTTGATTTCCAGGAAGTGAAGTTCATGGTGTCTTGAAACAATCAATTCATTTTTAAGTAGGATGATTTAGGCTATGTCTGTTACTGGACCCAGAGATGTACATGTATCCCAATTTCATTTCAGGTCCAGACATACTTCTATTCATCTCCCAACTCCTCTGTAATGTAAGATCTGGCTTAAGATCTGGCTTAAACTGACCATCAATTTTCCCATAGCCCAGGGAGACCTTAACAAAGAAATTTTGGTGGAGCAGGAAATGGTTTTGAAACTTTCTGATTCTACATGTGTATAATTTAGGCTATACTCAGTTCCAAATTCAGCATCCTACATAACTATAATTTTTCAACAGTGGTGTGCGTCTGTTTTGTTTTGATTTGGTTTGCTTTACTGTGCTTTGCTCTGGAGGAGAGAGGGGGAGGGTCCTTTTTTTTTTTTCCTGAGAATCCTTCATTGATCAATCAGAATAGAAAAGAACAAGGTCACTCACTGCTGGAGGGCAACATAACAGTGATTCAGAAGACCTCACTGACCTTGGTCTAGAAAAAGTTGTTCAGGGTAATAGGATGGTACAGGGTATTCTGAACATGGGGAGCCAACCTGCAGCACTGCAACACTTCATTAAAATATCTGCTTGGGGGCCTTCCTCTCTATACCCTAAATTAAAAGCTTAGTATCGTATTCAATTAAATGTTTTATGGTTTTCTAAAGTACATGTTTCAGTATTTTTAGAATAATAAAAACAAATATCAAAAATTAAATCAGATTGGTTCCTATTACCTATGTAATTTTTCAGCTCATCAGCTGAACTAAAAATCAATTATTCATACAGTCCTACTTGCAAGTTCATTAAAAATATTGGATTCTATAAAATACATTATATTTTCTATAATCCCCAACTGATCGGCATGACCTTAGGCAGTCTACCTTAAACCTTAATTTATCAAGCTTTGTATCAACTATTGCATTATTTTGACTGGGATCAAAGTTAGGCTGATGGAACTATGGCTAATGGCAGTAGTAAGGTATAATTTCTGTATTTGTTTTTCTAATTGAGAGTATTTTTTTACTTCATTTGTTACTAAATTACATAAAAATACACGAACACAATAATTTTCAGTGGAACCAATGACAAAATCATAGAGAATGATGAGCATTTGGAATGAAAAGGACAACATCACTATGCAAGATTTGGTAGCTATTGTGAATTTGTTAAAACTGTTAGCAAATCTGAGGATTTTATGTAGGAATAAACTGCCTAGGAAGCTTAGGGTTTCATGCTTAATGCTTGATTCATCCAACCTACTTTTAAGTGTGTAAAAGTTGCACGTAAAATACTTAGACACATATACCTGGCTTCCTTTCTAGCAATTCAACACAACTAAAAGAAAACAAGTTTTCAAACAAGAGGGTGGTTGCACACGGGAAGAGGCTCCACAGGGACGTAGTCATGGTACCAAGACTGTTGGAGTTTAAGAAGCATTTGAACTGTGCTCTCAGTTATATGGTCTGACTTTTGGGAAGACCTGTGTGGAGCCAGGAGCTGGACTCAATGTGTGTCCCTTCCAACTCAGGATATTCTATGATTCTAGGATTCTAAGTTATTTCACCCTGAGATACATCATTTCATTTCCAAGATTAATTGTTATATGGGATGCCTCTTCTTCCTCACTGATTGTGCAGACTTGGGCCAAAAACTCAGACTGACAGACAGGCTACAGTAGTTACACATGATGATGGTGTCTAAAATTATATCAATTTACATATAATGCTATCTGTGCAGTAATGTTTTTGAAAATACAGAATTCAAATACAATCTTCTAGTTATTGTTGGCAGTTTTACATCTCTTTATGGACCACTGCAAACAATTTTATGTAAATGTATCATCTGTGACATTAACAAGAAGAAACCAGAAAGGCTCTGACTTTTTCCACAAAAACGTATTTCATCTTATATTCCCTAAGCCATTCAAGGAATAAATTTATTAAATTGACAGGTAAAGAAAAATATATCTTTTTTTTCTAACGCATCCATTTTTCTAACAGAACATCTATATTTATTTGGACTATCAACGTGGGTGAAAATTCTTTGCATACTCTCATATGTATTTTTCAATTACTAAGTATTATTAAATTGTATAAGTAAAGTATGTTCCTTATCAGGTCTTCAAAATACTATACAAGCTTATTAAATGTGTGCATTTTGTTTCATCAAACTACCAATTCTGAACATATTCATATTGATTTTTACCTTTGAGATATTTGAAAATAATGAAAAGAAGTGAAAAACAAATTCAGCGAGGATAGGTAAAGGTAGTTATATGTAATACTGATCTTCCAAAGGGAATGTCTTACAAACATCCCACTTCTCCATATTTATTTAAAGACAACCCTGGCCTTTTTAAAGAAAAAGTTGGTAGAACAGACTGATTTGCTATATCGGAAATCAGGGTTCAAAACTGATTTGACTGTATATGACTGTTGTTTTTTTGTTTTTTGTTTTTTGTTTTTTCTTAATAACCTATACTTACAATAAAGTCCAAAAGACAAGATTTGTGACTTTTACTTCAAGAGCTATACCGTGGAATGTGCTATGCAATCAAATCATGGGAGGAGGGGGGAGTAATAGTCTACACCACTCATTGTGCTTTGTTTACAGGAGATAGGTGTGTGTAATTAGTATCACTGGAAGCATTTATATCCTTTAAATATCCATTAAATATCCTTTTCACATTAAAGACAGGCAATAACAGGAAGTTCATAACTGTGTAACTACAATCTCACAACAATGACCTGTGAATGCTACCAGTAAACATGAATCTGTGGGGCTGGTAAAAACTGGTCAATACTGTGTACTTATAATCCAGTTTCAACACAAATAATTCTTTTACATTTAATTCAAAAGATGCTTTCACTTCTTCCATGCCATAGCTTTTTCTTTCTTTGCTTCTTTTTTTCCTCCTGGCATTTTTTCCCTAAAATTATTCTGTTTCTATATTCCAACTTCCTTTCATCTCACCTCTTTTTCTTTATGTCTCAAATAAATACAACACAGAAAGATCAAAGAAATCAATAAAATTATTAGTTAAACTGGAAAGAGCAATATATAAGAAAGAGGTTCAGTTTAAATAGCATACAGCTAGGAGGATGAGGAGATAACAGCTAACAGTCTATGAATTTTTAAACAGGAAACTGTAAGGAATTAAGGAATAAGACTCAGATGGCGAATGGATACGTGAAGCATGACTACAGCACAGAGTTTAGGAAGACAATCTTTTCAGAAGGAAAAAAAATAAAAAAAAAGGAGGATCTTCAAATTTGATGCCTGATGCATATGAAGCATGTTGGATTCAGACTTGTGAATTAGAAGCAAGCATATGTTGGTGTTTTAGGTATCCGTATGTGTTCTTGTAGATTGTAGAACTGAGTAATATTTCTGAATCCACAGCTGGATTAGAACAAAAGCAAATTATACAATGCTGTGGTATTTAGGGGGTAAATTTAATACTTTAAATTATTACACTTAATAGCTCACCAAGTGCTTTTTATTTTCTACACCTCTGACATTTTTCTTAGGTGCTGAATACAGTTACTGAGCTTTTCAATGATTTTTCTTTTAATGTCTTTATCATGCTCTTTCTTCTAGCCTAGCCATATTCAGCTCTTAATTGCACTTCATGATTCTATTCAGGCCAGACTGTGGGAACCATACTTCCATGTTTTTATAGGTTTACTGTCTGTGGACAGCAGTAATCTTCTCTCTGCAATCCTTTCCCCCCTAAGGCTGACTTTTTACCACTCAGAGTTATGGACGGAGTAGCTCTGAGCAAAATTCAGGAAAACTTTGGCATCACTGTCTTCTTGGGTGGCATGCAAAAAGGATGGCACATACAAGGGAAAATTTGGGCATGATAATGAAAAATTCTTGATGACAGTGAAAGGGTTTGACTTGAAAAGGTTTCAAAAATAGATGATAGGTGATTTTGAATTAAATTATTTAACAGGTTTCTTACTTGAAAAGAAATGTGTCAAATCATTTTCAAAGGATATAGCTTGAGGATCAATGAAATGATGGTGGAAGTCAGCCTACATTCATAAACATGACAATGATTTAGGTGCTTCAGTTATGAAGTGTGCAACAATATACCATAAAGGGAACTGTATTCAAGTAAACACTAAACATCCAGCCATTGAGCTACAATTCCTTTATGTTCTTCAGATGGGGTTTAAAAACAAATATATCAAAACTGAATTACTTCCTGGAGTGCAGTCTAAAGTTTATGTAACTTTGAAAATATAAGATCTAAAGTCCCATAGGACCATGAGCTTTTCTTGTAAAACTTTATTACATCATTACTATTATAAGTTAGTATAAATCTACTGAAAATGTAAATAAATAAACTTTAAATAAAGAAAACATGCAATCAATTTTTCTTAAACTTTGGTAAGTTGCTTAGTGTATTTAAGTACAAAGCTGATGAGTTCTAATGAAACCATGGGGCTGCTTTTAGTTCAACATTAATTTCCTGGTATGTATCTTGTAAGTTAAATTAGATCTTAATATTGGCTGATAATGAAAAAATGGATCACAATAATAACAACATGAAAGTCATTAAGATAACACTAATTATTATAATTATCATGTCTGTCAGTATTAGTATCACACAATGGTATTGAAGTGCTACCACATTAAGGTCAGCTTTACTATCTTCCAGAAGCCTTTACACCATAAAATTTAGAGGCAGAAAGGAAATAACAGTAAAAGACCATGTCTCACACACATAAAATATTTTTCAGGTAGGAAGTAGCAGAACATGAAAATGTGACTGAAAAAATAACTCCTGAATATTTTAATACCAAGTTAATTATTTTATAAAATAAAAAGTTAACAGAAAAACTCTTCTGAGCTGCAGTTGTCCTGTCCAGAGTTTGCAAACTGCTAAGATTAATTTGTCTCATTATGCAACATGTTTGCTTAGAAAAAAATAAGAGCACTAAGGTGCTCTTTAATTACTTTTACAGAACACAGAAATCTCAGAGATATAATGAAGTTTGATGAAGTACCTCAGACTGAAACAGCAACAGAGGAAAAAGATTGTAGTTACAAGAAATGCAGCTGTGCAATAACTGGTTAAAATGGTAGATATGATCTAAGCTACTACAAATGGAAAATCTCCAGTGCTTCCTGAGTGTTTAGAACAGGACAAACAGAGGTGAGCAGACTCTCAGTAAGGCTTTTGAATTAACCTTCCTTCTACCTTCTGTTGATACTTATTTCTTTTCTTAAACAGGTCTCCAATCTGTCAGTCTTACGTCACGCTGTATTGTGCTTATATGCAAGGTTTTGGTAGCAGGGGGGCTGCAGGGGTGGCCTCTCTGAGCAGAGCCCAGCAGCTGCTCCATGTCAGATCAGAGCCAGCTCCAGCCAGCTCCAAAAGGGACCCACTGGCTGCCCAAAGCTGAGCCAGTGAGCGACACTGATTGGGTCAGAGCAGACTGAAGAAAGGCAAAAAATAAAAATAATAATAAAAAAAAAATGCTGCAACACAACAGCTGGGAGAGAGGAGTGAGAAATTGTGAGAGAACCAGCCCAGAAAACTGGGTCAGTGCAGCAGGAGGTGCTCCAGGCATGCAGCAGCAGTTCCCCTGCAGCCAGCCTGTGGAGAGGCCTCTGGTGGAGCAGGCTGTCCCCCTGCAGCCCATGGGTCCCACATGGAGCAGATCTCCACGCTGCAGCCCCCCCATGGGTGGAGGAGCCCCCGGTGGAGCAGGTGGATGTGGCCTGGAGGAGGCTGAGGCCCATGGAGAGCCCCCGCAGGAGCAGGCCCTGGGCTAGAGCTGCCATCCATGGAGAAGATCCCACACAGGAGCAGTCGGCTCCTGATAGACCCTATGGTATCGACCCATTTTAATTTCTCACTACTCTAGTCTGTTAGTAGTCGATGTTAAACCCCCTGTGCTGAGTCTGTTTTGTCCATGACAGGAATTGGTGAGGGATCTCCCTGTCCTTATCTCAATCTATGAGCCCTTTTTCATCATATTTTCTCTCCTGGCTCTTTTGAGGAGGGGGCTAAGGGAGCAGCAAGATGGAGCTTAGCTGCCCATCAGTTGGAAACCATCATGCACTGAAGTCGTGAGAAAACACAAAAAAACAGTGAGAGCCCTACCTGGAAACAAATTTTCCCATTTCTTGTACTGAATGCTAAGTGCTGTCTCTGAGTCAGTATCAGAAGAGTTTCCATTCTGGGCCCTATATTTTGTAGGCAATTACATTTAAGCATTCCTCAAGTTTATCAGATCCACAGATGACAGATATAACATTGATATGATTTTTTTTTTCCCCTTTGATATTTACCAGTGGAGCTGATGGGGTGCAAAAGAGCAAACTATGTCCTTTTTGGGGCTCCTCAAATAGAACTGCAAAGCAGAGCTCCACCAGTAAGGCCCTTGATGAGTATGTTTTGAGTAAAATTGTGATTTATTGTTTGAAAGATTTTTTTTTCTAAGCATTTTTTATTTGCCATAAGACCATCCAGCAACCATTAAGCATGAACAGCGCAAAACTGAATTCAAATTTTGGCATGTAAATGTAGCATAACTGCTGTTTATGAAATATTATAAAAATAGCGACATAGCATATGAATAAGGTGTATACATTTTCAAGTTTCATGTAAGATTAACAGTATAATAAAAGCCAACTGGTTGTAAAATACTAAAAATTCACAAGTTATGAAGATCTCCTTTAAATCTCAAAGAAATAGAAAATATTTCTTTATTTCAGAAAAAAAAAAAAAAAAAAGGATGCAGAGAACTCTTAAAAGTACTCTGAGTATTATTGTAAGATCTTTTGTTCTGAAATGATTCAGGCCCTTTATTGCTTTTCATTAAACTCAGTGTTAAGTACAATTTAAATATATGATGTTCCATTGTACTTGCATTACAGTATGCAACTATAAATAAAATTACCACAAATTGGTGAACAATTAATGAGATTCGTTTCAGGAACATTTCATCACTAAATGCTGTTTTCCTGCCAACCTAGACATGAAGTACTTAATTCTAAATGACACCACCTGCTCCTACCTATAAGTGAAATGAAAAAGCTGCCAAGGAGCATGTTGGGAATTAACTTGCAGTCTTCCTTTTAATCAGGCATTCCTCCATAACATCACAAGCCAGCAATCTCATGGAATGAAAAATACCATTGTACTATATGTCTGCATTTAAATGTTGAGCCATCACTGTGATGACTGATTTGAGTCCAAAACATTTTTTCTTTACTATTTTTCTTTAGCTGACATTTGGGTCACCAACTACTTGAAGCTAAGACATACTAGATAAATGCCCACATCCCACTCTGAAAAGGACAGTACAATTGACCAAACATTTATAAAGGTTTTAGTAGCTGTTTTTACACCTGTTTTTAATTTGGGGGCATATACTTAAACTTTCACTTTCAAAAACACCACACTGCAAGGAAATCAGTGAATGAGAAAATATTCTTGAATAGTTTAAAAAATACCGTTCATGAACACACATAAACTTGCTCACACAAATTACTTTTGCTTTTTACAGTAAATATACCTTTGGGCAACAAACTATAAGGCTGACTTGGGGAGACATTTTTGTTATCCATGTGCTTGGATATTACCTTTTCCCCTAACAATCTGCTAGTAAAAAGGTAACTCTAGCAAACTGTCTTATCCAAGATAATAACTGAGGGTCATTAATAATAGTACATTCTATTCCATGTCCTTAATGTCACATTTGATACGTAGTCAAACAAATTTGATCACATATAGCACTGCCTTAGCAAGAAAAAATGTCATCATGCAAGCTTTTTGTATGATAGAAAACAGCAAGATAACAAACCTTTCGCCTCATGATTACTGGCAGGAAAAGGCAGAGTGAGGTTTTGCAACAAGCTTTTCAAAGCCTCTTTATACCTGGCTCTCCTTGCTGAAGTGGCTATGACTACTTTAACAGATAGAACAAAGTAATTTGCACTGCTAAAGTTCTTCATTTAAACAACCTCAACAAGTTTAGCAGGTGTGCTGCATGTTTTAACAGCACGTGTCCCAGGTTGTATGCCCAGTATTTGTTCATGTGCACAGTATGTGTTTCTGAAAAACTCATAGCCCTTTGTGTCATAAACATCACACATTCTGGCACTGAAATGAAAGGGAAGAAGGGGAAAAAGTATCACCCACTGAGGAATTAGAAGAACAGGAACACAGGCATCCCTTGCTCCTAAAACAAAATACTGTCTCCTCTGAGCAGGTTGGGTTCACTCCCTGCACATGCTGTGTTATCGAATTCCTGCCATTAAAAGTGTGAGCTACAAGCTCAGCACAGACTTATAATAAAATATTTGCTGAAGTCAATGGCTGTTTTACCCAAGAGCATTAGGACTGGACAGATTCAAAGAGACTAAAACTTGATCATTCAGATGCAATAGAACCTCAACTAACATGAAAATTTCCATACCTAGAGAGACCGCTCAGTCAGCTATACAGCAACGATCCTTTCTCTTGTTCCTGTGTAACTGAAAACTAAAGACCAAGTTCTGGATTTCTTCATGTCTTTGAGAAAGACATGAAGCTTATTGAGAAAATGTTATTCATAGCAGTGTAATAACAAAGTGGGACAAGCAACTCCACTTGAAAAATGTAAGATATTTTTATTAGGTATCTGCAGACATTCAGTGATATGACTTAATTACAATACACGTGGCTCTCTCTGCAGAATTCACAGTACTAACTCACTCATATGAAGTCCCTCCAAAACATATAGAAGAGATCTGGGTTCCTAGAATGTGGTTTCCAAAAGCCCACACACTGAGCCCAGAAAGTCTGAATTATGAACAGGAAAAGGAAAAAAAAGACATGGTAGAAATTGTGCCTCCTGTATGGAAGAGGGCATCAATTCCATGACAACACATCTTAGACTCTACTCATTAATTCCTGCATTCTAAAGATAAATTTTAACCCATTTACCATACTTTAATGCCAATTGTTACTTTTCTGGCTGCACAGAGGCCCATCTTTCCTAGGAGGGCTGATCAGAGCGTGTCTTTGCCAAGAACAGCTCATAGCTCAGCAATTGAGGCACTCTAGTGGTAAGAAAGCAATGTATTCAAATATACTCAGGCTTCTGCACTAAAAATGCTCTGAACACTTAGAAAATCAGAAAACCAGAAATTCTTAAAGCCCTGGACCAAGGGAGTTTCTTTTTTAATTCCACATGATGGGCATGAGACAGATGCCAAAATAGACATCTCATCGAAGACAGATAAACTATTGAATATATGAAACAGCATAGCTCCGTGTATCCAAGGAAGTACCACTAGTGTCTTAGGCATCTTCTTCTCTCTCTTAAGGTATCTTAAGAGAGAGGCTACTCTTAGGGCATCTAAACACTGACTACCTGGTGGTGTTTGAAAAATACCTCCAGGAAAAGCTTCCTGTTTACTATGGTGTCACACAAACTATAAATGATTTTAGCATTCAGCTTGTCAATTGGACAGATGCTGCCATAAACAAGCAAGCACTGACATGCTACCAGACCAACTTGTAGAACATTTGGGATAAGCAATAATTCAGAAATTTGTACCAGTAAAGATATGTAATCATTAAGCAGGAGTTGCATGGTCTCCTGAGGTGGTACATATGCACTGATTATCTCTCCCCCTTAACAACATCTGACACAGCATTCTAGTGCTGGTGTGAAACATACAGTTCATCTACAGCATTAACACGCAAGACAGCTCGGGGAAGTAAGGTACTGAAATCAAGGAAGAATGGTATTAGTTTTGAAGAGGTGGGGGAGTTGAAACTCTTAGCTCATAATTCAGGGTCAGGCACTTCTTATTTTTAACCTACGGGCTGAAATTCTACTTTGTGTCATGGAAAAGATGAATAGTTCCTTCAGGGGGTACCTAAAATTGTTTACTGTTCTCATCACTTTGCCACAGTTAATACTCACAGCACATAATATATTACCTAGCAGTCTAGAATTATTGCTTTGCAGCAATTTTGTAGTGCTTACTTCAAAAGAAAACATGATACATGTCACATAAAGGATGAATGATGACAACGACATATAAAAGATATATTAGTGGTGTTTTGAATTATGAAAAGTTGCAGTCTACTTTCTTTTGTCCTGCACTTGTCAACAGTATACTAATGTCTCTTTAGTAATTGCTATTTCTAACTATTTAAAATATTTAAATAGACCCCTCATTTGAAAAGGACTTCAAAAATATACTCAAACTTTTGAAAAATATGATCATATAGACACATTAACTGACCTTCCAAGGTCAAATAGAACATATGTAACAGACCATAATACAGTGCAGCTTTTCCAACTGTTATGTTGGAGTCTTCTTTCATCTACTTTTACTGTTTGATATGTCTCATTTTCCCAGTTCTTATCATTCAACGTAGAATTTACCGTTCTCTGAAAGCAATTATTAAAATATGCAATTAAATGAAATGCAATCAGCCTCACAACTTAGAAATGAAAATACTGAAATTGTTCTCCCAATGAATTTCTTACATGTGTTTCATATATTAAGAGATATTTCCAATATTTAAGATGAAAACTCTTTTTAGAAGAGCTTAATTTTAACTTTAACTCACCAAACTCTTTTATTTAAAAGAGCAATCAAAAAGCAACCAAAAATCAATGCCGTATCTAATTTGAATCTTCGTCAACATCATATGGCATGCTTTGTGCAAAATAACACTTCATGGAAAGAATATCATATTGATATTAAGAAAAGAAAAGCAATTAATCATCTCCTGTGTTAAATGTTCTGCAGTCACTGTCATATGCAATTTTATCAGCTGTACTGAAGCCAAAGAACATTCTGAATTTCACACATCAGGGCAGGAAATGAAGAACCAGTGCAGCTGTCTAGATTACAATGAGCTATTTTCTGATCCTTTGCATTTCAGTAAAGGTTTTAAAAGTAATACATTCTTGTAAACCAATCAAACCTGATTATCAGTTTCATAGTTTACTGCAGCTGCAAATGTATGTGTGTTGATAAAGGGCTGGAGAATTTTCAGATGTTAGATACAGTCAGTTTTCCTACCTCTGTGATACCTGTGCCTTAGAGGCTCTCTTTCTTTTGGAATACTATGTAGAAATAGAAAATAAGTAGGATAGGCTATTTTCAGACTTGACAGCAAAATCTACTTAATGGCAGATAAACCGCAGGCTATGTTAAGCAATATCTCCGATCACTACTGTTTACATATCTTCCTTGTATGTGTTATATAAGAATAAGCTTAAATAATGTTTGAACAAGTACAAAACACACAGGCAAATGTAGCTAAAAGACATGTTCAAATGTTGAGTCATTTTTTTTCATTTTTTCTGAGAACAAGAATAGGTCACTGTATTACTTTTTTTTTTTTTCCTTTTTTCCTTTAAGACATATACAGACCTACAAACAGAAATCCCCAGCTTTTTGAGGTATTTTTCTTTTTCATGATCTTACATTAAACGTGCATCTAATGTAAGTGCATTGCCATTGCTGTTCATTAACTGATTCACAGCTAGTAAATTCTAGTAGAAATCTCTGCTTGAAAATTGAGGTTCTAGAGTTAACAGGGAAATTGTTGATTTTTTAGGAGCTAAAGGCTTCATTCAGGGGTATTGGATGCAGCCAATTGAGTCAAACCTTATTTTGGTTCATGTAATTTAAACCAACTAAAAGTCCTAAAGTACAGCTGTCTGTCCTAAAACAGTATTGAAGGTTACTTTGCAGCCATGAAAAGAAGGAAATATACCCCTGATAAAGAGGTCTGAGAGTGAGAGGACGTAATGGTCTGACAGCACCGAAAGATTTTAACTAGAGCTACAATCAAACAGGCAGGCAGGAGAGACACCACAACTGGGACAGGTCTCCCAGGACTGCAATCACAAGGACCTCAGAGTAACTTGGGACTGGGGAATATGAAATGGATTAAACCTTGTCATTTCTGAAAGCCTGGTATTTTGTGTTGTACGTTCTAGTTGTGCAGTACAAATTTCTACCTGCTTGCTTCATGCAGGCAATTATACTGCATATGAGGAAAGAAATTTTCTCTCCAGAGATGCACAATCCATATGCATGTATTTCAGAGAGGCAACTTTAACCAGACATCTGATTAGAAACTAAAGCTCTTTTTAAAGTATGCTGGAAAATATGCATATCTAGACTGAATTCTTAGTGAGTTTTTTTTTCCCAAAAAATATTGTTGGTCCATGTTCAAAACTTTGCTGCTGCTTATTTAGCAGACACAATGCAACTGCTGTGTCCTTACATAACATTAAATTTAAACATCACAAGTGTGGGTACTCTGAACACTTTGAAGTCCCAGCTTTTAGAATGGCAAAACAGATCAGGAAACCAGCCTTGGAGAAGACCATGACATCATTCTAGTCCATTTGCCAAACTTCTTGTCAACAGAAGCACAAAGTAGGAGGGCTGAAGGTGACGTACATGCAGGGCATTCGTGACTGGGCATGCACCCAAACCTATGATGTGGAAACTGCTGGCATCCCATATTTATTAGGTGACTGCCAGCATTCAGCCCTTCTGTTTTCTAAACCTGTACCGATTCTATCTGTCTCACACAGTGCCTAAAATGCCAGTGGTATCACCAGTTGTATCATCAGGTGCTAATTCCAGTGAACTGCTTCAGAAATATGGGCGATAGAAAACTGTTAATGACTAGACAAAATAATTATAAAATTTCAGGGAAATCTAATAATGGTAGGTGAGCAAGAGGCAAGATGGCAGAAAAAAAAATAATTTTTGACACAGGCACAATATTGACAGGAACAATGTAAACTACTTGTATATAGTGCCTAACTGCAGTTACTCAAAGAAAACACAATATGACTGCATTGTAATAGAAGAGAAAAAATGGCCTGCTGAACACTAAATACTGACAAAGACATAGAAGAAAACAAACATATGTGTCCTTAAAGGATAGTTCAAGTCACTGCACTTAGACTGTATTTAATGTACTAGTTGAATGTACTTGATTTCAAAATCACCATACAGCAACAAGTACAAAAAGACAGTTTTACAGATCTGTATCTACACCACAACAAAATCTGTCCTTTGAACAAGTATTAGCAACTCAATGTCAAGATGTTGCTGACCTGGGGTGTAAAAATTATTGTATTATGAAAGGACGGTTTCTGCCTTATTTAGGATTGTGCCATCACCTATCTGATCTTCTTACCAAATGGCCACTATTGCCATTTAAGTTATGTTATGAAAGCTTTGGAAATGGCCTATTGATTTCCAACAGTAGAATAGTGATAGTTAGTAATAGTCTACCAGAAGAACTGTGATTTTATTTCGTAATTCAAGTAAAACTGAAGATATATGTATAGTGGCATACCAGCTGAGAATGAAAAATTTCTCACAGTATTAACAAAATCATCAAACAATTGGGGAAAAAAAAAAAAAAGCAAGCAAACAAAAACCAGGAAAACAGTAACATATTATTTTCACAATGCCTTCAAAATCTATTTCCTTTTCTTCACAGATTCTTTTCACAACATTAAAAAAAAAAAAAAAAAATCTCAGAATATTCTAAACAGAAATTCTGAATATACATCACCTTTCTTGGACACACTTTTTTCAAAACTTATCTACACAGCTTTTCTTCCTATGGGCTAGTTCTGAAATAAAGAAATATGAAAGGAACTTTTTCTCATATTGAAGTATTCTGAATTCAGTTTTTTGTTGTTGTTGTTGTTGTTTTCTAATGGAGTAAAAAATATTGAAAAGGTCCACAGCGCATAGCCCAAATCCAACTTCCTAAAATCCCAAATCCTCAGTGAAATTATGTTTTCTATGGATTGTGCAGCAAGGCGTGTATTTTGGGTTAAAAATGAAAGCTTGTCAAATGTGCAATCATAAAATTTGAAGATCTGTGCAGAGTTTCTGTGCACTGCCATAGAATACCTACAAAGTTCACTTTTTTTTCTTGCTTAATCACACTTCTAGACTTGTGATGTTCCATGTGCTTTTTTTTTAAACAAACAAACAAACAGACAAACAAACTTTATGTTCCCGTAAAACGTTTTAATTGGGAAAATATTTGATTATTTCAAGCTCTTCTATATTCATCTATATTCATCTATATACTAATACTCTTCTATAACTAGTACTCATCCAGGTAAATATTCCCCTACATATTTCTCACAAGCTATTATAATAACTTAAATAGCATGTCTCCACAATCATTATTGAAACATAGACTTTATTTTCAATTACCTATAAGCTAGAGTGCACTCACACAAGATAACAATGGCAATAACAACCACTAAGCTTTATTTACTTAAACAAAACTCAAGACTTGCTATTGCAGGAGTATCTGTCTAGCATTCTCCTGTAGCTGTATAAATAGAAGCAAAGAATCCTCAGTTGTGCCTGAGCAATGTAACTATGGCAAAAAAATCTACTCCAATGTGTTTAGCAGTGTGTATTATAAGAAAAATTTTGTCTTTCTAGTAGGCTGTAGTAGCTTACTGGTGTTGCTACAATTAGAGATAAGCAAATTTCCAATTTTGAGACTTGAATTGTCTCAGATGTGTATATATGTTCAGAGCTTCTCTGAAACTTAACTAAATAAGTGAGTCTCTGGAATCTAATTCTGGAGTGGAAATCTCACAAGCATACATAGCTTTACGAGATTGAGTTGGCTTCTTCCAGTACAGCCATAAAAGCTGTGAGAAAAAGTCTTTCAGACAGAACTTTTTAGATCTTCTGGTACTAGTTATAACTAAACACCACAAATTCAAAAAAGTAAAAAGTAACATGAATAAGTCTGAACCTTTCTGGAGTACACAAAAGATTTCTTGCAATTGTATTTTGCATATGGGAAAATTTTGAAACAGGCCCTGTTCTCACCATAGGGGTATGTACTTATAGAACTAAATTTCAGGTTTTGAATAAATTCTGACAAACAATCTCAGTTTGTAGATCTACTGTACATTAGTAGTAGCAGTGCTTAACACAGTTTTTTCATTTATTCAATAGTCTAAACATAAAATTTCTTTCTATCTTCACGATTTCCAACTCTAACTTAATGCAAAAATGCCCTTGACACTACAGCAAGCACAGCCTGAGTATGACAGTATTGCCAACATTATGCCTCAAACTCAGGATTCAGATACTGAAAATCAGTTATTAGTTTTTATACAGCATAGTGCTTTGTATTTGCCTTCTGGGTTTTGAAACTTATTTCCAACTCCTTTGCTGTAATTACGAGTGCTATAGTTTTCCTCTTGATAAATTTTATTGCAGTCCTGTGAATTCACTCTTATTTGTCAATCTCTTTCTCGTAATATATAGTCTGAACTAAAAAAAAAAATGTACTGAAGTAATGTAGACTCGGTTCTACGATGTTGCATATAGTACATGTAGCCTCAAAATGAAAATTAGCCTGTGGTCATAATTTGCATACCATATCCAACAAAAACATCATACCTATTTTGTTTATCAGCTTTGCTTCTAAATCTTTTCCTAAAACTTTTATTTCACATCTCTCTCTCTCACAATCTATTCAATGACTGCATGTCTTCTTCTGCTTCCATTTTAAAGCTGCTTTTTTTTTTATTATTATTATTTTTTTTTTTTTTTTCATTTTCTGGCTATTCTTTATCTTACCTGTGACTGTCTTTTTGGTGATGCAGCTTTGAGGAAACAAATATCTTCTGTAGCATAATCAATACTGTCTATAATTTCTCTCTCGTTCAATTAATTAAGGTGCCCCATAAATCTAGTTCTAAAGCCACTTTCCACAGTAGCCTAAAAGAAAATAGAACAGCCTGTTGGTTTACATTATCCCATGTGCCTTGTGACAGGACAAAGGGGAATGGGTTAAAGTTGCACCAGGGGAGGTTTAGGTTGGATATTAGGAAAAAATTCTTTACTGAAAGGGTTATTAGGCATTGGAGTAGGCTGCCCAGGGAAGTGGTTCAGTCACCATCCCTGGAAGTCTTTAAAAGATGTTTAGATTTAGAGCTTAGTGGAAGACTTGTTAGTGTTAGGTCAGAGGTTGGACTGAGTGATCTTGGAGGTCTCTTCCAACCTAGATGATTCTGTGATCTACCCTTTGTTTCTGATCCTCCAGTCAGTTCTCAGGTAAGACAGTATTCTTACTGAAGACAACCTGTTAGCTATTTTATTAAGACTTAGAAGAACATTGCTTCAAATACTTTAAAAACTGTAAATACATTATATTTCTATTTACTAAATTTGTAATTTAAACATAAATCAAGTTTGTCTGTTTTATAATACGCTGCTCATTTGTCTTGCTATTGTTAAGAAATATATTAAAGAAATACATGACAGCATCAATACAATTTTTAAAACGAAAACTTTGACAAAATTATGTATTTGGTACTTTTGAGATATATAGAATATATGCTAATTCTTTCCTTCTTGGGTGAATCTGAATGTGAACCAACATCAGTCATTACCAAGATTAACTGAAATATTTCTGCACGGTGAAAATTAACACTTAATGTACAGGAAGATAACAGAAGTAACACACTCATGATCTAGACCTTATATTATCTTTCTATATATAACCATATTTGAATTATTTGCAAATGAAATCTAGTTCACGGAAGCTTAGTTTTCACTTTCAATTTCTGTTTCATCCTTTACTATTCACTTAGTAGTTTTATGTGAATTCTGCACAGTGCAGTGGTATCAGTGCGAGACCACTTCAGTGAATCTTCCTAAATATCCTGAACTATTCCGGCTTTAAATTCCAATACATTCTCAGGATGTTACTGTTCTCAGGAGGTTACTGTTATTACTCTCAAGTAGAGGTCTCTTTAACTACCACTTCAAAGGTCCGTTCTTATACCCATGAAAACAAACTAAATTAAAATGTTAAAATTAACTAACATGTATTAATTTTAATTTTTAAGCCTACTGTTAAAAATCAGAATTGTTACATTGCCCATTCTTTTTGATAGTTATTATCTGTGAATCATATTTCCTTGTTGAATTTCCCTTTTTTCATTTGCTGATATAATTCACTATTTTCTGTCATCTACTACTTTGAGGTAGCTATCAAAATTTGAGGTAGCTATCAAAACTGATGGGAATAAAAAAAAACCTGGAACATAAAAAGTTGTGTCACAGTGGGATTCATTGACTCAAAAATGAAACTTGTAGAAATGAGAGCACAGTATTATTATTAGGTTTTCTACATTTCTGCAATTCACTCTTCCTAGATACATGCCTGCCCACATTTATAATATATGAATGATCCATATGTTGATTCAGACTCTCATTTGAACAATTAAATTCAGGACCACAGCTAGTTGGATAATAAAGCTCATCTCAAAGGTATGGATAGTAGGAAGGTTGTAGATTTTGCTCCGAAATCTGAAGTATTTCTATTTATTGCAAAAGTGGGTTAAAGAAATTGAAATAGAATAGAAATAGAATAGAATCTTCTGTGCCCAGCAGATCAAATTGTGACATTTGTGTGACTGACATTATCCCTCTATCTTAGCCTGCTAATGTTATTCATATGCTTTAACATACAAGTACTCTGAATAGCTGGCTTGCATATAGACAAAAGAAAGAAGAATGACACAGAAGCAGGTAGCATCCTAGAAGGTGGAAAAATGATATGCAGAAAATGACTCATTAAAGGACATCTGAACCAACCTATTTTTACATGCACAGGGAATAACAATAGTCATTTCTTGGTCTGTGCTAGAGGTGGAAAGGTGGCAACTTCCTACATCACGGTTACAAAAATAATCTCTGACTGCACCAGAAATAACTCTGGTGGTTATATTACCTCAGAACCATTAGCAAATGCTTGTATCAAAATTACAATTAGCACAGTATACACTGATTAGCCACTAAAAAGAAGTGACACAATTTTTGTTTAAAAATTTCCACCTTTTTTGCTGAGAATATCTTGGACAACTTGCATCTTGGGAAACTTTATTGGAACTTTAAATTTAAAAAGCATGCACCTCTTTCTCTTTTGGACATAAACAAAACTATTAGTGCCAAGCTAAAATATCTATCACTGGGATTGGATGCAGAAGAGTTTTATTGAACTGGACTGTTGAAGACAAATTTTTAATTTCCTAATCTGACCTCAGAATAAGTATAGATATTTTCTTCTAAAATTCTTTTAAATTTGGTAGATTAATGCCAATGACAAAATGAAAGCAAAACAATGACGAAAGAAAAAGCTTAAGAATATAAAGGGTAACTATGTACTTTATGCTATCATCCCCTAGAAGGACATAAGAAGGTGGCTACATATTTTTAAGCCCACAGTTATGAGAGAAAGAAAAGCAGGAACAAAGAGGGGGCATAATCCAGGCTCCATCATGTGAAAGAATTACAGTTAGCCTGGATTATTTTAATATTCTATCTTTAATAAATGTACTGATGTCATTCCCCAGTGGATGACTAAGAACATCTAGGATGTTAAAGAAAATGCTTCTTGGATCACGGGGCAAAAGAGAGAAATCATTGCAAGACATGATGGAACAGATGTAGACAATGACCCCAAATCCTCTTTAGAATACAAAATTCAAGCCTTCAATATTTTCTTTTGTGGTAAGTGAGTTTTATCATTTAACATCACAGACTGCTGGCTCTGTATGAATTTTATTTGTCAATAACAAGTAACAGATTGTTGTTAACATTCAAATAGAAATATCCTAGGCTTCTAAATACTCCTCAGTAAGACAGAATGAAAAGTATAAAACATCTTTAATATGCTATATTAGCTGTCTTGACGAGTCTCTACCTAGAGGGAGTAGACGACTGATTGCTCCTTTGCAAGCTTGAGAAATATTTGCAATGCAGAGTTCTGCAAAAGCACTAGGAGTACAACATAAGTTGTACTCTGACACCTGATGCTTTCGAGATCTATATTTGTGGCTGTGCAACACACTGAATTAGCATTTGCAACTAACTCAAACATTTGTGGCTTGCTTTAGAAGTCTTTATAAAAAAACATCTTTACTGATGTGGTATTTGAGAAGATAGACTCTTTCAATATCCTCACTGGGATCAGGACCAAGTTTTCACACAGATCACATGCTATATGAAACACACAGATTTCAAACACATTTGTTTGAGTCTCAGAAAAAGCCAGTTACCCCAGAAACATTTACTCTAGTGGCATCTGATCTTAGATCACTTGCCACCAACTGCAGGGAAGATGTTTTTCAGAGGGCATGCTCCTGCCATTTGCCATGCTGGGGGGAGAATTTTATGTGATTCATGTATGTCCTTGTTATTGTCACTGAGATAAAACAAAAAAATACAGTATAAGGCTACCTCAGTATTCTTTCAAGACCTACATCTAATTCGGGTAGATGTGGATTCCTTTATTCATTGGAAGTTGTGACAAAACGGCCATGCCACTGTCCACATGTATCCATTAGCTGATAATTTCTGTAAATTGGCTGATTATATTCAGGTAAGAATGCAAGTCCTGCAAAACAGGAGCAATAAAACTTTTGAAAAGATTGTTGACAGATGCAGCAATGAAAAAAAAATCACCATCATTTTTAATCTGAAATGGATCTTTGTTAAGGCTCTTTCATGGCAACCTTTTTTCTTAAGAATAAAGAAACCTCTTCTCCTGGACTTTATTAAAATCTCTTCTATCAAACCTAAAGAAACAACAAAATTCACATCTCTAAAAGATTTTCATGAAAACAAACATAATGGCAGATGTTGTGAGATAAAAAGTAAAATTAGGTTGCTACCATGCATAATTTTGGCTATTCCACCTGATTGAAATGTTTGGCTGTTTGGTCTTTCTTTGGGTCAGGAACCTTACTTAGAGGACCAGGTTCACCCTGGGAATGTTCTCAGTCTTTACAAAACCAGTCACTCCACTACAGTTCTTGCTCATCTCAAGAGCAATAAATGAATATGTTTTTATACTAGTAAAGTTGTACTGTAGTAAATGATGTCTTTCAAAACTGTTGGGTTAATCTGGCTTTTAACTTAAAATGGTTATGGTTAAAAATGGTTGAAAGAGGTTATGCTCACCTCTTTCTTGATATTTTTCATATGAATAGTTCCACACATTCAGCATAGGATAGCTGATATCCCAATAAACAAAGGTGGTGACCTTTCTCTACTTGTAAACATAAGGCAAATTCTATCAAATATTCAACAAATTCTTACAATAGCACCTGTGTTCTAATCCCAAGAGGGAATTTGAGAGCAAGCAGATGGATGAGGTACTCATATCAAAATACAGTCCCAAGAAAGAGATCAGTGCAGAAATGCCAACTGAGATTTTATTTACTGTTCACTCAGTGAGATGCACAGAGAATAGGAAATTGAAAATACAGATGTGATGGGAATTATAGATGAAAATACCCAGTAAAATGCAATATGCAATGTACTCCATTCCACTTCTGTGTATGCTTATAATATGCTGATGTATCAGCAACCTCAGCTATCTTGATACTCTGCCTATCCAGGATAGCTTGTACATTGGCTTCATCATCAGAACTCCTCTTTGAAGGCAAATGACCCACTTTATTCTGTCCCCTTTTCTCTCTCCATTAAAATAAGGTAGAACTGATATGGTATTTTCATTTGTTTTTGGCCTCTTGTCATTCTAAACCCTGCTAAACTGAGAGAAAATAAGAAATTTCCTCTAAGGCTTCTTCTGAATTTCTTGAATTTCACTGGGGACCTTCTGAACTAAAATAGACATATTTGCTTTTGGGAAGGATATTTATTGCCCTTTGTGATGACTAGAATTATTAGGGAAAAGCAACCTTTTAAAGCACATTGTTTTATTGGAAAACCTCCTCTTTCTTTACATTTCAATTTTTCCTCTAGATAGTTCTCATGCAGTATTTTCCTGGTGGATGTCTCAGGCATTTTTCAGACAACTGCAGAACACTTTGAATCCGGCAGCCACTATTGCTACAACCAGCCTCATAAAAATCAGTATCAATGAGTTTATACATGCAAATACTAACATTCAGGCTGTACTTTACGCTAAGGAAATAAAATATATAAAACTTTCCATCTAAGAATTATACTTCAGTCAATGTCTGCCAATCAATGTCTTTTCATAGAATGAGGGCAGACAAAAAAGATTTTATGTGAAACCTCATCTAAAACAAATAAATTTGCAAACATCAATTTGATGTCATTAGAATGGCAACTTCAATTTGTTTCAATTTCTGTATAGGAATTTAAAACTATCATTTCATTTTCTTCTGAAGCATTATGTGCAGGCTCATTTTTAGAACTTTAAACTCATGTGTTTCAGACTACATCATGTGTTCCTGGCCTAACTCCAGTGATTTTGATGAAACTTGCAACAGGGAAAAAAAAATAAAAAATTTTGCTTTTATTTTTTTCTAGATACTCCTTAGAAAATATTTTGATGAATGAGAATGCTTCTCCCATCTGAACATAATCTAGAGGTTGAAACCTTGTGGGAAAAATTTCCTAATAATCTATATACAGTCTAAAAAAAATAAATAAATCTTAAAACAGAATCAGGAAGGTCATTCAGTGTTCTATTTTGTTAACTGAATATTATGAAGAGCCTCTCTGAATTGGTAATTCTTAATCAGCAGCTCATTTCTGAAGATATTTTCCACTTCGTGAGAGAATACTCACTAAGGTGATAACACCTGAGACAATTTCAGTACTTGTACTGCAAGTTAGTATTTGTGAAGAAAAAAGAAAAAAAAAAGTGCTCTCAGTTAAAACTTCTCTTATAACTCTTGCCGATAATACTCCATTGGCATTAACATAGCATAAAATGAAGTATGTGGTATTTGGAACTGATAAGCATTCTCTAGTACTTTCATAAAGTGTAACTGATCTTTCAATTATTAGCAGAGATACACTTGAGAAAGCAGAATATTAAGAGGAGATTACAGCACAGCATTTAAATTCCTGAGCTGTTTCACTTAAATAAAGTGCAAATTTTATACTTTCCACTTTTCCTAGCACTCCTCAAACCCTAAACTATTTAAGGACAAAATAAAATAGATAAATACATGGATACATTTGATTTTCTGATGAAGAGCGAAAATAAAGGCAGTGTCATTGCAGCTGCAGTACAGATGTTTTTTCTTACACTATTTCACTGAATATTAAACAGATACTCAACATGTTTGAAAGCATAATAAACAAACTGAGTCTGAAAGCCCTCTACATTTATCAAATAGGCACATTCAGAATATCTGGATGGCTACCAGCTTTTAAAAGAAAAAGAAAAAAAAAAAAAAAAAGAGAGAGAGAAAAAAAAAAAGAAAACACTGAAAATAGTGATTTCTAAATTACACATAATTACATATTTACATTCTTCCTACGTTTAATAAAAAGGCAATAGTCTGATAGAAATCAATTGGAGATGAAAATGGAAAGACCACAATCACATGCGTCCATTAGTTAAAGGATTTCCTAGACCATGCAGAACTAAATGAAACAACCTTTAAAAAAGTTGCAAGACTTGTATTTAGTGATAGGTCTGAAAGAAAAGAACTGCCATTGAAATTCACACTAGGATGAACAGATTTAACTTTTATGAATAGTAATGGTGGGCTAAGATTTTGCTGTGCTTCTAAAACAGAAGTGGAAAGTTTGCAAGTGACCTGTCTTTTGGCAAACACATAGGCATCACATTAAACTTACTCAATTACAGACATTTAACGTGGTATGACTTTGTAATACAAAGTTAGCACATGAAGGCATCCAAAGGTGCAATGAAGTGTCATATATACTTTGGACTTCTCATTACCCTTTAAAGCTTTAAGTACAGCAACATACACTAATAGCAAAATAAATAGGCGTACACTAATAGCAAAAGCCTGATCCAAAGTCCACTCTGCCTACTGTTGCTGTCAGAACAAATGAAATGTGGAACCAGAGGTTACTCAACATTGCTCATTTAAACTCATCACGTATGACACAACAGAAACTCATCAACAAAGTGTATATGAACAAATGTGGTTCTATGCTTCTGGCATACAAGCATCTATAACACTACACTTGGTAGCCCAGGCATGACCATTAGTTATCTTGCAATGAATCTCTGCATGTTATATTTAACTCTTTCTTGACTTTTACTTTTCAGTGTTTGGCAGCAATAAAATCACATAGTATTTTACGAAGTATAAATCAAGTATATGATTTAGTGTTGAAGGAAAAAATATTCTTCCTCTTACTAAGCTAGTACGTCATTAGCTATTGTTGAAAAAAAAAAAAAAAGTTTGCTTGCTTTTTTTTTTTTAATGCTACTTTGATATAATTTCTTCAAGTAATACTTGTAATTACTATATTTTTGAACAATCTTCTGATGTATTCTTTCTTCTTTCAAATTTAAATGTATTTTCTTCTAGGTATTTTATGTATTAACTTTAAGAATTTGCCAGAGAAATTATGCATTTTATGCACATGAATTAAAGTATTTAGAGGTCTTTAAACTACTGAGGTAAGGCAGCTTAAATTTCTTCTAGGATTCTAACTCTCACAAGGAGTCACAACTCCAGGTTGAATGGAGATAGTTTCTTGCCAGCGGAAATAATGACCATCCCATTCACGCAACAGTGCTGGCTTTTTGATGGTGGTATGAAGAGAGATTGTTTTTGCTTTGTGCTGCTCTTCTTAAAAGCTCTGCACTACTAATAGCCTTTCACTTGCAGCTACGGTTTGGGGCAAATGAAAGTCTGAAGATTATTATCACATCCCAGTTACATATTAGGTAAATGACAGCTTGAAAACTCACAGCATCTTGGATGTCTTCTTAAAAATATGGCCTTCAGCCTGCAGAACGGGGCAGAAGCTTTTTCCATGGGCATAAATTTACAAGCAAAAGAAAAAAATGTAATTTTTCGTTAAACTTGTACATCATTTTCCATTCTGAAAAAAACATTTAAGTCATATTCTTAAACTACTGACCAATCTAATGGCAGAGTCAGCTTGAGTAGAAATATAAAGCCCTGAGAAAAAGGTAGTGCACAGCCACTCAGTCCCTTTGCAGATTAGGAATCAAACATTACAAAGGGAAACCCTTTAACACTCATCTGCCCCAGCATCAAGGCAGACTTAACCTACCTCCACTCTATACTAAACAGAATTTATTTCCCTTTCTATTCTATCTTGGTTATATTCATGGTTGCCCTAAACAAGGCTAAACCAGCTTGACACATACTCTACACAATATTACCAATACCAGAGAGACACCTGAACCCACCAAAGACTTTGAATGAAGGATCTGTACATCAAAGTTGAAAGGACCTAATCAATGCTGACTTCTCTGCACAGGCAGAAAATGGTCATCAAAAGTACCAAGGTCATGGGTAATGTTGCGGAGGCCTTGCAGTCTGAAACAAAAGCTTCCCAAAAGCAGCGCTCTGGCAGATATCAGATGTGCCCATGATGTATGTTCCCTCTGATAGTAACACATGTAGCCCTTTGACTCCTATTAACTTTCATTCATTCTGTATAAATAATGAGAAAATATGCTCTAGGAAATAATTTTGTAATTAAAAAAAAAAATACTATCTGCAATTGTTCTTTTTCCCATTTCTAAATTATCTTAAATTATCAAAGCCTTTACATTCTATCTACACATTTCACTTTTCTGTTCAAACAATACTTTTCATTTATTGAACATGGAAGATCCTTATATACCATTAATTACTAGGAACAGGGAAAAATGAGCTTCACAGCATGACATAATAACTAAAATTACTCTCTTCAGATATGTGAATTGCCCAGTCTTTCTAAAATAATAGAAATTCTTTCCGGAATTTCTGCAAGTGTAGAAAGGCTGTATACATACCAGTTGTCATTTTCCAAGTATTGGCATGTCTAATAGCTGATAAAAAAAAAAGTATCACAGAAAAGAATAGAACTTGAATCTACAGGGTTTTATGGCAAAGTGTTATTTTTGTGGTAAATAAGGTAGAGGGTAATGTGTTCATAAATCAGCAAAGAGGTGACAAATTATTAGAAACATTTTGCAATTTCCATAGAATCCTGCCATGAATAGGAGATTTTGATCAAACCGAGTTTTTACTCTTTACTACTACTACACTTGTATTTGTTTACTCTTATATAACTATGATGTATGTATGTATGTATGTAGTTTTCTATTCTGGTAATTTTACTTGCTTTTACTACTTTTAAAAATCTACAAGAATAAAATTGTATATAAGTCAATTCTACTTTATTTTATAAGCATGCATCAGTTTTGTATGTAGATTAAAAACTAAATTAAAATAGAATTATAAAAGTTGAGGTAACCAAAATATTTATGTAACTGCAAGGCACTACTACATGCTTCATTCTCTCTTCTACCCACACCACATTAACTCACACTCTCACATGCAAAATCAGTGTCAGCTGTCCATTTCTAAGTGTCCAATGATTCTATCTAATGCTATATAAATGCAAACAATTAAAAAGATAGCATTTATGCCTTGAAAACTTCACAGTGAGGAACAGATAAGAACAGAAATGTAAGCCAGATGAGCAGGAAGAGAAGGAAAAACAAGCATTAAACACTCAGGGAAAACATAAGATAGATTTCAGTGGCAGCTGAAAAGTACTGATAGTACTTTGAAATAAAAACAAGTGGAGGAGTAAACAAGACAGAACTGGAAGTCTGCACTGGAAAAGAGAGAGAAGGGAGTGGATTTTGCAGGAAGAGATTGAGAATGTTCTAAATGCTTTATGAGTATGGACTATGAAGTTTAAAGAAGATTTTCTACAACATAACTCCCAGCTGGGCCAATTTTATAAACCCATGAAGGACATTCATGTCAGCTTGACTGTGTTAGTCTCGATGAAAGCTTTCTTCATCAAAGCCTCCCCTACTTTATTGCCCCCCCTCCCCTTAACAGAAACCACAACCACCAAAACAGGGCTATGAATATTTCAAAGAACTAAATGGGATAGATGGATTAATATTTTAATTCAAGTTATGCTTGCCTTTTATCGAGATGTAACTTTGAACATAATAAATTCTGTTTAAAGGACCAAAGGCTTTCATATTCTATATTTTGCATCCTTTTTAATTATTTATTTTAAGCTCTCTCTAAACAGTGTAATGTTTATAGACATAGACAATGGTATGCCAAAAGCAGAGAAAAAAACTAAGATTGTATCAAGTCTACTCTTCTAATAAATTTTCAATAAAAAACACAGAAGTAATATGTTTTACATTGCCTACTGTAAACATTTGTGCTGTGACTTTCTTTACGTCGATTGACAGATCCATAAAAAGGGCGCTGTATAGTATTTACCAGAAAAAATGTGAAGAAATATTTTCTGAGACTGGCTGCAGGCAACAGCTGAATTATAGCAGTCTAGCCAATGAATGCTACTGGGAGTGTTCAAAAGAGTAGAATTCAACAGGACTGAGTGATTCACTCATCGCCTTTTGGGATAAAATCATATTTATTTCAAGGAATTCATTGATATTAAAGTATAGGCATGTTATCATATATACACAAAACAAATTGAAAAAGGCTACTGGCCAACAAAGACCATGTTTCGGATCAATTTGGACACATAGGTAAAATCTCCTCAACTTAACAAAGATAAAATGGAACTATGGGGTATGAATTTTGCATTTTTACCACAGAAAGCTCATATTTCTGATAATAACATTTAGTGAATTTCTCAGTATTTTTGTCACTTAGTAACTCAGCTTTTATTGGGTTCACTTTATTACTTCTTTATCATTAGTACCAAACTTATCCAACTTAACAAAAAATCAGATGGTATTTACTACTTTCCCATATATCCATTTGATATTCGCCCATATCAAATGTCCTCTCATAAGCAACGTCCATGAGATACCTTTTACAAGCAACTGAGCACTTGCATTCAACAGCTAACAAAGGTTAGTGTTCAAGCAAGCTTCATCTTTTTTCAACTTCATCTTTTGTTTCTTCAATTAAAAAAATCTTCCATTTACTTTTCTTATCCTCAATCTATGAGCTCTTCAAGAGGTTTTATGTATTTGACCAAACATTAGCATTATGACAACTTAACGTAATTTAGACACTGCTATGTCAGAGTTTACATTAAGAAATAGTCCAGAATACACTCAAGAAAAGCTACCAGAAGTCATGTTGTTTTGTTTTGTTTTGTTTGTTTGTTAAACTATGTTATGCCAGCAATATGAAATACATTGTCTCATATTAATAAGAGAATGAGATTTATGGCAAAATTGAGGCCTCACTGCTTAGAACTTGGAAAATAAAGCAAAGTGAATTGGTTCAGCTTACAATAGAATATATTCCAAACTATTGGTCTTTGAAAAAGAAAGAAAGATAGTTTATAATAAAACAGCAACATTCTTTAAATATTCAGGATTGCTTTTGAAGCAAAAGCTCCAGTACACATTGCATCTCTTCCAGCTATTGATGGTCCAAAGATTTTCCCTTTGAAGATAACCTCATGCTCCCTTTACAAGAACAACACTAAAGCTAGTAAATTCTAAGACTTAGTTTTGCCTTGTATACTTTCTTCCTTTTCTTAAGATGCAAGTGTGTTTTTTTGTTGTTGTTGCTTTTTAAATAAAAACACCTTTTTTTTTTTTTTTCTTTCAAGCCAGATTCATTCTTCAGGTAGAGGCAATGACGGAAGATAAATGTGAAGTAGCACAGGGACATGGAGATTTGTCAGCAAAGAAGCTTCTGAGTGTACTTTTGAGACCAAGAATTACTTCATTTCCTCCTCAACCTTTTTTACCTTTGAAGTCCATGCCTACTTTTGTTTTTATAATATATTTTTCAAGCTAATTTGGTACATAAAATCTCCTATTTAAAGACCATACAGCACTGAATTCTTGCTTGGAACAGTAAATAATGGATACTCCTTCAGCAAAAAATATCTGATTAAAAAAAGAATTAAAAAGGAACAAAATAAGAGAAGGAAGGAAGGAAGGAAGGAAGGAAGGAAGGAAGGAAGGAAGGAAGGAAGGAAGGAAGGAAGGAAGGAAGGAAGGAAGGAAGGAAGGAAGGAAGGAAGGAAGGAAGGAAGGAAGATAACCTATTTTATCTTAAATGGTAGATTTCCAAACATATGTGCCTATACACACTGAGAAACTTGAAGTCTAATTGATTCTTGAATCCTTTGTCTCTTCATATTTCTTTGCAAAGCATCAGGAACTCACAGATATTCTGTTTCCTTATTGTTGCTGCTCTGTTCCACAACGTATAAATAATTCCATTTTGGATGCCACTGAGATTTGGCAGTGTGAAAAACTGGGTTTTGGAGCATGCCTGTGTGTAGTAACATGGGCCACAGTTTAGTACAGTTTCTTCAGACTTGTTATTTATTTATTTATTATTTATTTTCCCTCAAGCTCCCTAAGTTATCACGCTCCTGGAATAAGATATCTTGCATAAATGGGCGTGCAATGGACATTTCTGCACATCAGCATGTGCTGCTATATGCCCCAGGTATGTCAACCTGTGTCACAAAAGAGGGCTTATGGGATTTGAGACTGTCAGGCAATGTGCTATCGTAACACATAATCCCCAGCTTTCGTGCACAGTTGCTGATTTCTTTCTACTCTGGCATGGCACTCTGGTAGTGTCATGAAAAAGTAGAAAAACTACAGGCAGGTCCTTCAGTGTGAGAATAAGTAGGCATCTCATACTACAGAAATTCAGTTGGCTTTAGAAATCATCAAGACCTTAAGATCCTCATTTTGTTTTGCTGGAATTTGTAATTTTGAAGTAGAAGTAGTACATTCTCCCTTTATTCAAGCTGATTGTAAATTCCAGTGCCACCCTTTTAAATACAACGTTGAAATATAACCATTACATCTTCTGTTTGTGTGGAATATCTTGCAACTGGATTGCTCAGGGAGGACAGAACTGACTCCTCTCTTATTAGACCTTTTAATCATAAACTACTGTCTGAAGGTCAGACTACAAAAAATACAGTTATGTTCTCATGGATCCCATTTCTGTGATAGGCCTTCCTGCACTAATCACATATTTACTTAGTTGCTGAATACTGAAAGGTCATTTAAAATTAGCAATGTACTTTGAATTAGTTCCTCAGCTGTTTCAGCTTATGCTGAATTGGGCATGATCTCAGGCAGTCACTGCTAGACTCCTGCCAGTCCTGTTTTCTCTCCCATCAAGAGCCCACTGCAAAGGACCCTTCCATGCCCTTTGCTAAGGAATTATTATGTGAGCATCGTTTAGAACCCTAAGGAGGCAAAGTAGAAGGCCTGGCTTAAATATCAGTTGGTCACAACTGTTATCCGTTTATTTCAAACAATCTTAATTAAATAACTAATATTGTTTATTACTTCTATACTAATCTTTCTCACCATATTTAAGGCAATTACGGGATACGTTAACTTCTGCCACAATCATTTGAAAATGGGTTAGTAATAACTGCATAGTGCTCTGATAGTGGAGGCAAGTTTGAGATATATGAGGTTTAACACTAGGTTATCAGGTTTATCTTCAAGTAACCATTAGGCTGAGTTTAAAAAACTGATAAAAATGTACAGAACATTTCAGTATATCTTGTGTTTTGTTAATTTAGAATAAATGAATGGAAACAATAATAAAGCCCATGAAAATATCAGGTAGACTGGGAAAGCCCCGTATTCTCATGGCCATTCCAAGTATTTCCTCCACATTCATCAGAAATCGTTCCTGCATATTCTGAACAAAAATGTTAGACAAGTCTTTAGTGTCAATGGGATATATACATTAAAGTTGATTATGCAAGAGAAAATCATTAAAATCCACAGAAAAGTGTCTGAGGGTGGCACTCAGTTACAAGGTAACACTGTAACACTTGCAAAACTGTAAATCTCATTCTCGTCTGTTTTAAAAATGGAATTGTGTGTGAAACACAAAAGTTGTATTTTTTCTTCTGAACAGCACTCATGGCCTCTCCTGGAAAAGTATGTACTGATACACGTGACACTTCCCAACACATCAGTTGGGAAGGCAGTATAGAGTAGAGGACCACAAATGATAAATACTTCAGGACTTACTTACAACAAGTTTTAAAGGAAATGATGGTTTTTAATCTTAAAAAAAAATAAATAAATCCAAGGGATTTTTGTTTGCTTACTAAGTAAAATTTATATTAAAAGGCAGTGATCCTTTTTAAAAAGGCCTTCCATCTCCACCAGGGGAAGGACTAGAAAAATCAGATGAATATAACAAAGAAGATCTAGGTTTGTGAAGAAAAAGCCAAGCCTAAAAATACTGAAGGACTTGTAAAAAAAGTAATAATAAAATATCTTTCACATAACAGGTTAGAGAGGCATTCAAAAATGTCTGGGTATACTTGGTCCTGTCTCCATGGGGGCAGTAATCTAGTTTGTCACTGAGGTTTCAAGCAGCCCTACATTTCTGTGCTTCTTTGCTTTTTCACAAAATTGAAACAGAAGTATGTATCTACATTTTAATTTTTAATACAACTACATACTAGTTGGGAAAAAAAAAAAAAAAAAAGGAACTTAATCAGAAACAAAATAGTATAAATGCCAATACAAACGGTAACTTCAGCTCAAAGAAGTAGTAAACGTTGACCCACAAATTTAAGTTCTATTTGGTATTAGACAATTTTATTTGTGGAGTTTTCTAAAAGAACAAATTATCCTTGTGTAGTTAAGTTTGTAAAGAAAGACGAATAAAAATTTATAGAGCAAATAAGCATTTGTGTGGAGTATTTACAAAAATAGCAAATGAACTGTTTTGCCTGAGAAACTCACTATGAAACCTCACAGCCCAAACTGAAACACCACCACTACAGAACTATGCTAAAGCACTTGCCGTGAAATCCTCTGTAAACGAACCATACCCAAGATATTATGAGTGCTTGCCCATCACTTACTCCAAAAAGACTGTAATTCAGGACATACAGAGAAATCGGTTATGCTGAATGTGCTAAATAGCTTTTTCAATGCTTTTCAAACCACTCTTTACGCACATTGTTCTATATCTTTGAATCAGTTGAATAGGGACTTGCTCGAGAAAACATTTCCACAATTAATTTCTTGTTTGTTTGGCTATAATAGCATGTCATGAAACACTCGCTGAACATAATTAGCTCCTTTACATTTCTAATCCAAACCTTTTTGGATGAAAATACTGGCTTGCCAGATGGTGAGAAACAGCACGATATCTCACCAACTGGGAAATGTGAGTTCAGGTTCACAGGCCAGGGGACAGCAGTGGCTGTGTACGATGGAAAGGATACAGGAAACCCCCACAGGTAGGGAGTGAAGACTGCCAATTAGATGGCTTTAGCTAAACAAGACACACAGTTCTTGCCTCTTTTACAGGGAACGTGAGGACTGCAGTGAGGTAAGAGACAAAATCAAAGGCATTCAGTAAAAGGAGAGTCACGTGAGATTGTACTAAGCTCATGGAGCTGGTTGGAAGGGAACTGTCACCAGTTGCTTATTCTTCTCTTTTCCCTGCTTTTTCTTCTCCTTCTCTACTCCCCTCTCTGTCCTCTTCCCAGTCTACCTCTCTGGTGCAAGTATGGACAACCAAGAGAAGAATCACTACATGCAGAACTGTTCACCAAGATGTATCCAACAATAATGGAAAGGCACAAAAAAATCTGCTAGAGAAAATTGGCAGAGATCAATAGAAGAGAATATACTGCATTGCAAATTTGTTCATTTTGCATTATGCTTTTTAAACAAAGGAAAAACAAAACAAAACTCTTTTGTGTGTTATTTGGTTGCCCTGTAGTGGTTTAACTCAGCAGGCAGCTAGGCACCACACAGCCGTTCACTCACTCTCCCCCAGTGGGATGGGGGAGAGAATCAGAAACAAGGTAAAACTGATGGTTTGAGATAAAGACAGTTTGATAAGACATGAAGGAAGGGAAAATAATAATAAAAAATATAAAATGATAAAAGAATACACAAAACAAGTGATACTCAATGCAATTGCTCACCACCTGCTAACCAAGGTCCAGCTAGTCCCCAGGCAATGACAGTTCCTGTGCCACTCACCCCAAGTTTTATTGTTTAACATGACACCACATGGTATGGGATATCCCTTCTCTCAGTCTGGGTAAGCTGTCCTGGTTCTGTCCCCTCCCCACTCCTGCTGCACCCCCAGCCTTCTCACTGGCAGAGCACTATGAGATTCTGAAAAATCCTTGGCTCAGTGTAAGTCCTGCAACAACTAAGCATTGGTGTGTTATCAGCACTATTCTCATCCTAAATCCAAAACACAGCACATACCAGCTACTAGGAAGAAAATTAACTCTGTCCCACTTGAAACCAGGACATGCTGCCACCTTGTAACTGAGGTTCTGGGCAGTGCTCAAGGGAAGGCAGCTTTAATGGATGGGGGGAAAAATGCTTTAACTGAAAATCATTGTTTGTCCTGCAAACCTAAACTCCTAGCCAAAATAGAACACTGAGCTTAAGATGTCTGAACCAAATTCTGAAGCCAGAAGTTAGAAAAACTAAATCAGTAGGTTTGAGTTAGATTGAAGTTTTCTCTGAAAATCCCACAACTGTAGAGATTTATGTAAGTAGAGATTGGACTGTGCACTTGGTCACATGGTCTGAACTTTTGGGTAGACCTGTGCGGTGTCAAGAGTTGGACTTGATGATCCTTAAGGGTCCCTTCCAACTCAGGATATTCTATGATTCTATGATTTCCTGTTATTTTTTTAAGACAGGTAGGAATAAAAATGCATCTTTAAGAAAAGTAAGACATAGTTGTCAGGAAGCAGCAAGGGCTGGCTCCTTCCAAAGGGCAAGTGAGCTGGAAACCAAGGAAACCAGCACCATCGTTCTGGTGAGGCTGCTCAGAGCCAGCAAGAGCACACAGGGACCTGGCAAATTCAGAACTATAAAAGCCAGCATAAGACCTACATATGCTGCAACATTTAGACATAACTTTGATCACAGATGGAAAACAGCAAACATATTGTTCCAAGCCATTGTGAATCCTTCAAGACAACTAGAAAAAGAGATCTCAGAAGGGCTTCTTTTTAACAATATCATTAAAAAAATAAGTACAGAAAAACATGCAGTGCAATGAGCTGCCAAAATTCTGAAAAGGAAGTCAGTGTGGCTGCTGGCCCCAGCCTAGACTTGGTGTCCCCTACCAACTGTCAGCAGCACATGCTACACAGAGGCACCTTTGCATCCTTGTCTGGAGGTTTGCTGCCTGGCAAGACTCACAACATAAGTCTTGACCAAATCATGGCCTTAGTACATGAAGGACCTATTGCACCTGTGGTACTATAATCAGAATAATAATAATAATAATTATTATTATTATATGTATTTGGACAAGGCCAATAGGCCAATCTTTTTTTTTTTTTTGGCCACAAAACTCCACAACTCTTGCTAGAGCATTACATTTTGCTAGTAGACAGCAGTATTTCATTTATTTTCTAAACAGTGGCACCATTTAACTCATTTCCACATTTCATCCTTCATCTTTTTTCTAGTATTTTGTATTCTGTCACTGAAAATGGTTTCTCTCCAGCAAACCTGTGGTGAAGAAGAATGTAAATTCTGCAGCATCACTAGCTGCAAGTAAATTAAAACATGGAGAGTTTTATGAATTAAATATGAAACTGGCTAATGCAATCAGTTCTGTGCTATGTACATTATTTATTTTATTAAATTAATTTGACTCCAGCTCAGTTTCCAGGGTGCTAAGGTTTTCATATCAAAGACACGGCAGGGCACTGTAATAGAAGTCAAAGAGAAGTAGGATGTCTTTGGAGCTGAGCAGAGTGCATTTTGGAATATGGTAAAGGACACTGCTTGGGATTTGGGGATATATACATTTTGGCTACTGTGATAAGCAAAATGATAGCTTACAGAGTTGACATATATTCCATGAGCATTGGGCTACAAAACTGTCACCTTAGAGAAGAGGAGGAACAGTTCACTCTTTCTTATGTCATGATTCCAGTCTTTCTGTGAACCAAGACATCACTGTAATGGCTACAGATCATTCCCATTCTGAAATCACCTTTTGATGTATTATCCCCAAGGGACACTGTAGCAGATGGCTATTGAACAAACATGCAGTCTTACAACCCATATGCCTTTATCCCCAGCTACACTTCACGAAACCAGTAAGGGAAAGTGTAAAAAAAGTAAAGTAAAGGTAAAAAGTTTCAGTCCTAAACCTGAAAGAGCTGTAAAATTCTGCACCTAAAATAAGAAAAAACACCTCCAAATTATTTTTAAAGTATTCTTTTCCGTATATATTAAATGTTTGCTCAAGATTATTTTGTGACTGATACTTTTCTGTTCTTTGCAAAGTGGCTATGTCTAAAAAAGTTCTTCATACATTTAACCTGCTGTCTATCCCACTTACTCAAACATAAATTATTAAAATGCACTATCTAGAAAACAAACAAACAAACAAACAAAAAACTCACATTTCCTGTTAAATAATTGTTGTTATGATATGCTGTTCATATTACTAATGAGAGCTAATGGGGCTATCACAGCATTCTTCCTTCCAGGATGGTTAGCTTCTTCAAGCAATTTTCAAGGAATTGTAATCAGGATAAAAGGTTTCCCAGCAGGAAACAGGCTGGCACAGAAATATGAGGGGGAAAAAAGTCCACTGTAAGAAACAGATGCTAAAGGATAGATCACTACATTAGTACATTTCTAACATTCTAATTTCTAATTTTCTGTCACCATTGCATGTAGAGAATTTAAACAATCTTCAGAGGAATGCAGAAATAAGTTTTCTGAAATTCTAGATAACTATAACTTATGGGGGGTTGGATAGATTGATCCCAATATATGATAAAAAGTTTATGATCAGTTAAAAGGAAAGTTATTGAAGAAGACAACATTTTTCTTTATATCTTTATAGCACATAGTACAGTAATGACATAAATGTATATCACTCAGTCTAACAGAATTAAAGGTGGGTGGGTAACAAAAATTAGCTAGCATAAAGCCCTACAACAGCATCACACTAAAGCTCATTTAGACTTGAAAACATGGCTTGAAAGCTGGCTGAAAAATAATCAAACTGTGTTATTGGGTGGCAGCACATCCTGGTATGGGAGGGCAGTGATGGAACCAGGAAAGGCTGCTGAGGGATGGTGCTCTGGCATGTGCTGATGGCAACTTGGATGAAATTCATCTGGAGATCTGAGGATTTCTGCCTTGTATGAATACTGAGTGTCATTCTGTTTACATTTACAATTCTTCATTTGTAATAATGTCATCTATAATATTTTATTGGTGTATCATTTATGTACTATCTCTTATGAACATTCATTAATAAATAAAAATAGTATTAGCTAGAATAAATCATGTCCCTAAGTAGAGCATCCCTCCAGAAAAAAAAAAGAAAAAAAATAATAAAATAAAAACAAAGTAACTAAAGAGGAGGGCCTCTGCTGAATGCAGAGAATGTGGAATATTACCACACCTAAGATCAAAAGACATCTGATCTTTTAAAAGGTCTGCCCTTCATAGAGAAAAGGGGAAGCTGTCGACTGCAAGAGGTAGACACAGGCTGAGCAAAGCATCTGCAACTAGTAGAAAAATGGGGAGTACTCAGAAGTCACTGAGAAATCCTAAACAGGGTTGTATCAGGATTCATGCATGTCTGTATTTTGACTATTGTAGCATAATAGTAAAAACTGACAAATTGTTACCAATAAATCCTAGTTAGTTAAAAAGAAGCTGCTTCCATGTGTCCCTATACTGCTGTCAATCCCATGCCAAATGACAGGGCTGAACTCAAGGGAGTGACAGATAGTTTTGAGTCAATGTCTCACCTATGAGATCTCAACACAATTTCCAACCCACTCTTTTAAGATAGGTCTCAGATACTCAAAAGCCCATTCTTATGACCACAGGTGTACAGACCTAACTGCAACTTTTCCCACACCAGCTGATTAGAAGACAGGGAGAACTGGGATGCACTATATTCCACATGTAGTTGCATGTCACAACATGTTTAAGAGGCCAATGAGTCATGATTAAAAATCAGCTGTCAAGCCACTTTGTGTTTTATTATTAGAAAGAATTTCGAAGCGTGGTCACTGCTCATAAAAGATGGCAGAACCCTTAAACCAGGGTTTTGTGATCCAAACTACACACATTGGTTATTAGAATTCATGCCTAAACTGTTCATGCCTTCATCAATTCATGCCTCATCAGAAATTTTAGAAAGCATAAGAGATGTGCAGAAGATGCTGTCATCTTCCCTTTTTGTTTTCTGTTATTCTTTTCTAGTAAAAAAATAAAATGATGTTTTTATAAGGCTGTCCATAAAATAATGTGTTTTGATGAGGAGTCTGAATGAAAAAGGCAAAGACCACCAAAGTTAAAAGAGATCCCAAGGCAGAAAAAAAGGCATAGCAGTACTGGGGGAGGAACAAAATCAGAAAACTGGAGCCACACAACTTTGAAGAGCAGAGATAGCCAAAGCTCAGAAGCATGAAGCAAGAGCAGAAATGATATAGAAATTTTTGCACTGAAAGATGAGGAACTCTGACTTAACAAAGGGAAAACAAACAAACAAACAAACAAACAAAAAACACAGATAAATGTGTGCAAACCAAAAGTATTCCTTCCATATGGTGTAGGCTTCCATTATTATTTTGCAGTGTTTGTTAAACCACAGCAGTATATTCTTTACCAGACCCAGGATAAGGTATTTGTTCCTATCCTTAGATGCTTACAATTGTAGAAAAGGTTAATGATGAGTGAGACTGCAAGCATTATTAGCTGAATGAGTTCACTTAAGTTTGGCAAGTGCAAACAGATAGTTCAGAGCCCTGCATAATCTAGGAAAATGGGACAAATACTAGAAAATGTAAATCTAGCCTTAAAATTACATCACATTTCCTTTGAAAGACTGAAATAGACACTTCCTGAGAATAATCAGGAAAGGAGAAATATAGAAAGGAATCTAGAAATTACTTCTGTTAGCATATTATATTGAATTTGCTTAAAATGCAACAATGCCCACATATTTTTGCAATTTTGTGGTTACATAAAAATCCATCCTTGCAACACTTAAAAGGAGGGGTCTTCCCTACTTATCTTTAGTATATGAACCGCTACAAAACTGGCTGTGGGTGTAAGCAGCTTACTAGTGGAAAGGCTGGCAGTGCCATAGAGATGGGATTCCTCTCAGCTGACAGGAGCTGTCTAACCTGTATTAGTCACTGAGTCTTCTGTATTTTTCATGGCACTTCTGGAGGATGATTCATTCATCCATCTAAAATCCTTGTTATTGGATTGGATGAATCACCTTCTAGAGGTGTTATAGGTGAAAACAAGTTCCTAGATGTCTATTTAAATTTGGTGCTCAATGCGTAAACAGCCAAAGAAATTTAATGTAGCCAAAGCAGAAGCCTGTGAAACCTATAAGTTCTAAACAATTTATAAAAGAAATCAGAATACAATTAATATCCTTTGCTTTCAACCCAAAGGTAATCACATGAAAGTACTGTAACCAGCAACAGTGTATAAGTATTTCAGGACTCTGAAAATGCATAACCAGACGTGATGGACAAGACTTTTACATAAGTATGTAAGCAATATGGCTACCAAAGCAGCAAACAAAGCCATATGTAGTTGGCCGTAGGGCATACCCAGGTTATTAAGACATCACCAGACAGAGCAAGATAAGAACAAAGGACTGCAAACAGGCATCCTGCTGAATATACAAGAAGGATGAATGGCAAAATCAAAAATAAGACAAGCATGATGCAATCCCTCTTTTGGGAGCATGACAAATAGCATAAAAATTTTAAAACACAAGGAAAGAAGATGGAGAAGAAAGAAAATAAGCCCTCTAAGTATAAATACTAAGTTTTGTATACGTAGTGCTGATGATTAATAATGTATAAAAATGAACTATTAGCATGGTGCTAATGGTTAATGAATGAATTGGTTAATGAATGAATTTAGTAAAGTTTTGCTTTGAAGTTTAAAACTGGCCTGATGTCCTAAAAATACTGACACTGCAGCAATCTCTAATTCCCTGAAAAAACATAGACATATATATCTATATTTGAATCTGGAAACATTCAGTTGCATTGTGATAGATGACTAGCAAAATCTAATATTCAAATACTAAACAGAAAAAGTTGTATAGGTTTACCTTAATGAAGGACTTGACATTTTGTTCCATATCACTATATTATAAGTATTCAAAACACTTCCAAACTCACAGTCTAAGATATCCCACCTCCTTGAATTTTTTATACAGTAGGAGTGATATCCATTAGATTAGATCTGTATATAAAATTTCACTCTACCACTCTACACCAAAAGTATGCCAAAAAACCCCTTGGTGTGAATTTCCAAATATAAAAAAATGCTGTTTGAAAAAACAAGACCAAAAATTATTCCTAAATGTAGATAATTTTTCTTCCAAAACTACCACTCATACACATTTTTTCCAACACATGCTATTAAATCTTTTTACCTTTGTAAGAGGAGGAATGTTTGGAAGCTTGATGAACAGAATGGAAAAAAGAATTACAAGGTATACATCTCCTTGGAAACCTCATCTCACTCAAAGGTATAAGCAAATCTGGATAAAGCAGGTTATCTGCAAATATCTGCTGACTTAATTGAGTTTGGAAAAAATCTCAGAAAAATCTCAGGAGGGATTCATACAGTCCTAGGTAAACGGTCTTTTCTGTCAGAATCTATTTATACTGATATTTACAGCAAAAATATATGTAAATTAAAAATACTGCAATAAAACTTTATTTCTTTTAAAATTCTTAGAATACACAAAGCAAAAATTGGAATCTTAACTTTTGATATTTTATTAAAATATTACTACTGCATATCTTCACATGACAGAATTTTTGCAAAGCTTCTTAATGATTATATTAAGCAACATTTGTCCTGTGTTTTCATTCTGCTAGGAAACATACTTTTTATTTCTGAACTGAATTTAAATAGGAAACATCTTCAAATATATGCAAATCCAGCATTATCACACTATGCATTGTTAAATAATGTTTCAGTAGATCATGTAAAACTGCAGCAATGGCAGCATAAACATCTTCTATACAACTGAGATAAATAAATCTCTGGAGAAGGTAGAATAGTCTTTTCTATTGCTGTAAATACAGAAGTGCATTAAACTTCTGAACTGAGATTTGGTTTAGGAAAATGCTAAATGCCTACTTTCACTATCAGCTAAGATAAAGGTTTAGTATGAATCATGTGCACTTTAAACAGTACTGACAAGAACAATGTATTATTAAGCATTGAACTCTGCCATGGCAAATAATATTTATCTGACAAAATATAACTACTGACTGACATTTTCTATATTAATGTCATGTTTCATCATTTTGGAAAATGTATTTTCTTAATTCCTACAGAGTGCCAAGGTGCATGAGGCTCTAGCAGATGCGTGAACTCTCTGTTCTCAATATCTCACAGACTAATTCACATCTCAGAATACAACATTCAGAAAGCCAATGTAAGTGATGGAAAAAGGGGAAATTAAACAGTAGTATAATGTCTGTAGTGTAAAGTCATGATGTAAAGACAAAGATGTGACAGAATTTCTCTTTACAGACAGTTTAGTGCAACAAAATGAGAACCATAGGCAGTATCTGAAAGTTAGCTCACAAGCTCTCTGAACCTCTAACAGACTAAACTGAATTCCTAACCTCAACAACTGCTACTTCCAATTGGAAGAATGAAGTGTTTTTCAAGAGGCAGTTAGACACCAAATAGTTCCCTTTCTTCCTGTGGTTCAAGATATCATCTGACTGTCCACTGGCTGAGCTTCTACTGCAGAGATTCAAAGAATGAGAAAAAACAAACAAACAAACAAAAAAGACTGGTTGATTCAGAAACCTGTTTTCTAATGAAAAATTGAGCTAACATAATTCATATGATTTATCAAAGACCCTGAGACTGATCTCAGTCATAGGACAAGAAATAAATGAAGATCATTGTAAAAAAAAAATATATATATATATAATAATAATTCAAAAAAATAATAATTTCTCTTGTTTCTAGGAAAAAGAAAAAGAAAAGAAAAAAAAAAAAACAGAAGGGAAAGAGAATCATAGAAAAAAGTGGATTAGTTTTGTTTTGTTTTAATAAATTGGAGGTTTAAAAGTCGGTCGTAGGTTCAGATTTCACAGGACCAATTTATTTTTTTAAAAAAAGTCCCAATTTATTTTGGAGGATTCATCAATAGAATCATGTATGCATCATTACTGAAAACTTCTTACTGAGTGCTTGTTACAAATACTGTTATACACCATACCCTAATTACCCTAATTTTATTTTATCAAGATTTCCATCCCTCCTACAAAAACAGTATACGTGCATTTCAGATACACCACTGACCACAGTGCTTGCCTTGGGACAGTCTAGTACTTTCAAATTAGCTTGTACTTTCAAATGAATTATAGGAATCTGTCAAACCTGTCAAAACAAACAAACAACCTAACAAAGAAACAAACAAACAAACAACAACAAAAAAAAAAAACAGAAGTGAAGGAGTGAAATCACTAACTATATCAGTATCTATATATTGAATACAATATTAATGTGGATGAAAAGTGCCAATTTGACAGTTCTCAAGATTCAGCTCCACAAAAGGGTAGAGAACATGCATTAACAATACCAAATCTATACGGGTTTGTACTCTGTACAGTACAGAGATATTGCCCCATTCAGTAATGGAAAATAATTCAATATCAAAGTACAGCACTGCTGTACATTGTTTTCTCTGCTGAGATGACAAAGAGCACAACATGATGGTTGTTTTTTGTTTTTTAAATATTATTATTATTGGTGATCTTGTAAGTTTTATACAAACGAAGTTGAGAAAGCAGAGGTTATTTAAACAAGAAAATACCGTCAACATGAAAAAACTTACATTTGCATAATCTTCAACATCTTTCATACATGAGGAAAATGTTTTAAAACATGCTATGCCTCTCAGATAGGTTTTGATGGTTTTGTCTCTTTGCTTGTTTTCCCACAGTGAAATCCTTTACACACATTTTCACAATCCTTTCAACATACCTTCTATCATTATTCTAGCTGAAATGCCCATCTTTGTGCTGTTACTAAATATGCAGTGCTGAAGGACTGCTGCAACTGCCTCCTCATTATACATTGCACTAGCATTGAACTCAGTTGGGATGTTTTTTCAAGTGCTTTGAAATATCTTTGAAATAGAGAAGGTATTATAAAAAAGCAAATTCTTTTCTATTTCATCCATGTAAACAGAAATCTATAGTGTCTTTGCTGTGAACTAACAAAGACTACTGGTTGTGACAGATGAAATGCCTTTCAGGAGACCCATCATGAAAGTGAACCTTTTCAAATGGTATCTAGGATTGCTCAGATGCTCAGAAAAAAAAAAAAAAAAAGTTGCCATGAGTATGAGTATTCACACGGCTTATTTCAAAAAAAAAAAAAAAAAAAAAAAAGAAGAAACAAGTTAGACATCAAACAAAATGAGATTGAACATGACCTGAAAGACACCTTTGTACTTAATATCAAACAATATTGTAATTCTTACCTCAGTCTGTAAGTAACAGTAAAAGAGTATATACTGATAGAATTGAATTAAGACTGAAAAAATAACAAAGACAAAATCAAGCTGAAATAATATATACTGGATTATTAATTTTTTTAATATTGACAGAAAAACTTTTAAAAAATGAACAAACAAACAAAAACCTTTATCCTATTTTTGTAAGTATCCTAATAAAAGTGATTATTAGCAAATATTTTTCCCCTTCTGTAACTGGATTAGCAATGCCACACTAAATGTCTTTCTGGTTAATTACCCGGACCCCTAAGGGAATTTCAGTTTACTGTTTCATGCTTGATATTGTACCTATAATCAACTATAACAACTGCAAATATATTTGTGTGTTTGCAATTTGCCAGCTGTTTCCATTTTTAGCTTGAGATGCACAGAGGCTATGAATTATAATGAACAGTCCAGAAATTATGAGCACTTCTGATATATACAACTAAGAGGATGCTAGGAAATGTATTCCACTTGCTGTATGTAATCCATTTTCATTTGATAAAACACGCATGATCATTTACGAATTTTAGAATTAGTATGGGAGATGATCCTCACTTGCAACATCTGGCTCTGACTATGGTCACTTGAAGGACAGGTTCTTACTATACAAAGAGGAAGATTAGATCATTTATTTATTTAGCATTTATGTGTCACAAATCACTATCAGAATACCAGAGCAGACATTCAAATATCAAACAAGAACATGATTCTAGTGGTGCATTATTGCATGATAAAGCCCCTTCTCTGCCAGCCCTGGGCAGATGGAACATGGCAGGGACTGGAGAAAGGCATGGCATGGGGAGCTCTGTGCCATCCTTTGCTGGGGAGACTCTGTGGTGCTAGAAGCCTGCAGCATAGCGTCAGCAGGAAAAACCTGCTGGGGGGATGCAATCCTAACCTCACTGAACTTTCTGGCAACACTCCCAGTTACTCCCATAGAGACAAGATTTTCCCCAGTTTTTACTGCTTTAGCATACTGTACAAACCGGACAAAAGATCAACGCTTCTGGCCTGCAGAGTTTTTTGTTTGTTTGTTTTCTTCTTTCTTCCTAAAGCTACTGTAAATGTCCCAGACTTCAATGTATCTTTATATCCATATAGCTTAGAAAAATGCAATGCAAAATTCCCTAAGAACTTGCTCAATGTGTAAGTGACTGAAAGTCCACTTAATGCTAGAGCTTAATATGCACTTATGCTGAAATTTCAAGATGATGAGAATACTGTGAAAAAAGGTATCTTTTGTCCGGTCCCAAATTTTATGGAAAGCAAATCCTGAGTTTTTCTTTGGATGCAGATAAAATGTGAAATCTAAAGCTACCAATTATTTATGCTATGTAACAGTTATTCTATGAAAAGTTTAAATTATTCTCCAGAAAGCTGGCACCATTCCATTTTAAAGACATATTTTTTTATTTTCTTTTTTTTTTTTTAATTTCAAAACCTTTTAAATACATGCATTTTTAAATACATGCATTTAAATGCAGATTGGGACTTCCTCTAGAGAGCTAGGAAGAAACACTTTAAAGTGGAATTTTGGCAGAAGAATGAACTTAATTTTTTTATTACGAAGATAAGTCAATCTTTTCCAGATATCACTGGTATCTGCTACTTTGTCTTCCTGATAGAAAATATTATTTCTCCATAGATCATATAATTCTCTTTTCTGAAAAAGCACTTAACTATTCTGACATTAGAAGTCTCTAAAGAATATCAAAACCTGTTTTCATCGAAAGGGTCAGTGCTTTGTTCCACCCAAAGTGTCATACCAATTGTTGTATCACTGGCATGTGTCTCTATCAAAGGCACAAGATCATACTGACCAATAACAAAACCAGCAGGTAATACAGAATGTAGCATATTATTAAGTACCCTCACAAAATTAATGTCATTGAGTTACATACAGATTTAACCTATAACATTCATGTTCCCAAAGTCTATTTTATTAAGATATTTGGAGAAAATTTATTTTGTTTTGTTTTTGTTTTTTTTCAGATGGTGAGCTTTATTAGTTCTTTTACTTACATAACAAGTTGACCTAAGTCAACTCAGATTTTCAACACATCAAACATCCACTTAAAATATTGGAATCTGTTAAAATACTGTCTACTATGATCTCACTTATTTTTGTCAAGAAAGGAATAAATTCAGATTTGGGAAGCTAGAAGAGACTATGAGAGTACAAAATGAGAGTACTTCTCTCATTTTGCCCTAGTGAATAAGAAATACTATATAACTGGGCCTATATGCAGGAACTCAAGGAACACTTGCTATTTGTTTAGCAATTGTTTTAAAATTTATCATCTGTCTAGCTTATTTCAACTTTCAACTCTCCCATTTCTGGAGAACCTATCACAAAATAAAAATAAATAAATAAATAAATAAATAAATAAATAAATAGGCCAAAATTCCAATTACTTTCTAATGTTTTTCTAATATTTTAAGGTGATTTTTTTTTTCAAATCTTTTTTCAAAAACTCATTGCATAAGGTAAGTGGTTGTGCTCTTTTCCTCTGTAACCTTAGGTATATTATATATCTTCAGAGTACCAAGAAGTTATCCTCTTAAGAAGCACGGATTTACGGTGGTAGGATAAAAGCTAGCTATAGAGGTTAAGTTCGGTTTCACAGGATTTGTCTCTCAGGTTAGAATTTCAACGGCCCGATATGCTGTTAGGGCCAGAGCTCTTTTTGATGGATAAAACCCTAATAACTTGAGACATAGCAACAAGGGTAAAGCTAAGGTTATTGCACTGTTCTAGTTCAGGTAGTGTGAGATTCACTAAAAAATCTGCAAGTCAGGGAGAATGTGAAGGCTCAGCTGGCAGTTGATAATTTCTTTTTTTTTTTTTTTTCTCTCTGTCAAGTCTACAGCTTTTCTTCTATATATAAGCAATCTATTGCAATGTGATAAAGAACTAAGATTTCACACACTTAAACACAACAAGTGATAAATTGAAATGACATGGTTGTACTGCTAGTTTACTGCTGAAGTAATCCAAATACCTTTTTAGTTTTTGTTACTGTCATATTAATTTGTGTAAAATGTGCCAGGAGACAACTCTAAAAGCAAACCAGAGAAGATAGATTTTTTTTTTCTTTTTCTGTGGGTGACTTCATGCTGCTGCATTTCCTAAGATTTCAAACTAAAACACAAATTTAAAATAAGGAGTTCTATGCTGTCTGTAAATTCAAATACAAATGATTAAGACAGTATCTTCTATTATTTTATTTTCTAAAGATTTTAAAAAATTAAATGAATATTACAATAAAAATGCAAGGTTAATTTAAACTGTTTTGTGAGCAGTACCTTATTCTCCTTGGCAAATTTATCCAAAAAAATAATTTTTGATTTGCCATGAAGAATAATTTTATAATCTTCCTTAAATTGGTGTTTAGCCAGACACAGCAATCCTTTTGTATGAACATACTGGAGAAGAAGAAAAATCTATTTTTGTGCAATCAGGAAAGTAATTATAATTCCTTCTGTATTTATGGGCATATGAGACCTTCAGTTGAACAGTTCATTACCATCCTGGATGGCTACTTTGTCTTAACTCAAATAGAAGAAAATTGGGAATGACACTGTGATAAAGATAATGAGAACAATCCAGGAGAGTGAACATAACACCAAATACTCAGTAAAGATGCCTGGGATACCAAAGGAACATTTTGCAGGTGCTACTTTTCAAAAGAAAAAAGCAACATTAGATGTCATAAGGACCACACAGAGTTTAAGACACTCCTTAGAGGAGGATGTATGAAAATACACTGATAGGCTAACGGCAGCTGCATCTCTGAAACAGAACAGTTGCCTAAGAGCATACTGATACAGCACAGTCCGCTTTTGCCTATACACAGTGGAAACTAGACAAAATTTGCTTTTACATAAAATTTTCACGGACAGACTAAGTCTGAAATATGGAAATCAACTTTATAGTGCAAAATTTTATGTCAGGTTCCTACAGCCCCACCAAATATGTGAATAATGTTTTGTTTTGAAGACATTGTTTTTCAAACATTTGAATGAGTTTAATTAGAGTCCTTTAACACTGTCAGTCTGCTAGATAGCATATGCTAAAAAGAGTATCTGCAGTCCAGAGATCCCATCCAAGAGAATTTAGGTCACCAGGCTTTTGAATGGGATATATCAAGTTCCTCATAATTGACACAGAAGTGTCATGAATAAGTAGTAGTATTCAGAAACATGTGCATGCACAATAAAAGGATGAAGATGGTACACCTCAGTACCTGGCAACCAAGATTTTTAAGAACACGTAAACACATACACACACACACAAGCCTTTATTTTAAAGCTAGGCTTGGTTCTGACTAGAAGATTACAGAACTCTGTTTCTAATATATATTAAAATCCATTTCCTGGACAAGAAGGTCCCACTGGGACTAATATTGTTGCTGACTTCAGCAACACCAATAATTCCTAACACTCAGCAGTATAAGGAAAGAGTGAAATGCAGATTTAAAATAAACACATTTATCACTTCTGCTACTTGAAACTGAGATAGTCTGACACCAGAGAAATATTTATGAAATATTTACAGCAAAATTCTCTCTAAGAGTAGCCATCAGTAGAAGGCACATAGAAGGATGTGAGACAGTCATGAGTGGGATCTAAAGTGAATAATTATATAATGGTTTGGGTAGGAAGGGACCTCAAAAATCATCTAATTCCAAGCCCCCTGCCATGGGAAGGGACATCTTCCACAGGCAAGGACACCTCCCACAAGACTTTCCTCCCCTGCCTGTCCTTTCTAAGAGTCTGCATCCTTCCATCCTAACACTCCAGTCATGGGAGCCATCCCACTATGTCTCCATAATGCCAATGAAGTCATAACCCTGCAGGTGTGCATATATCAAACTCCTCCTGTTTATTCCCCGTGCTACATGCATTAGCATAGAGGCTAACTTCCATCATTCAATATAAGCATGATGAGTGTATTCTTCTTTAGCATTTTTTTTTCTTGTTTAATCTAACTACTGATGTCATTTAACAGCTAATTGCTTTGTTGTGCTACCAAACACTTGGCATCAATTCAAAATACAATGCTTTGAAATACTTTCAAAGTTGATGTGAATAAAAATTCGTTCTGATACTACAAATATTTTAATAGCTATCAATAACTTTAGGAATAGTAGACTTACTCTCTATGTGACTCCATTCACTAAATATAAGCATATTTTACGTTAATCAAGGAATACTTTGAGCTGTGACCTTATGCCTTCATTTACACAACTAAAATTATGAGGGCCTCCAAATGTGAGGGGCAGGTTCTGGAATGTGTCTGTCTAATCAAGAAAACTGTAAAAAAATAAAATTAAAAATCACATCCTCTGGCATGTTCTTCCTTCCTGCCTAAGTCTGTGAAATTTGAAGGTAGCTATTATAGTAGGTGGAGCCATAACCTGCCAAAGAGCAGTCATGGAGAATTTTGTAGGCAGTTACTTCTTCTGATCCCTTTACTTTTTCAGTGTATTGCACTTTGTTTCGGTCACAGGCTTCCCCTGGCTTTTATTAGTTATAGTGTGTATATGGTCAAAATTCAATGTTGGATATCAGTTTCACATCTGTTATGGAATAGTTCAAGAGTCTATTATTTTGGCATCTAAATTATACAAAACCTGTTTTTAATAAGTTGCAAATTAAACCTCAATTTTAATGTGTATAATAGGGAAATATGCTAATAAGATCAGGCATAATAAAGAATTAAAAATATTAAATTGCAGCAAGTTAGGTTTTTTTGACTTTGTTATATTTTTTGTGTGTATTTTTAGTGGGAGGAACCTGAGTCTTTGGCTTTAAAACTTCTGACTTACTTAACCCCAAAGAAACCTGATTCCCCCTAAAGTGATCTAAATTAAAATTGGGAAGGCTTGTAGGTCTTAAGTTTCCTCTCTTGGCTGTGTACCAAATCAAAGCTATATTCTACAAACAATAACTCTGCAACATCAACTAAAGTGTTTAATAAGCTCTTACAATGTGCAATATTGCATAAGTACCACTTAACATACATTAATCCAATGGCTGTAAAGCAGTGATTGCAGGGACCATTTACTCTGCTCTTAAATACAATGGAGTGACTCTGTGAGAAAATAGCTGGTAACTCATTTTGCCATCACAAAATACTATAAAAGATTTTTTCCCCCTTTTTTTTTTTGACTGATACTGTACAGATTTTCATTATTAAAATTGCATGACTCCCACCAGCTAATACAAAATAACAACAGTAGATTTTTTTTTCCATTCTTCTTCCTTCTTTCTGAGTATTGATCAATTATTGAACCAGGATCCAAACTTTTAAAGTGCAAATTATTCATCATCTTCAAATTTCAAGCTTTGATAGCAAAGAAATATCAGACCTCACTATCACTTCACATTACCAGCTATCTTGGTTTCCTTCCACCCTTAATTCAACAACAGATACCTCACAACTATTATGCTTACAAATTCCTGTTTTCTAAAACTTCTAATCTGATCTTCCAGTTTCAAGAAGATGTATTGTAAGGAAGAAGAAACACCACTAAAATCACACTGGAATAGATGCCCCCAAGGAAAAAAGTAATTTTGCTGGCATTGCTATGCATCATTGGTGTTCAAAGGTCTGTACAAAACTTGCCCTCGTGACCACAGAGTGCTGTTGGTCACCTAATACTCCATTTCTATTCTGCATCAAATGCAGTTAAATATATATTTTAATAACTATGTGAAAACAATAGTTACATAAGCTATAAGGAAGCAACACATATTAATTAACTACATGGGAAGTATCATGGAGATATTATTACTATTTAATGCTGTTACCACTGCCAGTTTTCGTATTACATGCAACTGTTTCTAGATCTCAAGGTTTAGAAGAGAAGAGTTAAAATTATTGTACTGGTTACTGGATCTGATATTGAGTTGTAGTATCTCTAAATGAAACCAACATAAAGTTTCAAACCCTAATAAAAGCTAATCTTAGTGCTCAAATCCTCAGAACAAGTAAATAAAAATAATTATACCTATCTATAATTAACTGATACTGTCTCCAACTGTACTGTAAACATACATGTAATTATTCTGTTATTTGGCATTACTTCTCTCAGTAAATCTAAGATTCTGTGGGGTTTACGTTTCAAGAATTATTTTCTGTATTTGTCTCTCCTGCAGTGAAAGGGAGAACGAATAAATTCAAAATTCTACTATGAAACTGAAAGCTTCTCTAGACAACACCATGATTATGTTCATCAGAAAACTAAATTTATATTTTTATAGTTTTAATTCATTAAAAATCATAAAGAAATCTTTTCATTCTGTGTTATCATTACTTATCAAAAACACAATTTGGAAAACCCTTTGATGGCTAACAATCGGGAATACAGTTATTTCCACAAAAGAAAAGTTACAACTGTTAAAAAATTAAAAATGTTACTGAAATAGCTGTCATCCTAATGAGCCACTAAGATCACTAAAATTCAGTTTCAGTTTAAACTGGGGATACTCATTAAGGTGTTGTTGTTGTTGTTGTTTTTAAAGATAGAGATTTAAAGATAAAGAGAGAAAAAAGAAACACAGTAAACAGAAAGGAGCAATTTGAATCATGCAGTCCCATGACATCACTAAGAACTACTTGTCAACATAGAACTATGTATAAGTAGACATTTGCAAGTTCAGGATTCTAGGTCTAATTAAATATTTCTATTTGTTCCAAAATACACCTCCAAATCTGAAGTGCTTCTTCAAAAATGTGTATGCTGTTAAAGGATCATGAAATTCCTTAAGCTTACTCACATTGTGAAAACCATTTCCAAACCTGCATTGGCTTTCTTGATTATTTTCTTATCAAATCATTATTGTTTTTAATACCAAAATGTCATGTGATCTGTTCTAAACAAATTTTTAAATGCTTTGACTTGATGAAATTTTAAACTGCATTTGGTCAGGCCTTTGTCATGGAAAAGAAGAATCTAATTTAGTTCTCCTTGGCACTTGCACCCTAAATTACAGAACAACACAGCAGAAGAGTAGTCCCCTTAGCTTTCTTTAACAAACATAATCAGATCTAAAATTAAATCCTGAGACTGTCCTCACACTTTCTGGGAGACCAAGGAAAAGAGAGCTTCACCTTCACCTAATTTCTTGGTGTGCTGCCCAAAATATCATGGGTTCACTTAATTCAATATCAAAAGTGCAGTAAGTGTTTTCTTTTAGATACCTCTCGTGTGGCCATACACGCTCAAACTGCAAGACAAGATATCCTTTTGAGCCATAATCTTTTTATTATATTACTTATGTGTATTTATGTCATATCTTCTCTGCCTAGGCTGAATGTTAATCATGGCCAAATTAGGAACACTCATGACACCTTTGTTTCATATCACCTCTGTTCTTTTAAACTTTTCCTTTTAGAACCAAAGGAACACAGATAAATGTTTGCAAACAAGCAAGTAAGCAAGCAAGCAAACAAAAGGAACTTGTACAATCTGAAATGTAATTTAATGTAGTTTATAATCCTTTAAGACAATGTAAAAACAACAAAGCCCTAATACAGTAAATAATTTGACCATTTTTCGTCTCTTGATAAATAAGATTTATGTCCCTAATACAGTAAATAATTTGACCATTTTTCATCTCTTGATAAATAAGGTTTATGTGTTAACACATAAGGCAGTAAATGTGTTTACTGTGTTTAAATCCAGACTATAGACAAAATAAAATTGCTTTACAAGGATGCACAGAAAGGGTAGAAAGGGCCATTCAGAGGTCATCTGACCCAACTTCCTACTCAGAACAAGGCCAGCTCGGGTTGCTCAGGGACTTGTCCAGTAACATTTCATTTCATATTAAACTTTCTCACAGAACTGAGATTTCAGAAACTTTCTGGGTAATCAATGCACAACTTGCATATTGAAAACAAAAACAAAACAAAACAACACACACACAAAAAAAAAAAAAAAAAAAAAAAAAAAAAAAAAAAAAAAAGCTTTTACCCTGATACCTATTCAGAATTTCCTGTGCTGGGACTTGTGTTGTCTCTTGCCCTACTGTTATGTGCCTCTGAGAAGTGTCTGGCTCTCCTGTATGCTGAGGACAACCATGAGCTCACCCTATCACCTTCTCTGCTCATGGCTGAACAAGCTGCTTTCTTGAAGGCTCTCCTTTACACAGCTCCTCTGCAAGAGCCCTTCACAGGAATCATTTCCCTGTGTCACTGTAACTCTTGAGTAGGGAAGTCCCAGACCAGACATAGTACTCCCGGCCACCAGGCACCAACTAGATAGAAACAATTACTTCCCTTTAATAATTTACAGAAGTATTGGTAGTTCTGATAATATTACTCATCATATTTAATAATTTTTTGCTCCCAAAATAAACAAACATACATTTGTAAATAAATAAGCATGTATTAGTTTGCAAATTCACTCCCATATTAATACAGGTCTAACATATTGATATGACATGCAGTAGTACAGATGCTAAGGCCAAATAGTCTTACTTTAGCATCAGGAATCTTAATGACAATAGTAGTGATAACACTACTGTTTTCCTGTTAAAATAATGGAATCAGATAATTTCCTGTAACTCTGCAAAATGAATATGAGCCAGCAGTGTGCCCTGGCAGCCAGCAGGGCCAACCATATGCTGAGGTGTATCAGGCATGGCGTTGCTAGTCAGTCAAGGGGAGCGATTGTCCCACTCTACTCTGCACAGGTGTGGCCTCACTTCAAGTACTGTGTGCAGTTCTGAGCACCACAGTACAAAAAGGATGTAAAACTGTTGGAGAGTGTCCAGAGGAGGGTGACAAAGATGGTGAAGGGCCTTGTCCTGGTTTCAGGCCCCCCCGGCCTTGAGGGGAAGATGTATGAGGAGCAGCTGAGGTCACTTGGTCTGTTGAGCTGAGGGGCTCAAAGAGCAGGCTGAGGGGAGACCTCATAGCAGTCTACAGCTTCCTTGCAAGGTGGAGTGGAGGGGCAGGCACTGACCTATTCTCCTTAATCACTTACCAGTGATAGGACCGACAGGAATGGTGTCAAGCTGAGGCAGGGGAGGTTTAGGCTAGACATCAGAAAGAGGTTCTTCACCCAGAGGGTGGTTGCACACTGGAACAGGCTCCCCAAGGGAGTAGACACTGCACCAAGCCTGTCTGAATTTAAGAATTGTTTGGACTGTGCACTTGGTCACATGGTCTAAAATTTGGGGTAGACCTGTGCAGTGCCAGGAGTTGGACTCATTGATCCTTATGGGTCCCTTCCGACTCAGGATATTCTATGATTCTATGAAAATAAAATTTGGAACATTATTTTAGTAATCATTGACTGAACTTTGACAATGTTCCACATTCAAAGAAGCAAAAATAGAAAGAAACAAAAACATTCAGTGGATTTTTAAATGAAGCCCTTGGAACTCTTAACATGAATTTAGGAATTAAAATTCCCTATCAAAAATTCCCTATTCCCTGCAGAGTGTTTATCAGGAAAAAGAAAAAAAAAAAAAAAAAAAAGGCATTTCAGGCTGTAACTTTAGTGAAATAGAATTGTGAGGAAACCGATGAAGAGGTATACAATACGTTCAGAGTTCAGCAAATTATATATTTGAATGTAGAGCTGTTCAAATTAGTTAATTACAAATGATGGAAATGATGGTAGGAATCTGACAGCTCTCTGATCTCTTTTAATATTTTATTAAATCAATCTAAAATTGTTTCAACTTTTTTTTTTCCTGGTTTATGTCAACATAAATTATGTCAAAAACAGGTGCATGCTGTTCAGGCTACCATCCTTTTCACTGTGCTTGGAAAATCATTTAAATGTCCTTGTATTCATAAATATTTGCCAAATATTTGGATTAATAATTCATTGTGCTTGGGGTTATTACATAAAACCTGTTCCATAAGCATGATGACCTGTTCCATAAGCATGAAGCTTTTTGCATAGTAGAATGGTAAATAACAGGAACAGTTCCAAGTACCATAGTAAAGAAAATTAGCTGGCAAGCATAAAATATATAGGATTTGACATAACTGAGATAAAAACTGCAACTTTCAGCTACTTTACAAGTCCTCATGAGTGTTCCATTATCAAGAAATAGTGTAGACTTAATTGAGAGCTTTTAGTCACAAGCGTTCAAAAAATTATCTATTCTGGATGTGCTTAAAGGATATACCAAATTTAGTATCCTATTTACAGTAATTGAGTAACAAAAAGGAAAAGCTTTCTGAGCATATAGTCAGGAATGTTATATAAGGTTCAGAGAGAACCCTGTCTGGATTGATGATAGCCAGGCAGCTTGAAAGATTAACTTTTATGCATTGATTTAGACTACAATAAGGCTAAATATTTTACTTTCAAAAAGAATTAGGACAGCCATAGAGAACCTTTTTTCCTCTATTCTGCAAATTTAGTTAGTCAGGATAATTTAACGGACAGTGAGGCCACACAATTTTATTACCAAAGCAGCTCCTAGAGTGAATTGTCATTCTCAACAGGCAAGCCACCATCCCGATTTGAATCTGATATTCTCTCAAAAGGGACAAGCATATTTACCCTTCAAATTTTATTTATCATCAGTCATAACATATAATGTCCTATCCATTTTATTCATCATAGATTTTTACAAGTTCAAGCTGTGTGTGCATGCTATTTACTACTGGCAACTTCATGCTCCACAGGAAAAGTCTTTTTTTTTTTTTCTGATTGTAAACAGGTTTATTTATTTCATTTTTGCCAGCGGCCAGAGATAAATATAACAGGATGTCATTGATTGCGTATCTGCATTACACATCCTGTTTTAACACAGCTTCTTTTCATCTTTAATATCCAACAGATAAAATAGAAATGTCACAAATCCCATAAGAGTCGTCAGTCGTCCCATAAGAGCAAGCAGTGGTCAGTAGCAAAATGACAGAAGAAGCTGTAACACCAGCTAGCAAACTGATGTATCTAAGTCCCTGAAGTCATTTCCAGTATTCACTCACTACTATGCCATCAATATTATACTCAACCTACATTAGCTTTATCAGTGTAAGCATAGATAGTTAGTTTTTTGTCGTTGTTTGCAAAAAATCACATTTCATTTCACAAGGCTGTACCATCTCTTGACTTTGGTCTAAACAAAGAAAAATAGGGATTGGGATAAAGGTTATCACACTGACTTTATTTGTTTTAAGAGACTTGAGATGGTTGGTTGGAATATGGGAACACAAATGGCATCACAAAGTATTTTGAGAGCTGGCAGAATTCCCTATGGGAAGTGTGTGCCCTGCCTACATACCTTACTTTGCAATTTTAACAAAGTGCTCTTCAGCACATTGCTGTGAGCTGTTAAACTTTTCCCACCTTTTGCCTTAGCAGCTGCTGCATTTCAGGGGGATTCTTGCACTGGTTTGTAGCTCATCTTCAACAGATGGCAAAATCATCACCAAGATGATTTGCACTTTTAGGGTATGTAGCACTCTGTGTTTACTATTATGCAAGTAATCCTGTACAGTGGAAAGATATCTGCTTCTTCCTCCAACTGTCCTCTGATCCTGCCTTAGAAGGAGAGCATGTGAAAAAGTTACTCTCATGGGCTACAGATCTCTTGGTTCAAATATTCCTTTATCAGAAGTTGCGAACTGAACGTCACTAAGAGAGTCTTATTTTAGATCACCTTACTGCTTTCAGGCTTTCTGATTTTGACTACTTATACTCACTAACAGTAGTTACAAAGAGAAATATCGGATCAGTTTAAGATTATGATTATAATTATAATAGGCCACACTGTTACTAACTGTTACTGTTATTGAGGGTTAACAGGCAAACCATTTTTGTCTTATATCCAAAAGAGATTATGATATATCTCTTTGAAAAGCAAATTAAAATCATTCCTTTCTAGTCACAGGTTTGTGCTGCTGAAAGAAGAAATAATAGGTAAACAGACAAGAGTGTTTTTCAGTTAGTTTATTGCATGAACTTAGAGTACAGAATTGCTTATATAGAGAATCATAAATAAAGCCATTACAGTAATGCTGACTAAAAGCAATTTACGCATTCAAAGCTTATGAACATAAAATTTCTGTTAAAGAAAAAGCCAGACTCAATTTCAACAGGATTTAGTTTTGAGAGTAAACACGTTAAAATATGTAATTTTAATAAGAAGGGCTAGCATAGCCCTTTTGCCTGACTGAGGCAAAAACATATTTTATGACAAGGTACTTAACCTACCTGTGTCTCGGGTTTCCCAGGAAGATAAGGAGGATAATAGTCTTTTTGCCCTTACACTGGATTGTGAAGCTTAACTCATAAAGAGTCTTATCCAAAGCCATTAAAGCCAATAGAAATCTCTCATTGACTTTAATGAGCTTTTGTTCAGGTCCTTTACAAGTCAGTTGCAAGACTGCCACTAACTTTAAACCCTAATTTTATAAAGCTCTTTCATATGCTCAGTTTGGAGGCATCTGGAGAGACAGAAATGTAGCAAAAACAACTCTCCATGGGATATAATTGAATGGTTTTATATATTTGATATTCACTGCATATGTATACATCCAAGAATACATATAAATCAGGTATTGTATGCATTTACTAATAACTTCTCGGGTTATTGTATGCGTTTACTAATAACGGTTCTCGGGTACCGTTACTTATTGGTAGCATAATCACCCCTGGATGTCACTGCTGGCTGCCAACTCTATGCATCTGATCTGTATGTGTATACAGTTTATGACTCATCCTTTGAGTTAGCCACAATGTCAGATTCAAATTGTAAACTGTCAATTGGTTTGTTTGTTGCTTACACAGCCAGTGTAATGCCAGACAATAGCTGACCTGGTACAAACCTCACCATCATACCTGATTCTTTAAGAAGTCTGAAGTAGCAGAGGAGTTTAATAGCAGATCAATAGTTTATATGAAGTGGCTTCTACATTTCTGAGCAAAGAAAAAATGTTTCCTGTACTGTTGAACTACAGCTTCATGGTAGGAAGGCCCAAAATCACAACATTACCAGAACTGAAAAGAAAAAGGTGGGGAGTATCATAATTATATAAGCAAGGAGTCATTATTAGACTCCCGTAGCATTTAAACAATGCTAAGCAAATATCATAAATGCTCATTTTCATTCTATAAGAATTTGAAAACAGTAAGAGTGAATTGTGTAGAAATCACTATTCTAGTCTATATAATTGAAATAAATTTCCAGAAAAAGGTTGTGTTTTTTTTTTTATTCCCTTAAATAATAGTAAAAAGATCCAAGTTCTCTGAATATTTATTGGCTGCTATTCAAAGCCACTATGCTCAGCATTATGAATGGCTGACGTGACATATTTCTAAACCTGAAATACAGCAGCATCAAAGCAGTAGTATTATGTAAGATCTGCCAATCCGTATTGCACTAAGCAACAGTTTTTCAAAGACAATGTACAATAATCACACTATTTAAAATTACTATTTAATTTAGTCAACTACTCTGGAAAGGCAATTAATATTTAAGTTTGGAATATATAGAGTTAACAACATGTCTAATTCAGCACTAATCATACTTTATTTTTGTTATTTGTCCTGTTATTTTTGTAACATCAGTTGAGGTATTAAATTTATTCAAACCAACAACTAAGCAGAAAGGAAATGTAAAACCTTTCCAAATCTTAGTTAAAATATTTTCATTTTATTTAACACCTCATGAAAACGTGTATCTATATCTTAACTTTCCAATTTTAATCCTTTTAGAAGCATGCAATAACAATAAATAATATAATTTATTTTATAACACTTTTATGAGCTAAGTAAAGATAATTTAATTTGTCAAGTTTTTACATTTTAGAAATCCATATCTCTCTAAAGGTGTATCTAATTTAGATCTTGAATGATCTCAGGGTTGTTGCTTTATCAACCTAACCCATTAGGCCATTACACATGTTGTTATTCTCCAAGAGAAAAATTGATTCTAACATCTGTTCTCAATCTGTTTTTCCATAATTTCCTTTTATGCCCCATGTAACTCATTAAACTCATCTACAAAATATTACTGTCAGACTATCTACACTAAATGTGCTTTCCTATTGTAAGATTGCAAGAAATTTGGGAAGTGGTAGACCTACAACGTAACCCATCTTAAAAGTATACTATTTTTACTGAGTCTTGTGATCCAAGAAAATACCTTTGTTTTTGCAAATGAGAACCATGATGCACATAACATAATTTAATCTAATTTCTAAAGTGACCTATAATATTTCAACAGAATGAGAATAAGGGGTTCATGTCTCATCATTGCATAGTCTTTTCCTTATGAATATTTTGGTCTTATGAGAGCAAAGGTGTTTGAATTAAGAGCATACCTTCTGATTGGTTTGAAGAGCCATTTTAATGCTTTAGAACAGAACAGAAACATTAAGGTTGGAAAAGACCTTCAAGATCACCCTACCACCAATGTCACCCACTAAGCCATGTCCCTAAGCACCACATCCAACCTTTCCTCGAACACTCCCAGGGATGGTGACTCCACCACTTCCCTGGTAAACCCATTCCAATGCCTGACCACTCTTTCTGAGAAGAAACGTCTCTTCATTTCCAATCCGAACCTCCCCTGGCGTAATTTGAGGCCAGTCCCTCTAATCCTATCACTATCTGTGAGAAGAGGCTGACCCTCAGCTCCCCACACCTTCCTTTCAGGTAGTTGTAGAGTTGCAGGTCTCCCCTGAGCCTTATCTTCAAGAGATACACAGAGATAGATCCTCTTCAAGAGTAAGGTATCTTACTCTTACTAATACACATTTCTACTTCCTACAAGAAAACAAGCAAATTGTTTTGCATAACTAGGAACTCTGTCTTACTTTCAGACTTAGAAAATGCTGCTAACTATTTTTAGGCTTTTCATCCAATAACCTTACTCGCGCTTGTGTAAGAGATCTCAAGACTGCAGCACACAGAGTAGCCACAAAAACAAACCACAGAAAGCACCCCAGTAACCTAAAATCTAATCTGTGTATTACGTTAAGAACCAGCCATTTAGCATGCTCTTCTAAATATACTCTTCTTTTTCTTCTGCAGCTGAAATTTCTCAAAATTTTATTCTTCTCAAGCCAGTTTCCAGCCCTGTCATCTCTTCTGCCCCCTTTCGTCTGTATTCAACAATTGCTGCTCTAATTAAATGTCACAGAAAGATACCTATTTGCAGTTGACCTGTCCATAATGTATTCATGTAAAAATCTGAGGGTATTCAGATTTACCTCAACATGTATGAAAATCATAAGTAGACTACCTTGAAGATTTTACAATGTATAAATTTCTGTTTAAGATGGTGTAAATGTAAAACCAATACCCGACTGTTAAAAATTCCTTACACTCTAAGTCTACAGTGGCAAATATTTCTAAGTGGAAAAACAAAAACAAAAACAAAAACTGGTTTTATGACTATGATTTACCTTGGAAACAGAGAACGAAATAGAAAAGGAATAGCCCAGAAAGAAAGCAAAGAGTCTGTTCCTCCACAAGACAGACTGACTGAAATCCTGCAGGAGAGAACCTCTAAAACAAGATGTCAGAAATCTTAAGGTAGTAACAGAAAAAATAATAATGAAAAATAGCAAGCGCAACACAAACACAAATAATAACAACAATAAAGAGAAGAATGAAAAGAGAGTAATAGCATCATTAGACTACTCGGAACCAGACAGTAGGCTTTTTTCCATCTTTTTCTAGACAACAAGTATAAGCAATCGGTCTCATCTTCTAGAAGTCAGACAAATTCATAAGGTCCTTGCTGTCATTAATTCAACTAATGCCAGTGGATGACTTCTGTATAAAATAGGTACGAAAGATGAAACAAATCTAGCCTTGAAAACTTACCTGTGAAAAGCACTGGCTTTTTATAATATTAGAAGAGAATTCTCCCTTAAACATGTCAAAAATGCATTTGGAATAGCGCAAAAAGGATTTATAGGATTTGTATTTACACAGCAGAATGCACAGATTACATGACTGTTATCTTCTGAATGCCAGGTTAAGTTAAAACAAGAACATGATTTCACACAAAGAGTAACAAAACCAAAACCTAACTAAAACTGGAGTGCAGAAAAACAATATTTACTGTCTCCCTGATGAACAGACATGCATTTTTACCTGTCAAGAAAAAGATCTTTTGGGTTACATTTTGAAATAATTCAATATGAAAATGGACCCATATTAAGAAAACTTAAATATTTACTTTGGGGAAAGATTTGAAATATCCCTACTAATATCCATAGACCAGTTAACAGTTAACAATTCCTAAATGCACTTACAATTTCCTAATTCTTTATCCCAGTATTGGCACTAGAGCAAGACAAGCTCCCTGGAGGGAGCCGCTCCAAATTGCATCAGCTGGCAACATCCTCAGGGAGCATCTGTCAGCTACAGGGAGCTGGCTCGCCCTCTGCCTACTCCTCCGGTACATCCCTACAAATTTAAAAGCTCTACTCCTTCTTCTTCCACCCGGGGAATTCAAAGGAGTCTTTGTTCCTTTTATAATAGTTAAAAGCAAACTCAATCGCAATCCACCAAAATATTTTATGAAATCTAATAATTCCCACAAAAAATAATAAGAGCACAATCATGTGGAATTCACACATGCTGTGTCGCACAAATTACCCAAGAGATATGCACTGCTTTTCAGTTGCAAGCTTAAATGATACACAGCTAATTGACTTACCGGGCCAAATGCATTGCTGTCAAAGCTGTGCCCATGGTGATCACCTTCCACCCAAATATGTCCATGGGGAACTTTCACATACTTCTTTTTGTATCCAATGGTTCTAAAAAGAATTGCAAAAAAAGGCTAATCATTTTTTATTTATTTATTTTTTTTTTTAAAAAAAGCAAAGCATTTTCTTATGAAAATTCACATATTTGTTATTTTGGAATTTGACCTTGCACACCATGAACACTTGCTTAAAAAGAACAAAAAAATACACACTAAAGTCCTTTAGATTTCAATAATGCTACTCAAGTGAAAATGAATAACAATTTTGTATGAGCTAGTTGCACTATCAGGGCCTGTTTACTAAATTGCTCTGGCAAAAATCAAATCACAACAGGGAGTAAAAGACTTTTCAGTTAAATATAATTAAGGAACTCTTATTTCCATATCTGTTGTAACAATTCTTTGAACCATCAGATTTTATCTCAGGTAAATGCCAGTGGACATATGTCATAATCACATAAAGATACTGTATTGAGCATGCTTTCCTTTCAGGGTAGCATTAGGTACTTCTCGAAACTAATCTGGTATATGTGACTTGGCCTTAGATTCAGAGTTTGGATTACAGTAATGCCTGTATCGTGGGGATAGGATTTCTTCACCTGTAACAAGCTAAACAGGATAAACTTAAAGGAAACATCTAGAAGAAGGCCAACTGAAAGGGAAAAAAAAAAAAAAAAAAAAAAAAAGATATTGATGATTCAAGCCATTCTCTACAGAAAGTCATACTGAAACAGTGTCTCAGCATGCAATGATATTACAAAAATGACAAGCTACAGAGGAGTCCTAAAAGCTGAGGTTTGCAGTATGCAAAATTCCTGTATTTAGTTCCCGAGTAGCTGTCATTCTCACAACTGTAGTCTGCCTTCTATTATACACTTTTGTTTTCTTTCAGACAGGATCTGTTATTCTGCAAACATTCATGCAGGGAGGTAATTCTATCGGGGACACTGAATTATTACCATGATGAAGCATTTACAGACAGGACTATGGATAGCGATACCTCTTATCTTGTATTGGGTAACCACATCTGACCAGAGAGAAACAGTCTTTTGATCTAGCTTGCTGCTTCCAGCTGCTCACCTCGTTTCACCACCTGCCCTCAATGCAGAAGGCAAAACAGGAGCATGCTCAAAAACTGAAGAATGTCAGCTGAAGACAGAAAATCACTTTCACCAGCAGATTCAGCTGAACAAAGCTCATTGGGGATGGTCACAAATCAAAATGAGAAAACTGCTTTTTTGAAGAGGGGTGGAGAGAGAGAGAGTGAATGTTATGAGGACAAGCTAATCAATAGCCAGATGACTATGAAATATTAAATAAACACGGAATCTCAAACGTGCATTAATAAAGTCAAATAAAAATAATAATCTACTTTGTAAGTCACAAAATCTAAACAGTGCTTTTTCAAACAGCTTCAGAGGCAGCTGAAAGGACGAGTCTACCAAAATTAAATTCTAATGGAAGTTCTACCTGAGTTTTTATTAGAAGCCAAAAAAATGATAGCCTATTTGTGGAAAAGGACACTCAACATTTCATCTTTCTTTAGAAAAAAATCATATTACATAATATTTAAGGCTGAGTCACTATATCATTTATATAAAAATGCATAACTATCCAAAGTTGGCAAACATATGATTTCTAAAATGCAGAGTCTGTAAAAATTTAATTATCCTAAAATAGCTATTTATGACATTTCAACTACTTATTTTTCTTTTTTTCCTTTAAAAATAGTCTAGACAATAAAAAAGTTTATGTTTTGAGATTCCATAATGCTTCGTCTCACTAATAATTTATTTTATTAAGTACCAAATAAGAACATATTTTACTAGAAGCATGTGTTTTAAGATATAGTTCAGAGACGTTGGCCACTAATTCTGTTCTGTCTGATTAGACACTCTGAAAATTACTAAATTAATACATTCCATCAGTGATAAAGGCAAACAACAGCTCAAAAAATACTTAATTTTCTATTCTATTCATCTTCATAAATATAGAACACTAGATTGTGATAAAGTTTTGTACCTTCACAGACTTTATGTACAAAACTGAATTTCATTGATGGGTGAAAGGGATTTGAAAGTTAATTCTGTTGACATGTTCGCCTCATAAATGCCAAGAAAATAATCTGGCAAATGTCAGCCAGTGATTCCTTCTCTGATCACACACAGTCTCCAACCCCCAAATAATCTCGTCCTTTATTACAATTATGAAATTAACAGGAATGGAAAAAAAAAGCTTTTGCAGTAAGTATTTGGAAACAAAAATGGAGAGAATTTAGGCTGCATGGATAGACCTGTATTTGCAGAGAGCCTGTGAAAATACAAAGGCTTAACCATGTGTGTATAGTGTATTCTTTAGGTTATAAAGCAAAAAATAAATCAATTATAGAATTCAGTAATTATTATTGGCTTTTTATTATTTCTACAATATAGGATTTTTTTTTTTCTTTTCTACTTTTGAAGAAGCCATTGTAAAGCAGAAAATTTTGTTTCAGTTATGCAAAATCCCTGTCTCTTTCAGTGATTAAAGAGAAATTATGTAAAAATTTTCAGATTGAAAAAAATAACACAAATTGCACGCAAAAAGATTTAACTTAGAAGATATAGAGTTAAAACTGATAAGGTTGGTAAATGTACTAAGGGAATATGAAAGAGAAATGGAAAAGGAACAGAAGCAGTAGTTTATCTGTTTTAGTAGATAGGACCGATACTAAATGGATAAATTCCTCTGTAAGCTCTGCAGATAAATTTAAAATCTTCTGCCATTTAATGTATGGAGTATAAAAATCATCATTTTTTTCCCATCTGTAGCTGCAATAGTAAAATTTTCAGTAAAATATCACAAACAAAAAGTACCTGTATACATCTGAAAAAAAGGCAAGAAAATTTATTTTTCTAAGAGAATTCATTCAAAATGTTAGTGTAGGTATTTGCACAGGGCAGTTGCCTGGGGACTTTGTGTCCACTGTAGCAATACTCCTGCAAACACTGTCCTTTGGAGGGCAAACTGAAATTTAGAAACAAAGTTTTATTTGAGCCTTTCACTGCATGAATTAGTACCAAACTACAACAATAAGCTCATGTTACAGTAAATTGGATCATCCATTACTTAATACTGTTTTTAATTTTCAAGATAATTTCATTGTTGAATTACTCCACAGAAGATCGATAAATCATTCATGCAAGCCAACCAGGCTTCAGAAAACCATATTCAGTTAATGACAGTAGGTTATTTTTAATTACTGCTGCAAACACTACGTTGACTGTTTCTAAGAACAAAAAAGTTATCGTTTTCTCTCCTTTGAAGGTAGTCCAAATTGTTTCATGGTCAAAATTAGTTAGTTATTAACACTGCCTCTCTCTCACATGAATTTTACAGAAATTACGCACTTTAATCTCAGTTCTAAATTACACAGAGGAGACCATGTGTGTGCGCGCCACATTGGCAATATGGCTTTTCCTCTTAATACATCAACTGCCATTCATTTATTTCATTATTTAAACATTTTAGGCAGACATGCTGAACGGAAACATCACCCATTTTTTTATGCAGTCCTACAAGGCCAAATTCTAACACAAATAGTGCAACATTGTTTCTGATAGGAAATAATGAGAGGAAAGAGAAATGTTGATTGAAGTCTCTCTCTTAAGGATAAGAGAATACTATAACTTGCAGGCAACTGCCATCCACTTTTCATATTCAAGACCATGTAAATAATTAAAAATTACAAGTATAATGATTACTAGCTCCGTGAAAAAAAAAAAAAATATAATAATAAAAGTGAAAAATCACTCGGGAATGTTTCTAGCAGTCTTCAACAATAACAATACCTAAAATCCTCAAGCCAAATATCAAATAAAAGCACCAGAAGCCAGCACTAGTTCACCAGGAATTTTATATCAACTCATTCTGAGAGGCCTTTGCTACAAAAGCAATGCAATAAATTGTGTATTTTGAAAGTAGTACAGAAAAAACTATTATTTTTCCTTCTACATTAAGAGAACACTTCAACTCATTTTTCTGCATTTGCTTGTAATCTTGACCTCCGTTAGCTCTCACACATTAAGTATTTAATTAAATTCAGAAGATTTCTGAGTGAATTCTTAAGAGAACAATTTGTGCAAGTGATAATTAACTTAGTATTTGTTAATTCCATATCCAGTTCATTAGCACAAGTTATAATTACTGAATAATCTTTTACATTTCAGAAAGCCTCTCCTGATAAAGGGCAGTCTTTCACTTTCTGAAACATAACATCTTTAAAAAACCAATCTGTTCAGCACTTTATTTTTTTTTTTTTTTTTATTTTTTTGTTTCAGCTCATTTGACCATTTTAAAAATCCACTTTCAGGATAGTATAGGTAAAGACATTAAAATACCCAGATTTTCATACAAAGTAGTCAAGCACTTGTAAAAACCTGTATTGATGTGTGTAAATATATATTTCAGCTTTTGCCTAGGTATTTGAGAGGTTAGCAATGATCACCTGTGCTACAGTTGCTCAAACCCCAGTTTTGACTACTCACTGTAGAGTCTAGGAGAGTTCCATTAATTTTACTGATGAGAATGTAATAGAATTACTTTTATCCTTATAGTCACAGAAATTTGTCTGAAATTTCATTTTTTCTTACATTTCAAATACATTTTGAACCCAATGCAAAGGTGGTATTTTTGTTGGTTTTGTTTGTTTGGCTTTTTCTTTTTTTTTACTCCATGTTTTAATAGTTAACAGATGTACTATCCTTGGCTGAGAAATAATTTCAATCTTGACAGTCAAAAATGAGCTCTTTATGGCATTCTAACCACCTGTCCACTAGCAAGAAAAATCTGCTTTTTTAGGATGTGGTACCAGTGCCAAAGCAAGCAACTTGGCTCTGCTAAGTTGGATGAGGAATGACTGCCTTCCACTTGATTTGACCTTGAGAAATCAGAAGGTCCCTGCAATCTCCATACCTTTGGGTGCCATCAGGGAACAGACACTGTAGACAATTTCTTCTGTTTACATAGGAGATAGTAAACATACACAAACACTTTTGGGAAAAAAAAAATAAAAAAATAAAGGTAACCTATATCATGCTAAGAACAACTTTTTCCAAAAAACATAAATTGATGCACATGGAAATCAAATCACATGTCTCCATCTTCATCAACTTCACAGAATGAAAGCTAGTAAGATATTCAATTTCAGATGATACCCAGATCCCAAGGTACAAACCTTATTGTAATGTATCATGTAAATTATATTAGTATCATCACAGGGCATTTTTCACATGACACTAATCACCTCCCAGCCCCTAAGAAATCTCTGTTTTCCCTTCCAACAGACACACTCAGCCATCTGTGTCTTTTTACTTTAACCCTTCCCTTACAAGTTCTATATGCTTTTGACCACAAGCTGTTACTTAATCAGCTGCCTTTAGAAGACAAGTTTTATGTGTGTGAACCAAGTAAATATTTTGTTTTAAGGCCAGGTTACCAGACTATGCATGAGAGTATGTCAGCAAGTTTGGGAATATGCTTTGGTTTTCTGCAGCTATTAACATTTGCCTCAGAGCTGAAACATGTTTTCCTTAAAAATCAATCAATCAATTATTGAAATAAATCTGAGTTGAAAATATGCTCTGGAGAAGTGCTGGAGGAGATCCACGCTTGGGCTGGACCTCTAAAAGCAGGTAGGCTGAAATGAAAGAAACAAGAGACTCCAGACTGGGGAGATTAGGAGCAGTTAAGGAGACAAATGATTCCTTCACCCATACTTGGGCAAATTTTCAACCATCTAAACAATGTAGATTTCACCTTTTGCTACAAAAGAGATATTTTAAAGATTTATGAAAAATTAAGACTAATTGACTAGTTTTCTCATTCAGAACAGGACAATAAAAACACAAGTTTTTATAATAAGCAAAGCAAGAATGATGCTGAACTTCAGATGGTGTCTCTTTTTTTCCCAGCTAAAGCCTTCTTACCGAAGTGATGCCACAGCCAGTTTTGTTGCATCATTGCAGATTTATAAGTTTCAGAGACGGTAACAGTAAATATCTTTAGAAATCTAACCTAGAAGTCATGGCAGATATTTGTAGCTCTCTTTTATTAATTAGATATTTTCTCAGAAAGTATGTTATTCTAAGCAAAATAATTATTTAGTTCATTACTTGCTTCACCAGCTTCTTCAAAATTGCAGTTAATCACTTTTAAAACATACAGTATTCAGAAAAAAAAAATAAATGCTGGATTTTAACTTGAATTAAAAACCAGTCTAACCAAATACTGATATTTACAGTTTTTGTGAATTATCTGCTGTGTGAAAACATATAAGACTAAGTCAAATGTTCTAACAATGTTGTCACCCAAAAAGTACTCTTTTTTTTTTTTTTTTTTAAAACGGAAATGAAGGTAATTTTGATGCATATATCTCAGTGAAGATATGACTTTCAGTGCCATATTCCAAATAGGTACAGAAGCTACTCTTCAAAATGTAGCACGGATCTTTGCCAAGATAAATTTATCTTCCCCCTCAGAAGTCAGGAGAATATGAAAATATGTACTGTACATCTACTTTTATATTAATAACTTTTTTTTTTTTTTTTTTTTTTTTTTTTACATATGACCTGACAGATTCCTTAATCTCTGCTAGCTTTATTTCGACCTACCTATTTTTTTACCTGTCTATTTTGTAGAGAGATTTAAATTGATGAATGGAAATACACATAACCCGAAACACACATACAATGAAATAAAGCCAGGTTTCTAAGATATATCACTTTAATTTCTGATGCCTGACCTTACGTATTCTTTCTTAATAAACTCCTCTGCTACTTTTAACACCTGCTTGACTATTATCAACATTTGAATGGTAGTTTCAATTTTTCTTAAAGTACATTTTCTTCATTTTTCTTTTCTGAATTTTCAAAATATTTTCAAAACACTTCTAAGCTTTTTAATGAGTAAGCAGTTACGGAGCTGCTGTTGCTTTATATGCTTGGTATATGTGATGCAATGCACATTTATCCCAATCTGCTTCTCCTTCATATATCTCTTTCTGGAGAAGGTTTTCCATGACTTCACCCATTCACTATTTTTCCCAAAACTATAGTTTGACTTAAACTTTGAGGATAAATATATAAGATGATAACATTTCTAGGTTGTATTTTATTTTCTTTGCATATTCTCCTCTTCACTTTAAAGATATTTATCTAGGGCCTATGTTTTGCCACTCTTCCAATATTTTTACCTACAAATATATATGCATACATATATATTTATATACTGCATACACAGTGGACTGTTACACAGGTGCTGGGCAACCAATCTGTTAAATTAAAATAAAAAAAAAAAAAAAAAAAAAAAGCTACAGCTAACAGAAATTATTTTCTAAATTTTGTGAACAGTAGAGCTGTAGCAGCAGTACCAACCATACCAACCAGCAATGCCAGAGGATCTAGACTTTAAAGAAGTGCTTTTTCTTCAACTACAGCTTTTTGTGTTTACTTGCAATCAGTTTTTGTGATTCCCCTTTTCAGCCTCACGTTGCCTTTCTGTAATCTTTTCAATTCATCCTACTTTCCTTTAGAAATCACTTAAAAGAGCACTGTAGATCACATAGCACTTAGTGGTATGGGAATTCCTCTGTTCCTGAGAGTTTTGCTTACAGAGTCAGGAGGCGTGTGGCTACCTCAAGCATTTAATATCACTTATTCATGCACAGCAGAACTCATTTTGCTCCCACTGCTAAGAACCATCAACTAACAGTAGTTGCCTTCCCCCTGATGACTTTATCCCTTTTTCCTGTATCATGTGTGGTTTCATTCACTGGTCTTCTACACCATTCCCTTCATATTTTGTGCTACTTTCTTTTCACTGTATGTCTTTCATCTGCTCTAGTGCTAACAGCAGTCACATTTTATGATTCCACAGTAACTCTCCTCAAATTTCTTAAGAAAAATGTAATTTTGATGAAATTTTTATTAATTTATGGATGATTTCTGCTGATCTGCAATGACACATATAAAGGCAGAGTCTTTTTTTTTTTTCTCCAAAGTGATCAAATGTGCAGCAAAAGACTGTTGAGGTGATACTGTGGACTCCTTGTTCAAGGAACATATTCCTTTCAGTGTTCATAAGTAACTTGCATTACAGCCCCCAACTGTGTTGAGAGCATTTGAATTCAAAACAAGTATCAGAAAATTCTAAATTTGATATCAATACACATTTTACAATTTGTTCAATGTTAGATACTACCTAAAAATAACTGCACATGGTATATGTATTTGAAAATAAATATTTGTACACACTTTTACATGAGTCTGTCTTTCCTATTTGGGATACTGAAACTCCATTCTTTTGTTCAGTGCATTCCCTTAACCAGAAGAACCGTAATTATTTTCAGGATAAATTAAAACTAAAGCAGAACAGCAATTTTTAGGTGGGAAAAAAAAAAAAAAAAAAAAAAAGTGCAACATTTTATCTGTTAACATGTTACATTTGCTTCATTTAAATGACTAACCAGCTTACTGATCAAAAAGAAAACATACTGTATCTCATTTTTCTCTATTGCCTTTCACTTGTGAATCTCATTCCAATTGCCAATACTGTGCCCTTTCAAGTTTAAATTATAAAAATTACTGTTTGCTTTTTTGATAAAGTCCCATTAACCATATGAATGTATTCATCATTATCTACTCACATTTCTCTACCAAGTTATATTAAAAATTAACATGACAGTTTTTTGTTAATATCATTACAATCTATTAGCAATATAATATCTTATATTAGATAGATGGGATATTAGATGGGAGTCATTTAAATGCATTATCATTAGCTTCATAGTTTTACCAAGGTAAAAACTTACTAGTTATTATAGATCATTTAAGTAAAATTACCAAACCCTATTATCGTTTTATCGTTGTCAATTTGGAAATTTTATACCTGCAAGAACAGGATAAATGAAGGCCAAAGAAGGTCTGCTATCAAAAAGATTAGTTCTTGCACCCAGTTATCTTTTTATTAATAATGAATTAATTGGGAAAATTGATGAGAAAAATTTTAGCTTTAGACTGCTCTGAAAGAGCCTAAGACTGTTGTTTACAGTACTGCAGATTTTATTTTTTTCTTGCAAAATAAGATCAAGATTTGTTTGGACTTAATGACCTACTGCAGAAGTATAATGACTTTTCCCTCTTAAGGTCATAGATGGGTAGGTTTTCCTCTCAGTAAGCCTAGGCCAACCTAAGAGAAGAGAATATCTAACTTTTTTTGAGATTAAAATTTATGGAACTCAAAAGCCAACTCAACAGTTAACCTCCAGCCTGTAGAATCTGCAATGGTTAAATAAAGTTCTCTACAAAACTTTTTTTTTTTTTGCTTAAACTCACTCTTTTTCTCCTCAGCCTCTAGTCCTCTAACCTAGCAGTTCATCTGCCATTTCTTCTGCCACCAAAACTGTCAAGAGAGAGGCTGTAACCTACCCTTCAGTTACCCTGTGTGTTTCTCAGCCTCGGGTTGGGCACCACTGGCCACGTAAGCCTCCCAACAAATGTGCATCTTACACTCGCTCCTGCAATAGGGAGGAGGGAAGGACAGGAAAAAAAAAAAAAAAAAAAAAAAAAAAAAAAAGTTTGAAAATTCTTTGTATCCTAGGGGCAAAATTATGGCTTCTATCACCACAGAGAATCCTGTTGGCCTACTCATCTTCTGAAGAAACACTGAATGGAGACAAGCTCACTTTATTTTATTTATTTTTTCAGAAAGAGCTCATAGAGGTAGTCATAGCAGCACTGCCATTTTATCACTGATAGATGTTAATGGGTTACAGGTTAAACCTCTTACATCCTGATTTCTGTATCCTCCTAACCTTAAGGCAAGTTGAACCCCAAATATTAGGTAGAAAGGAGAGGATGAAGAGAAATATTAAACTGAACTTTTGAGGCCACATCATCATGCAGCCATGGAAAATTATGCAGTCAAGAAGAAAAAGACTTTTTGTACCAACCTAGCATTCCAGACTCTTGATGTAAGCAACAAGGGTATCTTGATTCTCTAACACAGTATCTGCATTGAGACAATCAAACCCTCTCGGGTGATCACAGGTCTTTCATCTCTCTCTCTCTCTCTTTTTTTTTTTTTTTTTTTCCTGCTCTGTTGCTTTCAATTAAACTTCAACTACCTCTTTCAATCCTCAACTCAGCTCATGAAGGAAGGGCACAGAGTCACCATGAACATGCTTGCAGCTTGGTGATTACAGCATTCTGTAGCAATAAGAAGGGGGGTTAAACTCCTCTTGGACTTTATAAGATTTTAGTTGTGCTTTTGACCACATCTATTTTGGTGTCTAGGTACCTGGCACTTCTGTCCATTAATATATATATTAATGGACAGAATGGACACATATATATATTAATATATATATTATATATATATATATATATATATATATATAATATATATATATTATATATATATGTGCCCTCTTTATGGGGCAGGAGTGGCAGCAAGAAGTCTGCAGTTAGCTGAGATTCAGATGATCCAGTTTTACTTGTCCCACAGAGCGTGAAGTAGGTAGCCGTGCTAAACAAAGTACTGTTGGAGCACCATATATATTCAGCGCAGTCTAACCAGTTCTGCCAAGAATGAAAACATACTTTGCTTGGTGGTAAAAAGGGGCCATTTAAAACATATTTTTTAATACTGTCTTCTCTGCAACGACTAAAATAACTTACTCAAGACTGAGAAAAAGATCTATGACTGCGTACAGTTTAGTTAGTAAAGACATTGTGCAGAGTTGTATGTGTCAGAATGACATTTTCAAGTGCAAAAAGAAGTTTTAACATGTCACTTAGAACAATACTCCATTTGCTGGGTGTTTTTTTTTTTTTTTTTAACCTTATAAAATCAACTGTTGAATTCTAACTGTCTCAGAATCAGAGTCGTGTAGACCTGTGACTGCTAAAAGAATTGGGCAATATCTCTGCCTAGCTCCAAACGTACAAAATAATTCCCCACCCACACATCTCTCATACAGAAGCTAATTGTTCTACCTTCATTATTGCTTAACACTAACTAAAGGTATTAAAATTTCCTAATCTGCTTTAGGCAGCACATACAAAATGTGGAAACTTAATAAGTGCTTTCAAGATGCATTTTTATTATTTATGGAAACTGGAAAGATGTTATTCTCTGTACAATGAAAGCCTGAAACTTTACATACTTCCTTCTGTTAAGGTTAGGTAAAAGTAAGAAAAGATGCCCTTTATTACTTTTCCTTTAAAAGTACATTTTCATTTTTAAAGGAGACTCCTATCAAACAGATAATTAAGAAGCTGGCAAGTAAAGCCATAAAAAAAAATAATAATAAAAATAAAGCAAACAACAAAAATATCTGTAATAGTGATATTTAATTAATGTGGTTTTCAATTATAAAAGTTATGGATTCAAATTCCCAACCATTACCATTATTTTATCTCAAATATTTAGGAAAAATATTTAATAGTAATAATAAATAGTAATAAAGATGTAATAGTAATAAAGAAATCAGACTGATCAGATTGATATTTCATGTGGAGAAAAATCAGGAATAATTGATGTAAGCTCAAGGAAATAGAGTTATGCCATCAGAATGGCCTTTTTAAATGCAATATGACACTTACCAGAATTTGGGAGATGTAATGCAGAACCGAGAACAATTTAAATTGCAAATACCATTCATTACAAGCTTTCTTAAAATAATTAATAATAATAATAATAGCTAAATAAGAGAAGGAATTGGTTGGTTTTGTTTATTGCATATAAAGCATGGTTTGCTTTCCCATGCGACAATAGGTATAGTCATAAAAAGGTTGGATGTGCCTGTACTTAATCTCAAAAGCTTCCTCCTAAAACAACAACAACAAAAAAAAACAATATGTTTCATATGGCTTCTGTTAAGAGATATGAACAAATAGAGCAATCAGACTGAAGAAAACAGCTACTTTTGAACTGGCGATTCGATTTCAGACTGAATTTTGAAATCACAGTTTTGAAAGACTTCATTCTTTGAGGTTTGCCCATCTCTTACATACAATGAAATTCAACCTTGGATTTCTTGTATTATTGAAATAATGGAAACATTATTTCAAATCATGTTTAAATTTAAAATGACCTATAATATGATCCTCAACTGCCTACAAATATTTTTAAAAGAAACTTCCAGGTGTGATTTTTTTCCAGCATTATTAGTGTACACCATAGTATGAATTACTACTCTTGAAATGTCTTGACAAATGGTGAAAGTAGTACACATCATTATGCAAATGAAAAACAAATATAATAAAGCAGTTGTAATACAGACTTTCCTGAAGGAGCATTTAAATAATTCCAACAACAAACTTTCAAAAGATACAGAATGTCACTTTCAGCAGCCTTTATCATAGAGCACTTCTCAAAATTGGCATTTTGGTTTGTAAAATATTTCAGTTATTTTTTTCTGTTTAGCATTATATATTCATGTGATTGTAGAGAGGTTTGTTTTGTTTTGTTTTGTTTTTTCTTTTTTTCTTTTTATTGGGAAATGTCCAGTGAATTATATAGATTTATTTTATAAAACATTAACTGTTTAATGTCTTCTCCATCACAGCTACATTAACTGAATTAAAAAAATATATCCTGATAGTCAGAAATGGGTTCCTGCCTGTCACTAACAAACATGAGCTAATAATATACTGTTGTTGCTGAACTAAATATTACAAAACAATGCACTTAATTCTCATTCACTGGCTACACCTATCTTGTCGTCAGCTCACCACGCTGGATCCACATACCCCTACTGACACCTGACGGTACCTAGAGTTCTCGACAATGCCCATGGAGCATATGGCTGAATAACTTTCCTTGCCTGCACGTCTTACCTGTCCTTGGGTAGGGAGCCTCCAGATCTCCCAAAAAGGATCCCACTGTCATTCGTCAATAATCCAAAGTCAGATAATAACAGTTATCTGGATCCTGGTACACACACCTTGTTCACCATGCACACAGGTGTTTACCTGGGTCTACCGAGGGAACAGTGAGGCATCATATTTTCTCTCTCTGTCCTGAAACCTCACTGCAGTGTCACATCCCAGGTAATTTTGGTCTAGAATAAAATCTTATGGCCTTCCACAGATGGAAGTCTTGAAGGGTATTCAAGATTCATCCAAACTGAATTCAAACTGTGTCTATTTGAGACAGTTTATTAACAAGTTCAAGCAAGGAAAGTTGGATAAAAGAGGAGTTTTGCTTGAAATGAAAGTCTACCAATATATTTACATCTGATACACACGTTACTCCAAAGAGACCCCTAAAATAATTTCAAGTAGTAGACACATAAATTACTGAATAAAAGGACTGAAAAAATGCCATTAATTTTTCTTTTCAATTTTTTAAAAAGTATCTCTATTTTATTTTTTTATATATATAACTAAAGTCACAGGTGCCTAATTCCATTATTTCTTCACAATTCTAATTAAACTCATTAATTAGATGATGTTGGTGCCTTCATGCCTGACAGTTAGTACAAACAAAAAATGTAGAGATCACAGCACACAACAGCTGGTTTTAATTTCTAGCCAACTGTCTAAACATTAACTTAGGATTCAGGTTCTTCCTCCTCTTTCCAATCTTACCCAAAACAGAAAAAGACTAGAGAAGAAAAATATCACCTCTTCATATTACAAAGCATTTTAACTTAAGTACAGGTGTGTGCACAAACATGTGAACGTATACATGTTTATTCAGTTTATTCAGAGGGCTAACATCCACCGTGAGTTGCCTATATGAGAAAATTCTTCTCTTGCCCTGCAGTCCTATAAAGCACTCACTAAATGAGCAATCAGCTGAAGTGAATTGTGATTTTTTTTTTTCCCTACAGCAGCTGTATGATTATTTCAAGGAAAAGGAGGAAGAGGAAGAGGAAGAGGAAAAATTAAACAAATATTCAAGGTGGGTCTTTTTCGCTTTTTGTTTTCAAAGGCAACAATTTCTAGGAGGTTTCTGCAAACAATTATTACTACTGAGCTAAACAATTACAATATGAAGTAAATATTACGCACTCTTTTCCTGATACTAGATTAGCATTTAAACATAGCTATTACCAGTTCTTGGTGTTAAGTATAAGACTACATTACAGCATCTCCAAAAAACATAATAATCTTTAATCTTATATTTAGAGTATAAGAAATATTCTAGGTCTAAGCAGCAGTCCATCTAGCCCTATATTCTGTCTCCAAAGAACTGCAAAAGTAGATGATGACCAGGACAAGCATGTAAGCCTGGCCACTGCCTCCAAGCTGCTTTTCCAGCATCAATATTTACTGTATTGGAGATGTTTGATCATATGTCATTATCAACTTCTTTTAGTAGGAATTAATTGATCCATAATCCATGAATTTGTCTAACCCCTTTTTGAACCTGTTAATACTCTCTGCCTGCACAATTTCGTGGGACAACAAATTTCAGAAGTTCACTAAGTATTTTCTCTGATTTGCTATAGACCAGTCTCCTAGCAATCTTGTGTAGTGCCCCAAATTATGTATGTGGGATCTGGTGAACAATTCAGCTCATGCACTGCTTTCCCAATTTTGTAAATCTTCAGTTTACAAACCTTTGTATTTCGCTCCTCACCCTCTGCAAACTGAAGATTCAGTTGTCCATATCAGGCAACTGCTCCATCAGCATCATTTTAATTGTTTTTCTCTTTAATCTCTCTCTGTCTTTAAAATCATGTCTCAAGAAGTAAGAATTAACAGTGTTCTTTAGGGGCTTTACATTCTTGGCCTGTTAAGGCAGATCTATGCTGGTTATGTTATGTTATGTTATGTTATGTTATGTTATGTTATGTTATGTTATGTTATGTTATATGTTATTGATGTTCAGGTTTAGTATTGCAATTTACATCACCAATGAAAACTTAATAAACAGAAATGCTTAACTTAGGAATAGTCTAATACTTTTCAGAGCAGCCTACTACTTGCCATGAGTCCACCTTTAAACATTTTTTCTGAAAGAGCTCAATTACTTGCAGTCTAATATTGGACTATAGTAAAGTGGTGCTTCATGGAGCCTAAAAAGCTTTAGAAAGATGATCTTTGCTCTTAGGAATAGACAATAATGATAGTTGCCTTTTTTTTTTTCTCACAATGCTGGAATTCCATCTTGCCTTGTTAACAGCAAAACACTGCAAAGCAGTAGAAATTTCAGACCAAAGATCTTCAAAGAAATAATCTGAATCACTTAGAAAAGGAAAGGACATTGCCCTCATTAATACTTCCACTGCATTCAGTAACCTCACAGCACTGAGTCAATTGATGTCTCATTAAACCGGCATATTGCCCCTATTCTCCTTCTCCCCAGGTATGTTTTTCCACTTAAAGTTACTAAGCCAAGGAAATGTTCATTCAATATCAGTCCTTGAAAAAGCCTTTAGAATTATTCTTTGATCATTTTTCATATCAGTTGAGAATCTAAGCCTGTGTTTGGCCAATGCAGCAACTTGCATGTCACTGACTTGTATGTTAGCAGAAACACAAGTATGCCGAACACTTTATTGAGTCTTGTATCATTAGGAAATACTTGGCAACTAGGAGTACTTTTATATTTCTTTTTTGAGCTGCAAAGTGCTACACAGGAAGTATTTCTGATTTTGGTTTACATAATCTTGCCGTGTGAGATCAGGAAAAAAAAAGAGAGATTTTGGTATTAACAATGGAGAATCCCAGCATGTTGGCATTTCTGGAAAGAGAAGTACTATCTGCATGATCAGATGGTTCTAAAGAAGTGAGAATACAGTGACAGGAAGCCATAGAAAAGGCTTCTAACCATAATAGCCTGAGACAGACACAAATATACAAATTCTTATTTCAAAATCACAGAAAAGTTGCTCTATTTTCTGTCGATATATACTGAAAAGTTTGAAAATTTATTGGCATGCTGCAAAGCAAAAGGAGAATGAATAAGACTCAGTCTTATAATTTGTGGAATTAATCTATTTAAACTTTATAACTCTCAATTTTAGATTATTAACATCAGATTCCATAGGTTGGTGACTCAACCCAGTGGAAATTATTTTCATGTCCCTAGAGAAAGTCTGCTCTTTCAATTACCTTCCCTTTCTTCATAAGGATGAAACAGATACCATTCACCACACCGAGAGGAGACAGCCAGGACAAGTGTTGCATCCTACAGACTGTCCCAGGCCATCTCCAATACTCCACATGGTGATCCAGGTCTGCTTAATTCAGATTTGGACCAAAGCCTGCTGCTGAGTCCCTAGGATAGGTCTTTCTAGTTTTGGTGAGAATTTTCATCCTCAGAATGAATAACACCCATAACTAAACATTTACCAATATCAATTGGTATGTTTAACAGCAAATCACACAAATTCTGCATTTCCAAATTAAAAAAAAAAAAAAAGATGAAAATATCTTGAGAATATCTGGAGTACCCCCAGTAATGTCAGAGGATAAAAAATGGAGACCCATTCAGTTTGAAAAGGCTGAAGTTCAAGTGGAACTTTTGCTGGGGCGGCGGGTGGGAAGTTTGAGAACCTCTGAGAAGTTTACAGTATCTTTCTAGGGGGAGACACTGAATTTATTTTTGGGCTAGCACTTTGCCAGTCTACCACAAATGAGTAGAAAAAAAGTGACATTAGAAAGAGGAGTCAGATTATCTGAACCAGTTCTTGGATTCAGTGGAAATGTCCATCGGACACAAAGACCTACTGGATTAAGGTGATGGACAAGAATAAACATAGCTATACAGGGATGGTTAAAACTAGTACTGATAAAGCTGTGAATAAAATAAGTTGCAGCTGGCAATCATACTATGGCATGCATTTTCAGTCAGCTCTCTTGGAAACTTTTTGAAAGGCTTTGGTGTGAAATGGGAAAATCACTTCCAAGTTTGGGTTACACATTTCTTTTGTACTACATGTAGTAACAAAAATAACGTGTTCACTTTGCATAATACAGAATCACAGAATCATAGAATATCTCAAGTTGGAAGGCCCCCCTTAATGATCATCAAGTCCAACACCTGGCTCCACACAGAACTACCCCCCAAAAAAAATAAACTAAATGTTTAAGAGTGCTTCTTGAACTCTGGGAGGCTCAGTGCAGTGACCACCTCTCTGAGGATCCTGCTGCAGTGCCTGACCACCATCTTAGTAAAGACTCTATTCCTAATATCCAGTCTGACCCTTCCCTGTCCCAGCTCCATGCCATTCCCTCAGGTCTTTTCACTGTCATAAGAGAGAATAGATCAGTGTCTACCCTTCTGTTCCCCTCATGAGGAATCTATAGGCTACTATGAGACCTCACCTCAGGCTTTTTCTCTAGGCTGAACAATCCCAGTGACTTCAGCCACTCCACATACGTCTTCCCCTTTAGATATTTCACCATCTTTGTATTCCTTCTTTGGATGCTCTCAAACAGTTTTATGTCCTTCCTATATTGTGGTGCCCAAAACTGCACACAGCGCTTAAGGTAAGGCAGAGGTGAGTGCAGAGCAGAGTCAGATAATCACTTCCCTCGACCAGCTAGCAATGCCATGCTTGATGCATCCCAGGGTACAACTGGACCTTTTGGCTTCCAGGCCACACTGATGACTCGGATTCAGCTTGCTATTGACCAAATGGTCAATGTTGCTGTAGGGCAGGGATGGGATGGGGAGGTTCCCATCCCACTTGCCATTTAAAAAGCACATATCTGTACTGCCTAACAGTGGGAAGGGAGCCAAAGGAGCCAACCTTTCCTGCTTTTCTTTCAGATGAGCTGCTCCAGCACAACTCCCCATCAGTCATAATCTGTCACTTCCCTGGAGCATTAAGACTGTAATTAATTCCTCATGCCTAGCTACACAAGGAAGTGGCACTACATAATCCCCCGTGAGTAGCTCTCCCTGTCATAATGCAGCATCTTTACAAGAGAAAGAGAACTAATCTGACAGACACGTGACAGTTCAAAATAAACTGTAAATATTTGCTTCAAATCAGAAAGATGCACACATTAATTTCTTTAGAGGACAGCTTTAAAGTTCAATTCTTCTGTATAGGCCTCTGAAAGAAAGAAAATAGGGTTGTATAGGAAAGTGAAACAGAGTTGCAGTCAGATGACTGCCAACTCTTTGTCCCATTCAATGAATCAGTTTGAGCTTGCTTTACTAGAGGGACATTCAGATTTTATCTCCTCTGGGAAAATGACTAAGAGCATATCATGTACTTCTCTCCTGTAGGGCAAATCCTATTCATTCCTCAGCATTTCACCTGATAAACTGCAACCAGCACCTCACTGTGGCACTGGTCAGTACACCTAGTATTTCTGAGATAAACTTCAGAGCTTCAAGTTACCTACCATATTGCTGTGGAAATACTACAGAACTTGACATAACGAGAAACAAGCAAATAACTAGCAACCCTGCAATTATCTAATGGGGGAGTTACTGAGAGGGAGGAGGAAGGAAGCAGGTTTTCTGCTCTAGCCTTTCATACTATAACTGCAAAGGGACTTCCCAGTTGTACCAATAGCTTAAAAACAGCTACTGGGAAATGTGGAAATAAAGTAGAGGAATTCCACAGCAGTCAAAACAGCCATTTCAATTTCAGATTTCTGTTGTTTTTTATAAATGTTTTAGTTATTTTATCATCTATTATTATTATTGTTGTTATTGTTATTATCATAATCATCATCATCACCATTTCTTTCTCTATAGGCCATTATATCTTCCTTTCACATACTTCTCCCTTTCTTCTATGTTTCCTCAAGGGAAAAGCTAATAAATGTTACATCTGTTCTACAATGGCTTTTAGGTTTCTCAGCAACCCTAAGGAATACTTCTCGAGACAGCATGCACTTCACAAGAGTTCAGTGGAATCAGTCCAATAAATTCTTAGTGCTTGTTGAGATAGAACAAGCAAAACCTTGAGCACTGTTACGCTTTGATACAGCCCTTCTATAGAGTCATACTCTTAAGCTCCATGGCATCTCTTCTCTCTTCATAGGATGTCATTTACTAACTACAGCCTGCAAAAGATTCCCTCCATGCTTCAGAGCTGCAGCTGTTCACATGAGGCTGCGAAGATTTGCTTTGTGAAAAGCACATTAAAGTATGTTCTTTATCTGCAAGTTCTTCTGTCAACACAGATCTCTGCTTCTGTGCATACCTGCTTCTCCAAAATGACAACCTTGCTGATAAGAAATATAGTGACTAAGAGGACACCAGTAGAGGCACTAGCTAAAAGGCAGGTTGTAAGCCATTAAATTGGTAAGAGCATTGGATTTTTCAGGCTGAAGATATTAGGAAGATTTTTTATTTTTATTTTTTTCAGACAAGACAGCACACCTTCTAACTTCCTTGATATTTCTGTAGCCATAGAATATCAGAAAACAATACATACACAGTGCATACATGATACACAGGCCATAGAGTGTGAAGAAATGGATGGCAGCTTTTGAGCACAGTGAAAAAAAAAAAAAAGAAAAAAAAAAAAACACTATTAAAAGTCAGAAATAGGTACTTCTACCTTAACCTGTCACTAATGGAACATTTCATGGGTCTATAACATTACTTTTATCATTAAGCATTCATTAACAAAACTATATTGCATAAAAAAGGAAAGTACAAGAATATAAGATAAACAGAGCAGGAAAAAAAATGAATACATTAGAGTGAAATTTCTAACTCTATATTAATTATAAAAGACTATATTATAAAATTATATTTTATAGCCTTGTCAGTAATAGGAATGGACAAATATATAATGTTCTGACATATAGACATTTGTATTCAGTTGATACTTAGATGATACACAAGGCATAATTACAATTCCTAGTTTTCTGTGGCTTTCCATGAGACTGAGTTTTCTTAACATAACAAATCACGTCGGTCTCATATTTAATTTAAGGCATTTATGGCACTTATGAAACTCAACACTCAGTCTGTGAGTCTGACTGTGGTAGGTTTGGAAGATGGATGACATAAAAGTCGTCAATCCCTACTGAGGAAATAAAACCCCAAAGAAACAGAACTATTTAACTTCATTCCTTACAAGAAAGCAAGAAAACTAATGAAGAACTAGGTTTTGTTACATACTATTGCTACAAATAGCAGTCTCAGTAAAAATGTTCCTATGTACAAAGGTTTACTGTGGCCATCTTAAATCTGGGGTTCAAGAATACTGAATTGAGTGAGAAGTTTTCCTCTCTTACTGAATGTCTAGTAAATGTTTCCTGCATACTTTTGGGGAGTCCATAAAAAGATTTCTTCAGGGTTTCATTGACTAGAAGCAGGAGTGGCAGAGCTAATGTAGAATTTCTCATTAGCCCTTGTGTGTTTTCTGCACAGACAACACTTCACTAAGAAACCATCAGGTAAATATTTGACTAGTCTGATTATTAATAGCTAATACAACTTCAATGAGAAAACCTCAATAAAGGTCTGATTTTCATATTTCATCACCTCCCATTTGAGTCTTGATTTATGCCTGTTCGATGCATATTTTCAATCAAATGGTTATAAGAGAAAAATGGCAGTAAAAGATAAAAAGATAAATTGAAGAAATGTCAGGAGTATAAACAGGTCATTCACCTGTTCAGTTATAGCATATTTATTTTCAGTACTGCCATTTCATGGACATCAGTGTGCAAACATGAAGTCAATGTCTTTACCGCAAATGGCTTAAATCTTGTACAGGAATATAATTTACTTGCAAAGCTGGATGGCTCAGAAGAGAGAACCTTCCCATTTCTGAATTACAGGTTCATATTGCTTCTGATCTTACAGATTGCTCCCTCCCTGGAAGTATTCAAGCTTTGAGCAAACTGAGCTACTGGAAGGTGTCCCTGCTCATGACAACGGGGTTGGAAGTAGATGACCTTTAAAGTCCTTTCCAACCCAAACCATTCTATGATTCTATGATTTAAATTGGGTCTACTATCTGGTCAGAGATGGATAGTTAGAAAATATTATTGGATATATTGTTCCCAGACAAGTCACCACCATGAAATGTCTCTTATCAAAAGTCTCATCAGCTACCAAAACCTGACAAAGCATAAAACTTAAAATAGTATTCAGATTATAGCATTATCTTCAGGGCACCCATGGTTATGGAATATGGCATATAAAATGTAAACAAGATACTGATTACTCAACCTGAAGAAAAATGTTTGAAGAATTCTTAAGGATTTAAAAGGAGAAAGAAATTCAAAGTTATAGACCCTATAATGCTTTCCTCTTCTACATTATATATTGAATACTGTTTTGTTACATTATATGCTTTATAAAACCTGTCACCTTATCAGAAATGTGCACAGTGGCATTGTTATTGTTGCTATGGGAACTAAAATATTAAACTTTCTGATTTATGTACATACGTTATCAGACATAATGCTTCTTTCATGTAATATTTTGTAACAAATTTTCTCTTTCTCCACCAGTCTTCTGTGAGTCTTCCTCACAAGAGGTATACTGCGCTCCCTGGGTGAACTTCAGCCTTTTTTGAAATCAATGGGAGTTCTACTGTCAGCTTCAGTGGGGGTCATCATTTCATCCCAGATCTCTGCATCAAATACTGTTGCTTAGGAATATGCCCTGAAGATCTGATTCTGATCTCACTTATTCTGAACAGAAAAGGTGAGAGAGACAGAGGCAGGGAGAGACAGAGAGAGAGTGAGTGCAAGAAAGCAATAGAAATCTAGAGAAGGTAAGAACAAGCAAGTCCTCTCTTCCATTTCAGCTTAATATGCTAATATTTTCTTTGGCAATTTTCCCATCATTCAGTTTAACAATATAAATCCAAACGTAATATAATCTGGACAGTTTTATGTCTCAGGAACTACCTAGCCTGGTTTTTGTCAATGACCCCATCTGTTCTTTTTCAAAATGAAGTCAGACATTTATTAAGGCTCTAAATATAAGTTCAGATGTGATTTGATAGCTGGGCATGTCTAGAGGAAGTAGTGTCCAAAGAGAGAGCATTAATGGCAAACATTTTGACATCAAAATTTATGGGCCTGTCTGCTTTACTTTGCCATTTACAGATTCAGACATGGAATTTCTCTGCTTCAGCTGAGCATTTTAAAGGGCTTAGTCACCTTCCAATTATCTGTGAGTGCTGCACAAATGGATTTTCATGAAGGCCTGTTGAGGTCTGATAGGAATACTGTATGCGTTTGTGTGTGAGCATGTACATATGTTCATGTACATGTGTGCTTATACTCCTGTATGATGTACAAGAACTAGGCATACCTGACTATTCCAGTCCCAAATAATCCAAATAATCCCAACTAACACATAGTTCTCTACAGAGTAAAGAGACAGAGGTATCAGAAATTGGCATGATTTAAAAAAAAAAAAAAAGTTTTTTTTTTTTTTTTTTTTTTAGCATGAATGAATAAGAGTATTTGATCTGTAAATTTCTGTGAGGGAGTCTCAGAAGATATGACTATGCACACTTCACAATCAGCGAGAGCTCTAGATGTTCCTCACTGTTGAAAATTGAAGGCTATGTCAATCTCCAAATGTCAGGCTTCTTTTTCATTTGTTTCTTTTTTATCTCCTATATCTATTAAGAGGAGGAAGACGACTGTTGGGGTCAAAGTAAAGGACAAATGTGAATGATAAAACTCCTACTCTCTCAGCCTTATCTGACATACAGAAGAAATAGCCCTCCTGGACAACTGATGTGTCTGCCAACCACAGAGGCAGAGGACCTTAAGTGGTAAACTCTTCAGTGAATTCATATATTGGGGCAAAAGATGTTTTTTATACTGTTGGAATAATCAACGAATTGCATACAGCAAAGAAGTTAGAATAAAACTAGAATGATTTTAAGTCTAAAAATGAAATTTTATTCTTCCACAGTTTCAATACATAAACCTTAGAAAAGACAATGGAGATTAGAAGTACTGAAAAGCTAATAAGCACTGTAATGAAATCCAATGTGTATTTTTTAACCGTGTACCATCTGAAAAATATACAAATCTTTCAACCTTCAGATATCTAATTCTCTTACATATAACTCACTAATATTTAACCTGCTTGAAAAGAACAGACAAATACATCTAAGGTTCAAAAAGCTGACAAGACTACTAATGTATGTCATACTTACTGCTATTTTGAAAACTCAGTGTCTGTACTTTTCTATTGTACACTCAATAAACCAGTCAATCCCATCTCTTAGCATAATTCCAGCAGATTCTTTTGATAGATCATGTTGCTTTTCCTTCTAGATAAATGCAGATATTCTTTAAAACTTACTTAAAAAAATATGATTTTAACTGTTTTTCTTTTTTTAAACCCAGTTTATGAGCCATTAGATTGCAACCCACAGTACATTTTTCAACAGAAATATATTCATGCATAATTTGTGTCTGAATTTAAAAAAAAAAAAAAAAAAGTTTTTACATTTAGAAAATCAATATTTAACTAACACTGTTTTGTAATTTATATATAATCATTAGAAATTCTGCAGGTATCCAGACTACTACACTGTACATACTACTAAAGTTTGCTGTATGAAAATGCACTGGTGATATCTGTCTCCCTTCAAGGTTTTTCAGAATAATGACCTCCTCTGAATTTATATTTTGTCTTAGAAAACCAGAAGATAAGTGGTTCTGCCTGGCTGCAGATGTATGTCTCTGCAGATACAATTTATTGTATTACAGTCCAACTCATCTTGTCACATTGCACAAATATCTCTGATTTTGCAGTACACACCAGGCTTTTTCTCATACAGTATCACACTTTGCGTGCCAGAAAATTTTGTAATAACTGACTGAAAGGTGGATAGTATATATTTGGCATATATGAAATATATGTTAACACATTTACTTGTCATTACACTATGGTGTTTGGTATGCATTTTATTTAATAAAAATCCACAATCATTAATATTTTGTAATTTATTTAGTATTTTGACAGGATTATGTCCTTCATTATTTTACTAGCATTAGGATCATCAGTTACTAACTGGCAGATCAAATACTGGCCAAATACTTTCCCATTTCTGTGTATTTGATAGATATTATAGTCTTATAACACATTTTTCAATTTTATTTTTTTTTTAAGTCTTATGGAAATATCCTCCCCCCAAAACCTTTACTATTGCAAAGATTATTGTTAGGTAACAATTTACAGGAAGGGTCATCACCCCGACAATGATTAGATTCCACTGTGATTAGTTTAACCTTATTGTACTAAAAAATTAAATAAGGCTATATTTTAAATAGTTCTATGAAAGTGGAATTTTCCTTCTAAAATTATAAATGGTGATATCTTTTACCAATTATCTGCTCAGACCCACAGTCAATGACCCTCAATACCAAGATTTTCTATCCACTGTATGTTAAAATACAATTTATGTTTTTTACCGTTCTTCTCCTCTAAGACTGTAAAAGTTGCAATCAAGATTGGAGTCCCATTTTTAGATACTGTATATACCCATTAACTGGGAATTCTCTTAGTTAAGTTTAAAGGTTACAAACCTATTCTAAACTCATTACTATCAAAGAAGACACATTCAGATGAATTATCATTCACTGTACTGTAACAGCCTATTTTATTCAATATAATCACACATATAAAAAGTGGGAAATAATGGGTGAGTTTTAGAGGCAACTCCCAATAGGAAGGGTAATCGCAATGGGGAATTTTAACTCCTCAATAAATGTTTGTAACAGAAACGGGATATCACACAGTTTCTCTGAAAGTCTCATATTCTTAAACTGCTGAAATTAGGAAGGTGGCACAACAGTATCCATTTTTTTCTGCCTTGTAAGTTACTTGTTACTTACTAAATTTTACTTGTAAAATTGAAAATGTAACATATCTCTGTGAAAGCAATCATAAAACTACAGAACATGATTTAAAGATGGGGAGAAAGCATTGCTTTTTTATAGAAAATGGAAACAAAGATGTAGGAAGAAAAGAATAGTTACAAATGAATAGCACAAATTTGTAGGCATAACATTGGTAACATAAAGAACAAAATGAGTTGAAAGAAAAAAGAAGTCTAAAAGGCAAAAGCAAACAGTTTAATTAAAGAAATGTGAAAACAAAGCAAAGGAAAATGCGTTTCAGTTTCAAATGCATTTACTTAATAGAATGAGAGAAAAAAAAAAAAGCTATAATATGGTCATAATACTTAAATAGAATTAAAATCTGTGTTTTTCTGTCATACAGCTGAGAGAAGGCTGAAGGAGGTAAATACTCTGCTTGCATTGGCCTTCACAGAAAAGTTTAAGTCATGGCCAAACACTTAATTAAAGGAATTTTGATGATGGCAAACCAGAACACAGAAAGAATAAATTATATAAGATATACACAGAATCACAGAATCACAGAATTTCTAGGTTGGAAGAGACCTCAAGATCATCGAGTCCAACCTCTGACCTAACGCTAGCAGTCCCCACTAAACCATATCCCTAAGCTCTACATCTAAACGTCTTTTGAAGACTTCCAGGGATGGTGACTCCACCACTTCCCTGGGCAGCCTGTTCCAATGCCTAACAACCCTTTCAGTAAAGAAGTTCTTCCTAACATCTAACCTAAAACTCCCCTGGCTCAACTTAAGCCCATTCCCCCTCGTCCTGTCACCAGGCACGTGGGAGAACAGACCAACCCCCACCTCGCTACAGCCTCCCTTGAGGTACCTATAGAGAGCGATAAGGTTGCCCCTGAGCCTCCTCTTCTCCAGGCTGAACAAGCGCAGCTCCCTCAGCCGCTCCTCATAGGACTTGTTCTCCAGACCCCTCACCAGCTTTGTCGCCCTTCTCTGCACCCGCTCAAGCACCTCCATGTCCTTCTTGTAGCAAGGGGCCCAAAACTGAACACAGTACTCGAGGTGCGGCCTCACCAGAGCCGAGTACAGGGGGACGATCACCTCCCTAGCCCTGCTGGCCACACTGTTTCTGATACAAGCCAGGATGCCGTTGGCCTTCTTGGCCACCTGAGCACACTGCTGGCTCATATTCAGCTGACTATCAACCATCACTCCCAGGTCCTTCTCTGCCAGGCAGCTCTCCAACCATTCCTCTCCCAGACTGTAGCTCTGCTTGGGGTTATTGCGCCGCAGGTTCAGGACCCGGCACTTGGCCTTGTTGAACTTCATGCAGTTGACCTCAGCCCATCGGTGCAGCCTATCCAGATCCTCCTGCAGAGCCTTCCTACCCTCAAGCAGATCGACACAGGCACCTAACTTGGTGTCATCTGTGAACTTACTGAGGGTGCACTCGATGCCCTCGTCCAGATCATCGATGAAGATATTAAAGAGGACTGGCCCCAGCACCGAGCCCTGGGGGATGCCACTAGTGACTGGCCTCCAACTGGACTTGGCTCCATTCACCACGACTCTTTGGGCCCGGCTATCCATACATTCTGGATGAACTCAGGAAGGTAATGTAGAATGCAATTCCCTTAGCCAAGACAGTCTCTGAACCAATGATTATCTTCAAGAATTCATGCAGGACACAAGGTATCTCTGAAACCTAACAAAAGTAAGCATAGTGTCTATGTTCATATCAGATGAAATGAGGATCCAGAGATTCCTGAGCAGTTGGTCTCTTTTCAACAGCCAAAAAATGCTAGAGGATATTATGATAAATTCAATATGAAACATACATACAATGATGAAGTGAAATCACCCAGTTTGGATTTTAAAAAGTAAGTTCTGTTAAATCAATCCATTTTTTTTTTATTATTTTTAACATAACTCCTGGCCTATCACATGTAGGAAAAGCAACAGAAGTGTTCTATCTTCTTTTTAAGGAGCCTTTTGGTGCCCTACCAGAAACATTCTCAAACAAGTGTTTTATATTTTTTGGGGTGTTTTTTTTTTTGCAGTCATGGGAATACATCTTCCACATCCATGTGTAACCGTAATGCAGCAGTGCATATTGTAAAGCACCCAACAGAAAAGGGGAGGGAGAGATCACTGTTTATTGCAGCATGCCACACTATTATGACGTCTTCTAGATTCTGTGAGGGGCAAGAAAAAATTAGGATGCGCTAAACTTCCCAAAGCATCAAAGAGCACAGCATATATATATTCTGCAGTGTGGCTCCACAGGAGAAGCCTAGTGCCAGCTGTACCATCACTACACTGCAGACCTGGAGTTGCAGTGCAGTTGATTAAGGCTCCCTAAATGCATTCTATAGTACCTGGACTACCTGTTTTATGGTATCTATAATTAAGCCTATTTGATAGAGTATTTGTTAGAATTATGCTCATCTCACAGTAAAACTAGATGGGTGAAAGATGGGTGCTTAGATCTTCTCGGCATTTTTACTATGGAAGTAGGAGATGAAATAGAGCTTTAATGAAACAAAATGAAAATAAAAAAAAAATGAAATAGAGCTCTACTGAAACAAAATTGTGATGGGTTTTAAACACTTTGAAAAGAAATACCAGAATTTTAAATGATTCCATTACATTTTAATGATGGCCCAAAACACACCACCGTGAGACTGACTAAAGATCAACAAAATACTGTCTGTAGGAAGGAACAACTGAAAACATTAATTTTATTTCCACAAGTATTTTTCAGAAAAGGATTTGGTCACTATACCTGCTAATAAACAAAATACGAGATAATGTTGATGAAAAAAAAAAAAAAAAAAAAAAAAGGAAAAAAGAGTGTTTGAGAGATGTAATACAGAGATTTGTTAACAGATTTGTTGCATATAAAACATGAGGGAAATGGACAATTTATTTCTTCTATGAATTGCTTAGGTCCAAGCTAGTTCCAAATCAAACTTAAGTAAAAGAAAAAAACTACTGGAGAGAATCCAGGAAAGAGCAAACAAGTCATGCTAGATTTAAAACATAGATTTAGGTCTCATTGTAGGTAAAGCAATAATTATGGGATAATTTTATACACACAAGGATAGGCTTACTTACCCCACAGTAAATTGTAATTGAGAAAATTATTGAAAATTTGATCACAGGTCAGCTCAATGATTATTAGCAGTCAAGTCCAGTGTTAGTCATAATAAGAAACAGAGGAAAAAAAACAACTAACCAACCAACAGCAACAACAAAAACACAGTAATTGTCCTTCTGTTAATACATAAAACCATGGTGTATCTCCTCTTGAGTACTGTCTGCAGTTTTAATATAGATGCCTGATATGATAGATCTTGATAAAAATTGAAAATGATAGAGTAAAACTGACAAAGTTTCAGAGAAGGGCAATACACGTTAAAAATACTTGGATTCTTCAGCTTGGGAAAGACTTAACTGTGCAGAAGAGAATCATGAAGATCAAAAAAATTTACAAACAGTAAAGGTACAAACCTGTACCTTATGAAGGTTAATAGGGAACTACTTTTCCAATAGGCAAAGTAGGGAACATCAAACAAAAAGCAGTAAATTCAAAACTAAGTGCTTCTTCCGACAGTGCACAGAGAAGTTTCAGAACTGCTTGAATGAGGTGTTGTGGATCCTATGAGTTTTAAGGGTTCGAAAAGTGATCAGGTCTGCTGAAAAAGTTTTTTTAAAGGCATCAACAGCCCTGGAAATTCTTCAAGACACTGCTCAAAGCTAGGAGAATATTCTCAGAATGAGTAATCAGGCATTGGAACGGGTTGCCTAGGGAAGTGGTGCAGTCATCATCCCTGGGGATGTTTAAGGAAAGGTTGGACGGGGTGCTTAGGGATATGGTTTAGTGGGTGACGTTGGTAGTAGGGTGATGATTGAACCAGATGATTTTGGAGGTCTTTTCCAACCCTAATGATTCTATGATTCTGTGAGAAGTGTCTCTATGCACTTGCCTTCTCTTCAGACTCTTCTCTGACCTGGATGGTTTGTAACAAATAAGATTCATCAGGAAAAACAGAAGCTTGGCTTCTTTACTCTAAAAAAGTAGACTAAGGGAAAGAAGAAGCACGCAGAACTGTAGTGCCCTATGATGTTCTTCAGAAGAAATGATGATCAATTTTTCCAATAACTTTAGCAGCAGCAGGAGAAAATTGCTTAATTTTCACTAAGACAATTTACTTTTATCAATTACTGTGAAAAATATTCTGGCTACTCAGAAAACTGTAGAATAGCTTTCTGCAAGGTTTAGAAGAAAACAGCCAAACATTTGTCAGAATATGGTTATCTTCATTCTTTGCAAGAAAACTGATTAATCCATTCTCCCCATTTCATTTCTATTTTATGGCTACAGTTGCTACCAGAAGAAAATTAAAGATGTTTTCCAATAAAAGGTGCTTCTTTAACTAAAAACACCTTAAACCTAATGAAATTATTAAGTAAAGGTTTAAAACTGAATATGTGGGTCGTCATTCTTTCAAAAGACTACTCTATGATGGACAAAACTGAAAGTTTTATAAAAAACTAGTGTTCTGGCACTTTTTATCATTTAAAATCTTTTAGGTAGGAAGAGAAAGTAAGCTTGAGTGATGGAAAATTAACTATGAGCATAGAATTGAGCCTCAGTGCATGAGTATTAACAGAAGGTCACCTCTCAAATAAGAAGAGAATAAGCCCATATATGAACTTCTGTTATCTCGTACAGAGTCGGTTTTTGGATAAATATTGCACACTTAAAACTCCAAGATTTTCCAATTATTTTCAGTTGAAAAGAACTCCAAACAAAACCAAAATTAATAATAAATGTGAAAGCATTTTTCAGTATTAAACAAATATTGAATAAGATAAAACAAAACAAACAAACAAAAAAAAAGATACCACCATCAAGATGCAAAGTTCAAAACCTTCTTGTTTGTTTAGAATAAAGCTTCAAAAGGTGAGGCAATGTGAGGTCTCTCCAGAGGAAGTATTGTTCTCTTTTCAGGGTGGGAATAGATGTGCTTCTAGCAACTTTCTTCTATCATCTGATCATTACCACAGAGTCTGTCCATTATCTGAACCCCTCTTTATCTTCCCTCTTTATCTCACATTGTCCTCTCTGTATGGGGGATGTATGTCCTCTCTGGATGAGGAAGATCTGACTTCCTATGGTAACTGCTGCTGTACCAGACTAGTGAAGCACGATGCCAGGGCTTGTTAAATCATTACTTTTACCCAGTTTATAATTGGATAACTGTTTTCTAAAAGGATGCAGTGCAAAGGAAAAAAAAAATATAAATAAAGTACATCATTAACTTTTACAAATAATAATTCTCTTACCATTTCTGGGTTAGTCTTAAGAGTTTCCTATTCACTAACTCAAAAGTAGAAATTGGTGAGAGTTAAAATGCATACAGACACAAAAAGATAACGGAATAGATTAACCTGTGCACCAACAAAATCTAGGTCAGGCTTAATAACCTTCAAATTGCAGCTGACATAATGAATATTAAACTAGTCAACCACGAAAGATGCCTTCATGAAGCCAAACCAATTTAGTTTTTTTTAGAAAAAATATCATTACAATATGCTGATGTTTATGTGATTTTTCCCTGTACAAAGGAGTTTTAGTATTTCTAGCAAACTTGTCACACACAATTAATGGTGGATCTCTATCAGCAATATTTTAAGGTGAAAATACTGCAATAATCTATGAAGAGGGCCTAAGCTCAGTATTTTTTCCAGCACAGATTTTTACTAATATATGTGAGAAAAAGGGGGATGAAAAGAAGAAAGGTAATTGCTTCTTAAGTGTGAAAATCCCTCTAAAATACAAGTGGAAGAAGACATTTTAACTGAGAGTTAAAGATAATTACTTTCTGAAAGTGCTATAGAGTAAAATTTCCCACAGAAAAGAGTAATCACAAAATAAAATATTAAAAGTTCTTGGTTGGCCATTTTCTAAATTCAACACATGACAATCAGTTTTTCTTTATCCTGTTAAGGCAATATATTTATTTTCTGGAATATACATATATATACACATAAATATATATGTGTATATATATATATATATATACACACACATACACTATAGCCCTGGAAAAAAAGTAAATTGGAGCACCAAGCAGCACTAAACTTGTTCTGGCAGGAAAACGGATTCACCAATCTGAGGTTTAAACAGTTAAATTGTAACCGTGTCATGAAAATTGTCAGGAAAAACACAGAAAGATGAAGAGTAGTCTTTTCTACACTGGCATCTTGTGCAATATCACAGAGTCTGCATCAGATCTGCCCAATGTCTAATATTCCAGCACTGTCTGAGAACTCATAAAGAGAATGCTGGCCCTCTAAATATTTGTATGTGGTGGTGGTGTTTTTGTCTGCTTGGTTTTTTGTTTTCATTTTTTTATATAGAAGGTGTTATTATGTCATTCATAGAACAACTTTAAAATCAATGTACTGTCCTCAGTCTCTCCTAAATGTAATGCTAAAATAGATACGAATGCTAAATTAGTATTTGACTTCATTTTAAAACAATGAGACTATCATCTACTGTACAAGGAATTAATACTGCATTTGAAAATAAATAATTCAGATATATGTGCATATATAGTATATTAAAGTCATATACATTGACTTGAACACCTCAAGTCAAGTATCTTCTGTTAATGTGAACATATATAAGCAGACAGTATTATCTTTTGGAAGACTGATAAAAGAACTGGCTATCCAAACGGTTATTTGCTATTTAGAATCCAATTTATCAAGCCGTTAATATACAAAAATTCTGCATAAAATACCCTTCAAACTAGCTTTGATGGTGATTGTTCTGACAATTCTAATATTTGTTATCAGAATTATGGTTCTCATGTATTATTAGTCAAAAATTAAATACACGAAAATAATAATGGCATTGAAACTGGTGAAATGATTTATCTCCTACTCTGCAGCTAGCCTGGATCTACACTATTTCTGAGAGACAATTGTCTATCTTCTTTCTTAACTCTGACTGTTCATCTTATGGGGACGTTAAATCTCCTCTAAAACAATCTCCTCTAAAACCTTGAAAAAATGATGAGGTTAGAACCAGGTATAAACAAGTAGCTAAAAGTGTAACTATAAAGAAATGAGCTAGGTAGTTGCTAGACATTAAACAAGGGGTCAGAATTTGAATTCTGTACTTTATAGAAAGGAAAGCTTTTTGTTAAGAAATGCTGCAATAATAAATAGGTCTTATGTACAGTGTTTGACAGACATTTGTGGGAAGTAGAAGACTGCACCTTAAATTAATACAAAGATTTTATATTTTCCATACGTAAATGTCACAATTATATCTCTAATTAGGCATGCAACCATGCTTTTAAACTAGAGCAGGTGATACCTGGCAGCAAGAGAATAGTTGCATATTTAAGTAATGGCCTAGAGAGAACTAGATCAGCCAGAGGCATGAACATCTATTTAAATATGCTATGCCATTTTCAACATAATTAGTTATCTAATTGCAAACCCAAACTTAGACAATGCTTTTGCACATGTAATTAATTCCAGTTTGTTTAAAAGCACTTCATTTGTGGTGCTTTATTCTTTGTCTCCTACAAATCACATTACCAAAGGATTTTGATTTTCAAAAACAACAGAGAAAAATGCAGAAAATGAAGAAAGATATATATACAAAGTAAAAGGGTAATACACAATTAATGCTACCTAGCACTTCAAAAACACATCTTTTCCTTCTTTTCCTTTTCTTTTCCCTTTCCCTTTTCCAACAGGAATCTATTTTAAATATTTCAAGCTGCTGTATAACGTATAACTAATTTCTACCTATTATATACGTAAAAGACTCTTTAAGCTTTCTATAGAAACAGCATCCATTACATAGGTCAAATTCATGTAAACTTCATGCAAGCAGATAGCTAAGAGCACATAAAGTATTTATTTATGGGAATTTATTATTTGCATTATACTAGCATCTAGGATCTCTACCAACAGACTACTGTCATTACTCTGACAACTTTTTTTTATCATGTCCCAAAAGGTCTGCAATCAAAGTATAAGTTGCACTGGATACAAATCAGCATACAGTATACAAAAAAACAAGGATAGCACTACACAGATAAATACAAAACACATCTGCAGTGTTTTGAAGTTGGAGCTACAGTAATAAAGTCTAAAGATACTCAGCCCTTACTGGACTTTTACTACCCCATTTTATAGCTATGAAATATTCTTCGTGATGTGAGCTTCGAACATAACTGTAGCCTGATATGAGCTATGTAGCCTGATATGAGGACTGAGAAAATCATGCAGTACATTTTGGCACATGGACCCAAATGAGATGAAATATAACATAGACAGTATGACATGCAAGGACTGAAAAAGAAAACTGTGAGACCAGCCAGGATGACCAGCAAACGAGAGCACTGCAATACATCAAGTGGGTTACTGATTACACATCTACAAGGTGGTATCAGGGAGGCAGAGCAAGATTTTGCTTGATTTTAAGGGGGCAAATCAAACTGAAAAGTGTCTATAACAGAAGAGTAGGCCAGAAACCTGAGACACTGACCATAATAGATAAATAAATAGTGAGCACTCAGTTATTTCATAGATTAAGAAGAAGAAGAAGAAGAAGATACATGCTAAAAAGACAATTGGCATCAAGGACAAGTTTCTTTAAGACAGACTTGAACAATGAGCCTTTACAGACTGAGGGGAAAGAGACAGATAAACAAGATTAAAAATCAAAAGATAAAATAAAAGAGGATAGAGACTAAAAAATCATCACAGAAACAGAGAAGAAAAAAAATCAAAGGACAGAGAAATACGGTTGACAAAAAAGCTGTTGCATCTGTAACTGGAAAGAGTAGAACAGGAGGTAATGAGAGAAACAGAAGGAAACAGGAATCACCTTTATCTCACACAAATCACTGTATTTGTATTAAAAAAAAATGGAGTAGAGAGAAGAATCATATGCATGTACAGTATTTATGGAAATGTCCATATTTTATTTGATGAAATCTCAAGTGACAGGAAAAAAAATCCTGAAATGCGTTTGTCTTCTGGTGGTTTATCATGGTCTCTTTCAAAAGTGGTGGGGAGACTGGGGGGAGTATAGAGCTAAGAGATACTAACAGCACAGAAGAAGGACTATTGGAGAGACATGATGCAATTGCATGCTCAATTAGGTTTTCTGTTCAAAGCACAGAGTGCCCTTTCCCATTAATACTATTACATATTAAAATGAGTATTGTCCAGAAGGAATTTTCCCTGAGCTCCTCCTCCAACAGCATCTAGGACAAAGGATGAAAATGGGCAGTGCTTGAGGACAGAACTGGCATGCAAAATCTCTAAGGAGACAGAGAGAATGCAAAAGATAACCAGGTTCAGAAAATGTTCAAATAGCTTAAATCTTTCTTTTTTCTCTCTTGCCTGGAGAAGTCCATTTTATATATGCATTTAAGCACACTATATTTTAATATGCATTAAAATGTACTCTTCTAAATATCTGTGCTCCCACCTCCAGGTGGGAGCTACATTCCAAGTAGGAAGAGAAGCTACAATTCTTAGACTTTAATTCTGTTATATCTCATCGTATTGACTGTGGTAACTGCTGTGACTTTATGTTCCAAGGAGATGGGACTCCTTTTGAACTCTCCTTAAAATGGCAGAATAGCAGTAGGGAACCCTCTTCTTCAAGGCATGGTACACTAGGAAACTCTGACAGCAATTTTGTGTATATACATATACATACACATACATATAGTTATAAACATATAACATCATTTCTAATAATACATTATATATATTTTATACATACACACTGAATACACATCTGTGTGTGTATACATCAAATATTATACAACAAAATCTCCACATGTTTTGAGGACAAATAAAATAAAAAATAAAGGGAATTGAAGTTAGTGACTTTCTTGCCAGGATTATGTCTTCAAGTAGCTATCTCTGCATTACCAACTGTAGTCACTAAAAAGTGATGAAAATTACTTAAAACCCATGATGTTTTGAAAGGCTGTGATTGTGGAAAGAAATTACCTTATACTTGTGCCTTTTCTTACTATGGGGGTTATAGATGATGCAGCTCTGTATTCCTAACTTTCAGTTTGCTCTGCGGTACATAAGTATTTTAAGTTCTGGACTTCTGAACTACACCATTAGCTTACTAAAGTTATAATATCCAGGGTATTGCCAACCTGCAGATCTCAGGACCACAACCTGGCTCCCAGATTACCCCTCGTCTATCCTAGACTCATATTAGTACAAGACCCGAAAGTACATTGTATCCTCTCCTTCTTTACTTCCCTTGGAAAGAAAAATCAAGTATACAAAGGCCAGTATACAAAGTTTGTATACAAAGTATACAAAAGCACAGCATGTGTTATGCAGGAGTGAAAACAATGGGTGCATTATGTTATTCTATGTAGATTAGAAACCATTTCCTTTCAACTCTACATTCATTTACAGAGCTCTGAGTATTTTAATGGAATCATGAGTGATCTCTTTGAGAAGAATTTTTAGGTCCAGCCATCTTGCAAATATGGTCACAAGAAACACATCCACATTCTTATTTTTTACCCAGAAATGGCATAGGATGGACCTAAGGTTTCCATATTAAATATCTATAAATATCTATAAATATCTATATACATGTATCATTCATACTTAATCTAATAAACAAAAGTCTGATAAAAAATAGTCATCTCTACAAAAGTTGGTTCAAGCTGTTATTACAATCTCCTAGTGGCAGATGTACCACAAATTCCTAGCATAAAATAATGCGTAATATATAACAATCCTTTAGTTATCAAATTATTCCTAATATTTAATGCATAACTCTTAACTTAATCCAATCACTTCTTCTAATCTCATATTCCTTTCATCCTCAAAAACTATGGTGAATAGTTAATCACATTATTCATGTAGCAAACTTTTACTTATTGAAAATTATCAGACCTCCTCGATCAAGAGCTATTTTCTAAATTAAACAAACTCAATTCTTTCAGCCTTTTTTCATCTATACAGATCATGTGCATCTTTTAGGTGCACTCAGAAATCAACCTGCCATTCTTGCTGAGGTTTCTCCAGTAGTGAACAGTTATCTATTATATCCTCAGATGATGTTTCTGTTAAATATAGTTTCTGTAAAACTATTGCATTCCTGCTCACTATTCACAATTTGTTACATATATTCCCCCTACTCCAATCTTTTTTCTTTTACAATAAATCCTAGCCTTGCAATTTTTATGACAAATGAGATGACAAGAAGGATGCCTCTCAGTGAACTAAAAAGCACATTACAAACTACCTTATCAGCTCTGACAGACTACCTATATCAATGCATCACTACAGTGAGAAGACATTGTCTACTCCAAACTTTTGTTTATCTTTTGTTTAAGGAAACCTGGATTCTTTGGATGGATTTATTTGTTCATTTATTTTAATGGACGTTCATTTCAGAAAAGATCTGCCTTATTGCATGCTATGGACAGGGAAAACAAACAAACAAACAAACAAACATATATATATATATATTCCTGCTTTTTATATTGTTAGATACTATCTACCATACTTAGCTTTGTTTTGAATTTGTGATTATATTGTATTTAGCATCTCCAGTTCCCAAAGGATTACTAATAACACATATGCACTGCAAGGAAAAAAGAAAGCCTTTGCTTATACATCTGTTAGTACCATACATTCATCAGCTTATCAACAAGATGCATCCTTGTTTGGGGATCAAATCTACTTTCTAGTTCCAGTGCAAAAGCTTGCATCTGTATCTTCCATTTAGACAAGCAATGTGTGAAATCACATATGGATTGGTAGTTCCAATCCATAGTTGGTAGTATTGAGCATCTGGGAAGACTGATTTATATTGATTATGCCGCCAAACGAATGGAATATATCATAATCATAGAAAATAATAGATCGTCTAGTTCTTAACAGAATACAGGAGATTAACAGGTATGTGGAATGAAAAAGTTCTCCAGTAAGTTTAATCAAATATGTTCTTAACTATCACAGGGTAAGGTATATTAAGCCTTAGTAACTACATTAGTTCACTCTTAGGAACCTGTAGATGCTGATGGAGCAGCAATCTCAAACAGATATTACTGTTAGCCTCTTAGATGTACAATTTATCTCCCAGTACAATATATTATGAATCTCAGAACAAAACATAGCTCTAAATGAGGTGAAATAAACATAAATTATCTACTTAGCATATATTTCCCCCAGGTTAGAAACTCTAGAACTCCCCAGACTCATTTATTTTTGTGCAGTTCCACTGTAATAAAATCAGCAAGATGTGAAAAAAATTGAAAACTACAACTTAACTTTAATATAACATCAGTGAAGAGTCACTGATGTATTTGCAGATTTGCTACAGGGGTTTTCAAGATTACTGCTCAACATTTTTTTAAATTAATGACCACTGAACATAAAAGGTGTTAGAAGGCCAGATATGAATTATTTACAGCTGTATATTTAACTGTATATTATACTGTATATTATACAATCATATATTCAGTAGCATTTCAAAATCCTGAAGTTACTGTATCATATAAACTAAATATATACACCAAAGTTTGTTGTCAAGAATCAACAGAAATTTATATTTGTCATTGCTTCTGCTACTGGCTTTGTCTAAAAGATGTAATATTGTGGTTGTAGAGATGCTCCATACTGTGACAAACCTCCAGAGCCTCTTCCAAAGAACAGCAGAAAAATGACATCTGCACCTGTGGTGTAAATGCCTGAAGTAACTAGGAAAATAAAACTAACATTCACATTTTTAAGGAAAAGGTACAGCATTGAAGAGGCTTTCAGGGTAGGGCATAACTGCTTTATCTGAGCGTTCCCTAGACTCCCAGCCTTAGATGCTATCGTGCTGGGGAAACTTGGTGTGCTAGCTCTAAGGAACAGCACGGAGCATAGAGTGGAGTGGAGACACCACGGCTAGGCTCTGTAATCAGATGGGACCTCGATTGTTCTTGTGCACAAAGCTGCACTTTTTGCCACCCTAAGCCAAAGACCTGTCATGTTTTGACAAATGCTGTACCCTAGTGTACTTTTTGCTCATTATAATATCATTATAATACCAAAACACACCTCCATCCCAAAAGCTACCCGCCTCCAAGGTGCGACCACCCCTCACTGAGCATGCGCTCTGAATTCCTCGGAGCCTATTACTTTAAACGGAGACGGGAAAACTTTACACCAATCATAACTAAGATATGCTTGACTAGAGCCACTCAAGCTCCACCTAAAAGATAGAAAATAATATAAATTGGCCCAAGAGAAAGGGAATGTTAGGGAAGATACCACCGTCAGGGGAGATACCATCCCGAGGATCATATCCTTAGGACCTCCTGACTCCTGGGATCAGTCGACGGGCTGAGCCTCTCTTCCCCCCCCCATTGGGACGCCTTTGGGTGAGATCTAAATGCTTGCTTATAAATCTCTATAGAGTCTTTGATCCTTTTAACGCGTTTATTTCTAGGCTGCGCACCTGTAACATCTATAACACCTGCAACATCTGTAACATCTATAACACCTGTAACATCTATAACACCTGTAACATCTGTAACACCTGCAACATCTATAACATCTATAACATCTGTAACACCCATAACACCTATAACACCTGTGTATTTTATGCATACTAGCTTGCTTTGCAGACAGTCACTATCGCCGGCAATCCAAAAGAACCTGATTATCTGTTGCTGTAATAAACCATACTTGATTGCATTGTGATAACTCTCATTGAGTGCAACGAGGGTGAGGGTGGTTATCCGTGATAGTTCAGTGTTCTGAATCTAACCAGACCCCCAGGCGGTTAATGCATTTTTGGTGAATGTCCGAACGGACCCCCAGATGGTTAATGCGTTTTTGGTGAATGTCTGACTGGACCCCCAGACGGTTAATGTGTTTTTGGTGAATGTCCGACTGGTTCAGTGTCCTGAATCTGACCGGGCCCGTAACGGTTAATCAGCTACACCCCTTAACGCGACAGCACCTATTATTTTGAGTGAGATGTGGTAACGTGTCTCACGTTTTTCAGCCTCTTATGCTGTCATTGTTGTTGAGCTTTTCCATTTTCACAAGTAGAAAATTACAAGTGGTGTTCCTGGGAGCAGAGAAGGAATAGTGTTTGCAGCAGGACTGAGGCAACTGCACAGTTTTTTAAGTTTGATTTTACAGACTGGATGTAGTACTCTGTAAATTTTTGTTTGTCTCAGAATAGCCTTTTGTCAGTATAACTTGTATGCCATCAGTTCTAAGCTAACTGGGACATAATTTCTAAAAGCCAAAAGTAAGATTTTTTCAAACCTGTACTGAGATGTCTCCATCAAATAACCTGTGAAAGCTTGGCAAATAACAACTCATATTCAGACACCTATTCAGCAAGTGCCATTCAGAATTTCCAGTTTCCAGTTTTCATAATACAGAGATCTGATCCACAATTCCCTCAACACAATTGAAATTTCTATTGATATGAGTGAGTTCAAATGAGGTTTTGTTAATATTTGTATTATCAAGTGCTGAAAGGTAGCCTTAAAGACTCGTTACAGTCCTTGGCCTTGCTTAATCTCCTGTGTACATGTATAAACAGATCCGTACTTTTCAGGAGATTCTTTTCAAAGAAGATACTGATGGCAATGAAACTGAAGAGCTTGAAAAAATTTTGTTAGGTATTTTGTTTTCTAAAACTGACAGATAAAGGGAAGAGTTAATTATTTATTTGCCAAAATAAGGAGAGTCCTCTGCAAAACTAGACAGCTTGTTTGTTTTTATAACTTTGTGGGTCAGAATACTTGTTACTGCAGAAAACAAATGATCAGGGGATCAGAAATCCACTGAATGTTTTAAAATAATATATTCATAAACATCATGTGTACATTGCATATCAATGTGATTGTTACTGTTAAAAAAAGCTTGGAGATATTTACAAAACACTAGATTATTAGTTTGACTAATAAGTTTTCTAATAACTTCCTAAGCTTCTACCAGCTTCTGTTCTCAGGGATTCTCAATATCTGTAACATACATTAAATATTGCAACTTAACAATTATTTCCCACACATTTATATCTATATATATTTGTTTTCTTTTACTTTTTGGTGATAAGTCCCCTTCTATTTGACAGTCTAAATATCTGGGCACAGCCAGCTTCATGATCTCTAATTCACAGCTGGATTTTGTGCGTCAGAAATCTGCTGGTTTACACTTACATATGGCCTTGCTCTTCAGTAGCCAATATTGCAAGACTATTGGGACAGATATTATGCTGATACAACTGCTATTGGGTGACTCATGTCAGAAATTAAGATTCATTTTATTTTTCAATATCCACCCAGAACATGGATGAGATGGAATGAAGATATATCTTTGTGAAGCTGGAACTCCATTCTCTTTCACAAACATGATTTCTTTTGTGGTGCCCCAATTTAAACTACATTTTATTTTGGAATTCAAGATTCATGTTGCATTACATCTTCCAGTGGGGACTACAGTCTCCATTTGGCAATGAGAGTTTCATACCTAGCTTAATTAAAGTATCTGAAAATCTGTCAGGGAATAAACATGACTAATGATTCTGATTATCTTTCAACTACTGACCCATCTAACAACAATCTCTACACAGAAGCTTGAAGGGTGACCACAGTTGCCATTGTTTAAGTGTTTGACATTAGAAATAATTTCTTTAGCAAATCACACTTATTGCTGTTCAATACTTCACAATTGAGGCCAGAACTGAAAACAAAATGATTATGTTAAATTTAATCTGAATTTCAGGTGCAATTTCTGGAAATTTTCTCATTATCAGATCTTTCTGCAGATCTACAGGGATGCAAATACAGTCTTCAAAGATGCAATACTGACAATACCATTGTGGTATAGCATACCAATCAAGGCTCCAAAAGAGTGAAAGCAAAACTATTTATGTTTTTCAACTTCATTTGTTTTCAATTTCACATTTATTGCCAGTTGCTGTGAGTGTATGATGGAAAGTTTCAGGTATGTCAGAACACCAGTTTAGCAATCTTTCCTTGTTATAAGAGACATGAAGCTTATTCCTCCAATCTGGTTCTGTTTAATCTAAGCAAAATATCACAATTTGTCTCCAGTGAGTAATGGATGTTTTGAATTTATTGTAATTAAAGTCACTCTGCTTAAGCATATATTGTACACTTAATTTATATTTCCATTGAAAGCTTGAGTTCCCTGTAAAGTGACAACACAGAATCTAGGTGTTGAATAGCTGAATCATGATTCATTTCAGTCTATTTTTCAGTTCTGTTCCTTGAAGACCAATCTCATACCTCTTGATTCTTAACAAATTCAGCAGTTTTTTTTCTTATTCATGTATACTTCATATGTATGCATTTCTATGAGTACACATATGCATATATATCTGTATTCTATAAACAAATTGAAAATCTGTCCACTATATAAAATATTTAGAAAGGCTTATAAATTTAGCAGAAATAGAGCCTTGTCACTTTCTATCCTTACTGTACGCTATCACAGACTGTGCTCTACACAAACTTCTTCACCAGAACAAAGCAGCTATCCCATCAATCATATGCTAAATAATGTCCGGAAGACAACTGCATTGGAAGCAGGTCACATATCTTAATATCAGTTCTGTTCTATTGTTGACTATTCTTCAAAATTCAACTACTGAAAACACTCGGGAAACAAATGATAATTCAAATAAACAACTTTTCACATGTTGTTGTTAAAGGTGTACTCCTTACATTCCAAAGATAAACACTGTCCTTAAGCTAACTTGACATACATATAAGAAAATTTCAAGAACTTCTATAGAGTAAAATGACTCAAAGTTTTAAACCCCAAAATGCTGCTGGATGTTTGCCAAAACTTCAGCATGATGTTTTAAATTGCTTCTCATGAACCATCTAATTTGTTATGAAGAATGACCTGTGTGCCTATACATAAGTGGCTGCTGCTATTTTAGGTACTCTACTGAGGCATCCTCATTGACAGGGCAGCTATAACACAATGTTCAAGAGACTTTCTGAAACTGCAGCTCATAAGACCAGACATGATAACTAGGACATCTAAAATGTCTCTAGACAGGTATATTTAAGCAAATGAATAACACCTATAAAACCTGTAAAATCTACTCTTTTCATTCAAAAATTAAAATTGTGCAGGAAGAGATTTTTGTTTAGTCACTTAGCCCTCAGTTGTTTATTATAAAAGACCTTGGATTAAAAAAAAATCAACTTTGAATTACATGGTTTTCTTTCAGCACTGAATATATATGGAAAGTGCTCATAACAGGAAACATTTTATTTCAAGCCCTAAAGTAGCCACCAATAAGAGAAGAAAACAAAACAAAACAACAACAACAACAAAAATCCTTCAGCAACATATGCTGACCTCTTGTCCTTGTCTTGGCAATAAGTCAGCATCTAACAGTTGAATACAGCAGAAAAGGATTAAACAACTAAAAGATGAAACTTGCCAGAAACCTCTTAAACTCTGGTAAATTTAAAGTGTGGTCTAAAGAACAGACATCCAACTTATCATGGCATGTTCAAAATGATCATCACATGCTTGTGTGTGAAGGGCAGTTTACACTAATCTATAAAAATTTCTAAAATACTCCTCAAAATCTGTTACAGATGTCAGAGGAGCAGGACATAATTACCTATGCTGGGTTTTACAGGCTGTTTTTAACACCAGTACAAAGATGTATAGAGGATACTTGGGGGTGGGGAAATGGGGTAGGTATCAAAACATAATTTCCTAAAATGTTCATTAAAATTAAAAGAGAGGTTATGGGATGAGTTGTACCTCATTACACAACAATACATGATTAACTGTTGATGCAGGTATTTGTACTGTAAATGGTTAGTTCTGTTCATGCAGAATTTTAGTCTTCATATAAAATACTGTCTCAAATTTCCTATGAAATGATCCTGGATTTTCTTTCTCACCATCATTATCACAAAAATTCACATTATCATTCACAGAGAAAATTCACATTGTTATTATTATTCACATTATATTCACAGAGAAGTGAAGGGTACAGATGTTGCCATGTATTTTAAGGTTTGCAAAATTAGAGTCTTTCCATTTACAGCTCTGTAGCTTTTTACTTGTTGCACCTTTGACTTTGTAAGTCATTCACTGACATACCCCATGGCTGCTGGGGCAATATTTTTACCTTGTACACCCAAAGGCTTTTGTCCTCGTGGCCTTGTACCTTCAAATTTCAAGACATTGATATGTCTCTGATGTTGGTTTTCTTAAGGGTATGCATTGTGAATGATGTTTAAGTTACCCTTTCTTCTCCTTTCCCTTTTTCACCTCTTACTTTGTAGCTTTTGGATTACAAATTTAAACTCAGGAATACATAGAGCTCAGTAGATAACACTTGTAGATAATTATTATTTAAATGGCTCAGAAATACCTTCTCAGCCCTCATGCAACAAAGACAATAATATGGACTTTAAGAATTATATATATATACTATATATGTTACTTTTGCCCAGGTTTGAATAATGTCAAGCATGAATGACTGAGAAAAGATTAAGGGTGTTACTAATTATAACAATAAAACAACTTAAGTCTAAGTGGATGAGACAGAAGGAAAATAATTATTAAAAATTCAATAGCAACTATTCTGTAGAGAAAAAAAAAAAAAAAAAAGAGTATTTGAGGTTACAGAGGGAAACGGTTCAAAAGTCCTTAGGCATTTGATATTACTTCAAAAATTGACCCAAATTCTCAGATTCTATTTAATAGAGATCCCAAAAGAACATATCTGAAGCTAATCTATCTGAACCTTTTCAAACATCATCAATATTTCCCACCCAAAGAAGAAAAGAATAAGGGATCCTTTGGGGATCCCTTGGTAATCTGTCATGAAATGAAGGCTTTCTTTAAAGAAATACAGCAACTCAGCCAAAGAAACAGTAGCCCAGAAGGTTTATCACCTCTCTCAAATACTCGCACTTCAAAATGTTTAATTTTTTTTTACAAGTAGTTTAAGGAAACACAGAAGCACAAACAAACACCGTATCCAAACACTAGATAGTACTATCAACTTAACTATCCAAATCTCACAATGTAAAAACATGTACTGGAATATTGTCTCAATATAGAAGAAAATGCAGCAGTTATTAATTGTCTTCCATAATTATTACATAACTTAGCCCTCTTCTATCCTAAGTGAGAGAGCTCTTAACAGAGACAATCATGTCCTCCGTATTAATCTCTGTCTCTTTGAAAAGAAATTACAATTAACATTAGGCAAATCCAATTTACAGGAAAGAAAAATATCCTGGTACCTAAAAATTCCATATGTCATTTTTGCTGTTTTGTTTTCATAAATAGGGCTCAAAGAGCCCGACTTGTACTGAAATAAACATTAGCGTAATGCCTAAGGATACAATTTTTATACCTGACTATGGAGTGTTGGCAGCATAAATGCTGAACTTAAACTGTAGAATAACTCATTAGGAAATATTTACTACAAATATGCTTGAAGTGTTTTTAAAAATTAATATTATGCTGCTATGCTTGGCTTAATTAGCTTTCTTTTTCATTTACAAAGCATATCTGTCTGGTTTATGAACTTAGTCTCTATTTCCCATTCTTGCAAACCTGTTTAATTAAAGTTTTAACTACTGCATAAGCTTTAGAAACAGTAGAATGACTTTTATTACTAGAAATCTAAATCCTTCTTTTAAATATGATCATATCTACATATACTACATTGGAAATATGACAAGACATACTACAGAATATTTCTGAATCACACATGATACTACTACTTTTAATTAGATACCATCCATTTCCATTATGTTGCATGTAGACAATTTTGGTCTTTTTGCACAGAAAGTTGCACTAGTAGTAGAACTATGATTAATTTAGCCAGTCAGCAAATGAGTCCCCTGAAATCCATTAAAGGTCACCTTTCTTTTTTAGGTATGTACCAGTTTCTAATCTGTTTGTTGATTTCCTCATCCATTATTCTGTTCTATCTCTTTTGGAGGTCCATCACTTATTAGACTCCAACCTCTACTAGTATGGCACTATGCTTTGGTTTTCAATTATAGCAACCTGTATCACAATCTTTTTCAGTATGTATCACTTGCTCCCCTTCATGCTATAATAAAATATTAAATGGTAATTTATTTTTGCTATATGTACAAAAATGAAACCTATTCATTAGAAATATGACTTGAGATACACCTGAAGCTATGGAAATACATGACATATCATAATGGCTGAATATTAAAAAGCTTGTGGCATAATGGTCAGTGAGCAGAAATCATTTGTTCAATCACTGCCAACTAACAACAATAAAGCAGAAAATATTTTTGTCTCCCCTAATCGCAGATGCTGGAGACCCTGCTTAATGACTTGCTACCCATTATACCCAAAATACTCTACAGTTTTATCACACGATTTACTTCACAGAAGTAGAATGTCAACAATAGTGAGTTCTATAATCATGAAAAAAGATAATAGTCATTTTCCCTCCTATTCTCATTTGAATCTCGTAACCACTGGGGTGATCAAATCCAAAACCTTATTAGTTCTGCTATTGTAACCTAGTCAGACCCTCATTTCAAGATCAGTTCGCAGCACAACACTACGGTGGCAATCTTTTCAAATGAACAATTTACAATTAATATTTCTGCCAATATATATTTGTAAGCTTTACATAATGACAGCCACAATAATTTCAAAATTTTCAAATTACAAGGGCAATCATTGTTCATGGCTGACAAACAGTACTGTAAAACACAAATTGGCACTAAAGAACATTGTCAGGCTCTAAATGAGGAAAAGAAGCAAACAAATGTGAAACTTTACACTAAACTTTACTCTAAATTTGAAAGATAGAGAAAGAAAATATCATCAGCTCATATTTTGTATAATTTTGTGATTAATTCACTCAATTGAAAAATATGAAGCGTATCAAACAAGTATAAATCTTTGAAGAGGTGACTTCTTTGAACTCTTTATATATGTTCTCATCCCAGGAAAGACCATGTAAGATAAGAAAAATACTGCATAAAATACATTTTAACCAGATTTTAATTTAGACTAAATTGGTCTGTTTCTTAACATTAAGAGAGCGAGGATGGTTCACACCAACTGAGATTGATCCTATGAGAGTATGCTCATATGGTCACAACTGGGGGTGTCAGTGCTTTTAAAGAAGTTACTGTGCTTCAGCTAGCATTGGTAGGCAGACATGTCATCCCTGTTAGCTCATTACAATGTCAAGTATACTTTTTTCACTTGAGTTGCCTACAACAGTTCCAAAAGGGAGCCCAAGTGAAAACAAGGGAAACATGGATGCTTAGGAAGAATTCTTTGGGGGTGAACTATTGCTATATAATATGTGTATATATATATATGCATATATATATATATATATACACACGATCAAAAGTGTTACAACTGCTGGTGTTTCCTTACACTAGGAAAAATTGAAATTAATCTTCTTCATTAAACTGGAGTAGTATCATGCATTTGGTCAGTTCATATGAACCACTTCAGGATGCAGTATCTCCAGCTGTGTGGAAGTGAAGAAGGCAGGGAAGTGTGTGTGCATTTAGAAATGGGAGACAAGAAAAGTAATACCTTTTAAAACCACCAAAGCAGTCACTTGCAGTTACCTGACCATTAATTGATTTGAAAAGAAGAGAAAGTCTGCTTAATTTCTACTCCAAAGGCAGCAACGGAATTTCGTCAAGAAAGAAAAAAAGTCATTAACCATACAGGTAATGAAACAACCCCATATCTAGTCTACTTCACAGGACAGTGTTCTACCCATTATTGGTAAATGGATACAACTCTTTTACCATGTCACTGGCTGAGTTTACCACCCTAAATATATTTACATAAGATAGAAAGAAGGCTTTTGCGTTGCTGTAAAATGAAATAATAAACAGTAAGATTTATTTGTTATTCAGAGTAGACATTTTTGTTTCAGCATATTTTCCTTCAATTTGCAAACACAACACTATCCTTGATATTAACATTGCTCCAGGAACTACTAAGCAAACATCTATAAGTTGAGAAGATGAAGTCCTAAATTGCTTGGGATAAAAACTATTTTTCTTAAATACTGTTTATTCTGATGCCCAAGTATGGATTCCAGTGCCAGATTTCAGACGACCAATGGCATTTGTATCCATAGTTTAGAAAGAAAGAAAATAATTTGCTGGAATTAAAATATGTGAAAGCATTTTATTAACTATGAAATGTTTTAAAATGTTACTGCATTTTAATCACTTGCTGCTCAGTTTTTTTAAAATCTTCATAAAGACAACCTATTGAGCTTCCCATTAAGATGATTACACTTGTGTTTTCTAACCATCTGATATCTTGGCAGCACATCAACTTTCAGTGAAACAGAAATCAAATGTATTTCTTTAAAGGAAAAAAAAACCTACAAAATACATCCTCTCTTAAATAAGAGAACATATAACAAATATATTGTTCCTCTCAATGTGACATAAGACATTTAAAAATTAGTATTGGATGTCATAAAATCGTAGGATAGTTCGTATTGGAAGGGCCCTGAGAAGGTCTCTAGTCTGATGTCCCACCCAAACTAGGGTTGGCTATAAGGTCAGACCAGATGGTTCAGAGCAGGGCTTTATCCAGTTGGATCTTAAACATCAGTGATGGAGACCACAAATTCTCTGGCAACTGCCCCACTGCCTGGCCACCTTCATGGGGAAAAAGTTTCTTCTGTCTGGTCTGAATCTCTCTTTATTTCAAGTTATGCCTGCAGTCTAGTCCTCCTGTCACTATGAAGAGCCTGATTCCATTTTCTTGCAAATCTCCCCATAAATACTGGGGTGTTGATGTTATGTGACCCCAAAGCCTCCTTGCCTCCATGATGTCTTGCTGTCTCATCTTCTCTTAGCAAGTGCTGCAGCCCCTAGACAGCTTGGGTTCCTTCTGCTGAACTCACTCCAGGTTATTGATGTATTTCCTGTCCCAAACTGGACATTGGAAGGCTATGTACTATGTGTCTATTGTCTATTGTCTGTCTATGATACAATGGTACTTTTCTTAAAATAGTATTTGTGCTCCTGTCACAGCCCTATTCAGAATGCTTGCATTTAAAACCCATCAAAATGCCTCAGCATTCTAAAAGATAATTTCCTAGAAAATAAAGACCTGCCTAACAGTATTTAGTACTGCCTAACAGTACCCTTTCTTACACTGGTTTCTGCTCAGTGTCCAGCAAATGGAAGCCTGATAGGAGAAGTAAATTGGTGACCATAACTCTGCTGAATATTTACACTGCAGAGAACTTCACAACTGACCAGTGGTGGAATGAACCAGCTGAAGCTGCATGTTCTCAGGCGCTGATGCAAGCACTTTCCAGATAGACTTAGCTATTTAAAAGGCACTTTTTTCCAGCTCTTCTCCAATATTTCTGTTCTCCATCCTTGTAGTTTTCAATGATAAAGACATAAAGTGCTTGATTGTCTCTTTTCTCTTATTAATATACATGTAATATATATTAGTGCAAGATAGAATGGTACTTCACACAGCTACAGCTAATGCTGGCAATAAGCGTCTGAAGAAACATTTCATGCATATGCTGGAGTATACTTCACAATAACCATAGGCTGCATAACTACAGGGATTTACTGAAAGCAAAGACAAGTGTTACTCCAAGTTGTCTACAGAGCATTTAAAAAACTTTCCCACTGTTTATTACTATGGCAGATTAAAATAGTCTTTGAACACTACTGAGACTCGTTACACGTGGTGTTCACAACTATGCCATCTTAAAAGAGATGCTGATTTTTGCATTTTAGAGTGCTTCTTCCCTAATTAAACTCCCCCCAAAAAGGAGGGGGGGAGCAGAGGGAGAAGAAACCATTAAAAAAAACTCTCCCTCCTGTAGATTCAGCTGTCATTTGTGTCTTGCTTCAGATGCACACTAACAGAGAGTCGCTGACTACTTATTTCATCACAATTGCACATTTTATTTACATTTTATTATATCTTATTTACTTTATTATATTTTATTACAACTTTTTAGTACTTTTGATTTTAGTCTGAATAGTAGCTGTGAAAACTAGTGTTGATGGTATTTCTTTTATTGTCTCAGTGTTGCCCAAATCAAATGGCCTCACTTCAGAGGTAATAGGATATGTTGTTTCTGTTTTGTTTTGTTTTCTATAAGCCAATCCTTCAAATTCTGTACAGTCTTGGAGAATCATATTATACTGCCTCCTTCCCTTGAATGTAAGAGTTCCAGAGGTCACAAAGCAGCTACATGGAAACTCCCTTGCCTTCACTCAGTTTAAACAAATACAACCAACAGAAATATGAAAGAAATGGCACTGATGATAAACACAACCTTTTAGCAATCTTACTGCTTCCGTCTGTACTCTGAAGAGGAAAATATGTTTAAAATGTTACAGATATTATTTTATAGATAGAATCATAGAATCATTAAGGTTGGAAAAGACCTCCAAGATCATCCAGTCCAATCTTCTCCCTACCACCATTATTATCAACTAAACCATGTCCCTAAGTATCACATCCTACCTTTCCTTAAACACCCCCAGGGAAGGTGACTCCACCACCTTGATTATAAATATTATGGATATAATTTAAGGAATGAAGACCTAAGTACATGGAACAATGAGTAAATATTAATATAATATTAATAATCACCTTTATACCACGGCTGTGGGGGGGAGACAAAGGGTTAACAGACAGTCCAGAAAACTGCAAATTATTATTTTTGGCATTTTATTTTTTCTTTTTTTTTCTCTTTATTTAATGCATTTTTGAAAAAATGTATAACTCTTTTCTCTGAAGACAAAAGACAGTGTATTTATATATTTCTTCCTGAAATTCAACTTTATGTTCTTAACCTTTTTTCTCTTCATGGATCTTCCCTAAATATTAGACAAACAAAAATCTAATGCAAAGCAAAAACGTCTCTCCCTATTTTGTAGTGGTTCTGAATAATGCCAAATTTTAGAAATGTAGCTTTGCTGAACTTCATTATTGGGGCTAAAGATCTACAGAACCTCAGAAATTCAATATGGATATAGGAAATTTTCATTCCAGTTTTGTTGTATTGCCTTTATAACTTGAAGTCACTATAACAATATTCATTCTCATCAATTGCATTTAAAGAAATGAGGTCCAGTCATGCAAGGACTTTGCATATGGAAACAGAATCAAAATCAATGGAAACTCTATTTAAGAGATTTGCAAGGATACAGTCAATGCTGAAGAGTCATGACAGAGCAGTATCGCTGGAAAATAACAAGAGCTTTCATTGACTTAAAAGAGTCCCATCAGTATCTAACTATAAGTAGTGCAAAATAAACTGCATAGATATCACGAGATATGCATTCCGTGCATACAGACACATAATAAAAACATTTTGGATGTCTAAGAGCTTTTCATCTAAGGAGAAGCTTGACTGTTACTACTTCCTTTAGATACATGAACTGCAAAGACAGAACAATATGAAGACTACAATTACTCACTCCAAAGGAAAGATGTTCCAAAATTTGTAGTCTCCAAGGACAGTGCTGTGAACCTGTTGTAGTGGGTTTACGTGGCAAGGTTTTGGTAGCAGGGAGCCATAGGGGTGGTTTCTGTGAGAAAGATCTAGAAGCTGCCCCATGTTTGGGAAGGGCCCCATTGTTTTCCAGATCCGAGCCAATAAGCGATGTTGTTTTGCGCCTCTGTGAGAGCATATTTAAGACAGGGAAAAAAACGCTGCGCCACACAGCAGCCGGGAGAGTCAGTGGAGCGAGAGAACAGCCTTGCACCAAGGTCAGTGTAGAAGGAGGGGGAGAGGTGCTCCAGGCGCCGGAGCAGAAGTCCCCTGTGGCCTGTGGTGAGGACCATGGTGAAGCAGGATGTCCCCCTGCAGCCCATGGAGTACCACGGTGGAGCAGGGTTCCACGCTGCAGCCCGTGGAGGAGGCCACAGTGGAGCAGGTGGCCCTGCACCGACGGAGGCTGCCGCCTGTGGAAGACCCCTGCTGGAGCAGATTCTGGGCCAGACCTGTAGCCCGTGGAGAGGAGCCCACGCAGGAGCAGGTGATCTGGCAGGAGCTGCTGCCCGTAGGGGAGCCAGGTTGGAGCAGTTTTCTCCTGAGGGATGGACCCCGTGGTACGGACCCATATCTGGAGCAGTTCTGGAAGAGCTGCTGCCTGTGGGAAGCCCACGCCGGATCAGTTCATTAAGGACTGCATCCCGTGGGTGGGACCCCACAGCACAGGGGACGAGAGTGACCGAGAAGGAGCGGCAGAGAAGAAGTGCTGTAGACTGACCATAACCCCCATTCCCCGTTCCCCTGCGCCGCTCGGGGGGAGGAGGTGGAAGAGGGTGGATGGGGGGGGAAGGTGCTTTTGGTTTTTTTTTTCTCTTTGTTTTCTCACTTCTCTCGCTTGTTAGTTGTAGGCAATAAATCTTACTATCTCCTTATGCCGAGTCTGTTTTGCCCGTTACAATAATTATTGCGTGATTTTCTCGTCCTTATCTCAATCCTTGAGCCCTTTTCACATATTTTCTCCCCATTCCTCTTTGAGGAGGGGGAGTGAGAGAGCGGCTGTGGTGGAGCTCGGCTGCCCACTCGAGCGGAACCACGACACCTGTTGAGTTGACTACTCTCATTTCTGTTGATACCATCAGCACCCTTGTCAATGTGGATCCCCACATTCTGTGCTGACAAGCCCAACAGAGACAATGGACTTTGAGGAGGAAGGGAATAGCCATAAATAAAGCCTATATATCATTATCAGCTGTGATTGCTAGTCTATTAAAGGTGACAGTCAACATGGCCTCAATAAGGGCAAATTGCGTCTGACAAATTTGGTGGCCTTCTGTGGCCTTACAGCAGTGGTTGATAAGGGAAGAAGAACTGACATCAGCTACCTGGACTTCTGCAAAGCATTTGACACTTTTCTGCATGACATCCTTCCCTCTAAATTGGAGAGACATGGATTTGACAGATGAACTACTTGGTGGGTAAGAAATTGGCTGGATGGTCACACTCAAAAGAGCTGTGGTCTATGTCCAAGTGGAGACCTTCGACAAGTGGTATTCCTCAGTGGTCTGTATTGGGACTGGTCCTGTTTAACATCTTTATCAGTGACATGGACAGTGGTACTGAGTGCACCCTCAGCAAGTTTGCCAATAACACCAAGCTGTGTGGTGCAGTCAACACACTGGAGGGAAGGGATGCCATCAAGAGGGACCTGGAGAGGCTCAAGAGATGGACCTCATGAAGTTCAGCGAAACCAGGTTGCAAGGTCCTGCATCTCGGTTGGGGCAAAACCAAGCACAAATTCAGGATGGATGGAGAATGGATTGAGAGCAACTCTGAGGAGAAGGACCTGGGCTGTTTGTTGATGAGAAACTCAACGTGAATTGGCGAAGCATGCTTGCAACCCAGAAAGCCAACCATATCCTGGGCTGCATCAAAAGAAGTGTGGCCAGAAGGTCAAGGGAGGTGATTCTCCCCCTCTACTCTGCTCTCTTACACCTGCAGTAATGAATTCAGTTCTGGGGCCCACAACATAAGAAGTCCAGTGGAGGGCCACAAAGATGATCACAGAGCTGGAGCGCCTCTTCTATGAAGACAGGCTGAGGGAGTTTGAATTGTTCAGTCTTGAGAAGAGAATACTTGGGACAGATCTTACAGCAGCCTTCCAGTACCTTAAAGGGACCTACAAGAAAGCTGGAGAAGGATTTTTTACAACAGCATGTAGTGATAGGGCAAGGGGTTTGCTTGAATCTGAAAGGGTACTCCAACAAGTGGACAGAATAACCAGGTTTTGGTCATATCCTAATGCAGTATGGGATTTTGCCTGGAAGAAATATAACATTCTGCATGACAACAGGAGTACATGAATTTATACTGTGATCACTGCATTTAATAGCTGTAGATGGGCTTTATTCCTATGAAATTTCTACTCCTATTTCAAACTTATTTATATATTTTTTTTCTTTCCCAATATTCTGTGGCAATGGTTTCTGCAATTTAATGATGCACCTCATAGTAAAATTTGAAAAGTTACTGATGCTTGTTTTAGAACTACAGAACAGGAATACAATGATATATTTCTGCACTGTCATAATGTGAGAAAAAGGAAGTAAATATCTCCTTATTCACTTCTTCAGAGCAGTTTTGCAAGATGCCACACTTAAACGCAACATTGTTTTGCTGAACCATTCAGTACTAAAACATTGTCTCCTCATAGCTTAACAATATCCTTGGACAAAAGTTTTTAAAATTGCATTTTCTACTGGCTCACCAGTAATTCCTAAATCAGCTATGGTGTTAAGAAACAAACAATGACACGTAAGAATGAGAATTAGCACAGCAAGCTCTTGCAGACCTGGGCAACTGTGATAGACAGAAGAAAAATTAGTTCAGCAAGTTGCTGAATGGACTTAATTTTACATGTTACTCGTTTAATCCAAATTTTAATATTGTTTTACTTCTTGTAAACCTTCATTTATTTGTGTTACTGAAACACACCATGACTCAGCCATCTGTGATAGATTACTATTTTTGAATTTGCATTAGTGCATATAAGATAAATGACTTTTAATATGTTTAATTTCAAAATATATAAAGTGTTTTATAATACCAACATTTATTTTTAACAAATTAAATTATATTGACTTTTAAAAGAAGTCCTACCTTGGAAGAATTATAATTTAATAGTTTTCAGGAATCATTGTAATGATTTCCTACTTAAAGCTAATTCTCTTGTGAATCCAAGGAAGACAAAACAAAACCTGATTTATGGGATCTACACTGTATATTATCTATATACAAGCTGACATCTCGAGGGCTAAATGGTGATTTTCTATTCTTTAAATTCCTTTCAGGAGGAAGTTACATTATCCAAATTAAATTATGAGTTATACATTTGTGAAGTGTATTACAATCTTCTAGGGATTTACATGACACAACTCATTTCATCTGGACTTTCAGCTAGATTAGAAACAATATCAGAGAACTGAAATTCCAGGATTTTTATTCAGCAAGTTTGTACCATTTTTCCACTCATCAAAGCATATTTCAAAAAGTGAAGTAGTATGTTGTTCATAATTTCTGACTACCTGAATAATGCAAAATGAAAGGTCAAAATGGACCCACTATAGATGTCTCATCTATATATATTTTCAAAAACTAGAATGTAGCCATTTTTATTTTCAAAAGGTAGCTATTTTTTTTTCCTCTTATTTAATCCTTTTAGAAATGAAGGACTGAAAAGGATTTTTCTACTGTGGACTTAAAACTCCTGAACACAAGTACAAAGTACATGGAACCTGCCCTTTGATAATAATGGCTCTATCTATAGGGTCTCTCATTACTTTCAGTTACTAACAGATAGTAAATGAAAACTAACTTATTTTAATTAATAAGACAACACAATATTCTTGTAACAAATTATCCCATACCAGGCACCAAAGAGATTAAATACATAGATTCATTCATCTATGATAGCATAACTACAGACCCACAGACCATATCATCCATCTATCACCCATCTAGTGGAGCACTACATGAAAATACCTTTCAACTCACAATTATTTGCATAGCTTTCTTCACAATGAAGAAAGTGTCTCACCACTGAAAGCATGCATTTATTAAATCTGTCAGTTGACATCAATCAAAATTTGCAGAGGAACAGACAGACTTCATACATTTCACTGACCTTCCACATAAGATGTCCAACATGGCACAATTCTTTATATAACCACCACCTCTCTGCAAAACTGCTATACCTGCAAGTAGCTTCATAAGTACATGAACCCCACTATATGTGATTCATGATTCTCACTTTTCTGTACGTGGGAAATGAAATAACCCCTCTGCAGTGGGAGAGGATGTTTTCTTGGCAAGAAGAAATTCTGATTGATCACTGGAGCAGCAAGAGGCCTAACTACATGTTGATTTGTGTTGTTTGTTTGTTTGTTTGTTGTTTGTTTGTTTAGTGTATAGGCATATATATTCCACCTCAGACATTAAGAGCAAGGATTTTCAAATGTTCCTCTAGCAGCATATATCAGTTCCGCATCACTTTTCACCCATACTAAAAAGGAGTCAGAACAATAGATAAGAGTCTTATTTTAATACTTTCAGGTCTACTTTGCACACTTCTCTGCACACATTCAGAAACTCTCAATTTTATTAAGAGAATCATTTTTATGTTGATCTGGATTAATTTAATATATATAATATAGAGACATAAAATCTTCATCATCAACAGCAACACTTTTGGGTTTGTATTAAAGACTGTCTTCAGATATATCAAATAGGAATCAAAATCCTATCAAAATCCTATCAAAATCCTAGTCAAAAAGTTTGTTTCTTAGCATAACCAGTCATCTGTTTTAGTAAGAAATATCCTAGTCAGATGCCTGCTTGTGGTTTCACTACAAAAATAATATTTATTTTAGAAAAATTTTGCCAGTTTGTTGTTTTATTATCTAAGCTTTTGCTTTACCTAGTCCTACAAAAAGTATTATTTACATTGTCTACACATACACTCAATTAAGGGACAATGGCATGAAAAATAAACTTAGAAGTTGTAATGGCCCAGTAACGTATGCTTTGTCTAAAAACAAGTTTCTACAGATTAAGCAAAAGACTCTAAGACAATTTCCATGTGATCAAATAGAAAAAGAAAAAAAAAGAAAAAAAAAAGTACATTTGAATTACTGGCATTAATGTTTCTAACAATAAATTAACCTAACCTATTTTTACAAAGGCAAATGAGAATCATCAGTCAGTCTTCTATACCCACATGTGATATACTAACCTACAGGCTTGTCAGTATTCTTCACACACTCTCACAGCTATTATGCTCCAACACCTTTGTCCACTTGGCCAAGAACACCCACAGAAGTTAACAAATAGTTCAAAGTTTTAAGGCATTTGAATGTACAGCATAATTAATGTCCTATAATTTGAACATTTAATGTTATTAAACATCTTTCATATTATCAAAAATTCCATTGCATTTCAAAAATACAGATAAATAATGTTCATAATATAGAATATTGAAAAGTAACACTTGAAATTATTTTCTATTGCAGTCTTTTTCTGACATTGCTACAGAATTTAATGAGGAATACTGAATTATGAATATCAGTCTTACCATTCAGCAGTAATATCAACGATATCAAGGAATGAGTACTTTATTTAGGATATAGGTTTACTCAGATATAGGTTTTGACTTGGTAACATATGCTATTACTACATTTTCTTTAAAGTGATAGCTATTCTTAGCTTAAGATAACCATAGTTTTTGAACATTAAAATCTTTTCTTAGCATTTATTATTTCAGCCTTTTGCTTCGACAGAAATATCAGAATTTCTTTCTCAAACTGAGATGTTTGGGAATTTATTTGTAAAACAAAAGTGATATGGACTGCAAAAGGAAAAAAAAGAAAAAAAAAAAAAAAAGCACAGACATACCCCACAGTGGTAAATAGCCCGTCAGTGCTGCCATTAACTAGGGCTCATTGAGACCACACTCAAATTCTTGATTTGAATTGCAGCTGCCAAGTACTTCTTAAATATTCACTACACCAGAATCATTATCCAAATGAATTGAGTCTCAGTCCCATATTGTCTAAGAGCTCCCAGGGTCATTCATATCTTAGTGTGGGAAACTAGGGATTTACCATCCCAGCTCTATGCCTATTCTGTTCTATACCTGGGAAAAAGAAACCCTTTCAAATAAGTGTTTTCATCAAAATGATACTGTTTCCACAAAAACTTTTGTTTTACATCTACTAGTAATTTATTTCCAATCTGCCCCAGCAGGAAGGGCTATCTGTCAGAGTAAACTAAGTCCTGGGGTACTCAAGAGTCTACTCTTTCTACAATTCTTTTTCTGATAGAATAATTTACTCCAAACCAGTCCCACCATATTCCCCACAGATTCCTACAGACTGCAGGAAAAGCAGTCATCTGTGAGGGTTCTTTTTCTCAAAAATAAAGGAAGAAAAAGAAAAAAAGGACCCACCTCTACCCAAAAAAACAAACAAACAAAAAAAAAAAAACCACTCAGAATATCTGATCTTAATTTGCCAGTCATAGTATGAAACAGCAGCTGGACTCTCTAACTAAAAAATCAGAGCCCTATAATCTTATTTAAAAAAAAAAAAAAGATGTATGATTACCTGCCTGTGTATGTGATATTCTAAGAAACAAGCATTATTTGCACACATGTACCTTTCATGAGAGAGTGAGTAGCTTTGTGTAGCATTTCTCCTCTCATTAAAAAGGAGACAGGTACAACACTGACACCCTGTTAAGGACAGATAGAAAGAAAATACTAGAAAGTTCTCGTTGTCTAGGATACTGATTTAAAATCCACTGAAAAGCTGCACTATTCCTATAAAGACTCAGAGACTAAGGCTTAAAATACTTACTTGATAATGTCTCCTTCAAGAGCAATCACTCGTTTAATGATCTTCTGTTCAGGGTTTCTAGGAGACCTGAGACAGGGGATAAGGTTATACAATCAGTAATGTTCCCGTTGTTTTAAGAAAATGAAAAGAAATTCCACAAAGAAATAGACACTATTAAAGTCATTAGGAGATTCCAAGTTCTCCTTGATATAGCATCAATCATGATGTTCCATCCTGAAGTGAAGCTACTGTAATCATTCTCATTGCAAACCATCATTGAAGAGCAGATGCTGAAAAATGACCTGCATACGAACACTACAATAATCAACATACCTTTTATCATGAAAAATATACTTAACGGCATTAGAAATAAAATGTCCCACTATTGATAAAGAGGATACCTTTGCAAACAGATTCATATGTTAAAACCCTAATTCTCTGTGGAACTGTAGCATCATATTGTGTTTAAACATAAATGTTATTCATTCACTTTGGGGAAAAAAAAATCCCTATGTTATATTGATATTTATCACTAATTTAGTTAAACCTTGCTTAGGGAATTGTGGAGGGTTTAAAAAGACAAGTAAAATTTTCTCCAATTATAAAGGATTCTTAACATAATACCAAGCTTTCACTTCAAGTTATGAAGTGAAAAGTCCATATTGAGTGGATCATGCATTATATAGTATTACAAAAAACGAAGTTGAAGTTGCATGCCCAGTCTGAATAGTCCAGCTTTCTGAATGTATATTAAGAGATTGGACTACTAAAAGTGTTATTCTATTTCAGTTTAATGATAGACTAACGTAGACCCATGTGCACCAAGGACTTTCTTTCCTACATACTTTACCTCATTTTCTTTCATTTTTAACTTTTAATTATTTAACTATGTAAACTTAGTAGAGCGTTTTTATGTTTTTTTTTAAAAAAAAATATATATATATATATATATTTTTTTTTTTGCTGCTTGTATATTGAAAAGGCAGTGAATTTTTTGATTTTCTGCAGATGCTTGGGTTCTTTGTATTAGACTCCAAGTACAGCCTGCTAGCAATGCAAAAACAAACCTGTACGTTACAGGTTTTGTGCCTGAGAACATTGGCCATGCCATCTTCACAACGTAAATTTCAGCTCACCTCTGTTCAAGAGGTAGTAGACTAAGACTACATTTTCTTAAAAAGCAAAGTCGAGTTTAAAAAACTTGCTTGTAGTGACTTCAAGACTACAGGTATTTGCAGTTCACTTTCACTTCCAAAAGCTGAAAAGAAAAATTGTTTGAGTGAATTAAAAAGATTTATTTTTTTTTCAATTTGAATTCAAAAAGTATTCCAAATGTTTCAAAAGTTTTACTTTTGTGTCAATGTATTTTCAATATACTTATATTTCAATGTAATGAAATCAAATTAAAGGAGCATAATTTTGAATTTCAAAAGATCTGATACTTTTACTTTACAGTTTAGCAAACCTGAAAACTCTATTTTCACAAAGCAGTGTGGAACAGTGAATATGAATAAGGACCATACTTTGATTCCCTAGTCAGCACTGGAACTTTCAAGTAATTTTTGTGAAAAATTTACAGTAAGATTTTATTTAGTATGAATTTTACCGAAAGAGCTCTATATTCCAGTTTACTCTTCTCTTTCATCTCAGGCTGAGAATACACATTTTTGTAATATTTTTACGTTTTAGTTTGGGGCAGAATTAATCAGGTTTTAGATGTTTATATGATTCAAATATCTGGAGGATCCACACCACTTTCTCATGCTGTTTCCTAGTGGGTTTCAGTGCACACTCAGGCATTGGCCTTCTCTCATTCTAAATTAGAGGGCAGCCTAAATAAGAATGTTTTATTATGACATGCTATTCTACATTTAAAATACTTGCAAAAAATATTTCTTTGCTAATTATCATTTATACACTTAGAATCAGATTTAGCATTTTCCTGTAAAAATTTAACTAATGGAAATAATACACAGTGTTTGTGACGAATTGTGCATTTGATAAAGACTGAATGAAAACAAATTTAAGGTTCACTCTTTCAAAATTCTGTCCTGTTATAACACTTTACTTTCAAAGGTTCTTTGAAATGTCCCATATTAGCATTTACACTTAATTAGTGTATACATTACAGTATTTACACTACAATATATACACTTAGTTAGTGTATATATTGTATATACACTATATACAATATATATTGAAAGTACTAACATCTCCCTTATTTTGCCTTCATTCTGAAACAAACAAACAAACAAAAAAACACCAAAACACACCCCACACCTTTGAGGAACATCTCTCTGAGTATTTGTTCTAAAGTATGGGTACTTTTCTGCTACTGATGACATACTTAGCCAAAACACATAATTTATCAAAAAAACTTCAAGGAATTCCTTGTAGATAGTTATTGTAACTCATGAATATTTTTAATATTTGAAGCCAGAATTTAACATAAACTTTATATTAACATTTTGATTCAAAGTAATGAAAATGGCAAAGAAATGGTGGCAGGCTCACAACAGGCTCACAATCAAGGATTTTCAACAGGAGATCAGAATGCTTTGTTCAGGAGCCACATTAAATAAACAGGAGGTGACAGAGATTAGTTCTGAAATGATGGATATTGATGCCTTCCTGAAAGGTGCTTAGTTTAACAGTGGGATTTCATTGATTATGGAAATCACAATAACATGCAGACAATGGCAATATCTGTCTTTGAAATTTCACCATATTCAGCTATAGATAAAAGTAAACAAAAAAGTGGGGAAAGAAAGAAACAACCAGTAATTGTTTAGTACTCCTCTCTCACTAATATCTGCATGAGATAAGAAAAAATAATCTTTGAAAATTAGGTTTGTTCAAAACAGAAGGAAATAGATGAAAAAATGAAAGAAACTGTTGATCTACTTCTTTGTACTGCTCCTAAATTACACTGTTTTTTCATTCTCCTTACATAAAAGGTCACATTCAGGCAAGTTCATTTCAGACAACATTGTGTGGGAACAGATGAGATTTCTAACACACAATTAACATTTTTCTTCTGAAGATGGCATTCAGAAGTTATAAATATCATTAATATGAATTAATAACAACCATCCCTACACTTAACAGCCAGATCCAAATCTTATATTTCACAGAGGAGTCAGTTTGGGCATGTCTTGACCATTTTCTAAATCATTCTCTAAAAAAGTTAAGTCCGTATTTTCCCTAGTAAATATACTTTCTCGTTTACATAAAACCATGTGTGAATTAGGGACAATAGAGCAAATAGAAACAGTCAGGATGATTATGAAAATCTCAAGTACATTACATACTAATGCTTAAGTAGCAGGTAGCAACACATTGGGAATGCACTAGGAAAAACATCTCTGAAAAATAAATCCACTTGCTAAATACATATTGAATTCTACTCCACTTATAATCACTTTTCCTTTTTTTTTTTTTTTTGTGAAGAAAAGTAGAACAGGCAAGTCTAGCACTGTGTCTCTCAAGTTTGATGATAATTCATTGTTAACAACTTCTATTTAAGCTGAACTATTTTTTTTTTTCAAGCACCTCAGGAGAACAAACACTGTAATACAAAAAGAAAGCAATTATTTCCGTAGCATCCAAGACAGATAAATATTTTAAATTTTTATCTGTCAAAACAATTCTTTAAACTTCACCTACAGATCACCTGATGGCTGGCTACAAATAATGGAACAAAGGAACATCTTCTCTGTCTGAAGCACCATTTGTTGATGGGACATTTCACTCTGCCTTAGCAACAATTTCTAATTTGTTCCTAAAAGTAAGTTTATGCACAGTGCAATGCAGAAATCCCAGCCTCATTCACAAAGTCATGAATCATGACATCAAAATCCAGATTCAGAGCTTTAAGGTAAAAAATAAATACCAAGGGAACATTAGACATGTGGTATCTATTTGTATTCGGTTCTTCAGATGCAGCCTTAGCAATTCAGTATAGGCAACCTGACGTAATTAATCTCTAGTAGTAGTCTTAACCTTCTCCTAAATTTAGGATATAGATGTATATCCTAAACCTGTATGTTTTCCTTACTCTTTCAGCTGTAGAGCCATCATCTACACACAGCTTTCATTAAAAATTAATGAGCAATTCTAGTACAGTAAAAGAAGAAAAACAAATGCCTTTGCCATCAGGACATCATTAACTTTGGATTAAAGCCTGTCATGTTGGGCAACTTTTTTGAAAAGGAAATAAGCGAGTTAGGTTAAGTAGAAAAGAAGGTGGATCACCCCAGCAATTAGGGCAGATTCAAATTTCTTATACATCATCAGCAAGTACTTTAAGATACAATATTCTAATCTCCAGCCTACACAGTATTCTGGCACTTTTATCTCTCCAACTGACACTGATGAAAAAAAAAAAAAAAAAAAAAAGAATACAGAGAATACATAGGAACCTTCTCCTGCTTACACACACATTAGATTCAAAAGTTAAAAATATGCTTTAGAAGTAGAGCTATAAAGAGCTCAATTTCCTTATTACTGAATAAATAAATAAATAAATAAAATAATTTCAGAGCTAAAGATACTGCATATCATCATGGAAAGAAAATATTGAGAAAAGGAAGACTGGTGAGACAGCTACAGCTAGGTTTTTAAAGTGGTACATCCCCAAAATCACAGTCTGAAATAAACTGATAATTGACAAGTTTATAAGAAGAGGTAGTTTATTGAGGAGGGGTATAACAGTTGCTTCTCTGTTAGAAAGTAAGGCCTTGCACTATTTCAGGAAAGTACTGACAAACTTTTAGAGTTATTACCTCTACCCCACTAAAACTGAAACATTGATTATGTTTTTATTTAAACATACACTCCTATAAAAAAAAATTAAATATATACATACACATGAACAAGTACACATACATCAGTTTATACAAGCATGCATTCTTCTATGTTCATTCTTGTCCTGGGGAACATACAGCAGAGGACAGCAGTACTACAGAACACATTTACCTGGAAAAGCAACTGGAGGAAGGCTGATGACTCTCTGAAGGCTTGCTTTCCTGATTGACTATCTGAGTGCTTCAGTCACAGTATTACTTCAGAACTTTTCTCCTTCCATCATTTGGATTATTTACTTACTCTAATGGATATTGCTTAGTACAATTTTATATAACTGCTCCGTTAGCTAATTAAAATTTGATCTATAATTAAATTAACATAGCAATTCCACTTTTTCTATGTGTTACTTAACCCTTTGATTTGTCTAACTATATTGTCTAACTATATTCTTCTCAAAAGTGCCCACAGTAAGTCATGTTAAAGAGCTTAGAACTGAAGTTTCTACAGGCTTTTCTAGAGGAAGCACTCTTTGGGCTATACCCTAAGATCCCAGAAAAATAAGTGAAGGAAAACAGTTAATTTATTTCTACTCCCCACAGGGATATATTAACATGTGTACCCAAATACTATATGATATAATTCCCTGCCAAGCATGCTGTCTCTGTAATACATAAAAATGGAATCCACTGATTCCAAATAATGTTCAAACACAACATTTGATGCTCAGACACACAGCAGACACGCCAAAAGCAATTATACTTTTCAACACATATTAGCACAATAGCTATAATCAGAAGACAAAAATTTGACTTGAATAGCTACAAAATTTAACTAAATAAATACTACTTCATTACTTTCTTCCTTGAGTGAGCACTCAAAGTTTCTAGGTGCATGTCCTAGGAAAAGATGCTATACCGTGAACTTATCGTGAAAAAGCAGCTAATATGTTTTAAACAGCTTGAATTAAATACTTTGATGATCTAGAAGTTTAATTTTACCTATCCATTATCTTACTCCACCTGTTCAGTTTTTGTGCTCACTTTTGAAAATTCTCCGAATTTTGATACTGTGAGCATTTTACAAAACAGGTCATTGAAAGGTATTTATTAAAAAGTTGAAGTGAAAGGTGCCTGAAGTTTGTGTTGTGCTTAAATGAATCTATTTACATGCATATATATACATAGCACTGATAGCACGTGGTTTTATTTTTCTATGAGATCAAAGGAAGATGTTTAGGCAGCAGATAGAAGTTTGCCTTCAGATTATTCAGTTTACTTCAAATTGAGATTTATGTGATTTGATTACCATTTATATGGAAGTGACTGAAACAATGAACACTGTTTTGTTATAGCATGAAAAGACTAAAATAATGGAGGCCATCTCCTTCACAAACATCATTTCCGCTTTGATTTACGTCATTAATGCTAGGTAATAAGGTTTCAATTCCAGAAAATGGGATGAAGGGGGAGCATTTGAGATCTTAATCTAAAGCTGTGATTCAAAGCCATCCATTCAATGACCTCTTCATTTCCCAAAATTCATTCCTGTCTGATTTGAAAATTCCAATACGGTTACAGTTTACACTTCTGGGCATTTCCAAAAGTGCTGCAGGATGAAAAATTAGTTGTTTATCTCCTTCTTGAGCCTTCTGGGGACCCGGAAAATAGCCAGAGCAGTAAATAAAATGTAGTTGGAGCCCAAAATAAATGGCACTAATATACCTACAGAATTGGGTACAATTCAAAGTACAATTTTGGTGGATTTATTTTTAAACCATGCTTGGAGGAAGAGGAAAAACAGAGGTAGTAGCTATCTCATCTTTATTTGCTAGCTTTGCTTAATAAGACAAACAGGGTGTTCTACTTGGCTGAATCATACACTAGATAAAGTTGTTTGTCATCAAAACAAGATCTGTGCCCTTGGTCAGTGAAGGAGCTTCCCATTGTCAACATAGTAGCTGACGCTTAAGCTCCTGAGAAATATGTAGCAATATCCATTCTTACATCACTCCTAGTACTATAGCTAGGATAAAACAGAACCAGCAGATCTATTTATAAAAGTTGTATAAGAATACAAATTTACCTAATATATGCACATATTTTCTAAGTCAAAACATTTTTAATACATTCAATTCACTTTTTCCCAATCCATAAATTTTGTTTTAATTCCATAATTCTTTATGCAGAGAAAGATCACAGTTAATACTTTGACTTAAACTTCTTATTTTTTTTTTTACCTCTTCTGTTAATATTTTATATCTTTCTAGTTCCAGCAGATACAGAATATAACAAGAAACATAATATTTAACTAATAATATCACAGATTCTGAGACAATTTTTACACTGTGGAAAATAGCACAATATACTAACGGGGGAAAAAAAATGACCGCACTTATTTCTTTTTTTTTTGCTGTCATTTCTGCTGCCATATTCTATTACGTACAATTGCTGCATTAGATGCTTCCAGTAATCAGGGACAGTATCTGTGCTCCGTATGGACCCACCAGAGCAGATACTTACAAACTGGATATAGTGAAGGGCCACCAAAAAAATGATAAAAGAAGAGTAATGTAACAGCAGTGGCTTATGGAACTGAGTTTGTGCAGATGAGAGATGAAGAAAAAGGTTTAATTGCTGCTCTCAACTATCTGATTGGTGATTAGAAAGAAAAGAGTCAGACTTTTCTGAGAAGTGCACAGCAGAAAGAGGAAAGGAAACAGCATGAGTTGCAGCAAGGGAAAATCCAGATGGACACCAGAAAAAATAAAAATAAATAATAATAAAAAAAAATCACACTGCATGTGGTTAAGCAGCAGTACAGGCTTCACAGATAGGCTGAGAAACTCAAAGATGCTCAGAGCTTGACTGGACAAGGCTCTGAGAAGTCTGACCTAACTTCATAGCAGACCTTGCTTTGAGTGGTTGGTAGGCCTAAATGATCAACTGTGGTGCCTTCCAACATATGCTATTTTGTACTTGTAACTATGCAGAGCCTTTGGTTCCATTAAATATATGAAGAATCATTATTTTGATACCTTGAAAAACAACAATATGCAGGTTCTGCATGCCAAAAGAGATCATACTGATCATCTTAATTAATGCCTATGGATCCCTTTTTGCTTGTCTTCTTGAACAGTACCTAATTCTACCATAAAGCATTATATAGAAGGTTATAGTATCATCTCAAACATTCTGAATGACAATGAGTCTATCATCCAGATAAATTACTTCAAAGTTTAATTATCCTTGCTATTAGGAAATCGCATCTGCATTCAAAATAGAATTTATCCAACTTCAATTTCAATTTCATGCCTTCTCCTCTGAGGCAGAAAAACCCTCAATGTTTTGTTTCATCTTCATGCAGAAAGATTTAGGCACAACAATTTTCTTAGATTTCTCTTGGATACATCAGCTCCTTAAACTCCTTAGCATACAGTTAGTTTTCGAATTCCAGTATCATTTTCATGACCAGACTTCAAACTGTCTCCAACTTTTACAATTTCTTCATGGCACATAAACATGAGAAGATTCAGCTGGGTTTACTACTAAATAATGAATTTAGGAGAGTAATCTAGCATTATCATGTTGGCTTAATGCAAAAACTCTTTTTATTTTATTTTCCATTAATTTCATATATTCAGGCAATAAGCTCATGTTTTTCATAGTAGGAGCTGATGTTGAAAGGATACAAAAAGTAACATCTAAGCTCTTCTCTGAGTAAACTGCTTGCTAAAATAGTCAACCAGTAAGTTTTGATTACTACTTGTACTTCACATTCTGTAAAGCTAATTCTATTCTATTCTAACAGAATTCTGTATCTATTGGGATAGTAACCAGGTGATTCAGGACATGCTATAACAACTGGGAAGCTTTATTTACTGCCCTGTCTATCCCTATGTTCTTTGCAGGCTTAACCAATGATTATGAAGATAACTGACAAAAAAAAATGGTACTTGACTTTGGATCACAAAGCCATCTGATAGAAAGGCATCTTCACAGTTGAACTAAACCAATTTACAATGTCTACTATGGCCTACATTTATTACATAACAGGCAAGCTTCTACATCAGGATATTATGCGGTAGTAAAAAATATTCTTAATGAAAACATGTATTCTATATTATTGCTATCACCAAAATTGCCTTTACCTAATCATTTTGTAATTTTATTGGTAAGAGCATCCAGGTTTGCTTGACAAATCCTATTTCTGAATTGACTAACCTTAACCATATTTTAGTTTCTACTGATAGAGTAAGAATAAGCCTTGTGATCATTTTGTTCAGATAAGACTTTCTTAAGGCCCTTCTTTGTTTGCTTTAAATACTGAAAATGTATTGCAAATTTTGAAATTATTTGCATTTCCCCTTTGTCTTTCTTTCCCTTCAGCTGCTGAAGAGGCATTTTCCAAATAGTATTCCACACTATAAAAAACATGCTTGAGTCCATGCTTGCCTGCCAGCAATGTTTGCACCTTTTGACCTTAAAGAGTAACTTTAAAGGAACCTACACAGTTTAGGATTTTTTTCAAACTGAAATAGGGTTAGCTTAGGGATATGGTTTAGTGGGGACTGTTAGCGTTAGGTCAGAGGTTGGACTCGATGACCTTGAGGTCTCTTCCAACCTAGAAATTCTGTGATTCTGTGAAATATTATACAGAAATCAAGCACAAGTTTCACAATGTTAACAGGTAATGACATCAATGGAAAACATTCTTCAATTGTTCTTGAATTCCCTCTACTGTGAGCCATTTTGTACATTTACCATTTTTCATCCATAATTTACAAAATAAGTACTTCAAGACAGCAGTTGCAGCAACTGGTTAAGCATAAGTTCTTGTGATGCTTGATTTGCTCAGCAGCTCCACTGGAAAATATGTACAATGATATAATTAAAAATACAAGGAAAATTATATTTCTAATAATGTCCTGTAATTCTTAATTTAACTCCACATTGTATTAGCATTTATTAGTCAAACCTCTGTTAAAAAGCACTCACTGCCAAAAAATATTATATTTTATTTTTTTTTTACACAAAGTAGTGTTTTGTAACAATTTTAGATTGCAAGCATGTACTGTTGGAAAATTTACTTTTATTAATTTTTAAACTTCACAGCATCAAAAGCAAAACATCCATGAAACTTCATGGGGAATTTTAAGGACACTCTACAGAGAAATAACAATGTGAATATCATAAAACTTAAAGCCCCAGTGAAGCACTCATACACTTTGCCATATAGCCATGGAATACGTAGGACACATAAACAACTGCCTCAAGATCTGCAGTTCTTGGATGTTCACACTTCTCTTCCCTTCTCACTGTCCCCCATGCCACAGAGAGCTTTAGTTCCTCTCTACATTTTGATTTAGTCTTGAGTCTTCCAACAGAGCAGGAAAGTATCTCTCCAAAGATAATACATTCAGGAAAAAAAGTAGATTTCATGGTAAATATCCATCCATAATGCATTTCCTGGTACCAGATGCTATTTAGCAGAGATCTCTAAGATAAATTAGGAGTCAGGAGGAAAAGAATAAGAATCAGAAATAGCGTAGTCAGAAGGACTAGGGAAGTGATTATACCCTGTTTTTTGGCTCTGGTAAGGCCACACCTTGAATACTGTGTTGGGCCCCTGAGTACAAGAAGGATATCAAGGTGCTGGAACATGTCCAAAGGGCAACAAAACTGGCGAAAGGTCTAGAGAGCAAATCTTATGAAGAGTGGCTGAGGGAGCTGGGGTTGTTTAGGTTGGAGAAGAAAAGGCTCATTGGAGACCTTATTGTACTTTACAATTACGTTTAAGGAAGTTGTAATGAGGTGGGAATTGGGCTCTTCTCCCAAACACCAAGTGATAAAATGAGGGAAAATGGCCTCAAGTTGCACCAGGTTGTTTTAGTTGGATTATTAGGACAAACTTCTTTACTGAAAGGGTTGTTCATCATTGGAATCAGCTGCCCAGGGAAGTGGTTGAGTCACCACCCCTGGAGGTCTTCAGTAAATTTGTAGATATGGTGCTTAGCAGCATGGTTTAATGGTGGAATTGTCAGTACTAAGTTAAAAGTTGGACTAGATGACCGTAGAGGTCTTTTCCAGCCTGAATGATTCTACAATTCTATGATCTGCACACTTTCAGTAAAATTGAGTTTTCCCTGGCCTATCTACAGCATGCTGTATAGCTGCAGCCTCATTTTCAAATGAGACATCAGTAGCAGAAGGTTTTCTTCATTTCAACAACAATGTTGAAAAGTTATCACAAATAAGCTGGTTCTTAGTGGATAACTTTGGACTTTTCCCCTGTGGAAACTAGATCTACAGTTGCCATGTGACAAAATTAAGCAGGTCTTTTTGAATCCAGCAATCAAAACTACGTATCTGAAAAACTTTCAGAACCGCTTACAGGACAAAGTCAAGACAAAAGAGAGAAATAAAAAATCAAACGTGTCTCCGTAAAACAGTAAATTAACTTTTAAAGATTTCAGTGTTAGCTAAAGTGAGGCAAGAAAAACAAAAAATAAAGCAAATGAAAACCTGGAAAATAATTAAAATGTTGCATTAGAGTAAAAATAATCGGTAGACTGCAAAAGTGTATGACAATTCACCCTGAAAATTTTAATAGATAGTAACTCACAAGTATAGCTAGTATTTTGAAGTAAAATCGCACTTAAGACTTCCAGTCTAACCACGTTGAGATTAAATGACTTAACCACTTGTAATGCAGACTGTGTAATCACAACAGTTATGTGCACTTGACCTTCTTCCTGTTAACAGAGAGACTCAATTAATTACTTGCTGTTTTAACTGGCCATTTCACCTTATCTTCACCTTTTCCAAAGGGTTGAAAAACTCTATACTTTAACATTTGCTTTTGAAAGCATACACACCAATTTCTGTCTATCAAATAGGAAGGCATTACAATCTATGAGAATATCTGGTCTTTTACGCTTAAGTCAACAACAGTAAAATGTTCAGTTTTGTTAACCATTATGCTGTAGTGCAGGAAACAAATTTAAACAAATTTCATCGTTATCATAGCTGCTCACATACTCTGATTAGAAATAAAACATGACATTTCGGCTGAAAAAGACAACAGAGAAAGACATAAAAAACTACAAAATGTAATAAAATGTTTGAAAATCATTCTCAGATTGCCATATGGGTAACTAGATAGACATAATTTATTTAATTTAGAGAGGAAACTATCTTGTGATTCTGAAGAATCCTAAGTTTTTGTCTACTTTTTTCAATCACCTAAAAATGAGAAGAAGCACATTGCTTTTTACATTTTCCTAAATGCCACTTCAAGCACCTGCTGAGAAAATCTCGTTCTTGATATTTCTGAACAGCTTGATACTTTCTTGCATTTAACCTCTACTATGGTCAAGAGGCCAAGCCTTCCAGAGGAGTTAAATCTGTTATTGTCAGGGCACAGAAGATAACAGACAATTAAAGTGGAATGAATCACCTTTTGGAGGAGAATCTTTCTCCTCATTGACTACAATGGAAGCCAAACTTCACCTTACTCTAACTATCTCAATATGAAATGATTAAAGATAAAATTCTTTAAAATATTGTTTCATCTACTTTATAAGAATCTAGAATAGATTAAGAAAAAAAAAAACAAACACAGGACAGCGAATAAAATATTAGCAGTGAGATAAAGGGAAGACCAATAACAACAAAATGTATACTCTTAAAATCATATACTTGTAACACACATCTTTAGTAAAAGAAACATCAAATGTCTTGTGGATTAAGAAATAAGAGATCAAGCTGATCTTTGCTAAGATCAGCAGCAAAATAATTTCTGGAAGCTAAATGAACTTCTACTGCTACTTTTAACAACAGATAGAAAAGACAAACTGTTTATAGCTTTGAATTCTTACATTCTAATTTAGCTTGTTCTGTTGAGAAATCAAAAAAAAAAAAAAAGAATAGAGAATCAGTTCAACATAAATTCAAAGAAAAATAAAAACAATTTAGAAGATATCTACAGAGGCCAATATAAGTCTTGAATTTGGAATTATTTTTAACTACTTTTGTAAAATATTGCCACATACTATATAAATGTTTTTTCCATTATTGTCAAGGCACAGAAGGTAATAATTAAAGTGGGATGAATTAGCTGATTGGCTCTTGAAGAAGAATGTTTTAACATAATTTGCTAAAAAAAAAAAAAAAAGGCAGCACTAGAACAACTGGACATGGCTTTTTTTTTTTTTCCTTCACAACTTCTGCTTTTTGCTTAGATAGTCTTTCAGGAAAAATGCCCACAATTAACTGCAGGAGTCCACTCTGCAGATGAAGTCAGGCTGAATTAACCATAGCTTGGCTACTGTGAGAGAAATCCTTGTAATAATGGGACTTGTGACCTGCTTATGAGGATTTGGCAAAGAGCAGCAATGAGAAATTTAATAGGGAGTATATTTCCACATGATACTCTTTGTCAAAAGCTGATCTACTATGTCAGCAGGTCATCAAGCATCGTGCTCCATTTGATACTAATTGCATTATCCTCTACTTGTGTGCTTTCACAGATAGAAGAAGGGACCCTGAACAGTAACTGAGGATATTGCTTTAAGAGACTTTGATCAGCTGAGCAGACATGAAAGAACTCTGAAAAGTTTGCCACGAATAAAATGGTGTCCTAGGCTGGTTTTTGCCACAAGATTTTCAGAATCCTGGCCTGCCAAGACACTTCCTCTCTTGTATGATGATAAACATACTTATTATTTACTTAAAAAAAATAAAAGGAAAGATGAGAGAAACCAGACATGTCTACAACAGTGAACAGCATGAATTAGTAAAATATCTGTACTTACAGATGATTTTCCCTTCACACAAAGCAGTTTACAAGCTTCTTAGATAGTGTTCCCCTGCTCTGTGAAGGCCAATGTGTACACACAGCCTGAGGGTCTGGTCTGCACACTTGCTCCCCAGCTCCCCAGCAATGCTTCTCTTCCTACACTACCGTCCCTACTGGTTATTCCACCCAAAATGTATTCTTCCCTCTCAGGCAGCAGAAAAAACAGCCCTTGCCCACCCAGCCTGTCAAACCCAATCCTGTGTGACAGTTCCCTGCAGAAGGTCGCTGTCACCTTTTTCTCCAAGTAAATGATACACTGCTCAGAATATTGCTAGAAAAGGGAGAGACTGGCAGCAGAAGCAAGAAGGGAGGGGAAAAGGATGAATTAAACTTTCCATACACTTGTCACACACTCTGAAGATGCCTTCCTCGCTATCCTCCATGAGGCAAAAGTTCAAATAAGTTATCAATTTCATATCTTTATTTTTTTTTCAGATTGAATCCATGTTAGAACTAGGTGAATTCTACAGTTTTGATAAGTGTCAACATGTTTATACCAGCTTAATGTTTCTCTAGTCTGTCGATCCACATATTGTTTTTAAAAAAGCTTTATTTTTCTGAACATTTCTTTGAAAAAAGGATGAAATTCCCCTCCAAGAAAACAGTCAGGAGGTTAGCAAATAAAATTCATGCTAGGAGTATTGATGATATAGGCTTGCATAAGAAACTAAAACGGAAGAAAACATACTTTCTTTACTTTTCAGTGGTTGGAAATGTAATCAGTGCTAGCAGCATGAAAACCTGGGAGGAATAAATGCAGGATATGCAGCAGCATTAACAAAACTTTTAAGAATTTCTACTGGATCTTGGACTGAATCTCATAAATATGTGGTTCACATATTATTCTGTATATTTTGGACAGTACTGACAGATTTTGAAATGTGTTGATACTGCATGTCTTGTTGACACAGAACATCTGTAAGAAGCATAGAAAGATTAACTCAGTTAACTCAATTAATTCAAACTTAGCATTGTTACCTTGGCCTTTAAAACTTAAGACTTCATATTTCCATGACAAGTGCATCTCCAAGACAGGTTTGAAACACGAACTGCCATTTGAGAGAAGCACTTCCAGCCCCTTACCTTAAGAAAGCAAGAACAGCGCCACACATTACTGGGGTTATGAAGAGACAAATATCAAGGGAAAATTGTGGAAAACTGTGGAAACAATACAGATCTTTACAACAGTGGTGCCTACTGCAACACAAATTTGTTTAGAACAGTCTAACCATTTGATGTAGATTCTCTCAGTAATAGTCTACTATCTATTCCTAATAGGCATTTGTTGCAGACAAAAACCATAAATATATGTACTGAAATGTATTAGAGTTGTATGGTGTAGTGTTCTGAGATAATTCTGTCTCAAAATCCAAATATAGGTTTTGTATATATGTTCCAAATGATGCATCACTGCAGAACAGTTACTCACACAGTTCCTTAAAACTCAAGATGGCAACATTTAGAACATGATACAACAGCAGGGCTGTTGGATGACATGATGATGCAAGTAAAGGTTGGACTTGATGCCTAGGGACATGGTTTAGTGGGTGACATTTGTGGTAGGGTGATGGTTGGACTAGATGATCTTGGAGGTCTTTTCCAACTTTAATGATTCTGTGATTCTAAGAATAAGCTTTACTTGTTTGAAAGAAACTGTAAGAGAGTATAGAAAGGTGTCTACATATTTTGGTTAAAGGATTTTTTTAATGCATACATTTCAGGATTAGACCATGTCTCTTTTTAACTGAGAGGTAACAATGCTAACACTTAGCATTAAGTAACTCTGTACATTCAAAGCCCTAATTGACAATACTACTAACATTTGTGATTTATAACGTTTGATCAAAAGCTACCAGTAAACACATCTCTGATGTTCAAGTTTGCTATGCAGACAGTATGCATTGGGACTAGTCTTCAAAAATAAATAATCGGAACATAAACAAAACATTATTAAAAATACATATATAGTTGTCACATTTGAAAGAGAAGACATTTCCTAGCTTTAAGCCGCAATCAGTTCAAGTTGGCAAGATGAGTCACCAACTGCAAAACAACTAGTGACAGCAAGGACTGCTCAGCAGGCAACGATGTTTGTGACTTAAACATGTATAGGAACAAACAGGAACTCCCGCAAGTTCCCACCTGTTTATCAGCTCCTCAGAGGGAAAAAAGAAAGCTATTCTTCCTTTAGACTTTCACAATCTTTGCTAGGATTAGGCACTATTATCTCTCTGAATGAAATGAATAGACCCATAGTAGACCCTAACCTGTAACCCCACATAGGCATCACAGGACTACTACACTGCTGGTACATGCACAGTTGTTTCTCCACTTGCCTTCTCTCAACATCTGCTACATCTACTGGATCTGCTGGATTAGGCCAGCCAACACAATGACTATCTGGAAAAATAAATATTTTGGTTTGTTTTTATATTTTTACTTAATAAATAGGCCATGGGAAATATACATAAAAGGAATAGTTGAAATACCTCACCAAAGTACATTGTATTTTGTCTTCCACTGAGAGAGGAAAGTACATAACATAATATTATATACAGACTTCTTATCCCATCGATAATTAGTTTATACAATGTGACTGTAACTGGTTGAAAAATTGTTGTGAATGGCGTGGCTAATTCATGCTCTTTTTCAGTTCCTATGATTAATAAAGATAACTGCATAACTTCAACACTCATTTTCTTCATGGTGTCACTACCATGCAAAAAATACAGCCTGTATACCCATAATGAAAGCAGAAATCTAAAGCACATTCAAGGCTAGACATCTCAAAGAAACATGGCATTGTGTTGACTGAACTTCTGTAATGCAAGCAAGTTATTAGTGGTGTAACTTCTGTAGTATGTAATTATATGATTATTATGTACATGTATATGTCATTGTTGTGGCACAATTGTGAGAAAATTTCAAGTGGTTTCTCAGGTTATTCCTCAGAGTTTTTCAATTGTTTGTTTTTTATAGTTCGGTGTCCATAAGAAAAGGAAATAATATGGAGTTTGTTTTCTGACATATGCCAGAATATATACATATTGCTAGTATGTATATATATACATATATATATATATATACATACTAGCATATACATATATATACATACTAGCATATACATATATATTCATACTAGCATATATATACATACTAGCAATGCTACCATCAGTTCTACTGCTTACATTTATGCATGACAAATGCTAGGTATAAGAACAGAAGATCTTCCCCCTTTTCAACACATGGCTGACAAACACTTATGTTTATTTTACATCCTATAAGTCATTATTTAATCCAAAGACAGATGCAAGACCCTTTTTTTCTTTTACATAATTACAATCAGCAGTATCATGACCACTTTTTGAATAATTTAATGCTATGTGTGAAAAATAAAAAATAAATTGGGTAAAAAATCTTGCATTGCCCTCATGTTTTTCTCCATTTCTTTAAACTTTCCACTCCCCTCTTCTGCTCTACTAACTTACATTTGCAGCCCTAAACCTTGGGTGACCTGGAAGAAGTGGCTGTTTTAGCCAGAGGAAAAACTGACTTTAAAAAATGGCAAAAATACATAAAGAAAAAAAAATGTAAAAAATATACCACAGTGTAACCTAAAGAAAAGGTGTGGCCATTGTTTAAGTGAGAGTGTGAAATAAGGAAATTAATAACAGATTTTATCTCTTATTCTCTCTCTCTCTCTTTTTTTTTTTTTTTGGTGCATTGTAAATGTTAACATACATTTTTGACATTGGAGTCTAAGTAGAAAATTTTAAAAAGAAGATCAGACAGGCTAGGTCCAACCAGCTGAGTGCTGGATGAGTAAATAAATTTCTACAACAACCTTGGCTGATAGATCTCAGGTCACATTTGCTCTAATAAATATATTCTCAACCTTGAGAAGATGGCATGTCATCTGGTCTTTGCAAAAGGCAATAGAACTATTCTCCTAAAAGTACAAGATGATATTTCACAGCTTATGGAAAATCCCAAATTACTTGCATGAAAGGGTAAATGTAAATAATTAAAAACCGCATAGATTACATTTAGCAGTACATACAACCCTGTTCATTCAAGAACAATTTTGTAAGCTACTATGGCAGCATATCATTATTATATAATATTATATTATATATATTATATGTATATTAATATTATTATATAATATTAATTATATTATATTATTATATATAACAACAGCTTATTACAAAAACAAATTTATTTTTTCTTTTCTTTAAATATTAATGACATCAAGAGGTAGCTTTTGGAGATAACACAGAAAGAGAGAAAAAATGTATAAACTAAATTTTTTTACTGCCAAGTTCATTTGTGAATAAATGAGTTTTCGATTGCTGGCAGCAGTTCAGTGGGAAATCACGTATCTTCCAGAAAAAAATTTAGAATGTAAGCATCTTAATGAGATGCAGTCTTCTCCATAACTGTTGAATCACAATGTCTTCATTCATGTACTGAAGCAGAAAATGTAAGAATGAAATTGAAAAGGCCTTCCTCACTTTAATACAACAAACCCTAAAAAGCATAATAAATGTTGGCAAGAAAATTAGCTATATAAACACTAGTGCATCCTGTGTATTTAATGTTTTTTATTATGAGTGGAATTATATCCCTGTACTCAACTGATCAGTTTCTAATCATATTTTAGAAAGCTAATATAGTTCAAATGAAATTTTGTAAAATGAGCAGTGGTACTGGATACCCAACATAAGACACGTGAGGGCCTCATTATTTTCTTGGTTAAGAGCTTCTTTTTCGCTTAGTTCAAAGTGGGTACAAAAGTCATTAGGTGTATAAAAAAAAAAAAAAAAAAAAAAAGAGCTTGTCAACCAATATCTATTTGAAGGACCCTTAACTGCGTAACTGTGCACTACACACAAGCTGCAGGTGCTTATATCACTTGATCTTGCATTTCTGAATTGACACGGACTGTGAAAGTGTGCATTCAACAGCAAAGACAAGGCTGAGATAATCAATACATCTCTCATTATCCAGAGATAGTCTTTGTCATGAGGAAATACTATAGTACCTTTTTTTGGAGTGCTTTACAGACAGCTGCTTTTTTTTTTTTCCCTTCCTACCAGGTAGACTGACGGTCCTACCCTCAAATTTAACCTGCCAGCTTGACCCTGTACCTGCCCCATACAAGGAGATGTGTCTGGCAAGCCGGACTCTGGGCTGCTCTGACCACCTACCTTGGCTGGCAGCCAGCTGCTTGTCCAGGGGCTACGCCCGGGGGGTGAGGGACTGCCCTGTCACCCTGCTGCTCCCAGCTCCCCGTGTCCCTTCTTCTCTCCTGTTGCTCTCTGAGAGTTTTCTGTTGCAACTCTTTAAGCAGTCTTGCCACCCAGGAAGCCAGAATGCCTTTGTCTTAATTCATACAGCACTAAAGCACTACAAAGACCTGATTAGCATTGACAAAGTGGCTTCAAAGTAGCTAAAGTAAATTTTAATTAATTTAATTAAACAAATTCAAATTCCCAAATGTAGTTGAGCTTAAACCAGTTTAACAAAGCTCTAGGTCATTTAAATGCTAGTTCTTGATTCAGCGTAGCAGAAACAGCTATTTCTTGAGGATGGCAAATGTAAGCTTCTGGGTGTTGAGTAAAACAATTGTATCTGCCAGCTGGTGAGACCATTCCAAAAGCTAGATAAGCAGCTCAGGGCAAGAAAGAAAATTCCCACTTTGAGGGGAAAAGAGGAAATCTCACAGGTTTCCTACACTGGACAAAAAGGAAACCACATGCCTAAAGCTGCACAATGTAGCTTGTCAGTGGGACAGAGACTAGGTATCTCATTAACTGTGGGATGGAACCAACAGACGGACAGAAATTGTTTTATTTTGAAGTTACCAGAAAGTTATTTTATGACTAGACAATTATAATTGGGATGGTTTAAGAAAACATTGGGAGAATTTACCAATCTGGTTGAAGTCAGTGATTAACAGTATTCATGAAACTAGTCAAGCAATGTGAAATAAAATATTAGACTTTTTAATTATTATTATTATTACGTTGAGACCAGAAACGTTTGTAGAGGGATAGTAACTATTTATATTGCTTTAACTCAATTCCGTGTAACTGCCTGATTGCACTCAGACAAACACAGTCCTTGCTTAAATCAGTTTAAGTAAATTCAAGGTTTGGTCTGCTCCAGTTGGTGAGCAAAGTTAAAACAGAACAACTTTACTAAAAACAGCCTGTTATCCACCACGTATCGTTTCCTATTTGGCTGTCATGGGGCATAATAATTACGGTAACAGCAGGGGAAGGAATGGGTCCTGATAGCCTCCTGCATCAATGCCTCTGTGTTCATCATCATTTGTGTACAGCTTAACAACACTCTCTCAGATCACCAACCCACTCACTCACCCAGCTACGTTCCTGCTATTTTCAAGTACTCTGCTTCATTAAACCTTAAAAAGACTCTGATTGCAGGCCACAATTGGGAAGTTGTTATGCACTTATTCCTTCTCTGTAATTAATAAAAGTAAGTCTTTAGAGTCTTACCCTCACCCTTACAAAGTAGTTCGTTTCAGTTTACTTCTTTTCTGTGAGGGAGGGCAATGCTTGTTTTCTCCATCTTGGGAGAGATCTGGACTGAAAGTTTTCTCAGTCCAATGTGGGTGTGGAATTTTTACACTATTTACTGTAACAATAAATGGCCACAGTGGCCACAAGTGATTTAGCAGATTACACGAGGCAATGAGACAGCTCTAAATAGATTTTCTCACTTTGAATAATAGTTGCTGCAGTTAAGTCTTGTAGGAATAAACAGATTTGATAGATAATGTATACACAGTATCATACTGCACAAACCCATTATTTACATGCATAAATGCATATTGGATTTTCTGAGTTGAAAAATCACATAAAGGGATTAACTATCACATAAAGATATTTACTGTTTTCAAGGTTTTGTAAAATAAGAGAATATCAAGCTATATTTAAATACCTAACAGAATAAAGTAATCACACATCATTAAAATTTAGAAATTAAATTATTTAGTAAAAGTGAGGGTTACCATAATAATAGGTTTCATTGAAATGGAAATATCAGAGGCCTCTGCAATTAACCACTGTTTATATGTAAGGTTACTTGTCAAAGTGATTCTCCAGCTTCTACAAACTGGTACATTTTTCACTGTGCAGTAAGTGCTAATAACTCTGGCTCTGTAAAGTAAAGTGCTCAAGATACAATCACACAGATAGTCCACAGACACCCAGGTCTGAGGAATGAGCTCAGTATTTAAGAACAAATTCTCTCTGCCCTGCCCCATTCTCCTTGCACAAAAGGCAGCAGAAATGATGTGGTGCTGCCAGCCTTCTTTCCAGAAATTTCCTCTGTGACCCCCAAAGCAAGCTTCAAGCTAGAGTACCAACACACCTACCACTCCTCCCCTGGAGCAAGGCACAGAGCTTGAATGCAGCATGTTCTGATTCTGCTCAGGAGGAAGACACTTTCTAGAGGTTTCCGATCAGTTACAACACATGGACCATCTTCAAAGAGGATCAAAAATGAGAATGTTAGTAGGAGTTATATCTTCTCTGCATTAAGTAGAAGCTCATGCACATAGAATATGACCAAGTATTTTATATTTTTGTAAAATATATATATATATATATATTCCTGACAAAATATATTACTTAAAGCCTATCTACTTATCTACCCATAGAGTTTCCTGACCATAATATCTGCTAAATAAAGTCTCCCAACAAAATCAATTGTGATTTCTGCAATAAGCTTCTGAAAATCTGCTGCTTTCCACATCATCATCTTCGGGACTCAAAGCTATTTGCTAACATTTGATATCAAGCTTTTTAGCAAAAGCTCCACACAAAAAAAAATAAAATGTATTGCAACTGAAAATGAGCATGCGGTTTCTAAATAAAATTCTTGTTAAACAAATAACAGCTTGACTGTATTTAGTAAAGGGATTGAGCATGTGAAAATACTGAATTCTAACCAAATAAGTCATTAAAGCAAGATGGTGAAATGATCTCTCAGAATTCATACTACCTAACCTTACTTGAACCATTTAAGGTTTCTCATGGAGGTTTGTTACAAAGCTTCTCATTAAAATACCTTATTTTGCCATGTAATTTTTCTTTTTTTTTTTTTTTTTTTTTTTTGGGGGGGGGGGGGGGAGGGAGGGGGTTCACTGTGAAAACTGTCTTTTCTCCATATACCAGCAACTGCCTGTACTTTTCTCTCTTCCGAAGATGAGAACTTGCCTCCAAATCAGCCTGTTTCTATTACAAGTTACAACAGGATTCTAGCAGGGAGAATGTGAAACAAAGGACGTACTAGAAACCAACACACATGAAAATTTTGATTTTGGAATACTGAAAATATTTCAATATTGAAAAGAAATTTGCAATATTAAAAGATTTATAACAGAATGTAAGATCAACATAATGCACGGAAAAACATAATTAGCAATGATACAGAGAAAAATATAGAAGTGTTCTGTTTTGGTAAAGAAAAAGGGATTGACATAGACTGAAAACAGGAGTCTCTATCCCTGAGAAATTAGCTGTTCTTTAAGAAATAAAAATCAAACAACATGAAATTACATGTGTACATTACCCATGTGCACTTTGGCTCTTCACCTCCAAATAAGCAGGTTTCTACTCTAAGAGCTAAAAGCCAAGGTCAATTTGCTTGACTCTAGAAGAAGGTATCATTTTCAAGTATATATCAATCTAATGCAAACAAAGTTACTGTACTCAGTTTAGCTCCCATAGAAATAAATCACAGAAAAGCTTCCCTTGATCAAGCTGGGCAAAGACCAAGCCTGTAATTCTTTATGGTATAGTGTCTGTTTCCAATGATTTGTTTAACTTTCCATTCAGAAACTGGAAGATGATTTTCAAGACAAACTGACTAAAATGAATAGTAAGAGTCCTGAAGCAGTCTTCTTTGAAAGGAAATACATGATTTTAATTGCTGCCTTGAAGAGAGTTTTAGACCTTCTGGGGGGTCTACCTGAACAATCCAGATACAAGCAAAAGATGCTTGATTAATTTTGGCAACAGAATGGGAATACAGCAATATGCTACGGCATTTGAAACCACAGACTTTCTAGTTAGTAATAAGCAGGGGAATTATACCTTCACTATCATTTTAAGTATGACACAGATGTTTTATTGTTATCCAACAAAATATCACAGTAAAGCATTTTTAAGGCAACCAGCCACCACCAGGTACTTTAAGAATGAAGTTTGAATAAAACAAATATATTATTTTTCTGTGAAAATAACTTCTGCCATTGCACCTTTCTTTTAGTTAATTGAACTTCTAAATGTCTTGGCAAGAATTTCATAGTATACAGCAGATTCATTAGACAGCTTTAATAAAACCATTTGAGCATTTGTTCACAGGAAAAGTTCATCCAAATGCATCAAAATTCTAAGCCAATATCAAAATACTTATGATTAAGGATACAGTCAGGCATACTACTACTTTTTACATTTTTTTCAGAGTGCCAACTTCACAGTGAATATATTAGTGTTGTCCTTGTATGTCACTTGCATTCAGTCCCTGGAGTTAAAGTAATTTGGCTAACATCCAGCTACAAATCACTTAGTTAAAATTATCATTCCCTTGGTGAATATTCATTGGATCAGAAAGGAAATATAAAATGAAAGATAATTACAGGCAACTTGTAGCTACTTGAGCTTTAACCTAACCTTGTTGTTATCCATGAATGACTGGTTATTTTCCATTCATGGGCAAGAATCTCTGCACTATAACTAATTAATATATAATCAAAACATTCTACATAAACTAAAGGACTACTGAATGATACTTTGCAGGCCACACCCACTAACAGATGTGAGTGGATTTTCAAAATTAATTCAGTGAAAAATCATTGAATTCATTGAATGAATTTTCAAAACAATTCAAAAAATAGTAGAAAACACTGTGACTAGCAAGAAGAAACTGAGGAGAAAGTAATAACCTCTCAAGGAAAACAACAACAAATTAGCAAATACTTTGCCATTAAATGTGTTATGTATGAAATAGCAACTGAAGAAAATAGTTAGCTCTGCTAGCCTACTCTGTCCAAATTATTGAATTGTCTTCATTCCTGAACTTATCAAATCACATCTATTTTCTCAAAAAGGGCAAATATGTTTTCTTATTGACACTCGGGCAGGGCAGTATAAGAAATCTAGTTTCATGTTTGCCCTTTGGATGCTCCTGAGAATGGGTACATTGCAGAGGCAACATGCTAGAACTATGAATGCAACAATGTCAAACATACTGTATATTTCAGACAAAATTTCATGAACGGATAGGTTGGAGTTCCACTACTACTGGTAAGACATTTGAAGATATTAATATGAAGCTTCTTCAGATGCAGGCCTAAAAACACCTCTTAGAAAATATATCCCAATGAAGGAGACTGTTACCATTTTTAAAATATAATTTTAGCCTTTTCTATATGCAGCACTATTCTGGTGAAAGGTATTTAAAAACTGTTATGAATAACAGCAATAACAAAGAAACAGTGCCAGTGTACTTCTCACCCATTTTGAGAGATCATCTTAAGCATACAAAAACTACAGTTTTATTCCTTTATTGGTTATAGTTACTATTCATGGTTGGTTTTTTTTTGTTTTGTTTTGTTTACTTGTTTTTATTTGTTTTGCGTGTGTGTGTGTGCGTGTTTTTAATCTAATTGTTGAGGTATTTAAGGTAGGCCTCTGGCCTGATCATACAGGTTATTTTGGATTAAAGAATTAAGTGTAACAAATAAGTTTTGTAGTCAGTGTTTGTTTTTGTATTTTGTCTTTCACAACAGGTATATTTCTGAATAAGTTTTCCATGTCTTGCATTTAATATAGTGAAAATTACTGAAAAAAAAAAAAAAAAAAAAAAACTTTACAGCTGTTGCAGAATTTGGTTAAAACACAGATTAAATTTTACAGTTGAACTTTTCTGCCTTCTTTGCAAGACGTTATTGAGTCCAGATATTCTGCAAGGGACATTAAAATTCTCATTTCAATACACTGACATCTTCATTCGAAAATCAGACAGCCCATCATTGTAATATTGTGATGTTCAAGGGAACAAAGATATTCTGTTGTTCAAACATGTTCTGTCATAAGCATCTGTAAAATCTACTGGGGTGAAATTCAGCATATATCATTATTATAGTTATGTAAAGAAAGAATTATTGTGACTCTTTTCATTTTGCTTTCTTCACTGTACTATTTTTTATTCCATTTATGATTACTGTGTGATTTTTGTCATTAATATAATCCCTCCGTATTAGCTATTACAATTTCATTTATAACCTAAGCTGCTCACCACAATAAGCAGTAACTGCATCATTTCACAATGGTTTAACTTATCTACTCCAATTCTGATATAGGATTATCTTTTAATACTATGCATTTCATAAGATAGAACTGTCAAATCACAGGGCACTCAGAAGTGTAAAACAGAATTTACAAACTGATTCTGGCAGTAGGTTGTGGCCTTCATAAAAAGAGTCCAGATGTAGTAAAATATGACTATATATTTAATTTTTAACTTTTGCTAAGTATAACCCCAACTGTCATTTAGAGATGATTACAGGTTTAAGTATATTTTTGTTAATTTCTCTTGTGGTTAATTAAAGAAATTGAGTTGGTCACATCCCATTTGGGTGCAATCACTGTGGCTTCACATTACTGAGTTTTCATTCTAGTCATTTACATGGAAATTGTATTTTATTCCAGTGTCTAAAATCTTCATGTCCAAACTTTACATTATAACTTTTCATGAGAATGAAGAAGTATCGCATGGATACAGACAACTCTCTCTGCCATGCCACGTGAACATCTAGGAGTTAGTCTGAATGCTAATTTGAATCTTGGTCAGAGATGGGCCAGAAGTCTGATTCATAACATAAAAAATAAGTTTTGTTTACATAATTCAATGTAAGTCCCACATTCTACTTAAATGTCTACTTTTCTATTTATCAGAACTGAATTATTCAGCTTGCACTGCTAACAAAGACTGTGATGGAGGAGAACCTTCCAGCTTGTTCTCCACCATATGCTGATTGCTACATAGGAGCCAGGAGAGAGAAAGTCCTGGAGAGCTGGATGGGGTCCTTTTTGCAGCAGGTCTCACCTCCACATAAACCTCAGATATAAAATATATAAACCTCAGATATAAAACAGTGGAAACTTTTTAAAGATACAGAGGGGACATTCAAGTCATTTGTTAAACCCCAGGGCTTAAGTGGTGCAGGAACAGAAGTAGGGGAACAGATGGGGAGAGGAAGAGATGTGCTGTAGACTACTGTAAAGTGTCTGTGTGAGGTGATGCAGGCCTATTTTCAATGGATTTTGTATTATCAATAGAAGCACCATTCCAGGGTCTACACTTCCATCAGAAAATTGTAAAATGCTTTTCAATTTTTTAAAATGTATAAAATCACTGATCTAAGCAATAGTAAGATAAAAGTTATGGGCTCCTGTCTCAGGCAGTCCCAGTGGTCTGGTTGCAGTTATTTAAGAGCCTAACAGGGTCCCAAAGACTGTTAGAAGGTAAATACCATTGCCCAATGAAAGTTGAGCAAACACTGTGAACAGCAAAAATAACCTAAGGAAATCTATTTTATATACATACAGGGCTCTCATTGCCAATCAAAAATTCTGTGGTTTGAGGGCAATGCAACAGGCTTTGAAGAGAAATTAAAAATCGGTCCTGAAATTCATTCGTGCACTGTGTCAATGTTTGAACACTCATATTTTTAAAATATATTCTTTCACTGGCATAAGAATTAAGAAATAAAATCTCTATATTACCATATCCATTATTAAACCAAACTTGCCGTAGGCTGACATGCAATTTAGCTCTAATTGGACAGTTAATGGTTTTAATCATATCATTGTGTCTGTAGCTTCTATAGATGAGTATTAAGACATTTTCCATGTCATGGTATCAGGAACTATACATATTTTTTGATGAAGGCTAGATCCAACACAGCAAAAAATACCTCAATTTATAGAAAAACAAAAGCCTATAAAAAACATATAATCATATAATTTCCCTATTTTATTCTTAACAGACCTTTTCACCAAAACCAAAAACGTTACAGGTGTGCTCTTAAGGATTTTTCAGTAGAACAATAACTAATATTAAAAGTTCATGCTGTCAATAAAGATCCCCTTCATAGTATTACACAAGTTATAGAAATAGCTGTTTAAAAAAAAAAAAAATCAAAACACAGCAAAGAACTAAAATTTTGCTTTCATACCTATGGAGAATAAACGTATGTTCCCAACACACAAAAGAGCAGAAGAATAAAATGTGGCATAACCGTCAGTCAAGGTGACTACAAGGCACCATTGTGATGCAGCTGTGAAAAAGAAGCCTGTAGCCTATTTGCAATAAAGGCTGGAAAGTATCACTGCAGCACCGTATACAAATCCGGCCATCCATTTTGAAGCAATTCAGAACACATGACAAGGAGAGGCAATTGCAAGACCAAAAGTCACACACTATTTCACAAAAGCGACTAATAGCATTTGGTTTGCCTGACAAAGCAAAGACACAAGACTGCATGATACTTTTCTATATAAACTAGGGGGATGGCACATGGAGTGAAAGGTGAAAAGAGGCATTAATTAATCTCTTTAAATATTGTGAGGATATAAGATGTTGACACTGGACTGATGACCATAAAAATATCACAAATAAACTTAGTCTGAGATTAGACAAATGCTATAATCATTCTCCTGGGAGCCTCCAAATATGATTATTAAGCACAAAACAAACAAACAAACAAAACTCTAACCGTTTATAGCATAAAACTTAAGAATATTTTAAGAGTACAATGTTGGTGCAGGGGACAGTGGGAGACAGATTTTCATAAAGCAGAAGCTACATTCTAGCACCCTTTTCCCAAACATAGGGGGAGACAACTTTGTACTATTGCCCTGGTAATGCCAGTACATTACTGAGCAACACACTTTGTGATAGTACCAAATTACATTCATTCCCATCACTTCCTAGGAAATGCAGATACCATGTTACTTGATGAGCACAATTTCAGCTTGCCTAAATGCTCTATTCAGACAGGAACTTAAAGAAGAATATCCAGTTATTTTATCAAATAGTAGCTCATTTGCTGGATTCTCAGATAAGTGAAAATCAGCTGAAATATTCTCCATTCTAAGAAGTGGGAGCAAGTTTTATACAGCTGGCATCTCACGTAGCAAACATACAAATAATGAACTACATCCAACTGTCACTCCTGAGTCACCACTGTACATTTCCCTGGTATTTTTAGACATCAGTGATTTTCGATACAGCAGACTAACATAGTGCAGGCTACAGAGGTAGCTGTAGTATCTTACTGTAATCTAATCACATTGGCAAACTGCAAAACCTTTATCAACGTTGATGAGCAATTATACTTGTCTGCTCAGTGCAATCAATGTCCCCAGAGAATAAACACTCACCTGTAGCATAAGCACTATACAGCTGAATGTAGTGCTGCAACTGCAGTACTGATCTCTTATTTGTTTTGGGGCAAACAGTAATATAATGTAACCCTGTAATCACTTTCATCAGACTTTTCATGTGTGTGTTTTTTTTTTTCCTGTTTTTTATTTTTTTTAATTAAGTGAAGAAAAATGAAAAACATATGGTGTGTGAAAACAGTAGTGCTCTTTTGATCCAGAGTTGGAAGTTCAATTTGGAAAAAAATAAAATAAAAATAGAATGCAGTAATATATACTGTGAAAACAAATTGTTAACCCACTACTTCCATTATTGAATATTTCATCTCCCAGGCAGTCATTTTTAAATATGTGAGAGCATCCCTGGGAGTTTACCATATTTTGGTTTTTGTTTGTGTGTGGTTTTTTTTTTTTTTCATATAGATAGGAAATTATTACTATTTGTTACCTTGCAAGTAAGTATTTATGGTTGGCATGACCCTGGCTAAAGGAAACCAATAAACTGTTTTAAATAATGTTTTTTAGGATTCTAACAGATATAATTTCTACACAAAAATGACTTTGATGATAACAGTTCATTTTTACTGTTACTACCTGCAGCATAACGTGACTAGATATTGAAGTTGTTATTTTTCAATATTTATGCTGAAACTTCCATATTTCATCATCTGACATTTCAGTTTTCAATCTGAAGGAAATGGACATGAATTATACAAATGCAATATATGCAGACATCAATCTTGCAACATAGATTGTTTACTTTAATCAATGTCACCTAGTGATATGCCAATGCTTGTCAGAGTGGCTTTTTCAGCCCTACTCCAGCCACCTTCTCTTGATTACATCCTTGCTCTTTTCTGGCACTGTATGCCCCGATTAACACTTTTTTTTTTTTTTTTTCCTTTTTTTTTTTTCCAGGATGAGAAATATGTAGCGCATGTTATACAGGGATATACGTAAAAAAGAACTGATACTATAATGGGTCAGCTATTTTAATTTAGCTTATCAGAATGAGTACAATATGCAAGACTGACAGCAATTTTATTCCCTGGCTGCAGTCATACAGAGGTTACAAAAGCTTAAATCCCACAATGACAGTGGGACAACACATGAACAAAAGGACTGCTGTTATGGTAACTCTGTCAAGTAATTCCTAGCTGCAAGTTTACTGATAGCATAAGAGAGTAAAGTTGGTATTTACACATACAGTTCCTCTATAACAAGTCCACATAACAAAGAAGTATTTGGTGCTCTTTGTTCTATTATCAGAAAGGCTACTAATAAAGTACTTGAAAAAATTAAACTGCACCTAGGCACGAGCCCAACTGAACAAAGCCAACATACATGCAATCCTGTATTACTGACCCTGTAAATAGACAAATACAGCCTCTAGTGATTACATACACACAGAAATGATGAAAAAAACCCCTGCATGTATAGGTAAAGTGCACAATCTGAGTCATCCCTTTCAACTAGACTACCATAACCAATTGAAAGGCTAGCCAACCTCATCATACCGAAGTAGCTACAATTATTACAAGACTACTTTGCATTAGAGCATAAAACAATAGAGAACCTTTTCAACTTAGAGAATTTATTTATTTTCACGCCTGTCAGATCCAAGTTTGATTAAAATTGCTGCAAACAAGACTAGTACATCCACGGTCCATTGGACAGTTATTGAAATGTCAATTCATTTCACTTGCTTAGTTCTATTAATTATATTCACAATACTAATGAAGAACACTAAGCTCTCTTCTTCAAACAACTCTATATATTTCTAAGGGAATTTCTATGTAAGTTAAAAATAAAATCACTTAATTTAAACTTAAGTAAATATTCCCAGATTTTAAATAAAGTTGTTAAACTCTAAATCATGTTAAAAAACATGATACCTCCACAGGTAAACTACTCTTCCCAAAGCCTTAGGAAATCTGGATTAAGCATGTTATTACTCCATAGCATCATTATAGCACTACAATTAATTCTAGTAGCCTGAATTATTAAGGTAAAAAACAACATACTCCAGTGATGACAGGATTTGAATTCTTTCCAGAATGACACTATTTATGGACATGTCTTGTAGAGGACTTGTAGGACTTTTTCTCTGATGTGACAAACTCAACACCTAACAATGCTTGCTTAAATCAATGACTCTCTATCACGTTTCTGCTTTCTCTAAACACTCAGGAAGTTGTAGAATCAACTAGCACTCTCAAATATAAGAGATCAGCCTATCTGCTTTTATAACCTACGGAGATTTCTAAATGGGTCTTTGGAAGCCAATTAGCAAAAAATTAACAAATGTTATCTCTGGTCAACTCTTAACACAGTTTCTTTGCTAAGAGAAAGGGAGAAATTATACAGGTCTCATCTCACTGGAAGATATCTCTGGCCTAGGTAAATACTCACCTGCTCTCTTTGGGCTGCTTTTCAGCTGCACTGTGCAAAAACAGAGTGATCTGAGAGACACAACCCACTATTACTAATAATGTTCAGCAAACATGCGCACCCTGCATTAATCTGTTTAATATGTAGATGCAGAAATAATGACTATTGAACTTCAGTTTCTGTGTGATTTTATTGTGAAATAGCAAACCAGTATATGAACCTAAGTTGCTCGAGTTTATGTAAAACTTCTGTTAAATCTTGAAGAAGTCTAAACCAAATAGCTTAAATTTAAAAGAAAATATGTAATACTCTAAGTTTAAAGATGCTTTGAGAGTGTCAGATAAGAAGAGAAAAAAGAAAAACGAAAGGGAAAGGAAATTACAAATTTGCTTCATACATACAAACGGACTACCAGCTGAAAAGCTGATGAATCATGAAGACCAACTCATACAAGTGTTGAGCCAAACAAGAGATGACAACTAATTTCAAATCTAACAAGGTCAAAATTGGTGGGCTTTTTTCCTCTCATCTTAGTTACAGATAAGAGTTGGTTTAAAATCTTAATAATAACTTATAATAAGAGCATCATAGATGGTGACTGAATGTTTTGCTTGACTTTAATTGCAGTGTTCCCAAGACATATCAAAGACTTCATAGGACTAAAATAGCAGAAATCTTATTCATCAGAGAGCTTGAAAATAAATTATTAAGGTTTGATTTCTATTACTTCTGTGGTTTATTATTCTCGTATCTTTAAACTACTTATATATCCTTACCTTTATAGTATTATTCTAAAGAGATAATCATTTGACTTTCTATACTCTGACACAACCTTTCTAATTCTCAGTCCTCCCAATGAACTAATTTTCTATTTGAATGACATACACCCAATTAGTCATTCCTGTCTTGTCTATGTAAAACAACATTACCCCCACAATCCATTTGTTTTGTATAATGTGAAGCTAGTCCTTATTTGCAAATTTTGTCAGTAGTCTAGAAACCATTCAACACACAAAATAAAGGTTTTTCCTTGCTTGAAGCACTTGTAATCTCAGATGTAACAAGGATGATTTGACTATAAAGGCTATGAAAAGAAAACTGAACAGTGATTAATACCACTACCACCCCAACACAAACACAGAGACACATGCACATACATTCTTTGTGGACATTGCAAAAACAAATATTTTAGTACCACTGAAGCAAGAAAAGGACAGACTGCCTTTTATTTAAAGATACCATTGGGAGAATGCTTTCTGCTTCAGGCAAAGTAGCTATGCCTGCTCCAATATAGGATTCCAGACAATGCTGGAAGAAACTGAGTGCATCTTTGAGCATATAAATCAGTCTTCTGTTTTCTCAGATCAGGCAATCTTCCCAGCCTGCACTACAGATGTAGATACCTATGTATACTTATTCCCTGCAGTATTTGGACCCCTGTTTATTTTAAGACATAGAGACAGGTATATTTGGGGTGCTCATTATGCCCTCTGGTATTCTAATCGATCGATCCTGACCACAAGGTCTAGAGCAAGAGAGGTGCCCTCTGCAATGGTCTTAAGTTCTGGTGTCCTGATCATCTACAACAGGTGACACACAAATGTCCTTTCTGGAACTGGCACCCACGTCTACTTTCCAGGGAAATTAGGACATGTCTGTATTGAAATAGAATGAGGATGTGGCTGGGATCTGCACCTGTGTCCCCATGACTCTAAGAACATGACTGGACTAAGCAGCACATTGCACTGAGTAGAGCAGGTTGTAACTATGCACATGGTAGGCTGTTGAATCTTCAGCACGAAAACAGTGTTGAAGGATGATTTTGGCCCTATGAAAAATCATGCTTATTAGCATTAAGACAGACGTAGGACATAAACTGTGGCAAATGATAGGGCAGCAATATTTCACTAGGAAGAAGAAGAAATTATTTCCATGCAGTGAAGGTTTCTAAAGATAGTTTGGGTTTGCTTGCATTGTAACCTTCAAGGCACTGAATGCATTTATTTTAAGGCAGTGATGAAAACATTTATTTCACCACACTGAAAGAGCAATCTCATACTATCACAACACTGTAGTAAAGTTTAATCCATACCATCCTCAGCAGTGGCAGTTCTGATAATAAATAGAAGTATGTTATCAATGCCTGGAAAACAGTAGGGAAGCAGTGAGTCAAAATAAAGCAGGTCAGTTCTTCACTTTACATGCAAATATGTTTGAATTTCTTTCCCTATGTTATTATAACTGCTCAGCTACAGCAATTGGTCGAGTCATATACTGACAACATGGGCAAGAAAAGTGAAAAGAAAATTAAATAAAAGGAGCATAAACATCCTTCTCCCTGTGACTAAAAGATGATATTTAATCAATAGCTGTGTGGCTTGAATTTGAGTCAAACTACCTCAAAAGGCCCTTGAACAAAGACAGTTATAGTCCGTGAGTGGCAGTTACTTTATGTAGTTTAGAATTTTCTACTTTGAGTCACTATTTACTATTTGTCCAGACTCCAATAATTCTGTATTAAAATAAAGTGCTAATCATGGAATGCTAAGCACACTGGCTTAAGGCCAAAGAATTTCAAGAATAAGAATAAGAAATGTTCTTGCTTCCTGTTTACCTGGCACTTAAGTTGAAAGCTCTTCATTGTGCATGCTATTCAGCTCAGATAACGTGTCACAGCTGCACAGTAACTAAGTTCTGTTCTGAGTTTCAAATTAAATTTCTTTACTATTAAAATTCTCTACTGTGAAGGGGTTCAGAATTCACCCATGAAAATATACTCCTGGGAGACACTGGGTTTCAGCCCAAGAATGGATATTTAGATTTTTTTTCCACGAAGTATCTGAGGAGAAATTAAAACATAAATAAGTAACTGGGAACATGCAGAGCAAACCAAGCATCAGTGTGAAGAAGGTTAGTTCAACAAAGGAGCCTTCAGTAGGGCAGAGAACCCTGACTCACTCCAAGCACTAACTGGGAGATGGCTGGAGTCTCTTACAGCAGTAGCAGCCTTGGCTCCTGCCCAGTGCAGTCACAGAGCCCCAATGACACTCCTGCATGGCAGTACAGACGGATCCCCTCCAAGCATATGTCCCTAACGCAAAAGGCTGCATCCCTTTTACGCTCTAACATAAGCTTTCCACATCCTGTTCCGTTGCACAAAAAGGAACCAGATTTATTTTGCTTCCTGCTGCCATATGTGCTTCTGTAGAGAAAAGAGGATTTGTCCTAGTAAATGAGTACATCATCCAAAATGAAAAATATTAGTCTCATCTCTTTTTCTCTCTCTCTCAGATTTGACAGAGAAAAAAAAATCATGAAAAATCAAGTGCTTAATGAGGAATCCTACTTTTGATAACATTTTTTTCATTCATGATTAAGCTTTCCAAGCATGTAATATGATTAATATTATTTTATAACATATTTAGTCCATTTTCTATCCATTTTAGAAAACGAAGTGAAGGAAAAGCAAAACATTTCTGTTCCAAAGATATGTTCTTGCAGCATTTTCTCCAAGGTACCATTTGAAGGCGTACTGTCATTTCTCTTTAAGGTTTATCAAGCATTGCAAGTCTCCCTTTGGAGCCTAAACATTGTTGGATAATTACAGAAAATAGCTCCAATTGCTAGAAAGCTGTTATAATGAACAAAATTTTCCTAGTTGGAATAATGTTTTCAGGTATATATTGGTAAGCAGTTCCATGTAAACTGCTGCTATAGTGAACCATCTTGGAGACAAGTGATTTTCATAGATTCTTGTAACAACCCCACCTTATCTGCAGGTATTCACATGCTTTCTTCTGGGAAGAGTAGGTAACAATGTGTGGAAACTGAAATGCACATTAGCTTTGCATTCCCTTCATCTGCCCAGGCTTGAAGGCATCTTTACTTTACAGTACATTATAAGAATATCCAAAATCAAAATTGGTGCCAAAGAACACTAAAGATTACCTACTAGTCTTCATGGCACTACTTTCTCATTAAATCAAAAACAGTGACAACCTAACAGGTTGTCTTTATACCATGGGAAAACCACTTTTTGACCTGAAAGAAGCATGTTCAAACTGATTAAACTAGCTTTAAGGCCAGACTGTACAGGTGTTTGGCACAAAACTGCTACTCCACAGGATCTAGCTAAGAAGACATCTGTGGGAGAAAGAAGACTTCTGTGGGAGAAAGAAGGTAGTTACCAGATTGATGACAGAATAGAAAAATGTCTCCCATGGAAAAGGTCTAATGAAATTTTGGCCATGCACTATTCAGAGTGTGGATGTTGCTGTGTTTGAAACATCAAGCAACTTATCCAGCTTCCAGAACTATCTTTTGTGCAGTCTCTCTGCCTGTCGAATCTGACACAATTTGTTTCACAAGTACAGGAGCTGGAATGTGAAACACAAATTACCAGAACAGGAAGAACCCCTTGGGAGTAGTTATTAAATATGAATGTATATTCATGAATACTTCACAATTCTTCACTGACCACACTACATGAACATTCACTAAAATATGTAAGAGTTCATGAAAACTGCATGAATGACAATGAACATAAATGAGACATTTTGTACCACTTTTTGATAAGTGACATCTAGACCTTCAGGGATACTATCTCATTGTCAGGCTCCTCAATATCTAGCTTAGATGCTCTGAATTACCCTCTGCAGGAATTTGCACTGTGCCTTAACAGACTACGTTGAGAATACATAACACCTAAATTACAAGCCTGTAATAGCTTAACATACACATGCATGAGTCTATATATACTAATTTGCAAACAACATTCAAGCAATACTTCCCATTCTCTTCCATGCTTTTCATAAAAGAATACTCATAATATGCTCTGGGCAAAACTAAAAACTGAACTTTCCTACTATACCTAATGTAAGTAATGCTCTGCTATGAATAATAACATATTTCCAACCTTTTGTAGCACATACATGAAGTATTTCTGAATAAGTCACACTCTTCCTTGCTGCTGCCTTTGCAAACAGTGCTCTTAAAGTTCTTGTGCCAACCCAGGACTCTCTCCTCTCAGACCACGGAAATGTGCCAAATCCACTAAAAGTTCTAAAATTGGGTTCTTTGAGATACTCAGTGCAAGGACTCAAAACCACTCAGCAAAATGTCTCTTTGCATGATGCCACCTGGAAATACAGGTCTCCTTGACAAAACTACTTTTAAGTCTATTCTGAGATCTGGGATTGTTTTCTTGTTACACTGATCTTTCCTCCATCTACTCTCAAAACTATTTTTGAGGTTTTCCACACCCAATGTTATTCCTAGAGAAATATGACTTACTTGCCCATAACTTCCCAACTGTATATACACAATCATATAAATTAATCAGGCAACTGACCATATTGTAAAACTCCCTTGATATAGATCAGTTGCTGTAGATTCAAATGAGTACACTGAAGAATTTGTGCTGATGTAACTAAATGGATTTAAATATCAATGTCATTAAGATCAGTGTCACTTCTTTTTGAGGGATGGTCTTAAGCAGCTATTTCTTTCCCTTTAACATGGACATTCTCTGGATGTAACATATGACTGTCCTGTTCATAGCAGCACAGCAATCTTTTACATAGGTTTGATTTAACTTCATCAGAGTGTGTGAAAGCTCTCCATTGACTCCAAAGCGCTTTGAATTAGCTCTGTGGTGGAACATATGCCTTTATGAGCGAAATACCAAAATTTTATATTCCAAACTTATTTGCTTGATGTAATGTTCAATGTACTGTTCTGGATCTCCCATCTCCTGTAAATCCCAATTATCTCTCTTTTCTCTTTCTATGCCTGTTTTAAGGAAACAATTTAAATCCTTTCTTCTTTTCATTTAAAAGCTCCCTACTCAGTTGTGCCATGTCTAACACTGTATGTTACTAACAAAAAAAATGAAAATAAAAAAATTTGTATTCAATCCTGAAAACAAAGTTTATTTTTTTCTGTTATTACACAGGAAAGTAATGTTGACAGATGGATCAAACTGTTTGCCCTCAAATGCCATTATGAATGGATAATGAAGAAAAAAAAAAAAAAAGCAACTTAGATTAGATTACTGGGCTGAAAGCAGACTCTTCCAGTAGCAATTACAGAAAGTTTGGTTATTTACATATAAATAGCCAAGAAATTTCAACCCAAGATGTACCTTAAGATATAGAATAAGAAGTTCAGTAACACAAGGCTTAGGTCCATCTCAGTGCTTGGTGAGGTAATTATAACAACCATGCATCCAACAACAACAACAACAAAAAGATGGAAATCCATTATACAGTCTTTATTGGAAGAGAAAGCTGTAGAATTTTTAAAGCACTCCCATACCAATCAGAGCTCCAGTATCATGAATTCCTGCCATTCAAAAGGTTCAGTTCTAGTATCAGCCAATCATGCCTGCATAAAAGCTCCACAGAGCAGAAAGTGAGTAAAAAGAACAACATTGAGAATATAGTTTGAACACACCATATTTCTATTTCTGCCTAGGAATACATAACTTACAGCCCAGAGCTTAGTCAATGGGATAGCTGTAAGTTAAGTCAGTGACCCCCAACATTTTGTAGGCTTTCTTGAGAAAGATGGAGATATTCTGACTCTCACTAAGCTCAGCTCAGTATTTGCTCTGTCTTAAGACTGCTGCTGCCTCCTCAGTTGCTGCCCACCCAGTCCAAGGTGGTGTGGTACAATAGCCACAGTAGATCTGGCAATATTTGTACATGTGAATTCCACCCTATTTTACTTACTTATCCCGTGCCATTAAGAAAGCCTCACCAATTACAAACTACAGAACTAAGGGGAATGAATTGCATGTGAAAACTAAAGAGATTTAACAAGGCTGTTGTGGATGTATGTCCACAGGTGGGACAACTCTTATTGGAAATACTATTTTCAGTGATATCTTCCTGGAACAGGAAACAAGTCCTATTGGCAATAATGAATAATATCATCAAAAGCACTATCATTTAGCAGCAAAGGGTTTAGCAACAGTGTTGTCTCTACTAAACTATTGCCTTGTTCACTGACCACTCGGTTGGCAAAGACAGAGGAGGGGTTTGCAGATAACCCGGACTGTGGCCATGACCAGATGCCCACTCATAACTGTCATTTAATTGATTTGAACAAGTGTCTCTAAAGGGTGCTGAATTTCATCATCAGGAATAAGGTGACATGGCTTAGGAAGATATATATATACTCTAAGGGTGACTTGATACAGTAACATGAAAATGAATTTTTAACAACAGAAAAGGTCACAAATGTAAAAGAGTGGAGTATAAAGAAGAAAAAAGAAAGCCTGAGTCCTCAGAAAGGAAAGATTTCTGCAAATAAACTACTAAAATGAAAGTCAGTGGGAAAAAAAAAGAATAAGAATCTCTATAAATGTAAGGCATTTTTATTCACTGTAACTAAACTCAGGGGAGATCTATCTAGATGAGTTTTGCAGAATGTCAGGCTAGATACACTATGCAAAACATTTCTTCTAATCTTGAGCTGCTCCTGTGCTGTTAATAAATCCTGTTTTTAATTAGACCACTTGAGCCTCCGACTCTTGTAAGGAAATTTTCATACAGGTTGTCCCACAGAGATGAAACTTTCAATCACTAAAGGCTGGTGGAAGAAAAGTGGCTGACAGTATCTTTCTCCAGGGATTCCCAGTCAAAGAGGACAATTTTGCACTTATTTTAGAGGTGTATTACTATTGCAGGCCTAAGGTCATAGGCATTCTTCTTCCACTGACCAAGAACAAGAAGCAAATTCAAAAGAAACATAGAAGACCAGAACATTTATCTCTTTCTCTCTCTCTCTCTCTTTTTTTTTTTTTTTTTCCCTTTCTTTTTCAAACTTTAAAAACCCAGAAAGATAAAAGGAATAGTAAGTACTTGCACCACTACCAAATGACAAAATCTCAAATATGAGATTCAATTCCAGAGACTAGAATTGCAATGATTTTCAAATGCAAACTGGGGTTTTATCAGTCTCTTTTTATTATTATTATTGTTGTTGTTATTAATGTCCCAACAGGAAATGAATTAAAGGAATTCTTATTGAGATTACATTAAGATTAGCTGTGTCAGTTCAAATAAAAAACCTGCAACAAACAGGAAAAGCAGAGTTCTGCAGTCAATACAATGGTTAAAAGTATCTGCTTTAATAGTTAATGAAATTTAAAACAGAAAAAAAAAATGGAATGGAGGAATTTAAAAGCTTTGACAAAATGATAAAACTATTCTGTACAACCACTCTTTAATCTCCTATAATCTTCTTTCCTGCACAGTTGTACAAACACAATCCCAAAGGAAAAAAAAAAAAATGTTTAATATTGTTTGATAATAAATCACTGAATGCAACTCCTGAAATACACCTTGTAAACATGAAAAATTATCAGCTATAATACGAGTGTTATTTCTATTATTATAATAGTTGTTTTCTAACCACTTCCTACTTTGCATATATTTCTGAAATAACAAACGCTAGCAGCAAGTGGTATTACAGCAAAGAGTCACAATACTTTCAGGATATATTTTGTGTTTAAATTGTACAAACTAGCTGTTGCAATCAGGGTAGAGGCATTGCAGATGCAGATTGCAGACCTTTGAAGCTGCTTAATAATTATCCTCTAAAGAATATACACATAAACCAGCACCAGTAATTAATGACAAAATCCTAATGCAAAGAGAGCATTTCAAAATGCACCTACAGTATTCTGCAAACATTCCTATACCTACTATTTGATTAAAGGCTCTTCCAAAAGGAAACAACAAAAAAATATTATATACCTATCTAAAATTTTCTCACATGCATCTCATTTATATAGTAAAAACCCACTCAGTTTCTTTCTTTGTAAAGGTTGTGTATATCAATAATATAATTTTCTTTTTCTCAATTTTTTTTTTTTTTTGCTTTATATTTGTACTGCAACTGTTATTTGAGGTGCTCCTGTGGCAAAAACTGTGTAGAGAAATGTCATAAAAGGCATGCCCAACATAAAAGATGAGTAATCCAAAATGGGAAGTCAATGACAATAGTTTGACTCGGTAAAAAGATAGCTTGGGGTTGAGGAGGGGAAGGATGGAGGAAAAAGCTCTTCATGTATTTTCCTCTCACTCTGAGAAAGAACAGCTAGGATGCTTTAAGAATCTTATTATAGCTAATGAAGACCTTCATGGAGACTCTCAAGTTCAACTGAAATAGCAATCTACTTGGAAAAGGATCACTTTATCCCCCTTATTGGGCATTCTATACACGCTCTGTGGATCTGAAGACTTCTTCTAAACCTGTTTAGCCAGTAAAGAACTGTATGTAAAGTGTATTTAGAAAGTGATAATTCAGAAACTTTAAAAAAAATAAAAATAAAAGTAGTCTATGATGTTACAGATATAATATTTTACAGCTTTAGATAAGGATATGAACTGGAAATAGTTGACACACTCAAAGCATTTTGGCAGATTTCAACATTTCAAAAGGAAATATGGAGGAAAGTTTAAATTATTTTACTGGAGAGGTTCAGGACCTAGCCCAACTTTTTTTTTTTTTTTTTTTTAATTCAGTATCATACATGAGAGATAGTCGATGGTCGATGTACAATGAATACATTGGTTGAAAAAACACTGACTTGTGTTTCTATACAGAAATACAGTACATGTCAATATACAAATAATAATGCCTCTACCTGCTCTGGCAACACATTTCTAAAACAGTAATGTTAATAGTACTGTAAATTAAACTTTATTCATGTGTAAGGCTTCTAGTTTGTCATTATAATTTTGCACCCATAGAAACATTATTTATCATAGACATAAATCAGTGTCTCTATTTGCACATTTCAACAGCTATAGTGGGTATTTTTGTTTTTATATATATTTATCATGTCTTGAGCTTTTCTTTTTTTTTTTTTTTTTTCTGATACCATGGGACTTACCACACAGTGTGATCCCACTAAAGACTTGCACTGTATTAAATCAGCTACTTCATTACTTTTAGAGACCAAAACCACTTTATTTTCCTATTTGTACTGCAACATCAATCATTTAAAGTGTACTTTCAACTGTGTTTATATTATGAGACATACAAAGCACACAAGGAAATACATTGTAAATAAATTATTATTACATTACTAGATACCAATAAAGGTTGAAAGCAAGGAAGAAAAAAACACAAAGCACATTACTTTCTCATGGTGAGACTGCAGCAAACAGCAAACTGCTTAATCTATAGAGACAAGACAAATGTCAAAGTAAATTCTTTAGCAGGACTATATAGCTCCAGGGACAGATAATGGCATACTGCGCTCCTCAGCTTCTAGGTCACAGCCTGGAACCTGACTCAGATCATTCCTGTTTTATGCAATGATCCACTGCTTGTATATGCAGACATCAGGATTGTTAGCTGCATGCACACGAAGAATGCTGGTGATAAAACTCACCCCTTTCACTTCTTGTAGAATTGTCGGTAACTCACAGTGAAAGCCAAATGGTTTCAATTGTGTTGGAAAACCACCCACTAGCTAATGGGATAGGGATAAACTATAAATGTTTGAGCAGGTATGAAACTGCTATTGAAAAGAGGAATGCAGATGCACCCAGGACATCTGATGGCTGCCTAGTGGCCCATGAGAAATGAGCACTTGACACACTTTTTTCCTAGTTCCCAGTGGACACATAAGGAGAAGTAATACCGATGGAAACCACTAATGCTGGCAACAAAGCCAAAAAGAATGCAATATCCTGTCATTCTCATAGGACCGAAGAGTTGAGACATTACTAGAATACAGAACAGCAACATCACCAAAGACATGTGATACCCAACTCCGCTGTTAATCATTGGATGGGCTTATATATATATATACACTTCCACATTCAAGTTAGAGGGAGGAAGCAGATCGTTTTCACTACTTCTACAATACAGCTCTGTACCGACAGTTTTCACAGAAGTGTCTACTGATTTCAACGCTGGAGTATGCTCCTGAGAGGCACTAGAGAGAAGTGTTTATCTGCTAGTGAGACCTCTATAAAATATGTTGTATATAGCCAAATAAAATAACTTTTCAACAACTATCAAAAATGTTGTAAGAGTATTTCTGGCAGTTTCTAAGCTCAGTTATAATGGTCAGAGTTTCAAAAAATAGGATTCATGATCCAGCACAGACCTGACAGCTGTTGTTAACCACCACTGCTGCTCATGCTTTTAACTACTGTCATTTTCAATGGCAGTAAATTCCTAATTAGGATAACCCTTGAAAGGAAACTGTATGAGCCTGCTTTCAGGACACAGCAATACACTCTGAACAAATCATGATAATAAAAATTAAAAACAAACAAATAAACAAAACAAAACAAAACAAAACAAAAACAAACAAACAAAAAAACAACAAAACAACAACAACAACAACAAAAAAAACATAAGCAGTGTCATTGAGAAGTGGATGAAGATTTTTGCCAGAAGATACATAAATCAAAAAAAGCACAAGGCATGGTGCAAAAGCCACTTGTTAACTAACAGGGAAGATGGTGCAAAAGGAATACAGGGACAGGATAATGACCAGCAAGTTCTTGAAAATCACTGATGGCTTTTAAAAATAATATAATTTTTCTTAAGATCATACAATATTACACACATTTGGTATCCATCTAGAAAAAGAAGCTGGAAGAGGGGCTCCTCTAGACTGGATATTGACTCGAAGGAACAAGCTGGCTGAGAACCTGACAGTGGGATAAATGCCGCTTGGGTGAGACTGATGATGAACTTACAGAATTCACATTCCTTTGAGAGAAGAAAAGCAGCAAAATAAAACAAAGAATTTCAGGAGGCAAACAAATTTGGATGAATCAGTGGAAATAAAAACAACAAAAGGAAGTTAAGAAGATAGGATCAAAGAGTAATTTTTTCCAATGGGATAAAAGGATGGAATTCCACTAAAGCAGAGCTTTCATCGATCTTAAACAAAAATAAAATAGGACAAGTACAAAAGAACATACAGTGACAAAATAAGAAAGGCCAACACACATTATGGAATAAAAATAAAAAACATCAAGACTACCATGAAAAAAAACCTGTAAATACACTAGCAGTGAGAGAAAGCTAAAGAAAATATTGACCTGCCATTCAATAGAGAGGAAAGGCTATTGACAGAGAGAGTGCTGAGAAAGAGCCAAAGTATTTAATAACCTTTTCCACAAGTTGCCGCTAAAACAGTCAATTGCAAGCAAATGGACAACTCAGTTTCTACCAATGACAAAAGAGAGCTCAGCTCTTAGCATCGGTCAAGTTTATCTGAAGGTGTGGGATAGAATCACGATGATCTTGACAATCTGAATTGGTTTGGCCTCCTAAGAAAGGAAGATGTCGAAGCAAAGGCCATTTTTAAATTTTCAAGTGAGAATTGAGTGACAAATGCAGCTGAGAATTGAGCATTTGGGAGGATTTGTTTTTTTGCTTTATGCAGTATGCTACAAACTATCTTAATTAATAACAGACCAGTGTCCAGTCAGAAAACAATGAATAAGAGACAAGCCACTCTAAAACTTCAGTGATGAACATCTGTTCACAAGAAACACCCCTGCTGTCAACTGAACTGAATCAGATGAACTAACCCACAAAATAGATTTTGAAAAGGCCATCATTGGTAATTCAGTTACATTTCTTCTCATCAGAACCCAGTATATGTTATAATGAAAGAAAAAAAAAAAAAAAAAAAAAAAAAAAAAAACAACACACACAACACTATTTATCTCACTCAAATTTACAGTGTAAGCAATAAAAATCCTTTATGGAACAAACATTCAGATTCACTATTCAATTTTTAACAGCATTTCTGTTCCTTCCTGTTTTTTATTGCAGTTGTATATACACAAATTAGTGGTGATAGCATGGCTGAAATAGTCAAGGGCTTATAAACAGTCAATAGTCAAGGGCTTACGGAAAGTAAATTTTTGCTCAGGAAGATAATGATAGGACAAGATAGAATGGTTTCAAACTAAAAGAGAGGAGATTTAGTTTAGATGTTAGGAGGAAATTCCTTACTCAGAGGGTGGTGAGGCACTGAAGCAGGCTGCCCAGAGAAGCTGTGGGTGCCTCATCCCTGCGGGTGCTCAAGGCCAGGCTGAGTGGGGCTTTGGGCAACCTGGTCTTGTGAGAGGTGTCCTTGCCCATGGCAGGGGGGTTGGAACTGGGTGGGCTTTAAGGTCCCTTCCAACCCAAACCATTCTATGATTCTATGATTTAAAATCAGAAGAAACAGAACTTTTTTATATATATATAAATTTATATTTTGATATTTATATAAATGTATAAATGTAATAAAGATAAAAAGGAAACGCATGCCTTATTTTTTACTTATATAAACAGTCTGTATTACTTATTCAGAATACATTATTTATATCACCCTCCAATAAAAAATGTGGGTTTTGCAGTTAGAAAGGAAAACAGGTCTCTGAATTTGACTTTGGTGAGTGATACAATACTTTGCAGCAGAGTAAGTATGGATGTAGACTAAGTAAGGGTCTTACAGTTAATGAGTACTTACAGGTGGAAAGCAGATATTTAGCTCTCAGCTAATAAACTTGTTGTCTAGGGTCACTCAGACTGATTTTTTTTTATATTTTTTTTAATGTGTAAAAATTTAGTTAATATTTTGTAGTCATTACGCTGTAGGTTGATTTCCTTGATCAAGCTGTTAGTTGCTTTAAAAGGCTAAGATGTCCTTAACTACTTTGCACAGAACAGAACATTAATCACATTCCTGACATTTTCAAATTTGGGCGGGTCTGTTTTGTTTTGTGCTGTATCAGATGCATGTGCTTCAGATAGACTTGGAATATCACTAGAAGTCTACTGAAAAATCAAAGAAGAAAGAAAAGGAAAACCATATGAAATTGGATAATCATAAGATGTAATTGAGGCCAAAAGCAGAAACCATTAATTTCACAAGAGAGCCTTGGATGGTATAAAAATCCACTTCAGATGCATTAGTTGGATATCATTTTCCGTTTCAGTAGGAATAAGATCAAATCAAGGCAGTCTCATAGTAAAAGAATCCTACAGTCACACTCAGCAAAGAGGGGTCATTTTAATTTCAGGGTCTTTTATTACACAGCAAGATAACTGATTGAACTGTGAAATAACATTTACAGCATAAATAAATTCTGATGTCCTCTCTTTAATGCATTTAGAAACTACAGAATTATTTTTGTTTTTCTTTGCAAGAATTATTATGATTCTTCAATTACTTCTGCATAACTTCAAAATATTTATATGAGAACTGTACTATTGCTAAATCTTCTGCCACTGCTAAATTTCACAGTAATTATCAAATTAATTTTTTGGAGGGCTGTGATGATTTAATAGTTTCAGGGGTTCAAAAGCACTTGACCAAGAATAACTTGATTTCTATAAACCTATTAGATTTCCTTACCTTTGGAAGCCCTTATCTAGAACAAAATATTTTTGAAATTAAAAGCAAGAAATTAAAAAACGACAGGCATTTATATTATAAAAAGCAAGAAAGTAAAAAAATATTGGGTATATATATTATAATAAACGTTACTTAGAAAAGGAAAGTATTATTCTTAAAATGCCTCACAGGATCAGCTGTCCACAGAAAGACAGCCTGATTCCTACAGCAGAGTGCCTGTTTCCAAAAACCAGGTAAGAAGCCTCCAATTAGCATGCAACTCACCCTAACACATTTTCAAAGGTGGTTTCAGAAAGCATGGGCATTTTAGTGTTTATAATACGCAACGATTCTGAAGACATCAAAGATACTAAACTGATCTGGTTTTTGAAGGCATATTCTTTAACAGAAGACGCTACTGCTTTGGTTTAATGTTCAAAGTGTTTTTTTTTTTTTGTTTGTTTGTTTGTTGTTGTTTTGTTTTTTCCCCAATGACATTAAATTAAACTAAAAGATTGTAAAGACTTCAAAGTCAACAAGTATTTTTTTACGATTTCCACTATAAACATACAAAAATGCATTTTTTTTTTAAATCACAATGCAAGAACCTGCTTAAACTCATGAAGAAAGACCATACTGGCAGGAAACTTCCAGGCTTTAAATGAAAAATTGTCAGTAGCATGTATGCTTGCTTGCTCCTGCTTACAAGCTGGTTGAAATGCTATTCCCCTCACTTATAGACCCATCATGTCAGATTAACCAAGTCCTAATGTGTTGTTTTGTTTTGTTTTCAATATTACCTTCAAATAGATACCTTTAAAAATATAGTGATAAATCGTCCAGTGTAAATTGCGAGCATCTGTGATGTAGCTGAATTGTAAGGTCTGTGATAACGATCAGCGATCACTGGAGATCTATCTTAAATAGTATGTTTTTTCTAGAATAGTTATATTTTCCACATTTTATATTTTTTTCTAAAACACTCTAATTTTGGTGGCTATATAAGGTTATTAAAGAGGTGTGCTAATTTGTATAATAACACACATTTGTAAATTAATTAAACTGTAAATTAACACACACTTTCAGTTCAACTAAATAAGCCTTCATTCCGAGGAAATCCGAAGTGTGTGTTGATGATACTCTCATTCTAGCTAAATTGTGTATTGTGACCAGGCCTTTTAATGAAATTTTTGGGAAGATGGTTCTGCATAGGCAAGTGGTATTCATGCTCAAGGAAAACAAAACTGGATCACTGTTATCCCAAGACTCATGATTTCTTGCCTGTAAATTAATAACTCACCTGAAAACCATGCACAGGGTGTTTTTTGAATGCAAAAATTCCCTGATTGGATGATGATAATTAGAGAAATTTGTGTGTACTGCAGTGGCTTAGCATCAGTGAGGCTTCATTCTTCTCCAACTACACCCCACAAGTCTGTGTTAAAACAGTGATCACAGATATTTTTGTACTACACTTAAGTACTACACTTCTTAGAAACTTTGCTAAAAACCTCAGTGCATAAAATATACTCTGCTGTTTTTATTTTAAGGTCTTGGCCAAGTATGTGGAACACCTCTCACAAAAGATTATCTATTAATGCATGAATATGTGCTGAGACACCACGCTGTATGCCAGCAGCTTAACAACAGTTCTGAATTTACTTAGCAAGAAACATCTTGACACTTTTATTTACATGCTACCAAAAATACCTTCAGGAAAATACATAAACATTAAATGAAATGCAAATTTGGCATCTGTCAGTTCCAACTTACCCACTGCAACTTTGAGTCACACAAGTTGGCTGAACTGATGATTCTGACTCCCAAGTAACCTCATCTTTAGTCACAGACTTATTCACACCTCACTCAGTGCCAAACTACTACTGACTAAGGGACAGATTTGTCTATCAGAAGAATATCAGGTTGTAGGAATGAGATTAAATATGTTTTGCTGTTACCATACGTACTTACTACTAAAAGTCAAGGTATGCATTTATTTTGTAATTGAGAAGGAACATCTCTGGACTACAGCACTGAATTACCATCCAGGTGAGAGCAGTAAAAGTAAAATACTGTGAACACAAGAGTAAACAGATTATTTTATGTTTAGTTTGGCAAAGAAGACAAAAGAGGTATTTTTGAAACTTCCAACTAAAACGTAACGTATGTAGATGTTGTGTTTTCACTGAAGACATAATGTATGTGGATCAGTTATTGTGTTTCAATCACGAGACTAGCAATGATGGTAAGTATGTTCAGATATTAATTAAACTTCCCATCATCAACTTGAGCACATATCACTAACAGTATTTAAAGTCACATATTTATACATCTTCATCACTCTTCCTTTAAGCCATAAAGAACTATGCAGTACTCTTTCCCCAAGGCAAGAACTTTCTGTCTTAAAAGCAACTCTGATTACATATTTAATTATCATCTTCATTTTGAGATTACTGTGGCTACTCTGGATCAAATTATTAGCATACGGTACCTCTGAAATCTTCATTTTCTTTAAGCATATTACCAAAATTTGCAATAAGAATTCCTGTTTCCCACTTTAACTTTCATACAACTTCTTTTCTCCATGTATCTGTAGCAATTGTTGCATGTCTTCATTGTGAAATATTCTATTTTAACCCTGAAGACTCTTTAATCTTTTAAGCTCATATAATGATTAACTACTTCACTGGGTTATAACACTTTTCCAGTGTTTTCATGTAGATTTTTAAGTGAAAATTCTACTCTAGTCTAAAGTTACACACATTACTCCTTCAAAGGCATGAAAATAACAGAAAGAATGGCTTATATTTTTAAATTATATTTTAATTATATTATATTTTAATGCATTTATTATCTTTAAAAAAATCTTACGTATTAGGACTATTACATTCTTCTTTTAATACTTTGATCTGAGGATCACCCAACTATGCATGCCAATCAATTAATTTTGATATATGCTCTAGAATTTTCAAAGTCATGTCATCTGGTTTTAGGAAAACAACAATTCACAGCAAAGTTTTCCCTAGTCCCTCTGGTGCAATCCAAAGGCAGCACTAGCAAGAACAGCCACATGTCCTAATACAAAATTACTTCTAGTCAAATACATTTTTGAATTGCATTTGCAATTCTTAACATTCAGATGTGTTGTCTACTTGTTAAATCACTTATGCTTAAGAGAAACATAATAAAGTACAAACTCAGGGGGAAAAAAAAAATAAAAAGAAAGGAAAAAAAAAAAAAAGAGAGAAAAGAATCTCCTTTGCTATTCTAGTTGTACAGAATAAGAAAGGATTAAACCCAGTGGTGACCCCTTTGTCACCAAAAAAGATAAATCCTTAAACTTAGCAATTCAGGTTTAATTCAGCCTTTGTGATTTCCCAGTGAAGATTAGAAGTTTGCCCAGTTAAGACCACCTGTCAAAACAAACCCAATTTCTAGGAAATGTTAATTCTAGATGAAACTGCAGTTGACATGCAGTCATCTCTGTTGACAAGCTTAGACCAAATTTGGAAGCTGAATGTAGCACAGTTAATCATGGAATTCTATTAGGAATGAAAGACATCTAAAATTTCCAAATGTGATTCTTCTTCCCTTTTCCAGGCAGGTACCCACTAATCAGCTATTCTAAAATGCATCATGAAGCCAGTCACTATAGAGATTGAATTATTTGATCAAACGACTAAAGCAAAATATGTGGCAAATATAATTGGACTAAATTTTTGTTGAAACTCTGACTCCAGGCTTCATTTCTCCCTCACATCTATAATGTAACAGATAACACAGTTGGATACTTAAGATCTGAAAAGAAAAACAAAAGTAAAGGGTTGAATTGATTTGTCAACATAAATGGAACAAAGAGGAATACTACTACTACTGCAAATAACTAGTCAGTTTTCTTAATATACAGGCTACTGAAATGGAAAAAGGGATGCCTGCTGCAAACACATTTTTGCATGTTTCCCGAATACAAAGGAGGTACTAGTGCTGTAGTATGCTGTTAGGCAAACATCTTAAAATTATCTTCCAGCAACCCCAACAATAGCTAGCATGCCCCAATATACACAAATACTTGCCTTACATCACCAACATATTGACCTACTGAAGTCAATTAAAATTCTCATGTGCTTAAGGGTAGATGAATCAGTTTAATTTGTTATTGAATCACAACTTTAATTAAGATATTCTTCATACAATCCTTCTCATGTCTTTTTTCATGTGCAGTCCCAGTGACTTTCACTAACTCATATTGAAATATCAGTATAATAGCCACATGAAAATTCTTCCTCAAGATCTATCTCATTTACAATAAAGCAATAATAATAAACCACTTTTCTTATTCCCCATGTTATAATCTTTGCCTGTGTGTAGGGAGGCAGCAGTGTTTTTCAGGATATACGTTTTGTTAATGCACATGAAATGAATGCTGCCCTTTTTCTGCATGTCTTCCCTTTTCCCAGTATACCCTTTTAGAATAGTATCTATAGAATAGGCCGTTTTAAAAAGAGATGCTTAAAATCTGAATAGAAAAACAGAATCGTATGCATTAAAAATTAAAAATGCATAGTTGGCCAACTATTCTGTCTCTGCACTACACAAAGATTGTTCTCTGTGGTACGTTATCTAGTATATCATGGTACATATCTAGTATTTCACCAGTGAAGTTTCTAATGCCCTAAAAATAGGATTTCTACCATTCATCTTGGGAGATAGTTTCCATTTAATAACTAAAGAGTTTTTTTCCAAGACTCAACCTAATTTTTTGTTTTAATAATATCCATAATATCCTATGGACCTACCTAGTTACTCTTTACTACATTTGATTTTCATATATACAAAATATTTCAAACTTCATCTTCCTTACCTATCCCTTAATTTATAGCTAAAATATAAACAGTTACTTTAGTAAAAATATATGCAGAGATCTTATGTAAATATAACACAAACATACATATAAATTGAGCATATACATAATTTGAATGTAAATACATACATACAGATGCACACAGATGTAAATAGATGTATGTATAAGATAAACAAGCACTTAATGTTTCCCTCTTAAATCTAAACAGCCATAATCCTCACTTTTGTTCATCATCCTCAACAACCTAATGTACCACTGTCAGTATCTCTTGCAATATTGATTTATCTTTGGATGCTCTTGCATCCAGAATCCAATAAGACATATCTTGATTTTTACCTTACAACAGTGAAAATTTTTATCTAATAGGTCCATATAACAATCCAGCATCTAAAAAATAATACATTGTAAACTATCCTCATTATACAGTACTCTAGAATCATAACAAATTTTGCCACATAAGACAACTTTTTCCTTTTCATTTTATTATCATTATGGAATGAGTGTAAACTCATTCTTGAATGTTAATAGTGACCATTAGACAAAAAAAAACAAACAACAAAAAAAAGATGATTCTGCAACTTAATGAATTTAGACCGTTGGTACTGACTCCTGTGCTATCACATAAGTGAAATTCAGGAAATACAGTCTAGTTTAAACCACTCAGTCACTGAAAGCTATTAAGAGGGGGTTAGGCTGAAAACTGTCAGATATAATTTAGATAAAGCTGACTCTACATTGCCAAGAGGTAGCTACATTAGAAGCAACCTCAGGAGGTCAGGTAGTCCTGTTTCCTATAGTTCCTTTAATGAACTGATAACAACTGTAGTTGTTCATCCTAAATCATTAAAAAGTTGATGACTTAGTCTCATATGTATCAGCAAGTATATATGTGAATCTAAAGATGTGAATCAAAAATACTAGACATACAAACATTGAAATCAAGATCTACATTTCCCACACCAAAACCATGAATACATATGAATTCATACAAAATAAGTAGATAACAATTCTTACAGACATCTAATAATTTCACTGATTTTATTCATCTTCAAGAAGCAGTTACTATTGATGGTTACATCAGATCACATTAGGGTATTCTTTTTTCTTCCTTAAAAATGCTCTATCATCTTAAGATTTTTTGTCAGTCAAACTGTTAAAATTGCCATTTCACAGCAATAGCTCAATCCTGCTAGGAGTTACTGTCAGATGCATCTCTAACCCTGTACAGAACTCTACAGATCTGTCGTATCACCTAGTAGTAAGAAAATGCACAACAGCAATTAGCCATGGAACAGATCTTACACAATATTAGCTTGGTAGTGGATAAATTGCAAATTACCTGCCATACAGCCAGACCCAAACAACAGTCTTTAAAAGACACAAAATACTGGATTTACTCATATATGAAAATTATCATATATTATTCCACTTTATGACTATTCCACTGTGGGTAGGTAAAATACTTCTGGATTTCAGACAAGAAAAGTGAATAGTTACATTATCAAAATCCACAGAGGCTTACAATACTTAAATTCTACTTGATAATGTCACATTTGGTATCAAAACCTTAAAGTCTTTACAGCTTCTGATGTAAAGTGATCTAATGGCATTTCAATTTTAGAATGAAATGAAATGTCATCTATAGATCTTTAGTATCAGCAAGAATCAATGAAGTGGTAATTTGGAGTAATAGGCAAAACCTAAATATGGCACACCTGGGAAAGGAGCAGCTCTGAAGACTGCAGCACACCCAGCCCAACTGCCTTTATTCCAACCAAAGCTACATTAAGTCAAGCTCTCTCACTCTGTTAAAGCTTTAACATGTAATAAAATTAACGTTCCTCTACATATTGATTTTTCACTTCATAAAAATGTAACACTCTGCAAAAGAAAAATTCTTCTCATTGCAGGTTTTTGTGGTTTTTTCTTTCCTTCTTTGGCCTAATTTCAACTGGCAGACAAAGTGCCCCAGTCTCAAAGCTGTCCCAATGACACTTGATCCCTTTGTTCAGATAAAATAACACATTGTAACTGTCATGTTATTGGCACATGCAAAACCCACCGGCAAAACTCCTACTTTTAGTGGAATGAAGTCAGTATGAATGCACGTTTAACAAAGGATAGGATAGCTTCATTAGCATACAGTAAAACAGCTCAAAGCTGGGGATTCCCCATCCCCGTTCTACACTGATGAAACATTGTCCACTGAAAAGCAATAAACAATAATTTAACCACAGAGACCTAATTCATGTCAGTTTTCTGCCTTTTGAAACATACCAAATTATTGTCTGCATTCTGGATAATTTTGGAATGTCAAAGTCTGTCAGAATATTAAACTTGAAGTATCAACAAAGGGACCAAATACCTACAATAAATTCAGAAATGCTGCCTTGAGATGAAAGACATCCCAACATTAAACATACGCAGTAAGATCATTCATAGAAAGATTTCTTCAAGGGAGGGTACATCTAGGAACAAAACAGAACATATTGACCTCTGCCTCTACTGTAAGAGACATAGAGGATTATTCTCTCCACTTTGGCATCTTCAAATGCAAACTGATGTAATTGCTGCTTTGTAATGAAACTCATGAACTATAAAAATAAATAAATAAATAAAATAAAAAGAGATGTTTTGAATTTTATCATCTTTGCTCAAGTCATTTACCAAATTTGAAGCAAAGGAAGTGTTAGAACTGATTTTCTGTCTCCATTAGTTTTTTTATTCTATCTGTATATCATTATTTTTTATAGTATGAATATTCTTTCTTAAGAAATGCCTAAAATCATATCTATTACCATCTTTGCAAAACTTCTTTTCTTTGAGGGCTGGCTTAACTTAGTTGCTACAGAGTTTCTGCACCTCATTTTTTCTATTTGAATCTCAGTGTCAGGTGAACCTTAGAACTAAATTGTTTACTTTTCATATTTTCTTTCCTCTACATAATTATAATTGTTTATGACAATTAACTCAGCATTGACTTTAACAAAAGCTAGACTAGTAATAATATAACTGGGAATGCTTAAATTATTAGGATTAGGACACCTGATCAACATTTGAAGTCTGCTGAGCATGGTAGCAATAATGACGGTGGTCACTGAAGTCTTATTCCCTGTGGCTGTGCCTCTGTTACTGCCACTGAGGGAATTCAGTTTTGGAACAAGAGGACAAGACCTTTAAACAAGTAAACAAGGCTTTTCACCACTTCCATAAAGCAAAGTATGATTCGCAGTGGTACATCCATATTTGCTGGTGTTATCAACCTTAAAAATGTTTTCAGTTACTGCAGAACAGATTTTATTATTTTATGGTCACGGTAATGTTGCACTGTGTTTCGCAATTCAATTACTTATCACCATCTGAACTGAAATCTTTCTTTCTTCATTTAGTATAAAATTATTTAGTCAGAAGCTTCTTCTCATCAGCCTGTTGTTTAATTGCTTTTGTCTTTAGCAACCAGAGCATTCACAGTTTTTTAATTATTTGTTTGGGTAGGTCCTAAATCACTGCAACAGACACGGACAGGACAACCATCATTTCCTTCCGTGGTAAAGCAGAACTGACTGTGGTAAACACTGTAATCTGTAGAATTTACATAAACACATTAATTAGCCTTCCTTTGTTTCTTTCCAAAACCATATTAAAATACCAGACACAGCTGCCTCTATGAGAGATTAAATTCATGTCCTTTCTAATTCATGATGTCACCCGAGTCACAAGCAATTTCCACTAGTTTTACTTTTAAAAGAAAGACAACTAATGAAAACATCGCTATAAAAATTTACATCTGTACGTTGTGCAGTCATTCTACAAAAAATTTAGTATTCACTTGAGACTCCTTTCTCACTCTGCTGGGTAAAGATATATAGGCCAGCATTCCTGAAGTTAAATCAAACTTCACTTCCAATAAAATAGGCAGCTATTATGGAACAAGCTAAGAGCTTCAGCTTTTATTTATTTTAGAATATTGCCTTTTCTCAAACATGGGGCAAACTTATTTAACAGAGTGTTCTGTTTAAGGATGAGCCAAATAATTTGGCGTTCTTGGCCTCTTGATAGGGGTGATCAGTATCAGCAGAACACTTCATATGAATGGAAAGTAGCATTATGAATGCATGATAAATAATGAAATAAAGAGAATGGGTCAATGTGATGGCCAAAGGGACTTCTCATTCTCTGTATCCTGTAAAACACCAGAAAAGCCCTCAATCTGAAGAGGAGTAGTAAGAGAACAGTAAAAATGAGTAAAATTACAAGACCATATGATAGGAAAAATTGTTACAAGGAGGAAGGCTGACGTCTGCAGGGGAAAAAAAAAAAAAAAAAAGCATGGAAAACTTTGTGAGTGAAAGCAAAATCAAACCAGGAATGAGGAAAAGTAGTAAGCAGCTCTGCCATGTAACACACACATCAATGGCTCCTACATGAGTCTCACTTTTTAACTCTGAAACATGTGCATTGGGTTTGCAGTCCATTTCTGACAAAGAGAGACAAAAATCGATAATTTTATTGATACTGTTATGATTTCTGGCACATTGCAGTCAAGAAGCTTATACCTGTAAGGCTTCAACACGTGAGGGCTGAATTAAAAGGAGAGAGATCTCACAGAAAGTCCATCATCATGATACAGAACCCACATGTCCTAGTCAAGTCATATCTATTAGGTTATCTTGAAATGAAAATATCGTTATTCTTTACCTATGAATGAGAACATTGCAGTCAGAATTATATGCCACTTACTTATAGCACTCTTGGCCACGGTAAAAAAATTAAGAGGTAAGAAAGCTGTGAAAAGCCCACTTTTTCATCTATTCCAACATAATAGTATTTTTAAGAGAAATGTGCAAGAGGATGTTCACAACTGAAAAAGAAAATTTAAATATATATATATTACTGAAATGCTAATTAGTCTGAGTTACATAGCTTTAGCATTTTATCTAATGATCACAAATCTCTTTAACAATCAGTAGTGACAGGCCTGCCAGTACTAACAACATTTACAAAACAAAGGATGAGCACTAATTCAAAGAGTACGGGGAGCAAATTTTTCTCAAGACCAGGCCCTAAGTCTCTGTCCACAGAGAGTTATATTTGCAATTCTCTGCTCATAAACAAATGTTTAAAATGCATATGACGGATTTATTATACCATACACAAACATTATAGCCATTATTATCTTCCATTCCCACTCTGGAACTGAGAGTCAGTCCTCACTTTGGAATGGACTCACCTCACTCCAGGGGCACAATATTGGCCAGCATTGATGTTTAATTAAACAATTAGCTCAAAGGTTCTGAATGTTAATCATAAACTAATGCTCATGATAAACCAACTTTACTGTGCTGCCAAAATACATATTAAATGCAGAAAGACAGCTCTAATAAAATATTAATTTTACAAATTTAAATGCACAGTAGCAAGGAAAAAAAATCGTCAACATCTTTGGTCACTCTGCCACACTAAACCTACAAACTTTATAGATTCCTTAATTACTAGCTAGATGGCTATTGCTACGTAACTGTAGTACCAAAGGTCTAAAATGGGCCTGGGGCCCCCAAATGAAGAAAACAGTCATGCTCTTCATGCTCTACACAGCTTATGAGTTAAAGAAGCTGCTTTGTAAGACTTCTAACTGCATGCTAGATTTGTAGCAGTAACTACATTAAGCAAGCTATTAACCACAATGAAGGTGGACGAATGTAAGTAAGAATGTCTATTGCTCATGACATGAAATGTTGGCAATCTGCTTTAAATGGCCACACTTCAGGAAAGCATTTAACCATGTACTGAAGGGCTCTCTTGGCTGGGACTACTTGAATTGAGCCTAAGTGCTTTGTGGAGTTAGGGCCAGATAAAAACATGCACAAAAATGTACAAATGTGCTTAGAGAACTGATGCATTCAGCTTCTCTATCATTTAAGAGAAAAAAAAAAAAAAAAAAAAAAAAAAGAACAGAATGTACTCAGCAACTATTTAGTGATTTACATATATATTGACAGCCACACCTGAAGTTAACAATGAACCTACATAGTACAGACTGTTCTCTGCAAGGCAAGAGTGAGGAAGATACAGTGATGTATGTTGGGATGACTGTATATTTATAAGAAATGAATGTGAGAAGCATATTATTGTTCTACATAAAATCTTAGAGTTTAATGGAAACTTTGAAACACAGACAACCATGCAAAGGCATCTAAATATCCAGAATCCTTAGGCTGAAAATCTCAAATTATTAAGGAAGCTTTTAGAGAAGTTTATGTATTTCATATGTATGTTTGTTATGCTGTCACTTCTCTGAAAGCAATAGTACATGTGATTGTCTTAAGGAAGAAGCAGAATTCTTCATATTCTGAGTATAACATCACAATGAAGAACAAACCTAAACCAAAAATCTTTACCAAAGCCTCTTCATAAAATCCAGGAGGTGTCTTTCAGTTTGTTGTTCTATTTTATTTAATTTTATTTGCACTTATTTTTAAGATATCAATGGCACACTCTTTGGAGCAAACACCACTATAAAATCTGGAAAGTTATCAAATAAAAGAGTTTTTAGTCTTCTATTATTATTATTATTTTATTTCTCTCTCCTCCAACAGAAACACACCATACTTGAGCGTATAAAATCCTCAGGAAAGCAATATTCAGAATTTATACCCGAAAGGAAAAGTTTCAGAAAACACAATCAAAACTAAAATTTTAAATGGAAATATAAAGTCAAATCTCTGAATTGGTCAAAGCAGCAAGAGATAATATTAGTCTAAAATTAGTCTATTTCTGTTCTATTTGTCTATTTCTATTTGTATTAGTCTATTTCTGTCTTATTTGTAATTTTAGCTCCTCATTTTCTATTTTCAATATACCTTACTAGATTATCATAGTACCACACCTTACTGCAATACCACTATGTAGTTACTACAGATGCAGGCAGACTTCCTATATACAGCCTAAATGTGTAATTATGTTAAAAGACTGATCTGAAAAAGCAATGACATTCAGTTGTCATTATCTCATCTTCTGTCAATTGAAAAATGGCCAATGTTGCTAGCAACAATGCAAAAATATTCTGTAATTAACCACTTATTTTTGTTTCTAGAGGTGTTATCAATTCAAAAAAGCAAAAGATATCAAAGGGAACACGCATTTCCCTCTAATATCTTTTGTGTAGCTGCTAACTACAAGTAGATAAATAGATATATCACGAATAGATATATAATTTCCTGATCTATGTTACTGGTTTTATACATACTGTCAGCTAATGAACAAGTTTAATCTTTTCATTTATTTTCAGCCCTTAAATAAGACTAAATTTGTCACCATATATATCCTCATATAGCCTGAATTTTTTTGTTCTTTGGAGGCCTAAGTCTTCAAAGGCTTCAGGAGAGGAAGTATTGCAATATTCAAATTTCAATTAAAAACCACTCTTTCATGTCATAGAAAATAAACCTCAGCCTCACTAAATACCATAATTAAAAGTGTAACCAATTGTTTTCCTCTAATGAAAGAGGTATGTGCCTGGTTAGTCCCACTTTACCTCTGTCCTCCAGCATTTCTGGTGCAAAGGAAAAAAATAAGTTTTTAATTCGGAAAGAATATTTTGATTTCAAGGTCTAGTTTCCAGCTTTTACAATTGCCTATTTTATGTATTCCATGTGACGAAGTGGTCAAGTTGCATCCTAGCACTAGGACGAAGAACCAAAACTGCACATTTTCTGACTAATCCAGAATCTCACTCCCAGATGGTTGTTGTCTCTCATTTCTACAAAATAAGTCATCACTGCTAGCGTATACACATTTGCTCCTCTGCTGACATAGTTCTACAGCTTAAAACAGGCATTCTCTCTCTTGCAGTACATTACCTGTTGAAGAGAAAGAAAAGACGGTACAAATTCTTTATTCTGTAAGGCTAGATAATCAGATCTATTTATAATACCTGCATAAGACAGACTCTGTATTTCCTCACCTTTAGGTAGGTACCCATCTTGCATCTCTTCCTTTTAGAAGTCGTGTTTTGATCATAAGTGACCAACAGCACAAACAGATGAGATTCCGCTAGTATCATGTTCACTGCCTTTAATATTTTATTTTCTCTCCGAAAAACACTGTAATACAACCTGGTGTATATTTACACTTGCCTTTTTTCATTGCTGTGTCACATTGTGGCTTTAGTCAGCCTGAGAGTAATAAAGCCAGATCTCTCTTCCTCTGACACTTCCAATTATAACTCCCAGCTTATAACAGGAAAATCTTATTAGTTCCTAATTAGACTTTGTACTACACAGTTTTGTTTCATTCACCCTTGCTTCTCTGACTTGCCTGATTTGGCTTTCCCATCTTCTTCTATCTGCCAGTTTCCTGGCCTTTATTTTTATACTCAGAGAAATATTTCCTATTGCCTCCAAGTTAAACCACAGTTCAATAAAAATGTCTTTCAGCAGTAGCACTGATCTGAATTACACTAATCCAAGAGGGGGGAAAAATGCTATTTTTTCTGCCAGCTCGGCCTCCCTATCCAGTTTATCATACGAGTTCTTGTGCCAACAGCCAGCATCAGGGTGAAAACAAGCCTGGGAAAGGAGGATGTGCTTTTTTCAACAGCGATGTAATCTGCAGACACTTCAGAAGCATTACCCTGCAGTTCTTCACTAGCCTCAGCCCGTCTAACAGCTGATTGCCACGATCTTCTCTTAGCCATTAGCCTTTATCTCTTCCTGGCTGCAGCACTTGGTGGATCCATCACTCACTGCATTCTTCCAGGATGTTAGGGAAGTAGAGCTCTGCCTGCTCGTTGCCAGTACCAAACATCAGCATGCAGATAGGGCTGAGAGGGGGTCAGAAGAGTAGGAGAGCCCATGGAGGCAGTGGGAACAAGCAGTTGTGGATGGGGGAAGGCTGGAACAACTGCAGCAGGTCATCTTATGGCCCAGTACCAGGGCTTCTGAGGTACACAAAGAGCTTGCTGCTGTCAGGACAGATCTTTTCCTCCTTGTCCCTTTCCTTGCTGTTACTGCTTCTCTCCCCTGTTCCCTGCCATACACTCCTCTGGGCATTGCTCAACCCCTGTAGGAACTGTTTGCACCCTCCTCGGAGCAAACAGCTACCCCAAATACAATGACTGACAGTATGCACATAAGCTGGGTGACAGGAACACTCAGCAAGGAACAGAAAAGGATGAGAGATATGTGAAGGCACCCTGGGAAGCCTTCAGATGCTGAGGAAGCTCAGTTTTGAAACCACAGCCTCAATTTTTGCTGAGACATGCCCAAGCAGACCAGTGCAACCAAGGACAATGGTTTCTATCGTGTCTATTTTCCCAAAAAAAAAAAAAAAAAAAAAAATATATATATATATATATATATATATAATTTTCTCCTCATTCAGCCCGAATGCTAGCAGCTAACATGTCTCTTCACCTTAACAGGCTGTACATCAAAGACACATATCCTAGCAGCCACCAATATCTTCCTGTCTATTGACAGTTTTTTCATCTAAGTCACTGGTATATCTAAAGATAATTAGCCAAATCAAATTGATAATATTTTGGTATTTTAAATTAAAGGTTTGTTTTTATTTTCAATATATTTTTGTTAAAGTAGCAAGCAAATTATAACTAGCAGAAGCATCTTTACTCTTAAAAGCTTCACTAACAGGAATACTGCTTTTCCCCCCCCAAACTGTGTAGCTCTATTTTGCATCTCTCCCTCTTCAGAGATGCTTTATTTAGGAGCTTGTAATGCAAATGAAGAATTAGTAATACTAATAACTAATAACTAATCAATGTATTTGAGATACTGACTATAAACAAAAAGGAGTGCCAGTCAGTGTTAAAAATATTATTGTAGATGTCAATTTAAATGTTTAAAAGTCAGGAAGGTTTAAATAATTAACTCAGCCACATTCCACAATGTGATCTTATGGCAGTGTCAGTTGCCTAATGGATCAATTAGAAAAGATACTACATTTCTTCAGAAAAAGCCCAGAAGGAGAAAAAAATAATATATATTTATATACTCGAATAACACCCTGTAGCACTGAAATAGACATTCACCATCTCATAGTGTTATAGCACAGGCATACTTGCAGACAAAGAAATACATCATTAAATGATGCATCTTGTCCAAATATTTATGACTTAATTACTTATTTGTATAAAGATAAACTTCTCCTTTAAAAATCATGAAACTTTAATGAGGACAGGAGGCAGCAGAGTGAGCAGACTTGTGAAAAGAGCTCTATGTTTAACTCCAGGGCAGCAGCTGAGAAAACTTCCCTTAGTTATTACGTGACTTGGGAAAAGAGGAAAAGAGAACAGGTTCTGACACAATTAACCTTTTGGCCATATAGAAAAGTTCTCCAAAAATAAGTGCTGTTTTCTTCAAAGCCAGAATTTGTACACCTTGCAAACTCCACTCAAACCAGCAACCCTTCAAAACTGATAAGCCCACAAAGAAGAGTAGTTATTAGTTATTTTTATTTTTTTTCAAAATAAATATTAGAAATGCCAAAACATATTCCTAACCTGCATATAAATTTTATTTATTTGGAAGAAATGATGAGAACAGGTATTATGTACCAAAACTGATAGAGAAGCAGAAGACATAGATAAAAGAGCAAAAAGGGGGTAGGTATGGGACAGAACTTCTGGAAGTGAAAAGGTTAGTTTACGCAATGTGGCAGATGCTTTTGTTTTTTGTGTGTGTGTGTGTGTGTGTGTGTGCACTTAACTGAGTCTTGTGGATCATGCAAAACAGTATCGAGAATGTGTGAAATGGATTCCAGGATTAAGACTTAACAAATTTATCTCCTCCTGAGCCACCTAGCATCCTTACGAAAAGATGTATTTTTCTTTCTGTTTTAACTGCAACATTCTACATTTGTGTAGCAAACGGACTACATTTGTTGCTGCAGGTAATTGTGCAAAAAGCTATCCAGGGAGATTTTCTGTGTGCCCCAGCACACTTTTCATTTTATAAATTCCCTGTCTGATTACTGGCCCTACTTACTCTCAGCAGTATTATCCATCCTTCATCTTAGCTGTGAACTCCAAATAGGATCAGAAAGAAAAGATTTGTTACCTTTTTTTTTGTCTATTGTTGTAGGAAAATAAGCCCAAGACTGTTCTCCAATACAATAACACACTTTAAGTGTTCTGTTCTGTAAATTCCAATCTTTTGTCTACACTGTATGTGTTCCTGGTTTAGAAATCAAATTTTCATTTATATATATTTTGGCATTACTTATATAACTTTGCATTACTTATATATATTTTGCATTCTTATCTCATACTGCATCTCCATCTTTTCTTAAAACAAAGAAACAAAGATTTGTAAGTTGGGCAATAAGAATTCTGGAATAAACTCTGGCATCGATTATATAGTGCCTATCTGGATACCTTTTCCATCTTGCCATTTTTGACTTGCTTCTGCACGTTTTTCTAAATAATTCAGACATTAGATTGAACCCTTTGAATACTTATTGAACTTTGAACACCACAACCTATTATTTAAATGTATATTAAACCTTTCTACAAGGTCAATTTTTAAGGCATCAAAACTAAAAACAGTGCAGCTGGTCACAAGTTGCCATGTTAGCCTAATGACACTTCTGAGATTAGAAACAGAAATTAGAATATTGTGAATTAAATATCTGATATGAAAGGACTATGACACCATTATAAAATATTGCAAGACTGATTCTGCTAAAAGTTTCTGTGTAATATCCACCAGTGTACAATCTACCATCATGACTATGATAAGCCTTCTAGTCCTATCTTTTGCCTCTCACTTTAAACTGCGTTAGTTTCAAGACAGTCATCAGACAGTAATTTCCCAACTCTGCATATAGCATATACTTTTAGAACACAACATATAGAACAACAGAGAGGGCTAGGGAGGTAAGTTATATTAGTATCTTTAAAACAAAGCAATGTGAGCTGTAAGAAATCTCCACAATATTACTGGAAAATAACATTTCCTACGTTAAGTGTGTAAGTATGGATTTAATCATTTGGGCAAAATTTCGAAATGAATATGAAAATATATGGCTATGTTTCAAATAGATGACAAAAACAGAAATGACACAAGAAGGCTACTCATATAAACCACCCACATGAAAAAAACAGAAAACTTGAGAGGCAGGTGTTGTATGACATAGCCTCAAGTTTCACATGAAGAAATGAACTGCAATAAGAAACATGAATGAAATGAGGACAGTTTCAACACTGTTTACATTAGTTGATGGTACATTTTTCCCCTGCAGTAAAAATTACAGAAAGGCTTAACTGGCTAGACTAGCAAATAATGTTACCCAAATCATCCTTTTTAAATACATCCTTTAACTTGAAGAACAGCCTAGTCAGCAGACTGAATACAACACCTCTTAATTCTGACAGTAAGTCTAGAAATGGAATGACAGATAGAACATGCCCAAACAAAAATTAATTTTGTATTTTGAAAGAAAAAGAATTACCTAAAAGAAAAGGCTATAATTGCTTGAAGAGATACAGTGTGGTGAAGGCTATATGAAATAACATGCAAGGAAGTAAACTAACATGGATTTTAAATACATACATGTAAGTGGGTTGATGCTAATGTTCATAAGCCTGATATTTTAGCTGTTTGGTCTTGTGCAAAGTTGCTATGTTTGGGTTCTACTCATGATATAGTCTTCTGTACATGTATTTAAAATATATTTAAAAACAAACCTGAAAACATCATTATTATCCAACAATGTAAGCAGCACTACAGATGGACTACAGTCCTAAAAGTTAATCAGCCTATTTTAAATAACAAGATTTAGAATCAAGAGAAATAATCATCTGTCATGCCAAACAATATAATTTTCTTTCCTTTGTACATTATACCAATGTCTCTTTTCATAAGCTGATAAAAGAACAGAAAAATGAAAGCTATAAAATTTGTCAGTTTTTATTACTAGGAAAAAGAAGTTCATATCACAGTGGAGCTCAATTTGAGAGTACCTTGTATAATATGGAGAGCCAGGATTGAAACTCAGAGTCATACTGCTAGATCAGGATGGCCCTCCTTTCAAGATAATTAGAATTAGCCTAATTAAGTGTTTTCAAAACCCTCTTGAACATGTTTACACATTCGCATGATGTTGTATGCATTTGCCACTGTTTGGAACCACCTTAGAGACCTGTTTTCTGCAGAATTAAGAACATATACCATATGTTTTATTTGCATTCATTTATATATATATTATTTAAACAAAATGTACTTATATACATATACATACACCTGGGAGGATGAATAACACTGTGGAAGCAGAAATGGAGGATGAATTCCACACTGTGGAAGCAGAAAATTGCAGAATATCACAGCCACAAGGAACTAACTTGTATATGTGGACTAAATGTAGATGACAAAAGAATGTGAAACTAGAATCAGGCCAAAAGTTCTTCTAATTAAGGTCTTTTGTCCAACACAGAGTAACACTAGATGGAAAATGGGATCATCCCACCTGCAGATACATTTGTGTTCCCTAAAATCAAATTCATTAGAAATGCATATGCACACACACACTCGTGCACACATACACACCTAAACAGGACGGGAAAGCGTTTCAGCAAATGTTATCCAGGAGCATATACATTACATTAACTGTTAACTGTTGAAGCTGCATATCTAAAAATATAACCTCTTTCTTCTCTTCTTCTTAATGGACTTGTTTTGCATTAATATTGCTAAAACCAAGACATAAAATTCTGAGCACACTGAAATCAGTAATTCACAAAACTCTCTTCAAGAAAACTGACATTTTACCCAGGTTTTAATTTATATATACTGCTCACTAGTATTTATTTTAGCTTATGGGTAATTTGGAGAGTTTACAATAGGCCTTAGAAAAGTGACCATAGCATATGCAGTGATTGTTACGATGAAAGCCACCATTTCACAATTTTCATGGCTTCAAGAAAATCAGTCGTAAATTTGTCTTTATAAAACTTTAATTTTGAAACCCATAATGTAAAATGTTTTATTACACCATCTATCTCATCCCCTACAAATACATCGTGGAATGATTTGTCAATGAAAGTGAGAATGATTCTATGCTTCCTTGAGATGTTATCAATAAATTATTGCAAATTAGCTACCAAATATGCCCCATGTTGTTGTTGCAAAATGTTTCATTTCCACGGGCTCTTTAAAGAGCCAGAGCATTATCCCACTGAACTACTGAAATACTGAATTATGCAGTAATAAGGTAAGGTACGTGTTTATAGAACCTACTGAATGCTTTCAAAAATAAAGACCTACAGCCTTTCATTGTTTAAAAGCAGTTTCTCTCTCTCTTTAAATCCTTTATAAAGCTTATGAAAGATTTTAATATTCCCAGGATTTAGACACAGGTAAAATAATAGAAGTATGGTTCTCAGAACAAAAAGATTTGCCATGTATTATAGAGCTCTCTAACACCGGAGCTCTTCTGAAAGGGTTGATTAATCGTACTATTTAAAGGTTGTGACACATTTATGCTCAAACTAATACAGGCAGAGTTAGTAATTCACAGTTACTAACCTATGCAAAAGATACCTCGCATGTCGGGACACTTGTTTTTAAATTCTGAACCTTTTTGAACCCTATTCGTTGCTTTCAGTTGGAGCCAGTTAATAAGCATACCTTAATTCTTTAGTGATTTGTGTGTTAAGAAAAAAAAAAAAAAAGAAAAAAAAAAAAAGCTTAATTTGTTGTTGTTTGCATTTGCATTGAAATTTGTCATTTAGGTTGACTCAGAAGAACCATAAAAACTGTATAGAATAAGGATAATAATTCATATTGTACCTCTCCTTAGCCAAGATCATAAAACTTTAGACTCCCTTTAAAAAAAGCAATCTGCAGAACATTTTTTTTTAAACACAGGAATAATGGTTGACCATAAATATACTGAAGGTGTCAGCCTAATTTATAAATAAATATTTAAATGCGCTTTAGTAAATTCTCAACATAGACCTTCAAGCTTTATAGAGAGAAAATTTATTCAATGCACAGAGTAGTATGAAAATTTGCACAGAGAAATGCTGGATGTTTGGTGCCACAAATACCCTAGAGCCCTTGGAGTACAATTGTGCTGAAAGTGGGCAAGGAGAAGGTCATACTGGCACATGCCACATGGAAGCTTTTCTCACCAGTTTATCATAGCCACAACATTGACTTTTCAATCCATTTGCCTTGCAAGCTTTCCAAGCATTTACCCATGAATTACATGCCTTGCTACATCTCTTTCTGCCCTTCCATCCCACCAAAAAGAAGAAAATGTGACTGCACTCTTGATTTCGCCTTCCCACAATTTAAACAGAAACAGGGTTTCACCATCTGACTCCAGAAGCATTGCAGTAAGGGGGGAAAGTGTTGATCACACAGCACGTGTCCATACAGGCCTCCCCGGCTGCCCCACACACAGTCTGTATGGAAAGAAGGGAACCCTACCAGCAGATATGGAACCCATCCTTGGGCTGACAGCTGTGTCCCAGGGTCAGAGTGGCCATGTGTTCAGCACTGTTAAAGCAGACCCCTTCAGAGGGGTCTTTTAACCAAAAGCAACGGAAGAAATGGATGCCACACAACCAAGAAGGCCCAGCTTTTCCTCTGACATCTCTGAAAGTGGCTTGTGCTAAAGATGCCTTCACTAAACTTGAGCAAGAAGCAGAGGATTGATATATTCATCCCTCAAGACAGAAGCTAGCAAAGACAAAGAAACTAGCCCAGACAAAGACATGAGCTGTCAGCGTCAGTCAAAACTTCTATCACCTCTTCATGACGGGGAGTGGAGGGGCAGGTGCTGAGCTCTGCTCTCTGGGGACAGCGACAGGGCCCAAGGGAATGGCATGGAGCTGGGACAGGGGAGGGTCGGGCTGGGTGTTAGGAAAAGGTTCTGCACCTAGCAGTAGGTAGTCAGGTACTGGGACAGGCTACCCATAGCACCAAGCCTCCTGGAGTTCAAGAAATGTTTGGACAACGCTCTTGGACATATGGTCTGGTTGGACTACTGTTGTGGCTGGACTACAATGATTGTTGTAGGCCCCTTCCAACTAGAGATATTCTGTTCTGTTCTGTTCTTCAAACAAAAGTAGGGTCGACTACTTTCTTTCAAAATGAGGAGGAAAGTTGGGAGAAAACAACTGAATGTTCTTTGCGTTTGAATCAGTGGAAAGTGAGACTCAAAGTCTAAGGTAATTTATGATTAGCCAAGTTAGGAATATTCAATTAAAGGTTTTGAAGTACAGTGTAGACAGCAATGAAGGTTTTGGCTTGTTTCCAAAAGCAGTTGCACTCACACCAAAGACTAAGAGAGAGTCTCAGGAGGGGGTAGTGGAATTAACGGAATTACTAGAATCTCCTCTCCTGGTCAAAAGTTAGTGCTCCTGCCTGACATACCAAATTATCCACCATTTAGGTCACTCTTGAGGCACATTTGTAAATGACAATATAAAAGTCTCCTTTATATTAAGTTCAATATTCTTCATTTGAAATAACAGTAACCATGATAAAAATATGTGGCCTGAGAGTACATTTAGGAAAATCTGACACTGAATCAGTGGTTTGAGTTCTCCCTCTTCGACCCAGGCAATTTAACTTGTTGGGTTTTCAGTTTGAATGTTATTACTGTTTCACTAAGGCCAAAACTATTTGTGTTCCGGTTCCTGAAAGCCCATTTGGCACAACATTTGAATTAGCAGTAATGAGAAAACAACGCTCTTCCATCATCAAGTCTGTTACCATGATGAATCTCTCTCTGTAGGAAAACCTGAAATGAGTTAATGCACTTGCCTATTAAAGCCACTTTAAAAGATGGCTGAATACATAGGTGGCCTATTCGCTAGAGAAATTCAACCTAACGCCCAATGAAAAAATATAGAACTATCTAAAAAGTGGATTTATTACTATTTCTTGCAGCTACTCATAGAAAAAATAGATGTCACCAAAACGAAATTGCTAAAATTGCTAAATGATTGTACCAAAAAAAAAAAAAAAAAAAAAAAAGTAATTTTGTGGTAGTTTTTGCCTTTAAGATAATGAGGTTTATATGTTCTTTTTGTGCAGTGCATACAAGAATTTTTGTGACTTCCACATAGCTGAACCTGGAAACCCTAATTATCTGTCACAGCAACTAAAAACAAACAAACAAAAACACTTGAGGTTACTGAAAACATTACCTGAACAACAGGTATCGGGTGATCAAACTGGTGGACAGGAACAAAAGGTATGGTAAAATCTAAGGCCTTTGGATAAGAATTAGTTTCAGAGAATATTATCAAGGTCTTTACTGTTTTCAGAAATATGAAGAGAACTGGAAATCAAAGGGTATAATGCAGGATGTTAATTTCATTTTTTCTTCTGATTTTTTTGCACTGCCACTCAGCTAGTACTAAGTAGAGATAGGCAAACCACTATTATATAATGGTAAGTAAATGTAAATTACTGAACTAGTATTTTCTTTACTTATTCTTGCTGGGGTAAATATTGAGAGAAGGTGTTTTACAACTGAAACAACAGTGCTCTCTCCAGACTGAGAGTTAGAAAATCCCATCCTTCCAAATATTCCAGATTATCAAAGACAGTTTAATAGAATTTAGAATATAATAGATAGGGATGGGATTTATACTGAAATCTGCTAAGTAAGGTTTTTAAAGGACTGAAAAGACCTTCCTAAAATGGTAAGTCTAGCCCCTTCTTCTATAAGTGTGAAGTTAGTTATTTGTCAACATACCTCTTTTACAAATATAACTGTATCTTCAAAGGCTGGATATTTTTTTTTATTTTTTATTTTTTTATTTTGTTGTTGTTGTTTTGTTTTGTTTTGTTTTTGTTTTTTGGTTCGTTGGTTTCATCTGGTTTGTGACTATTTGGGTTTCTTCTTGACTGTTTTTTCTATCCAAACTATTTTCACTGGAAATTTGTCCCAGGATGTAATGACTCAAACTTGAAGACTTAAACAAACAAACAAACAAAAGCAAGCAAACAGAAAAACACCTCTCCTAATTTCCAGACTTAAATTTAATCACAGTCACTTACACGTTTGTTCTTTGGCTAGCTTTACCTCTCATTGTGTATCAGCAGAATGTATTTATCAGCAGGAATCTTATTTTCTCTCTGATTCTCCTACACTAAACAAGGCAAGGTTTTATAAACTGCTCTGTAATGTGGGCTTTGCCATCATCTAAATAGTATTTAATTGCATGTGTTCCAGCTTGAGTTCACCTTTTTTTCAAGCATAAAAACACAACTGAATGAATTACTCCAAATGAGGTGTCCAAAGTAATACTAATTCCCTACTGCTACTGGAATAAGTCTCCCAGTGCATACTATGATCATATTTGCCTTTTTCACAGCTGTGCCACTTTGTCAGCTCATACTTCTTGATTGGCCAGTAATACAGAGATATGTTCTCCTCCTCAGTTATTTCTAAGTAATATGCCCACAACTTACAGCAGAATTGCATGTTATTGGCTCCAAATGACCTTTCATCGTAGACTACTTGGAGTGTAATCCCATTTCTATTACTGAAGTTCAAACAGTCTTTCTGAATGATATCCCTATGTTCCTCTGAGATGCTTATCACAGGAAAAATTCCTTTCTCCTCTACTACCTCCTCCCCACAGTGATGTCATCATAAAAGTTACTTGGGAATGAAGAATTTTTTACCGTATCTATTGCTTTTTGTATTTTTAGCCAAATATTTAATTTCAGTTAAAAAAAAAATAAAGGTAATAAAGATTACAAATTTAATTATTAACTCTTATGTGTCCTCCAGTATCAAAGGCATTTACAGCTCTCACCAGGTAAACTCATACTCTTGTACCAAAACAAATCCTCACTTTTTCTGAGAGTTCCTATCCCAGTTATTTTATAAAAAATATTGATTTAATCTCTTTTGTGATAATACTGATGAGAGTTGGAGGCTGAATGCACTCTTTTGGAAACAAACCAGTTACATCATAAAAGAAATTGTCAGTATTACCAAACACTGAAGACCTTATTTCTTGCTGCAAACATAAATTTAAGGATAATGAATAGCAATGCTTTTAGTTTACCTTGAGACACGTTATGAATCCTTGCAGTAAAGCAGCAGAAAGCAAACATAACCAGCACTGAAAAAATACAAATACTAGGGAATATTAAAAATTGATACTTCTTAGCTGAGACAACTGAGGCCTGATATCTCTATGTAATGTAAAGACATTTATTTTCTTTCACCAACTAGGTCAAGCCAAGGAAATGTAAGCTTTACCCCAGATGTCATTCTCTCCCTTATAAAATAGTCAAGGAGTTAATGAGGAAAATCTGTATGGGACTGCCTGTGCACAGAAATGCACAAATAAATCCCTTTAAAGCATGTTAGCTTTAAAAGTAATTTCTTGTCAACTACAATGGCATATGAACTACGCAATGTATATTACGAATAATTACACATCAGATAAACCCCAAACTGCTGACAACTTAAGGTTCTTCATTTCAAAATATATCAAAGTGGAGCTAACACTTTCAAAGTATAGAATATATTTCTGTTTTTACAGAAAATAAACTTTCTGTAGCACTGTTTTTGCTGTCACATCATCCTACAAAGTCATGGGATTTGTATGCCTGAAAAATGGGAATTTCTGTCTTTGTCTTCTGTCCCACTTGACAGAAAAACAAACTTATAAACAAATTCAACTATTGGAAATGCTGAATAAGAACATTTATTGACCACAGACTTAATTTTCCTACAGCTCCCTGTCGATCTGTTAGATTACTACAACTCTCTGACACTTGCAGCTTATTTGTGAACAATTCCAATATTTAAGGAATAGTTTGGACTCAGTTCCAAATAATTGAAATACTTACACTTTATATACATATCCCCTCAAACCAGACTGTTCTGGTGGTACTAAAGCAACCTTTTACTTCTGAGTACATCAATCAAGAACATGCAATTTATAATAGGGAGATTTTGCATTCACTTATTAAGACAAGTGTTTAGTCAGTTCTTGACCAAAATACAGGTGCTATTCATATGGGGAAAATGTGCTGATTCTAATATAATGTAAACACATTTGCGAGTTTGCAATCATGTCTTCAAACAGGAATTTTGCCAACACAGGCTCACTTTCTAAAGAAATCTGGTCAACTGGTTGAATCCATGGCCACCCTCACAGAACTGTTTTAGCCATTGTTATTGGATAGGCACCACTTTCTATTTCAAATTAACAACACATTTCATTTTAGAACTCATATCTGATACTACCAAAATGGTACAACAGATTTCTCAAGTGTCCTTATAATAGAGGCATGCAAAGTGCCTTGTTTTACTGATTAATACCTTCATTCTGTTGTGTTTTTTTTTGTTTGTTTGTTTTTTTAAGTAGGAACAAAACAATTAAAATGCATACATATGCACTCCTGAAATATAAACAGATGTGTACACTTTCATAACCATGTAATGCAATAGTCTTCAACTGTACTCCTTAAAGAAGTGATGTTTCTAAGCCTCTTTTGTCTCCTTTGCCTCTTTCTCAGTGCTATAATGCAATTCTCAGCGTTTGAGCACCAGACTTCAAATGAGAGATCTATTCAAAACATGCACAGACAAAATAAGTGGTTTCCTTAGTAATGGGAACTATGTGAAAGCCTCTGAAACAGCTCCTCCTCCAGTAAGTCATTATGTACACGATCCTATCTACTTCCAACTTATTAATGTAAAGATAACTTTTGAAGTATACCACAAAATATATTTAATGTGCACCCACAGTTTTTGGCAGTCAAATTACAGAGGAGAAGAAAAACATTTACTGCATTTGTAATTAAATTGTTTGTTTGTTTGTTTGTTTCTAACCAGTAAGGATGTTGTATGTCCCTATGACCTTTTAATTAATATTCTAGATCTGCAAGTTGTAAAAAAGGAAAGTGCGTAAGTAAAGTACTAAGAACTTCACCTTGGTACCCAATACACTCTAATAGTTTAGTGTATTTCATTATCATTACCTAACCATATTCTGAACACACACTGCCCATATCCATGCTGTTTCTTGTCACTGCCAAAATAACTTCATAACAATATAACAATTATCCATGACCACAGTTTGAGAATGCTATTGATAGCATGAGAAAATTACATTTCTCTTAGTCTCATAGAAAAAGGAAAAAAAAAAAAAAAGTTAAAGGAAAACAACATTCTAGTTCTAATATTTAGCTTAGTGACTGTGTTTCTACAGATTTCTAAATCAGCAATGTAACTCATGCAAATAGTTATGAAAAGCAAATAATCTAGAATTAAATTAGTATTATTGTCCATCCATTTTTAATATTAAACCATGATAAACTATAACAAAAAGTGTCTGTTCATTTTCACCCAAGTTTGAAGTTCTGCCCTCGATGAACACACTAAGGCTTGCCATATATACTTAAAAAAATAAATGTGACTTTACTGGAGGAAGTAGCTAAAAACCATTAAAAAAAGATTTGAGGGGGAATGAGGTTCCCTCTCACTGATCATCTATTATGTTCCACACCACAAAGTGTTAACAGAAAAAGGGTCAATATGTTTTGCATAAAAAATCAGTTAATTCTCCATAGAAAGGAAAACAGATTTGAGCAAAGAAATTAAGAAAATCCTCTTGATTAGGCCACAAAATTCACAACTTATCACCACCTGTAAGAACTATAACAGGTCACAATCATTATGGAAGTTCTAGACCCTACATTCAAATCTTTACTGCCACCATTTTCTTTATCAGCTGCAGACACTGATTAACTCAGACAACCATGGCACTTTAAGGTATATCCCATGCATGCACTGGGTCCCATGAATGACAGGCAGATTCTTATAAAATCAGCAAGAACACCTCAGTTTTCAAGAGCTACCATTGAGAAGATACCAATAAATTATATCCAACTATTACAGCTTACAAAAAATGAGGTATGACCACAAGCAAGACATTAACATACAGAGATGCAATCAGTTCTAAAGTAGAATACATACACTGAGCTTGAGAACTTCTTTACAGGTCTCATATTTCATCTACCTAATCCAGCTGCACGTAAGAATTCTCTGGCTGCTTTTCACTACTTCATCTTCATTAAGATTCCCACGCGGCATAGCAAGGTTGTGGTTGCTACGTGTGACTCATTCCCAGCCTTCAGTGGATGCTGCTATGCCAGAAAGTCTTGCCTATTAAAATAGAGCCAGGAATGAAAACCAGAAGAACTCAGATATCCCTCTGAGTCGGACCTGATAGGTACCAGTATAAATAAAACACATTAAGACTTTTTGGATCTCAGACTATTCTTGAGGAAGTCTAACTAGAGCACTTGGGCCTATAATGGGGAATTAGACTATAGTTCTTGCCTGGGATCTTGTCCTTTCTGTTTCGTCGAGCACAGTTGCTACATGAATAGGTAAATTTGCTGGAATATGCAAAATACCCTTGATCACCAAGATAAGCGTCAGCTCATCACCACTGCTTTCATTCATCCACATCACACATGACTGAATTTGCCCGTACTATTCAGTTCCCTTTACTACACAGTTCCAGATTTTGCCAAGTCATACAGCACCTTCTACTTGCATAGCTTTTAATGAAGTATCTAGTGCTTTGTGGAGATGTGAACTTTTCCTTATATGAAATTCTTTACAGGTTCATGGCCTAGATTTGTTTCCATCTGCTTTATCTCTATCCTATCAACACTAACTCTGAGATCTGATAAAACAGAGTCAGCAGCAGGTTAAGTAAGGCAAGTACAACACTTTCCATTATGTGGTACAACTGCATTTAGAAACTTGAACTCATTGTTGGCAACAAGCCTTTCATCTTCAAAAAAGACAAAGAACTAGAGCTAGAAACGTTGCTTTTACTTGTGCACTGAAAAAACGGTTCAATCGCAGAGGGAGACACATTAATAAAAGTTACTACTTGTCTGTATGGAAGCATAGCCCTTAGGAAAATGTCAACAGTTAGTTGCCGTAATATCTAAAAGTGCCCAACAGTGTCAGGTTAACGACACCGCATAAGCAGCACTGAAAATGCTGCTAGAACAGGGTTACAGGAAGCGATGGCACTTTTTCCTCTTCCAGGCAAATCATGCCTGACAAGTGCCTATAATTAATAAGTCAATTAATAAGTTAATTGATGAAGTCACAAGATAGATTTTCTTGAATCCAAGCAATTCTGACCTTCATTCAGAACAGAACACCGCCCCTCACCTGACATGGAAGATACATGAGGGGAATGCATTGCAGAACTGGTGAGCTTTCCCCTCGAACATCAGCTCCTTCCTCTTCTGCACTAAAGGCTACAGGAAGGGAGAGTGAAGTGCAAAGAGTCACCACTCACCCCGCTTGCCTGCCACTGTGATGCCTCAGAAAGCAAGAAAGTGGCACACATATCCATAATTGATAAAGCTACTCAAATTGTGTCTGCTTTTTTACATGTGAACATAATCTGTATGGATAAGCACTTGAGAAGAATTTTTTAATTGCTAATTGTAGTATAAAGTGTTTCACCCTGGAATTTAAGTTAAATATTTGTAATGGTTGGGATTTTTTTTTTTCAATTTAACTGCATAGTATTTATTTCACATTTTAACTGCAGTTGCTGCATTCTAAACACAGCTGTGTACTCAGAGCCTAAGAATACCAGAAATGGTCTCTGCTAATTGCCTGACCCACAGTAAGCCTACAGGATATTAAAGCCCAGAGATGCTCCACCCTTCACCTTAATGACAAAAGTTCTGAAATCCCCTTTCAATTTTACAAAGAATGCAGGCACAGAATCACTGTATTTTAATAACTAAGGTTTTTATTCATCATACTAAATGTTTAAATAAATACCTAGTTTATTTTCATGTGGACCCAGTAATCAGATGCAAAATAATTACCTGGAGCTAGCACACTTTACTTTCATCGTATCTCTATCAGTTTGAGATTTTTTTTTTCTATCCTGTAGCCAAATAAGCTATATATATAATTCTGGTGAAATAGATTACACTGCTATTTTAAAACCACCATGCATCACAGTGAAATCAACAGGAAAATAACTTAATGAACCTTAATCATCATGACTGTATTGTTATAAAAGGTATTTTTCACCTGCAGACAGTTCAAAAAAATTATTCCTTAGCATTAGCTAATTAAAAAAATCAATTATTTCATTTTTTATGAAACAGAGCTCTATTATGATATAATAACATTTTAACTAATATGAAAATGTACGCCAATCAAGGAGGTATTTTAATTGCATGTATAGTCTATCATAAAAACTCACTTTCTTTATGCAAGTATATTTTAAGCTGATTTAATTATTTAGCCTTCTAATTACACAGTCCATACCAATCAACCAAAATGAAACACTTATATAATCTTAAATTCACATGTCAAATCACTGAATATGTTTCTACATGAGTCTCATGTTAACTAGAACGCCAGATTTTTACATGAACGACAGTGAGTATGTGAGGTTGGGGCAAAACCCAAGAGACCTTTACATTGAACAACAGCAGTCCCTACCTACTCCTTTTTCTCCAGATCTTTATTTCTCTACTGGATGAGATCACAGAAGTAGCAGTACTTTGTTGACTTTAACCTTTTCCTATTTTCCATTTGGATGAGTCTTTTTGAAATTCTCTTATTTTTTTCTTTTAACTTCTCTCCCTCTCACCCCCAGGGCCACTGAATAGCTAGAGCAAGGGTTTATATCTTTCCTGGGCCAGGTGCAACTACCCACGTGGCTAGGATCAGGCAGAACTTCCATTTTCCTATGGGGGCTACCTTGGCAAGAATTCTTATTTTTCTGACTTTTGGTTGTGCTTTCTTAACACATCCTGAGTGCTGTCCCATCGGAAACAGGCAGCAGGGAAGGCTGATAGGTTCACTTTGGGAAGTTTACCATAGTTCACATTTGCATCTCACAGTGGTGAACATCAAAATACTATCAGAGGTGCTTTGAACCACCTTCTGGGACACAGGAGAGACCAGGTTTCACTGGTGAACCCTGAGCTCATGAAAAAGTGACATAAAATCTTTACAGCCTGAGGTGTTCCCTCCTTCCCAGTCCCAGGCAAGAAATAAAAGGCAGACAAAGATGGGTTGGCCCCAAGTGTGTTTGTTATATTACTTTAAGTCACACTAGGAAAAAAAAAAAAAGGCTATAATAAGGGAAAGGGAAAAAATGGAAGGGCCACACAGCCTTCCTCCCACCCAGGTGTATTGCATGTATTTTCAGCCTCTCACTTAAATTCCATTATTTCATATATGCTCAGTTGCATGGATGAAACCTGAACTGCACACATCTTTAAAGAATTTTAAAAGTTACTCTCTGTACTTATTCTAATTGCACTACTCAAAAATTTGATGGAGACCTGAAAAAAGCCACTTTATTACAGCCACAACAATGCAAGTAGAGATGAATCAGTCAAGATCGGTTTTGCAAAATTTCCCCTAACCAATTAAAACTGACAGAAATTTATTGAAGAAGTTGGCAGTACCTTAATTCACTTTTCATAATAAGTGATTTTGTGAAGTTTAAAATCATTTTCTTGCAGAATAAAAACAAAACTAATGCAGTCTGCGATCCCAGAGTCCACGTGAATCAAAGTGATACACAGCATTCACAAAACAGTAACCATTTTATAGGAGAAATCTGGTCCTACTGCTGTTGCAAAAAATACATGAATTTACATTGTTCGCTAATCTTCAGAAATTTTTCATATTGTTATTAGAGAGGACCACAAGGCTTTCTTTCTTCAAACACAGCACACGTGAAATGAGAACCACATTTCACTGTGCTCCACTAGAGGGTGGCCTGTCCCACTCAGGGCTGGAGTGCTGAATGCATGCAAGGCAGCCAACACTTAGTTCTGACCTGTTGATAACCAACTCTCTGTATTTCCCTTTTGTTCATCGTCCATTACAAAGTAATTTCCTTCACATAAAACACTATGCACACTGAAAAAGCTTCTCCTAACAGCATCCAGCATCTATATTGTTTTGCATATCTAGAAGGGATAATAAACTTCAGTGCAGACTTCCCTTAAACACAATTAAAAAAAAAAAAAAAAAAAAAGTGAATTACTTTACAGTGTTTGAAAAATCCGTAGTTTGTGTGCCCTTGGTTCACACAGGGGGGAAAAAAAAAAAAAAAAAAAAAGGAAAAAATCTTCACCAAAGAATATGACACAAAGAAGAGAGAAAGGAAAAGGAAGGAAAGAAGAAAGGGAGGAAGGAGGAAAGATAAAATCTGTGTAGCCCTTTGTTTATATAATTGGATGGCCAAGAAGAAGACAGAGATTAAAAGAAAGTGATTTTATTTCGGTGACCCTTTCCCTGGTTTATTCTCAATTTTTATTTCTCAGAAAGATGTATCATTGCTCTTACTTCCTGTTGATAAACATATGCAATAAAATTTAATATTTCATTAAATTTGGGAAAGGGGGAGTAGGAAAAATCCTTTGCTTTCTTAAAAAAAATAAAAAAAAAGGCAGAAAAATGATAGGGCGGATGGGGGCATTTTTCCTGAATGGTTCAGCAGAGAGCATCCCCTGAACTGCAGTAACCTCTGCAGAACTTCAGCGATCTCTGATCAGTTGTGCCGAACGCAGATAACATCCTCATATGCTTACATACCCTTAAAAAAAATAACTAATAAGGAATGTAAGCCTCCCGAGCCGTTCTGCGAAAACACAAAGCGTGCCCTGCAACTCCCACGAATCGGAAGAGATCTCTGGAAGCGTGCGAAGGCGAGCTTCGTGCATCCGTACCCGGGGAGCCGTGTCACGTAACAGACAGCTTCCCGTGGCCAACCAGCCTGGCGCAGCCGCGCGTCCTACGCCGCAGCCGGGCACGCCAAGGCATTGGCTCCTCTCTGGGGAGTGGAAGGGGCTCAGTTATTAATGACTGCTGAGCAGGCAGCACCATGTCAGTGTGACAGCCGGGAGGGTGGACGACGCACCGCTAACCACCATGGAAACAAGGAGAAATAAGAGCTAGCGAGCAGCTCTTCCCTCTCCCTCTCTCCCCCCGCTGGATTGCGAGCCTCAGCCAGCCAGGCAGCAACAGCGCCCTGGCAAACGTAAGGGATCTCAGCTGGCAGCACCGAGAGGCTCTCATGCTGTAGGATATCGATAGATACATCTTTGTATTATATACCATTAGACGCACACCCACACATATGCACGTCTGCTCAGACTCTGGCTTTAATACAAGTATGTGGTTGCCTGAACTAAGGAATCAAAATTACCGAGATGCAAGAACTCCTCCAGCTCTGAAACTACTCTTATTGTAGGGTAAGTTCCTCTGTATTTTCATTTTTCTCCTTTTATTTTAATGTGTAAACTCTTTCTCCTTTCTGCAAAGTTATTTTATTAGCGCATTTTCACGTTTTACTTTCAGAACGGAAATGCAAATGCAATTTGCTTTTTGTGCCAGAGATAATCTAAATGTGCTTGTGAGAGTATCAGATTTGTGCATTTGTTAGCTTGAAAGAACATCAAAGGGAAGAAAATTATAAAGGGAGAACGTTCCCCCTGATGCTTCGGATGCAAAATCAAATTACACAGTTGCTCTGTGTTTTGAAACCAATAAAACAAGACACAGGACAGCCTCCTTTCTTCTCGCCAGTGCAAGGATTAAGGGAAATGCTGTTTATGTCAGGACCTAAAACCCACTGAGCAGCAGGGCTGAATGAGCATATCACAAACAGTTATTGAATTTCTGCCAGGCTACATCTTAAGGATTGTGGCAAATGACTTCGCTTAAAAATATCCCCTTTCCAGTCAGAAGGGACAGTGTGAACGTCTGATTACTGATGCAGCTGGAACAGACGCGTTAGGTAAAAGGATCGCATTAAGCAGAAGAGTTCTCATCTTCTTTGGTAATTAACAGGATCACAGCAGGGTGTCTCCAAAGTGTATTTTCATATAAAGGAGACTGCTTGTTCAAATCCATCACTATAAAAGCTTCATCTCTTTTAGTATAGGAAGGCTCAAAAGTGTTTGTCCTTGCTTTCCATGCCTTTGTTTTCACATGTCTAGTTTGAGTTTTTGCCCAGCACTGCTGTTCAGGAAGACAAGAGCCCAACACAAGGAGACCAGGGGGGCAGTAAATGCTGGGGGGAGGGGGCTAGAAAAAAGACAGTAATTATTCACTATTTAAATAAACATAAAATTCCACGCTAGCAATACTGTTGCCTCATGTGTATGTCATTTCTTTCATGCAGTATAACAGTATCCTAGTATCCCTTCACATGAAAACATATTCAGTAAAGTCCATCAGCATGGATGTGTGATTCACGCACCAGTGAAAGCCAGAGAGAGGTTTTAGTTTATGCTGTGGAAAAGACAGTTTAGCTATCTGCTGTGTGCTTCAAAGTGAAAAATTACAACCTAAATATTCCTACATGTTCCTGTTTGCTTTTTAGAATACTGTGTCTGCATTAAAAACAGCTCAGTATTTAGATTATTTCTTGTACTTCTCCCCACCACCCCCACCCCCCTCTCTGTACACCTTGGAGAGCATCATAAAGAATCTGTTCCTTTGCAGCAATGCAATTATTTACTTGCAATTTTAGAGTTACTGTGTTTTGAGTAACAAACGTCGTGAAACATCAACAGATAGCCAATGGCTGTAAGCCTGCCACCTTTCCATAAATGTCAGGAAACGGGTAGCTTAACAATATGTATGGTAAGAAGTCAATTAATTCAGGTGACCTTTGTAAATGGTGACAATAAAGCAGCTCTGACAATATGCCACAGCATTCGATTTTCCCTCTGGAAAATGAATGAGCTTAAGAAGAGGTTTCCTTTTCAGAGTACAGAATGAAAGGTATTGAAGCATTAGCTCCTGCTATTGGCAAGCTTGCTTCCTCTATTTCAGAGGTTGTATGAAATCTGTTTAAAGCAAGCTGGTTTATTTTATTATGTGAACCACAGTCTCTGGTTCAATTCATTAAATATCCCTTTTCCACCCACATTACATGTGCATTTTAGTTGTTAAAACAAGAATTTCAAGCTACTGGGTTGTGTTTTTACAGAACATGGCATGCAAAAAGGAGAGAAAGCCTGATTCTGATCTCTTCTTGCTGTATGCAAAGGACTACTCAGATGAAACTTTTTCTATTATATATCATGGTACATGCTCGGCTTTTCTGATTTAAGTCTCACTGGTTTTTAATGTAAAAATTAAGTAACTGTGGGTAACTTTACACTAATGTGCACTGATTTTTGCCACTCTAATGCTCTGCTTTAAGATATTATATAGATGAGCCAAAGTGTTTCAGAAAAATTTGGCCATCCCAACCATGCACATACAGAGAAAACACGCTGCACATGCACCGTCTGAGCACACAGCACATGCATTCTTAACTAGCACACCAGCCCAAATGTTTGGTGACTATTTTGGTTAATACTCCCTAAAAGCTCCTGCGATAACGTTGTAGTGTCAGACAATGACTGGCTGATGTTGTTATGGCAACTCCACCGTACTGCCTTTCAGGGCGGTGTGCTCCAGCATGACATCACAGCACGTCTGGAGTACCACAGGTAGGGGAGCAGTCCCCTTTTGCACCAGGGTTAGAGCGGATCAGCTAGGCAACATTACTACCTAAAATGCAGATCATAAATATCAAGTCTAATCTTTGTCAACTGATGAAGAAAAGCGGCTTATGAAAATAAATCCTGCAAGTCACTTGTGATCACTCATCCCTTGACACTAGAGGACAAAATTAAGTGTTTGCAAGTGAGAGCAAACCATTTAGCAGTGTTGTAGCCACTTTCTGTGACTCTTACCCCCTAATCTTTATTCTACTAATACTTACTCTAAAAAAAAAAAAAAAGCTTTGCTCTTTGCTGCTTGGTGAGAACAATTATATCTTTAAATGGTTGGTGTTTAATAGACAGATTTTTAGGCAGCTGACACAGTAGAAGAACATGAGCTATAGAAAACAGGTTTTTAAGGCAAACTCTGTATTAAGCGTTTTTTGAACTGTAGAAATACGTATTCTGTAAGTTATGGTACATTAATGTTTCAGTTTATTCATATATCCTTCCTTCACATGGTACCATTAAAAGCTGGAGGAAAAGAAGTAAAAGTCTTGAGAGAGAAAAGGCCAGAAAATATCTTAGCAAACCCTTCCACTTTAAATTCGACAAACTCTACATAACAACAACAAGCAAAATCTGACAGTGAAAAACTTGTTTGACACATAGCACTCAAGCAACTGTTTCCCAAAGTAGATTTGTCCAAAAATGTGTAACTTCTAAAACATGAATTTCTTCTTTTTTTTTTTTTTAACATCCCCCTCCATGTTTTTAAGCCCCCATATTACCTCAAAAAGAACAGTAATTCTCATTCTAAAAATACAATAAACAATTAAAACCCTTTCCTTTCCTTTTTTTTTTTTTTTTTTTTGGAGGGAAAATGTCAGTAGAATTTGAGAAGAAACAGTAGTGACAGATGTCATTAAAAAGGTCATTAAGCACATTAGTATTAATAGAAAATCAATACTTCTCATTAAAACTGTAATGTAACTGTAAAACAAAATTACCCTACCTTATTACTTATTCAACTGACCAATCCACAAACTGTTAAATGCCATTGTTGTGAACACTGTTCACAAGAACATTTCTTAATGCTCTTGGTGCCAAAAATTTTATTGAAACAAACAACATGAACCTCAGTGTTATACACATCTAAAAACGATGCTGTTGATGTCACCACAACAAATCTATATATGATGTCATCAGCGTCACCACAAGAAATTCCTATCCTCAGCTGACCTGAACTGATGAACTATCATTCGCACAGCCCATGAAGCTGTACTCATCTGCACCAGAGGACTGCATATTGACAATATGGATGTCAATAAAGTCATTCCACACTGGGCTCTTTTAGTTGAGTGTGCCACCTGCTGAGAAAGAGCACTTCCATGAGGGCAAAACACAGACTACTTTCACAATTTTACTTGATGTGACTACCCTACTCTGACAGGATTTCTTATTCTTTATACATGGAAGATGATACTATATAATAAATCTACCATAATAAACTGAATAGTAAAGGAATAAACAGAGTCAACATGTGCACATTTTCTTCTCTCAATAAAGACATGCTGTAGTCATACATGGAAAATGATATATGATTTGATAAATAGGATTATATTTCTCATGCTCATTTACTTCTATTTTATGATTTCTTAGCTTTAATTTACAAAGTGTTTGGAAGTACAAGCTACAGATGGGCTCTCACCCCTAGCATTCCCAAACCTGCTTAGTGGTTTGTTGCAAAGCACAAACAACTGCATGGACAATAAAATGAATGAAAAGCTTAATTTCACAAACACATATTTATACATTGCATTCTTGAAATGATTATCATTCATTTGGAAATATTTCTTCTTCACCAAAGATTTGTCTGTATAAAACTTTCAGTCAGCCTATTTGCTGTAACTGCTTGGCCACAAGCAGTAATGCTATAATTCAAAGGAAATAAGACTCTGTACTCCCATTATTTCTATTCATCTGCTGTATTTATGGAATTCATTAAAATATCTGCCCCAAATTTAATGGTAGCTTAACTCTACTGACCTGTGATTTAGAACAGAAAAGATTTTTTGCCTCTTTTCTGCTCTCAACTCCCACAATTCCAGTCAAACTGGGAAATGCTTTTTGACAACACTGGCACAAAAGAAATCATTTAGCAGTTCCCTTTCCTGTACTTAGAGGCAAATACTGCAAAGCTGAGTGAAATGCTATAGGGATTTTTTTTTTTTTTCCAAAGTATCTACTGATTATTAGAATTACCCCAAGAATCTTTTACAAGAAGGTTCTTGTCATGCAAATAACACCATGTGGTAGAAGAAAGGTAAAAATACCTGTCTTAAGTTTAACTGTACATTTCCCTGGCTATTTAGTTACCAGTATTGAAAAAAAAAAATGAGATTGTTTATACAATTCTCTGCCTAGGGATCAGACAATTTAGAAATTGCCTGTTGAATAAATTACAGAAAAATGATCCAGAATTATCACCAGGTAATAGAACACACAAGGAAGAGCAAAGGTGTGCACCAACACATTTTTTAAATCATCACAACATAGCCATCATCCTGGGGAAAAGAAGAGTCCCCAAATAGTCTTTACAAAGGTAGTGTAATGGCAACACAAAGGTCAGAAATTGCCAGGGTTCTTCTAGAGTGGTGTTGAGATGTTCAAGGAAACCCCAGCTGACAATCGGGTTGGCTTTGTCATCCTAGTGCTAAAACGCAAAGTCATCCATAAAGACAGACAAAGAAATATATCCCTGACTTGGGAGGCACTTAAATAACTGCAAATGTTTAACTTGTTCCCTGAATAAGGATAAACACAAATGTCTCCTCGTTCTGCTGCATAATACCACATCTCTGCTGAAAAGATATATATTCGTGTCACTATTTATATCATATTTATGTGATTTATTCTGTACCTGAAGTCCTAATAAAATTGTTCATCCTGAGAGGGATAATTTTTATGCGTAAACAGAGACTTTTCTCAAACATTTTAGTCAGTGTCACAGTAGCTGTAAATCTACTAGAGACATTTATTCATTTTCTTCACCCTAAGCTCATTCCTGTGGCCACATTCTTTCAAGCCCCTGAACTTCCTCTCCCCTCTGGAAAGCAGCTATCTCTGGAGGTCATGTCAAGCATCAGCAACTGCAGATGCCACTTAACAGCAAGCTAATTCCCCATGTTTCTACCAAAGTGCAGAATTACCTGCTGAGTTTTCTACCCCAGCTAGTTCCATGTTGCTGGCCAGACAAGCAGAAAGACAGGAGAGCCCACTCCAGCCAAGACTCATACAGGGCTAAGCATCACAGAAAAACCTTTTCTCCACACGACAACCCCTCCAAACCCACCACACCACATGAAGCTGACATATTACATGTGTCCCATACAGAGATGAGCCAGTCTTCCAAAAATCCCTCCTCCCTCCCCAGTGCAAAAGTGTTTCAGAAACAGTACAGTGGTTTAATATTGTTTCCCCTTAGCAAGTTCTAAACCAATAGAAGAAGTCTTTCAGTATGAAAAATAGAATTACAGCCAAGTAATTTCATTACCCAAATGTAGCTTGAGGGACGTTATCTGCATAACTCCCATTTAATACCAGTTTATAACAAAGTGCAGCTATTTATTTAGGTTACTCTTGAAGCATAAAACTGTAAGTTTATCCTAGATACATTCTGTGTACTACACCTTTTCACATTTTATTTATTTATTTATTTATTTTTTACAGTGGATGCACCATGTTAACTTTGGAAAAAAAAAAGACAGATGAGGCTGTACAGTAGCTGTTTTATGACACTCTCCTGGAATGCAGTAATTTCACTATTCACTCCATTTTAATTTTTTTTGGCCAGTTACTTACCGGTAAGCACAAACACAAGGCTAAAACACTACAGCACCTGAGAGAAAGGAAAAGATTAATGCCTATTATGCCAGTTTACAGAAATATCATTACGAGGTGAGAGAAGACAAAATGAGGTAATTGCAAATATAATCATCTGTAAAGCTAGAAATGGTTGTCTGAACAGCAATTTCACCCAGCACGTATAATTCAGGTAACATACCCTCTTGAATGTTGCTTTGCTATGTAGTCATCAACACTCTGTCAGACACATTTTCAGTCATTCAATTTTTATTGTGCAATACAGGACAAAAAGGATATTCAGCGTATTATTCTAGGGTCAGACTCTGAACTCCCAAAACACATATGGAAAAGTATACTGCTCTTCAAGAACAGCAGGTAAGCTGCTGGGCTGTATCTTGGTCAGAAAGAACAGCCCATGAATCTGAGGTACTGCACAGCACTGGTCCTACATTTTTCACTTCCACAGGCCCCAACATAATGCGCATGTTTGGACTACACCATACAAACCTGATACACATTCAGATAAGAAGCAATCTGCTTAGACTAACAGTGCATAGACTAATTTTAATAGGATGCACTTTCCTGAATATATGAAGTGTTGTTATTGGTAAAATAAAACCTAAACTTGCTTTCAAGAATCTAGGGTTCAGAACAAAGCCTACCATAGCCTCACCACTGCTTCATTTCAGCAGCAGTCAGGAGAGCTAGTGTGTTTGTATCCATGCTGGTATAGACACTTCCATGCCTTTAGAGCATGGTAAAACAAATTTAAGATATAAGCCAAAGAAAATTGGGTTAAAAACTCACGTTAGCTATAATTTTGTGCCATTACCCAAAGATACTAAAACATAAATTGCCCTCTTATGTACCTCTAAAGCTGGTGATACTGTATATTGCTGCTGATTTCTGTTCCATACAAATACCTCAGTAAAAGCAGGCTGGATCAAAACCATCATGGGAGTCTCAACTGAAATTGTTATCTTTTATTTTCTTGACTTTTTGCTAATTGTGTTTGTTTCTACTTTCCCATTAACATTGTTTTAACAGAGTTCTGTGTAAAAGTAATTATAAGAGAACTATCTGCTAAAAACACACAAATGAAACTGTTACCATTAAAATTTCCATACTAGATAGAACAATCCAGAAACCTTTCACAGATGGTCCTCAGAATTGCTATCTTTGAGTGTAATTTTACTTCCATTTGTGGTAAATGGCAAAATTCCCATTGATGTCAACAGATGCAGAAGGGATTTGTAAAAGCTTTTTCTCTTTGCTTTTTGGTGCTTCCATCATGTTTCTATCCAGAAACATGAAATTCATCATGTCGGTTCACTTCTGCTAATGCTACAAAGTAAAAGATCCTTGAGACCTTTTCTTCTTTTTTAGAATAATCCCTATTATTATACATATTATGGCACAGCATCTACATCTAAAACATCTAGATGGAGATCCAAAACTTCCTGAAAAACAGGATTTAAGATGAAAAGGAATCTACTTAGCCAGCTCCAAAAACAAAACAAAACAAAACAAAACCAGCTTTGGAATCAGTCCGTATCCCCTAGAAAAGTTGGCTAGGTGGTTTTTCGAGCACCACATTGAGAGACCCTGGAAACAAACTGAATTCTTGACTTTGGGTCAAATGGAGTTTAATTAAGCAGAATTAGAGCAAACATTTTGCAACTATTGTACATTTTGTTTTGCCTGTGTGATGATACACGAATACTCAGAAACAACAAATGGCGTATTATCAGTCTTCATAAGGAGAAGCAGGCCTTTTCAATATTTAAGATAAACCTTACTTTGAAATGTAACTCATGGAAAGTAAATTGATGTTCCAAAATGGAAACATATGGTCCCTCTATTTCATATCTCACTTGACTGTAGTTAGGCATTTTTCCATGAAGAACGTCAGTGCTTAAATTGTCAGCTTATTACCTGGGAGTAAGCAAAATAAGATTAGGCAGTTTTTAGAACTGCCATAATCAATTTACCTGGGGGGGACGGGGAGCATAGCAAGCGTATGATGAAAGTACAAAGTTTTGTCCAAGCAGCATGGACATCAAAGAAGTATTCTTACTGCTATTAATAACAGCAGTATGAGTTCAACTTAACTCTCCGAATCATTCAGAGGAGGGACTTCCAATAAAGCTTTTGCTCTTTATTGTTTTGTGTTAACAGATAACTTGCAACTAAGATTTTTTTTTTTCCTAACTGTTCATGATTTGTGTCTTATCTTCTCCAGTTCCATTCTAGCCTCACGTACCTCCCTCTTGTCCATTAATGACTTTTATCTCTCAAAAAATAAATGTTCATATTAAGATATTCAGATCCTCAGATCTTTGCATGTTAGCTGCATAAATCCATCCTCTCCAACCTATCAAAAAGATGTCTAACACAGACATTAATGTTTGCTGATTACTTATAGAATGCTCCACTCACCTATAGTTAGCACATCTCCATAATTCTGTTATTCTATCCATGATCCTTATTGTCACACTGGGCAGTAAAATCTCAAAGCAAATGAAAATAACAGAATTGTTTCTTTTTACATATTTTGACCTGTGCTCTCAAGCTGCTTACCCAGATGTCACTGACATTATGGAGAAAAGACAGTATTTTTTTTTTTTTTAACCATTTTTTGAAGTATTTTAAAGAAATAGGCCCATTTCAATGTCTACATTTCCAGAATTAATTACAATAGTGCATTTTAAGGATAGAAACTATAATACTTATAGCTTCTATACCATATAGCTATATAGCTTCTATGATTAGGCTTCATTTCCCCCTTCTACATCCATTACTTACCCTGTTCAACAGTTAGATTTAGAAGCTGCTCTAAAAGGGTTGTATTATTTATATAGTACAGTAGGCCAATAAAAAATGTGTGATTTCATTGGAAAAATATTGATTCAAATAGAATAGAATGATTTTTCTTATAACTGTGTATTTGCCTTGAGGGTTTTGAAAGTAAGTTAGAGAAAGAGTTTTTTTTTTTTTTTTTTTTTTTTTAAATTTATATTTAGGTACTTACATAAAAGAACTTCCTCTAATAAAGGTGGATTTATTGTTGTTTTAATTTTGATTGTCAGTGCTGCAACTGCCTTCAGAGGCTTCCCATTGCAATCCAGATCCTGTTGCCTTTTTAAAGCACTTAAATATTACCTTCTCCAGGTATCATGTAATAATAAAACCATAAATAGAATAATGAGGTAAAATTATATGCAATTTCAAAGATGTAATTGCTGAAAGATTAAATTCCCCATACATTGCCCAAATTCTCAAGTGTGTTTAAGGTCTTTGGTCATCCTCTCAGTTGAAGTAGAGATTCAACAGTGGAGCTACACCAACACAGGTATTTAAGTTTACAACAGAAAAACAGGACAAGTGTTAACAAAATTCTTAAACTTTCTCTTTTTCAAGTGTTACTTTTCATCACTGCTTTGACAGTTTCTGATGCTTACCAAAAGTTCACAAAAAGCATGAGAAATCTTTCCATTTACTTAGGGTTGATGTGGATTAAACTTTTGTAGTCCTTGTTTTCAATGTTTTACAGATCAGTTATCCCAACAATGTCTTGGGTTGGTATGTTATTATATCAATGCTAGCAATAGCACAAAGACAGAGAAAACACTACAAAAAAATAAAAAGAAGACCTCCCTATGTCAGAGGGGGTGGAACTAGATGATCTATAAGGTCCCTTTCAGCCCAAGCCATTCTACAATGCTATTAGAAACTGATAAAAGTTTTATACAAAACACAAACAAAACAAAGCAACTTTACCTTCCATGAGCTGATCTGACATAATAGCAGACCCTGCTTTGAGCAGGAAGTTGTACTAGAAATTTGCTGAGGTCCCTTCCAACCTGAAGCATCCTATGGTGTTATGATCTTTTCAGTAGAGGGGCTTGCTACTTTGCTGACCTAGGTGACAATTTACAGTATCACTGTCTTCATCGGAGTCTGCTTAGATGGCTCAGTATGACTGCATTGGATGAGAGTAATTAAGATGCTACCAGAGGTGGAAGGAACGTTGCTAATCTCTACACGCTTTGAGTTTGGTATCTGACCCAGTGGTATGGAACTGAAAATTTTGAGAAGGTAGACTGTCTGATAGATGGCTCACAGCTACAAAGAAAATAAAACTGTTTAAACATGAGGCAATATTTGCTTTGTTGTTAACCATCAAGACAAAGGTAACTTGACCACATCCCAACACGTAAAAAAAAATATTCTTTAAGTGCCCTCCTATTTTGTTTTCAATTGTTAAAATAACACAATGTTTATTCACGTAACAGAAAATATCCATTTTCTAGTAGGGGAGAACAATTCCCTGGAGCTTTACCACCTTAGTCTGTAACCTGTGTATTTCTGCTCAGCCAGGTGTTCAGTGTATTCCACAAATATGATGCTGAATATACTACAGATTTATACAGTCTTGAAAATACAGCATTAACAATTGTGAACAAGAATTAACATAATAACCACTTCATGTTAAGCTCTAAACTCCAGCTTTCAGTTCCTAGAGTGGTATTTTATTTCATGTAGTGAATATATTTAACCTGTTTCACTCTTTACATGGTATAAACCTGCAACAAGTTTCATGAGAAGGGATTCTGCTGAGAAATCTTGCCTGTTTAGAGTTATTATTTTTGCTGATTTTCTCAGGGTTATCTCCACTATCAAGATCCACCCAGTAATTACTTCTGCCAGAGTAATTTAAGAAACATGAACTGGTCAATTAGAGTCACTAAAAATTTAGAGAACTCTCATACAGATGGTTAAATGAACACCATTTTTAGTCCTAAGCTTTGAAAAAAAGACAGGAATGTACAAATGAAGACAAACCAGAACAATGCTATTATACTACATGTAAAATGGCAGAAATTAGCTGCAGCACCAAATTCCAGATTTTGCTCTGGTGTTATCCACTGTGTAAGACAGCTTTTTTAGTTTGAAGGTCTGAACATATATAAAATCATTGTAATGTGATTTATTTGGTACTAGGTTTAGAGGGAGGGTCGGGAAGCCCTTAAAGTATTTTTCTTATAGGAGAATACATAATCTATGCAGATAATTTGCAACTCTGTTCTTTACAATGAGTAAAAGCTACACTTTGATAATGTTTTTTTTACAGAAAGTACTGCTGCAAAAATTAAATTATATTGCTTTATTAATCACTGGTATTATATCAAGTTACTAAATCAATATCCCAACAAGAGTATATTCTAAATTCAAAAGTGTAAAATGCAGTGAAGTTTTAGAAACATCAAGTGTTTCACCAAAATAATACCAACATAGTGCCATTAACTATTTCTTAGCTATGGTCTTTACAAAGATGCCTGACAAAGCCTGCTTGTTGCCATTAATGGAGTTAAGTATTTGCATGTAGTTCAAATCTAAATGTTAATGATACAATTATTTCCTCTTACAACGATGCTTTTCTCATTATGCAACAACTCACAGAATTCATTACCAAACACGTTTCAAAACAAGCACAAAAAAGTTTCTCTTAATAAGAACTTCTGTTCAGGCCCTAAACTAGGCTCCTTTGTGAGCAGCAAAATCTCAGCTTTCTAAATGCCTTCTGGCTCTTCACTGATACTCATATTCAAGATAGATGCTTAATGGAATTTGACCGATTACAACTCACATTTAAGTGAATGAAACAAGTTTTAAAATTAGATTTCATTTCTGCTTACGTTACCCAATAATCACACCCAGAGAATATCATCATCACTTACACTACTCCCAGCTATATCTTATTGACAGTAAGTATAGATAGTTTGACAGGGCAAAAAACAGTTTAAGCTGAATGCTTAAATTACTTCCTAAGCCAGGCAAAATACAGGAGTACAGAGAGATTCAAGGTAAAAGCTGACACAAATCTAATTTATTGTTATGTAAATACTATGGAGGAAAACCATAAAAAGCAAATTGAGTATATGAGACTGGATATGACACTGTTTTCCACACTGCAATTCTACACGTGTTTTATTCCTGGACTTTTTTCTGCATAATGAAAAAAAAATTGTTACCCTGGCAACTGCCACATGTTACTCAGTTTATTTCTGAGATACAGAGCAGTCTATAAAAGAATAATACTGTTCACTTTAATCAGGATGTCTCAATGCCACTGAGAACTGGGAACTAAGCGTCACAACACGTACATGGTTTTCCACAAAGTTTCAAGAAGGCATATCAAAGAAAGAAAAGCTATATTTTTTACATTTATCTTTTTTGCAGTCTCATTTTCTTTATTGCTTTATGTGTAAATGGGAAGCAAAGATTAAGCATTGTGAGGAAGGATTCATATTCTGCCCAATCTTACAGCTGTTTTCCACATTCTCTTTTTATTACAGCTTTAGTGTATTTCTATGCCACATACCAAATGAGTAAAACTTTCAAAACTTATTTAATGATGTAGTAGATGCCATCTTCCAAAGCATAATAAGAAGGTAGATCTCCAACTCCCATCACCTGTCAGGGGTTAAGGTTTAGTTCAAAGGAAGAATTAAAACATTTCACAGGTAATCTTTAATTATCTGCCCTACCCTCCTAAATGAAGTGAACTCTGTTACATGCCTAGGTGCTATATAATTTATGAAGAAAGGCCTCAGAATAATAATACCAAACTACCAGCATGATAAAAAGGAAGCCATCTGAAGCCATCCATTAATGAGCACACATTAAGGAGAATTCTGACATTCTTCTGCATTTTGAAGGCTGGAAAGAGGCCACCTGAGGTCTACAGCCCAGGTCCTGGACACAGACCTTTTTCTGTGCAGTCAATATAAACTATCAGTCCTGCCTCAGTTCCATATTCCATAAATCAAGCCAGTAATTTTAAGCTTTCCCCCTCTACCCCCACCCCCACCCCCCCAGCTCCTGGTTCATTTTCTTTTTCTAGATGGGACTTTGGGATAAAATTCAGGAAAAGGCTTGCTTAAATCCTTACTCATCATCCAAAATGCATGACTGTGCCAATTCAGATAATAAAAATATTTCTAAACTTGCACTTGAAACAGAATAATCAAAATTTAAAAAGTTTTGATTTAAACAAGCATTTATATGTTTGAATATTCTTCCTGATGGCTATTTTCACAAGTTGTAACAAGCAAATGCTGCTCTGCCTATTTTACTTGTCTCTTCTGATTTCTTCTATATCGCTATGTACCTTAGAAGCTGAGGAACAAAGAGAAGTATAAAGAAGCCCACTTATATTTTCCCAGAAGATTTTTTAAAACATAGGAAGGACGGCATTGGCTAAAACTGAATTTTGGTATTAGATTGACAAGAAAAACAACAGTGTTGCAACAGTCATGAACAGGTCAGAAGTTCTGAACAGGTTGAGCAGTACAGTCTCAATCAATCTCTTTGATTGAGAAGGTAAACTGACAGAGGCTAAATATGTATTTATGCTTTGTCAAGAATGCAAGCTACAGGTATTCCAGATATTAATGAAAGCTTACATTGGTGAACTGGACAAAGACCAACACATTTGTTTCATATAGACCACATATACCTACATATATCGGGCAGTCCAAATGCTGGAAACACATGCCTCCCTTTGGATACATGTGCTTTAAAAATATATCACAGATAAATAAACAATAAATTCAGGTTACGTTATCCTAGTCCAGAATATACACACATAGAAGTGATTAGATTCTAACAATTAAAATAATTTACCTTTAGTAATGCATAAATAATTTATTCCTTTGATGCTTAGTGTAATCAAACTACAGAAACAGAATAGTAGGGAACATAGAAACAGACTTTTTTTTTTCCATTCCCTTGGGGCACAATATAGAGCAATCAATTGTAAATTAATTGGGGAAAATTTGTGTTTTGCATAGCATAAAGAGGCAAAACATTAATTCACATTCATTTGCTTAATGGCATTTCTAATATGTTATGCGTGTATGCAGCCTAGTTCTTTATATTGAGAAGCAAAACAATTACCAAGGATGTAAATACCAATAAACCATAATCTACATCTCTATTAAACAAGTAAAACTAAAGTGAAACTACTAGAAAATTTCTACACTTCTATTTGAGTGTATCAAATCCTCCATCAATTAATGAGAATTTATAAAGATTTTATTACATTTTGACACACTTGGTATAGTTATGTAAAGGCATCCATGACAGCACAGAGGTTGTATGTTGTGCGTTCTATCTGCATGAACGCTTTCAAGTCAGTTCTAGCTCTTCATGCGTTATTTACTTTATTTCTTATATAAACTTAATATCTGATCAAAGTACTCTTTCAGTAGAAACTAATACTCTTTTTAGTGGTATCAATATATACATCTAGAAATTGTTCTTGTTATTTTTAAATAAAATCCTGCCTGTGTTTTTTCTTGTATTTGTACAGATAAATAGATAAAATAAATATATAAAAAACAGGGGAACACCACTTTATAGGTAAAGTTTCCAAACATGTTTTCAAGGGAAAACAAAAGCACATGAAGTAATAAAAGAAAAATAACAAGCATTTTGCATTTTACTGGCCTTAAAAAAATAATTTTAATCGGTGACTTATTGAATGAGATTCAATAGATACCATTCTTGCTATGATTAAATGTCAAGGCTATAGACATGCTATTAAAAAGCAAGTGAGCAGTAATTTGGTGTGTATAATGACCGTTCCAAAGGATTTATCTGTGCAATACTTTTCTGTTCTTATCAATGAAACATCCTGTTCTGGTATCTTAAACTGTAGCTTCTTTATGATGGTATGTTTTGGTTTAATAATATTTCATTTCTATTTATAACAATGGAAGCAAACTGACACTAACTTAACCTCACTGTGACTAAGCACTCTGTCAGTCAAAACCTTACTGCTTATACAAAAAACAGTGCCTTGTGATTATTGCGTCTAGTATCAGGGAAAGAAAGATTTGAGAACTCCAAATTTCAGTTCCTGTCCTGAGATAGGGAATTTGAACCACCATTTCTACAGCATTGACAAACCATTGCAAAAAAGATAGAAAAAGTTGTTTACAACTCTGTGCAAGACTAACCTCCGGTGGTATTCTAGGCCGATGTGGTTATCTCAGAAAAGTTTTGCGTGACTCTGTACAAGTCTAATCTCCAGAGACACTCTAGGTCCATGTGGTTATCTTAGAAAATGCAGCTCATCACCACTTTATTCTGTAATCTATGCCTAACCAGACACAATTGAGCCCTTAGGAAATAATAGACTTTTCTGAGAGGCATGGAAAGCACCTCTCAGTAGAAAAAAGCAGTGTGCACTGGACCACTCTGCAAGCTCCTTGTATGTAAAAAAAATCAGGAGACAGTTTACAAGTATTTGTAGCATTTTTAGAACCTATGTCTATAACATAGGAAGTTAAACATAAGAGGAAATAATGCAAGGTGACTGAGACTTTCTGCATCATATCTTACAACAATATTCACATATGTTTTCATACATATAAATATTTATAATAAATATAAATTTATAATAAATATATTTATTCACAAATACATTCACTTTTTTTTTCTTCTCAAACTTGTTTCTATGAATAAAACCATACTCACACAACAAGCTGTTCAAAATAAAGTTGGGATCTATTATTGCAATTCTTCAGGTGTGAAGGAAATTGTGGTTTGGATTCAACACAGTTTATAAGAAATAATTTTTAGAAAAGTGAGTCATTCATTTACAGAGTAACTCCAACAGAAAGCGTTACACAGATTAAACAGTAAACTTAGAGTATCAAACAACAAATCTGAATTAATATATTAATTCAAATTCCTTATATGCAAAAAGTATTGCAAAAAATTATTTAGAAGTCATAACCTGTTTTCATGTCATTTTTGAATGGAGTGGTCAAATTTATCAATTAATCATTTGCAATTAATCATTATCCAGAACTGGTAAGTGAACATAAATGTCAGCACACTGCAGAAAGTAGGAAACACTGATAACCCAAAGAAACATAGAGCTTAGACTACAATTTGAGATCTTTCAAATTATGTGTGGTGAAAGCTGAGGTCTGGTACGAGGCTGATGGCATGATAATTGCTGTTTTCACTTGCCTCTTTTGGGCATAAAAGGGATTGAGAAGTCTAATCTTGCCACATGGGTCTCCAAACATCCATTACACAGATAGCTTCAGCCAGAGCAAAACATGCCCTCAGATTGAGGAAAAAAAAACAGAGTCCTCAAAGGATATATAAAAATAAATGTATTTTTTTCAGTGAAGTGCTGCTATACATCTAGTAGAGTAGAAGTAGAATTAAGTCAAAATCTATTCATTTTTACTTCCAACTCAGTTAACTTCCAAAGATGGTGAGCAAGAGAAAGACAAAACCAGGAAGAAAAAAAGAGATTCTCTTTCCCCCTCATCTTACTCTCCTCTCTGCCTCTAGCAGAGAAAAGCTGAGTTATGACTGTTTGCACCTACAGTTTTCATAACAAAACAAAGCTTTATTTTGGTACAATATTACCAGTTGAAATTGTGCTTTTGAGCTCAGAATCATAGGTATTAAGAAGGAAATTAACAAATTCCTTATAATTCCAAAGCTAAGCAGCATCTAAGATGACCAAACTGAAACAAAACAACAAAACAGTCATATCCATGATGAAGAGTTCGATAACTCTTCTTACCAAATACTGTTCTTTTAAACTCTGAAACTGACTGACAGGAAGACTGAATGCTACATATCAGCATCTCCCAAATCAATATCTGCAAGTCTGGGAGATATGGATGGAGCTACCTTAAATCGATTTTTCATCAATAACTATTCTGAATGTTTTCCAGTTACAAAATTAAATGAGACCACAATTAACCTTACCTGGATTCTAACATGTCCTAACTGCTGAATACTCTATATGGATCTTCCTTTCCTATGGCCAATCTCTTCAACTTTATCTGACGTCTATTTTATGAAGAAATGCATGTGGTATTTCAGGTATTGTGAGTGCTCCCATTAGTATTGTCACATCAGACAGAAAATCTGATTATAATAATTTTGAACATAACAAAGGATATTTAATAAAGATTGTGCTACAACAACTGTTACAGTGGAAGGATGTTTCATGGTAATTACCTACATTTCTATTACCTATCTATACCATCCATCTAACTCTGCAACATTCTTTCTATAACATGCAGAAGAAGAAGACAAACTTTACAATATCAAACTAGTATGTGCAGCCTCTGGAATTAAGGATTTTTCTCAGTGAGACAAATTTGCAGTTTCATGCTTCCTAACTTTATTTAAAAAAAAAAAAAAAAAAAAAAAAAAAAAAAAAAAAAAGCAATTAAAATTGTGGTGAAAAATTCTTCGAGAGTGAACTTTTGTAACAAAATATGATTGACTCAGTAGCAGGAATGAGCCTGTTCCAAAACAATCTGCTTAAGCTAATTACCAAACTAATGAAGGCTAATCATGTCAAACCTTCGAAACTGCTTGAAATATATGGTATTTCACAATTGAGCAAATTAAGCAGAAATATTTTTCATTAGAATATACAGGTTTATCTTTCAAGGATCACATTGGAACATAATCTACTATTTTATCTACAAAGGAAAGCAAAATAAATCAAAACAAACCTTTCAATTCAGAAACAAGTTAGTGGGTTGCTGTAGGACTGTGTGTTCTGTAAAATACTTCAGAGAAGAGACATGTTGCTTTCCTTAACAGCTCTAGAAATTGATTCCACATATAGGGAAGAAGTATTTGGGAACATTATCAGGAGCCTTTTTGCTTGAACAGAATGTAATTCTTTCTTTTCTGACATACAGTCACAAAGTCTTATAGCAGTGCCTGAAATTAATAAAAACCAGAAGGAAGCAAGGAAAACCAGGAAGAGGAACAAATGAAAGTCATCAAGACTTCTTCAACTAATCACTTCCTAGGTTATCGTTTTGGCAAGTACATAGCATTATAATAGTATTATTCATCCTAAGGAGAAAAAAAAAAAAAAAAAAAAAAAAAAAGAGTGCTTATTAGCTGAGCTTAGGTACTAGTTAATATTTTGATCTGCAAATATCAAGTGGGAATGGTTTATATCCAAAATATCCTTGATACTCTCTTATTTATTATATCTATGATAAAGCACACACAATCCTGCTGGAAATAATTCAAAAATATTCAAAACAGGGATTCTCTTGACCAAAAAAAAATATAAATAAATAAAAAATAAAAAATAATAATGATAACAGACCAAGCTACTGTTAACACAACCTGCTCAACCTGTTGTGAAGTCTTTTTGGCTGGGCACAGATCCCTACCTGACAATAACCAAACAGCAAGCTTCACTTTACCTTTGTTAATATGAAACTGCAGTCTTCCAGTTTTCTTTCAAGGTAATAATAGATTTTTGCAACTGAGTGTCTATGTCCCTACCTAAAGTAGATTCTGCAACTTTCATTAAAAGTTTAGGCTTGTGAAAATCAGTTTTCTGTATCCATATGGCTGTATAAACCACAAGGACATTAAAAGGAATTAGACATCCCGACCGTAAAGAGAGCTCATCTCAATAATTTTTCATTGTTTTGTTCTAAGACAGACCTTTATTAACCAATGAAACTGAAACCCAGTTTTCAAGCCAAACATTTTTATGGCCTTCAGAGTATTTTCCTTACTGCTTGTAATGCAAGTCTTGATCAACCCTAAAAGCCTGTTCCTGAAGGACTGCCAAACAAAGCTATTTCACCTCATATTTGCTATAACTTTCTACTTATTACTTCTGTAACTTTCAAACGTTTCCTGGATTCCTTCTTTAGCTTACATTATCTCTTCTGTCTCATGGATGACAGGAGACAGAAAAGAACATTCTGTCACTTTCAGGGAAATGCTTTCAGGACTTTTCAAGTTCTCAGCCATTCAGATGTGTTGCTTTACCCATTCATTTGATTCCAGAATAATCTCAACCTTTAACCAGTTGAAAGTTACCAGATGGCACTGGAGATTCAGAACTGGAATTTCAAGAATACATGATGATTATTCTTGATAACCAGTAGTGGAAATTGAGCCAGAGATAGGGTCTGAAAATAAAGAAGTTAGAATGCTCACACTGCTCTGTACTCTCTATTCCAAATTATAGAAATCAAATCTAGACTTATTTTCAAAATCAGCATTGCCCACATAAAAATAGGATATCATAGTAAGGACAATTTAACGCATATTAAGGCAAACTTCACAACTGCTGTGGATTTTGAACTTCAAATTACTTCCATGCTTTGTTTCCTTAGGATTGAGAACATTAAAGCAATTTAAGGTGACATTTCCATGCTCATTAACAGAGGACACAGAGTCATTTGCAAGGAGAAAGACAGGTGGTTTATATCTTCCATCATTATAATACTAAATAAGGTGACACCTGTTGCCTGAAGGAAAGATAATTATCCTGCAAGAGAACTTATACTGCATATTCAGTTTACATTTATAAGAACTGGCAGGAAAAGCCACACAGCAAAGCTAAATTATTCTTGTTTATCAGTTTAAGCTATGGTTAAACAACTTAATCCCCAATGCACGTTTATTGGTATTAGTACTGCATCAAGCAATGCAAGCAAGTAGGTCTGCTATTGGCCTTCACAAATACCTGCATTACCTATTATTACACACTAATGAAGAAAGCACTTGTGTCACAATTTCAGAGTATCACCTGCACCTCTTCTTTTTGAGATAGTGGATTAACTACTTCTGAGATACTTTCTGTCTGGTTTCAACGGCCAAGGAAGGATGAAGTAAGAGATAAATCAACCCTTCCAAATGTCATAGAGAATTGATAACGTGTTCTTTGCTTTAAGTTTTTCCATGGTGTATGTGTACTTCTCTGAAGCACAGCAACATGTGTGGTTTTAAATATTGCAGATTACATGGATGACTTTAAAAAACTCAGGTATACAAAAAAAAATCCTTTAAAATAATGGGAAAAAATAGAAGGACTGGGGAAAAATAAGATGGGAAGGGTGCCTCTGAGTCTACATGTGCTGGAGAGGTACGATGGAATCAATAAGTTTGCAAATTAGGACATAAATTATCTTAACAACATGAAAGGAAGAAAAATATTGAAAGAAGATAGTGTTTCTAGAAGTATATGATTATTGAGCTATAGTGCTACACATGCAGGAAGGGACACTAAGCTTAAATGCTTCGATTTATTTATCTTGTATTTATCCTTTTTATTCTGGTCCTATTTTGAAAAACAAATCATAAAAAGAAAATAATATCTGCATTTAAATGTATTCATTTCTGGGGAAATAAGAAATGAACCATGATAATCTTATAGTGTGGTTTAGAGCTGACGAATGGGTCATACATACAAAAAAGCAATAATTTCAGGTCTGAAAATAATATTAGTTTTGTAAATCATGTAAAAAAAAAAAAAAACTTACATGAAATATTAGCAATGAGATGCTCAACCAAGCAAAAACCGTAATTAAAACTAAACACAAATCAAAATACTTTCTGCAATCAGAAATGAGTATCTCTGTGAGGTAATTTATGAGTATGCATAAATCACTCCATAAAACACAGCAGAAAAAAGGATTGCAAGGATTATTTCCTAAACATTACAAAGAATATTCTGTTTTACACCTTGTCAGTTTTTGCATCCTGAAATTGCTTTTTTCATCAGTCCATATGTCTACACTGCCTGAATAATATTTGAATTATATATATATATGCACACACATATATCCACTTCTGTTGAACAATACATTGTGAATCTGATTCCACAGGTGGCTCAGGATATAATTAATCACCCCATATATTCACAAGTAAAAAGTTAAAGCAATTTGGCCTAAATTGCTGGGAAGATTCAAAATATAGAATAGATTATCACACCCACTACTGGTACTTCAAACATACATACATACATACATACATACATACATATATATATATATATATATATATTTTTTTTTTTACTCAGGATTTTCCACTAATTCCAATGACAAGCAATAATTTTTTCCCCTTCGTGGATCTTAAACTACATTCCATGCAGTATACATCAAATACAGGCTGAGACTGTATCAGGATGCTCCTGATACAATTGTATTCACTAGGCCTTTTTATATCTTTAGATTATTGTAGTTTAAAATCATATCCAATGTGCACTGTGTTTGCTTGTTTGGTTGTTTGGTTTGTTGTTGGGTGTTTATTTTTTTTAGGTATAGGGACATTTACCTTGACATGATGATATCTCAAAACAAATTATGAATATAGCAATAACTAAAAGGTGAAAACACTAAACATTTGGAGTCTGCCATTAAAGATTGATGGTTTAAATTAATTCAGGTCTCTCAAACCTAAATCTTTGTTATTGAAAAATTATACAACAGAAATTACAGCTCCTAAAATTATCTTCCTTACTATTATGCTAATTTTATTACAGTGACCTTTTTTCCCATGATAAATTAAAAAAAAAAAATCATAATAAATTCACAAGGAAAACATTATGTGTTAAGTTCTGCCACTATCTTTCTTTGCCTATATTACAACTACCTGAGCACACCTGCTTCTATGTTGTAGGCATGTTTAACATTTACATTGTAAGAACCACAAAATAAAAATACAAAATGCAGACTTTGCCAACAGCTCTGCTTGATTTTGGCTAGGATTCTTTACTAGTCATATGTATTATAGGCCCCCAGAACTGGTGTGGTAGCTTTCTAGAAAATCCAGCCAAAACTGGTCTAACTCATCTTTAGTTCTGGCCATCTGCTTGGAGCATCTGGTAACTGGGTACATTCACCCACATCCAGAACGTGATCGTTCTCTTGCCAACTATGTGCCTAGGTAACTGCCAAAATGTGCTTTGCCGCTACTAACATGACAACTGTCAAAAAGAAGTTGAACGTGTATGGATGAATCTAAATTAAACTAACACATTACTTTACCAACTTACAGCAATAATTTTTTAACATAATTGCCTGGTAATGACAACAATAGATAACGCACTTACATAGAGAAACAGTTCTGAGGGTAGGAACTATAACAAGGATACAAAAGATTTAAGTACTTTGAAAAGTTATTTTCAATCTTCTTGCTATTTTCTCTGACAACTAGAAAATAGATTTGTAGCTTTATTTTAGAAATCAAAACAATTAAGTAATTGTAGCAATGAAAAAATAGAAAAAAATCAGAATTATACATTCAGTATCTGATTTTTGAAAAAGAAATAAAAAAATCTGATTACTTTGAGGCTTATTTTACAATTAATCCAAGTCCAATCCAAGTTATTAGATGTAGTCTAACTGACAAGCATTGAAATTATTACAAGAGGATTTGGAATGCTATACAAGGAATCAGAATACAGATGACAGATTATAACAAAAATGGAAAAGAAGTGTGCAACTTCAATTGAAATTCATCATCTTGTCATGTAAATATAATTTTCTAATATCTCTGCTCACACAGAAAGAAATACCTACATATTATTTTATGTATTTCATCTTAGGAGTAGTAGTTAAGAAAAAAAAAAAAAAAAAGAAAGAAACTAATTGATGAAACTATTATTTCCTTTACCCAGTATCATTGCACAAACTTTTCATCCTCTTCTGCCATTCCACTTGTGAAACGGTGGCATGATTTAATGATTTAATAAGTCAAAATAAGTCAAAAGCACATGAAAGAGAAAGTGTCAGTTTTACGGACTGAAAATTTAAAAGAAAAGCCTGGAAAACTTATCCAAGATCATGACAGTAAATTATTATGTCATGGCTAAAGGAAAAAAATAAAACCTGGTATGTTCTGAGATTGTCATGGTGACTTCTCTTTCTTTCTTGCCCTGTCATCTGTCGTCATTTTTCCTGTATTTGAATTGAAAGCTCCATGGAATAAAGATCGCAATTCTGTTCTTCAGCAAGTTAATGCACAGGACAGTGGTCCTCATCCACCACTATGGTTCCAATGCACAATGCTGCTGCCTCAACCGCTGCCAAATTTAGAATAGTAACAAAATTATATATTATTTCTATTAAGCACTGTGATTATGATTGACAAATGCCTTGCTTCACATGCAGGTGGTCCCACAGTTATCTGCCATTCCATGGTCAATCATGCTAAGCCAGTTTAAAATACATAGGAAACAAGTGCAATATCTTTTCCATTCTCAAATTTTTAAAAGGTTTTACCAACTGTTCCTTCAAGTCCTTTTAAAAGTTTTTCTAAGATATAATGTGTATTAAATTCTCACATATCATATATTAATATGCCTTTGGCTTCCGTTTTACTTTCTTGTACATTCAACATATCTATTTTAAATCTATTTTCAAGGCTTTGTGCTTTATAATATAACAAAGTTTGTTTAATGAAATTTTTAACTGATACAAGAGATACAACTACAGTAAGTTCTTAATGAATTGCATATGATGGTAATTCCTCTGATAGCTGTGAAATTGTTTCAACATACAGTAAACAAGAGCACAAGGATAGCAGACCAGACTCTGAATGAAGGAGAAGGGGTGGATCATGTGGATCTATCTGATCATAATGTTTTTATGAAATTATTTTTACATTAAAGTAGACTCAAAGCACATAATGCCCATGGATGCTAAGAATTTTTAATGACACACAAAATCATGCCATTCTTATCTTGTAGTGTCTATGGTGTGAGAACTTGTTGTTTTACAGACATATTAAACATCTTATACTTTTGCCTTTCCCTCAGGGAAGTTTATTCCAAAAATGGAAAAAAAAAAAAAAAAAAAGAAGTGTAACCAGTTCACAAAATAAATATACACACATGCACTGAAATAAATATATAAATATTCAGACACTGCAAATTGCTTCTAGGGTTAAATACAAGTAGCTTTGCCATTTCCTTTGCATCTTGCACTTACTGCTATACAGGGCAAGCCTGAAGTTCTAAAAATCCATTATTAGAAGAAAGTAAAGTAGATTTTCATAATTAAAAAAACATCCCAACAGTAGCCCTAGTCAAATTTTTCAAACGTGTCCATGAGTTTTAGATAGTCACTTTTTAGTTTTTCAACCCAACGTTCTAAAAATCCAACTATCATCTGATACTGTCAGCCACCCAAGTTGAACACCTCAAAACTAAGATTCTCAGTAACACCCATTCACATTTGCATTTCAATGTGAAACTGTATCTGAGCCATATATAACAACATAAAACAGTAAGAGTGTATTACAGTTAACTGTTAATTTGCACTTGTTAATTTGTAAAGAGAAACAGGATTCTGTATGAAACTCCTTGCTCTGGAGAGTGGAATGAAAGTAAGACTCCATATTCCTTCCAGCAGAAATTCCTTCCATTTTTACGAAGCCTATATAATTTCCAGCAATTGTATCAGACCATCTAATAGAGCATATTTCCAGAAATATCTTATTTCAGGACAGGTTCTCTTATGAAAATCTACCGTATTATCTTTTTGTGCTTTAAAACCAAACTTAGATTCATTGCTCAGTCACAGACTCCACACGTATTAAAAAAAAAGTAATAATAAAATAGTTATATATGGAAAAAAAAAAAAGCACCATTTATTTGAAGTAGTTCAAGAATTAAGTTGTTGCACTTTTTTTTTTTTTTTTTTTTAATCAATAGTACTGTAATAAAAATGCCCCAAGAAAAAACATCTTTTCTATTTTAATCATTCAACAAGCAAGGAAGAAGAACATCACAAAAAGTGTTAGAAAAATACTAAATTTTCAAATGTAGTCTGTATAACTCCTTGTCTCTGACTTAAAAAAAATAATAATAAATAATAATAAAAAACAAACAAACAAAAACTAAGTGCTGTAACCACAGTCAAGTGAGGAATGAAATCTCATCCCCAGTTTTTGGTTAGTTGACATTTCCAGGATTTCTGTCCACAGAAACGCTCAAAGTGGTTATAATGACAAGAACCGAGAAGTGGCTCTTTCAGTTGATGTTTTTGAAAGGTAGCTTTGTACGAACAGCTGTGTTTTCAAAATGCTTGCCACCTCTAAATTGGTCCTTGTGAAGTGAACTGTTTGCCTTATTGCCAGCAGGGCACATTGCAGTGTAGCTGCTGCATTTTTAGTTTTTATCACTGTCTCTCTAACTGCTGAAGTGGAAAAGAAAGATTGCCAAAACCTGACGTGTTTCTTTTCCTTTCTGCCCACTCTGACTTGGTTTTTAGCTGTCTGTTGCTCCAGTGACGAGAAACATTGCTCAGTTTATTCATTCACTGAATGTCTTTTCCAGCTCAAATAATGGTGATACCCTCTTGTAAACCAAGGCTCCAGCTGTCAATAGCAGTAAACGAAACAAACCTAATTAAGACATACCAATCATTGTCTACACAAGAGATAATTAGGTTGCAAGAAGTCACGCTTACCAAAGAATCCAAGGTGTGTCTTCCTAAAAGCAAGAGGTAATACCTTACAAGCAAGAGACATGCTGCATTTAATAAGACCATAACTATGGATTGAATGTAACAGGGATGAACTTCCAGAAGAAATTAAAGAGTCTCTCGACAAAAATTTAAATACTTTATGATAGAACTTATAACACAGAAAAAACAATAATAAAATATTGAATAATTATTATTGCTAATAAGCAATAGTAATATTTTAGATGCAGAAGCTATTTAGGCTTTTCAACTTCAGACATTATGAAGCAAACCACAACATTTTATCCAAATGAGGAAATACATGTACTTCATGTATTTCCTCAGACTGCTAATCAGACTGCTAATAACAATTTTCCAGTGCACTCAAGTAAAGACTTTTACATCAAAGACCCTAAAACTACCATGCATAGCTCCTGCTGCTGCTTGTGTGAAAACACTAATCCCACAGCTCAGCTAGCAGGTGGTAGTTTGCTGCTGAGCCTCATCTCTACAGGTTTGTCTGTTCTGCATCATAGTCAGCACAAGTTTTAAGAATCAATTGCATCACATCAAATACATCAAATCACCATCAAAACCCACTAAAAAGAGCTATAGTAAAAATAGTGTTTTTATGTAACAGATTATGGTTACATAACTGCAGTATTTCAATTATTTTATTTGTCTGTTTAGAAAAAAAAAATCTACTTTTGCACAGAAAGCCTCCATATGTAAATCTCAGATACCTTAAATACTATTCTAAGGAACAGGACAAATGACCTTCAGGTTCTCTTTGTCCTCCTTACTGGTACCTTTAAAATTGGATATTTGAAATGCAAAATTTTCACATACAGCTCCAGATGGTACAAAGCACTTAGCTTTAAAGCACTGGAAGGCATTAATAAAAATTCTGAAAGTCACAGTTAGTAAGAGTTTTTCAATTTAATCTTTATTTACTGTTATCAGTATATTAATGAAGAAAGGGAATCAACATGTTCCCAGAGTTCAAAGTATCACAAAGTTAAATGCTTATTTCCAATATAAACATTTATCTCTGTGAGGCTACATTCTTCAAGGAAATTGAACTTCAATTACAATTTATAGTCTCGAGTGCAAGATAGCAGTTTACATGAGGTTTATTTTATTACAGTAAACTGCAGCTCACTTCTCAGTTCAAAATGGTTTGTATATATCTCAAGGTTAGAAATTAATTACATACACACAGGAACACAGACTCACACAATCAATACAACAAGTTGACATAAGCAAAGTCATACTGCCTAACTTCATTTTGGGTTTTGATCTCTTCAAATGGGACCAGAAAACTTAACATCAGTAATCCATGCTTTCTTAACATTTTTGTCAACATCGTATATTGAAGATTGACACAATAATACTATTAGAAACAAAAAGACCAAAACAAATGTTTTGCCACCCAAACCATCCTACACATTTTTTCCTGTGCCTCTCAATGCTTCTCTTTTTTTTTCTTTTTTTTTTTTTTTTTTTTTTTTGTATAGTGTCCCACAAGGCACCATGGATGCCAACACTACTCTAGAAATATTCTTTTATTCCATACCTTGAATGAAGTCAATAGCAAATCATTTTCATATAAAAGAATACACAAATATAACACTATTTAACCAAAAATCTTTCTGAAGTGAAACAACGTATTTTGGGATGATGACTTTGTAGGCTTGGAGAAAGTGAAAATTATTCTACAATCTGTTATTCAAGGCACTCAACCCCAGTGAATATTTTATACAAGGCAGAAGCATTTCAACTGGAGAAATAAGGAAGATTAATGCTAGAACACTACATGAGCTTGAGCTGGTCTCTTATTAGCTGAAGCATTCACCAGAAACAGAAAAGACATCAAACTAAATCATAAAGAAGAATTTCAACCTGGATCTCTCATATCTTTTTGACTCCTTTTGGAGAAAGCCCAGTCTAATTAATATATGATGTGAAAATGTCCACTAATGCCCTTGTTTCAGGCTCAAGTATCACATAGAAGCTGAAGTACAACTCATGTTGGTTTTATGTACACAAAAATGTAGTAATTTACATACTTTTCTGTGTACAGCATCTCAGGTACCTAGTACTTTACACATGAAAAGTCCATCTCTGTCTACATCCTATCATTCACAGTGACCAACAGCAAATGTCCAGGGTGCAGCACAAAAGCAGGCCAACTATTTAGTCATGCTCCACCAAAATACTTTCCCAGTACCTCTAACGAGCAGTAGTCCTAAGCATCATAATAGAATTTAAATGCTGAGCTTAGATATCTGCAGGAGTAATTTATTGAACCTCAATATCTATATTACTCAGGTAAGAGTTCCAATGACATTTCAATTACTAGAAGCTTGCATTTTGTATTTGCCATACAAATATATTTGTAATATACATTCCAATTAAAATTCCAGAAGTCAATGGAACATGTGCCTAAGTGCATCAGGAACAGGATTCAAAAAGTGCTCTCCCATCTCCTCCAAATCCTCTCCTCTGCCTATATAGTAAATTACATCTGTGCATTTGGCATTGAATGATTTCTACTGAGAGACCTTTAGTAAATGGGACAGTATTCCATATAGGCACATCACCTTGCCTTCTGATGACTAAATTAAGAGCAAGTTATAAGCATTTGCTGTCCAATGCAAATCTCTATTTTTCTGCAAGCCCCAAGTTCATATCATTTCCCAGAATAAAGGAACAGATTATATTTTTACTATTTCTATCGACATAGCTTTGCATTTCAGTATAAACTGGGCCATTTCCACAAAAAACATATTATTAATCCTCAAAACAGCAGAATGTTTCTGTATGTTTACCTCACACATTGTCTGTTCACTTTTTTGATATACTTACGTGTTAAAATAAAATATTAAATGTCTTAAAATGTACATAACACAGAAGCCACAAACATTTGCCAAATGTTCTTCAATACTCAACATTGTCCAACACCTTTCTTCTGAGCTGATACGAAATGCCTATTTGATCAACATGTCCAATCCTCCTGAGCCTGCAAAGGAAATCTAAAGTCCAAATCCTTGACACTTGACTTTTGTAATTCTGTCTATCGATACCAACAACATCTCAGAAGTTATTTATCAATGTCAATGAAGCATTGATCTCATCTTACAGTTTGTAAACAATGTCACTGTGAATTTCAATACAAAAGCCAAAGGGGAAAAGGGCATAAATGTGTATCATACAGCAGCCTTCTGAGACAAAGTCTGGTAACAGTTAGTGTATAGTCCATATTCTGAAGTAAACACAGCAGCTAATATATACTACTTAATATATAGAAACGCAGAAGCTTTTGAATTATATCACTTGGAATACAATGTACACTAGTAGTAGGATATTTTTCCCTAGGAAAAGTAAGTAGATACCAAAAATCTGAAGAGAGGACACATTTGACATTTCAGAATGCTACAACTCCAGTCTTTGTTATCATTTGGGATATGAAGACAGTCTGCAACTTAATAGCAAATTTCAGATTCTTGCAGAGCTACAGATGAAAAAGCAACTGCTAGCGTTGGCTGTTTTTCGTATATTCTTATCACTCTAAAGACGATTTTCTGTTTTTTATTCTTCCCTGCAATTGAAGCTATTGAAGCCAAAATAAGCAAGCCAGTAATTAGACTAAATTTGCCAAAATGACAAGCTATTTAATATAAGGTATATATTCCTTTCTAATTGCTTTAAAGAAAGAGAGAATAAAAAGTTTTCTTCCTAAACATCAGCTACAAAAAGAATTAAAAAATGATAAATTTAGTGGATTATCAATTTTGTAAATTGATAGTATCTCAAAGTATCTCAAAGGCTTGCCTAAGAATGTCATCATTAGGAATGTGTATTAATCCAACCATTCAATTTTCCTCTGATTACACGTAAATTAAGTTCTTTATATTTATAAATTTTATGTTCAGAAGTTAAATATTCATGCTCTGTAGGATTTTGCTCAGTGTTTACATTTTCAAAGCCAACAGAACTCAGTCTGCTTCTACTGATAACTGTAAAAAAAAATATATATATATTGTAAAGGGGCATAAAATATGTAGAAAAATCTCACTGATATATTTTGCTTTATACTTTATGGATCTTCATCTTTCTTCAGAGCAATGCTCCACTGGATGCATGACAAGCTACAAGTCTGAAGATATATTACTATATTAACTTCATTTATGCTATCCGGATACCACTACAATACTCTAGGCACCACAGTCATTTTCTTTTCTTACTTGCAATAATTAACACTAGATAGCAAGAGATGGCTAAATTAATTTATAACTTTATAGTTTCTTATACTAATTATTTCCTCTTCTTATATTTTAGGTCATCCTGTCATTCCTGCAAACACTAATCAATCATGGGATTTGAAGTTAATACTACTAAATAAATGAATTGCTTAATCTCCTATGACCATCTATACATGCTTCATCTTCACAAAGCTTATCAATTTTATGTCATCAAGGACAGAGTGACCTTCATTTCCACAAAATGTCTCTTACTACTGGACAAGTTGGTTGCAAATTTATCACTTATCCTCAGGAAGAAAGTCCTTCGCAATCAGCATTTGACAAATGCAAGTGTGTGTTTTATCAATTGACCGGGTCATACTGAATTGCAAAACCATAACCGTGGAATACTTACGGGGTCTGTTACTTTTCTGAACATTTGAGCTAAGATGAAGGACATGCAACTCAAAATTAATTTTCTACTTGGCCTAGTTATCACTGCAGTAGTACAAGCTGTAGAAAAAAAAACAGACTGCCCAGAGTCATGTATATGTGAGATCAGACCTTGGTTCACTCCCAAGTCTGTGTATATGGAGGCTCCAACAGTGGACTGTAATGATTTAGGCCTTTTTAATTTTCCAGCCAGACTGCCTGCCGACACACAGGTTTTACTTCTACAGACTAACAATATTGCAAAAATTGAACACTCAGTAGACTTTCCAGTGAATTTGACTGGTCTAGATTTATCTCAGAACAATTTATCCTCAGTGGCCAGTATTAATCTTACAAAGATACCACAGTTGCTTTCTGTGTACCTTGAAGAAAACAAACTTACTGAACTCCCTGAAGAATGTCTCTCTGGACTCCACAATTTGCAAGAGCTTTATATTAATCATAACCTGCTTTCTGTGATTGCACCTGGAGCTTTCATAGGCCTCAATAATCTTCTCAGACTTCATCTCAATTCAAACGGTCTGCAAATGATCAACAGTAAGTGGTTTGAAGCTATTCCTAATCTGGAGATTCTCATGATTGGAGAAAATCCAATAATCAGAATCGAAGATATGAACTTCAAGGCCCTTACCAATCTGCGCAGCCTAGTTTTAGCTGGAATAAATCTCACTGAAATACCAGATAATGCCTTGGCTGGCCTTGACAATTTAGAAAGCATTTCCTTTTATGACAATAGATTTGCTAGAGTGCCCCACATTGCTCTTCAAAAGGTTACAAATCTTAAATTTCTGGACCTAAATAAGAATCCCATTAACAGAATACGAAGAGGAGATTTTAGCAATATGCTTCACCTAAAAGAGTTAGGAATTAATAACATGCCTGAACTGATTTCCATAGATAGCCTTGCTGTTGACAATTTGCCAGATTTAAGAAAAATAGAAGCTACCAACAACCCCAGATTATCATACATTCATCCAAATGCATTCTACAGACTTCCCAAGCTGGAATCTCTCATGCTCAATAGCAACGCGCTGAGTGCCCTGTACCGCAGCACAATTGAATCATTGCCCAACCTGAAGGAAGTCAGTATACACAGCAATCCCATTAGATGTGATTGTGTCATCCGCTGGATTAACATGAATAAAACAAATATTCGGTTCATGGAGCCGGAGTCTCTGTTTTGTGTAGACCCTCCCGAATTCCAAGGCCAGAACGTGAGACAGATACACTTCCGAGAAATGATGGAAATCTGTCTCCCTCTGATAGCTCCTGAAAGCTTTCCATCTACTCTGGATTTGAAAACTGGTAGCCATATTTCCTTACACTGCAGAGCAACAGCAGAACCGGAACCTGAAATCTACTGGATAACGCCATCAGGACACAAACTTTTGCCTAATACTATTTCTAATAAGTACTACATTCATTCTGAAGGAACATTAGACATAAGTGATGTAACACAAAAAGAAAGTGGCTTATACACGTGCATAGCAACAAATTTAGTTGGGGCAGACCTAAAGTCAGTCATGATTAAAGTGGATGGCTCTTTTCCTCAGGACAGCAATGGACCTTTGAACATTAAAATAAAAGATATAAAATCTAATTCTGTTTTGGTTTCATGGAAAGCAAGTTCTAAAATTCTGAAGTCCAGTGTTAGATGGACTGCTTTTCTGAAAGCAGAAAACTCTCAGGCTGCACAGAGCGCTCGAGTACCATCTGATATACAGGTATACAACCTAACACATCTAAATCCATCAACTGAATACAAAATTTGTATAGATATTCCCACTATTTATCCACAAAATAAGAAACAATGTGTCAATGTAACCACAAAAGGACTGGACTTGGCAGTGAAAGGCTATGAAAAGAACAACGTAATAGGATTCCTTGTCTGCCTTGGTACTCTTCTGGGAATCATCTCTGTGGTATATCTCTACAGCTGCATCTCACGAGAGACGAACTATGACATCAGACACAGCTATCTAAAGAATTACCTGAAGAAGCAATCCTTTTCACTCAACGAGATTTATCCTCCTTTAATCAGTCTTTGGGACATGGGCAAAGAAAAAAGCACAGCAATGGAAGTAAAAGCAACTGTAATAGGTGTACCAACCAATATGTCATAAGTATCAATCAATCTCTGAAATAAAAAGCACATGACTGCATTTGTGCTGAATAAAAAGGGAACAAGAAAAAGTACTTCATTTAGAAATTAGATGCCTGGACTTTGCTGCTGCTGACAAATGGAAATATGCCTCAGCATAAGAGAAGAATTTTAAATATGGCTTCTAAGGGTATTCTACCAACCAAATACGATTAACTTCATTTTCTAGAACTTTCATGAGACTTAAGTCTGGAATACAGTGAAAGTAGCCACATTTTCTGTATTTTTTTTTTAAATTATTATTACATAAAAGTAGTGGAACTGAGCAATACCTCCTCCTGTGCTGTATTACACACACTAGCCACGAGTTTTTGCAGTGAACAGATATACTAGGATTGACACATGGTGTAATGAAATGGACAAATTCTGTAGAGTAGACACAGTGAGTATGTAAAATTTTTTTATGATGAAAATACATTTTTGATTAAAATCAAAACAGTTTTTGTCTTGTTTGTTTCCAAAACATATTCCGGGAGCTCTTGTCTAACAATAAACAAATTCATTATAAAGTCTTATAAAATATTTCCTTACATATTCTCACATTTAAATGCCAATCTGAGCACGTAGGTTATTTTTGCTGTCCTTAGGCTGTACAACTGCAATGAACTACACAATAAACACTTTCACAAAGTACTTACCCATACTGGTAAGTAGCAATGTTGTATTTTACATGTTGATTACTGTGGGAGGAGGAAGAGAGAAGTGCAGAAAGGAGGCATAAGACTGACAGAGCAACAGGCTACTGTTTAAAGCACATTTTGAATTGCTTTGATACCCCCCCAGAAACCTGAAAACTAAATGCAATTTTTATACTCTGAAAATGTAAATTCAATATTTTGTCTTCAGTCAAAGGGGGAATTCAGTTATTAGTAATGTCTAAACTTTAGGCTGGTGATAGAGTGAACTTGGCTAGTTTGAACAGTTTAGATGATATTAAGGATTTCTTTCTGGACCTGCACACTTCTGTTCAGCAATAACAACAACTGACTAGTTTATAAACCTCCCCAGCTTTCACAGTGTAACAAGCAATAAATGACTGACAGAAACATTATTAGTAGAAATGAAATGAAACGAGACGAAAAGAGAACAATGAATACCTGACTCTACTCATATTGAGGTTAAAGTTCTCATGGGAGTAGGACTGGGTCCATAAGCAGCAAATGTGCACAAAAAACTGTTGATCAGAAGGTTGATTACAAGCTAAAACCAATTCTGTTAGGATAAAAAAAGTGACTATTCCTAAATCCAGTACAGAAAAAATATCTGACTGTTAAGATAGCTGATGAAAAAATATGGTGACTACAAACAAAGAAATTGGTAGCAGAATTTTTTATGTTATTTCAGTTGATAGTTATATATAGAAATAGAGAGAATAAAAAAAAAAAAAGTTATCATTGTAAATTGTACTTAGGGAATTAAATATTATTGGATGAATAGGTACTTTGCATTACACAGTGAGAATAGGAGTGATGAATATTTCTTGTAAGTCATTAGTAAACTATACTTTTTAAACTATATAATAACTTACATTTTTTTATAGACTTGGCTGAAGTAAACATTTGTGTGGACTCACAGACAAGATTTTTGGAGGTAGAAGCAGACGAGCTACTTCTTGTGCATCGATGTTACTTTTTCCACGTATTTATACGTTTTTACATACTTTCAAAGTATTATTGGTCTTTAAACATCTATAACATGGAAAAATCATTTCCTTTTACCTACTGCTAATGAATAACATACTTTCATGTTAAAGACGTCCTTTTTCTAATTAAATCCCAGGATTTTAAAATCACATAAAGGTTGTTTTCAAAGTTGTCAAAGGCAGAAAGAACAACTTGATGTTAATTATAAACTATCAAACAATAGTATATTCATAGATTGTATATGCTTCACTGAAGAAAAAAAAAAAAAGAAAAAGAAAAAAAAAAATACTTGATGAAGCAGCACACACAGGCACATTGAAATGTATCAGATAAAGATGCTGAAAGGGTATGTCAGATTTTAGCACCATGGAGAGAACTTCCAGAGGGGAGTTTATGAAAAACAGGTACCCAACACCACAGCCATCACTGTGCACATAATGTACATGGTAACAAGAACTTTGTGGATATACCTTGCACACCTACCTCTAGAATCAAGTTACATTTAGAACTTACAATTATTAGAGCTTAGAAACAAGAATCTCACTTCTTTCATGCAAAAACAGCTCCACAGAGTGTTATAAAACAGCACATGAATACAACTCTAATGGGGAGCTCTGATATGAAAATTTCACACTTCCTGCCGTACTGAATAAATACAGATTATACTTGCTTTATTTAAATATTTCACCAATTTTTTTCTTGATAGACCAAATGCATTGGTATATAGAATTTTCATACTAACCTGCTGAGTAACTAATTATTTGAATAATTCCATACTTTATACAGATATCAAATGAAAATATACCTAACATTTTAAGAAGAAATGGATTATTCTATTTCCAACTGCTCAGATGCATATGATTTCACCTGTCGCTCAAAAAGAAAAATACAACTACATTTTGTTAAAGTACCTTTGTAATTCTCCTCTCCCATGACCTTGAAGAATACATTTTACAACTTTACACTTTCCTTTCTCTATCTCTTAAAGAAGAAACTAAGCTTTTGTTTTCAGTAGGAAAAAACAAAAACACTTTGGTAACCTAACAACCGTAAAGATGCATCTCTAGTAATTAATCATAATTAAACTGAGTAGTATTGTTTATTTGTTTATTTATGCCTTCACTTAAAAATGCCACTTGAAGAAATACTAGGAAAATGTCCATAAGAACAAGGTCAACAGTTTCTCTAAAATAGGTTACAAGATCACAGGAGTTTAAGTAGTTCATCCACTAAAACATTTGAGATTTCTTTAGGGGTGCTTATCTAATTGGTACAGAGCAGGAATACAACTACAATAATCAGAACAGTGATATTCCTTCCAAGAGTTCTCACTCTTACCAAAAAATCTGCAGAATGAAACGCATGCAAAATTAGATTAAAACTTTTAGAAGACGTACTTACTAATGTGTTCAAGGTAATATCAACATCCATTTATTCATGAACATATACATCAACAGCATTGCAATTCTTCAGTATTCTATTGACACTTTGAATTTAAATTGAAAATTTACGTTTCTAACAGGCAAGTAGAAACATTTTGAAATTATTCTATTTACAGTAAGAATGTCAAAGGCTAAAAGCATGGTGGTGGTGAAGCCATCAAAACTCACTTAAAACAGATTTAAGTATGTATACTGATTAATGAATGGTTGTTTTATCCTTCTATTATACACAAACCATTTTTAACCCTTTTATTATATACATACCTTCTGTGTGTGTGCGTGAAGTACCTGTGTTCCATTAGCAATGTAAGACAGCCTGCAGACCTTTATTTCATTATATCTATTTCATATTATTTTATGCATGTGTATAACACATGGCCTTGCTCAGAACTGGCACTGCTGTGAGCCACCTCCCATCCATATAAAGATAACATCTTTAATATCTACATAGAAACTCTCCACGATACTAGCCTCACAAATCTCTGAAAAGGTTCATTATTTCTCCATGACCAAATACATTCTTCACATTAAAATGAAACTTTTCCCCAATGAAACTCTCAGGCAAGCAGTGGGATTGCGTAGTAATAAGTAAAAATGGATAGCTGTTCCTTCTGCAGGTATATTACTCCATAAACATATGAATTTATAAATCATCTTTTCAGCTGCAATATTTTAGTATGTACTTAATTTACATTACTTTACAGACGTGTAAAAAAACAAAAACATCCTAAACAGATTTTTCCCAGCCAAGCAGCCCCTGTAAAACAAACAAACAAAATTATTGGAAAAACTTCCTAATGGTGGTATAGTAAACTTTTAAATAATCTCTTCATTTACAGGGAGGTTGTTTTTTGGTTTTGTTTGTTTGTTTTCCACACAAGGCAAAGGCCTATTTTTTTTTCTGTTTTTTTTTTTTTTTTTTATTAACTTCAGTTCATTTGTATCCCATTTTAAGTTAATCAGAAGTTTTATTCTGACATTACCATTTTATATCATACTAACACAGAGATAGGTCTTCATTTGGTATAAATCACCAAACTTCCACTTACTGCTATAAAAAAAATAAACTATTTTAAACTATTTAAGTTATAAAGTCTAATCTTCAATGTTATACATTACAGCATGATGAAGTAAATACAGTAAACTAAGAACAAAGCACTCTGCTGGTAGGCCTTTACATTTCAGACTTTCATTTTCCTTCTAAATTCTAGGAAACTCCTCTAATTCTGATAAAGAGAGTTTAAAAAAGAGAGAATTACTTCATGAAAACCACATTCAATCTATCTCAGCTTCATGCCAATTCCCCCTCTGTTTGCAAATCACAAGAAAGCAGAAATCAAACTTAAAATATGAATTTATGACCTTTTTGTGCAGGTTTATATTTTCCTATCATTAATGCTTTAATACTTTAATGCATTAATACTTACACACACATTCTGTATAAAACACTTGTGGTTCTAAATGATTGCTCTGAGTTTTGTAGGTGACCTTGCTGAATTTTTTGGTGCACAGTGAGTAACTCACTGTAGTTACTTGGGAACATATGGCATTCCTCTTGACCATGTTTAAAAAAAATGACAGCAAGTATTGAGTATACATCATTTTAGAACAAAATCAGAACAATTAAAACAATTCAGAACAAATTATCCGTTCTTCAGGAAATTTTGTTACATGACTAGCCACTACAAAATTTATCACAAACTTAAGACTTTTGCAGAAGTTTCAGAAGACTTACCTATATTTTAGGTTCGTATTGTTTCAAGTCTCTATATTCAACTCATTTACTTCCTAATTAGCTGGGTTGTTTACACTCTTTAATAGAAGCAGGAACTAACAACTAGCTACATTTAAATTCTTCAGAAAATTAATTTCTTCAGAGAAAAGTATTGTTACACAGCTGTGTTTCCTTCTTATTTAATAGTTTTCTCTAAAGACTCCAACACATTAAAAGCACTACTTACTGATTATTCACACCAGAAAACAGTAGCTCAGAATAGGATTAATTTTATCTTGGCATTTGACAGCAAAAATCATTCCGAAACGTTACTAACAAAAGAAAGGAGAAGGCAAGATCAGTGTTTGAAAAGTCTGGCTAGGCAATATCCAAAACATAATACATTAATTCAGTGTTTGAATTCAGTTACCTTACCTCTTTCTGTCAGCTACCAGACTGAAAATTACCATGTTCTATTCATGGAAAGATTAAGCATTTACTACTTGGTAAAACATTTACGAATATCAATTCCAAAATTCCATCAGCTAACACAGCCAAAATGCTAACACACATATGTACATTTAAACTTCTATTCTAGCAACAATGATGTGAAACAGTAACTGCAAATAGTAGCTTAAAAATAATAATAAATAAAAGATTGCAGAACAAATGTTGATTTCCATTCTAAAAGGAAATTTCCATTTCCAAAATTCACTAATAAAAAGATTTCTTCCTCAATCTTGTGTTGCCCAGTCAGAGAAAAGACACAATGATCAAGAGTTACCAAGTAGTCTTTTGTATTATGAAGCCAGAGGAAACATTTAGGGAAAGTGCCTATATAGCCTAGAAAATAAGTTCCCATAATAAACAATTCCTGAAGAATCAAGGAGAAAAATTTGGAAAGAATCACTCCATCAAAATTAAAGGAGAAAAATAATTCCTGTTAATGAACTGAATAGGGTAAAAACAGACTCTTGATAAGAAACTCTTAATCAGTACTCAATCAAACTCAATCAGTATGAAAAGTGAAGAAGACATTTCTAAGGATATAGTTAAACAGGAGAGAGAGAACAGACATTGAAGACAAGACTAACAATTCATCTTATGCTAAAGATGAGAAAGCCTGCATGGCATGCAATTAACAACTGCATACTGTTTTTGTAGAGGTTATAAACAAGACAACTAGAAACATACACTGAGTTAAGAAATACTGGTCTTGTTTACTTTGGATCATGTTACTTCATCACAACACAGCTTACAGAATCTTAAATAAATTTGGAGGGGTAGCAATAGATACCATTAAGCAAATGATCTTTTTAAAATACCTGTGAGTAACAGTGTTGCCATAAAATGCTAGGCAGGAAACAAACAAAAAAAAATTTTTATATATATATATATATTTACCTCCCTAACCAATTGTTTTCACAGGTCAGTTGGTTGCCCTGCCATATAGCTTACAGTTGTACACCGTTTGAAACAACCTGGACCAATCTTCCAAGCTAAAGAAATAACTGGGGAATAAATACTATGCTACAAGAACAACAAAATGAGAAGTATTATCAGAAAAGGAGGAAGGTTGCCTAAACATTCTGTGACTATAAAATCTAGACACTGAGAGACAAAATGAACCCAAGATGCCAAAGGTCATGTGAATAAAATGAAAAAAATACTTAAATTATTCACATGATAGTTTTAGAAGTTGGATTTTTAAGAAAATAATTGTATTTAGACAGGTATATAGACATGTAGATAAATTCAAGATGAGTGAAACCTGGTTACTGACCTCTAGTGAGATCTGCATTATTGGAATATTAAAGTACATGACCATAACCTATCTCATGAGAACTGTGCTGTCAAACTGAGAACTGACCTATTCATTGCAAATTCAATAGGAGTTCTGAAGGAGTTGAATCCTCTTACATGTTTAAACCACAGGTCAGTGAAAAAGTAATATATTGTATCAGACTAAATTCTGTCCATGATTCAGTATTCTGAGGCAAAAGTTACAGACATTATTTGTAAATAGCATAAGCATACAGTAGAAGTAGTAACGAATAATGAAAACTGACCCTATAAAAAGAGACTAACTATACTGTATACACACATTGAAACACTTCATCTTATTGTTGTGTTTATATTAAGTAGTATTTAATTTCTGTAGTGAGAGTAGCAGTGCACAGACATGCATTGGCTTGCCTACCTGCTTAGCTATGATATTCTTAGAAAGATATAAAGCTGCAGTTACATTGAATTCTTCACAATTTCAAATTAAATATATATATATATGAAGTAGACTGATCTTCAAAAAACTGTAAAAGAAATACTGCAAGTAACCATTAACCTCAACTGTTCCCCCTCCCAACCACTCACCCCAAAACAAACAAACAAACAAAAAAATTACTTTTGTCCTTGTCTGCTTAAGAAATTACGATCAATTGTCAGAGCTACCAAATATGAACAAAACATAAACTACAACTGTTTAACTTCCATTTCTAGAATTACAACCACAAAAATTGAATACAAAGTAGTTTATATATTTAATTAATGCCAAGAAAAGAATATCGAAGTCTATCTTTACAGATAGATAAACAATTTATTATTTGTTTACAACTATTTGGATAACCTGTGAACTCCTGTACCTGCTAACCCTAATTAATGACATTAGGTTTAACACTGAGGACAAAGGTATAACAAAACACAAATATCCTGTTTCATTTTGAAAGCTTTTGGATGCATCCCTTCTGACACTCAGTTGCTGTTCCAAAGAACACCTATCTTCCTATCTTTCATAGGTCTTGTCAACCTTGTATGTACTAGGATCTATAGTATCCCAGAGCACCAAAACAAGCAAAGAAACAAACAAACCAAACAAACAAACAAACAACCAACCAAACAAAACAGCTCTAGTTTGTAACATAACTACATAACTATGAATGAACAATGAATGAACACTCAGAACAATCACGTACACAAAGAAAATTTTATCTAAATTGTGATTTTACAGTCAGTGGAGCTCATTTCTATTCACCATAAATGAAACTCTTACTTTCAGCACCCAATTGGGATAGCAATTTAGTTCCCTAAATTACGTTTCCTTGACTCAGATAGGAATGTATTTCAATTTTTATTTTTTTTTTTCCTCCCCAAATAAAATGTCCACTGTACTTGGAACATTAAAATGTATATTAGGATTTCTTTAGAAATTTAGAAAGAAAGCGTTCCATTCTCATTTGCCAAATTATTGTAACAGATCAAAGGTGGGTATTTACATAACATGGGTTAATAAAAAACATGAAAAGAAATGCAGATATGAAGTGTTGACATTCTTGCAGAACAATTGATATTCTTTGAACCAACAGTTTCAGATTTTAAAAAGTTCCATTGGAAAATGTTTAATTCTTTCTATTGCTCAACCCACAAAGACATTCAAGTCTGTAAATCAATAGTCTTCAAAGCAACTGAATCATTTTTCCCTTCAGAGACAGATGAAAACTACAAATAAAATTCCTCTGGCTGCTAAGAAAACGTTTTTTACTTATCTCGTTCACTTGTTCAAGTGTGTTTTTTGTGTTTTTTTTTTTTTGTTTTGTTTTTTTGTTTTTTTTTTGTTTTGTTTTGGTTTTTTTTTTTTTTTCCTCTCAGCTTCAATTATTTTTACACCCTTTTGGCCCAAAGTTCTTTTCTTGGCCTTGCTGCCTCCTCTGCCTTTCATGATCCCTGTTAGTCCTTTGCTTATTTCCTGCTACTATTGTTGCCAGGCTGTCACATCATTTCCAAGACTGCCAGTAAGGACAGATGTTGTCTGACTTAATAATGCTTAATATCAAGCAAACATCATATTAGGAAGCAAAACACTTGAATAGCAAAATACAAATATTAAAGAAAGACCTGGAATTCTTAAAAGAAAACCCTGGTGTAAAACAAATCAGCTAATGACATGAAGTATCTTTCAGGGAAATACAGCATAAAAATGTAATGACATTCAGATGAAAATAATGACAGTAATGTGGGAGTAAGGTAAAGCTGAAAGGGCAGGCAATTTGGGCAGATGGCCTATTCCTGATCCTAAAATAGATGATGTTCTTTTTAACATTACAGTTTAGAAGAGTGGAAAACTACTCCATCTGCCTTATCCTTATGTAGCTATTGTTCCTTATTCATGTTGATGACAATTTCATGCTGTGCTCCAAATAGCCATGATGCTTTTGGGAATCACAAAGCTATATGCTGGATGTATTCAGGTGCGAAGAGAAATTTAGAATAAATGGTCAAAAGAACAAGATATAATAATCGTAGTTTTTTGATCCAAGATCATTTACATCCACATCTACAAAATATACCTTCTAATGATAGATGGGAATTTGGAAATTTGGAACTTCTCCCCCCTTAAATTGAATTCAGTGATTTTCTCCCACCCACTCAAAGTATATAGTATATAGTCACATAACACCTCAATCATCTAACAGGATTTCCTGAAGCGGAAATTCTCCACTAAAACAGAAATGAATGAAAGTACATGGAAAGATACGTCCATACAGAAACACCTTCTTAGAACAGCTATCACAAATAATCACATTTTTCCTTCCCATTAAATTACCAGTTTAAACACACTACCAAGATCTACAGATTATTGAGTTCTAAGCACTACTCTGAATTCACGACTCATTGTGCTTCCTGGCTAGAACTCAAGGGAAAACAGAAATGCTGAGGACAGCTGTACCTACAGGAGATGGTCTTCCGTAGCTCAGTGCTGAATTAAGGGTGAAAGAAGGCAATAACTCTTGCCCTAGATACTACTTACTGCTTCAAAATGTCCACACACGACACAAAGCTACTTTCCAAGTCATTATCATAAAATACACTGGTTGACTCCTTTTGACAGTTCAACCCAACATTTTTTTTTTAATCTCCATATACCATGCAGATTTACACTTAGATTTCCCAAGACCAATGCAACAATAGGCTTCTCCATGACATTTGGCATATCGCCTTGCCAGTCCTTGAACAGACTGGATTTAATCAGACAAAAATTGTTGGAAGCCGAAGAGACAGCTCTCAGGTTCACACAGAGAAGGAAACAAATTTAAGCAGTCCCACATTAATAACAAGGTATTAATGGCTGATCTTATTAATTTTAATTTAACGTATTAATGCCCGTTGTTACAGATGAAAAAGCAAGAACTGAACTCCTCCAGAAGCATGTACATATTTCACTCTCCATCATATGGGATGACCTGAGAGCTAGCTGCCAGAACGAGGACAAGTAGGGCAGTACGAGTCTCTTCTATCAATAGGAAAGCAAAAGACAAGGAAGAAATCAAGACACAAAAGTGAGTCTCTCTACATATTATTTCTCAAGGACTAAACTCACTAAATGCAGTTTCTAGTGGCATCACAACTATGCAAAAATTACCTTATTCATCTTTTTAAGGCTAGCAACTACATCATCTGCATCAGTACATCTTGAAAGAGAAACAAATGAGGTTATCTCTGTAACAGGAAAACGAAAAAAAGAAAAAAAGAAAAAAAGAGGATTAAAGCATGCCCAAAATGAGGTGTGCATCAACAGTATGCTGCTTTTCAAGCTAACCAAATAAACCAAATAACTAGGAAACAAAACAAAATAAATAAATAAATAAATAAATCTTAACAGCTTTCCTTAGTTGTGCTTCAGAACCTTATCAGAGAAAAGGGAATATGCTCATTTTAAAATAAGTAGAATAGCAATGGATTTTTCACTCTGATGACTGCTGAGTATATCTAAAAGACATAAAGATGGGATGATTTTATGGGACATTCAATAATTTGAGGAAATTCATTTATTCTATATGTTTTATATTTACAATATTCTAACATTTAAACTGAAGCTATAAGAAAAGGCCTACAGAGTTAGAATTATCACTTTTAAATTAAGTGCAAAGTGTCTAATAATTACACAAAATAAAAAATAACTTCAAAGTTCATTTCACTATGATAAAGCAACCATTATCATTAAACTACAGGCAATCAGATATGTCTTTCTTTACATACTAGGTAATAAAAGGATTAAATGAAATCAAACATTATCAATTCAATTTCCTCAGGTTAATGTAATCTTACCTTAACATTTACTATAAAATTGTATAGGTAAATATATATTATTTGGGTAGCTGTCTTAAAAAATGCATTTTTGCTTAGTTAGACTATTGTGTAAACAGTAATACTATGACAGCTTCTGAGGAAAAAAAAAAAGTTCTATGAATCCATTTATATGACTTTGAATCATCATGCTAAAACACAGTCATATGCATTTTACCAACTCGGTAGTGTTTCTGTGCTTTGCAAAAAATTGAAGTGTTTACTGACCTTAAGTGTTAGCCTTATGCAACTTAGTTCATAAATGCTCTGCAGTTATTTATGAGAAGTATATGCCCATTTTTAGCCCAGTGCTACACTGAATATTCATGTGCCACATAATATATTCCCAAATGTGATACCATGTTTTCTTCTCCTAAAATACATGCTTGCACAACTTTACCTAAAGTAATATAACACATGAACACAACCACATCAATTCCATTTCTTCTAAAGCCACATGAAGATTCAATCCTCCAGCTAGTATGAATTGTATCTCCATGACTTCCAGACTGTTAGTTTGAGCTTCAGAATAGCAGTGTCCATCCTCACAACACTTACAAATGTGTATTCATGTTATGAATTTGGACATTTCTGACATATGTGAGCGTACGTCCAAATCACCGTTGACTTTCAGCATGTTAGAGATCCAATTCAAAACTACTTTCTTTTCCACCCTTCTTGAAATTCCAATCTCTCTCTCACTTTCCATATTTCTTACATTCACTTAGCATTAATCTAAACTTTTTGTCCTTATACAAAATCACAGCAGCATGAGCATGCTCCTTTCTAACTACATTCTACTTCATTAACATCTTTTTCTCATGCTCCTATGAAACGTTTCCCATGTATACTTCTCTAAGCTATTTGTTATTATTTCTGCATGATTATATGAAAAAAAAAAAAAAAAAAAGCTGAATTGTTCTGTGGATTTAAGTGCAAATTTCAAGTGTAGCCAGAGGAAAATTGCTTCTATCAATAAACAAGACATATGAACCACAATCACAGCAATGTTCACAGCCTGCCAGAGAACAGTGGAGAGTTTGGTTAAATTTTAAGATTTGTAATGCTGGAATTTTTGCTGTTCTGTTCCCCTACCTTCTTGAACAGTTAACCCTTCTTAACCCTTAACATTATGTTAACTAAAGTTCAGTCTCTCCCTTAGTCTTCAAAAACCTGATTAAAATGGAGGATGTCTGCTAGTGCTAGAGGAATTTTAAGTTTTTTCTAGCTCGTATGCTGTCTGGCTTATTAGAAAGAAAAAAAAAAAAAAAAAAAAAAACACAAAGAAAACAATCTTATTATTCATCCAGACTTTCAAAAGCATATTACAATTTATGAGCATATAAAAATAAAGACATTATGCCAAAGTATGGCTCTACTGAAGACAGTATGAAAGCAACGTACATCATTCATTTAATTGAAAACATTACAATAGCTTTTTAATTATGACAAAATGGGAAAAGAATGATATTACTTATTTAAAATACTTTGAATAGAATATTTTGTGGAGAGCATCTGTTTCAGGATTAAATAATTAAATATATACTGAAGAAATAATAGATAGTCTAGTATTGTGTGTACCAGCAAAGGAATGTTCTTTGTATTCAGATATTACCTAATTACAAACAAAATTCATGTGCCATACAATATTTTAAATTATACTCTAACGATCCCATTGTAAGATTAGAATCCACGTTTCCTCAAATTCTTACTTTTCCTGACCAAAAAGTTTGCAAGAGCCCGCTCCTACTATTCATCTCTAACAATCAATTATCTTCCTACAGGATTTCTTAGGCTTTGTCTTCCTCCTCCTTTTGTCTCCTTCATCTGAAAATTAAATTTTGCTCCAATTATCTTACACATGAAAGTTCCCTGTCATACAACATCACTCTCCCACTGTCACCATCTCCTCTTTTGCTAAATGTTCTGGCACTGAACTCTATTTTTCCCTTTCCAAAACTAATATTCCACTGCACTTGATGTACTTTCCAGTGAGTGGGGTTTACTTTTATCAAGAGTGTGGAAACTACCTCATAACAATTCAGAAAATGAAAGTCTAAGGGAAAAAAAAAAAAGTTTAAAAAACTAAAAATAGACTACAAACCTCATCATAACAAATCAAGTGCAACAAATAAAAAACAAATCAAGTGCAACAAACAACAACAAAACAGAAGGGGCTAACAAATCAAGTGCAAATACTATAAATGAAGATGACAAAAAAAATGAGAAGCTGTAGATACTCGAATGTATGTAAGTCAGTAGTAAAAAAATAAATAAATAAATGGTAACAGGATGATAGAAATATTTTAGAACAAATTAGGAAGGAGATGGAAAAGTGTGGCCAAAAAGGACAAAACTGATAAAAGATCAAGTTGGCAATAGCACAAGATCAATAAATACTAGAAAAATGAATGAATGAGTTTTCACAAGTAGTTTTAATGATGTTAAAGAAGAAACCTAGGGTAGAGATATGGCAAAGACTGTTGAAGAGGAAGGAGCTATGACACAGGTCTAACAGCCCATTCTGGAATCAAATTTAATTTAGAAAGAATTAGATTTAGGCAAGAGATGAATCAGTAGCTGGAAGCAAATTTTGGACAAGAAGAAGTGATGGGATTATCAAAACCAGAGAAAGACTAATGATAAAGAGACAAAGGAGCAGCTAAATGAAACAAGTGACCTTGAAGATACTATTTAATATATAAATACAGAAGTTTGTAATGAAGAAGAATGAACAAGAATGGGGAAGAAATACAAGACAACAGGAGTATGCTTTGGTTGGGACAAAATATTTAGTAAAGAAGAAAGTCACAAGATTCTTCTGAAATGTTGGGAAATAAACATGTTTAGGAGATAAATTATAATTTCTGTACCTCATTAGTAAAAATAAGCCAAGTGCCAACATAAAAAAAAAATACAGTACTAATTGTAAAATAATCAATACATAATATTATTTGAAATACTTAATATTTATTAGAATGTAAAAAGGAATTTTACAGGCTTAAATAATGAAGAAAAAGGCTTAAACAATGAAGAAAAGCATGTTTGGAAATTATACCTAGAATGAGGAAAGCAGCTACAACAGGTAGTGTCATCTGGGATATTTCATCCAGGAGACAATTGAAAGCTGATAACCCTGTGTTAGGCAAAATATTTTCATAAAGAAATCTCAAAGGGAAGGAAACATTACTGCCTCTAATTAAGAGCTCAAGGTCCAGAAACCGCTTAACAATATCAATTTTAATGCCACTATTAACAAATTAAGGTTTGTGATTTCCTAAACATTACCGGAGCCACAGCTATTCTTATTGTTGCTTTTATGAAGCCTCAAAACTCTTTAAAAATAATTAATTCTAAAGGATTAACTCAACAAATCAGTTTAAAGGCAATAACAAAAGACATTGGAATGTATTCAAGTTTTTTCTAAGTTATATCCAAAGCAAAGGTATTCCACAAAAAAAAAAAAAAAAAAAAAAAAAAAAAGCCAATCATTGTCACACAGACTAAAAGCTTCAAGAGAAAATAGTGGGAAGAGGAGGAGGAGAGGGGAGAACAAAGAAAACAAAAATCCCTTAAAATTAAGAAGAGGAAAGATGGAAGGCAATCACAACTAAATATTAAGTTACATAAGTTAAGCTAATATATTTAAGTTATATATGAAAATACTCACTGAAGCAAGAGGTAGACAGAATTCAACATGAAAAACTTCAAAGATTACAAAAAAAAAAAAAAAGTAATTCTTAAAATCCATTTTTAAAAAGGATTAAAAGTCTGGAATAAACTAACTGAAAACTCCATGAAAACTTGAAAGTAGGACTCAATAAGCTAACTAGGTGACTAGGTGTCCATATGTAAACCCAGAGCTGAACCTTTCAGTCTTTGAGGACATATATCTACAATTAAAGATGCTCTGCAGATGCAGTTTGGAGAGATCTAAATGAGTAAGTCCACAAAGTGCGGTGCAGCACTTTCAAGGCTTTCACCAGCTTGAGTCCAAGTACATTTGAATATAATCAGTCTGACTTACCCTGCATAGCAGCTTTATCAACAACCTGGATGAGGAGACAAAATCATTATCAAGTGTCACAACACTGAAGTGAAGAATGCAGTCAATATGTCTGGGGACAGAGCTGCCATTTAGAGGGACCAAGATAGGATGGACAATTAGGACAACAAGAGCTCATGAAATCCAGCAAGGACACATATCAAGTCCTGCACCTCGAACAGATTAACTCCTGAAGTAAAACCCTGGGACTGGCTCAATGTGGAGCAGCTCTGCTGAAACAGACCCAGGGGTCCTAAATACAGTTGGCTAAATATCCCTGGTAGTGACATAAGCTAACAGTATACCGGATCGTATTAACATGAATGTAGCTAGTAGACGAAGAAAATGATTATTCTTCTTTACTGACCACTTGCTAAACCATGTCTGTAACGTTGCATTCAATTCTGGGTTCCCACACACAGTAAAGACATTGCTCAAGTGGAACAAGTCCAGCAAGAGACTACCAAGCTGTTGGGGCCTGGAGCACTTGCCCTGAGAGGGAAGGCTGAGGGAGCTGGGATTGTTCAGCCCAGAAGAAAAAAGGACTGGGTGGAGTAAGTAGCATCCTTCCTGTATGTAAGAGGTACTAAGAAGACAGAGCCAGGCACATTACTGAGGTGCACAGCAGGAGAATGAGTGACAACATCCATGAAGTGAAAGGAGGGGAGAGGGAAGTCTCATCCAGATATAGGAAAAAGAATTAATTATGAGGAAAATAATCTTGGGAACAAGTTGCCCAGCAATGTTATTAAATTTCTGGTTTTGGAGGTTTTTAGGACCCAACTGGGAAAAATCACAAGCAATGTGATCTGATTCACAGTTGACCCTGTTTTGACCTGGAGTTTGAACTAGATGACCTCTCTTCAATCTGAATAATTTTGAAGAGGAACTATATCCCCAGAGATTATATACAAGATGTAAACTGTTTAGAGAAGCAGAAATATTTTAGCTGAAATGACTCCAAAGTTTTGATCAGGAATATGGTCTTACTCCTTTTAAAGTTATCATTTAAAAAGGTTTCAGAATAGCTGCAGTCTCACAAAGGAGCTCTAGTTTGGGTAGATCATTAGGTCTTTTGAATCCCTAAATTTTAAAACTGCATTCATAATGCAGAAAGACATTTCCATACCAATTCAATATGTGATCATACTTTAAAATAAAGATACTTAATCTACTTATTTTGGGAACAAATTCTTAGGAATTTCTTACATGTGTAATCTACTATTTTCACGATGATGTTACTTCTAAATGTCCAAATGGCATGATTTTGCATAAATGTAGAGCAACAGACTGTGCAACTAAATTTAAGAATGCTTCCAGCTTCTTTTTTTTTTTTCTAACCCAGACATGAGTAACTAGCTATAACTAGCATCCATTTTTCTGGAATATAAAAAAAAATAAAATAAATTCATCAACATGAAAAAAAAAGATTAAAATTAACTTTTTCAAAAAAAAAAAAAAAAAAAAAAAAAAGAAGAATTAAAACGAAATAGAAAATTAAAAAATGGAGACATCTATCCCTTCAGGAAGATTATTAGAAATACACATGGAAAATGCAGCAGAAATCAAGACATTCAGTCACAAAGGAAAAAAACAATAATAAGCAGAGCTCAAATATGGATGTGAGACAATATCACTGGCTAGTGGGAATACTTCAGAAAAAAAATAATCTGGTAATCTAAACTAAACATGCATTATGTTCTTATTATTAAGCAACCAACTAACATTCTGGTATATACACAGGAATACAATTTAAATCACAAGTTTGCTTTGCTTGGTATCCCATCTCCGACAATGTTCAACAGAAAATGCCTAATGAAGAGCATAGGAACAGGATGATTTTCCACAGTACCTTACCATCTCTTTGCATTCCCGGACCTTGGAAACTTCCTTGCACAGGGGAACCTTCATGCATCCTCACGTTTAAAAGCCTTTCACGGACTCTTCCCTCATGAATTCATCTGAGCAGTTTTTGCATTTCTGGATTTAGTACTCAAAACTTCCTTCCAATGTGCCAGTGAGTTCTAATAATGTTTAACAACATGCTAAAGAGATGTGTGATATTTTTAAAGCCTTATGCATCTATAGAGACTTTTTTTTTTCATATATATAGAGGATTCACAAACATTTTTCATTTTTAACTTAAGGGTCAACTTTCTCAAATGTTTGGTGAATTTTTTGTTAGAATTTTAATGGGGCCAACATCCTAAAACGGGTGCTACACTATGTTACATTACCTGAGTAAAGCCTTAGCAAATTAAACACAAAGAACAGTTGGGGATCAGAGGAATAATGATAAGTGGAAGAACCCTAATGTGAACCCTGGTGTGAAAGCCACCAAGGTGACCCAGTGGAAGAAACTGTCCCCAAATACTATGTAATCTAAAGGGGATTACTGCCCAAAAAGGAGTTAAAATTTGATCTGGGAGACAGAGGAAAAAGAATTTGGGGATTGTGTAATTGCATAGGAAGTTTTAAGTAGTAAAAGGAAAAGCAGGAAGAAAGAATCAAGGTTTATTTGGTGGGAATCAGTAAGGAAAACCTAGGGGAAAAAAAGGCACAAAAGGGGCCACTCATCCGTAAGCCAGTGTCTGGTCAGTACACTTTGTCAGGCCAAGTGTTGTACCTGATCACTGCCATCCATCCTGTCTCATTAAACTCTAGCCCTAACTGTTTTCTGTGCAAGTATGCTTTCCAGTCCAGGTGTGTGCATGTCCTAGAGAACATCCAGCTGTTCTGGAACCTCTGTGGGACAAGAGGTCCCAGTGCCGATTGCTCAAGGGGGTCTGCAGGTCTCGGGGGGCTCATAGGGCTGGGTGGCAATAACTCTAAGAAACTGGCGCCTGGGCCACAACTTTGGGGTAGATTGAATGAATGTCTGAAACCAGCTATTCAGAGAACCGTGATGTGTTGTGCATGGTTTTGGATGGGAGCACTAGGAAACTTCATTCCTTAATCAGTTAGACAAGGGGGAACAGGACCAGATGATTCACGCTGTTCATGTTTATATGTTTAGCTTGCCGATGGTAAAGATGCTGTTTCATGTCTGTGATGATCTGTGTGGCTGGCCACGTGTGTACTGCACAGCATGTCCATCTGCCTATGGGGAATGCGTGTTCAGCCTCCTCACTGGCTGAACCTCGGGACACAGAACTGCAGCAAACTCACATTTATTGCCACAGGACATGAGGCATCTCCAGGTCTTACAACACACCAAAGATGGCTCCAGCAGACCACAAAGAACCTTGAGTCTTTAAGTTCATAGGATCCGATGCCTCTAACACAGTTTGTAAGATTGCCCTATCTATATTTATCGTAAGCAATAATGTCAGATGATTGACTGCATTAATCTCACAGTTTATATATATGTGCTTTTCTAGTTTAAAAACAACAGTTTCTAGTTTAAAATATTTCACTGTAAAACTTGTCCAAACGGTTTCACATTTTCTTTCACCTTTACAACACAAAGTAAGCTCTCACTGCAACATCATCACCACAGGCTATCAGAATTGATCAGGGGTAGGATTATTGGTTCTGATGTATGCTGACAAACACTCTGCCTGCTTTTCTCTCAAACTTCAAACACACTATACCATTGAAACCATTTGCTTTTTTGTCCACAGGCAAAAGAACTGCTTGCTACTAAAGAGAGCAACCTTTGCTTCTACCTTTGAGATCCTAACAACTAACCATTCAAACTGACAGCACCAGCCAGGGTCAAAATCTTCTTGTGTCCTGAGGAACGTACCTAGAAGAGCTGCACCCTCATTAGTTATTCCACCTTTGGTGAGATAACATTCAGAAACAGCAACTGCTTTCATTTTACCTTTGATATTAATGTGCCCTTTCATTTCAAGCAATAATTAAAGACATCAACTTGAGTTCAGTGCACTTTTCTCACAAATAATTGATTTAGTTTGTTTGCCTAGTTGTTCTTACTCCTGTGTTCTGACTGATGCCTGTGATCTTGGCATTCTCTCCTAAGTACTTGCCAAACTTTAACACAGTTACAAACACTCTTTACCTTTATCCCTGTCCCCAGTATTTCCTTTTCACTTCCCTCAGAAGCTCCCAGCCAATGGAAAATATTAGAAGCAGGGAATCAAGTTTATTTAAAACACCCGTTTCTTAAAGTCTTGAGTCATACAGACCTCTATTAATCCTTGTTCTTCACATTAATAAGTCAATCATGTTGCAGCAGCACCAATAATTCCTCTCTTTTGTCAAGCTAATAACAGTGGAATCGCTTTTATATTTAAGTTCATGTTTGTTTAAAATTTTCTACTTGTGTAGTCCTGTCTAAAATATACTTTGTAATGTCAAACTAAAGTATCAGGTATGTACACAACAGGGAAATTCTTTTTGCAGCTTCAACTTCTTCCTGCTACATGCTAGTCAGACCAGCAAATGCACCTTATTTAATGTAACTTCACACTAATCATACATTTAACTACCTCATTACCTTAACATCTTTCCTTGTTTCCAATTTCACCTCAATGGCAAAGCCACCACTGCTCCATTTTTTTTCCTTTTTACTACTTTGAAAGTTTGAGACTTTGAAATTATCTCCAAAATATTATCTATAAAAAAGAGTGTCTCTTTTCATTACTCAAAGTTCTTAAAAGTTTTCCATACTTCTCAATAAGTTATTCAATTGTGGTGTAGCAACATATTTAGTGATTTCTAATATTTTGTTTTCTTCACTTAATAAAGATTTCAGACTTAATTGATTTGTAAATGCTGATAAAACATCCTCTTCTGCAGCTAAGATAGGCAAGTTTCAATTTTAAATTATTTTCCTACTAAAACAGCCACTTTAATGTGAACTTTATATATAAATTTTAGTAGCATATAGTGCAATGAATGCACAAGTCTCCAACCCAGTCTAGGATACTGCAAAATCAATTGTTCTCTGAATGACTGTTCATATCCACTCAGTATAAATGATTGCCACATAAAGTGCATGGATATTTTTCCCTTGTGCACAACACAATTTACTGTATCTAGTTAAAAGAAGGACAAAAAGATTCACATTTTCTACTGCTTATTCAAATTTTGTGTACTTCAAATCTCATTTTGTAATTGTCTCAAGATGTTACAGTGAATGATTCTCCACAAAAAATTTTATGAGCCACTTGAATGCTCATACACCCTTGCTTTCTTCCTTTTATTTAGAAAAGAGAGAGTTCCCAGTAATTTCACAGTCATAGAATGAGTCATTCATAATCTCAAGCCTACATATTACATTAAAAAAATAAATTATAAATGCATATGTCCTCTTGAAAACATTGTTATTACTTACAATAGCCAGCAACTACTACAAATGGCAGAAATTACAAGGTTAATTACCACCTTAAAAAACAACAAAAAACAGCATTGAGATTACCATTATATCATTAATATTCATATAAGGACATGTTCATAATTTTCTAGTCTTGCAATCATTGACTTTAAGGCTAGATTCAAGCATAAAATTTAGCACATACTTAAGAACATAAGTGCCTATAGACTCGGTCTCAGAGTGCAGTGGTCATCAGATCATTTGCCCTATCACCTTCTGTTCAGAGTAGACCACCACTATATTCAGTATGAGATACCCAAGTGTTCAAAAGAATCGGAGTCTGTTCAAACTGTCTTTCCAGCACTAGTCCCAAAACATCGCTAATAACTTCATGATTTCTGGCATTTCACTATTTTACCATGTAAGCAAGTGCATTTTACAACACTGTAATACAGAAGTACAATTAAATGTTCCATCTCTAATTTTGATAAGAAATTCAGAAAACAGGACTGTGATCAGTGGATACACAACCTTGAACACCAGGAAATTAAATTATTTTCTAAAGTAAAGTAAAAAAAAAAATATATCAAAAATGAAAGTGCCAGCTCCCTCATCCTGCACAAAAAAATGCACAAATTTATGTCTATCAAGGTAAAAGCTTACTGAACACCTTTTTCATTCCTAAACAAAATAACAAGAACTACTGTATTTCATACACACACAAAACCTGATTTGCTTTAGATGAAAGCTTATAAACTACATGCAACTTGGAAAAACATCTAGCTAATATGCAATTACTTATTTCACATGTATTGTTAGATTCAACACGAACATTGCAGCAAAAATAGCTCTTATATTTACAGTCAGTTAGGCTGCCATGAAACATCTTTCTTTTTTTTTTTTCCTAGATATCAATATCACATGATGACATAAAATTTCCGTATAAGTAAAGGACAAAAAGCAGAAAAGAAAGAATGTCAGTATTAGAAAAGAATCAACTATAATTACATTAGAGGATGGAGATTATTTTTTTTTTCAAGATCAGAGAGTTTGAAAAGGCAATGGCTAACAACATGGCTAACAACAACTGCCTGAATTACTAATCTAAAATGGAATGCTCCACACAACTCTTACCTTCTCTAGCACTGAAAAGGATGCTACAAACATTGAACTAGTCTTTGGAAATTATTTCAGTAAAATTAACTTCAAAAAGGTATGAATACAGTGATGTAAGTTTAGCTATCAATATAAAACTAAATAACAGACACATTAAAAAATGAAATCCACAGAAGAAGCAATTTCGTGAAACTTTTTCAGGCTTGGAATCAAAATTAACTTAAGCCAGAAGCAGACATTATCCTGGAGAGAGAGAAGTTCAAGGCCAACAAAATGTTATAAATCTCCCTAAATCTTTTTTTTTTTTTTTTTTTTTTTTTTTGTGTGTGTGTGTGTGTGTGTGTGTGTGTGTATGTTCTGATTTAGTGACATGCAATGGCAGCATAATACAACAGAGTACAACAGAGGTTCAGGAGAACAGTATTGGAAAAAAAAACAACAGTATGTATTACCATCAAGATGACACAAACAGATGAGAATGTTTGTTTGTTGCTGAGGATGGGCCTCAACCAGCCCTTTGAATTTTTTTAGTATTTATTTTATTTATATTCAGAACATGACTATGCTGTTGCTTAATCACCATACACGCTATTCTTACCACGAAACCAGTACAATCTTTTGTATAACAAGGGAAATTAATGTGAATTTCCTGCTAAGAAGAACGTACCTTTTAGTTTAAATGACTCAGTTAAAGAAAACCATTCAAACAGTTTCTAAATATATATAGCAGATTCTAATTCATAGCACATGCATTACATAGCCAATGCACTGGGGAAACACACCCATATTTACCAAACAATATACATCTAATTTATTCTCGCTTTCGTCTGATGATTACCATTTATACCCCATCAAATATATTTTTATTAGTTCTCTGTGTATGCGCAAGTACTTATGGAGTCAGATGCAGCTTGCAGCTTCAACCTGACCAGGGAGCTTCACAGGTGTAATGTATCTGTTAAAGGCCCCTTACTTTATCACTGCCAAGATATCTGCACTTACTGCAATTCAACCTGGAAAAGAAGGCAGGAACCACAAGCGAGGAGATGTTATTTTATATCTGAATAATTCTCCTCATTACAATGATGCCTTTTGTTCTGTATCCACATGCCCACATGACAGGAAAGGAAAAATTAAACCCTAATGTGTTTATAATTTTGTGGCTTTTGAATTCCTTAAAGGTATCTTTATTCTTGTGATTCCAGAAACAGTAATACGCACGATTCAATTGCTTTCCTTGTATTTTTCATTTTTACACTTCTCCGGAGAACATTTATTCATCGGTCGACCAAATGACATAGTTGTAGTTTTTAAACCCTCTCTTCTCAATAAAATCTCTCCATGTATTCATCATTCCATCTTTCTGTAGTCATAGTAAGTTTAATTTGGTTAGGAATTGTTAGGGCATCCCAGCTTACTACTTCTGTTCATCTGTTACTGATGAGCTTTATATCCTATTAGACTACCTGTTCACCTTGGCTTTTTTCTGGAGTTCTTCAGTCTTCCATCATATTAACTCATTTGAATCATTCAATATTACACGTGAAATTCATCTCCTCTTCAATAGCACCATTCCTAAACAGCCCAAATCTTAGAACAATATATTAATTTACTATATTGTCATAGTAAAAAGGACCCTTCATTCTTACTCTTTCATTAATCTCATCTCTCCAGTCTTACCTTTGAATTACTACCATGGTATCTGAATACCATATGCACAAAATCAATAGCAATCAGGCAATTTTAATGGAGTCTGTCACATTTACTGAGGAATACTTAAGGTGTCACTTCGCCTTACAAGGGGATATGGTCTGTTATTTTTCTCAAATAATGTCATAACTTAGATCTACTCTGTCTCTTCTAGAAGAGACAGAGATTATAATCTGCATAACTCCATTTTTTGTGATTTGTAATGATCTCATAATACTCAATTTTTCATAATGTTTTATTATTTGAAATGTGCATACTCATACAATTCCTGCTGGCCTGCCAGCTACATCTGGCAAAAAGACAAATCTTTGTTTATCTGCTCTGGCTACAACTACAGATATTCAAATAACTGTTTTTTTTTTTCCTAATGAAGAAAAGGGACTTGGAGCATCAAAGGAAACGTTTTTGACTAAGAAACAAGGAATTATGACTGAAACTATTCTGCAGCAGTAAGTAACACCAAATCAGTACTCTGATCATAAACTAAGCCCATCACTATTGTTCAATTCTGCCACAGCAATTTATAATACAAAATAAGATACAGTATGTCATATACCAGTGTCATGATTAGAACAATAAATTTTAGAACTGCAAATGATGTATACCTCTCTTTTATTTTATAGAACAGCTAAATGAGAAAAAGCATTTGAAGAAGGAAATAAATCATGTGTGAAATTCTTGTGAGAAAACAATCTACTTGCTTTCACAACGTATGTTATTGTTAAACTGCCTAATCAATTACAGGAAGCAAAAAGGTGACCCCGGTTTACAGCTGTCACATTTTGATTAAGCCAAAATATGAGATAAATCCTTCCTAGATGCTTATTAAATTTCACCTGTGTTAGATGTTTGCTTAGCTTCATTTCCTGAAAACTTTTTGTGAATCGCATGCTTTTATTATAGGCTTTTACACGGTTAAATTAAGTGCACTATAAATATTTTAATTATATCACTAAAACAAATGTTACCAAGTAAAAAAAAAATAATAATAAAAAAAAAAGGAAAAAAAGAAAAAAGAAAAGAAACATTCGTTCCTTTTACCTAAATTTACTGTCAATGAATCATAGAATGATTTTCAGTGCTAAGGCCCTGTGGAGATCATCCTGCTCAAACCATTGTTAACTTCGTAGTTTGATAAGGCAATTCAGGGCCTTCCCTAGACAAACTCTGAAAAATTTATGCATTTCTTGTATCACATCTTCTTTGAATTGTCCTTCATTATCATTTTTTAATTTTTCAGGCTATCTTGGACCATTGATTACAGGATTTTTCCTACACTTTTCCTACAGAAAGAAAAAAGAACTCTTCTCCTTGATAGAGAGAATATAAAAATATTATAGGACACAGTCTAGTTTTATAAAAACAGCTGATTAATTATTTATTTATTTAGGTTATCAAGTGGTGAAAACTAAATAGCAATATGGCTATTTTTACAATCACAGATCTCACAGTATTTCAGGGAAAGTTACCCTTCAGATCAATTCTCCAAAAAGCCACTTTAGCCAAATAGATTCAGCTCCAGTAGAGATGTTTCTGTTACTGAATTAGGTAACCCAGCTCAGATCACAGTAGCAATTAAAACACTAAATCCAACAGAATGTTCATGTGCTCTATTAGCACTTCATGAGTGAAGGCAAGTGAGTAGTAACAGAGATTGAAATATTCAGGGGGGAAATAAAGATAGATGAACCTACAACATAACATCCATGTTTAAAATGCCCAGGATCCAAAAAAGTGGAATACATTTGGGACTTACTCTTAAGAGACTAGACCTTCTCAAGCATATTCATTTCTCTGCTTTTATTTCCATTGGGAAAAGCAAATATCCTGGATACTCAATAACCTAATCCACATAATTTGCTGACATTGCCCAACTACTTGTCTGGGCTTCCTCAGAAGGAAATCTAAGCATTCAAGAGGACAGTGGACACAAGCTGCACCAAGGACCCAACAAAGGTACACATCAGTGGATCATAACTGTAGGATATACAACAGGTACAGATGTTTTCCTGCCTTTTGACTCCATGCCAAATGAAAGTAGACCATTTTCAGACCTGAGGGGAAGTTTGAAGTGGTATGGACATGTTTTGCATTTTTGCATTGCAATGTTATAAGATAACATTGCCTTATAGACCTGAGCTATTTCTGCATGGAAATGGGTGATAGTCTTACAACAGTACTAATGCATTTTCAAAATGACATGACATTACTAACATAATCTAGTCTAACCTCCTGCAAATCACACCACTTCACTTCCTGAGGCAATGTATTGTTGATCTAGAGCATACACATTATTTGATAAAATTAAAATATGCAGGACCTGCTTTTGCAATGTTATAATGCGGGGTCAAAATAACACAATACAATAAGGGTTGAAATTTTAGTTTAACTGATTGATGCAATGTTATGAAGAAAGAACTAACTTAATGACCTCCAAACAGTGTCTGGCATTATTTGTTACTTGAAGCACAGCAAAACCTTTCACTGAATAAATTTGGGGAAAGAAAAAAAAAAAAAAAAAAGCGTATCTGTTGAAGAAAACAAATTAAGATTTGTATCTAGAAGGGTGACTTAGAAAAAAAATAACCAAAACTTAATTTCGACTTCTACTGTTTGAAAGTATTACCTTTGTATATTACCCATATACAAAGAATTGATTTGTGTTTTGTCTAAGACATCACTTAGACACCACAGAAAACGTTGAAAGACATTTTCCCTTTGCAGGGACTATTTAATTTAGTGGGCAAGCTCATAGAAAACCTTTATTAGATAGCAGTTTGTTTGAAAGACTGACAAACAGAATCAAGGACATCCGTTATCAGCAGAAAATTCCCTTGCTTATTTCTGTCAGGCTTTTTATTTATTTATTTATTTATTTTTGGTCTCCTCACAATTCACTCATTTTACTTTCAAACTCTTTTTTCATCCAATACAACTTCATTAAATGAAAACATGTGCTGGGAAGTAAAAAACATTTATGCTATAAGATAATAAAATCAACTAAAGTTTACTTTTTTGTCTTTGTAGTAGGAACTTTGAAGGTTTATATATATGTAAAGGTTTATATATATATAAAGCAAGTGAAAGGAAAACTAGGAAGGAGCTGTTTCTGTGAAAAAAAAAAAAACAGTTTCAGGCTTCTGTCAGAGAAGATGCTTTCTTCTACTCGTTGTTTCCTCTACCTGAACTGTTGGTCTTCCTCTTCAGCATTCTACACTCATCTAGCTGTAAGTCTAAATTCCCTACGGGTCCATTAAGGATGTTGCTAGGCAAACAGTCCGGCAGCAACTGTAAAACAGGAGGCTTGGATGGGAGCCAGTTCTGTAGGTCACTACACTGTAAACCTTCACATCATTAGAGAAGACACTAGTCTTGCTAACTGCATCTATTACTGCTATTGTTTCATTTCTCTGAAAAGCTGAAGTTACTCATACTACGCTAAGTTTCCACGAACAGGTATTTCTAAAGCAAAGGCATTCTAGGAGAGTATAATTCTCTACTTTTCACATGTTTTAATACTATCTATCAAGTGTTTAAAAATAATACAGTCATAAACAGGTTAAACATGTGCAATTGCCATGCAATGAACTTCTAACTTATTATCTTGAAAGGCACATACAACTTAACGGAGCACTTACCCCTGAGTGAACAGTGTGTATTGTACTTTCTTTCTTTTCTTTATTTTAATGACGGTAAATCAAAGCAGACCTATTCACAGAAAATTAGCCAGCTACCACATTATCTGATCCAGAGACGTGCTATCTCTTAGACTGAAGTAATGTTTCTATGCTGCAATCTATCATTACCCTGAAATTGAGCATATAAACTCTTCAGAGCAATCTTTGTATTAATTCAAACAGAACACTATTTAAGCATAGCAAACTGCAGAATCCTGCTGCTGTGAATACACTGCACTACCATGTGGAAGAATCACTGCCCCAGTTAGTATGTTCAGAAATAAACAAATATGGTCTCAGAAACTAGAAAACTTCAGTGTCAGATCCATGAGGAAAAAGTATTGCTAGGACATATATGTTAAGGTTTCTTCTTAAGTTACTAGTTTGACATTGAATCAATTCTGAGCTGAAGAAACAATGTGAAACAGAGCAAAATAAAAAATTTTCCTCTGTGAAGTTTATATCTTTAGTGGAAAAAAATAGTGTGTTAAAGTGTATGTTAGTGGAACTCTGTCCTGACAGAAAAAAAAAAATTCATCCAGAAAACAAAGCACTCATGATACCAGCTAGTTCTATGTCCTTGTTTGTTCATTATCAGCAACATTTTTAACTTTTACGGTAACAGAAGTACATCAATAATCTCCAACCTTTATGTTTTCAGATACAAGAAAAAGAAAAATGGTTTTGGATATAGGAATTGGAAATGCATAACCTGAAAGATCACCCCGTCAAAGGTACAGAGATTTAAGCAATGACACTAATGCCAGGCATTTCTCATCACTACCAAGTGCAAGGAAAATAGCAGCAACATCTTTTACAGTTAAGCCCTAGATAATCCTCCACACCCCCTAATTTGTTGGTCCTCATTTGATTTTCAATCTTTAACAAAATACTGTGTATATATTTACTTCTCCAGAAGTGGGAAAAAAAATCAAGCAGGGAAATGGATTTTTATAACATTCCTATCATCTTTAAAGAGGGTTTAGAATTTGTCTACTTATCCTGTCAACTCTTGAGGAAAAACATCCCCAAAGTGATCAGCATTATTTAAGATCTCTGATACATATGTTTGGGCTTGAACAGGCAAGACAGTAACTTCTAGTTTTACCAACAACTTCCTTGTGTTATTCAGGCTTCTTTTGACTGGAGCTGAGGATTAGGTTAGATTCAAGGAAGTTCTTGAATCCACCTACCCTATGTATATAAACAGAGGTGCCAGAAGGGCTCATTAAAGAACCCCTTTTTACAAAACACTGTGTGCTTTAAAAAGCCTGCTGATACTGACATTGTGTTTTTCAACAGTTCTTAAAAGCTTGTCATTACAAATTGCATTCAAAAGACAAAGATAAGGTAGCAGGTACTAGTAAAAGCTATGTTAGTAAAAGCCTCAGAACCATTAGCAGATTCTTAAAACTGAACATGCTCATTAGTTTAATAGTAATTCCGTTAAAAAATATATATATATATATATATATATATGATTTACATGTTGTGAGAAAAAAGTAACATAGCATATCTCTTAATGTGCACTTAACAGACACAACCACCAAACTGAGTGGTGCACTGTTGGTTTTGTTTCTTTTGCAGACAAATGCCTGAACCCTCAAGGCACCCAGCAGCTTAATGTCCCCACCTGCCCCACCATCCCTGCCCATGGTCCCATTTCACCTCAGTCTGCAGCCATCATTCCCCACAACAGTGATGCTGTAGGCAGATGATCCCAGCTTCGCCACCTGAAAGGACTTTGGACCCATGGTGTAGCCTTGTCTCCAGCTCTTTCTCTGGTCCCATCACTTTTTGCTGCTGATGAGACTCCTGGGATGGCCCCTGGGCCTGGACCTTAGCTGTGCATGGGGCTACCAAAGGACTCCCATACCAGCCCTGAGCTCTGCCCCCATGTTTGCGCCCTTTCAGTGGTTTACACCCTACCTTATCTTCCCCACGGAGCCAACCTGCTCTTGTTGCTCTCCAACAGTAGATGGAGGAACATGTTTGCATTCATTCATTCACAATTTTACACAAATGCTGAAGGCTTTGCTCTGCAGGCCTGGACATGGGGTAGATCTTCCCTGGCTACACTGGTAGTTTCGAAAGTTCATATGCAATCAGCTAAATGTAGGTGTCCATCTGGAACTGAACCAGGCACTATTTTCTTATTTGTGCACTTGGGCACTGAAATACCTTGTTAAACCTAGCCAACAATTATTGGCTAATTCACATTTTTTAATTGACTAAATAATACAAAATACTCCAAGTTCCCTGATATTTTTCCTTAATTCACAGAGCTACTTGCTTCATTAATATTCTTGTCTCCACTGTTACAGCATCACAAAAAACACCTCATAAACATGAATTCATGAACAGAAGTTAGGAGATAAAACATGGCAGTCCGTGTTGTCAGAACCTGAATATACTGAGCAACCTGTGGAGCACGTCTTCCCTGAAAATACTAGTAACTAAGGAATTAAATAATCCATTTTTGCAGACATGCAGTCTACATTTTTTGGTACACATTTAACACGCATAGACAAAACCCGTATCACGAATTCTTTGAAAGTCATTTTCTGCTTGCATGTGCATCACAGGGGTGCCTAAGGTTGTTCTAAATGGGTTGGCTCAGTTGCTGAGATAGCATAGCCATGCTAGCATAAACCCTGCATAAGGTATTCCAACCATTAGTTGTAACACATTTTTTAAGATAACAGTATATTTAGAAATTATTTTCGAAATGCCATATGAACCTAAAGAATCTCAGCTTCCTTAAAAAGACAATCTCATCTTGGACCACAACAAGGGCAGGAAGGAACATGATTTGGACTTGTGTAAAGAAATGGCCATATCTTCTCTAGCCAAAAAAAAAAAGAAAAAAAAAAAAAAGGATAATAAATAAAGCATACTCTAAAAGAGCATAATAGATGAGAGCCTTTGGATGCTAAAACAGTAAATGAAGTATACTGCTGTTGTCTAGTGGTTAGGTATGCTGCCTAAAAAATTACAGGAAAAATAGCTTTCAAACAACAAACAGCTAAATGCACTCATCTAATCAGTGACATGTACAATGACTTTTATCATGCACCTCCTATTTCTAAAACAATCTTTATGAGAGTTTAGAATAGTTATACATTTTACATGAAACCAAAACCTAGTATTTTCAAAATATAACAGATCATAGATGCATTAAAACAAGAATAAAGTATTTAAAAATGTTTAAACCAAACACAAGTGTATCCTATAAAATGTCATAAATGGCCCCATCCTTTAAAAAAAAAAAAAATCCTCTAAATATACTACAAAGCAATTCCATGGAAATTGAAAGAAAAACAACCCTATACCACACACACTTGTCTTGAAATTTACAAACTACATCATGTTCTAAAGAATAGTCTCTATTCTTTAACTGCATTTTTGAACAAATATCTAAATACTTCCCCCATCATTCACAATCAAATCAAGAATAAACACAAATTTGTTTACTCTGTCTGCCCACCAAAGGAGCAGCAAACACGTACTATTCATTGCTGATTGCACAGCAAAATTGTATCTTGCTCCTGTTCATAACAGGACAAATTCAAATCTTCATTTCACAAAGGTGAATTGAGGCAATAAGCCCATCAATAAATGCTTTTACTTATAGATGTAGCTCTGAAAATCACAGAAATTAACATGAGTTAAAGTAGGAGAACTGTAACGATGTTTTATAAATTTCAAATCTCACCATAAATGAGCTAAAATTAAATTCTGATTGCTATATGAAATGATAAAATTGGCGTACCCAATAGAAGTTCTTTTTTAATCTGTGTTTGTTTTTATTTGGGGGAGTATTCAGTGTTTTCTTTTTTAAACAACAATTTTTATGCTTACAAATTTCCATATTTAGTATAATGAAAATGTAGCAAACATATTTATTTGTAAAGCCTTGAGGTCATCCTGACTTTGCCAGCTGCAAGAGAAACTTTATCCAAGCAAAAACTGAAGTGCTTTTAAATGTAAAATGTGTTCGCTTTCACATGAACAATCAGCCCGCAGGTAAAAAATGTCTGCCATGGACTCAAACAATAGTGGTGGGATTTCTAGCTCTCTTTTCTGAATATTTGTAACTAACATTGTTGATGAGAAGTCCACTGAGTATCACAATGAACTATACTATGTGACAATAGGATGCCATTTGGCTTTTTTCTGTCCCTCCCCTGTCCCCCCCCCTCTTTTTTTAATACTTTAAGCCAGAGGCATTTCCTCTCGCAGCTGATATGAAGACGACTAATTTATATTCCCTGTAAGAGAAGAAGGCGGTGAGGATGGGAAGGGGACATGAAGAATAATGGTATCACATTGCCTAAAGATGGTTTTTGGCCTGAAAACATTAAGATATTTTACAATAGTTGCCACCATCACCATGAACATTGCTGCCTTGGACTGAGTATTTCTGAAACTGAAAACGGAGTGGCACCATCAGTGAGGAGAGAGTGTAGATAAAAGGTTACAAATTTTCTAACTTTACTGGCAATATCCAAAAGTGCAGTCTTTCTGGAAAAAGAGAACAGTTGGAGGCAGAAGGAGAATATATAGCCATTATGTACTGACACGTTTTCCTTGTTTTCTGTGCTCAAAACCTGAACATCACAGGATATTACATTTCCAGTTTTGTGTCACTGTAATACTTCAATCTGTAATGATGTAAGTATAATTTTTATATCATTTAAAACCCTGTTAACCTGCCAGCATAGCACAGAAATTTTTGGTGTACTTGTTAGGCTTCACAGATTTAGACCGTCTAGAGGGCTTGGGAAGTTTTTTTGAACTCCAACAAAAATATAATCTAAGGTGTTCTTAAGCATTTGTTAATCTTAAACTTAGGACTTCTTCACTTGTTAATCCATATTTTACCATCTATCTAGTTGGTTGAATAAATTCTTTAAATTAATTATTTCAGCCATAGGTATTTGCCTTCTGTTATTTATGATATTAAAAAAAAATAAGAAACACTAATGACTGACTCAAAAATTTACTCAGATGATTACTGAATCCAGGAATTTTTACAGTTCCTTTAAAACTAAGATAAAAAATGAATATACACTATTAAAATGTAGTGTGTAAGTAAACTGCTAAAAAATACTTAAGAATGTTTTTAAATGAATGAAAAGTTTAAAATATATGCCTTCATCTCTGGATACCAGCCTTCCTTTAACTCGTTTGTTCCACCTAGTCAAACCTAATGTTGGGAAACAGATCACTGAGAACTGATTCGCCCAGGCAGAAACACACTACATGGATGAGTGTGTGTTTCACCAGAGTAAATTCAGGGCTATTTATGTAATACCAAGGTACGAATTCCACAAAAGATGAATATTTTCTCACCATTGATGAGACTGAGGATAGCATGTAATTTTATTCTGGATCTCCTTTATGCACTTCTATTATTCAAGCAAGTATTAAATATTCAAGTATATTTAATTTCTGCATAGCTGAGAAAGTCACACACAGATGGAAACTAAGGAACTGGAAAGAAACAATAAAATATCAAAGATACACTCAGGTTAGATCACAATATTCTATGGAAGATCTTTGTATTCTATACAATATGTAAGAAAAAAATCTCTTTCTACTAGGTCAACATTTTCATTGACTTCAGTGAGATAGCATTTCATCCTGAAAAACTACTGTTAAAAGAATATACAGTCCCATGTCTAAGTAGCCCAAGTTCTACCCACAGATCAATTTCCCCTTCAATACCATTCCCTATTAGTCATGCCTCCTATCCTAGCCATCAGTAAAAGTGTCAGAAACATTTCAGTTAATCTGCCAAAGTAATTCAAAATTGGATGCCTCCTACCAAACCCATCCAATTCTTCATGCTCTCCAGCCACATGCTTTGCAGCCCAAACAGGCCTTGGCTTCCCAGTCCAGCCACTCCACAACACACAGATCTACATTTGCACTTAAAAAGCTGATTTCACACACAGCTTACACCATATGAAAAATGAACTGTTTAACCTTTTGGTAGAAGGTATTGGCAGCTCTGTAAGAAAGTGTATTCTGCTTGAACTATGAGTATTACAACTTTACCAGAAATCAATTTGCAAGCAAGACTTCAAAAAACTGCTGCTACACAGGAATGCATAAGGGAAAATGCCATCATTTGGCTAGTGTACTCTTATTCTGTTCACTCACTAAGATTTTTTCAGTGGTTACACTGAACCCAACTGCTTTTTAATAAATAACTCGAGTATTCAGAAACTTCATTTGAAGATGAGTTCAGTTACAAAGTTTTGTTTAAAAAAAAAAAAAAAAAAGGTTAAATATACTTAGTATTTCTGCATTACAAATCTGACTTTAGTCTACATTTAGCTATAGAAGAAGTAAAATAGAAGTATAGCAGAATACATACAGGAATAGTCAATAGCTGGCTGAGTAATAGCTAGCAGTGTGCTCAGGTGGCCAAGGCCAACAGCATCCTGGCTTGCATCAGGAATAGCATGACGAGCAGGACTAGGGAAGTGGTTGTCTCTCTGTAGTCTGGTGAGGCCGCACCAGACTACGTATTGTGTTCAGTTTTGGGCCCCTCACTACAAGAAGGACATCAAGGCTCTGGAGTGAGTCCAGAGGAGGGCTACAAAGCTGTTGAAGGGACTAGAAAATATGTCTTATGAGGAGTGGTTGAGGAAAATGGGGTTATTTAGCCTGGAGAAAAGGAAGGCTCAGGGGAGACCTTATTACTCTCTACAAGTACCCCAAAGGAGGTTGTAGCAGGGTGGGGATTGGTCTCTTCTACCAAGCAACAAGTGATAAGACAAGAGCAAATGGCCTCAACTTCCACCAGGGGAGGTCTAGGTTGGATTTTAGGAAAAATTTCTTCACTGAAGTCGCTGTGAGGCATTGGGTCAGTCTGCCCAGGGAAGTGGTTGAGTCACCATAGCTGAAGGTATTTAAAAGATGTGCAGATGTGCTTAGGGACATGGTTTAGCAATAGACTTGGCAGTGTTAGGTTAACAGTTGGACTTGATGATCTTAGAGGTCTTTTCCAACAAAAAAGATTCTATGATCTAGTCAGACTGCCGTTTATCTGACTTAAGGTACCAGAAAATTACTCCTGTAGCCACGAACATCCCTATCCTGGAAATCTCAAAACTGTTTTTTGTAATTCATTCTAGATACTCTGCAGATAAGGATCTACAGTTGCTATGCTTTTAACAAATTCCATGAGAATCAGAGTTTCAAATTAAACATTTTCCCAGTGTTTTGGGTTTGCAACCCAATCACCAGTGTTAAATTAATACATGCCAAGGAGAAAGTACTGTGAAATTAAAGTTTCATAGCAAGGAAAAAGAAACTCCAGTATTCTATTTTCATTTCCCAATCTGAAATAAATATAAATATGAAAAAAAAAAAAAAAAAAAACACAACACAAAATAATTAACATATAGCATAACAAAATATATGTTTGGCTTTTAAAGCTATTTCCTCACTGATACTTTATTTTTATTCTTAAAACTGGAAAACAACAATATTATTTTGATATTATTTAGTGATATACTATGTACTGTATCAAGTACTACAATACTCTTGCTGACAGAGACAAGACTCCAGGGGTCACCAATAAAGAAAATTTGCAGTATGTTCTATCTATAAAAGTAAAATCAAAGAGAATATTTTATATGCTCAGAAATAACTTCTTAACACTTTGCACAAAAGCAAAACAGTCTAAGTGTATATTTTTTAAGCTTATAATGATTTTTGGCCAGTGTAGGTAGTTTTCTGAGAACATCTTAAAACTAATATATTAAGTCACTTTATTAGAAGTGGGTAAGACTACAATCAGAGTAACAGTTAAGGGTAGTAAATTATGCATATTTTTATTAGGTTACTACTTCTGACATTATATGGGGCACTGTATTTAAATAAATTATTATATATATGCATTTTTAGGGTGCTACAACATTAAAGTAAAACAGGAAACTAAAATAGGAAACCCTGAATTAAATTCTCACGACACCTCTCTACCACTGTCATTCAAAATTCCCTTCTTGTGACAGAGAATTTGTAATTTTTTTTAATACATAATCCATGAGATATACATACCTGCTATAAAGTATTTTCTCTCTTTTCTATACAGTGCTCCAATATGATTCTCATTATTCTATTTGACTGAAGACAAATATTTTAAAAAACTTTAAACCTGAAAAATGCATACTTTTGTATTTGAGATGCAACATACTTGTTAAAGCTGACTACTCAACAATTGCAACAGTAAAGAGCTGTTCTCCTTTTAAAGCCTTCTCTTTCTTTTAAATGAGGCCTTTTAGTTTGAAGTAACCTCAAGAACAAAAGACACGAGTGAAGATCCCTAGAATAAACCACTTTCTCCAAATCGTTTCAAGTTCTCTCATGATTTCTATCCTGGCTCACTTATCATGTTATTAATATTAAAATGTGTTTCAGCTTCCAAGAAGAGTTGCTTCTTTGAAGCAACTTAATAAATCAGGACAGTTTGGGGAAAGTATATGCTATCAAGCTCACAAGAGCAGTAAACAGTTGTGAGGTAGTTCTGTATGTTAAGACAAAATTTCAAATCATCTTATATGGTGGATAAGAAGATAAAGCTAAAGTCCTTTCTGACATTAATCAAGAGTTTTAGTTTTGCAATTAATATCAAGTAAAATTAGTTAAGTCGGGTAGCAGAAGATGAGGAACCCGATATTCCTTTACTGTGTTTCAAATATACCTTGGGAATTACATGTATATTCGCCATTCCTTTTTTTAACTGGCAACACTAACTGAAGGTCAGATGATAATATTCCTATATGGATAACATTAATTTTAGTGAACCGTTCTATGGTTTCATGATTCCGCAATTCAATGGTTGTCTCTGATTTTTTTTTTCTTTTTTTCCATCAACTGATATTCTCTGGGAAAAAGCAAATCAAAATATCAGAACACTGTGAGTCAAACATGCTAAATAAAGTGAAGTTACATCATCCTCATAAATAACTTCTTGGTTTTCAAAGATCTTCCTGGAAAAAATGTCAAAGAAAAATATTAAAACAGTTAAAATCGAGTTACTGGAGAAAGGTTTTTTCCAGCCACAAGTAGCAAGTTTTAAATACATCTTGCACTGATGCAGAATACTGAATTCTATTAAATAAACTTAAACAAATCAAATAAACATTTCAAGGTTCCAGTCTACTTCAGCTACCATACCTATGTCTTCCTTTACAATTAAGAGTACATCTTGCTTTAGAAAAAATAATGGTTTTACTCATAACTCAGCAGAAAGGAGTCTTGCTTCAAGGCTAGGTATTAGGCATCAGAACAATATTAATAACAATACAAATATGATAGGCATATCCATCAGCCTTCTAATAGTTGGTGGGCTGGAGAAAGAAAATCAAGGAAACACAGGCACTTTACTGATCAGCTAATATATAAACTAGGCAATTGTATGTTCATTTACTGCATTAATAATTCAAATTATTTTATCTGAAAAGACATCACATTCATTTTATGTTGTACAATCTAGTTGTTAGAAGACAAACTAAACAAGAATCTCAGATTTAATTAAAAAAATTAATCCTCATTACAAAAAAAAAAAAAAAAAAACCTATAGTTTTTTTAAAATGCCTCCTGTATCCTTCACTGTATCCTGAAAAATAAACATCAGAAAGAAAGCAAACAACCAAATTTGGGGGCATTTTATCACATGGTTTCCAAATTAAATTCAGCGTTCTTGCAATTGAATGGTTGAATGGCTCTGGTATACAGTTTTCTCTCAGTGAGCAGAAAGGAACAACAGATTCTAATTCATGCCTTGTTATTACTGCTTTTATGGACTGACTCTAACAAATATCAAACCAAATAATCATCTGTGTAAACACTTAAGCCAAACAGATGTTTAATCTCCATATGTTACAGAGCTGCAAAAGACAAAACACAGTTCAATAATCCAAAGCATAAAAAATCCCTAGAATACTTTTTTAAAGGACAATTAATGATTTCTTATCACTACTTATTGATAATTCTCTTTTAATTAAATTATCACCTGGAGAACTTTTAGCTGGATTGTATCTGCCGCTTGACTTAACACCCAGACTTGCTACATCAAGATTGCTGAAGAAAGTACAACACTTTAAAGGTCAAAGTATAGTCATAGTGTTCTGTGGGAGGGAGGAGAGAAGACTATGAAGTCTCATATTTTCTTGAGATGTAGAAGGAGATGTGACTTAGAGTGGAAACAGCATGGAGCAACTTCTCCCCTTCTCTGTGCTCTAGTTAAGTCTGCCCTGCAAATTCAACTGTTTTAAGAAATACAAAGTGGACATTTACATAGATAAGCACATTTTGGATGTAATGATACAATGAAATAACTTCCATATTGTCCTTGTAAGGAAGCTAGGATAAATGTTTAGAAGACTAATATTAAAAAAATAAACAAAAATAATCAAACAAACAAACAAACAAAAAAAGCATGTTAACAAGGATAAACCACCTTTTAAAAAGCAAAGCTAAAGAAAGGTTATTTCCCTGTCTTTACCTCCAAAATAATGCTCTGCTCTCTTCCATGCATTAGGACTTAAATACACCTGCAACCTAACCTATCGCTAGGTAAATCCAGGAAAAAAAGAACATAAGAATCGATTTAAAAAATGAATTGACAAGGTTGGGGGAAAAAAAAAAAAAAAAGAAAAAAAAAAGGTACAGAAAAGACTGCAAGCTATTATAAAGATTTCATGCTGACATTAATATCTGAATGCCTACCTGAACACCGAGCAGCAATTTGCTCAACCTTTTCAGTTCTGGCTCCCTATACTACCAGTACAAAATGACAGATAATCATGCAGCAACATATAAGCACACACCTCTTTACAACGCATACTAGCAATCTAGCTGTACAGCGATTTTTTTCCCCGCTTATTTAAATTTATTTCTAAAACATCCTCCTAATACTTGAACTGGATGCTTGAAGTGCTATATTTTCACACGTCTGACCAGAGTTATGTTCAGCCATCATCAAAGAAGGCCATTACTCAGGCTGTCAGGCAGCAAAGTAAAGGCAACAAAATATGGCAGGAGGAAAGCAGATCTGCAGCATCACGCTCCCCAAGGAGCACACAGTGCCAGCGGTCATTAAGCTAGCTGGCTGGTAATGGGGCACACGCTCGTGTGGCTGCTCTCAGCTCCTCCTTCCATAGCCTGATGGTCACAGGGGCAGACTGAAGCAGCTCACACCTCCCCTTCTAATCAGTGTCCCTGTATGGCTCATGGGGACATTTGTGGAGGCTAGGACACGGGCAAGCAAACTGGCTGACTGCTGGGGCAGGGAGTTCATTTAAAAGAGGCCATCATGCCAAGGGGCAAGGGAGAGAGGACAGAAAAAAAGCAGCTGTTCTGCTTCATCAAAAATTTACAATTCATTAGATGAAGGCAAAATAAAGCATTTTATCTCTGCTCTCGAGGGGGCAAAATTCAATTTTTCCAACACTGCTGAGTAGCACTAAAATGTGACACACCTAAACTAATGAAGTCAAGAAAACTGTTGCATTTTTAAAACACACATTATCTACACTTGGCTAACATCCTCTTCAGTGATACTTTGTATCACTTTATAATTACAGACCTATAAAATCTCCATTAAATTCACACCAGTAAACATTTCTTTGAACTGCGTGAAATAAAGCATTGTGATGTATGCTGTTCTCAGCATTTATTATAGGTATTAGAAATACATTCAGTAGACCAGATTACAAAAAAAAAAAAAAGTCGTAATTCCACAAAAATCAAAGTAACAGCGCCCTTAATTGCCTCAGACCAATAAAGGAAAAATGGTAACAAATTCAATTAAAAATATATTAAACAAATGTATTTTAGATGGCAACTCCCCACCTTTATTTTAGTGCATATTTCCTTGAGTTTCATGAACTTGTTAATTTTACATCAGAAGCTGTGGGATATAAGTACAATCATTGCCTGTGGATTTCAATATAAGCTAAAAGGGAAACCTAGCAAAAAAAGAAGGAAAGGGAAGAAAAATGTGATAATTTTTGGAGGGTATTAGATGCTTTCTTATGCATTACTTTTCACAAAAGTCCTATTTAAAAATAATAAAAAAAAAAATTGTCCTCTGTAGATGAGAAGCACATAAATGGCTGATGCTTAAAACACTGAATATTTAAAACATTCCTGGAAAGTCCTGATAAATGATAGGGATCATCTGTGAGTGTCACATCTTTCTCTCTCTCTCTTCTACTTTAGAGACCTTGGAGCCTGATCTTTTAATCTCTGTATGCCACCATAGGGCCCCATGACAAGCATGGCAATCCATCCAGACAGCAGCTAGCTGTAAATTAATAAGAACAAAGACAAGCAGAGGACTTGAGAAACTTGTTTGAATCTTTTTGTGACTGGGGCAAAGAAAACCTTTCTTTTTGTACTTTTCTTGAACAGACACAGACAGATGTTCTAATTTCCCAGAGAATGTCAAGTCCATCTTTATTGTACCATACTCACAAGCTACAAAATTTCAAAAGTTCTAGCAGATCTTTCTCTGATATGCTCTGTCCATTAAAATATTCAAAACATACAAGTTGGAATAACAAGACTTTGTGTAGAGGGAATGCCTGGAATCAAAAATGCCTGTGGACTCCTCACATGTGGACTCCTCTTCATGCTATTATCAATGGCAGACAACAACTTCTAACTTCCAAATTCACTTTAAAATTAAGGAATTACTTCCCTTTTTTTAAAACCACGCTAAATTGTATTTTAAAATCAGAGCAAAAGCCACATATGAGAATACTATGTGCAAAGGTAAAAACATATATGATTATTTAGAGAAACACACATTCAACCAGTGAAGGACCTGTAACTACCCAGTAACAATATTTTTGCAAAATCATAATTTAGTAGCACAGTACAAATATTGAACATAGTATATTCAACCTTCAAGAGGAAATATTCACAAACAATTTGGTTATATTGTTTTAGAAAATACATGTAGGGAAAATAATCAGTTAAACAATTGGTATATTTCACAATCAAGAAAAGAAACTGTATTTGAAAGAGACAAGTTTTCATGAATTTCCTGAAAAAACTATCCTAAAAGTCCAAATATATTCTGTAAGTAATCTTACCTTTTAAAAAGATTTATCTCTGAAATCAGTGGATATTATTCTGCACAGGTTTTCAACAGCCTATGTATAAAATGTTTTGGCTAGCATGGTGGCATGACAGGCTTGGCTGCAAGCTTCAGTTTCTTAGTTCATGAACAAGTACCTTGGATATAGGTCACAGAAGACTGATGCGTTCAAGGTAACACATATCTAAGTACTGCTGTACTGCTGTTGGCTATTTTATGGAGCAACCATGGCATCAGTTCCAGTACAGGAGGGCCATTTTGCTCTTCCATCTAAACCAATGCAACCAACCAACCAATGCAATTGAAGACAGAAAGGGTCAGACACTATAGCGTTGTTAGCAACCCAAAGCATTATGGCATGTAACACAGAATCATAGAATTATTAAGGTTGGAAAAGACCTTCAAGATCCAAGAGCTGCCCAGCCACCAATATCACCCACTAAACCATGTCCAAGTACCACGTCCAACCTTTCCTTAAACACCCCCAGGGATGGGGACTCCACCACCTCCCTGGGCAACACTTTCCAAGGCCTAACCACTTTCTGAGAAGAAATGTCTCCTCATTTCCAACCTGAACCTCCCCAGCAAAACTTGAGGCCATTCCCTCTAGTGCTATCACTAGTTACCTATGAGAAGAGGCTGACCCCCAGCTCCCCACAGCTTCCTTCCAGGTAGTTGTAGAGAGCAATAAGTTCTCCCCTGAGCCTCCGCTTCCCCAGACTGAACAATCCCAGTTCCCTCAGAGAATACAGTCTCCTTGCCCTTGACAGTATGCATATTGAACCACTGAATCACAGGGTATCTTCTTACTGGTAGGAGAAGAAAGGAACTCCTTTTATGAGTATAAAAAATATTTCCTTTCCTTTTTTTTTAAGGATAATTTTTAATTAAATTAAAATGCTTCCAATTTATGTAATTACCCTAAAATACCAACAAGTAGTGGTAGTATTTGATTTGGATGAATACCTTCATAAGGACATATATAATTCATGCTATAGCTGAAAAAATAACTCCACTATAAAATATATATATTCAATGTACATATATAATTCAGTTTTCCAAGTGTAAATATTGAACAAGACATTTTAACACTGATTGCTGCTCTAATAATGTACCAAACACCAGCTTGGAAATCAAACATTTACAAGAACACAATTAAAATGAAAGTCCCACTCCCAAAATAAAAAATGTGCGATAAATAAATGAATTTATAAAGTATTCCTGCTGCCTTTGTCCAGTTCTTTTTTCCCCATATGGTATATTATTTGTCATATGGAAGCTGCAAAAATACCCTTTTACAGAATAAATTAGAAAAATGAAGCATAAACAATAAAGCCTGCTCAGCAGTCATGTTTTCCAGAGCTCTGTAGGGTAGCTGCAGGAATTTTCCATGCTGTGAGTGTTAATGAGACCCTCCATAGGCACCATTAATACATAAAAGCAATCACCTATAACTCACCTTTTCAAATCTGTACTTCTTGATTTTAGTAACTGGAGGCAAAATAGAAAACAACATGCAAATACTATCCTCATTTACTGATATGCAGCCATTAGCCAAATGGGGTTGACAACAAATAAGTTAGTGTAGTACATAAATGCTTCGAGAATCAAGCAGATTCCAGAAGCACTTGGAGAATATGCAGGATTTTGAAGCCTACAAAACTGTCTCTAAACATATGGTTTTCCGGATGGAAGAAAACATACTTATAGAAATTACTAATTAGCTAAAAGTGGCTTGATTGAGGATGCTTACATACTTGGAATGGAATGGCTAGCTGACCAAACTCAGTAATGACAGTATTCTGGCATGAAGAAATTTTATAGTTTATCTCCAAGTCATGGTTAATCTTTTATAATATTTAGTTAAATGAAAGGAAAAAAAAATCCACAGGGATGCTGTGGAAGTACTGGATAACAGTTGCCAACATGAGGCCATTGTCACGAACCAGCAGCTCCCACAAGCAAGTTTCCAAATCAGGCACTGGACTTCAGCCAAAGAGAGCTCCAGCAGCTTGTGGAGGACCTCAGGCTCCTGTTAGCAGGTACACCACTTCTGAGCTGCCAACCTCTGGGCAAAGGCATGTCTGGGGTCTGTCAGTCCCTTATATTTAACAAATTCTCAAGTCAGTTCATTCTACCTAAAATAAGGAGCTTAGGATATTACTTGCTACAGTTAGTGACAAAAATGTGAAACTATAAGATGCCTGAGAGCTATCCTTCACTCTGGTCTGGGTTCAAACTGATTCTTTTATTCTAGTTACTGGCAAGTTTCTATACAATTTGGACATATACCTAGAAACGAGACACTTTTTAAAAAAATAAAAAAATAAAAAAAAATGAGACCCACCCCTTCCACAAAATGGACTCTGACTTTCAAAGCGGTGAAAGGTTGGCTCAGGTCTCCCTTTCTCAGCTGCATTTCTGTCTCTGCTGAAGTAAATTAACCCTTGGGTTTCCACAGTTCTCACTACCAACAGCTGGTTCAGGTAGGACATCCTGTACCAATCTAGCGCTTTTTGGTAAAGTGATATATACTGTCTTGTAAAACTATTTTTTTCAACAGCATGATTTGCTGCATAAGCCCAAGCACACAACCTGGGCTGCAGTTCTAAGCTGAACATGAAAAAACATATCAAAGCTTTCCCTCAAAGGCAGTTTTGCTGGATGTTAGGTCTGCCCCTTGCCTTTACTTTTGCTAGGTGATACCCATCAGGCCCTTCACTGAGTAATTTCAGCATGCTAAATTGGAAAAAGGATTTTTTTTAGGTGTCCAGGTTAGCTTACTGATGCCTGGTATGCTCCAACAGCTCAGTCAGCATCTTACGAGACCTGAAGCCCTTCTTTTTTTTTTTTTTTTTAAGGAAAAAAAAAAAAAAAAAAAAAAGAACAAGTGGACTTGGTAAGTGGCAGAGTGAAGGAAGACAGCATCAGGGAGTTAAACAGGCTTGGTTGCTAGCACACTTGTTTAGACAATAAAATGCATGTCCTGAGTGTATTTCACTTTCAGAGACATGAAAAATCGGTGTGGCTGTACATGAGGTTTTCATCCTTAAATAAAATGTGACTTCAGAAATACTCATTGTACAAACACACAACTAGGAAAATAAGAAATACATCTTACTAATAGCTCCTCAAAGAACCAGAACATGATGATGGACAAACCTGAGAATGATAATTTATTAGAGATAAATGATCTATAAATGTGACTTGCTAGAACAGGGAGTACCATAAGAATAGCCATTTTCATCTAAGAATAAAATTTCTTTTGCTTCTAATTTTAGACTGGACTATCACCAGCAAGCAGTCACATACCGCTATTTGGTAGCTGAGTTAGTGGTTCACACAACTGAAATATCATTTTCTCTCATCTGGATTCCATCAAATAACTCAGGAAAAAAAGTAAATTCCATCACTGTTCATGTTCCCAGACAGCACCGGCTGAACTGCAGTTTTCAAAGGCAGAAAGCTTTCTACACTATCCCAGTGGCATGCTAAACCACTATGTCAATTACTATTGTAATCTACATCATCTACTACAACATCTCTCTCTCTTTCTTTCTTTTATTTATTTATTTTTATTCCTGTCTCTCTATTTTTTAATGAAAAAGTGAAATACTGCCATTGCCTGCCAGACAGGAAATTATCTCAACATTAGGGACAAGCAAAATTGCAGTAACACTCACTAAAAAGAGCATAGCTATTTTCTGATTTTTTTCTTATTGCTTATAGACATTTGCTGTATAGACATTAGACTGAACCAATAAATAAGCAAAGTTCAAAATGATCCAGAGCACAGAAAAGTTAAGGCAAAATGCTTTAACGTATTTAAAATTAAATGTCTGCCACAAACTCCCATTTCAAAACAACTTTGAATTACCGTCAACATCAGTTGTACAACTGTTATTGCAATGAGAAGCTCATTGCCGCAGCGTGCTTTAACATCCAGAAGTCTGAAGAGTTACAAAAGGGGTCACTGGGATTAATGGAGGGTGGATATTAAATTAGATCGAGGTATTAAACAAAACAAAACAAATGCAGCCTGTGGCTCAGTCACTGGGATCTTATCTCTTTGAAGCCCAGTGCACCAGGAGAAGAAACACATGCTTCTCCCTCCATATGTTATATCTTGGGCTGACTATGAGAGTTTGTTCTGTTTTTAAATACTGTTTATGTCATCATTCTGTCAAGAAAACTCCTTATTTCTTAAAACCCACTTACCCCAGGGAAAAAATAAAAGAGACACTGACAAAAATAAATATGTGAAGTTCATAAAGTGCCACATTCAGGATATTTTCCTTTTTAGTTATGTTGGGTTTTCATTGATTGTTGTGATACGGCACAAATAAATGGATGTCCTGCAAGTAGTAGACTTTTTTTCTTCCCTGTAACAGACCCAGCAAATAATGTTCCACATATTATGACACCAAATGTGCTGGTGCTCTTCAACTGTTCTAACACTGTTTCAAAGAATTAGACATCAAAGGTTGTTTTTCTCAAACCAAATTTTGCACAGATATAAACTGCTACGGTAGATTAACCTCAACATGCCAAGCTATATACATGAATCATTAGATTTTATTTAATGGCCGTTTCTAAACATCAGCTTTCAGTGAGGACTATGCTGATAACTCTTTTCCTCTAATCACCCACTGAATTTATTTGAACTCATTTTCTGGTAATATGTCAAAATAAAGAATGACACCAGAATTTAGCAACTTTATGCTAAATTATACACCTGTTTCATACCTAAGAATGCACACCTGTTCAATACCTAAGAATGCTGACCATGGGACTATATTACTTATGTTCCAAGAAAGCATTTTAGGATGAACATCTCAGGACTTTGAGCCTAAAATTGCCACTGATAGCAATATATGTTTACTCTCCTTCCACTCACAGCCACATAATATAAATTTTAAAGATCAGAAAGTTTATCAGAAAGAAATTTTAAAGATCTTCACTTAAATTACAGCTTCTGTGATGGACATGACCTGCTTCATTATGTGTTCTTAATTGCCTATTTTGTCTCTTCAAGCAGAGCGAGTCAGGTAAAACCATCTGGAATGAAGAGGAAATTGTGCCTTCATAGTGACCAACCAAGCTCCAAAGAAAAGAAGTCCCCAAATGGAGCAAGGGATGGCAGAGCAGTGCCAGGGGGGGCAGGGCTTATCCAACCAGGAGGAGAGCTTTCTAGTTCTCTGTATCCCAGAAAACCATGTGCTGGTTAAAACCAAGCATGGGATGAAGAATGTGCTAGCAAGGACTCATTGTGCAGGAAAAGAGCAATGTAAACCTTGTTTATTCTGTTCTGGCCAACCTAGCCACATGTGGTGTTGCTATTATTTTTTGTTTATTTGTTTTTCTATCTTAAAAATAATTATCTTGCATAAACTGTTTTTCTGAGTTTAAAAACCTTATGGTCTTTTACAGGAGCTCCCCATACAGAGAAGTTCAAATGAGATTCTCTTCAAAGCTCTGGCCTTCTCCGGGAACCATGACAGCTTGCTACAATTCCACAATGAAAGCTTATTTCATTAACATTTCGATATTATACTTTTATAAATTTTGTAGATTTACAATTTATAGAAATACAATTTATGGAGATGTGCTTTATATAAAGATTTATAACATCTATAAAGAGAACTTTATAGATCTATAAAATTTACAGGCATATCTTTTAATGTTAAATCAGGAAAGACTCCATTTATTTACCCAAAACCTAATGCTTATGTCAGCTGCACTTAACAGGGAGAATGAATTTCTGCTAATATTAAATTTTTTTTGCCCAGTTGGAATTATGTCTGTATCTGACTTAAAGCATCAATCCTGAATCATAAAAAAAAGAAGACAGTCATCCAAGTTCCTATTATATTCAAATGAGATATTATATAGAAGTTATCATTATGGTAAGTTATAAGGTCATGATTACTCTCTCTAGACAAGATATCACGGAGATGGAGAAGAACCAACATGAATGCCACCAGAAAGTTAAACATAGGGGCAACAATATTCTGCACGTACCACTCAAATATACACATCAAACATAGCTTCTAAAAATGACAAATATAAGAGGGAGTGAATAAATCTGTTGTTCATTGAGTAACTGGAACAAAGTGTGAGTGCAGGTCAACTTTCTAGCTCTAGAGGAAGAGTTTAGATATTCAAGGAATCTTCAAAGTGAATCTGAATCTACAAGGGCATAATGTGGGAAAATAGGTTAAGAACAGGCAGTGTTACTATTTTTAGGCACAAAGGAAATCTAAGAATATGCGTACATGTGAATCCCAACAGAGAGAGAGAGCAATGTCAAAAAAATAAAATAAAGAGACCGAACAAGCAGATAGAATTTGCCAATATGTGAAGGACTCTGAAAACTACAATGACAAAAAAGGTCTCTAAAAATACTCTTGTAAAAGAAAATAAATATCCTGAAACTTAAAAGGATGACATAACCTATTTTTTTCTGTAATTTCTATTAATGACATATATAACTAAAATGGGAATAATTTACCTATTGCACTGCAGTATTCACGTGTTCACAAAGTGCGCTGAAGTCAGAAACAGCTGCTCAGACACTCAAGCTGTTATTAAAATGCTTCTAACAGACTGAAATAACAGCATAGTTTTGAAGGAACTGAAGCCAGATGATCAGAACTAGTTTTGGGGCAAGTCTCAGAGCCCACTCATATATTTCTTTATTTTTGGTACTGGTTTACGTATAATTTACTTATCCTGTTCTTTTTCCATCCTTGTGTTTTTTCCTTGTATTTCTCTAATAGTTCTCTAATTCTGCTGATTTGGGGCACTGCTTTAACAGAGTAAGTTACAGATACCTGCATACTTCTCCTGTATATCAGTCTCCTCTGCACTTTGTTACAAAAAGAAATCTCTGAAATCAGTCTCATTGTAATTGAATTTAAGAAAGCGAGGTCAGTCCACATAAACTAGCCTCCTATCTGACAATGACCAAAAAAGGATGTTTAGGGAAAAGTATAAGAATAGGACAGGTGTGTATTCAAACTACCCTAGAAAAAAATTGAGCAGTGTTCAGTGTAGAGAATCCCGAGCCATCCAGGCTATCTTTACAGCTTAGATTTTTCTTCGTGAAGTAAAAACCAAACCAACACTGATGGGATTGCATTACCTATCTCCACAGATCCACCTCTTTGAAAATTTAATTTTAATTTGTTGAGCGATTTGCACCCAATTTAGCACAGGATTACAACGCTCAATGTGTTAAGTTCCAGTGTTAAGTTTTTTGCAAATTTAATGAAAATCAGCAGCTGAGGAAGGAGACACTTAAATTAATGACCCTCATGGAAAAAGGCTATAAGAGTGAACAAAATGTTATCTGTTCCATATGCTCTGCACCATGGCCAGCCTAGCCATGGCATATTTCCACCCCTTCCACAGCCCTCGGTGGGAATTCACAATGCAATAGTGGGTACTATACAATGCGTTGGATGGAAACTAGACAAAGCAATGGCAACCTGGGGAAGGGATGGAGTTAGTGCTCTGGGAGACAGTAAAGGAAAGAACGGAGTGTACCACAGTGGGATGGATAATGTGGGGGAATGAGGTGGAATTTAGAGAGAGATCTGTGCAGGAAATCTGTCCTCCTTAGCTCTTTGTAACAGCTCAGTGCAATAAAGACAAAGTGAACCTCTTTCAAGAGTAAAAAGAGTAGAAGAAAATAGTGTTGAAAGGAGATGGGAAGGAAAGCAAAATAAAAGGTAGTTGTGGCGTAATGGAGAAGGTAAGCAGTCTTTAGAGTAAGACAGTTCCAGAGACACATTTCTGTACTATCTGAGGAAAAAAAAAAAAAAAAAAAAAAAAAAAAAGCCTGCAAATTTAAGTGGATGGAAAAGTGCTTAAAAGACAAACTCTTCCTGATAGAATTTTCTCAGCTGCAAAGCTTTTGCACTACTTTGTGACAATTTTGGGGATAGCAGAAACTAAAATACCAACTAAAATAACAACCCTCCCTCACATTTTCTTGCTCAGTAGCTGTCAGTACAAATGGCTTCAGTAGTGTGAAACATAACTACATATCCATCTATCAGATGATGATATAAGCTAAAATATCTCTCAGGATCAACTTCCAAATTACTATCTTCTACAGTGTCCTGGTTTCAGATAAGATAGAGTTAATTTTCCTCCTAGTAACTGGTATAGTGCTGTTTGGGATTTCAGATGAGAATAATGTTGATGACACACTGATGTTTTAGTAGTTGCAGAGCAGTGCTTACACTCAGCCAAGGACTTTCCAGTTTCTTGCTCTGCCCTGCCAGCAAGGAGGCTGGGGTGCAGCAGGAGCTGGGAGGGGACAGACCCAGGACAGCTGACCCAAACTCGTCAAAGGGGTATTCCATACCATTATGGCATCATGCTGAGCAATTAATATGGGGTGTTAGCCAGGAGGAGGGATGGGGGACAGGTGGGAGATGGACAGACACCGCAGCTCAGGAATGGGCTGGGCATCAACGAGTGAGTGTTGAGCATTGTGCATTGCTTGCTTTGTACATCTGATTATCATTATTATTATTATTATTATTTCTCTTTCTTTTCTGTCCCATTAAACTGTCCTTACCTCAACCCATGGGTTTTCTTTTTTTTTTCTCTCTCAATTCTCTCCCCCATCCCATGGCACAGGTTGGGGGAGCAAACAGCTGTGTAGTGCTTAGCTTCCTGCTGGGTTAAACCACAACATACACTAATAGAAATTATTAGACAAATGATTTTGTACTGAAAAGACAACTTTAACATTTCAGAAATTGCTTTCATTCAAACAGGGACAATTAGAAATTCTCACAGAGAAACAATTACAAAAATATTCCAGTTAGAAATACGAAAACTTAATAATTTTGAATTATTCTGGTATTAAAAACAATAAATAAAATTAGCCTAGAATAAGATAGGGACACATGTTGATTCATCTGCAAGGCCCTCCGTAACAGCAAGATGGGTCTACTTTGGCTACCATTTTCCTGTACCTTCTCATATATGTCAGATAAACAAGTAACCGCAGCCTGGTTTGTTGAGGAATATAAAAAACATAAAAATGGATGAGATGAGAAGAAGGCCCAGTTAAAAAAATGCATTAAATGTACATGACAAATCTTTCCATAACTAGTGAAGACTTAAATTGTGGCACAAAAGTAGCGAACTAGAGAAGAGGGGCTATAATAATCAACTAGAACTCGGATTTTGTAATGGACTGCAAAACAATTCAATGTAAACTAATTAAAAGTCCAGGCTTCCAAGTTCTGTGTAATTGCTGCACATTTGTGGCACTCTGTATTTGTTGGAATTTGTTCCTATATTGGAGAAGTGCTTAAAGCTTTAGTCATAAATATCAAAAACAAAGACTAAGGTCCTGATGCACCAAAGCTGGTGATGCAGTTCTACTCATTGGAAAAAACAACCCTTTCTGCTTTTCATGCTAACGTGTTAAACAAGCAAGTCAAAATTAATTTTGAAAATCTTCCTAAATAATATTTTTCTTTAGTTCTTTTATATATACCAAAATATTTTAAAATGTACACCTTGCAATGACATTATTTGAATGCCTTAAAGACATCCGATTACTTAAGCAGTAGGTGTCCGATCACTGACATGGATATGATTTCGGTAAAAGTATGCTTGGAAACTACAATTTTTATTAATATTAAAATCCCTTAAACAAATACATTTAGTTTAAACTTGAACTAGCCTTTGTGATAATTTTTGAAAGTTATTATAAACAAGAAAATATCTATCATGGACTGGTAAGCAACAAGGATATCAAATATGAATTGCATTACATGTGGCTCCAAAACTTAGTGCTAGTGTCTAGTACTACTTCCAAAAAGCTAGTGCTCTATCATTCATTAATCATGAGACAAAATAATTTTTTGCTAATATAAACAAAGGCAGAATGGTCAGTATAAAAAGAGGCAGAACGATGTTATGAAAAGAAGGTGCTCATGTTAAACTGGGAGTTGCAATCTTACAACATAAAAATTCGTCCCTTAGGATTCACATTAAAACTACCAATCTAATTTCAGGAGACCTCACCTTCAATGTAAACCTCATTGCAAGACATAAAATGTCACTGGTTTATCCTCTAAGTAATCCAGACCCATCAGGAAACTGGATAGTAGTTTTAATAAAATAGGACTCATAAGTTTTTATTACTTTTATAATGAATGCTCTTTGGTTTTATTGGCTCTTAGAAGGAGTAATTTAGCGTCTCTATTTAAACATGACTTTTTATCCTTCACAACTTGCAGGTTTCAATTTTATGTTTGTAACGTTATAAATAAAAATGCAGATACTGAGGTTTTAATAAAGATAAGAAGTTCTTCTCAGCGCAATATAAGGCTTTGAAAATCAAAGGAAAAGAAAAAAAAAAAAAAGATTTAATCTTTTTTCTAGTCTGATACATATAGCACCATTTTTGAGAATATAAGCTGTACAAAGTGGTTATCAGTGGTCACACAGTTAGGTAATATATGCTGTTATGCATCAATTTTTTTCTTCTCTTCAAATATTCATGGAAAAAAAAATCTAATATATTTTCAACATATTAATATCATGCCTGAGAGTAAAATTCCTTTAAACATACAAACCATACCTGTTTGTTTAAACTACATAATTGAGTATGGACATCTCTAAATTTTTAATCAGTGCTGAAATATTCAATGTATAAAAACATGTGACATGCATATCTTTATATCAGTACATCTGCAGTTCTATTTATAGAAAGCTAATTTCTTAACAAAATTTTCATTGCTGTTAATGCATAGTCTGCACTATTACAGCTATTGTCAGTGTTTTTCCTTTTGACAAATACATGGTCTACTTAAAATTATATCTACAGACCCTATTAGTCTAAACAGTAACTTTGTAAATTACTGATTTTATTTGTTACAGAGGAAATTGGAAGAGAACAATGTGCTTTTGAGGTCTGTTTTTAAAATAGCAAAGAAACTTTAATCAGCAGTGGAATTCAACATCACCAGACACACCCTAGCAAACAACAGACTGGAGTACACTCACTACCTGAAATTAATTTACAGAAGGCAAAGCTGTCAGGTATAGTCTTCTGGTGTAACAATCAGGAAATTTTACTTTTTCCCCTCACTCTTTCCTGTATAACTGAATGGAATGATGTCAGTAAAGTGTTCACAGTGAGCTGAAGAAATGTTTACAAATGGCTTAGTGTCTAGTTGTAAAAAGTAAATAAAAGATAAACTTTGTTGTAACTAAAGGAGACATGACACACTAAAACAGCAGTTTTAAAAAACTGCGTAAATCCCACTAGTTTTGCAATGCTGAGGTTGCAGTAGACTGGCTAGTTAAAGACAAATTAGAGGCTTTCAAAGCTACACAAGCTGTAAGGGGAGCTGGCAATAGACGCTGATGCATTCATGCCTGCCACCTCGAAAAGCAGTTAGTAGCATGTGCAACCTCCATACAACACATAAGGATAATGCTTTCACGTTCACATCACACACATCACACAAGAGCAGAGGGTCATTTATAAAGCACTCATTAGCTGATTATGAAATGTCCAAGATTATAGGAGAAAAAAAAAAAAAAAAAAAAAAAAAGGAAGAAGAAACATAGAAAACTATTAAAATTAAAATTTAGTAAAACTTCTGTCTATCGGTCTTCACGAGTAAATCTTGAATTTCATGTTTTTCCTTTTTTTTTTTTTTAATCATAGCTGGCTATAGTAACTCAAATTTAGAGGTTGCTAATATGTTATCATTACTCAAATAATTAAGCTTGGGAGCAATAGATTTTTTTTAATTGGCTATCTCAACGCAAGTAACATTATAATCATCTAATTATCCTTTGAGGCAGCTTTATGCATAAATGCTTTAAACATTCATTGCCTTACTACTGGGGGCCATGCCTCAATTTATATAGTCTAGAAGAAAATAAAATTAGTGTTATGCACCGATGAACATGTGTTAACAGAAAATATCAAAATGCCGAATGCTGCAATTTTAAAAGTCTAAGCCTTTTTTCAAGAATTTCTAAGGTTTAAAGAGATATATCAAGCTCTCCACTGAAATTAAATATTAAAATATACATTAGTTCTGTTCTTCTGATTGATTTATGTCATTTATACTGTCTACACCTGTTACCTCTCCATATACCTGGAATAATAACACTTATAAAATGACTGAGCAGTGCAACTATTAATGAATAGGCTTTAAGATTTTCATATACATTTTACATTTAATAAACTAGCCTGTCATCAAAACTGTTTTTGACAAAGCCTTTTAGCAATTTTTAAGAATTAGTGGTGTATCTTCTCAGCAAAAGGAACATTGAGATGGGTAGCACAACCCATGGGTAGCAGCATGGGTAAGCAAAACCTAGCTAGAGGGTTTATCAACAGCAATGAAAATGCAGAAGCATACATTAGCAGCAAGCCTGCTGCAGATGCAGCAGAGGTTGGGGATACTTGGTAATAACAAAGCATGTGCCAACATGTTTTTATTTATAACAGCATTTATTGCTACTGTTACTTTCAGTAAGTACAGGAAAATCTAAAGAATCTATTCATTGGTTCGGCAATAGGACATTCATATTGCTTTATACATTTCCTAAAAGGGCAAGTTTTACTTGGTTTCATTTCACTTGATGAACACTTAACATCCTAGGTACATAACATGGTGCCTGTTTCAAATTAATAACATACCTTAAGCCAACTAAGTATCTGTGCACCATAATTGTATTTTTAAGGACTACATCCAATAATATCTGTATGAACCTGTAATTTCACATAGCATGACCATTTCTCTATCTTAAATACTAATTAGATAGATAATAAATTTGCAATGCTATCAATCTTTGTAATTCCTTCATACATTTAAAAACTCCTGGAACTGTGATACTAGTAAACAAAAAATTAGAATCATTTAAGTATTCTGCTTTTAAGATTAATCATTGAACCCATTATCACTGTTTTTGATTAAAATGTCATCTAAATAGCAGAATTAGCTTTGGTGTACTTCCAAACTTCCAATCAAGTCAAGTCTTCCTAAACAAGAGATACATTAAGCTGTATATTTTCTTCTTCTCAGATCACCCTCATTAAATTAGACTTCAGCTTTGCTCACAAAGTATTTGTATTTTTTCCTTTTTCTTTACTTTTCACTGAGATCCTTCTAATGAATATTCCTTCCTCACTCCTTGAATTTTGACAGAACTAATTCCTACTTCTGAAATCCACATTCTTATGCAACCAAAATGCCTCAACTACATTTTCTATAAATATGACTCTTTTGTCATAATGCTAAAGCATTTCTTTTAAAATGATATAGGGACTAGACTCCCAGTCTGGTAATCAAACCTAGGCACCTACTTTTCTTACTGTCTGCTCTATCTATTAAAAGATAGAACGGGAAAAGTCTGGTCCAAAAGATAAGTTCCGAAAATGTCAGCACTATGAGGCCATGAAGACTATAAGCAAAAAATAATGTCTAATAATTTCCTACCTGATATTCTCCTGAAATTTAACTCTGAGAATAGAAAAATAATCCTAGATTTATTAATTTCCATGTAACAACTCTAGAAACAAAAAAAGAATTATTTGTGAACTACACCTGACAAAAAAAAAAAAATCCATTAAAATATGTTTTTACTATAAATGTCTGTTCTGACTAATACCAGTTCAATTTAATATATTCTACATTAAGGAAGGTGATCACTTCTCTGGAATCAAAGAACACCTCAAATAATATAAGCTTATCAAAAAAAGTTACTCAGAGAAGAGGTAATTCAGCTTCGAAATGCTTAGTTTCAACATCTGATATTCAACCATTTAAATATGAAATTTGAAACTACATATGGAGTCCATCAAGTAATGCATGGTTTTCTATTTTTTTGAGAGAAAAATATATAGTTTACATAATGGAGACCGATTTCTTCCCTTGTTATTTATATAAATTCTTTATAATATCAATAAACAGGTCTACAGAAATTGCATTGACAGGCAACTAAAGCAAGTGAAAATTCCAAAACTACCTATTAAAAGTTATTCTTGTATGATAATTATGTTATTATTGTATTAGTTTAGAGCAAGAAAATGGTGCACAGAATTTCAAAGTATTAAACTGATAAAAACATTTCCTCACAAATTTAGCATAGCACCAGAAAAAAAATGATCTGCATCTATTCCATCAACAAACAAGTCTGGTCTTGATTCTATCTGATGATATTTTTTAAAAAAAAGAAACACAACATAGTTTGGATATAGCAGAAACATGTTGTTGACACTTTCTGTCCCTGGATGTTCAAATAGAATAATGAAGTAAAATCAATAATAAACTGTTCTTTGTTCAAGAGCCCAAGCTGTAGAAAATATGGCTAGAAAAAGGAGAGGACAAAAGGAAGTCATACCACTGTTCAATTTAATTTTAAAGGATTTGTTAAAAACAAAATAATGATCCAAATAATCTACCAGCATCTGAAGTTTGATTTATTTTTCTTAAAGCAAACAAACAAACAGAAAAACCTTTATTCAGGTGATACTTACTTCAGATATGTAAGCAAACCAGATACTCTTAAAGTTTATGTCTCTATAGTTTCTCCTCCTCATGAAATAAATAAATGTCCAAAAGCACAATTTGTTCAGTGTTCTATCATGTCTCTAGTTTAATAAAGATTTTTTTTTAAATACTTCAGTTACCCAGCAGAAAGCATTTATGCACATCCTTTTACATTCAATACATCTAATAGTCAAAGTTATTCATGAAAATAAATGTATTGTTCATAAGAGAAACGCAGATCTACTAAGGATGTATCTGTAGGGTGTATTTTCTAAATGCTGAGAAACACTAGAAGTGAGACTATTGTGAAAATAAAACAGAAATGTTTTTCTTCAACAATTTTACAAAACAATGTATCTATATACGCAGCTACTATTTTTTAAATCTTACTTAAAAAAAAAAAAAAAAAAAAACAAACGCATTTAAAAGATGTACAAATAAGAAAAAAAAAATAAAAAAATTCCTGAATTATGTTTTTAAGTTGTTTTCACAATGCCTGCACAATGCATGCTGAAGAGATTAGTTTGCTGCTAAAGGTCAAATACAGGTAACTGAAAGAGCTATGAATGCCAAAATTTATCATGGGTTTCCCTGGACTGAAGAGCAGCTACTGATTGTAAACTAGCTCTTTTTACAGTAAGCTTGTTGTTTTTCTTGCTTACCTAAACTGGGAAAGATAGTACACTGGAAGTTGTTTAAAACCTCCTGTCTCAGATATCTATTCCAGGACGGGATAAATTGCTGTTTGGGTGAATCCTTTCCCCTTATAAAGCAAACCTGGATGATTTTCTGAGATTATTTCCGCTACTAATATATATTCAACTGGGTAAGATTAGGTATGTCTGAATTATTTGGCTACTAACTAAAAACACTGACAAGCTGCTGGTATATGAATGGTACTTTTGTTACAATGCAAAAACAAGCACCAGGGTCCCAAGCAGACCCAGAGGCCCTGCTACCTCATTCTCTCTACGGGGGTTTGGCTGCCCTTGCCCACAGCCAGCTCTGAGATGGTGCAGCCATGTCACCATGGGTCCTGCAGATGGGGGAAGCCTTGAGGGGTGCCCACTCACCCTCACAGGGACCCTGTGCAGCTGGGCCTGGGCCTGGCCTTGTGCCTCAGAGGACTGTCCCTGCCTGGGCTTCCCCCCAGGGCCTCAGACCCGCCTCACAGCTACTGACCACCCCCAGGCCCTTTGGACTGCACAAGTGGCCAAGTAGTCTCCTGTGACTGTCAACACAATACTAATTGTTATTAATGGGATTCCTCACATGCTTACATTTATGCATATGTTAAGGATTTTACTGGATAAGCACCCTCTGAGCAAGGTTCAAGCAAGATTTGAGGCCAGAGCACAACCTACAACTCATTAAGCTGCAAATCACAGGATTGATTTTGTTCTTTTATAAGTTTATCTGTTTTCCTCCTTTAATCATTTTCACTGTTCAGAATTTTATGTAAACCTGCCATTGTACTTCAGTGATTTGTTCTGTCTCCATTAAATCCATATGAATCACCCAATTACCCAACTTCCTACTATTCGTCAAAGCTGTCCCAACTAATTTACAGCTTTTGTGCAAGCAGTATGTGCCTCTGGAAGCTTTACATTTCAAGAGGCAAAGGTTGTCCTTATCAGCCTCCCCAAGATTATCTACCAACTGAGGGCTATTTGTGTCACCAGCACACCACAGGTTAACATCGACAACCACCACTAACACTCTCCCGATGAATCGTCCTGATGGATCATTTGGGACCTCCTTGAGAGAGCCAAGGGCAAGCTGACAGATAAAAATCTGCAGCAATTGATTTCCAGCAGAATCCTGAAAATCAGAGACATACATCTCACTTGTCTCTTCAGATACCCAGACTACGTTTGTCCTAGAGTGCACTGCAAAAGAAAATATCCATGAAGGACTGGTGGATTCACTCAAAACTTAAAGAACCATGAACAGCTATATTTTATCTTTGAAAGCAGTGACACGTAACCAGCTGTTTCAACCCACCAGTATGAACCCGAACTACTGTAATTGAAGGTTGCAACATATTAGAGGTTTGACCTTTGGAAACTGAGTATTTCAAGTTAGTAAGGGATTATTCATGCCACCTACTTTACATACTTCACTTGCATATGTATCCCAGGCTTCCTAGATGGCCATTAGAGCACAGCTGCTTCTGTTTTGAAGTAGCACAATCACATTTATTATCAAGACATATCTATTGGACCCTTATACAGGTGTGGAGGCAGAACAGCAAAAGCTACAAACTTGCAGCATTAGCTCCATACAAGCAGCACGGTGAGGTAGAAGACATATGCTTCATTAAGGGGTACTCAGCAAAAATTAGGTTTTAGAAATTGCAATGCTAGAGAATGTTCCCAATAAGACGTTGCCTTGTACTAAATTACTACCATGTGCCTCAATAGCATAATTTAGACATTAAAAATGAGACTGGTGATTCTATCAAAAACAGAAGCACTGCAGGTAGAAAAAAAAAAAAAAAAAAAAAAAAAAAAAAAAAGTTAAGCCTGCCTATGTACTTGCAATTTCCTAAGTAACCCAGGCCATTTTTCAGCTTGTTTCATAGCAACTGTAGTAGTCTAACAAGCAATCACTGTCCTGTGGATTTAAAACATCTTCTCTAGTAACTGTTGAGGCTGTTAAAAATACTAATAACACCCACTCAGTAGACAAATCTCGACCTACTTGTAAAGCCCAGAAAGGAATTCTCACACCTTCTTCAAAACTGAGAGTGATAATAGCATAGACAAGAAAGAAGGTTCTTCTCTGCCTTGAAATGTATGAAATGTATACCCTAACTTCACGTTAAGTTTCCTAAGATGCAAAAAGAAAACTACTAATAAAAATAAATTCAGAAATCCATGTAAGTGCATACACAAACATAAAATGTATTTTCACTTGATATTCTGTATTTAACAGTCACTTTATCAATGTCCTCAGCAGACATGAATTTTAGTAACTGCACATGCATGACATTCACATGGTACAAGAATTTCTGTTAGAAACAGAATACCTTATGTCATTAATTCTAATAGATCTAGATGAAAAAAAAGATAATAATAAAAATAAAAATAAAGATAAATTGTTCCCCCATGTAGGGTAGAAATAAGCACAGTAAATCATCAAGCCTTTCAAGATGAGGAGCTCTATGTGGAGGTTCAGCCAGCAAGGTGAATAAAGAGGTTCCTAACATAGATCATTGGTGTAATCTCTAAGTTTGGTAATTATGGGATTCAGAAGATTAGTTATGTATACAGTACCATTGGATTTGGTGGAGATAAGAGATGAACATGCTTTTGAGAAGTCTCAGAGCTCAATTTCTACTATGCTTGTAGCAGAAGTCTAATAATTATACCCCACAGAAAGTTTCCTGATATTTAAGGGAACTAAGCAACAGGCTCTTAATAAGACTGAGCACATCTGTGTAATGTAACCAGGTTAGGTGCCTAATTCAGAAACAGCAATAAAAGGCTTGTTGTGACAAAAAAAGATTGTCGTGACAGGTCTGTCACATGCCAAGGTAGCCTCCAAAGGCCTGACACACAGATGAAGTCTGTGTGAGCCAGTGAGCAATGCTCAGTGCATTAGGAAGGTTGGTTAGTGGTTAGTTGGTTGGTTAGTTGGTTAGATTACTACAACAGTGAGAAGCCTTCACAACGTTGATTTCTCAGTGGGAAGTGTCCAAGGACTGACTGCTTTGTTACCATGTTTAGGAAATTAGATGTATTATGAGGTTGCCATTATTGTGGCCCCAGCATGGATATTAAGTAATTTCAAAAATCTAAGCTTAGATTTGTACCATAGTGAACAATGTAGATCACCATATAAAGAGCACGGTTTATACAACATAAACATGTCTAAAATGTAACATAATACACTACATTACAATAGAAGAATGTATTTATGGCAGCAAATAAATATGTGAATGCTATTAATGTCAACATAAGCCTATTCACTAACAGATATTCAGTGTGAGATACCAACAAAATTATTGCTACTATTGCCATAATTCTTAAGTCAGCTGCATTGAAAAGAAAAATTCTTCCATTAAAATAACATTATTGTTTAAGGGATCACAGGTCTCCACCTTTCATATTCTTAAAAATTTATTAGAATACTGATTCTCCATAATAAAATATATCAACACAATATGAAGCTTTCATCTATCAAGTTACTATTTCTCAACTCCCTGTAGGAACCTGGGAAAAAAATAAGAGAACTGAAATGATGGGAAAAGCACAGAGGATTTTGAAAAGATGTTTACACCTAACTAGTATAAAATGGCCAGAGAACTATATAGCAGAAAGCAAGGTTGACCAATCAGCATGCAAGTAAAGCTCAACAACATATGGAAAGTATAGTTCTAAAGAAATCACTCAAAAATCTTCATAATTAAGCCGTGCATTTATTGAGTTTGCTTTTTATTTGTACTCTACATTTTACTTGTACCGTTAAAAGTGTACATTTGTAGAATATTTCAGTAAACCCTAGTTTCATAGCCAAAAAAAAAAAAAAAGAGAGAGAGAGAGAAAGAGAGAAACACTCAACCAGACATATATCTCCTTGCAATGTGTTGTTTTGGGGGTAACTGGCAATTAATCTTTTAAAGAAATTTGTGTTTAAGGAGTTTATGGCAACAAGTGAAATTGAAGATACCACTTTTTATTGAGGAACAGGGTCTGATACTGTATATTTAGTATAGTCTGCACATACATTCTCTAAAGCATGGGAGGAGATAGAAGTATGAATTGTATTCTAGAACAGTGATGGGAGAAGATGAACAGATATGCAGAAACACAAACATAAAGACATTAGATAGGAGAGTACTGGTTCTTCACAAGACAATATTTACATTATATTAATTTCATGTGACAGAGGTTAAAAAAAAAAACAAACCACTGGCAGAATAATCTTGTTCTATTATGGAAGAAGAAATGTTAGAGCAAATGAAGCATAATTGCTTAAGTTACTTGATCTGCTCAAAAGAGGTTTCACACTTGGAGCAAATTCTTGCAAGACATCCAGGTAATTTGAGGGGAAAATATCGTAGTCTCACAGTAAAGGTAGGATAAGCATCAATTGAAGAATTTTAGGAGTTTTGCTGAGAATACATTAAAACATTTTATGTTTTTTTATAAAGCAATCTCCTTTCCTCACTCATTAAGTAGGTAAATCTGAGAAGAAGTGATTGCAGTTATTCATTCTTTTCTGATAATAAGGCATTTAGCTGTTTCAAGGCACTTTCCAAGAGAGACATGTGATAGCAGAGAGCAATAATCACAAGAGAACCCCATATCACATTAGGAAAATGAACAAGCTACTGTGCTTTTTTTAACCTTATGAAATTTAAATAAAATATAGTAACGTGAACCTATCTGAGAAAAGATGGCAAGCTTTTCAGATCAATTGACTCAAATGCTTATTAAAATTAAGTTAGTCTTAGTCAGCTGTCACTATCCATATTGTACAGATGAAGAAACTGAAGCAAAATATGAGTTGTCTCTACAGCTTCATAATGACATTATGGGAGAAAGGAAACCCAACACTCAGAACTTCCTGGCCTCCAGCCCTACTCCTCCAGAGCCATCCACTCATCCCTTCTAACCCCATAGAAGAGTCAAAAACCTTTACTCTATATTCAAATATATTCAAAAATATATTCAATATATATACAATAATATTCAATATATATTCAAAAATATATTCAATATATATTCAAAAATATATTCAATATATTCAATATATTCAAAAAATATCTACCTAGGAAAAAAAGTCTGACAACATATGTGTATTTATTACCCACAATATCCAGTGCAAGGTAAGTAACTTTCATTGCCTTCAGTGAGCAATGGATTACAAGGAGAAAATAGGAGCATATAGTGTTCACTACAATTTCTGATTTCTTTTTAAAATACAGAAATAGTCATAACTACACACAAAAATCTAGCAAGGCAGAAGCAATAATAAAATTAAAAGAATGTTTCTAATGTATAATTGAAACACACACTTAAAAAAAAAAAAAACACCCACACCTTTTGTACCACAGGTATATAACACAGCAATCCTTTTTAAAAAGTTCAGTTGATTTTTTTAAACTATCCTGCATCCTTTTTCATAATAATAGAAAGATTTTCTCTTTATGTAACGTATTTACCTAATTAATAATGTGTACTGCAGAGCATTTTATGAGCCTATGAACAATCCACTACACAGTTCCTGTGAAAGGCTCTACCTTGGATTCTCTATTTTCCATTCAAGTCTAACATCACACTGAGAGCAAAATGGACGGCTGCTTGCCAATTACACTAAAGCACCCTGACTGGAACCCATCATTACTTGAAGTCCACTTTTCACAGAGGAATAATTCAATCATATTTCGCAGAGCTATGAATCAATTCAAATATGCAATAAGAACAGTTTTAAAATGCATTTTCCTTCAATTAGGAAGAAAGAAACTTTATTTACAACCTTCCTTACATTACCACTGAAGTAATAGACCTGTACGAACTCAGTTGGATAAAAAAAATATTCCCACTAGTTTCCTTTCATGCTTCAAACAAGAAGATACAACCTTTAGTAAGAGAGCCATAAATACAGAAAAGTTATTGGTATTCTGTTCCAAAAAATATTTTTTTCTTCTGATATAATGATGATAAAGCAGAGCTTGGGCCTCAACCCCTGCTCTTCTCACTCTGCAGTGACTGTGAACACTTTCTTCCACTCATATAGCTTATAAAGCTATCTACCGATGACTCAAAAAAGCACCTGTCACAATAACTTATCTCCTATGCCTGGCTAATCTCTCTTTTTAGGCCTGCCTCTGCCACCTTAAACAGATGGTTCTCCCATCTTCACTTTCAAATCCTTTCTGCTCCTTTTTCTATCACTATTACTACTATTAGTCTCCTAATCTTTGAGGACCATGAGCTATATTTTTGCCTTTTCTTTCTTCTCTGTTACCCCACCATCAGTTATCCAAAATCTCTCCCTAGTATCTATCATTTCATCTCCATGTCTCAGCAAACATTGCCTTTCTGCAGCTCATCATTTCTCTTCTGTTATTAGGGTCTTGCTCTGGTCCTGAGCTCTTCTCCTGCCAATCCTTTCTGTCTCGGTGGCAATTTTTGTGCAATGTTGTTGTTAAACCACATGGTTTATGAATCCCTCTGGTGAATCCTTCTCTGCTACCACTTCAAAACTTGAATTTATTGCTACCCTAAAATTTTCTAAAACACCATGTTCAGCCTATTTTGCTGTGCCCAGTCCCCACCCCATACCTCCAATCCACCACACATTAGCCACACAACCTTCAAACCCCTTTTATTAAGCTTCTCCATCAGAGGCCCGTTCCTTTTTGCCTTCAAGTTGCTCTGTTGTTAATATCTCCCTTCAGCCTACATACCAAACAGCCAGCTGATTCATTCTGACAAGTATATGAACGTACGCCCAAGTCTACTTATTCATAGCCATGTGCAACCTGACACAGCTGTGAGCTGGCTTATATCAGAAATGCAACCTGAGCTATACAAAGTGCAATACGGCAGAAGAAAGAAAAATTATATATACTGCTTTTTAGCTCATTTGCAGTATGTTCACAGGGTTTGTAATGATGAGAGTATTTGCCCATTCTTACACCCATGTTCACATATTTTCACCCATGTTCACAAGATTGCTGTATTGTGGGAATTGTTCAGTTTTAGTTGTGGTAGTTACATAAACCAATGTAAGCAAAGTATAATTCCAACTGTTCAGCAGAATTGGCTGTGTGCAGAAATGGTAGATCAGAACTATCAAATTTCAGCAGATGTTGCTCGACCCATTACACAACCTGCAGAAAGTAGCCCGGGTAAAGGCAGAGATTACATTATCACGCTGCCTGCACCACCGACTTCCCAGCTACAGAGTTAAGGAGTTTTATTTTGCTTTTGAGAAAGAAAGGGAAAAGGGTACACTGAAGTGGAAAGCAAACTTACAACAAAGCCAAATAAATAAGTGTAAAAATTATAAGTGAAATTTTAAAGACATTTCCTGCAGCTAATAAAGACATGCTGCTAAATTTCAAAGTGGTCTACTGCTAAATGTGAAATATGAGTATGAGATGACCTGACCATGGAAAATGCCCTTAACCAATCTATGAAATGGCTTTTCTCTCCAGATCATGAGGAAATATGTGCCAAAAGAGCAGTGTATCATGGAGGTGAATAAGAAAAGATTGGGACAAAGAGTGGAAAAAAAAAAAAAAAAAAAAAAAAAAAACAACTAGAAAATGGACTAGTACTTTCTCTTACCATAAACCTTGCTGAATATGCTTTAGGGAAATAAACACAGCTACAACACAAGAGAACAAGGACAGGTACCTGCTGTTCAGTGATCATTCAGCTGAGCAATAACTCAGTGCCTTTAAGAAGCTATGAGTTTAACGTACGGCTGAAGTACATCAGCAAGGAGAGAAATCCAATCTCCTCAGAGATTATTTATGACAGAGTGCACCTGACTGAGGCCCAATTTGTTTGTGGAATTGCAGTCATTCTATTTCAACTAAACAACAAATGAATCTGCCTTTCATAGGATTGGTTCAGGGCATAAAAGAAAACAAGGGAGAGAGCAGATACAACACTTCATTTACACACCAATCTACAGGCTCACTTACAGAAATGATTGATAAAGCAGCTGCTTAGAAGCTGAGAACTATGTGAAGTGGTGAAACAGAAGGGCTCTGAATCACATCTAAAAGTTCCATTTGTAGAACGAGCATTTCTTATTATGGATTATTAATATACACTCATTGGCGTAAAGATCATATTTCATCTCATTATTTTACTGTTTCACAATTTATTTTACACAGTTAAATTGCAAGTTTCATCAAACTAAGAAAACTAACATCAGTCTTGTTTTATATACAAGGAAAACACACTCCAGGATTAAATTTTAAGAAGGGAAAAAAAGCCAGGGTGCTGTGTGGGCTGGCAGCTCCCCACAGGCAGCTGTGCCAGGAACTCCCCAGAGGTTCTCAGGGCAGAGCCATACAACCAGGGCTCATCCCACCACCCCCAGCTGGGAGCAGGGCAGTTGGAGGAACAGCTGGGGGCAGCCCCTGCCCCTGGCACCAGGCACCTCCACAGGGTGTTCTTCTAATTAATTTGATTTAAGTTTTATTATATATGCTATCTGAAGGCACTCCACTTGTCCACTTGTAAAAAAAAAAAAAAAAAACAAAAAACAAAAAACAACAACAACAAAAAAAAACACTTCACTTTTCATATTGGATTTGCTGTAAAAACACTTAAATCATATAACATCAGCTAAGAAGAATATACAAATACTTTAGCACATAGTGTGATTATACTGAAAATTACCTCTAAATATATTCACTGAAATTTAATAATGGAAAACGAATGTTGGTTGGCAATAACAATATTAGGTTAATTTCCGTTCCTTTTCATATCATCCTTATGATCTACGCGAAAGCTTTTCATGCTTTTCATTTTTCCATGCCAAAGATCATGTGAGCATTTCTCCAGTCACTAAAAATGACTCCAAATCAAAAAGTGAGTCAAAATGTTCAGAGATAATCTGTACAACACTGGCAGAAGAGTAGTGCTCCAGTCTTGAAACTAGGGTTAGGAAAACCTGAAAGTTTTCAGAAACTAATGGGTCCATGAAGACCCCAGAGTTCTACAGAAAAAAGGGTAGAAAAATAGTCAGTGTTCACCAATTAAAGGCAAAGCTATAATCCTCCATGTACTTAAAACGAATTCTCAAATCCCAGGTCATACAAATTATCAAAAAAATGGAAAAGAAGCAATACACACGAGATCTGCTGCTCAAAAGTATTGAAAAATACTTCTTTAAAAAAAAAAAAAAAAAAAAAGATACTAAAAATACAATTCAATATATATTTCCAAGAAGAAGAGGCAGTTATGGCAAGCATTCAAATAGAAGAGAAGCAAAAGGTCAAAAACAGAGTACTAGACAATTTAGAGATCTGTATTTGAAATTGGATAAATTAGCACCTACTGAAGAACAGAATGATTTACAAAAAATATATACAAAATGCCCAGTAATCAGGCTCTGCTTGTCCAAATGCTGGACATGAAAATTGAGCATAACAAAAAAAAAAAAAAAAATCTCAAATATGCTATATAATAGAAGAGGTGTGAGAGGTGTGTTTATATTTTTTTATTATTATTATTTTTTTAAAGAACCTCCTAACTTTAAAAGACATAAAATGATAACTGAACCTTGGAAAAAAAGAAGGGAGTCTTCTGTGCTAATGATACAACAATCAAAGTGGAAAGCTGTATGGAAAGATCTCACAGAGTTAAATGAAGCCAAAATATAGAGAGAACTCCCAGGACTGACCTGAAGATGAGAAATGTCTATCTGTATCCTCATTCTTACTATTGTGATACTTATCAAACTCCCTGCTTTCTAAGAAATGCAAATAAGATCACAGCCTCTTAGAATATTCCCAGTTGGAAGGGATCCACGATAACCGAGTCCAACTGCTGGCTCCACACAGGACCCCCCAGAAATCAGACCTTATGGCTGAGAGTTTTACCCAAACCCTCCCTGAACTCCAGCAGGCTGGGTAACATGACCACTTCCCAGGAACCTATCCCAGTGCCTGACCACTCCCCTCTCAGTGAATAACCTTTTCCTAATATCCAGCCTCAACCTCCCCCCAAGGTTCCCTCAGGTCTTGTCTTGTTCTCCAACAGGTGAGTACCTGCACTTCTCTCTCCTCAAAACTATACATGGCCCGTACGGGGATCGAACCCGCGACCTTGGCGTTATTAGCACCACGCTCTAACCAACTGAGCTAACCGGCCCTGCTGCCTGCTGCCTCCTCTTCCTCTGCTACTCGTGTATATCTTCCATTGACATTTTAAGTATCACAAGTGTTTGGGCTGCTTGGGAGAAACTACTGAATGCTCTACTTGGGGTATAATGTACTGCATAGAGAAGCATCTGTCTTTTATATAGCTGTCAGACATCACATGGTCCTTTGTATTACAGTATCAAAAAACATTCAGGAAATTATGCAAATATTCACTGGAAGTATATATAAGATTTGAAGATGCAAAACATTTTAAAAGACTCTTTTAAGGGCGAGAGACAGGTCAAACATTTCTAGATCTGAATACAAATGAACTTCAGAGGTATTTGATAAACATATCCCTACCTAGATCAAAAGTTTCCAGGGACACAACTTCTATTAAGACAGAAAAAATCCTGTTTCTAGTCACATTGTTTCTATTTCAAACAATCAAAAGTTGTATTTCTATCCAAAGTTTCTATCCAAAGATCAATATTACTGACACTGGCTATACATACAGACTATGTTCTTTGGCTAGACATACAGACTGGGGGCCAAGAGGCTGGAAAGCAGCCCCACAGAAAGGGACCTGGGGGTTCTGGTTGACAGCAAGCTGAATATGAGCCAGCAGCGTGCTTCAGGAGCCAAAAGGGCCAACTGTACCCCGGGGTGCATCAAGCACAGCACTGCTAGATGGTTGAGGGAAGTGTTTGTACCACTCTGCTCTGCACTGGTGAGGCCTCACCACAAGTACTGTGTGCAGTTTTGGACACCACAGTATAAAAAAAGACATAAAGCTACTAGCAGGTTTCCAAAGGAGGACTACAAAGATGGTGCAGGGTCTAGAGGGGAAGATGTATGAGGAGCAGCTGAGGTCCCTTGGTTTGTTCAGCCCAGAGCAAAGGAGGCTGAGGGGAAGCCTCATGGCGGCCTGCAGCTCCCTCATGAGGGGAGCGGAGGGGCAGGCACTGAGCTCTGTTCTCTGGGGACAGCACTGAGCCTGCTGGAGTTCAGGAAGTGTTCTGACAATGTTCTCAGACATAGAGTTTGATTTTGGAGTGGTCCTGTGCTGACCCAGAGGTTAGATTTGATGGTCCTTGTGAGTCCCTTCCAATCTAGGATATTCTGTGATTCTGTGATTCTGTGACACCACAAAACTTAAAACAGTGCAAGTAACAACAGAGCAACTGATGTCAGAAAAGATGTGGAAGAACCCAACCATCAATTTAAGTAACACTATGAAAGATGGTTTGACTTAATACTTCCTTGTTTCTCCAATAATGCAAAATCCTTTGACTGTGTGATTATGAAATACTGTGAGAAGTGATGTGTGAAATGGGATTTCCTAGACATATCGTAGACTGATACGCAATATATGTTAGCTGTAGGGAAAATATCAATAGATGTGACAGGACAGTTTAAACTGAGCAATGTATTTGCTGAAGATGTGTACAGTTGCCTTTGGTTTAAATATATATGTCTACTTAATAATATGAGACTCACTGGAGGACTTTTGGTCAAGGAATGAAAATCAGTTGTCATATAACCAAATTATAGAATATAATTGACATGAGCACAGGAGAAATGAAACTTTACTAAATAAGAACTAACAATAAAATAAAAACATTAGCAATTAATGATGACCATTGCCCCAGTATAATGCATTTACTGAACCACCAAAGGAACATGAAAAAGAGTTGATAAATTCAAAATATTTTGGATACATCATAAATACCAAGGAAAGATGTAAGTTTGAATGCTGCACGCTGTTCCAAGCAGGAGGTTGGATGATACTATATATATTCTTTAAATGTTTCTGTATAAAGGTTTGCAAAGCTCACTAGCTGTGAGCTCACGTTGGGAAACTATTAGCTTGCTTTGAAGCTGACTGTTCTTCTGAGTAACTTCTAATTTTGAAGATGGGTTTTAAAAGCTCATTGATAGGGTGGAAGCTTTCAGAATCAAGATCCCTGTAGATATCTCAGCACATAAGGAGAATGGTTATTTCTGAATATTATTGTAATCTTACCTTACAAAATATACTCTAAAAAAGAACTCAATCTTAAGAAAAATTGAGGAAAATGGGAGTGCTCAGAGGTTATCTTCTTTGGCCTCAGGAAAGGTAAATAAGGTAAGGTATTTTGAGACTGTATTTGCTTGTATATGTGACATCTACCTCAACGGTAGAAAATCAAGAGCCATTCTGAGTGGCATTAGCTGTCATTTTGTAGGTGTATGATTCAAAAAGTCACATGCAAATTTCATGATCTCCAATAAGCAGGAATATACTCATTTAGTAGCGTGGAAGATTCAGCCAAGAAAATAATTTGTACTATCATAAAAACAGAAATATTGCCTGAATAATGTACAGAAAATAGTAAGACCCTTGATGAAGCAGTTGACATAGCATTTTACCTCCAGTAATGCAAGATAATCACTTTACCTGTGTTGCGGTTTAACCCAGTTGGCAGCTCAGCACCACACAGCCATTTGCTCACCCTCCGCCCCAGTGGGATAGGGGAGGGAATGGGAAAAAGAGTGAAAGTTTGTAGATTGAAGTAAAAACAGTTTAAGAGGACAGGAAAATAAATAAATAAATAAATAAATAAATAATGATAATAGTACTAATACTGACAATGTGTAAAAAACAAGTGATGCACAATGCAAATGCTCACCACCTGCTGACCAGCTCATCCCTGAGTAGTCCACCCTGCACCCTGGCCAGCCACCCCATATTAATTGCTCAGTATGATGCCATAATGGTATGGGATACCCCTTTGGCCAGTTTGGGTCAGATGTTCTGGGTCTGTCCCCTCTCAGCTTCTGCTGCACCCCCAGCCTGCCCACTGGCAGGACAGAGTGAGAAGCTGAAAAGTCCTTGGCTTAGTGTAAGAACTGCTCTACAATGATTAAAACATCATCATGTTATCAACATTATTCTCATCCTAAATCCAAAACACAGCACCCTACCAGCTACTAGGAAGAAAATTAACTCTATCCTAGCTGAAACAAGGACAACCTGATAGTGTATTTTTGTGCTGCTATCTCCCCACCTATACTCTAACCAAACACATTAACTTTCAACTTCATCAAGAAAATATTACACATTTGAATTTTTTTTAACTTACTATGTATTAGTGCATGAATTTCAAAGGGATCAGTACTTCTGTCTCTCTTGGTGAACACTAAAAATGTAGATGCTCAAGAGACTCCTATCAGGAATGACAGTTCTTTGAAGATCTGCTACAAACAGCCTTTCTACATGTCCTCTTATACTCCTTTTCTTCTTCCTTCCCCCTCCCAAGACTTCCTTTCATCTTACATTGCCTCTAAATTAGGGATGATCTTTATTTATTTATTTAATATACTAAGCATCACAATTAGGTTGTTTATGAAACCAACTTCCATGGGAAAATATAAGACCCATAAGTGTTTTTCTGTCACTAACTTGCCCATATTCTTTATCAGACACCATAAATTTCCCCAGTAGTCATGTTCTTGAAAGCGTGAGAGCAGTGAAGGCTTCTTGACAGCCATTTTAGGATCAAACTATAAAGCAATACACCTAAACATGATAGGAAGCAAGAGGCAACAAATGTACTCACTTTAGTGGTTAGTGTATGGTTTATCTACTCCACATGTACACCAAAAAAAGGGGCTTACCCACTTTTAGTTTTGTGTATGGTTCAACTGTCATGGGCAACTCTTTGCAGTACTGTTCTGTTGAGAGTTACTTCAGTTTTAGTTTTATCGGCTAAACTATGGCAATTACTTATGCATGTCTCATCTTTCCTGAGTTGCAGAGTAGAAAAAAAATTGGATGCAGTCTGGGTTATTTTTGCCAAATAGATCAAAACCTAACAGATTCTTAAAATAAAATTAGCTGGTAACTTCTTTGTGAAGCTGTAAATTTGGCATCTTTGGAAAAGTACAGCAAATACTGCTAAGGGTAAGCTGGTAAGCATATGCAGGGTTGCTTTGCATTTCTCCGGCCATAATATTATTGATGCCACATAGTTAAAGTACAAAGTCATCACAATTCAAGTTTGCAGTAGCAAGTATCTTCAAAATGTAACTCCAACAAGCAATCTATTGCCTCTCCATTACACTCACAAGTAATTCCAAATGCACCCACTAAAACACAGTTGTAAATCTAGTTATGACCTGAGATTTCTAAAATATTTTAATTTCAGTGCTAGTGCATATAGTACATAGTGATAGTTTATTGTATTTCAATCATTACTGTTGGATTACAACAAGAAAATGATATCTGAGGAAGTGGTGCTGACATCCCTACATATTCCTAGTGTACTCGCACCTCTTCAGGAACAACATTAAAACAACTCCATTAAAGGTCTAAAAACTGATAATGAGGGAAAAGCAGGTAGGATCATGCATACATCAACAACAGAAAGTGAATTTAACGATAAACATATTGTATTCTTAAAAATACAGTTTTGTACAGTATTGCATTACCAAGGCATGTTTACAGTCACATGCACAGAAATCAAGGACTTATAAGGTTTATCTTGAAACAAAGAATAACAAAGTTGCACACCATTTTGCTGTTACTTAATGCAGTTTTATCTATATCAGGACACTGTTTCAAAAAAAAATAATCTATTTTGTAGCACGTAGGAACTTAATGTATATTGTTTGGAAATTTTCTACTATACACATTGATTTTCACACATACTATCACCAAGGTCCTCTCAATGTTTCAGCCTTAGATGTCTTCTTCTTAAAGTTTGCAGGATTTGAACTCCCTGGTGCTTGATTTTGAGAAAGTCTTATAGAGTGTGACTGACTTAGTATGTTTTCCTTCAGTTACCATGAAGTTATATACTATTTGCTTCCCACAACATCAATCAAATCTATGTTTTGAAGTCAACAAAGACAATTTTCACTTCTGCTGCTAACTTGTCCTTTTGCCTGAGATCTACGTCAGAAGCATAAAAGGGTTTCCAAAATGCCCTTTTGTCAGAGCTCTGGATGTATTCTCCCCAGGAGTGTACATTTCCTCCCATTATTTCCTTCCTCTGGAGTCCTTCTGTTTCGCTTTTCATCTGTGTTTATCTAGCTCAAAACAGCCTTTCACTCCACTTGTCACTTATTCTTGACCAGGAGTCTTTGCTCTTTGGCTGCATTTATGACACACCTAATTCCTTATCCTTTGCACTTGTTTTTTTCTTGGCATCTCAAATGTCTCAAGAGACTCTGTTTCAAGCCATAAGCTATGCAGACTGTAGTCAGTCCTTAGACCACTAATCCCAATATTCTTTTTTGTTTGGTAGCCCTCATATTTATACAGCTGACACAACATGATAGAAAAGTTAAAAGAATATTCACAGATAAAATTTCAGTTAAATACAAATTTACAGTATACGGTATCTTTCAGAGACCCTAACTTAACAAACCAGAGCTTTAACAAACAAGCAGAAAAAAATCACCCTTAGCCCAGTAAAGATTTTAGCAGTATTTCTTGATATTCAAAGCACAGCAAAAATAAACAGATCTGGAGTAATTTACTCTGATAGGACTGAATATGGTTGCTTGTCAGATTTTTATCTCCTGTCTCTTTTTAGTTATCTTAAACTATAAAGCTATCTTTTCTTGTGAGATTATTACCTCAGATCAGTAAAGAGTATTTTTAACTTGAAATGATATTTAACAAAGATTTTTTTTCCTACAAGTTAATTCTAAATCTTTCATCCTTGGTTAATACTTAGAACGAACTGCATATACAGATGAAATGTATTGCAAGACAGTATTAAGCAGGATGCTGTTGAATAAGTACATTGCTGAACTTCGTGATAGACTGCTTTAATGTCTTTTCAGGTTACAGCACTTAAAAGGCTTATAATACTCAACTACAGGATATGAAATATTCCTTTTGGAAAGCACAACTTAAAAGACTTTTAATCATTTGATTTTCTTCTTGATACATATTCTTTTTTAACTACTCTTACTAATTGTCTCTCCTATGCAGTTTGAGGATGGCAAAATATAGCAAAAACTACATGAAAAAGCTATTTCACAGATGACAAAATTCTTTGAAGCAACTGCTACAGAAGCAGCTTATTGTTGTATGCAAAGTAAAACAAATCTGTCTTCATGGAGGACTGTCAGAATACACAATAACTTACTGATTAGATAGCTGACGACTCTAACATATTGACATCTTGTAGCAACCATATAAATCACATTGTGCTCATCTAAAAATTGGCTAGTTCTGTATCAATGAAGACTTTTCATCTCATCTGGTGTTTTATAAATTGGTTGTGGATTCTTCAAATCAGAAGATACATCTTCCATTCAAAGAAAAGTAAAAATAATCTGAGGTATTTTTTCAGTAGTTTTGTAAAAGACATATGCTCTAATTATTACAAATACGTGAAAGTTTAAAATCATTTAATGCATCTACCTCTCTTAAAACCACCTCTTTCTTACACAATTCTTCCCTGTACAGCTCCTCTTGAGCTCAAGAACTGACAAAGGTAGTTTTGGTGTAACAAAATGGCTTCACTATGGCCACGACTGTAGCTGCACATTGGAAACCCTTCTGCACCGAGAGCCCAGGAGCCAGAAGGCATCAGGTAATACGGAGAGTGCTGAATACTAAAACATCCCTATGGCTCTGATAACAGCTCCTCTGAGAAACTTGTGAATTACCTCAAATACATTCACTTCAGCACTCCTGGCCCAAGACGACACATAGTACTGCTGCTCCTCTGATGACCACAACACTATTAGCACACACTGCTTAAGCCAAGAGGAGGTGAAGTTCTCTAGAATGGAAAGGAAACGGAGCAGACATGCTCCAGACACTCTTCATTAAGCCAGCCTCTAGTTAGGAGTATGCTTGACACCTCTTGGATAAATGTAGGAAATACTCTCTGGCAAGCATATTCCAATGCATCTCTGAGAGGATGCTGTGCTACCACCTAAAAGTGAAAGTTAGTCACTTCCTTTACAGCTTCGAGGGGAAAATATGCATAATGCACTTGATTTAGCTTTCTTCTCGATCCCCTGAATCATCAGCATTTGGTACTTAAATAGTAATTAATGAAACAAATGCTAACAATAACACTAAGCTTCATCCTTCCAGCAAAGCTGTGAGAGAGATTTTTCTTTTTAATTTTCTTACAAGACATTAAGATAGCCTATTAGTAGACAAACACACAGAGCTTATTCTAAAGGGTAAAATAAGTGTGTAATGATGAGAAGGAAAAGAGAAGAATGCACAGATGATAAAGACAAAATTGATTGGAAAATATATTTTAAAAATAAGTTATTGAAATATATAGTGCTCTGCATTTTCTTGGAACTCGTTTGCAATTAGCTAATGTACCCCCAAAATAAAAATCAAAGACAAAACCAATTTAGGATGGGAAATTGCCTAAGACATTGATCGAGAGTCCTTCAAGTGGAAAAAAATACTAGAAGATTGGCAAATAAGTAGTATTCCTCCAAGAATTTCAATGTCCAAATCTTCAATGAGAAAAAAAAAATCATCCTTCAATGATAAAACACTTGCACTTTGAACTTCCAGTAAAATTCTGTTTTCATATGCCAAAATTGGGGCAACAATTCATTTTTTGTTCATTCAAGAAGAAGACTGCATGTAAATATAAAACATTGTCCATTTTAAAGAATTCCAAACATATATTTTAAAATTCTGAGTCCAAATACAAGGAGAAATGCATTGGTTCAGAATGTTTTCTTCTACTCAGCATCTGATGAAAATAATGAAAGGCCTGCACCATAAATGGGATATAGAGTTCACAGACTGCTGAAGGGTATCAAGGATAAGAACAAAGATAATGTAATACACTGAAACCTGTGAGCAGATCTAGTGGAGATCTGCGTTCAGAAAGGCCTAAGAAAATGCAAACTGCCAGTCACAAACCTTAAGTGTTCAATAAAAGGAACTAAATAAAGAGCAAAAAGCGATAGAGTACACTAGAAAATTGTGCCATGAATCAAGAATATGGCTGAACATGTCAAACATAGCACTAAATCTGTATAGATGAGCAAAGAAAGGAAAGGCTGGACCATGTCAAAAAAAGAGCTTCACATTTACAGAGACAAAACAGTGATTATGAAAGTTTTTGGGATACAGTGATTATCCGTTACACTCTTGTTCTTTAATTCCAAAGTAATTCTTTCTGGTTGGCAAGTCCCTAGAACAGCATTCTTTAGCCCAACTGAACAGAATGATTTATTGACTAACATCACATGTTTATCTACATTTCTGCCTATGTTTTAAGTAGTCTTTCATTTGTACTAAATCTTTGCTCTTAATGGTTATATATATTTTTTTTCAGGTAATAGATGCAGAAGCTAACTTAGTGGAGACCTAAGCCCATTAACTCTAAAGCCACTAGAGACATTTGCAGGGACTAAATAATGGCTTAAAAACCCTGCTCCTGATTTCATGAACATGATCTAACACGTCAAACCAATACCCACTGAGATGTGTTGTTTTTTTCAGTGAACAAAGTAAAAGGAATTTGTTTGCTGTAATAGCTATTAAATTATTTTTAAGTAAAAATTAATGAAAAAGGCATGTCGTTCTGCAAAACAGACTGATTTAGGTCACGTATAAATTACACGTTGCCACTTTCACAGCATCTCACAAAACACGATAATGCGAATTTAAATAACCCAGTGCATTTATTTGCACAGTCACCCATTTTGTTATTGTTTATAGCAACCTGATTTGACTCACAGTAATTCAAGCAGCACAGATTTCAAATTACACAGAAATATTCGGTTTTAATACACTCACATTCTTTTGCCCAGCAAAAGCTTGCTCTTTGGGGATTTTACTGAAGCAATTCTGAAGTTATTCTACAAGGCAAATTCTTTAAAGTTTGTTATCTCCTTTTCACCCCACTGATCTACTTCTTCCTGAATTAAAAACACATTATGTCTTTGTTTATACCAGTTCATGCATTTCCATAAAATGCTAAATGAGTACAGTGAGAACAAAATGCACATGTACTCATTTTTTTCCAGATTATTTTCCTGCTCATCAAACCACACTTAACCCCCATTTTTCTAACTAACACTTTAAAAATGCTCTGCATTTTTAAAAGAATGCAGATAAATGGATTGCTTCAGTGGTAAAATGCATCAAATCCAAACAAACCGAACAGATAGCCTCATTTAAAAATCAGAAAACAGAAGCTACTATTCAGCTGGTTTACTCTGCACTTTGGAGGCAGGATTACATAGAGTTTTACTGAAAAAAAAAAAAAAAAAAAAAAAAAAGGAAAAGGAAATCACTACATCACTAAAACTACTTTCTTAAAAATCCTTTAATTGCTAAAATGACGCTTCATAAGCCTAAATATAAATAAATAAGAAATAAATAAATAAAATAAAATAAAGAAAGAAGGACAGGAAAATAAATTCAATTATTCTTCCAGTGAATCTGCATGATGGTTGTTTCCTTGTTGTTTCTTCTGCCAGTTTAAAAGCTTTGAAATCTGTGTGGCCTACTTTCATTGCCACTTCAGGCAGGATTCATGTCATGTACTTTGGCCATGTCCGTATCTCAGCTAGTCCCTTTGTGCTTTCTTTATACTGAACAAAGAGAAAACGGTCACTTTTAGGACCTAAATAGTGTAAATTATTTTAGATTCCAGTTTCATCTGGGAGTGCCCATTCCTTTCCACTGACTGTAACAGAAGTCAAAACAACAAGCTTCACTTTAGACACCTCAATTTGGCCAAACAAATCCCAGGCATCCAGTCCTTCCAGATGCCCATCTATTTTATTCTTGTGTAACAAAACCCCGTCTACTGACAGAGTTGCACGGAGCTGGTCAGTGCAGTAACACGCTTCCAAACGCTGTACAGGATGGAAACAGTCCAACAGTGGCATGGTTTGCTTTGTCCTGCCTCTAGGTTGTGGTTTCTGCTGTTACATCATACAGACTGACTTCCAACAAAATTCAGATAGACCCAGGGCTAGCGCTTTCATCTCCTTATTCTGTTTCCAGAATTTGATTAAAAGCTGGTGTGTTATTGATTTGATGCCTTTTTGACACCCTCTTTAAAAGGCAACCTGTTTTATTTCCCTTTTGATTTGTTCTACCCTCTGAGCTATCCTGCACTTAGGTTAGAGAATCCACAAAAGCAGCAACGTCACCCAGAGCCACATCCTCTTCTGTGCATGTTAGCTTTTCTTACAGCCCCACAGTTCAAAAACTTTCTTGCAATCTTATTGATTTTAAGTCACAACAGCTTGGTGTCTGTGTGATTTAAATGAGGTCCCCCTTTCTCTTACATATGTGCCCTTTTTTTGGGACAGTCCTTCACAAAATGTTTCCTTCAAAAAATGTTAAAAACCTTGGGTTTATGAGTTTAAACACTGGGTTCATGAGTAGAGTTAACAGCCAAAACCAATATATTTATATTTCTTTCCTAATCTCTAGCCCCCCCCCCCCCCCCCCCTTTTTTTTTTTTCTTTTTTGGATGGGCTGCTTTTGGACTCATTTACAATAAAATAATTATTTAATTCCCAAGGCAGCATTTTCTAATCCCTTCTCAGGACATAGAAGGTTATGTACTACCCCTCAGAGGCTGTAAGACTGTTACTAACAAGCATTTCAAATTAAAATTGCTGTTATTTTGCAATTAATAAACTGAAATAAATTACCAATACAGCTAATTCCCAGAAACCAGAGATGAGGATGTTCGAGCACACTGCAACACTTGTTTTCTGAACATTTCTTTGGTAACACTGGATTCAAAGACCAGCTTTAAAACAAACAAATATTTCTTCCAAGAGCCAGGAACAAAAATAGAATAGCTATTTTTTTTTTTTTTTTTTGCCTAATTCCCAATAGAGACAGTACAGCTATAATTGTTTTAAGTATTAATGCTTCACAGAGATTAAAGACACCACCTTCTCTCCATCAGTATGTAAAGCACTTGCACACTATCATTTGCAGCTTTGTCTGCTTGACATCTCCTAGTTTCAGACACCAAAAACACAAAACCAAGGGACAAAATCTTTGTTTGCACTGATATTCTAAGCTTGAGGTGCATCAGAAATAAACCTGGCATTCTTCCAGTTTATTTCAATCTGATTACACTAGGGAAAATGTGCTTGGTTTTTAGCATCCTAATAATTCTCAGAAGAATTAAAAAAAAAAAAATCTCTCTCTAAATGAATTTCTGGTAATAAAAGTCACTATGCAAGGTCAAAAAATATTGCTGACCGCATATGGAAACACTGTAAGAAGGTTCACAAAGACAGTGACCTTGATGATATTTTTCATTTTCCTGCTTTAAGAAATCCCTTTGGAGGATCAGACCATAAGTATTTAGAATAGTTCTACCTGCACACTAAAATATATGTAATGCATTGACTCCAGCCAAGCTGTGCAGAGCAAGCGATCTGTTACTTTCTTTCTACAAGTACACCATTGCATTTCTAACCTAACTTATATACTTCAAGTCCAGTGTTAGACCTTTTCTAAGTATAAAGTGTCAATAAGCAACAGGGGGTGGACTGTATTATTTTCTTCCTAAGTTGTTTCTGGAGAGAAACTATAGATTTCCTGGAAAGAAAGCTCAGCTTCACTGTAGGAAGACCCAACACTACAAACCTGGAACATACATAAGCTTTGCAACCAGAAGTGAGCCTAAGAGAATGACTGTGATGACCTATTCACGATAGCATGGTTTAGGCAGCTTTAACCATCTTTATTACCCATCTCTAATCCTTTTATTTATACATTGTCCATTGGCTGTCATGGAAAGAAGTGTGTATCCAGGGCTTCCTATGCTCACCTCAGAGGCTGTGATCCCTTCTTGAGAAGCTAATGCATGTTACACCTGATTTTTTCTCTGGAACCAGCAGAGATCCTTCAGAAACCTGTGGTACATCCAAAAGCTTTCAAGAATCATCATACTGTTTCTTTTTCTCCAAAGAACAGAGACTGGTCCATGGCCACACAGTCCTAGTAAATACTTTCTAGAAAGGAAGCCTTTGGTCCCTTAACTCTGCACTGCTGAGAGGGCAGTATTTTGAGAAAGCAGCAAAATGCATTTTATGCAAGAAATGTGACCATTCAGTGAGCAAAATACGCAAAAGGCTGTTGCTTGAGAACAATCTCTCTTCTCATTTAACACTAAAAAGGCCTTCTGGAGAATCTAAATGCAATGTCTTCTGTTATATTTACTGATGCCCTTTGATCTTAACAATACTTTGTGACCTGTTATGATGGCTGATTACTTAAGTCATGCATTTCTGGTTAATCTTTATTCGGTTTAGTTCCTATGAGCTAATACATGATGTTCTTTTCTCTAGTTCCATTTCTTTACACCCCTTCATAATTTAGTTGCTTCATATGCTGTGGAAAATTCAACAGGCTGGAAAAAACATCATGAATATTTCTAGGCTACAGAGCAATATGCCTAATGAGAAACTTAAATTGCAGTTTCTCAAAAACTAACATATGTAGAACTAAAAGTCCCTGTCAGTGTGTAGCTATAATTGTACTCTGCTCACTTATAGAGCTGCCTAATTAGTCATTAATCACATTGGCAGAATGCATTCCCTATCTCTCAGAATCAAATATGACACAGCAAAATATTTTAGGTTTGTGTTGCTAACTATACATTTTTGACATATTGAATATTCCAGGAATACAGCCATCAGAGACCAAGAAATTCTGGTCTAATTTGAAATCTTCTGGCAAGATGGAAAACTTCAGAATGAATCTTTTTCTTGTCTCCCATCCATATTAACTGATAAAAATCTCCAGCAAAGTTGAGCTCAGACTGTTCACAATTAGAAACAAGATTTCGACATGCTATTTCTTTTCTTTGGGTACTAAATAGCATAATGAAGAAATCAGTGTGAATGCTTATGTCTGGTATCTAGCAGGGCTAAGTAATTTGGGGAGCACGGGGAAGTGGAGACTGGCTGATGGGTTTAATTTGGACTTGTTTTTACGCTAATTTAAAGTAAATTTAGCTAAATTGTTTTGACACAAATCTAAATGTTTTATTTTCAAAATGCTTATTTTTTTTTTTTTCAGAACCTCTTGCTGTTTTGGTATAAACTGTTACACAAATAAAGATTCACACATCATATCAATTTCTTGAAAGATGCAATTCTAATGAATAAAATCCTTGTCCAGTAGTTCTTCATTTTGAAGAGGTATGATTTATAGACTAAGACTGTGAAGTTCTGAATAATTTAGATATGTGACAGAACCCAGGCTTCCAGTAAATGGTGGCCAAGAAGCTCTTTGCTGTGAGATATAAATCATAATACCTTATTTACAACACTGTTTCCAGTACTGCCAAATCTCCTGTACTTTCACGAGGAGCGGCTGAGGGAGCTGGGCTTGTTCAGCCTGGAGAAGAGGAGGCTCAGGGGTGACCTTATCGCTCTTTTTAGGTACCTCAAGGGAGGCTGTAGCGAGGTGGGGGTTGGCCTGTTCTCCCACGTGCCTGGTGACAGGACGAGGGGGAATGGGCTTAAGTTGAGCCAGGGGAGTTTTAGGTTAGATGTTAGGAAGAACTTCTTCACTGAAAGGGTTGTTAGACATTGGAACAGGCTGCCCAGGGAAGTGGTGGAGTCACCATCCCTGGAAGTCTTCAAAAGACGTTTAGATGTAGAGCTTAGGGATATGGTTTAGTGGAGGGCTGTTAGCGTTAGGTTGGAGGTTGGACTCGATGACCTTGAGGTCTCTTCCAACCTAGAAATTCTGTGATTCTGTGATTCAGGGTCCCACGTACACTCAGGATTTTTCATACATCTGTACTAGGCACATGAGAGGTAATAATACTTGAAAAATACATAGTCCCTGTAGATTTTTTAGACAGTAAAAGGGATCCTACTCCTTGCTTTCCTTTGGCTTCCCACAGACCAGTGGTATGCATTTACCACATGCAAATGTCCTGCACTTCCTTAAAGGCCACCTAATTGGTACGGTTTGCCAACAGTCTAAGCCTGAAGTCTCACTCCTTCACACAGCTTGAATAGCATTAAAAGAGCAGAACAAGGATGACAGTCTTCTGCAGACATACTTTTACTTGCATGAAACATTTAAAAGACTTGTCAGGCTAGAATTCTAGTTATTTCTGATGATTTTTGAATACATTTGTGGGAAAATATTTTTACAGACTTTTAAAAAAGCCAGATAATACCTCTTACTGCAGATATGCATATACAAATTATTACATACAAGAAAAATCATGAGTTACAGCAGAATCAGCGCTTATATGAGCAGCATATATTATATGATGTGATGTGTGTTTGTGCTAACAGCTAGCTGATATGGACAAGTCAAAAGGCCTCTCAGATGTTATCTTACAGACCTATGAAAGGTCCATAAAGTTATCAAGAATCATAAAGGTTGGAAAAGCCCTCCAAGATCATCTGGTCCCAACCATCCCCCTACTACCAATATCACCCATTATACCATGTCCCTTAAGAACCATGTCCAACCTTTCCTTAAACACCCCCAGGGACAGAGACTCCACCACCTCCCTGTAACATTGAAAGGCTAAATAAGGACCAACTATTCCCTCTCTTTTTTAGAGTAAAAAATGAGAAGGTTTCAAATGAACCTGAGACAAAGTCAAATTCAAAAGAGACAAATCAGAAGTGTTTCTTCCTGTCAGGTCTACAACTCCTTGTCTTAAGATAACTCAGCGGTACATATTTACATTTTTTAAATGGGAAGTGGACAAGGTAATGGAAAATAACCTACTGAGGAGCCCAGACAGGAACCACATGCAGCTCAGGAAACACCTAAACTGCAATTAATTGGAGGGCAAATACTGGCAGAGAGTATCACCAAAGAACAGCGAAAAATCCGTGCTGAGTCAGACCAACAGGATCTAACCCATCATGCTCTCTCCAGGATTTATTTTCCCCAGATGCTTATGGAAAACTGTAAGAAAGGAGGAAACAGAGCATTTCACAATATGTTTTTGCCCACTGGCCTACCTCAAAATTAGCATTTTTACATATTTGACTATATCCTTATGAAGTACAGTAAATAAAAGCATAGGCAGACATCAACATGCAGAAAAAACATGGATTTTCACAATCTTACAAGGATGTTCTCTGTCTGATTCTCTATTCTTTTGCTGACAATTCATAACACTTGCTTTGCCTTTATGACTGCTGTTGAGCATCACATTTTCAAAGAATTATATGTCATAATCCCAAAGTTTCACTGCTGTGTGATAATCATCAGCTCAAACCCCATCATTTTATATGTGGAGCTAAGATTTGTTTTTTTCCCCAAGTATATCATTTTATATTTACCAGTAATGTTCTTCATTTGCTGTTTTATTTGCCAGATATTCAATTCAATAAAGTACTCTGGCAAATTCTCACTGTCGGTGCCATCTTAGTCACCTTAATTTATTTATTAGTAAGTCAACAGCAAATTGCTCACTTTTTTTCCCCCATATGATTTGTGAATATTTTGAAAAATCTACATTGAACAAAGGTCTTACAAACTTCATCATGCATGCTTTTTAATCAAGTATTTATGGATATTTCTTTCACAACAGCCACGCTTGCTTTTTCAAAAGCATCTTGCACTTATCTATTCATTCATTGATTCTATTATCCATTCAGTTTTCACTAATTTGGCCATGTAAGTACTTTTCCTGGTCATCTCTGAAACCATGTTTGCTTTCTTTTTCAAATTGCAGCCACATTTGCTACTTGCAGTCCTCAAATGGTAAAGTAGTTTCAAGAAAGACTAATCCTCACTGAAGACCATCAGAAAAATGAGTACTGCGCATAACCCTAACTTCAAAAAAAGCATTCATATGGTAAGAGTTTTTGTTTTGCAATCATTGATTAAATAAAATGAAGGAGGCTATTGAATGTTTTCCTCAGAATTACAGAAACAGGACAGATAGATCCAAAAAGTGACTTATTTTCATACTCAATTTCCTCAGTCTGTATTTCTGCCCAAAGATTATGTCAGACATTTGTAACAACTGCATAAAAGCTGTGCATTAATGAACAGTCTTTTCAGTCATTTATAGGACAGCTAATATTTTAGCCTATGAAATCATTATGTAAATTAAACTAATTTCCACTGCAGCCATTCGACTTCAAACAGCTGCACAGAACAGGATTTTCCCTTTTATAAAGAAATCTGCATGCCATTGCACTTTGTATCACAGTTTTACAGCACCAGCATTGTCCTTTACCGGAACAACACAGACCTTCAAGCCATGGTCCATATTTTAGGTGCTGCTGTGATGCTCACCTTACCATCTGTTCACATTAATCTCATGAACAAATCTGCTCAAAAGCATGCCAAGTACAGACAGTTTTACAGTAAAAACATATTCATAATTAGGGGCAGAAAGAAGCACCTGATCAACAGAAATCGTGCAGTTCTGTATACATATAGAGCCAGTCACCTTTAAGCTTGTAACTGAGTCCTTCTTCTTTTGAAAATATCTGCTCAACAAAGTGGCCAAGATAATCACTTTGCTCCATTAGCACAGCGAGTATTCTGCAGAGGCAGAGCCAGGCTCAGTCTCTCTGTTTCCTTCTCCTCCCCAACATCTACATGCTAAATGAGCAGAACAAGCTACATTTTTGGAAGGAATATTAAAATACTAATATTTAATGGATACAATGGAAATAAACATAAGGAAGCAGGAGGATTCTCCACACCAAAACGATGGAGAAGGACCAAGGGATTTGAGCTGCACAGAAGAGAGGGAATGGTGAAAAAGAGGGCTCCTGTCCTCCCAGCCCTCTAGAAGCCACAGCCCTTCTTGCCCCACAACATCCTTAAAATGTACCCTTCCTAGATTTTCTATTCTCCTACCCCGGATCCACTTAGCAAATGTTATAAAAGTGATTTTTATCTATGTCTCAAGTCTTGAATCTCTTCTAACTATACATATTCTGTGGCTACAAAAATTGTCTTTTTAGATGAAAAATTGGGAGAAATAGGTAATTTTATGAATATACTGAAGTTGAAGGATAAGCAGGAACCAAAAAGCTCAGTGAAAGATGACTCATTTTTCATGTAACAAAATTATTAGTCTATTAACTAAAAAAAAAAAAAAAGAGGTCGTTTTAAATTGAAGGCAGGACATATGGTAGAAAAATATGACTAAGCAGACACCCATATATGGGCATAAGCATGTGTTAAATATTGGTTATATTTGGCAGAAGCAGAGATTTCAGCACCTCACACTCAGCCAGATGGATGAACACAAACAGGTGCAAGTCAGAAAGCAGGGCAATATAATGCCCAAGCCACATCCAGAGATCATACAAATAGACACAATGGAGATTCTCTATCTTCAGATGAAAACCCACCTCTCAGCGTTTATTACTGAATGTTATGCTTTGTATTAATTCTGATGGATTCTCGAAGCTTTGTAGCACCTTAATTTTTTAATTACAGAACAACAGAATGACAAGCATATTTGACAGGAAAATGACTCCTTAAAACACAAAGTGCACATATACATACAAAGGGGCTAAATCTCCATATAAATCATGATGAGAAATAATGCTGAATTTTTACTACGTGTGCAGATTACATTGTTCTTTAGAACAGTAATTTAGCTGACCTTCAGTATGAACAGTGTGACCAGCTTGTAGTTTCTGAAAGTATGCAATAGTAACCAAATGCAGACACTCAGGAAACTTGTCTGTTCTCTCACACAGACAAAAATGACCTCTTCTCTCTCTTATAGTTGGTCTCAAAAAGGAGGAAAAAATAAAATAAAATAAAATCAGTACTAGCAGCTGGTATTTTCTGGGATTTTTATAAAGACTTTTTGGAGAAACATCCTAATTTTCTGCGTATCCACTGGAGAAAAACAGCTCTTCAAACTCAAAGGCATGCAAAAACATCTTCAGAAAAAGTAGGTAAAAAAATGGCTCCTCCACAGCCTCCAAGCACATACTACAAAAAAAAAAAAAAAAAAAAAAAAAAAAAAAAAAAAAAACACAACATAGTAAAATATAAAGGACAAAGACTCGCTTATTCCATTAGGTTCCATTAAGAAACAAATCATTCAAAAGCAATAAATGGCATTTAGGAAATACAGCTATTAAAAGGGATCTAATAATCAGAAACTAGATTATTACCCTAAATTAAAGTATTAAGAGGATGTAAATAATGTTAACAGAATTACTTTTCTTAAAATGTTAATCCACTATTTCATTCATGAGATCAGATATTGGTGTTCCATATTAAAATGCCTTTAATGGAGACAAAAGGACTGAAGCATTTTTTTTAGAGTGGAAAATAGCTCCAAAACATATCACAACACTTGTTTTCCAACCCAGATGTTAAATTTGCACCTATGATGGTGCAACAGATTGCTAAATAATAGTTCACTATGCATCTCACCAAGCAAATACAGAGATGATGATGACTGGCAAGCACACGCTTCAGGCTGCTGCCTCCTAGGTTCATTTTGCATAGCAGGGAAAATCATTTAGTTTTGGAAAAGACAATATTACAACACTATTCATTAAGACACTTCAACGGAGAAAAAGAAGCCTCTAGTTCAGTAAGTTACTTGTGGACTATGACAAGATATGTTGCACGGGTAAGACAAATGAAGAAGACTTATCAGCACAATGAATCAAGCAAAGTCCTCATAGTAAGAAGACCATTGTAGTTGGTACATGGCATTGCTTTTCTTGAGATCTTGTGTAAAGAGAAGTCTTTCACTCAACTCTGATCGTTGCTTGGTAAGCAACAAGTGCCCTTCGCCTGTATGATCTGTTTTGGTTTTGGAAAGAAACAAAGGAGTCAAACCTAGTAAAAAGGAAAGAGTTTCTTATCCAACAATTTTTGACAGCAAACTACACATCTGCCACTATGAAAAGAGACAATATTAAGACAGAAATCACCCTGATGCTTACCAATTGGGAAAGGGTAAAAGGCAGTGTGATTTTAAAATATTGTACTTGGATTTGAAAGTTAGTTTAAATCGCATCAGTACCAGTGGAAAGAAAAAAAAAGCAACACAAGCGCTGAGATTATGTTCATCTATTTTTCTTTCTCAGGGAACAGTACTAGCCTGTACTCACAATCAACAATTTTGAAACTTTTCAGAAATAAGAAAAACTTAGATTTCATAGCATGGCTGTACAGCCATGCCAAGAAAGATGGCATATTTGCTGTGGGTTTTAAGGCACCCTACTGTCCTGAAAAATGCTCTTTAATTCATGTTCTTGAAATGAATGCTGCCTAACTTATTTCTAAAATGGGCCTATGCTCATTGTGGATCTCAAATAGGTCAACAGACAAGGCCACATTAAAACTACTTCCACATCATCTATCTATATCCATTTGGCCAGCAAACTCAATCACAGTTCAGAGGGATGATGACTCAAAATATTTCATTTAGAAACAGCACTCACTCCAAATCATTTTAGAAAGTAATCTATACAATAAAAATAAAGGTCAAATGCCAATTACTATTACATGCGATTTATAATGTTGTATTTTAAAAGAAGGGATTAAAATAGACTCGATTTATTTGTGATAGCTTTTCTCAACATGCATGAATAGAAGGATAATTATAATCAGCAGCACCAGGCCCCAAAAGGGCCACTGTGAAAAGCCCTGTACAACAGCAGGAACATTTCTGTCCAGAGAGTTTATAACTCAAATGCTGTTTTTCTTTGTGAATGAAATATAGAGAAAGGAGAAAAAAGAGGGGAAAAAAAAAAAAAAAAAAAAAGATTTAGATTGCTATGATCACTCTTGGCTAAAGATGCTTTAAATATCCCTGGTAGTTTCCAGAAACAGCAAGCTCAAATTGATTCAATCTAGCACCTGTCAGTGAAGGTATTTCACTCCTAAGTGAGTCCATACAACAGGCTACAATGATTCAAGTATTTGTTTGATCTGTGTCCAAAACTATGGCCACATGTATGTGTGGTTGACAGCGTTTTACTCTTCAAGCCCAGCAAGCAGCATACAAGTGATTAACTGAAGTTATTAATCTAGATTTGTCACTGTCTCTTTTAAATGTCCTGCTCCACACCGATGTGAGAAGTTATCTGAAGCTCTACCACACTCCCGTTCGCTGCTGCAAAGGGACTATAATTAGCTTGTAAATTGTTTTAATTTGTTTGATTAGCCTCAACAAAAAGCAGGTCATCTGAAATATTTCTTCTCTGTTTGATACCTAAATTACTTTCTCCTTAGGATCATTAGAGGCAGCATGTACAGTGACACCTATTGCCTAATTGTAAAATCCAGCCTTTATAACCATTCAGGCTAGAATTTTCCACCTTGGCTGTCCATTAAATGCTGATTTTTTCTTCTTAAGTTTCCACTTACAATTGCTCAACTAACGCTGAAAACAAAGTAGTAGAATATATTATTCTGCCAATACTGCAAAGCTCTTACAACTATTTCATTGAGAGGTTTTAATGACACTTTGTTTTGAACCAGAATCTTCGAGTTTGTCAGGAGATTAAATTTCTATGAAGTGATAGTTCCTTCTGAGCCAACAAAAGCCTGTTTAAATTCTGGAAAGGGATAAACCTTTGAAGACTGCTTTTTGTTTGTAGGCTGTTGAGGTCACCTACATTTTCTATGACAAGCTGGTTTATACTGAGCAGATTCAATCCTCCCATAGAGCTAGCAAATTTCATCTGCCCCCAAAGAAAAACTGGGAATGTTTACCAGCTTGTCTCATCTCCTAATTAAACCAACCATGCCAGAAACTGACTAGAAGTTTCAATATTTTCTGTGAATCCTACACTGAATGCAGTGTGTCGCATGCTAGGCAATTGGTATCATGCTCTGTTTCAGAGCTATCAAGCATGCAAGCTTCTTCTTGCAATCGCTCCCCATGCCTGGTATTATGCAGATGATGATGCAGACGTTCGTTATAAGAACTTCAATTGAGCAGACTGCCTCTCCTGTACTTTCAATAGCTCTACCGAAGGCATTTAGGGAAGTCAGAGAAAATAGAAGTAGCTGGTCTTGCTGGGAGCTGAAAACAAAAGCAGACTAAGTAATAATCTAGGGCAACGGAGGGGAGATAACAGAAAAACAGGATGAGATGGACACAGAAAATTGTCTTTGCAACTCTGCGTATTGCTTTTTGGAACAGAACTTGTGTTTGAAGACTATAAAAACTAGTCTTATGTCACAATTTCCAGTGCAAGCTGCTAGAAAAGTTGATGTCTCATCCCTCTGTACTGTTGGTTATATAGAGCCTAATGCATTACTAAATAGCTCGGTGTTCCTCAAAAATGAGAAAAAACAGTAACTAAAACATCAGCTTGTATTTACATGTACTTTCCATTACCCCTATTATTCCATAATCCTTTAATACACAGTAACATTGCAACAGTTGTTTTGCTCTCCTCATTATTTATCTGTGCTCCAGAAAATAAACAGAATACATAACAAATATCAAAGAGGCACATCACCGTGTCTCCCTATTATTTCAAACAATAATGTCAATTTGCTTAACTGATTAGCACATTTGTCATTTGTTTAGACAATTGGGGTAGTAAAATAGCTCGTTATAAAGAATGTGTTTTTCATTTAAATAATGAAAGCATTGTAATTCTGAGTCTCTTTCTTAATCACATCCAGCTTCTTTTAGTCTTCGATGCTACCTGATTTTGCTGAAATGTCTGTTTCCCAAATAGACTTCGTCTTTATTTCTTTCCCAGACCAATCTGAAGCTTATGTCTTTTTAAACTATCCTGCATCTTTGCATCACTTCAGAGGCTTCTGCTTCCTGAAAAATGCAATGCCCCAGTAATTTCACTCTAAGTTTTGAGGGACTATTCCCACATCTCCAGCCATTCCCGTTATCGTTCTAAGGCTGTTTTGCAGACTTACATTTTCAGGATGTATCTGTACAGGATGATGATATGTCAAGATTAATCCAGAGCTGTAATACTAAGTACACACACTATCTGTAAAGGATTTTGTTATCTTTTGAAAAGATCACACTTTCTTGCTTGCAGGTCTGATTGATGGGAGGTTTGTTTCCTTTTACAGGGAAAATAATAATCAGATCTTGGACTAGGAACAACCACTGCTCGTATCAGAGGCACTTCATTGGCCTATGTTCCAGAAAAGTGAGATGAAAGTTAATTTATGTCAAGGGAATACTGAGATGGTGTGACCAAATCAAAGTTTTTTTCAGCTTTCACTGTTCCAAGAAGAAATTATTGAAATACACTTACTTTGTACTGATACCATATCGTATTGAAATTGTCAAAAAGAAAAATAGAACAGATTGTTTCTGGAGCTTAGAGGGACTTTGTCACAGGGACTTTTTTGAGAACAAGGTAAATCAGTGCTGACTGTGCTAATTCTACTTTGACAAACACCTGAGGGACTCAGGGATGAGATGTTATCTCTGTAGCCAGTAATTCTGGGCACCCAGAATTACATGCTTCTACAACATGGAGTACCATCAGTGTGTGTGTGCTCAATCTATGTGCACAACAAAAGTCCAGAAATATCCAGAGAACAGGGATTTTTGCCACTCATGCTTATCAAACTGGACACAAAGCTGCTGCCTGCTCATCCTTCCTTCTGCACACAGGACTCTTGCACTGAGTCCTGTGCAAGTCCCAGTGGCCCAATTTCACAGGTTAGATGAAGGATTCTCCCCAGAGCAGTGGTTAGAGCACTGGGATGAGTTACACAAAGCCACTTTAGTCAAATAAAGCAGAGTTTGCCTCCTGGGCAACTCTACTAACAAATAAGCTACTACGCTGAAGCAGTTAAAACCTCCTGTTCCAGCTACATACTACCACTGAAGATTTCAGGTTCTTTGCAATCACCCAGTTACAGTGATCTCCACACGAAGCAAACATGCTCAACATTTCCAATAATTGATGAGTCTTCCATGATTTTATACCATCCTCACTCTGAAATCGCAGCCTTTCTTAGAATGTTAATGACTTTGAATCACCTACCTTTCATGCTACGGCTTTTTTTTTTTTTTTTTTTGGTAACAAGAATGAGAGACCCTTATTGAAGAAAACTGAACTCAATCAGTACCATGGTCCCAATTTTTCTTTCTTTTAGTATTCCTCATTGTCTATCAGCAGTAGTTTCCCTAAGAGCATTATGCTTTTTATTTTTTTTTCTTTTTATTTCTTTAAAAAGAAAGGAGACTGGCTCACAGAAGCATTCAAGAAAAAACTGCAATAAGATGAATTCAGCTAGTAGTGCAGTTACATAGTTAGCCAGTGTTATGTGTTACTACCAGTTTCTGATGCTAGTCTGATTGCTCCTGTGATTCAACTATATTTTGTTTGAATGATTGTAATTTCAGGACTGATAGACATTTCTAATAACTATTGAGGATGTCTTGCCTTGCAGCTATCTAAATGAATTTCTATTGCAATCATGCTGCTGTAAGTCAGCCTTGCCAGAGCACCTCCCGGCCTTCCAAATCTAAGTAGCAGAAATGACATTGTGTCTTCTGCAAATTTGCTATCTCTCTGCACATCTTCCATTTTCTAGCTAATAATAGCACATTAACCAATGTGAGTCTTAGCAAAGAACTGAAGTACACTGCACAACTAATATAAAACTTGAACATATATTCCTGCTGCCTGCTTTCCTTCTGTCAGAGACTGACCAGTTGAGAAACCTTGCTTCTTCCCTAAGATCTTTGCTTCTATCTGGCCTTTTCTATAGAAAAGCTGGAAAAAATAGTAAAATAAAGTAACAGACATCCTTCGTGCAAATTTCCTCATCTCCTTTCCAATTCATTTTGGAACTGATTAAATGTTTTCTTTCTGACATTTCTTTCCAGCTATTATAGCAGTAAACACGAGAAACACTACTGACAGCTTAATTATTATTGAACAGCTTGATTTTCTCGGAATAGCTGTTAAGATAAGCCTTTCTCCTTATCATAGCTCTTCTCACCACTCAAGCCTGCTTACAGCAAAAAAAAACTCCTAGACTGTTCCCATAAAGCTAAGATAAAGTGTACAAGTTTAAAAATATGAAGAAAATAAGTTCTGAAGTTTCAGAATCCTCCTGGAGTCACAGAATTTAGGATACAGTGAGTATTTTTAACAATGTTTTTTAAACTATAGAAATGTAAATTTAACTCTCCCCAGGACAACGACTGTAATCTTACCAGGGATCTTACATAAGTAATATCATTCACTGTTAATATGTTTTTTATTATTTAGTACTCTTGGGTAAAGTTTTAAATTCTCACAACTGGAAACAGAATCTGATAAATATAATAATGGGTATCTCTGACTTTAGAGTTTACTCTCTGTGCCAGACTAATATCAGTAAAGTCAAAAATAAAACTGTGCTTATAGCTGTGAGGATTTAAGGATGTAACAAGTCAGAGTTAGGAGGAAGAAGTACTATCTTTTTTAAAACAAGATCATATAGCTGTACTGCTTGCATTTAAGACCTGGGTTTGTGTACCCAAAAGACTGCTTTTTTTTTCTTTTTTTTTTTTCTAGCTGACAAAACTTATTACCACTCTTTATAAAGCTCGCCTTCCTGATAGGGAAAAAAGAGAGAGAGAGAGAGAGGGAGAGAGCAAGACTTGGAACATAGTTCAGAAGAGTTTAGGTTCAGAAAACTTCACAAACTACTAACACCCTTCTGAATGTATCTGCTCCTGTTCCTTGTTAAATGAGCAGTGAAATTCAGGAAACAGAAGTTCCTTATATCCCTTTCTTACAAATCATGGTGGAAGTAGAAAATCTTTCAACACTTAAAATATAAAATTATGAAATAATTATCTTTTAAAAATATTATTGGTATACCAGAGGTTTTACAGGCTGAAAAGTATGTCAAGACCAGTACGAGATAGTATCCAGAGTGGAAGAAAGAAGATTAAAATGTTGTGTTAACTCAGACGTGTAAATGGACTTAAAATTTATACCCACAGGTGACAATTTTGTAAATTATTCATATGCATCAGAAAATTTACAGTAGGGATCTGGAGGTACGGAACAAAACTGCTTTGCAGATAGACTGAAAAACATACATAAAAGGGAGTAGGAAAGAAGATACGGAACATTAGGACTAATAAATACTAACCTTGAAAATGGATGTCTAGGAAATGACGGCACTCAGGAGCTTGTAGAGAGGGTTGCTTGCCTTCACAAAAAGATAAGCAACAAGACAAGATGGAGAACAGAGTAACGGAAATAAAGAAACTGGTAAGAAATACTTTTTTAGATGAAGAAGAAAAAAGAATAAAATCGGATAAAAATTGGCTGAGTCAATGTGTTTTTCAGACACAATATACCCATGGCACTTTATCACTCAGTATAATTTACTGTTGCAAAAATTACTTTCTTGAAGTAACTATTTTGTAATTTCATATCTTTTGAATCTCTGTGGGTTTTCTTATTTATTACAGGAAAGAGTATACTTAACTGTAAAAAAAAAATAACATTATTATGGGTGTTTAGCTGTAGTGCCTTACAAATAGATGAGCAAAATCTGACAAAATTTGTTCTACAGATTTGGTTTCCACGGTATTGTAAGCAGTCATATCCCTTTATAGCATGTCGAGCAGGAATGGGCTCCAGTGACTTACAATAGAAACTCTTATTTTGATTACACTGGTATTAATTATACAACACTATAGCTCCTCTGAGATCAATAGAATTATTCTAGCTTGGTAAAATATTTGACTATGTCTCACTGCTGAGAAGCACTGCAGAAGTGTAATAATTAAATTAACAAATTGGAAGGACTGCCAAGTACTTAGCATGATCTATGTTTATGGATAAGACTGAATGAAATGATAAGATTAAAAAGTAATTTCCCTTTTTAATCTGAGACCTTCTGTCATACATGGAAACAAGAACATGTTTGAAAATTCAATCCCAGTCTGAGCAAGTCACAGCGTTGCAGTTTTTGCTGGTTGTTGTAAACACAAGGTAATTTCCACCCACCATCCTTCCCGATTTCATTACTGTCCGGGTATTATTGTGAACACACTTTGCCTCTTATTGCTGTCAAATCTAAATCACTTCTTCGTAACTAAAATTCATGTTAGGAAAGGGAAAAAGAAATGATCCTAAAATACTGTGCCTTAAAGTTGCTGAAAATAAACTTGTTCTTAAAAAAACTTTGACTGCAACGCTTCTAGCTTTTTTTTTTTTTTCATTTTGCAGTTACACATTTGTTTTGACTATATATATGTTTTGATCTTCTTTTTTTCTTCTCATGTTTTCATAAATGATTAAAATGCAGTAGCGGTGAACCGTGACCAATGTTGTAAGAATTCAGTTAATTGGGAAGTTTAAAATGACACAGTGCAAAATGCTAACGGTGGGCTTTTGTTTTTTGTTTGTCTTCAGTAGGGAATCAAAACAAAGACAACACCTACAGACTCAAAAATACGCCTTTTGGCAACTTGGCATACAATCTCTCCTACCTCCTCTGCCGAGCTTTCTGGGACACATTTTCATCTGCGGTCTTTGAAAGCAGAGCAAGCAGAGCAGCAGCACTCACACCTAGCAAGTAATGCCTTGCTTAGGTAAGGCTGTGCAACATCTTAATTGGAAACAAAAAGTATGTGCAGCATGAGGAACATGCACTGGAAACACCTCAAGAAGCAAAAGCAAAATCTATTCACTAGTGAATGGAGGGACTTGTCATGATCGGGACTCTGAGAAAAATTTGTTAGCCTGGGATCCAAAGAAGGTCACTTACATGTAAGAGTGTGCATGAGAAAAGTTGAGGAAAGTAGAGTAATTTGATGAAGATGCAACATATTTACTGTTACCTTACAGAAGTAAAAAAAAAACACTGACATTTTTGGGACATAATGATGGAGTTTTGGAAAATAGATCCAGTGTTCTCTTTTTTCCTGTTTCTCAGTTGAACAATTTGTTTCCATCCTTCCCTTCTTTTTGGTGGGTGAGCTACAGTGCACTGCTGCAACTGGAGCTGCTACAAAGTTGTGACTTTCAGAATCTTGACAACTGACAGCAGCACTTCTCTCATTTCTTTCCCATTTAATACAACATAAGCATTCTTGTATTTTGTGCCTGTTTTTGTCCTCAAAGATCTTCTCCTAACCTTTCATATACAGGGCATGAATAATTTCAAGGGCCAGGGGATAGCTTATGACCTTACCATCGAAAAGCAAACTGTAAGCATGTAGTGGTTTTTCTCCCTCACAGCTATAATGAGAACACAAAGACCTCTGATTCCAATGAGTTACTCTTGGGTCCAGTCCTGCAGCCTTCTCCTAGCACCTCTACCTTGCTTTGGACAAATACAAGCTTCCTATCTGTTCTGAAGATGAAATAGAATAGAAATAAAATGTTTTCTTCTTCTCTTTCCCATATTTTTCAGGATAGAATATTGTGGCTTTTGCAACAGCAATGATGGAAAAATTTATTACTCAAAAGATAATCCCTTGCTTCCATTTCTGATACTCTTTCCTGGTGAGCAGATCCAGTGTATGTTATCCTTGTTGTATTTCTATTTGGTGACAGAGATTTAACTCCCATTTAATTTCATCCATTTCCAAAGATCTTTACAGAGACAAAACTGTGACATCACCTGTTATATCACTGTCCATTTAGTAGATACTCTCTGCCAGAATAAAGAAATTACTACATCAGTAAGTGCTACTTAAGTAACACTTGTTGAACAGGCACTTCTGTTCAACAGGGAGCAAATAACCATGCTTCTCAATTTTTAATTACAAGTAAAGGAATTCAACTTTCAGCTGTGTATCTAATACACTGTGTAATTATGATGTTAAACACCTCAAAAACGACTCTCTTTCAAGTAAAATTGAATTATGGCAATTGATTATTCCAGGAAGAAGAAAGAAAGCTGCAAAACTAGAATTGCTTTCTGCGGATCATCCTAGAAAATTCCATATTGGCTCCTGACTTTAAGTGGTGGTATTACACTTCACAAATGAAAAGAATTACAAAGCAAATAAGGTCTTTATCTTTTTAGAGTGTCGATCACAGAAATCCATCAAGAATGACCACAGCTATTCCACTGAATCATGTTTTACATTAAAGAGAAAAAGCTCAGTGAAAGCATAGGTTATTTTTCTATCTCAAAACGCTTCCCTGTTTTATGAGTAAGCAGCATTATAGAGTACCAATTACAAAGGTGTCAATAGGAGTAGTAAACAAGAAGTCATCCAGTCCTGGTTTCCAATAATCCTGAAATATTTATTGACCTAATAGAAAAGGGTGAAGTTAAATCTGTATTAAGTGTTTGATGCTTTGAAACATGAAAGATAAATTGTCCTGTTATCTCCACAAAGAGATGAAGGATGCAAACACAGAGGCTATTCCAGTTTGCTGCTCATTATAATACTTGAAATAACAAAGTCATATTACAACCAGAACAGATTAAAGAAAAGGGTTGTCCGTGACCCTGGAGGCATTTTCATACCTGTATTGATCTTTTCTACCAATTTCAATGACTTTGGGCAGCAGTTGCTGCAAATTATATCCTTCTTATCCAGACCACCACAAAGGTAGCTTAAGGTATTTCCCCTTGTACAAGGGCGTTTCCTCCTTTGATATCTACCTGATTAGCATGACCACTTCTGTATTTCACTAAATACGTGAAACACACTGAATATAAAAATTATTTGGAATATTTCGAAACAACAGTCTCTGAAGTATTTTATGAACAAATTTCAGATGATGAGTATAATATCTCAATATAATAAAAGTATTAGAAATGGAGACTAAAACTAATCAACGTTTCACAGGAGAAAAACCCAACAATAAATTATTGAATGATTAACACATGTCATTCCCCAATCTTCTTCAGCCTCCCAAAAAAGAAGTGTCCCACAGTTCATATGACAGTGCAGCTGGATAAATACAGATTTAGCTTCCACATAGAAATCTGGATATGACTGAGCTCAAAACAAGAAATGGAAAGTAAGCTTTCCATCACAGTTGAATCGCTTTATGAAATCAAAAGGTGTTTATATGTGTGCATACATTTCATTTTCTCCCTACCATTTTTTAAAGTAATATGAACAAAGTCAGGCTCTTCTTTGTGAAAAAGACAGCTTTGTTAATAGTTTCTACAGACTTTGAGATTGACATTAAGACCATTGGACTGATGCTCCTATAATGCTAACAACTGCTCACTGATTTAAGACATCTACAATATTTAGAGAAACAAAAGTGCAGCACTTACATGTCAGTTCTAAAAACTTTGATTCACATGAAATGAAGACTGAGAAGGCTATCACTGTACTTTAAAATATATTAGGCAGGAAGATAGTAAGAAGAACTATTTCAGCTGAAAGACAGTAGTAACAGCAGAATAAATAAATAATACACAGCCTCTGTGTATGTATGCATGAAAGTCAACTGATCATTGATAAAATTAGGCTAAAATTACAGATTCTTATACTGGAAGAGATGAGATTCTGCAACAGCCTTCCCGTTAAACTACTGGATAAAGTTATAAAAAACACTGTCTTGTGTGACAGTTTGTAATGGGAGGGTACTGGATGAAGTGATGCAGGAATTATTGATTTCTTCTTTCCTCTCTTAATAGTCATACTGCTTACTGCAGAAAATGAAGAGAAAACCCTTTAATTCTAGATTTCATCAGCATTTTAAAGAAAAGCGTATTTTGAATTATTCAACAACAACAACAAAAAAAGATTAGTGGTACTTTCCAATAAAGCCAACTTTCAGGTAAAAGAATCTTCAAAAAATGCACTGGAAACATTGACTATGAATTCAATATTTTCTAAATTAATGGAATACCTAAGAAAATTCCAAATGAAATCAGAGTCTCAGCTTCACTAGAGGGAGAGTATCTTTCCTGGAGTAAAAAGGGTGTCAGAAGAAAAAGGAAAAAATATACTTTATAGAAGGAATACATGTAGAAATAAGGTGTGCTTATTGAGGAAGTGCACATTTGTTCTTAAATTGATTCCAAACTAATGAGATCCAACATGTAAAATGCTTTAAAATGTTAGAATTCCTCCAGCTTAAAACATTCATGACATGAAATGTGATTCTGAAAGCTTCTATTGTACTCTATTTTTCTTCAATATAGATTTTTTTCAAATTTTAATTAAAAGTACTATGTAATAACAAAAATCAGTTCCAAGATCCTATTGCTGGACAACACCTATTCTGACTACTCACTGCAAGACTAGTTTTTAGATGATCAGAGCATCTTAATCAGTAACTGGTATAAGGCAGAATGCAGTCTTCAAATCTAAGTTTACAGTCTAAATATTACCACATAATTTTTTTTCTATGAAACGACTTCCCAAGGGAAGAACAATTTACTCAAACACAAAGCACTTAGTATGATGTTTTATACTAGATAATGTGACACTGCTGCCATTCCAAAACCACATAAACGATCTCCAAAACATACCCCATAGGACAGTCAATGTCCTCTCAGGAGACAGAAACATGACTAGGTTCTAAAATCTTGACTGCTTTTTTACATTCTACAGAAGATTTTCCCAAATCTAGTCAAAAAGGACTATATGCAAATGGACTATAGGGCAAAATTTCTGTATATTTAATTCATTTCAGTTTCCAGTTATCAATTTTTCTATATTTAAGCTCTCTTTCTATTTGAAGATATATTTTTTCTCCAATCTCATTATGTTTTTGGCAGGAACATTGCCTAGAGCATTCTGGAGTTCTGCAGATTCTTAACACCACAACTCCCTGCAAAATCTCTACATAGCAGATACAATTCTAGCAGAAAAAAAAAGTGCAAAAGAAAAATCAGTTAAAAAAAGAAAAATCTCCTCTTGACTTTTCCAAAACCAATGTTCTTTGAGCTTACTTTGTCCCATTTGGCCAAAAGTGGAAGGTTGTAATGGGGCTCAAAGGTACACTTTTCACTGGAAAAAAAAATGTGGAGTTTCAGCAGCCAATTGCTTCAGTTACTTTTTCATGTAACAAACAAGATCCTTTGAGGAAAAAATAAATTAAAAAAAAAAAAAAAGAAACACAGAAAAAGTCATTTAAAAGTTAGAGAATTTATGTACATGGGTGATGAAACAGTAAGAGACGGAAACTTTAGTTATAACCCTCCTTTTCCCCAAACTCAACTCCAACGCATGGGAAACTAACAAGCATTATAGAAAATTAAACACCAGAGGCAGGAAATAGGAAAGTTTATGTTAAACTGCAAAGAATTGCAAAGGATTTGTTAAAGAACATATGAAAAGAATTTGAAATATTCTCTCTCTTGATATCACTTCCAGTGTGCGAAAGAAAATGGTATTATGAATCACCAGCATGGAGAATGAGTGAATGAATGAACTACTTCTGATTTCTCTCAACTAATCTTCTTATAATATCATTCTACAAAAAGAAAATTACTTAGTATTCATGAGAAAAGAACATCATAAACACTGTACATTATATTATAACTTCATAAAAGAACTTCACAAAGCCAAAATAAGTTCTTCAATAGTAATAAAAGTTTTCTTAAAAAAAATATATTCTTCATTTCTGCAAATTGTTTTGCAGAGACAACAGAACATCATTCCAGAGAAAGCCTTATTTGGAGACAGCATTGGAGAGAATAAGGGACTTCAAGAGGTCTACAAATTAATACTTATGCTCCAAAACATGTGCAACTTTACCTATAGTGTTCTTGATAAATGCATTCTTATACATCCCCAAAGACAGAGGATCTTTAATGTCCTTAGTCAATATAAACCAGTGTTTTACTTTACTGTAAAAAATGTTATTCTAGTTTTAATGTTTTTCTCCCTAATATCCACCCTTAAAATCCCTCACTCTTATCTAAATATAGTTTGAAAAGCAACCACAGCTGAGATAATTATGCTTGAGTTGACTGATTATAAATGAGTGCATTGTTAATTAAATTAAGAATTAAAAAAAAAACAAAACACAAAACAGTTAATAGATGATTCTCACAATTTCATCTGCAAATTATCCTAGATAGTAACGTCTCATTTCTTTGTGAGATTTTCTTAAATTTAGCACCAAAGCATTACAAGAAAACATCATAAATTATTTCCTAGTTATAAAACACTGCATGTATATACATTACCTCTAAGAAACCATTACATACAGGAATTGCAGAATTCACACCTTCTTTAAAAAGAATAATTATTAACATCCAAATAAAGTATAGTTAACAGAAAGAATAGGTAAACTCTTGAAAGAAAAAAAAAATATTCTGAATATCATATTATATATTTTGTGGACCAAGAACAAATAACAAAATACTTTTAAAAATTGTGGTGAATATAAAGTAATTTAACTCATTTACCACAGAGAAAGTTATTTTGGATGCAAAGGAAGAGATTCATATGATGTAACAATTCCTAGAAACATCATGGCCATTTGAGGTACCAGTACAGAATTCAGTCCGTTCAATCTGTGAAGGTCACAGAAGCTCCTAAACAAGAATATAATTTGATCCCTGACAATGGCAAAGAATGGGCTGAAAAGACCTACATTTCTGTGATGCGAAGAAATTGAGCAAAGCTGAGATCCTGCGAAAGACACTCAATGAAAAGAGAGAGGTCTGGATGTGAGAACAAGGACTACTACATTGGCTGCTATTAACCTATTGTTATATTCAAAGAATAATGGCTTGGATTACAGAATTTGCAAATAAACATGATGGCATACGAAATATGCAGAACTAATTTGATCAGTTCCTTCACTTTCTGGAAAGAAGCCAAAAAGGCTCTGAATATCATCTCATGTCTGCAGGAGAACAATACATTGAAATCACTTAAAACCTTGAAAAAATACAAGGTTTGTTGTTGATGATATTGTTTTGTTTTGTTTTTCTTCTAGAAAGCTTTTCAATAAGCTTTAAATACCACAAAATACTTTTTAATGAATGGCCCTTCCTGCTGGATTCAGTTGGATGAGCATTTATTGAAGCACTAATTGTCACCACTATTTTCAGATTTCCATCAGTTCTCATAAATGTCCATATGTTCTCTGGTTAAAACCCACAGCTTAATGACAAAGGAAAGTGCAAGCCAATTTATCATCCTTCCTTAACCTTTTGAAAAATAAATTAGTTTTTATGAGAAACAATCGCTGTAAATAAAGTAAAAAGCGCTTCAACTCTATCATCATACGGCATCACTTTCCATTAAATCTTAATGCAATCACTTCACTTTAAAATGATTTAAATTGATGATTATTTTATTTTTTGGCCTGACCTAAGTGTTGAGTACCTACAGAAGAGCAGAGATACAGACCAACTTCACAAATATCTGTATATGTTTAAGATGTAACTACCCGCCAGGCGTTTATACATGCCCCTCAGCTGAGCCATAGTTGTACAGTACAACCTCTACTTTCAACATATTAATACTAGTAAAAAAATCCATTATGCTACAGAGATTCATCTTCCTTTTAAATACCTACTTTGATGTAAAGGATCCTAACCAGTATAACTGAATCCACACTAGAGGGTGCTACTATTTTAATTGTAAAAGGTTTTTACAGTTAACATTGCAGCTTCAAAGCAGTACGTCTTATATACATAACGTTTCAGCAACGCTTTGTCGCTATCTAGAACAACATATTGCTACCAAATGGGAATTAAAAGTACAATCGCAGACTTGGTTTTGTACAGAAGTTTAGTCATGTTGTCCTAGCCAACTGTACATAAAAGAATAAGCTAACAACCCCGCACAGTACCTGTAATTAATTTGACAATTAAAATATCCTATATTCAAAGGAACAAAGCTAGAGAGCTCATAATAAACACTAGAAAGCCTCTTTTTCCCCACTCACTTAGGCCACCAGGTGCATCAGTAGTACACATCAACTTCCATTCCAAATCTATAAATAAGTTGTTTATTTTTTGCTAGCTTCATTGCACATCAGCACTTGTATTATACATTTGACTAACCTCATTAAAAAGATGAGGCACCAGAAAACCAGTTTATAAAATGAATACTGATAGACTTGAAACTATCCCAAACTGTACCAGCTTTTCTGAAACAAGATCTACTTTTTGCTGAGTGCATTTTTCCCAAAAGGGGAATAAATAGCTTCTACTAAATACATAAAGAAACGTTTCAATCCTCAACAGCCTTTGAGTAAAAGTAATCAATATCTTAAACACATCTATCTACTCCTTTAAAAACAGCTAAGTGTTACGAAGTGTCAAATATGGTGCCACTCACTATAAATACCTAATGAAAATCATTTGAACCTATGAAAAAGTTCTTTTCTCGAAAAACTTTTGCACTTTGCAGTTTCATTTGCTATGTGATGGTCACTGCTGTTCAAATAAAAGTGTTCGGTACTTTCTCACAGGTTTCCTTCGCTTTCGAAAGTTTTGTTTTGTTTAGTACTTAGTTATTGAAGCACAAAGAAATGAAAAAGAAAGAACAAAGCAATGCAGGGGAAAAAAAAAAAAGATTAAAAAGGAAAGGCAACTTTACAAAATATATACAACTTGAAAGCTTCAAACAGAATTTTGCCTCAGGCTGCAGAATAGCTTCAGCAGGAGCTGGCTTCCATACCAATAATTCTCCATCTTCCTTGACCCACATGAAGCTACATTAAGTAATGTGCTGCCTCATATCCGATCTCCCTACTAACATTTTGAACTTTCTGTGAATGTGGAAGGCCTTAAGTGTGTTATGTCAGGGCCCATTTGTCCTGGTAAGGCAAAGACAAAGATTTGGGGCTATTACATGGCAAAAAACTGTCTGACAAGCATCATGCCACTGAAAGATCCTGTGAGCAAATGCTCTGCTAGCTTGGGGTGATCTGAGCTGGACTGAAAGAAAAGTGGGATTTTACTCTAGTGCTAGTTCTTCAGGGGAAAAAAAAAAAAAGAAATAGGAGAGTGCACAGGTGAAAAACATCTCAGCTGAATGAAATGCACAAATAAATAAACCTCTGAAAATTATGATGAATATATACACAGTGATTAAGGGAAACTGTACAGTACAAACTAAAAAATTGTACAGCTTAAAAAAAAAAACAAAAAAAAAACAGTGAAGTTTTATAAATTTGAAGCATCTCAGTGCCTACTTGATTTCTCTTCTCTCCCCTTCCTGCCCTTCTCCCTCCCCTTTCTTTTTCTCTCCCATTTCTACCCTTCTCCCCTCTTCCACCACCCCTGCCTCCTACTCCCTCTCTCTTACTAGGAAAAATCAGACAAGAAAAGTGTTTCAAGCCATTGGAAGGATATAAGCACTATTTGAAATTCAGCTTAGTTCATTCATCCAAGGAAGAAGCCATTAGGTAAAACTTACAAGTAACAAATAGCAAATATTCATATCAGAATAGTGAAGAAATCATTTACACTAGAAACCACTCCTTTCAATAATGCATTGAGAATTCAAAAATACACATTTGTATAAAATTAATGTGCTTTGTTCACTGATAATTCTCTAACAGCATAATACAGTCTTTTTGTGACTATCCATTGTGAGTTGTTTGAACCACTGCAGGGACATCTGTAATGATTCAAACTTTTTCTCTAATCTTTTTTGAGGATATTTTACAAAGACAACATTTTCATATGAGATATAAAGACCATCTCAAAAACAAGGTAGCCTCAAAGAAGTGCTTTCCTTTAACACTATGCTGTCTCCCATGGAGTTGATGGTAAGTTTGTTTTTTTTTTTTCTACATACAAATTTAAACCCCGATTTTTAAGAAAATCTATCATTGAATAAAGTTTGTTATGTAACTATTCACAAGCAAAGATGTTTTACCATTACATGGCAATTCAAATGACATTTCTACAAAAGGTTTTTGAAACCATAGGTACTTCAGCAGTTCTCTCTGCCACTTAACCAGAAGACCTATAATAATACTGTAAAATGTTTATTAATATTAATTAATGTGCATAATATTGCTAATGTACAATCTGTACCACCCAAGGCATTCTCTCTCTCCTGCAAGAGTAATGCTACAGATCATAAAAAGAGCTGCATAAAATGTATTAGCATGCAGAAATGAACAATTCCATGATTGAGGTGACAACAGCCTTATAAATAGCTCATTTCTTCACTGACATCTTTTCCTCTGAATCTGTTTTTAATGCGATAGGAAGAACAACGGAACAACGTCCTTCAAAACCTGCTCTGTTTATTTATGACCAAACACATTTCTAACTGCTACTTCTAACCTGTTGTTCTGAAATTTGCCCTTCACTTTTACCCTAATACTTGAAACTTCTACCTGCACAACCTTGATCAAGTTAGCTTAACGCAGACAGTTTTCTGTGACCCAGCAGTCCTGTTCATTTCATGTGATCCATTTGCACAGTTTCATATACACAGATCGAGGTGAATGATAAGGCTGGGAAAAGAAGGAGAAGTTTCCAAACTGCTGATTAAAAAAAAATGGTGTAGGTATGACACCCAATTCCCGAACAGCTGTAAATACAGGTTTTGGTACAGTACGTGTCTCAACATTGAGGTATACAATGCCATTTTTATACAAGAAAGATACTCCCTGTCCACAGTAATGGAAAGAAGACAACACAAAGTTGGATAACACTTGTAGCATAAGAAGGATAATGCTTCTGGGGAGGGGATGCTGAGCTAAGCAGGCTTTGCCGTTAGCCAGCACAGGGAAAAAAGTCAGGTCCATGCACACACAAAAAATACAGTAAGGATAAATAAAGACTGCCTCAGAAGAAAAGCTTAAATGTGCAAGACATGCACATACATATAGAAGTACATACTTTTAAGTATGAAGCCTGAATTTTATTTTCCTTTCCCTAGTCATGATAGCCATTTCCAATATATTTCCAAAGAATTCTGTGTGTACTATTTCTTAAGCCACAAATTTTGACCAAGGATGTAATAATTCAAATACTATTATCTGATAACAGCCACATTAAGGCCACTTGCCCCTCACCACATGGAAAACTACCTTGCCTGGAAAAGGGACACTCAAGCCATCTATGGGGGTGCTGCCACAAGGTTTCACTTTCTGTGCACGTTGCCACTGCCCTTAGCAGCAAATCACTCCAAGCATTCAGGAGAAACTTCTGAAAGCAGTCCACCCCGGTAAAAATATGTTGAAATGCAGTAATATTTCTTTAGATTTAGTGAGCCTCTGTTTCTTCATTCCCGAAGCTGAGACCCGCAGTGATGCTGCCTCGGTGCTGGCCCTGGCCACAAACAGCTAAACCCTGGCAGAGTGGTGGGTGGCAGGGCTTGCCCAGGCTCCCTCAGATATTTTTGACAATGGTGACTGCAAAAATGTAAGTTGGCTGAATGAAGCTAGAAGCTATTATTCACGTGATGTCAAAGAGAGCAGAAACATTAAAAAAAATATATGTCTTTTTTTTTTTCATTCTACCCATGCACAACGGAAAGAAAAAAAATAAAGAAATCTAACTTTAGGTAACACCTTGTTACCTAGAATTTGTTTAATTTACATCTATATGCATGTTGCACTGACTTGAGATTTTGTTTAGCTTGGAAATTGTATTTTACTGCCTAAAAATATTGAGAAGTGTAGGCAGTTAGAGCTAGTGAAAGATGCAGCCATCAGCTCCTAACCATCCCACTCAAACACATGCAGGTTGGCACTGTAAACAGCTACGTGAAACTGCGATCGTGCCTTCTGGGGAGCCAGGAACACGCAATATGCGTAAACCCTCAGCACAGGCAGGAGCTGGAGGAGTCAGGAGATACTCTTTGTTTCCCAAACACACCCTGGTGCATTACATTTAGCAACTTCTTTAAAGCCCTTTTGTTTGCATCAGTTTAACAGCATTATTAAATATTCATACTGAAAGTTGTCTAATACGCTCTCTTTGCCTACATTTTTTCAAAAACATTTACCTTCTTGTTTATTTTTATTTCAGCCCAGCTATGAAAAATTACCCAGTGTTTCTTTTTTTTGAAGAAGTTCTAAAAGTCAAAGTCAATAAGAAGATACAGCACAGAGCATACAAATGATGTGCAGTAAAAAGAAATGAGAACTGAAGTCTTCTGAGATTCCAGGGGGAGAAGTTTATTGCCAGAATTAAAAAGAAAAAAAAAAAAAAAAGATATTTTGCATACAAAATAATATACAGACACAGACATTGTAGCTTCTTCTTCCTTGCAAACATTACTGCTAAGCACATTCTCACATTACCCCTACTCACGCTGTCAATAGTGGACATTTTCTGCAATGTTTCTCCCACAAAGGCTCACAACTACAGACGAGCAGGATATTTCTTTTCCAAGGTCTAGGATTACATGTCAGCAAGTATTTGACTAGTCGTGTAATGCTAATACTCTCATTAAGACAACATATTGATTTCAAAGTTACTAGTGTGCATTAGTGGGTTTTTTAATTATTATTTTTTATCATCTTGGAAGTTTTTGAGATTTTCTGGAGAATTTATATGCAGCTTTACCACTTAGTTAGTGCAGCACTAGAGCTTCTAAAACAGCATTTTCTCCAGACATACTCTGTCTTCTGTTCTATATCGACCCTCCAGCAGAGGAGCATCTAAGAAAGTGAATTCTTGTCATATGAGACCTGGGTTCAGAAGGGGGCTGTTACAGCTGAGCTGAAGGAAAGCAGCTAGCACATGATGCCATGGCATGTTCTCTGCCTGTGTTTGTAGGTGCCATCAAATAGAAACAGAAACTTTCAATATCAAAGTAGGTGCTATAGTATAGGATGAAAGCATATAAAATCCAGTGAAAATTTTCATCTCTGCAACCTAAAATAAGTACATCTTGTATGCACAGAAATGCATGTTTCGTATTAGTGTCCAACTCTACACAACTAGCTTTACTTTCTATTTATTGGTATTGTCATAATATGAAAAATAAATACCATTTGTTATGAAAGCAGCCGTTGCACAAAATTAGCAGACATATTCTGCTTCAGGGCATGCATACAAGAAAATTGTCAGACATTAATAATGTAGACAAAGCATTTTCCTGGGAAAATGAGGATCCATTGGAACAACAGATAAATCATACCCAACTGCTCACTGTTTGTTGTGTCACAATCTGTTGTATTTTATCGAATATGACTAGTACAAGTCTGTTACAGCCATAAAAAAACATTAGTGGAAATTAATATGTAAATTACTGTAGTGCTTGTGTGGGATGCCATTTCATTAATTTGAATTCACTGACATGACTGTGTAATCTAAATTTATGAGTTTTTCAACTGCCACTCCATGGAGAATACAGCATTTATTGAATTTTGCTTTAGAAGTATTTTATGCATTAAATAACATTTGCATGGCAGAAATGTACACGAAGGGCTTGGAATTTAATATATATTATATATACCAGGCATTTTGACTAGGAGAAGATATATGGCCTACAGTGTTATAAATGATATCTAGGTGTTTCCTTTTTAAACATTTCTAGACAGCAATGAAAACAAATCATTGGAAGAGGGAACAAAATCAGTTTTTCAAGTTCTCAGTGATGTAGATATTGCTCATAATTATTTTGTTGAAACAAAAGCAATTCTTCTTCTTTTTAATAAAATAGGTTTATGATGCATACAACATCTTGTGTCACCCTCCAGAGTTTAAGAAGAAAAAAAGCGCAGTCAAAAAAGTACCCAAATTTGAAAAAGAAGCCTTATGAATATAAAGGCTGGCTTGAAGCTTTTCACTTCAATACCAAGATTTGGAAAAGGCCAGCAAGAAAAGAAATGATAAAATTTGTTACTATTCAACACTTTTCCTTAACTAACACCTGGACACAAACGTATCAGATAGGTTGCATAGTATTGGCTGTCCTAGTTTTAATATCCTCCAGTTTCCTATGTGTAAAATGGGGTACCCAAAAGAACATATTACTACCAAAAGGTTTCTGAAGTAAACACTTGCAAAGGTAATGTTCACTTCCTGGAAACACTTGCAAATGTAATGTTCACTTCCTGAAGAAAACAGCCAATACTACAGACAGGAATTAAAACTTACTAAACATACAACAAAACACTTGGTCAATTATGAAACTCTATTTTTAGAAGTGGGAAAACTTCAGGGTTAAAGAATATTTCTATGATTAAAAATGTTTATTTTTACTTGTTAGCTACAAGGTAATGTGCTTCCCTTCTCCCTCCCCTCCCCATTCCAGCCCATGACTCTAAATGTTTTGGCATCACCTATTTGCTGGTAGGGCATGCTGTTGAGCTGACTATTTCATTTATCCATAATTCTATTAAGAAATACAAATGAAAGTATCTATCTCATAATGTTCATGGTGCAGTTTTACCCCTAGACACAGTCTTGTTCACATCAAGGATCGTATACACAATCAAAATTGTTCGTTGTTTTTTTTTTTTAGGTATCACCTAGCCTTTAAATGTAGACGCCCACTTTGAAACAAGACTTTTGGGGGGTGAAGAAAGGGAGAATTTGCTAGTAGATTTGTTGTACCATGACACAATGAGGAATATATTCCCAGCCAGTAGCGAATGTTTCGCACTTGTCAAATCCTCCTGTCAGCAACCCCTACAGCTCTGCTGACTACGAGGAACACCTGCCTGCTCCAAGGTCACGCTGACTCAATGTCACCTTGCAGGAAACATGCTCAGACACAATCAGGATTTCGGTATTATATTGCAGTGAATTCCGATCTCTCTGTCATTTTCCCTGCTAGTGATGAGTAGGTAATTACACTTTGCAAATTTGTGAATTTTATAGATTAAGACCTTGAATTAGTTTGCCAGGCTGACAAAGGAGGCATGCACAGACATGACAAAAAACACAAACATGTACAGACACAAGTATCTGTTAGATGAAATGGCTACCATTCATTTGTTTATATTGACTGTGTGGAGACAACATATTCATGTTTCATTCCACTGGTTTCTTACTGAAGAAATATTTTTTTCCAACTGATGTAGAGGCATACTTTATAGTGAAAATGCCACCTATTTTTTGCCTCATAAAACATTTCCACCTACGTACTATTTAGGAAGCTACCTATTTAAAGAAAAATACCAGTCTTAAAAAATTATGCAATTTTTCCTAATACTTGAATACACATACAAATTAATCAGCCATCATATGCCCACAGACCTGTATTCTTTCATTATAAAAGCATGAAAGAGCTACAACAAAAGGCTTTGTTCTGACTTGACCTTGGCATTAAAATGTGGATAATATGTAGCTTTGTTCTGTTCCCCCGAGGAACTGTAACTTTTATTAGAATCCTATCCTCCGGTTTTTCTAAGATTGAGACCTCCTCTTCATGTCTGTAACTATCATTTTCTCCCTCATAAGTTTTGCAATACATAGCAAGCAATTGTCAGGAGATGCACATTCCTCAGCAGCACTCAACCTACTTACCAGCCACCTCTTCCCACACTGAAGTCTTCCTCATAAACATTTCCTTTCTGCTATCTCATTTTAAACTCTTCTTTTCTCCTAACCAAAAAATGGAATAACAGATTTCATAGGTCAGAAAAGCAAAGGGGAATGCTTCAACTCTTCAAACGACCAGAGGAATATCAATGCTATTGCTGTCCCTCAAGGAAAAAAAAAAAAAAAAAAAAAAAAAAAAAAAGGAAACATTTGTCACTGCAGAAATCAGTGCAGAATTTTTAAAGAACCACACATCATGGATCTTGTCAAACTTCTCCCAGTTTCTCTTAGCATTGTCTGTACATACATATGTAAAGACAAGTATGTTTCTACTGAAAAATGTCAAGGTTTTCTGTTGGAAAAGGAATAAACACATGCATAGTATTTTCAGCCAAAACACAGCTAAAATGATAACTCAAGCACAAAAATCTGCTAAACTTTTCCCATGCGTTATCTGGACTTTTGCCTGCTTTCATAGCACTGGTTAGATGTTTGTTAACTCCAGGCTGTTTAGCTACTGATAGTCAATAGCAGTGAGGGTTAATAAGAGTCCAGACACCAAAAGTCATCAAAGACCAGTTGTGGCAGGTATTGGCTGCCGCGACTCTGATGCCTTCCAGGTAGTCCTTTGGAAAGGGACATTTGATGTCTTGCTGCCAGGGCTGGCTGCCTTAGGTCCACAGCTTTGACCTAAAAGGGATACCTAGTTACAGGCTCCACTGAGTGGAGTTATTTCAGTTTACAATTTGTCAAGTAGATGGGTATACAATGTCAAGTCTTTCTCAAGTACCCTTAATTGTCATTCTGTAGTCACCACCCAGTTTTGCTCTTGGCAATCTGTCTATACTTTTCATTTAAAGTATCATAGCTTGTTAAATTTTCCACTGTATAGTCTGAAACATATGTCAAAAGTTATTCTTGTTCCCTGGATGTAAATGGATGAGAAAAGAAAAGAAAAGCAATCCCAGGAATTACTTATTTTGCACATGTCTCACAGTTTCTTTCCCTTCCAGTTGGAATCATAAATGTGAAGAAGCCGAACAGTTCATCTTTCAGGTACACAAGTGCATCTTCATATTTGATCTCTCCCCTCCTCAGCTTCTCTTTGGTCTATTGATTTCATGACCACAGCCAAGGACTTTATAGATTTTCTTCAGAAGGAGGAAAGTTGTGGTGATGGCACTTTTTGCTCGTGACTTCAACACTGATTCTCCTACTGAAGTCAATAGAAATATGTGATCTTGTAATTATAAACTGCAGCAACCACTGATTGACCCCACCTACTTTAAAAAGACTGCATCCTGCTTCACATTATTTGACAATGATATCAAATCCCATCCTTACCAGCTCCCGGAAAATCTAAAAAAAGAAAATAAATAAATAAAATGGAAAAAAAAAAAAAAGGAGAAAAAAAAATCTCAACTGACACTCACAGAGCCATTGCATTTTAAAACCATAAAGAAGGAAACCCTAACACTTTTGTGTTACATACAAGATAATGCTTACTGAAGAATCAGGAGAATTCACGGAAACCATCACCAAACCTCCAACTGCTCAACAGGTTAATTCTCTGGGAAGCACAGTAGATTTTTTACACATACACGCACAAAGAAAGCACCACAACCTTGGCCAATTCCACAACAGCAAATCATTGTTTACCTTCAGTAAGAACACCACCAATACCCAGATTTCCTGCCTAACCATAACTTGATTCCATTCTCACCCACAACTATGTTACCTGCCAATACTAACTGATCCCCAGTTTTCCAAGTTACAAATCAGACACTAAATGTAGCACCATTTTGTTTTGCACACAAAATAGAGAAGATTCTGGACAATTATCTCCTGGACTCCCTCAAATTTCTATGACAAGATTTAATAACCATCAAACTGAATCTCAAATACATTGACAGCCCTATCAATTTCTTGCCCACTGTACTCAACCAAAAAAAGAAAACCTAAAACTACTACACATAAAAAAGTGCAAAATATCATATCCACCATCATAAAACTAGGTGTTCCCCCCCAAAAAATAATAAAAATACAGTAAGCCCTCAGTCACCATTAACATTCCCTGGGTATCACACTCTGCTGATGCCCAGCTCAGCAATGCAAGACCTTTAACTGAACAAACGCACCGCTCTAGCATCTATCTGTCTATCTATGCTTTCACAGAATCTTCTAAACTTCCCAGTTTTTACTCTGATGGGGATTCACAAAGTCCAGATCATTCTTGGAGCTGGAACAAAAACTCCAAAGAACACTAAAAAAGACAGAGAGCATATGAGGTTCTGGTGCATTATAACTATCCCTCATATCTAACCTCATGCTTCATATTCCTATCTCCCTGCCTGAAAGCTCTTAATGACTGTATTGTTGTTTCTGTGGATAATATCCTTTCTCCTTCCTCCACCTCTGTTCTACAGATGTTATCTGTATCTACTATGTTATCTTTCAGATGGTGCAGCACAGTAAACAAGTTAAACTCGTAACAATTACAGTTGCCCTGCAAGAGCCCACTATGTAAGACCTGAAGAAGCTCACATGCTCAAAAGGAGGTCTATTTTCTGTTATTTCAATTAGTCTACCTCCTCCTAAAAAAAAATAATAAAAAAAAAAAAAGTGCAATGCTTTTATCCTTATAAAACCGTAGTTACAAAGCTGTGAGTGCATTAAAGCATTTGTTGTTAGCATAAAGGCTTTTTAGTGCTAATGTGTATGGAGACAAATAAAACAAAACCATGTAGGGTTTCAAGAAGCCTGATTACAATGTTCTTTTGTCTAGAGCTGAAAAAGTATTTCTACACTGCACATAAAATTCAGATAATTATCTAGTAGTTTAATTTAAGGAAGAGCATACATGCTTCTTACTGCAGTAACAAGAGCAATTACTTTTGGGGTAAGTTAAATATTAGATTTGAAATGTTTTCAAACCAAATATAATAATGTTTTAGCAGCAGTTTACCCAAAAAAAAAAAAAGGCAGTGTCCTCATATATCTGCAAATTTCATTTCTACTGTGCTAAAACATATCAGGCACTGCTCTGTAGATGTTAAGCAGCAGTTAAGAGGTGCACTAAGTATAGAAAGAGTTATATTAGCATCTAGACCATAATGAGGTATAATTTACATATGTACATAGATTAATTGGTGGTGAGGTATGAAAGCTATCTATATAGCGAAACAATGAGAGTGAGAATGGCTTTTTTGAAATCTGGTCTCTTACTGGCTTCTATACTCATTTTCATTAAGCCAAAGTTACTACAAGTGTGGTAACCAACTATTGAGATTAGCTCATTAGATTTTTGTAGTTTTGAGTAAGATTTCATTTATCTTATTATGCAAGCAGTCTTTTTCATAGTTTAATAATTTTCACTTGATTATTTACAATGTCAGAACCAATTAAATAACAAGCCTACTGAGCTGTCCCGTTTTTTATGTAAGAGATCTCAACCTTAATCACTTAGCTTAGTGATATGGTTTAGTGGAGGACTTGTTAGTGTTAGGTCAGAGGTTGGCTCAATGATCTTGAGGTCTCTTCCAACCTAGAAATTCTGTGATTCTGTGATTCTTATGAACAATTCCAAAGTATGCAAACAATCCTGCTTGAATGGAATACGACCATGAGACATCTGACCTACATGCCAGCCACGTCACTTGAAATACTGCTTTTTTCCCCAAAAATAGAACAAGCAACATTAATTCAGTAACATAACAAAAGCTGTCTCTGTATGAGTTTCTGCAACAGTTGCTACCAAGATTTAATTTGAACATACAAAACCTTCACCAAGTTACAAATGTAGCTTTATTCATATTATAATAAACAATAAAAAATATTTCATGTTACCTTTCCCCACAGCAGCCCACACAGTGCTGTGCTCTGCACTTGTAGCTAGAACAGCGGTGGTATCGCACCTGTGCTGTGTGTATTGCTGAGCAGTGCTAGCACGGCATCAGGACTCCATCCAACCCCCCAGAGCCAGCAGGATGTGGGTGGGCAAGAGGTGGGGAGGGGACATCACTGGGACTGCTGACCTAACCCAACCAGAGGGATATTCCATGCCATGTGGTGTCACACTCAATGAAATGTGGGAAGGAAGAAGGAGAAGGGAGGGCTCTCTTTATGAAGATGACTGACCTCTCAGACAACCACTATGTGTGTTGAGGCCCTGCTTCCTTCCCGGGATGTGGCCGAACATGGCTCATGGAGAATAATTGCTTTCTCTCTTTACTTCCATGTGGCTTTTGCATTTTTTTTCCCTCTTCCTTTTCTCTTTAATTAAATTCATCTCAGCCCACGAGCCTTTTCCTTTCCCATCATACCTTCTGCCCACCCTCTCCCTTTCCAGCCAGCAGGGTGGAACCACCACAAGGCTGATGCCCGCACACTCTTCAAAACCCTTCTCTTGGAGGGGTACAGCAAACTGAAGTTTGAGGGGGAGGAATCAGCTTGGGTTTTATGCTCATTTACTTTAAAAACAACAACAACAGAAAAACTTAAGTTACTGTTTTCAAAGTCCTTGTTATGCCTTCTAGAATTCTCCACAGACCATTAAGTCCTTAACGTGGATTATTGCCCTTGGGTATTAAAAACAAACCATTAAAAAATGTCATTTTATTTATTAGGGTGGAACCCACACTGTTTTCTTCACTGCAGATTTCACAAGATTTCCGGTATGTCATTTTACTATTTCTTAAGCGCTAGATTATCCAGATAAACCTAAAAGCCCAGAGCCAGCCATCACACTCCAGTACCTCGATAATTATCCATGAAACAAAACACACTGATTCAATGGAATATAACTCATTACAATCTGCTAAATTCAGCAGGGGATAAATCCACACACACTGACAAATATAGCATAAACGCTCTAAAAAGAAAGATAATGTGGATAAACAGATTTTCAAATGAAAAGCACAAAGAGATTATCTGGAACTGAAGCTACTCTCTCAAATAAGGCTTTCCTAACTGTCCAAAGTAAACAAGTTCATTTGTTAAAATACTTGGGAAAACTACTGGTGTTAGTTGGAAAATCTAATTGTTCTTACACATTCAGATGTACTGTTGGATCTTGTGGGATATTCTACCCAAAACTGGCCAATATTTTAACAGTATGGGACTGCAAGTATCCAACACTGCGCACCTATATCACAGAGCCTGGGGTAGGTAACTTGTGTTACAAATTATTAAACCATAACTCATAGCCAGTATTTTATTCTGTGAAAATTAAAGGCTTTTCATTAAGTATATTGATTTTGGGGGGGAGAGGGATAAGTTTGTTTGGTTGGTTTTACTATCATAAATTCACTGAATAGGTGCAAGGTAATTTCTGAAGGTAACAGCTGGACCGTATCTAGGACTATCTTAGACTGTCTATCTTAAACTAAGTCTATCTTAGACTGTATCTAAGCCCACCAAAGTTGTTATAGCAGAGGTATACACTATAAGTTGTAGCTTCTGGAAGCAGCACATCATCTTGTACTGCAACAGAGACTCACAGCAGCAGAGGGCTGCAGTTGAGGCTCTGTCACTCTCCAGCAATTCTCTATTCGCTCTGTTCAAGTTCCAAACTGACTCTATCCCGAATCATACCTCACACAGCCTTCCTGCGGCACTATTCTTCTCTGTAAATAGGTAGCACCTGCTGCATACAGCAAGAGTTTCTTGGCAGAGATTACAATATCTGTGGTAACAAGGATCCTGAAATTCCTGTGGTTTCACAGGGTATAAAGTTGTTTATCTGAAATTCATCCTTTAATCCATTAGATTTATGCTGAATATTTAAATTCAGCAATTTAGTTCTTAGTCATAATATATTCACCAAGTAAAAAACCAATTTGCTCTTCTATGAAAAATGTTCTTCCAGCATTATGACTTTTAAATTGCAAGAAAGAAGCTGATTTCTGTGATAATTTTTATCCTTATTTTACACATTACTCAATACCATTGAATCTCATATAGCCATATACATTTTAGGTAGTTAACAAACAAAAAAAGATATAACCATACACCTCTAATGCATTTTTAAGGTGGTCTACAAATAAAAGAACAATACCAGTGAATTTTACTGAATAGGTAAGGCATTACTGTATTACAAGATATTAGGAGTTTTCAAAGATTTACAAGAGTGCCCTAAGTATGTGGATAATACACAGTTTTTCTCAGTAAAATAAAATAAAGTCAAAGAAGACTTCTACAAAATTTCATGTTATTCTCCCAACAGTGACAGACATAGAACAATATATTGTTCTGAAATGTACTTCCTCCATAATTTGAAAATATGAAGCAACTGAACTGATGTTTTCAAGTACTGATCAATACTTCAAAGATGCAAACTGCTCTGTTCCTCATTTCTCAGTCATTTCCTTTACCTACTTCAACACGAGCATATATAAAACAAGCTACACCTAAAATAAAGTCCCTTGCTATTTTAAAATATTTATATTTAAAATATCTTAGAATATTTTAAAACCTTTTCCTCCACGTATTACTTTCATTAAGAAAATATTTATAATAGAAGAAGATAAAATTGAACAGTTTAGAACAAATTACAGGACAATTTCTTTAGATTTAGATTAGAAACATTGAAATAAAAGCTTTTCCACAGTATTGACCGTGATCACCCCTTTCAAGTAGTTCCTGGTTAAAGTGAGAGATGGAAAAAGAAGAAAGGACAATTTGACAGGCTCTTTGGATAATACTTGGTGCTGCTGAACCAAGAGGACAAAAAGATCTTTTTCACTATAACAAGAAGCAGTACAACACCCTTTAGCTAGTGAGGATCTCAACAATACATGTATAGAGCTTAAGATATTTTACCTGTGACTTCCTGACTGTAAATGTGCTATAAAGAGACCACTCAGCAAATTAAAAAGGAAAGTCATCTTCAGGAACATAGTTCAAAGAGCACTAACTACTGCATCAGCAATCTGAACAACAGAAAGTGAGCCTTTTTGCACACAGTTAACATCATCCTCAAAATACCTGGAAGCAATAAGCCAAATCTACAGCTTGTATAAATCAGCAGTGCTCCATTAATTTCAGTGATAACAGGCCAATTTGCATGAACTGAGAATGCGGTGTAAATCTGTTACAGTTTTTCAAGCTACAGTATTTGACAGATAACCAGCTCTCACAGGAGATGACATATTTGAGTTGACTCAAATAAAATATTCATAAAGGAACATGTCCATTAAAAGTCCACAAACTTGAAAATTGTTTTAAATTAAGGTTCCATAATCAACAGCTTAAAGATTGTACAGTAAACAGTTACAAAACACAGAACCATCAAAATTCACAGGTGTTTCCTGTGACAGGAAAAAAAAAAAATGGAGAAAAAAATATTTGTATTTTTTAAAAATAACAGAAATTTGTATGTAATTTCATACGTAACTTCATATTTTCCTTGTGTATTTACATGAAGGGAAATTTAAATTAGAGGTATAGAAAGCATGGCATCTCACCAGTTTTAAGTCCAATATTTAAGATTTTTGATGTTCACAAACACTGCAGGCACCTCAGTGCGTATGATTAAGCTCCTAAAGCTTGCAGAAGAAAAGATAACTTTATCCTCAAGTACCCTATGGCACTGTGGGCACAGCATACTGGGTGTGCAATCTCATCCCTCAGAAGTGTGAGCCACAGCCACCTGCATGGAGCCATTTATGATGGGGGAAAGCTGTCCTATATCCCTCTCTCTTCTTCCATTTTTGAAATATAGACCTTTCTTTAAAAAAATGAAAGATATAAAGCCAGATTTTACCATCTTGAGAAGACACAGACGTAACATTGCTATTTAGCCAAGATGCCCAAATTCCTAGGAGTTCAAGGCTTATGCCATTATTGTTTAAATACAAAATTCTGGCACAGGAAGCAGTATCTCAGTCCTGGCCTTTCTTTACATACACTGTATATAAAAATTGGATATGTAATTTCATGTTTCAGGTACCTAAAGAATCTAATTTAAATGTTCACTGTAACACTTCAATTTTTGTCTGAATCTCAATAAGTCTTGCAAAGATCTGAATATAGAGTTGAACGTTCTGGAAAATCTTATTTTTCTAATTGACATGCTCCCCTGGACTTTTTAGAAAAAACTGTATTTAGAATTCCCTATTGAAATGGAATTTAATGACAATGCACACTTCTATGCCTTACACTGGTGATGAGATTATTAACCTAAAATATTATTCAGAAAGCAGTATCTCATAGTTCTTTTGACATGTCAGAGCCTCAGATTGAGCCTCCTATCTCAAGCAGGAATTGAAAAATTGCTGAAGCATTTACATGTCTCAAAAGCAATTCAAAACTCAGGGATGAGGCAAAGCCTTCCTGACACCCTGTCCTACCCCTTTAAACACCAAACAAGCAAAAAGCCTGAAGAAAACTACAAGCAACGCTGCATGTAACTATGAAGAGGTGTCTTGAATCAATATGTATTAATTAGAAGTATAATGCTTCTTGGATTATAGAACAGTTGGATTTTGGAGAGGATTAATGTGTGAATCTGTGGGTAGATTCTACATATTATTGAAAGGCCAAAACAAGATGTAGAGCTTGGGAAGTGATGTGCATAACTGTTTGCCATTAAACACTGGAGAAGCTACTTCATCCTATTCCAAAACAGCAGTTCCATATGTGACTTTAACGCGCCCTTCAACTTGCTTTACTTATACATTCACCCAAGGTGAAATCTCCAAAATGGAAAAAACAAATGGTGCACAGAAACCTGTCCACTGATTCTTCCTGACAGATTCAGCGGTGTCACAAGTGGTAGTGCATGTTATACCTCAAGCAGAGAACAGAATGAAGTTTAGAAATCACCCACGTACCTGGATTTATGAATTTAACAAACAGAAAGAAATCAGAGATCGGTATCAAAGGCACTTAAAGATTTCCTTAATTTCCTGTGGCACTACAGCAAATTATATTTTTAGTGTCTGTTTTAATCAAGAGAAACATAAATATTTTCTAGTAATTTGATGTGCATAATTTGTTTTATGTCTTGATTATGAGGCAGCACAAATCTAGTCAAAACTATAACCAAATTGTCACTTTAAACAGAATTAGAAGGATTCAGTATATTGGTCAGAAATAGAACTCCAAAGCATATTGCTTCACATCCAGTCTCTAGTAAATGTTTAGCTATGACTCACTTCGTTTTCTGTGATTTTCATTTCATTATACTCACAAGATAACGAAGAGAGAGCATTTATAAAAGGACTAATGTAACGGTTCTATTCGAAATCTTTTATTCTTGCATCTTTTGGGGTGTACGATAAGCTGTTAAAAAAATCAGTCGTCGTTATCACTCCTTGCTGGTAAGCAAAGCAGAAGATAAAAGATATTATCCTGCCAGAAGCAACAGTAAACAAGTTTCACCTCCTCAGAAGCCCTCTTGAGTCCAAGTTCCTATTTCTTTACTTCTTCAATATGTGTAAGAAGTTCTCAGTGATGAGCAAGGATTGGATACAAAATTATCCTGTGACTTTTCTTTTTTTTTTTTTTAATGAACACACTTGCTGTTTTAATTGTTAGAAGCATTCTTGAAAAACAGCTTATTTAGGACCCATCATCGTTTCTTGTTCACTGCAATGAATTTCACTAGCTAATGTGAATTTAAAACTGGAGATGATAATGGTATTTAGTTGAGTGAACTTTCTGAACAAATCCGTACACAGATCTCGCATGATCAGAATACTCCCTAAATATATAGAGAAGACGTTATTGCCCTAAACTGGGACATATAACATTGAATATTTTACAGAAGTTTACATTTTAGTGCTGTCAGTAAACAAAAATATTCAGGAAATTTATTTGCATGTGACATTGTTATATACACATAAATCATAATCCATCTTCAAATAAGTGAATATAAATTTGATCTCAATAGAGAGGTTTATTCTTTATCTAATCTGGCTTCATGCATGGTTTGTAAACAACAACTTCTAAACCATGCAGGGATTTACCTCATATGACCTTACGCATCTGAAATCAGCAAACAGTTTAAGCTAGAGATCTAAATCCCCTCTTTAGTCAGTGAAGAGAAAGAGATATACTTTAAACAGATTCATGCAGCTTTACTTGGCAATCTTACAGGTTAATGAACTAACCCCTGAAGGTGGTATTTCCTCTCTGTCGATGACTGCTTAGACATGTAGAGCTACTTAAGATGGATCCCACCTTTAATGATATGAATGTCATTGCCTCTAATGTATCAGGTAAGAAAAGCTTCTAAATATTTGAATACTGATTGCCACGGGCAACGTTTGCTCTGAAAGGGCTCAGCAAATTAAATAATGTAGAATGATTTATCTGGTGCTCCAATAATGCCTGGAAACACACAACTTATACTGTAAGAAATATGTTTATGAGTTTGTTTCTTTCAAATCATACTTTCAGGATCTCTGATATCTATAGTCACTTCTTCAGTATAGTATTGTGGAAATGTTAAAGTATAAATTCTGTTTATATTCTCTTTTTTTTAGATTCTCTTTTTTTAGAGTGAGTAGATAGTAGTATCAGAGATTAGAAATGTTCTCTTCCATTTAAGTAGAAATGCTATTTCTCTCTGCAATGGGAAAAAAACAAAGAACTTGGGCCGAAGAGTTTTACAAACCATGTAAGTCAACCATGTCATCTTTTTTTAAAAGAGAAATATGATCTCTGAACAGGGATATTTTATATTTTGGGACATACTGCGGAAAAAACAACAAAATTCTAGGCTCTAATTGCTCAGAGAGTTGACAGACATCATAAATAAAAGGGTAAACCATGTGAAACCATAGTGATAATCAAAGAAAGAACTGAAGAAAACTCCAGAATGTACCACACGGGAACACATTCATTACGTATCATGTCAAACTTGTTAGAAGCAAGGTGCCTTCCCTGTTTAAATTCAGCAAAGTAGCATATTACTAGCAATTATCATTCCTATCAGTAGTAAAGCCTGAGTATGACCATCAATTATCCATCTTCCCAGTGGGAACAGACATTTTCCTTTAAGATTACATATAATGCATGAGCAATTTTGCTGCTGTTTTCAGTATTACTAAGTACTTGGGTGAAATACCATGTCCTACTTTGGACAGTATAATTCTAGAGAAGCATGGACATGGACTAACTGCAGAGAATCCAGAAGTCCAGAAGCGTGTACTAAGCACAAACACAAGTCTATAAAATTATCTAAAAAAATACGGAAAGTTTAGTTTGTTTAATATAACAAAATGATTGAAGTAAAGACTGAAAGTCTTCAAATAAACATGAAGGTACTGTAAAGAGAAGGGTAAGAAAGAGTTCTACATTTCCATTATGGATGGGACAAAAAGCAACGGCCCTAAATGACAGCAGTGGACAGTAAGATAGAAAACTGAGGGAAAAAATATATCTACAATGACAAGAAAATCAAAGTAATTTAAAACAGTAATTTACAAACCAGAATAAGCACTGTCCAAGTCAAATCACTTTATGTCATTCCATCGCCTCATATCATTCTGTATCCCTTCCTGCTGCTTCCTGAAACTTCCTATCAGTTTCACTGATGAGGTGACCTCTCTTTCCATAGTCACCTTGTTGCTGGAAGTTGAAGAAAACAGATTTTCCTCAGCTTATCTACTGAACTTTATATTCAAACCTTCCATACAAATTCTGAAAGCATCTGTAATATGTCATATAAAATTGCAGGCCTCTTCAGGCCATCAGTATAAAAGTCTGTTTAGATTTTCAAGACTTTTACTAACTGCCAGAGCTTCCTACATTTGGGTTAATTAAATTAATTCTTTCATATTAAGATCGAAAAACTTTCACAGCCATTCTTTATCTTCATTATATGCTTGTCTTCATTTATGCAGATCCTTAATTGTGAACAAATGATTACATTATTATATGAAGCAAATATCTAATTCTAGAAACATCCAAGTAGTCATATTTATAGTTTACTTTATCTTGAGACTGCTCATTTAGGGAATTTCATTACCCAACTGCTTACAGACGATTCATTCCAAATCACGCACAATGCCACTACCAGTAGTTCAGATAAGAACCAGACTCAGAGTTTTAGTAAGACATTCTTCTAAGTATTGCTAGAAACACACAAAATGCTTAACTGTGGGGAAAAAAATAGAAAAAAAAATTATTTGAAGAATATAGACCTAAGGAAGTGACCAATTGTTAGAATTAAGCTCTTTGTTTTTTCCAGCAGGGAACAGAAGCTCTACCCATGAGGTAAAGCAGGCAGAAGCCTCCTTTTAGTCTTGGCTATGGTCTCAAGCAAAGGGACACAATTTCTGAAAGAAATACACCTAAGATGTTGGCTTAAACACCATCAAGCTAAGGGGTACCTATGACTCCCAAACCGAGAAGATCATCAACTTTCAAGCTATTATACAGAAGACCATCTCTGCTTATATTGTAGATCCCCAAACAATTTCCAAGTTTATTTAGTAAATTTTTAATGGAAAATTTTAACTGCAAGAAATACATACAATTGCTATACATTAATGATTTCAAGATACACAAAAATCTAAGCACTTTTTTGAGTTGGTTTAGCACTAAAATATAAAAACACTGCTATGAATTTGTGAGATTAATATAAGGTATCATGTAGTTTACAAGTTGAAGGACATCTTCTTGGCTTGGTCAACTAAAATCTTACAAAACTGCTAGGAGGATTTGCCTTATCCATTATTACAACATGATGATGATGATAAAACAGACAATCTTACTAATCTGTCATAAATATGAAAATGTTTCTTTCCTGAAAACTGAACTACTGTATGTTCTATATTCACAATATTGCCTACTTATTGCAAAATGAATTTTACTTAATGTTACCCTATACTTTGCATGGCTCATATATGAAAGAAAATACAATTCCTGCTTCAAAGAATTGATACAGATGTTCTATGACTGCATCTAATTTCTGTACAGTACTAGAATATTGAGTAACTAATTCATTTTCTTGTTGATTTTTTGAAGTTACGAAGTGGTAACAGTTCATTCAGTTGTCAGTCCTCAAATTCAAACTTCCTGCATGCAGACCCACAAATTCAAGAGCTTCTTGTATCTTTAAACACCTGTACTTTGCTCCAGTTGGTAAAATTGTATGAGTCCCCTGCACCCCCACAACCACGTTCAAGGTGATCAATTTAAATTGTGTTAAGCACTTACAAGTAGCTTAGCAAACAGAATCCAAGAGCTGATGATGGGCAACTGCAGATCAGTGGCTAAGCTACAAACAGAGATTTAAAACAAACAAGAAATGTTGTTCTTTGTGGACACAGTTCAACTTAGTGGATTGGAAAAGCGGAAAAAATAAATCACAAGATGTCATCCCCCTGCTGAAGCCAAGTCACAGAAGACTGCACTTCATTTATTGTGGACATTTCATCCAGCAGTATGTTCATTCTAGTAGGAAACACAAACGTAACTTTTTTCAACTTCTTGTCTCTTTCTATTTGAAATAAAGAAACACAAAGAGACACATGTGATACTGTTAATATTAAAATAAACACATTACAGCACAGAAGTTCAATACTTTCCCCAGTGAAGAGTTTATGGTGTCTTTTATAATGAAGAGAATTGAAAGACTGATACACTTATTTAAAGTGAATTATCAGTGGTTGCTGTTGCTACTTGAAACCACTTTAATTTCTTGTAAAAGATGAAAGTTTAACTGAAAAGGCTTCCCCCCGCCTTTCACATCCACAACATCTGCCAGGTTGAAAAAGTTCTGCACAAATTAAGTATATGCCTGAGTTAGTACACTAAACCAGAAAAGCCCGGGCCTGTATCTCCTAGTACAGAGCTGCTGTATTGCCCTCTGTACTAGCCTGTTTCTGTGTTCAATCAACACCGTCAGCTACAGAAGACCACGAGACAGTGCTTCGAAGCACAGCTCTTCCTGCCAGGTGCCATTCAGAGAGACAGGGATGTGCTTCTGAGATTTATCCATGCCTCAGGACTCCCTGGATGTACCTGCAGACTCCAGGGGCCGTAACAACCAAACCGATCTTGTTTTCCAACAGCTTTACTGGCCCTGGTGGGCTAGTTCCATACATCACCAGAAGCAGGCAAAAAAAAAAAAAAAAAAGTCAAAGATTAATTATATCTTTTCATCCCAATGGAGACTGAAAATATTATCATAGATTAAAAAGAAGTTCATTAAGTTCATTACAGTTACAAGATTAAACAGTATTAGTAATATTCTTGATGTGCTACTATATTATACACTTTTTTTTGGGGGGGAGGGGAGAGTTGAATCTTTTTCAAGGGGATGGGGAGTTTGAAGGTAGGAATATTTTTCTATTATTTTTTTCTCATCATTTCACTGATTTTACAGGTACCAGTGATCCAAAATACTGGCCTTGGATAAAATAATACATGTATTGACCCAGTATGGCAGCATTTCACATTTACCACTAGCTGCAAAGGCATTCTCTAAGTTTGAATATCCTGGCTGTTTTACAACCACAGAGGTACAAAAAGGCCGAAGTACATAGTAAGAAATCTGTAGAGATTTGTAAACAAAATGTTAATACTAATATGAAAGGAGAGTTAAAAGGAATGCAGGGGAGTAGAAGGAAATAACAAAGAGAATGACAGAAGCATGAATGCACGTATTGATGAAAACCGTATGTCTTAAAGACTGCAGCACCTCCATCAACAGCTTCAGAAATCAGAAAAACAAAGAACAGCCTAATACAAGGGACAGTCTACTGTGGACTTAAGGACCTACAGACTCAAACAACTTAAGCATGATGGTGGAAAGTAAAGAACAGGGTTTCAGTCACCCATGTAAGGAGAGGCAAGACAGTGATTACACCTCCAAGAGGTGGCATAGGACAGAGAATCAAAAGATCTTAATCACTGTCAGCTCCTAAAGAGTACAAAATGCAAATCCAAAATCAGTAGATGGGCACCAAGCTAAGAAGCAGCAGCAGCAAACATGGTAAGAACTCAGTAGTTACTTCCAGTGTTGCTATAAATATGACTACAGCACAGGTCTACCATAGCTAAATGGAAAGGCATTAAAGAAAAACCAAACAGTATTTATAGTTTAAAACATTTGTTCACTTCTCCTGTCAGTCAGTGACTAACGTCTTAGGAATCCACATTCACCAAATATTCATCTTTATTTTCTTACTGTCTCTCTCTATATGACCTTTTAAAACAGCATGCAGTGTATACTTCTTTCAAAGAGGTACACAGACGTTTTATGCTGGTGTTACAGACTGCATATAAATCATTTAACTTGAAACAAAACCTTTCAGGTTGAATTTCCTAGTCCTGAACTCTTTTTATGTTACTAATAAAAGCATCATACTAATAAAAACAACTTTTAAAATACCTGCAGCATATCTCTGGCCAAACCTCTTATTCATTTTAAACCTGTAACGCTAAAGAATGTTTATAGCAAGAGATACCTGCTTTTATATTATATTTCGTTTCGAATTCGAGTCTGAAAGTTGGTAGATGGATGGGTGGAAGAAGAGAAAGGAACATAGTGCCCAGTCAGTCCTGGGCCCAGTCAGTCCTTCTGTGTTTATACTTGGGACAACTCCAAAGCAAGACACACCTGTAATCCTCCATTCAGTCTTCCCATGAAAACCATTTTGTTCCATTCCTCCTGAAAGAAAGGCTGAATCCCCAGGTGGAAACACCCTTGTTCACTCAGTGAACTCTTAGTAGATCCAATCACCCTAGAACCAAACCTGCTAGAGGTTTCCATTGCGACACACATCAATGCTGTCAAATGGTTATGGTAGACAACAGGTTTGGGATTAAGAAAAAACACTTCTGCATTTTCTAACACAAGGAAGAGATAAAAGATTCAGATTCCAGAAGATATTTAACCGTAACTTTTGCATTTCTTTGCAAATTCTGGCTTAGTGTGCCATACAGTTCTGGAGAAAACAAACTGCACTTCACCTGTTCCTAACATACATTACCAGTTTACAAAACATTCTTCCAAAAATACTTTGTGGTGTTACACCTGCACTTCATAAAGCTGTTTGATTCCTATCTCCAGGAATGTCAGAGCTAGAATTTCCTCAGTACATTTACATTTCAAATCAGGAAGTAAACAAAAGCATTTTCTGACCCTTTTCATCTACATTTCCTCTGACAGGAATTACCCATCAGAACAAGGGCATCCCATTGAACCAACTGTTCATGCTTGAACAAATGAGAGAAACAAAACATTGAATTGCAGCAACAACACAGATTTCTTTCAATACGTGATTAGAACTATAAATTCCACAGACAAGATATGCAGCAAGGATACATTGCCTACACACAAAATAAGAAATTTTCATACCTAGAACACAACTGTGTATCGGCTGTCTAGCATGTTTAAAAGACACAAAAGTAAAAAAAAAACACCCAACCAAACAAAAAAACTATTTTGCAACTAAGTAAAACCAAGAATGTACAACTCCTCATACAACCATTTTACATCATTTTTCTCTTAAATAATTCAAAACATAAGAGCTGCCAGACTGAACCTGATCAAAGATCTCATCTAGCCTGATATTCCATTTCTGACAGCACGTAGAAAAAGATCTGCATCCAAAAGTCTGTGACAGGGAACAAGTATATCATACTTCCCCCCCCCTTGATGCCATATTCTCCCAGCATCCAACTATTTTCATCTCAGTGAATTTCAGAGCCAGGTTTGATTTTCCTAAAACTCCATTCAATCTGTAAAACATTAAAATAGCTTCTTCACGTTATGTTGTCATACTGATTTCATCCTTGATCTCAGAAGATGGAACGCTTTCACTGTCTAAAACCAAATAACCAGGAAAAAAAAAAAAAGTTATTTAATGTTTTTATTGTTTATTTTTTTTATAATTCATAACAGCAATTTTCATCTAGTGAGATAGGCTGTTAGTTGTCAGAATTAATGGCTTTACTTAGCATTAACCTGACAGAAAATTACCAGTTTCTATCTGAAAATAAAAACTGAAGCAGTTCTATTTTTCAATAGGTGATCACAGTAAATAAACAAAGGAAGGATGACTCAGGATTTAATTGTTTCCTTTGAATAACTAGCAGTAATCATAGCCTTAAAATAAATAATTTATTTATACAGGTATATTATAAAATCACTGCTGAGATCCATAATCGCAGTGAAGTATTTTGGTTGCATTTCATTCAGACTAGACTGAAGCACCTTTCAGCCTGCACGGGATCATTTTATACATGGACATCAGAAGCATATTCTGTCAATAACTGCTCTGCAATAAAGAGGAATTTTAATACACCCAAATGCTATAGATAACATTAAACTTGTCATCTGGGATTTACAGGACATTGGTTCCTAATGAGCAAATTTAGTACTGTGGCAAAATACAGAATGTGTGAGATAGTACACATTGAAAATAATGTAAAAGACTATGATTATCCATGCATCTCTAACAATACTTAACGTTTCTTTTGGACTAAAACTATACCAAGAAGCATGTATTATCACTAAGTGTTACTCAATATTATGAATTATATAATGTATACGTTAGGCGCTCATTATGTAGAAAGGAGAAAATAGAGCATGTTGGCTACTCTAAAGTACGTATTTTCTTAGATAAAAAAACTTTTAAAATCTTGTATGAAATTCACTTTATGGTCATAAAGTTAAAATTAAATATAGGTAAGACGATCAGGAAAGAGAAAATTAAGCTTTTTAGATGAGTACAGGGTCCCGTAATACTGTAATACTTTGTAGAGTATGAAAATACCCGAACCTCTGAGCTTGGAGTGACGTTCACAGACACCTGGGCCACACGGAAGAAATGGCACAGGTTCATTTGGCCTACCCCAAAATCCTGTCATGCAGTCCCTTAGACTTTTTCCAGCATGCAGCACCAGGGATACATCCAGAAGTGATTTTATGTGTTTTAGCATGCATCTCACAATGTTATTCAGAGGGCTTTATGGGTTTTCTGCAATAGTGTGAATGCCAGTTTTAGTTTTTGTTATCCGAAGCAGAACTGGAACAGGAATTTAATGTTATTAAGATTTATAAACAAATGTTTTCAAGGCCACACCGCTAAATAAATGACTTAAGAGGCCTTTTTTAATATTATTCTGGACTGCAACCAACAGGTATGACAGAGACTAATATACAAATGCAGACTGCAGCACAGATCCAGAACACATAACCAGCATCCATTATCATAAAAATAACTTTTTCAACTGTGGACATAAAACATCTTTTACAAAACCTATAAATTCTTATTTGTTAAATGGGTTCATGAAATTCAAATAGGAAAGTGAGTGACTTCTATATCAACAGAATAAAAGCATATTGAAGTCTAATATGGAGTTATGTCAACAGTATCTTAGCTGATTCATTCAATATTTAATTAATTTTTTTGCTATATAGTCTAATCGAGTAAAGAATGACAACTCTATCTCATATTTGTCAGAAATGTATCATACATCCATTATACACCATTTCATACTTTGGAGGTTTATGTCTTTCAAGAAAGCTGCTACACAGCTTCTCAGTATATCCCATTTGATTTATTAATATAAAGCAGAATGTGATTAGACTACCACATCTCGATGAAATAATGTTCAGGTACATTAACACTAGTTTCATTTCAATAAAATGGATGTTGACATGACAGCTTTCCTTCTGTCATGTCAGAAAAAAAATGTCTTTTATATCTGCACATATTACTGTTCTGTGCTTTCACCTACTACATCTGTAAAGCACTCTCTGTATCACTTTCCTGCATGGATCCAAGCCTTTGAAAGTGTGATTAATGTGAATGCAGCATGCAAGACTGGCTACAGTCATTTGTGTGCCAGTATCACTGCCAGGATAGAGCAACTCTGTATTCTAGACATCCAAGGGTACTGTGATTAGATTTGAGTTCAGAAAATCTGTTGTTAAAAATCTGAATTCATCTAGCCTTTTTTCACCTAGATAATACTAAGAAACTTCACAATCTTCTAAACAGTGAGGACTACTGTTACATAAATATCCCACGGTAGGAGTTCAGCAAAGAATGTCATTGCATTGGTATAATTAAGTTGTAAACTAGTGCACAGGGCTACAATAGGGAACTAAAACTGAAAATGAGGATACATCTACTTATTTCTCTTTATCTAAAATTCTAAATTCACATCAAGCCCCCGCCATACTCTGGTGAGAAAATAATATCCTGATATTCAGCCTATTCAGTAAAGTCCCAGTAACTCTCCAAAGGGAAATGAGCTCTTTTTCCTTCAGATTTGCTATTACAGACTACAGTCAATTAGATTCAGAGTCCAGGCAGGAGCTCAAGACATTACACTTAGTTGGGAAATACCTGCAGTGCATCACCAAATGAATATTCATTGCTACCTGATTTCAGACCTCACTGTTCTAAACTCATGACCACAATTTAACGGTATGTGAAAGTAAGAAGAAATATTCAGAGGAAACAAGAGGAGATATCAAGGAGATATCACTAAAACAGACTGGATTGTGGACTAAGAATCACTACAGAGTATTTTAAATCATATAGGAGAAACAGCATTTTTAAAGCAGGGTTGTATCCTTTAAATGCATTGGACTGAAAACATTTAAAATATATATAAGGAAGACTGCAGCAAACAGATGAGGGATGATTTATAACAATTGGGCTGAAGCTGGTGAGAAGCATTCTTTTTGTAGGCATATTCACTGTGTCTGTAGATAACAATACTCTTTGTTTCTGTTGGATCTTCTGATTCACATAATTTTATGATGCAGTTCAGTAGCCTTTTTTTTTGCCTCCTGAAATGGAGCTCTCAATGAGAGATTAGCCCCGCAAAAGAGCAAAGAGATATTTATATACTTGCAAAAGTAATTAGATAAAGCAGCAGTTCTAAGAGCCGTATGCTGATGCTTGTTATTCCTGTAAACAATGCAGGTGTCTTTCTGTATCCAAGATACCTTCTGGCTCTCTGGAAAGCATTGCAGACAAAACTGTTTTAATTACTTCCATGGAAAAAGGCAACTGAAAATCAGATATGGACCATTAAGCACGCGTGCGCACGCACACAATATCTTTGTCACTTCAAGGTTAGGCTGCCTGTTTTTTAAAGCCATGAAGAATTTGCCACTAACTTGCAAACAGACCACAGAACACATTAAATGCTGTTAATTGATTTCCCGACTAATTACTTTCCTGATAAAATATTGCTTTAAACTGTGTTGTTCTGAGCTGCTTTTAGCTAACCCTACAGGTCTTTCGTGAGACTTTTGTCCAACCGCAGCCATCTGTTGCAATCGCCTCATAGACCAGGACTTTGAAACCTCTAGAAAGCCTAATCATGGGAAGCTTCTGACTAATTACTAATTTTGTGGAGTATACAAAAGGATACTTACAGTTCAAGATACTTAAACAAAATCACAGGAGAGGGGAAAATATTTAAGGAAAAAGTATTTGCAAGTGCCATATTGGTACGTAACATTACAATATTTTTACATTACTCAAATGGTTATGCAGAAAATACCTTGGATCAAACACTATGCTTCTGTTTGAGAAGACTGACTATCCCTTTTTGTCTTTCCAAGGGCACATATTAAATTGTCCTTAGGTTATCAAAAAATTGCACAATTGAAATGTGAATTGATGATTTATTCCTATTGAACTAGTGTCAAGGCTTGCTGTTTGTGTGATTGTTTTTAACAAGTGCTACCTACCTTCCTCCTGATCCATCAAGTCCTCAGATCACGTCACTTCCCATCTAGTTCATGGCTTCCTTAGCATAGCACAGTGTAGCCTAGCCTTGCCTAGAATTAGTGACTAGAAATTAATTGCCCTAATCTGGTACTTCACCCAGGACATGAACCCACTATGTATTTCCCATAGAAAAATGGTAACTGAATCATTAGGAATAACTATAATCAAGTTCAAACTCTGCACACATTTTCATGCTACAGGTATCACAGTAGAAATATTAGTAGAAATATTAATTTAACGACAGTTTCATACACATTTATATTTTCATTGTCCCCTTGCAATCTTCTGAGACATAAAATTTAAGATTTTTAGAATCATAAAATGATACTGGTTGGAAAGGGCCTCAGGAGGTCTCTGCTCACAGCAGGCTCAGCCAGAAAGGTCAGATCAGTCAGGGTTTTTCCATGGACCTCTCTGGGTAACCTGCTCCAATGCTCAGCTTTCCTACTGATGAAAAATGTTTCTTGTTAGTGCATTGTCAGGTCACCATAGCCCTTGTTACACTTCTCTCAATAAAAGTTACTTGTCTTAATTCTAATGAATCTCAGACACCCTTAATAAATCCTCAGCTCCTGGAGCTCTCACTCATTCATGTGTATAAATTAATCTCCCAAATTTGCAGCAGTTGATTATCTTGGCAGAGCCTCCTACTAAGCCTATCCTGAGGTAGAACATAACACAGCGTCTGTGCCCTCTGAGGTTTACCTAAGGCTCCTACCAGCAACTTGCATTTGCTATTGATTTATTTTGCAGACGCCCCATGTAGCTTTCTGAGAAAGAAGCAATTAATATCACAACAGCATTAAGTAAGAAATAAATAAATAAATAAATTTAAAAACACACAGAAAAAACACCTCAATTTACCCTACTAGAAAATTCTCAGGATGGTAAACGTGACTAGTGCAGAAAGACTTTTGTTCTTAGGCACTTAAAGAAAGATCTATCCTCACATAGTATATTCTATAAGTTTTGATGCCTTTCTTCAACTGAATTATGACAAGTATAAAAGAGGACTGGAAGCAGAATGCTTTTAGTGAAGTGTTTTCACTTCACTAAAACTGAACTGCTACTGCAAACTTGGGTGAGGTGAAAGGTTAAGCACTCTACAGATGTTTTTGTACAGATTTTTAAACAAGGAGGCTTAACTGAATTATGTATAGGACCTAAAGATAATATGATATGCACTTGATTAAACCTATTTTCAATTTTTATTCATCTCAGTAAGGGATGCCTACCTAGCAAATAATAGAAATGGAAAAACATCCTAAAAATAGCACACCATGTGTTTATTAAAATAATGTGAGAAGACACTAGAAAATGCCTAAATTCCAAGGTTAGCACACAGTACCTTGACAGAACACTGAAAATGACTAACAACATTTGAAATTTGTGCAAAACAATGATTTATGACAAATAATTCTACATACTTGCGGCACTTTCTTTGAAGAAGTAGTCATCTGTTCACAGAGTTTATAGTGAGTTCTTCCATTTATTTCAGCAAAAATTGACTCAGCATGAAGTATAATTTTATAGTAACCAACAACAAAGAAGAGCTATCTATCCATAATTGACAGCAAAATTCAGTCATCCATATCAACTTGTGATGACCACAAGTGCTATTAAAAACTTGCTAATTCATGCAGCTTCCAGCCATGTTTAATTGCAACATCAGAATAGCAAAATACATTCAGTTTGAACAGCAGAACATGGAAAAAATGTTGCTTGTTTTACCCCATTTTCTCAAAAGATGTTTTTCAACTCTACTTTATCTGTGATAGAGCTAAACTCTTTGGTACCAGAGGCTGATTTCTATACTTACAAAATTTAAATCAATTAGCATAATCAAGTCCTTCCAAGTGTTTTCTACCAAGATGAATTATATCTTTTTTTTTTTCTTTTTGCTTACCCTTGAGCTATTGTAATGAATAAACTAATCTCAGTAGTGATAGATAAAATTCTAAGTTCTGATGAAGAACCTTAACAATTGCACTGAATTAGGAATGATCATAAATGCAACTTATAAAACAGTCATACTTCTGCATGAGATACTTGGCCTTCTTGAGTACCCTGATTACATAAAAAATCTCTTATTTTTTCACCAGATAACATTATTTTCAACTCTTATTTTCCAGATGTCTTTAAATTTCAAAGCAAGATAAGCAGTTCACTTTCTGTTTTCCTACTACATTGACACACAGAGTAACGTTTATAACGAAAATGAGCAGTACCCACTGCAGTATGTAAAGAATGTGCAAAACATCTTCCCTTTCCCAAAGAAAATAACATGGCCACTTAAAAATTGTGTTGATTGTTATGCTGTTGCTGACAGTGCCAAAAAATAAAAATCAATGGAGTTCTTATGACAAGGGAACTTTCAAAAACTAAATGCAACTTGATACTAAAGTGGAAATTAAATTCAGTAAGTCTGAAATAAAATCTATACTGCAAGTAGAAAGTTTGATATTTCAATGGGAGAAGTATATATTACAAAGATTAAATTGCACTTATAAATTGAAGATGAAGCAGCATATTAAATATATCAGCTGGAAGAAATCCATGAGACATGGAGTGAAGTTGAAAATATCAAAAATAGAGTTCCAACTTTTCCCAAAATAAATAGTTAACACAATGCATTAAGTAGTCTGTATGAATTTTGTTTGTGTGCCTTTCATTTCTATTTTAATATTAGGAAAAAAAAAGAAATACTTTCATAGCTCATTTTATCATTATTTTTTCTAATACTCTGCTGATCATAAAAGCTCAAAAAGGCAGCAGTTTCCTGTCGAGAAATACAGTAATGTGGTGTTTCTAACAGAGAAAAACTTTCAAAAACTTTAATGGAAATACAAATCACAGTGTAAGTTTTTAGCTACTGATTTACATTAACCATGTCTAGACTGCAGAACGTATTCTCTAGAAGAAAGATTAAATACTAAGCCAAGTTAATTTGATATGGAAAAAAAGACTGAGCAACATTTTCTGGAAGATAATCCAGTGCATTTGTTGTAACCAATATCAAAAAATCTTGAGCAAGAAATCCAGTATCAACTATACCTAACACCTAATGTGAGTAGATTTATGGGTAACCAGTACTTAGCTGAGCTCTGGCTTAAAAATCAAGTCTACAGGAACACATTAAGCCGAAGACTTTACTTCAAAATTAAAATATTTTCTCACTTGGAGAAGCCTATACAGAAATGCATGAGCTTGTATCACATAGCATATGCACAGCAAACTCCATGTTCTCAGCAAGTACTGCACACCTACACACAGATACATACACACTTGCCATTTGAAATGCAGCAGGCTTGTCCTGTGATTTTAAGGACAGTCTAAACAAACGTCACCAAGTACTGCATCGAATGAAGGAATTATTCTCCTCACCCTCCAGCTCCTGGCCTTCACCTTCCACTCCCTCAATGCCCCACCCCAACCACGACAGATCATTTGTGAAGCTACCAAACACCTGAATCGTTGAATTGGTTTACAACTTTTCCAGAAAAAAAAAAAAATCAATACACAAACCAACAGAACAAGACTTTCCAAATGCCTACTAGTTGTCTCATTCATCCACATGATTTACTGGGCCGTTTCGTGTACAGCAAGGTAAGCAAGGAGGATGCCCCTTCAGCAGCAACACCAATGGTTCAGGAAAGTGTGGTGTTGTAGGTAAGCACCGCATACACAACATAGCTGACACATCTAGAAAGTACTGATATATTATTACACAGGTAAGACACAACTATGTATCACACGCTGGCTGTCCATACTTTACTCACCAACTCCTACATTAGCACAGAAAGTGCTTAAAAGTCCAATCTGCAAACTATTGCACATGTGTATGGGAAAACCAGATTTACAGAAGACTGCATGCCGACTAAAACAGAAAGAAAAACTGATTCTGATTAGAAATGTTGGAAACTCAGTGTGCAAATTTGACATAATTTAAATGAAAAAAATGATTTAGATAGTTTGGGAAAAAACATTGCATCCATGTTTTAGAGGAAAACACCAGCAATAATGCAAATTAAGGAAGACTATTTTAATTATACTCTGAAGTATATATATGACTTTCGAAGATGGTATGAGGTTTACATGGCAAGGTTTTGGTAGCAGGGGACTGGCTGCAGGGGTGGCTTCTGTGAGAAGAGTCCAGCAGCTGTCCCATGTAAGATAAGGGATAGTTGCAGCCAGCTCCGAAGGGACCCACTGCTGCCCAGAACCAAGAACAACCAAAGTTGTTTATGCCTCTGTGAGAGCAGATTTAAGGGAAAAAATAAAATAAAAATAATAAAATAATAAATTAATAAAATAAAAAAATTTAAAAATTAAAAATAAAAAATGCTGTGCAACAGAAGCTGGGAGAGTGAGGAGTGAGAGCAGCCCTGCAGCCCCCCAGGTCAGTGCAGCAGGAGGGCAGGAGGTGCTCCAGGCACGCAGCAGCAGTTCCCCTGCAGCCTGTGGAGAGGCCCCTGGTGGAGCAGGCTGTCCCCCTGCAGCCCATGGGTCCCACACGGAGCAGATCTCCACGCTGCAGCCCCCCCATGGGTGGAGGAGCCCTGAGTGAAGCAGGTGGCTGTGGCCTGGAGGAGGCTGCGGCCCATGGAGAGCCCCCGCAGGAGCAGGCCCCGGGCCGGAGCTGCAGCCCGTGGAGAGGAGCCCACGCAGGAGCAGGGGGTCTGGGGGGAGCTGCCACCCACCCGTGGGGGACCCGTGCTGGAGCAGTTTGCTCCTGGGGGAGGGACCCCATGGTACGGAGTCATGTGGGAGCAGTGCTTGAAGAGCTGCTGCCTGTGGGCAGCCCCTGCAGGCTCAGTTTGAGAAGGACGGCATCCTGTGGGAGGGACCCCACAGGGAGCAGGGGCAGAGAGGGACCGTGAAGGAACACGGTGAAAACACCACAGTCCCTTGCAGGGCAAGTGAAAAAAAAATGAAAGCTGTATAGAATGATTATCTTCACTCTCAACCTACCAAAGCAAGAAGAAAAAAACAGGACACTTACCCAGACAAATTAAAATCCTTGTTAAATCTGAAGCACTGTTTTGGACATAAAGACTCAGTCAAATTACAAAGTTTTAGAAGCTTTAGAAGAGAGAGCCACTCTCTTCTTCTGTTAAATCAAAAATGTGTTCACTATACTCCAACACGTTACAGCATCCATTGCAATAATTCAACAATGCTTCTGTTTGATATAATCCCCATTCCTGTGCACTTCACATTCTGAAGCAATATTCCTTTCATTGATGTGCTGAACAGAGACAAATGAAAATTGTTTGACTAATTAACCACAGATGTTCTCTTTGCAACTTGTTGACTTGTCACTTTGGCTTAAAGTGCCTAACAGAAGATGTTACAGGAAACCCAAACAATTACTCTTGAAACAGAGCCATCAAAATACATTTTTTTAAAGCTAGCTAATTATAAAACACCCCAATAAGAGCAGAAGGTTCAGTATCCTCTCTCAAATACTAATTCAAGTACATAACTTTTCAACAAGAGAATAAAGATGTTTGGTGAAGGTTGTTTTGTTTTGTTAACAGAAAGACTAAGACACTTCAGTTCCAAGTTCACAAACCTGAATTTAGGTGCCTATGTGTAAGCACCCATCTGCTTTCTAGACTTTACAGATGGTATTGACTAGATCTCCACTGTGTATCACAGGACTTTAAACACCTAATGTCCTGGATACCCACATGTAGATATTTGCATTTAAGCACTGGTCTCCCAACAGAATTCCAACTTTTAACTACTAAGCAAAACCGGGTTTTCATTAAGTTCTAATCGATTGCCAGCAAAGAACAATCTTTCTTTTTTTTTATTTAAGATAAAAAACATACAGTAACAGAAGCTGTATTTACTATTATTTCATAGCACAAGTGACAACGTTCAGATAAAACTATGCTGTTCCAGAATCTTTTACAATGAAGATACTTGAGGATTTCTTTGAAGTTGCCCTAGGAATTTCTTAAGATGTAAAAGCAGACTACCACCAGAGAAGTCTGATTTGTCTAACCATATTTATTAGTTCTCTTGACTCTCATTGTCACTGCTACAGCACAGCAGTCACTTCAGTGAGTTCATCTGAATGATTAGATCAACACAGCATGGAAATTAAAAAGGCCCAGAGACTAGTTCCTGAAGCAACATGCATAACAATTTTATTTTAGTAGCTGTTACAATAATCAATATTGCAAGACCAAGCATCCAGAATATAAAGAAACAAACCCATGCAATTACAGAAAACTGACATTTGTCTCAGTGATGCAGATGATGATGTTAAAAATTAATTAATTAAATTGATGAAGGCTTTATATGAAGAAGCTAGTTCACTTCTAAATATTTTTGTATCCTACTTTACCCAAATAGACTTGCAATTAGCCTTCTGAAAAAGCATCTGCATTTCTTCCCTACATCCCTGTGTCTTGATCTTCCTTAATTCAATTATCACCTTAAATTTGTGTCACTTTAAAAGGATGTTGCCACTTAAATTATAAATGCATTGCAATATATATTGTGGTATCCCTTTGCCGTATACCTAGCTCAGAAAACACATGCATCACTTTTCTACAGTCCATGCTTTATTTCACATGAAGAATTTATGTTCTAAATATATATTGCAAGATAGAATAAAATAGAATCATTAAGGCTGGAAAAGACCTTCAAGATCATCTGGTCCAACCATCCCCCTACCACCAATGTCACCCACTAAACCATGTCCCTAAGTACCACGTCCAACCTTTCCTTAAACACTCCCAGGGAGGCACCACCTCCCTGGGCAACCCGTCCCAATGCCTGACCTCTCTTTCTAAGAAGAAATGTCTCCTAATTTCCAACCTGACCCCACCCCCCCGGGCACAACTTGAGGCCATTCCCTCTAGTCCTATCACTGGTTATCATCTGAGAAGAGTTTGACCCCCCAGCTCCCCACAGCTTCCTTTCAGGTAGTTGTAGAGAGCAATAATGTCTCCCCTGAGCTTCCCCTTCAAGAGAGAGACAGAAATAGATCCTCTTCAAGAGTAAGATATCTTACTCTTACTGATACATGTTTCTACTTCCTACAAGAAAAAAAGCAAATTGTTCTGCATAACTAGGAACTCTGTCTTACTTTCAGACTTAGAAAATGCTGTTAACTATTTTTAGGTTTTTCATCCAGTAATCTTACTTGCACATATGAAAAAGCCTTATATTGGCAATATCCAATGTTCTGGGTCAGCTCCCAAGATGGCTGTAAGAAGTTTCTCTTATTACCATTAGAAGACTATATGAAGTTTAAACATCTGAGAGATCTGGTCAAAAACCTGAAAATCTCTGAAGGTCACTAATTATAGTGATTTAAATTCCACAGAAATAGAGGGTATTGTCTAAGAAACAAAAGGTCATATTATGAAAAAATAGTCAACAACCTTCCTCACACTTGGACTGGCACAGTTGCTGACTACTTCATAAGGTTTCATTTACAGGTTCCATTTTGCAACCTGTAAATGATGACAAAAGTCTACTAGGCTTTCCATTCATTTTCTGAAACAAGGACATAGTCCCTGATGAGCCCTTTTCCTCACAGAAGACAAGCATCACCTTTGAAAATATCTATATGTTTGGAAGCTGTAATCTGAAAATAATACACTGCTTGAATTAAGAAACAACAACATATGGTGCCATGTCAGCAGAACAGTCCATCAGCCCAAGATGGACAGGTTGTTGGTTAGAACAACAGATAATTAGAGTTTGGTAATCAAACTCTTTCTTATCCTACTTAGGACTGCAGCAGCAGATCACAGTCTCCCTCCTAAAGGGGACTTACTTCCCTTCCACCTCTCCCGTTCCCTGACAGCTGAACAGAGCTATTAGCTGAGATACTCCTCTCTGAAGCCACCACTATCATAAATCAACCTCAATACAGGGCAAGAGCAAATCAGCTGCTGGAGGGGGATTCTGATAACAATGATTTAATGTTATCAGTGTGAAACTCCACAGAAAGGAGTACTCCGGATGAAACAAGCTGGTTCCAAAATCTCTGTTTTAACTGACAAGACCTTGTACAATTGAATATGCAGCTAACCCACGCTGTTTTAACAATAAAAAAAGGTTCAAAAAGTAACAGGAGTTCTGACACCACACAAACAAAACACTAATATATACCTTAAGATAGGGGTGTGAGGGCAAGGACACAGACACACAACAGAATTTTAGACTATGGTAGCTTTAAAAAAAATATATCCAGATTTAACAGAAGTTTACTGTTTTAGCAAACCAAGCTAAAATTACAGTCTTGCAAGTGAACACTAAATTAGTAGCTCTTTAAGTAAAAGGAAGTATGTATTCATTTCTTAATAATAATCAATCCTTTAATCAGTAAGATCTATTTAAGATTATAACTTGTTCTTTTTTAATAAAATAAAGTTTTAAATTAAATTTGGTATGAAATTAATGGCCTGCATGTCTATCAGTCATTTATACTGTGGCAATTTACTCAGATGTAGGGAAAGCGATTGTTAACAAAATTCTCCAGATTCTCAAACAATGATATGAGTTTCATGAAATACTTCATCTACAGGAAAGTTTTCAATGCTTCTCAATTTCAGCAGTCCTACAATGTTGTTTTATTCTGTACTCTTTGAAGGTTATCACCTACCTTTCCCATAAAGTTACTCATTTCACACTACACAACAGATACCACTGGATTTCATGGACCTTAACAGGCAATCCTAATAAAAATAACAGAAGGACATGGACAAAATTGAAGGGAGATAGGCAATACAGAACTGACACCTCATGTTCTAAACTGTGCCTTAGAAGTCCAAATGTAGACTTGTGGCCATCCCTACCTAAAGAATATGAATACATACATCAATAAGCAAAAATAATAAAGCACCACTCAATTTGAAATGTGATTCATAACAAACAATTTAAGGCTTTAATGGTCATTTGTCCAATACGATTCAGATTCTTCATCTACACCTAAGTGATTCTGACAAATTCCATAAGGATGGTGTGAAAAGTAGAAGAAAATTGTATTTTGTCTTTTTAAAAATAATACCATTACATTTTCAACAAAACTTAAAATCTAGATGCAGCTAAGTACGTAAACATCTAAGAATTTGATTGACAATCACATTGTAGATATCTAGGCAGTCAGGGAATATATTTAAAACAGATTTCTCTCACTATATTCTCTTCTTAAAAAAAAACAAGTGTGCCTCATTTATACCAGTAAGCCGTTGAATATATGCATATATTTTCATTAAAGACCAATAGTTTTTCATACGCAATCCAAGGGAAAGTTGTTCAAGGCTAAAAGTGTATTATACCAAAACACAGAATTTAGTGGAAATACTTTTCACGTTGACATTATTATTCTCTAAAGTTTCTCATGTATTTTTTTTTCCTCCTGGAAAATTGATTTCAGAAGAATAATTGTACACATCTAACCTTTAATGCAAATTTTACTCTATCCACACTAATCACTGACACATTTGCTGATCCCAAAAACTACTTATACCCTGTCTATTTGTACTCCTGAGGTTAGATATAAGCCCACTGGAACTTCTGTTCTATCCGAGAGATTACTGTAACCTACTGAAAACTATTCTGTGGCATCTTAGGTTTTCCAGTATTGAAAAGCCACTGCTTCTCATAAATTGAAACTATATTTTAGTTTCATCTTTGATCATCCTGTAATTGAGAAAAGAACAGGTATGCTGCCTTTGAGCCTGCATCTGCAATGACTACATGTAAAGCAGAAAGGAAGCATGACAATGTAGCTCATCATTCATTCACTTTATTCTCCAATTCAAGGCACAGTCAACGCCTCATATCTAAAGAGAAAGTCCAAAGCAGGTAGGGCGGCTTCCATATTCCCTTCTTTCTTTGGTACAGAGAGCTTTGCTGTAATCACTACACCAGGATATTCACTGTTCTGGATATTATGTAACTCCACAGTCGAAACAAAGCACTAATGAAAGTACTAAGTATTCAAAACCAGGGAAATAATGAATTACAAATCTCAACTATGACCCAGCAGACTTTCATCTGTAGATAACACAATGTTTAAAGACATGAGTTTCACCCAGTAGAATCTCACATATCAAAAAGGGCTTTACGTACTCTTATCTTTCAAAAGTGCATAAAATGAGGTGTAGGAATGTCGATACATGATTGCAGTGGCACTCAACTGCTTGAATACTTTTGCAAATCCAAGCAATTTGCCTCAAGTTCCTAATTCCTGTACTCAAAAATAATGGAAAATAAATAAAAAGAACTTGAACAGAAATATATGTTCAAAAGATGAGTTAAAGACACCTATTCTAACTGCGAGGTATGAGGATTTTAAGAGGTGGGAGGGAACAGCAAACTGGGCTAGTATCAGGATTAAAAGGAACATTGTCAACGGACATAAATCTCACTTGAAACATATAATTGAAAGAATTATTGATAAAAATGCAGAATAAACTGAGACATGCAACACTTATGTTCCTTTCCAGAACAGCTACTGATGCATAATTGGCTAGGAGCAGGAAACAGCGAAAGCATGCAGGATTTCTGACCCAAAATCACACAACGGTTAAGGAGATGTTACTGAAACACTTAAGACAACAATACACTAAGCAAAAGACAATGACGGCAATGATAGGCTTCTTCACTCAAATTCTAGGCCCTGGAAAAACATGTTACTGAAAAATCATTGTTACACATTTTCCAAGTGTGGGACACTGCAGACAAAAATTATTTAAAATCCTATGAAATAATCTGAGGTGTTGTATACCTGATGAGAGAAAAAAACTAAACCAACAATTTCTGGGAATATAAATTTTTATTAGGCCACTTCACCATTCCTCATTAGATGAACTTTTTTTTCTTTTAAAGTATATGCGTTCAAAAAATCCAGACAAGAAAATGTTTACTTTCCTCCCACCTGTTTAATCCCCTTTTGTACAAAGTCAAGGTAAAGCCTGACATACTAATTACCAAGCCTTCTCTATGTATACCTTCTCTATGTATACCTTAGACGTAGATAGGGTAGGTAATGAAAGCCTTAACAGAAACTCTGCATTTGGCTTACTCACAACGTATTGTCAAAACAACAATCCATATAATAGAATAACTGTAGTTATTACAGAATCACAGAATCACAGAATTTTCTAGGTTGGAAGAGACCTCAAGGTCATCGAGTCCAACCTCTGACCTAACGCTAACAGTCCCCACTAAACCATTTCCCTAAGCTCTACATCTAAACGTCTTTTGAAGACTTCCAGGGATGGTGACTCCACCACTTCCCTGGGCAGCCTGTTCCAGTGTCTAACAACCCTTTCAGTGAAGAAGTTCTTCCTAACATCTAACCTAAAACTCCCCTGGCTCAACTTAAGCCCATTCCCCCTCGTCCTGTCACCAGGCACGTGGGAGAACAGGCCAACCCCCACCTCGCTACAGCCTCCCTTGAGGTACCTATAAAGAGCGATAAGGTCACCCCTGAGCCTCCTCTTCTCCAGGCTGAACAAGCCCAGCTCCCTCAGCCGCTCCTCGTCGGACTTGTTCTCCAGGCCCCTCACCAGCTTCGTCGCCCTTCTCTGCACCCGCTCGAGCACCTCGATGTCCTTCTTGTAGCGAGGGGCCCAAAACTGAACACAGTACTCGAGGTGCGGCCTCACCAGAGCTGAGTACAGGGGGACGATCACCTCCCTAGCCCTGCTGGTCACACTGTTCCTGATACAAGCCAGGATGCCGTTGGCCTTCTTGGCCACCTGAGCACACTGCTGGCTCATATTCAGCCGACTATCCACCATCACTCCCAGGTCCTTCTCTGCCTGGCAGCTATTGCCTTCTCCCATTAAAATAATTTTCATTCACATACAGCTCTACTACCCTTCTGCCCCCTTCCCCTTTGTATTTTCTTTCTCTTCTCACCTTCTAGTTTTGTTTTCTATCTGCTTTATCCTTTAAGTAAGTACCTCCCCCCTTACTCTTTAGTAGTAGGGCAGCATTGTACCTTCTTACAGGCCACTATGAAGAAAGGAAGCCATTCCAGCACACAAAAGCAATCAAGACTGTGGTATAAGGAGAATACAGAACAAAACACAAAGATTACTGAATACAGAAATATCGATAAAATTCTGCTATCAACACAATGAAACTCTTACAGCCTTGTTTCACTTTGTCCTTCGTTATTGTTACATTATTTGGATTTATTGGGAACATAAGGTCTACAGATACCAACAGATTGACTATTAATGCAGCAAAATTACTGATGGATCATTTTTTATGGAAATGAATGATTTTTTTTCACTTCTTGGCCTATTTGATACTTCTAGAAGTATTTGGCCTACAAGTCCTATTTGATCTAGAAGTATCAAATACCTCATTTGATATCAGTTTATCACAAAATTCCATCCCAGCAGGAACTACTCGGTGTCTTGCAACGGAAGATTTTAAACACATGTGCTTCAAAAATTAACAGGTAAAGATTACCAGTTGTCTTAAAAGAGCTACGCAGCAACTTTTCTGAACTATTAATGTGAACTTGATTCAGACATGCTGAGAACAGAAAGGAGTTAATGTTGTGCCAATATTTTAAAAGCCTAATTAAATAATGTCTGTACTAATACTCCAGACAGGTTGACAAAATAATAGTACTGCTCATATGTGGCTGAATAATTAAATCTATAAAATTAATCCAGATAAATATAATGAAACTTTATATTTTTAAGGAATCTATAACAGTAATTTTGTAGATATACTACAATTAAACCTCTGTAAGATGAGTTTGATTAAAATACTCGTGGAATGCAAAATCAGCATAGTACAAGGACATGGATCTCAGCATTCATCTCAAGCTTATTATTCAAGAACATATGAGTATGTGCCACTCCACTTTCTTAATAGTTCTATATAACAGAATGATACTCTTAATAAATCTAGCTACACACTAAGCTATTTGTGTGTATTTTTTTAGTTTGAATCAGTTCATTTTATAAACCAAAATCACTGAAGATCTAATAGATGTGTTTTGCATCTAATTTTGCACTTACTCTGCAATGCACTCCCAACACTATATTACGCGTGTATAGGTGAATGAATAAAATAGTTAATTCCAAAGACAAACAAAATTCACTTTTAAATGGCAATTATTAGAAATTTGGGAATACTTAGCTGAAAAAAATCAGCTTTCTACTAGAGTAAATTGCAAATGGATAGTCAACTGTTTAAAATCAACTATTTAATTAAAATATTGAGAGAGATCTGCATAATGAAGCTAGCAGGGAAAATGCAATATTACTTATTTGCCTATACACTGTATTTCCTGTTTTGCTATAGAATTCCTTCCATAATCCTCTACAACTGTGCAAAGTTCAGCAGTATGTTTTGACTCATACATGTAGGAACACAAAGCCACCCATACAACACTTTTGAGACAAACTTCTCAGGAAGAAACTTCTCTCTTCTATTCATGACCAGTATTCACAATGATCAGTTAATAATTTAATGCAGACCAACTTTGTACATGATTCGTTTGATTATAACAAAGATCTTCTAAATGGAAACTGAGCTATTGTGAAAAACTAATCATAATGAACTTAAACATTTCTATTTTTTATAAAAACTGCTTTTATTGCTCACCACATTTGTTCATATGCATCAGTTTCTATGAGGTCATGTTGCTTGTTTCACCAATGATAAATCTATAAAATAAGGAAGCCAGCCAATTTTGCTTTTCCTAAAAATTTGGAAGAGTATTTTGTCATATTCTGTAACTGAGAAAACACAAACATTAAATAAAATCATCATAAGCTGTCAGGAGGTCACCTGTTTTCTTTAAAATTCTCATCCCTGTTCTTAAAAATTAGATGTAGGCTTAAAACCCTTCCAGTTCTATTGGCCTTCTAATTTTTCCTCATTAGCTTTAATTTTAACAATTCTACTTCGTAACATTACCCCTATAGTTATCCTAGCCAGTCAAACCTAATTAAAGTTACATTTGTAGAAATAACCTATGGAAACTGATACTGCTGTCTATTTTCTCAGTATGTGAAAAAGTATTTTCTTTTATCAATTCTTAGTTACTTGCCTTAGCAATTTCATTAAATGCTCCTATACACTTGGGTTGTAAGTCAGTGGAAACAAAAGATTCCAGTGTAGTACTCCACCGACATTTATTAATTCATGTTAGCATTGTTTTCCACAGTAGAATCTACTCCTTTTCCAGGCTGAAAGGATTTTGCTTTTTATCCCCTTGCTCTTTTAAAATCTACTCAATGTAAAGCAACAGCACAAGATAGATGCTCATTTTCCTTTACCAGACCCCACCAATTCAAATGTTCCTCCCTTATGGGTATTTTTATGTATTAGGAATCATCAAGGCCTTTCAAGTTAATGTTATTCTCATGTCTTGGTGAAATCTTCTGAAATTTCTAATTTATTTTACGTGATTGTCTTTATGGTTTCTGCATGCAACTACCTACATACAGCTCTCTCCTACTTTCAGACTGTTGAGAGGTTATGATTTTATTAACAAAAACTTACATCCTTTAGACTAAATGGGTGGTTCACTGCAAGTTCGCAGAACCTCATAGTACCCTGTGTGTCAAATTCATCACACTTTACTTCAGCTACCTAAAAGATAGATTTGTCTAAGTTACTCACCCAGAACCTCCATCCAATTTATTGGGAAAGGCGAGCACCAAAGGAAGGCAATTCATCCCAAATATATCTGATGTATTTTAAAATAGGACAAACTGCTCTCTGGAGGTGTCTGCTTGCCCTGTCAATTACAAAGGAGGTCTAGATGACTAAGTTTTATCAGAAATCTCGTTTTTAAAGAGAGAGATTTAAAGAAGATATAATACAGATGTTATACGGCATCAGAAGGAATAGTTTTGACAGTAGAGATACCTCACCTCCTCAGAATGACACAGACCAAGCAGGTAAAAGATATTGCCTGTCTGCTGACCCAAATTCAGACAGTTTTCTCTTAGCTAGTTTGCTGTTTTTCTGCCATGACACAGCACACCATGCTGGCAAAACTCCATACAATAGGCTTGGCCTGGAATGCAACTATAACAAAGATGAGTCAATAAATTAATAAACATATTAGTTGAATATTATAAAAAGTTCCCAGGCACCTAGATACAGAAGAATCCTGCTGGATATTATTACTCTCAGGTCTAGGTAGTGTGGAAGAATGGTAGCAAAAAAATAGCAAAACTAAATTTTCTTGTGAATTCGAACTTGTTTCATAAAGCCAGACCTTTAGTTCTGAAGTGAAAGCAAAGAAAACAGATTTTAATGGCAGCTTAACTACTTGTTTGTGACTTGACATTAGACATTTTGGCCTTACCAAATGTAAATCCAATCTGTAATACGTACATTATCATAGCAGGTATATTCATGCCTGTTTTAAAGAAACTCATCAGTTTAACCAAAATAGCAAGAACGATAAAAGATACATTTGAAGCTGATTCTTACCAGACAACCATGCATGTGGAGAAAAAAAAAAAAAAACACAACCACAAATAAACTTATGCCCTGTTCTGCCTACTGGACTCATAAATACTGCTTTTTCTTGCTTCTTCTCAAGTGTGTGATCAAAAGGCAGAACACTCTTGGCAATAATACATTTAAGATTAAAGTAAAAAAGAAGCAGCAGCTTGGAACAGAATTGTTGCTGTGTAGTCAGTATCATTTTTATTAAAATTTTTCTTTCTAAGGAATGTATGTTCCTAACTGGAAAATAAAAGTTCAAAAGAAAGTAAAATATTTTATTCTAATTCTCAGGTACAAGGAAAGGAATTTGAAATGAAACTACAGCTATAAATCTTATATGCAACTCTCAAGCCTTGTTAGTGCCATACAGTACTAAGTCTTCAAAAAGAGGAAAAGTCTCTCTTCATGTTTTGCTCACCTCACATTCAGATGAAAGACTAGAGTGTTTGAGCGTTTATCTTATGCTTCTTCTAATCATGGTGGTTTTTTTTTGTGTGTCTGTGTGTTTTTGGGGGGTCAGTGGTTGTGCTGTTGCTTTTTTTTTTTTTTTTTACAGAAGTATTTTTGATGTGTTTTTGAATTTTCCCTGCTATTTATATAGCTTGTGTTATAAATATATAAATATATATACATATAATTTTATATAAATATAAAATTTAGTTATAAATAGCTTGAGTTGGAGGATTCAGAAACATCTCCAACATGCATGAAATTTCCAGAAAGATGGTACAAACACCCAGTTCATGCCATTGGTTCATACATGATGGTTTGATTTTTTGTTGGTGTTGTTTGTATTGTTTTTATACCTAGAGCTCTAGCTTGTATCTCATATAAAATAGGCACAGCTTTAAAAATACCATATAGAGAATGGATTTATAAACGTTGTTTTGTTAACTTTCATTCATAGCACAGGCCTGGAAAAGCACATGCCACCAAGAACGTAATTAATCTGAAAATTCAGATTTTTCTCAGTAAAAAGTGAGAATTTAATAGCTTGTTCTTTGTGTGGCCAAGGCATTTATGCAATTCCTGCTTTGGTACCATTAAGAGTTATATACAAGCTTCAAATATTAATGAACATGAAAAACATCCTTTCTTTTTCTGTCAGCTACATTAATAATCTTAGATTTACAAATAATGTAAGATAAAGTGAATAAAATATTAAAAGAGTTTTCTCATAACCGTGACGAAGGCTGTAGTCTGAGCTCAGAGTAAGATGCATCAGGACATGTAAAACATTTGAACAAGGATTGGTATGAAGATACAACTGTGCTCTTCACATCCGATTTGAAACACTTTAAGTCTAGTAAGTGGCAGACACCTGGCTAGTATATGTAGCTGATTTTTAAATTCGTACACTATTTATGTGAATTGCTGTATACTTCCACAGCTAGACAGTTGAACATGAACAGCTTTGCACATTTGCAGTCACCATACAGACTAAACATTTTGGGTTTTACTTCATTTTATTACACTGCTCCAGGCAAGCAAATCTGCATGAAGCAACAAAGAATACGTTTAAGCATTATTTCTAAAAGCAAAAGATGCAAGAGGACATCTGCCTTGGTAATATTGGAAAATAATTTTAACCACAAAATCTAAAAATGCAGATTTAACCTGCTACTTATGTTGATGTGTTGGGCTTACGTGGAAAGGTTTTGGTAGTGGGGGGCTGCAGGGCTGGCCTCTGAGAAGAATCCAGCAGCTGCCCCATGTCAGATAAAGGACAGTTTCAGTCAGCTCCAAAAGGCCCCGATGCTGGCCAGAGCCGAGCTATAAGCAATGCTGCTTGGGTCTCCGAAGAGCAGACTGAAGAAAGTGGGAAAAAACTGCTGTGCAACAGAAGCTGGGAGACAAGGATGAGAAAATGTGAGAGAAGCAGCCCTGCAGCCCCCCAGGTCAGTGCAGCAGGAGGGCAGGAGGTGCTCCAGGCATGCAGCAGCAGTTCCCCTGCAGCCTGTGGAGAGGCCCCTGGTGGAGCAGGCTGTCCCCCTGCAGCCCATGGGTCCCACACGGAGCAGATCTCCACGCTGCAGCCCCCCCATGGGTGGAGGAGCCCCCGGTGGAGCAGGTGGCTGTGGCCTGGAGGAGGCTGCGGCCCATGGAGAGCCCCCACAGGAGCAGGCCCCGGGCCGGAGCTGCAGCCCGTGGAGAGGAGCCCACACAGGAGCAGGGGGTCTGGGGGATGCTGATGCCCGTGGGGGACCCATGCTGGAGCAGTTTGCTCCTGGGGGATGGACCCCGTGGTATGGAGCCGTGTGGGAGCAGTTCTTCCTGTTCACCTTTAATCTCTCCAGTCTACAAATGTTATACAGCATGAGTTTTCCACATTCTCAGTATTACATGTGCAAGGAGGATTAAGAAAAAAAAAAAGTAAATCAATCCTCCATTATCTGCATACATTTGAATAAACTTACATAGTGATATGAGGCCATTTGGTTTCTTTTAAATTTTCAGTATTGTCTACGATTTTCATACTTATGTTAACAACAGCTCTCCACACTCTTATGCACCAAGATGCCATTAATTTTCTAAGTATTTTTCTTCCAGTTCTTCTTCATGGCATACCAGTTCAATAGAGCCCAGATTCTACAGTGACTTCTTCTCTGTAATAACGGAAAAAGAATTCTGACCTAAACCTTAAGGAAAATAAGAACACTATCTGGAAGATAAAAATGGTTCAGCTGTCAGCAAATTGGATAGGTATAAGAAGACAGAGCATACAGAGCCTCTGCATTTTACAAACCATCTCAGAGAAATGAGATGCAGTTTCTTTTATACAAGAAACTACCTCATGGTTTTTCATTAACCTTTTTGGTAAAGGGAATATACATTTAACAACAACAAGAAAAACTGAAAATCAATTTTAAAAAATATTTAATATTCTTATTCTCCTCCACCACTACACAGACACAGACTAGATATAAATGCACATTATAAATAGCAAGCAAGCTTTAACATACAGTACTAGCACTCATTCTATCTTTCCCAGTGCAAGTTATAATAACGTATACCAAATACACATGACATATAGCTGACAGTACTGCATATGGGAAAAGGTAAAAACACATCTGAGACACACAAAATTAGCAAAAAGCATCAATAATTTAGATTAGATTTAATTAAGAAGATTTCACAACTGAAGTGGCAGTGTTTAGCTTGTTTCTGAATAAGATTACCATTATATAACATAAAAGTTTTTTCAAGGAGAACATACAATCCAGAATGATTTTCTCCATTACTTCACTTGCTTTTGTATTCACTTGTTTTTTCGTTTTCATGGAAATAGTAAATCAATTGTTATAAAAATCAGCATGATAACACCCTAAATCTGATTTTGCCACTTGCGATGTGCAGAACTACAGAATTGATCTCTTCACTGCTACAGCAAGGAAGAATTCAATATATTCAGACTGGCTAGCTATGGATCTCAAAAATAACAATACCACAACAGTGTGGACTTGAATCTGTATTTTGGGAGTTTTGCTACCAACAGCAAAATGTCCACCTCCCAGTGTATATGATGACATTACCACAGTAGTGTGGTAAGATTATGGCTCAATTCTACTTTAATTTAAACAATTGCTTAAGAAGTGGATAACAGTTTTCGATGTCGCGACTAAACTAATGCAATATACTTTATATGATGATGGACAGTAAAAACATCACCGGGGGGAGAGTGTGGCAACCTGATACAACATTAATTTATTCGAGTTTCTACAGCAAGCTTGTCAGGACATAAACTCTCTAGTCAGTTCAGAAAACAGACCACAGTGGCCACAAAAGGCAGCTTTAGATTTTGAAGGAATTTCTTGAACTATGCCCTAACATTTGACAATACAAGGGCCAAGAATCATCATCACCTGCCTGTTTGATACAATTTATGCCTACTTTCTGATAAAATATTGGTAAGTTTCTTTTATGGCATTTGTTACCTCATTGTCAAATGTATGATTGTTTTAATAGTCACCGAGGCTCACATTTTATTGTTTTTTTCACTGAGTACTGTAGCTCTGCAACACATGAAAAAAACAGGATTTATACACTCACAGACATCTACAGTATTTCAAAAGAAAATGCACTCATGATGCTAATACTTCCATTTAAATCAGGGATTGGGGTACGAAAGAAAGCTGTTTGACAAAAACCTATAAAAGCCAAAATTAAACTGTGGATGCTGGTAGAATTTAACAGGAACACACAAAAAAAATCCATAAAGAAGTGGGAGAGACAGCTAGAATGCTACAAAAAAACACATGGTTTTTCTCCTTGTCTGCAGGGTGTTACACTTTTTTTTTTTTTTAAATAAATGCTCTTACACTTGACATAGAAAATTAAAATACTTAGAATATTTACTAATCATATTGCAAGAGAAATGGCAGTGACTCACTTCATCAAACAAAATTCAGTACCTCCTTCTATAACTGAGGCAGTAACTGGCTTTAAATAGTCATTTTGTTGATAGAGGAACATAAGGTTAGGAGATGTGATGTTTTATAATTCCACCAACAGCCTTCTATTTGTTAAATATTATTCTTAATAAATATGTAATAAAGAAGATAACTATGAGCGACCTAATCTTGAGGGCATGGTAGCTTCCTGCTTTCTGATGTATATTTGCAGCTAAGGAATGACCAAATGTCAGGCTGCAAACAAGACATTTTTGTGTTCCTGCTGAATGACAGTATTAGCCTCAATAAAAACAGCTAAAAGTGAACCATGGTTCAAAATAAGGTTCCCCCCACACACACCTTTTTGTTTGTTTGTTTGTTTTTAATTTGAGATTACGGAAATGTAGCTTCTTTAACCACTATTCAGCTAGAGAGGTTAAGTATTAACAGAAGACTTGACATCACAACCATTGCAAACAGGCACTTTATGCCTCTTTTAAACATAAGTATGGAAACCCAATAAATAGGAAATAATCCTGCAGATATTCAGCAGCAATATAATGACTACCTTTAAGGTCCCTCAGTCAGATAACAAAATCCGAAACACAAAGTCAGCGCTATAGTCAGGCATAGAAATTCCTTTCACGTTCATAAATAAAACTTTTTTTCCCCACAAAGGCAATCCAAAAGTCTACATTTCTTACTGTTCCAATGACAAAGCAAAAATGGAAAATACCCAATTAATTGGATAATTAAGTGATGTCCTGGAACAATTTATGTTCTGTACCTACTGGATATTTTAACAACTTATATATCAGCGTTCATGAGTATAAGAGAGAATGGTTATGGCTTTAACATACAGAAGGACAGAAAGCAAACTTAAATTGAGAAGTCAATTAAGAGCCTTCAATTTTTTAAAAATATCATTTACATATGTAAATTTTTTTTTAGTTTCCTAATTTAGACAGAATAAGCTGTACACACGTGAAGGCATTTCTGAGGTTCCAAACAAAATGAAAGAAGTTGCAGTGTTATTGAAATTTCTATGTTTGCAAATATTATTAAGTTTCATCGTTTGTAATGATTTCTGTCTCAAAATTCCATTTGTACCTAAATGTTCCAAGCATCTTGCCTGTTGTGAGGCAAACTTCAAAAAAGGAAGGAAGGAAAACATCAAGAAAATAAACTTATTGACCTTTCAGTTCCAAGGTGCTATGCAAAAGCAGTGCTTGAAAAGGAGAAATCATCAGATATTCAGTAATTTCATGCACAGATATTTCATAAATGGATATTCAGTTATTGCATGCACATGTAACATAGCCACTGAACAGATTCTGATTGTGTATTTGTTTTTAAAATTTCAGTGGAAGCTACAAACAAATCAAGTTTACAGAACAGACATACCAGTATCTGGAATAATGACTACTAGATCAGATCAGACCTGCAACTATCTTTATCATCTTGAAATGGAAATATTATCGCCTTGATTAATTTCTATTTTATAGACGGGCAGAGACCTCAGATTTCAAGATATTTCATGCATTATTAATACAGAAAGAAAGTCACTCTTGTGAATAAACAACATAATTTTGAAGAAAAGGGATAAAGGTGTATTTTGCAGTATGGTAAACTAGGCTTTCAGGAAAATGCCATTAAGACTGAAAACAACCAAGCATTGAAAAAGTGTTAGAGCTCATACACTAACTCTGAATCCAATTTGCCAGGTATAGCATTTGTTAAAAAGGCCAAAAACTTTGTACAGATGGAACCACTTGGTCACAACACACTTCAGGAATTAGACCAGATACTATTAGAATCAATGTTATCTGTCAACAGCTTTCAAAATGAATGACAGCAAGTGAAAACTATATGCACATTTTGAAGCAAGTCACAGCTGATGGTTTAAAATGTGTCACCTCGGTATTAAACCAAAGATATGACCCCCACAAAACTATGAACTCTGTAAGTAAAAATATGCACACTATCACCCTATTTTCCAATACTTATTGCTATCACTCCCCAGACTCTCAGCAACTGCCTATCTTGAGAACTCAGGGTGCTATGCAATAGTGTAAGAGCTACCTGACACATTGCTGCCTTAAAGTAGCAGTCTTTTTTCAGTCACATTGGCAAATAAATGATTTTATTTTTTTTAATGATACAGGAGGTAACATATAAAATCTACAGTCTACACCAAGTAGAATGAGATTTTCTTGCTAGGTTTTGCTGATCGTGCTTACATCTTAAATTGTCAACCTGCAAATTTCACAAGATTATACAAAATGAATTCTACACCTTCTCCTAATGTAGTCCTCAGCATTATCTCCAAAGGGGACAGAACCAATCAAGCCAAGAAATTGTGCTACCTTCCACAGCAGCTCTGTCTGAAGGAAAAAAACAAACAAACAAACAAACAAAAACAAACAAACAAACAAAAAAAAAAACAACCACACCTTCACACACTCATATAAATGCGAACCTTAATGTAATCATTGAATGGTTTTGGTTGGAAGAAACCTCAAAGACCACCCAGTTCCAGCCCCCTGCTGTGGGCAGGGATGCCACCTACTAGACCAGGTTGCTCAAAGCTCCATCCAGCCTGGCCTTGAACATGTCCCGGGCACCCACAGCTCCCCCAGGCAACCTGTGCCTCACCACCCTCACAGTAAAGAATTTCCTCCCAATAGCAAATTTAAACTACCCCTTTTTGGTTTAAAATTAGTACCCCATGTCCTATCACTACGCTCCCTGATAAAGAATCTTTCCACGTCTTTCTTGTAGTTCCCATTTAAGAACTGAAAGGCCTCTCTCTATAAGGTCTCCTCAGAGCCTACACTTCTCTCAGCTGAACATCCCCAGCTCTCAGCCTTTCTTCACAGGGCCTGCTCCAGCCCTCTGATCATCTTTGTGGCCTTCATCTGGACCCTCCTCACGTACCCTAAGTCACTGCAAGTGAAGCTTGCATCTAAGAGGAATCATCTCCTTCAAGCTACGTAATTTGAATCAAGGAAGGTTCAGGAAGAATATAAGGTGAGATTTTTTCCCCCAGTAAGGACACACAGCCTGCCAGACAGAACCACTTTTGGTGGTTTTCAAGACCCAACTGGATAAAGTCAAGAGGAAGCTGGTCTGACATCACAGTTGACCCTACTTCAAGTAAAGGGCTGGACCTCCTAAGGTCCCTTCCAACCTGAGTTATCCTATGATTCATGACGTGATGCAACGACCACAGATCTTCAGGTTTAGTGAAGACATAGATACTTGTCTTAACAAAATGGCCAACTTTTTTTAGATTGCTGATATGTCAGAAATACTCAAAATTTGGAGTGGTTTGAGTTATTTCCATTAACTACAGTAAAATGGATGGTCAAAGAAGTGGCTGTTCTTCCCATTGCTTTGCCTCAACCTCAACCCTAGCATAAGTAAAAACTGTCTGCAAAATTGCTCTATTTTCAGCAGCTGGACAGGCTGTCTGAAATACATTGCAAATAAGACTCAAGGCATCATTCTCTAGACATAAAAGGCAGATCCATCCTTTTAGTCTGTATCTCAAAAGAAGAAAGATAAAGAAGCCAGTTCAAAAAATTTGCATCTGTGGGGAATTCTTTCATAGTAGGCATATCACCAAGAATGCTGATAAAATTCTCATGTAAATTCACTGTGCAGTCTGAACAATATAAAGAAACCATTTCCCTCCTTCCCTCTTCTTCCTTCAACTGATGTTATGCTTTTAACCCATTTTAACCATGTAACCCAAAAAACACATGTAAAACAGCGTTTAAAGTTTAGCACAGTTTGTGGTATCCTTGGCATGCCATTAAAAGCTTCATTTGCAGTGACAAGCTACGAAATCAAACAAAAATCGTTGAATTAAGTCTGAAGAAAAAGAAGAAAAATTAAAATGAAATATGCATTATTAATATGGCCTCTCACTGGAGAATGCCACAAAGAATTCTGCTTATTCAAGGATATAATCATTCCAATCAGAGATGGGAATTGGAAAATAAACCCAATATATTACAAATATATTATCTTTATTCCTGTTGCCAGAATTATTTATGCTATATCACATTATCTAGTGTTTTATCCTATCTAATTAAAAATAAATTAACTGTTTTGCTTAGTCTATTTCCTGTAACTAAGGTGTGGATTCTCAAGTCAAGAGTTAAGACTAACAAACATCACAGACAAGTTTTAGAGGGTCACAATCACTCCACACTGATTATATTAAATAGAAACAGTCCTACTATAAAGAAGCCTACCTACAGGGGGAAAAAAAAAAAAAAAGGGCTATTGAAAAGATTAGGACAATATGAATGCATACAATTGTGCTTCAAGAAACTCAGTATTTTCACAGTAAGTAATATATCAATTCTGGAAACTTCTGTATTTGTCCTAAAGAAGTTGTAACAGTCATGTAGACAAGATGATGTTGGAGGGTTTCTATAGCGGAGAATGGGCCAAAGACAGCAACCTTGCTTCGCACAACTGTAGAGAATAAACATTACCATTTTTATTAACTTCAGCAGATGAGGAATCAAAAACACTAACAACCCATTAAGTGCCACACTCCTTGGTATGGTTATAATTAAGAGAAAAACACATTTTATTGGATAATGATCAACTTTCATATACAGTGTTCTGTTTTTGAGTATTTGACAAAAGCGAAATGCATGCCATATGTCAGCAAGATATAAAAAACACCAGTAACATCCACAGACCTTTCCAATCAAAAAATCATTCACACAAATAGCCCTCGATAGCTGGTTTTTGTCTATTACTCTTCATGCATTTTGCATCCCATATCTGTGCTGAACTAAGCAGTTGTGTCCATTATTGCTACTCTAATTTCCATTTTGGGTTATGCAAAACACAAGAATCAACAGCAGTTGTGAAGTTTGCTGCCAGAAGTATGGAAACAAAACCCAGTTTTCTCTTGAGTTTTAAACATGTAATGAGAGTGAAGATCTCTGGAAAGCCTGCTCTTTCCATCTATTAAGATTTAAATGCTCGAAAGGCATCACCTGATCCATGTTAAGTTGTTTCTGTACTGCAAATGAGTTCCCTTCTAAAACACTGAATTTCCACATTTGTGCTAGAACATAATATGAGGCTGCAACTTACAACTCCCTAAGGGAATGATGTCAATTGGCATTTTAAAAATGAATTCAATGACCTACAATAATACGAGTTTCATATGCACAATATTTCTCAGTAGGCAACATGGGAAGTTCAGAACTCGTTTAGAGAGCCCAAGCTTTATAAAGGCAAGCAAAAATATTCTTGAACCATTTCCCTTAGCTTAATAGGTGTCTTATGGTGAATGACTGACTGTGACATCAAAAGAAGGAAAAACTGACGATATGAAAGGGATCTGCAAGCAGTAGGGTTAATATTTAAAACAGGATGGAAAGAGGAAAAAAATCCAGGCAGCATATGCCCATTTGGCTCCATTATTGACCTGGTAAGACATTCAAAGCTTGTGGAAATTTTGCAGATCTTCAAATTGTAGAATGGTAGGTCTCACATGTACTTGCACAGCTCGTTTTTAGTCACTACAAAGAAAATCTGCAACCATAACAAGGTCTTTGGGGACAGAAGGCCCCATCTAAAAAGGTTTAATAGCCGGGTTTGCTCGCGCTCCCTCCTTCTGGTGTTACATCCCACTGAAATGTCAGAGGCAGCACTTCACTGAATGCCCTATGTAAATGAACCAAGCAGAAAGGGTTGCTTATTGTCCCCCCCCCTTTTTTTTTTTTGCTGTAATAAGTACAAGGTGTCTTTAGAAACAGACTTTTGAAGTGATTCCTGCTGTTTCACGAAGGATTTTACACTATGCCCATGACTTTTGTTTATCAATAAGACATGGTTAGAGTGGAAGGAAGTTAAGATTTAACTATAAATATACAAAACTGAATACTTTCTAAGCAAGGACAACATACTGATATAATAATACTGATACAATTACAATGCATCTAAATACTGGCATATTCAATATTCTCAACATTTACGATGAAACCAAAACACGATAATCCTATGAAGACAGAAGCAGAGTAGCCACTACTAAAAGCTTAAAATGGTTTGATTTTGAACTCTGAAACCCTGCTTATGAAGCTACTCTTAAGCATTTGAATCATGCAGACAAAGACCAATGCTTTTTATTATAAAAACATAATAACTATATCTGAACAGACTATCTATGTTAAATGAAGTACCTACAGAAGCAACCTGAAAGTAGTGATTAGTTCCATGAAAGGAGAATACAATACATGTTGTCAACTTTCATGTTTTATCAGAGAGCCTGAGGTAGCGAACAGTTCAGAAAGTACTTCACACGTCCTTCAAAACATATGTCCTTCAAAAAGAATCAACAGTAACAAAAATATTTTAAATGGTAGACAGGAATTATTTTTAATTCCTATGCATCATTTATTAACTATGCATACTTATCGCTGGGCAAATATAACACTTTCTTCCTCAAGGAGATAAGTACAAAGCTTCCCCACACTAACAGCATCCTCCACCTTTTTTCCTACTATTCATATAGTTTTAAACTAAAGAGCCTTTGCCATTCCACACCATATCTCTGCATGACACCAGTTTTCATTTTGTCAAATATATAACACTTGATTAATATTTTAAAGAAATTAACATTCACAGTAGCATTAAAATATTTAAATTGAATACATTACTTCAAATGCAGTAAAAAGTACAGCAAAATGGCCGCTATAATAGAACAAAGAGATTAAACCAAAAAAATAATAATACAGCAAGTCAGGAAAAAATACAAAAGAATTCATTTCCTAGATGAGAATAGCACTTTTTTTTATTATTATTTTTTTTTTATAATATGTTCTTTACTTAACAGTCCAGTTCTGGCTATACAGACTATTTCACTCAGGAAGAGTAGTACTGTACCAGCCATAACATTTGTTTCAGCAGAGTTACCGTCACTTTCTGTTTTATAGGCAGTAACACTATCATAAGCATTTTCAGAAATATGAACCGATCCTTTCTGAGCAGCTAGCAGGGAAAATTAAACTAGGATATAGTCATGTGCAGCATCTCACTACATCACAGACTCCCTGGCAGTAGGCTTGGACTTTTGTAACATTTGCTATTTTAACATGGTCCCAATTTTCAAGAAGGGGAAGAAAGAAGTTACTGGCAACAACAAGCCTGTCAGTCTCAATGTCAGTGCCTTCGTTATGAAGATTATCCTGGGAGTTATTGAACCTAAAAGACAATGGAGACATTGGTCAGAGCCAACATAGGTTCACTAGGGAAGGTCATATCTAACAAACTTAGTTTCCTTTTATGACAAGATCACCCACCTAGTTGTCCAAAGAAAGTTTTGAAAGACTGCAGATGAAACTGCAAAAAGTGAAAGAATTACTTGAAGAATCTTTTATTCATTTTAAACTAATAAGTCAGGCTTATAATTAAGGCACTTGGCAGATTTCATTATAACAGATCAGATATTAATTCAGTGCGGATATCCAAAGCTGCAGGGTGGAAGGCGAGGGGCAAGGAACTAAGGAAAGATCCGATTTCACGCTTGGAAAAGAGTGGTATGTAACATGGCAGGGCTGCAGAAATCAGTCAGGACAAAAAGAAAATGCCCAGAAGAAAGAACAATACGCAGATACTTGGTTTGGCAACAGACAAAAAGCAAAAATGTAAGAATACAAAGTAAAAACTTAGAAGAACCCTCACAAAGGAAATACTGCCAGAAACAGCATAAAACAAGAACCGTATAAGATGTAGGGCCATGCATTGCATTTGCAAAACAATGTACAACTGCAGGTGATGCAGCCGAGAGCTGCCAACTCAGAGCAGCAGAAGAAAATAACATCTAGCAAGCATACATATGTACAGTGCATCAAAAAAGCACCAGATATAACAACACCGCAAATCCGCTCAGAGGAAATGCCTGCAAGATCTAACCTGAAAACAGACACTTCTTAGAAATAAAAGAAAGCTCTTGTGAATTTAGAGTGGGATTCAGACAATCTCTGATAAATGTTATTTCTGAAACCACTTTAAAACCATACCTAGAAAAAAAAACAACAACACTTATATCAAAGCATTGATATAAAAGAAGCTAAAATTTAGAGCTTAGAATAAAGAACTAGTGTTAAGGCTTATGACTCCAAATTAAGATGGCTAAAACAGAACTAGATAAGTGTTGCTTTTCCAGTGTCATGATGAACAAAGAGATAATATATGTAATTAAAAAAAAAATAAAAATAAAAATAAAAATAAAAATAAAAATAAAAATAAAAATAAAAATAAAAATAAAGCTTTTAATGTTTGTGAGTTAATACCAGTAGAGAGGAATACAAAAGTAAGAACTTGCATTGATACAGAATCAAAGAATGGTTCGAGCTGAAAGAGATCATAAAGCCCACCCCGTTCGTACGCCCCTGCCATGGGCAGGGACACCTCCCACCAGACCAGGTTGCCCAAACCCCATCCAGCCTGGCCTTGAACACCTCCAGGGATGGGGCACCCACAGCTTCTCTGGGCAGCCTGTGCCAGTGCCTCACCACTCTCCAATTGAAAAATTCCTTCCTAATGTCTAATACGTCAAGTTTGTATCAACCCTTTATTTTAAAACACTTTTCCAAAAAAAATAGTGTGATACTTTCTACCACTTCCACCTCTAGAAGAGAAGGATAAATTGGGATGAAATGCATCAATATGAGTTAAAGGGTATGAGAACCTCCAGAAAAACTCCATCTTTTTTTTTTTTTTTTCCTGGAGAGTAGCGTAGTATCTCAGTACTTATAGCATGCAAGTAAGACTAAAAACTGCAACCTGTTCTTCCACTGGCCATCTCATTGAACCTAGGCTTGGTTGTCTTGACACGACCTCACTTAAGGAAATGGAGAGCTGAGAAAGAACTAAAATTTAGGAACTCCTTGACAGTTTTGAAAGGTAGTTTGCCTAAAAGTAGGAAAACAGTAGCATCACCTTACTTCTTGGTAACCAGGATGCCCTCTTCCAACAGAGTTAATTCTTCGGTTCTGTTTTGTTTCTCTATTTTTAATTCGATTAGTTGATCATCATCAGTATTTTTTCCCTACAGAAATGAAGGATTGTGCATGTGTGAGGTTACTGTATATGACATTTGGTACTAGGAACTTCTATACCTGCAATTGTTTCCCAATATGAAATATGTCCCTTCCAGGTATAAAAAACCTTCCTACGTAGTCATCCGAGCAGAAGGATGAAAGCTGAATCTTCCTTCCTTCTCAATGCTCAAATTCTTGGGGACATCCTAAATCCTGGGTCACAGAATAATACCAGACATCTGAGTCAAAGTGTCACATTTCATTTCATTGTCATCATCTTTGTGTGTCGCATCAGTGTCACATGATCAAAGAGCTAATGGGACCACATTCACAAGTACGGTTCTTTTGACTGTTGCTTAGAAGTATATTTGAGCAACAGCATAATAATGTCTGTCCTGCCTTATAAATACTCCTGTCAACCACTGGTTCGTGAACCTGAGCTAACAGATCCATCATACATAGCAACACAGATGGTGTGGCAAGAAAAATGCACAGGAAAGTCAGGAAAGTATGGATAGGACCAGAAGAGCATGTGCATGGACCCAGGTTTCAGGTTTGTGTTACCTGAATACCTGAAGTATGCAACATATGCTTCTATCACCCAAACCGAATTCTTTGGTGAATTTGATGAGTTTCCTGGGGCACGTACCTCATCTTCCCAATTTCTGTAAAACACTACAATTTCTACAGTAAAATGTAAAAAAAGCACCATTTTTCAGAAGAAAAAAAGGTTATTTCTTCAGGAGTTACTACTTCAGAAAATTCATGATATATATACAAAGATATGTACATGTATTTCCAACAACATCCTAGAACATCCTCAACAACAACAAAATCCTCATCCTTTAGTTGAGTTCTGCAACCACAGGTATGCTGAATAATTCTGAAAGCTACCAAGGAGGAGACTGTTGGGCACACAGCTTTAACCCAGAAGCTACATCATTATAAGTTGTCAACAGCTTCCTTTGTTTTAGAAATTGCTAATTGCTACACAATTTCAGTTACATATGTACATAGTAGCAGAGCAATTAAATGAAAATTTCACATGTACAACAAAAACTAGATGGTGTTCCTTCCAGACAGCAACACAGCTTTGATGCTAAATGAGACTACACTTGAAAAATAATATTTACAGAAAAAATATTTCCTTTATAGACGAAAAGGATACACATTACTTCACATGTCAACTGAAAAAAGTTTATAGTAAATGGTTCTAAAGGAAAAAATAGGACCTGAAATCCTCCAGGATAAAACTCTCTTAGATGAGGAATTATCCTAGTTCATTAAACTTTACACAGCACATTCTTCAGTGCAGAAGTAACACATAGAAAGAAGAGAGGAAAAAAATAAGAATGCATGGGGAAAAGAGGGAAAAGAGAGAGAGAGGCAAAGGGGAGAGAGTACATTTTAAAATTCTGAACCAGGTTGTAACTCCAAATATAAATTAAGTTGAAAACACACTGCGAAGTTTTCCTTATTCTGTCAGCACAGATTGCTTCTTTCCTCCTTTACTTGTTGTACAAGTATCATGAAAATGCTACAACAGCAGCTGGTTTTCGCAGTGAAATTAAGCAGACTTGCTTGGCTGCTTACCTGCTGATTAGGAGAAACTGCTTTAGTTTGTAGAAGACGTTGCTCTGAGTCTTAGTGAACCAGCCTCCTTCCAAATTTCATAAAGACCCTTTGTGGCACATAGCTGATAAACAACCACTGCTTGATTTGCTTTTCCATAAAGGTGTGTTGTGGGTTTTTTTTTTGTTTGTTTTTTAATCTTTTATGATACTTATGAGCACAGGAGTCTGCTAACTCATGCAATATTCACTTTAGTCTTAACACAAGCTAAAACCACCAAAGTATACCTTGATAGTATGTTATATTACCAGAACAGAGATATAGCCAAGGCAGTCAAAAATATTGTAGATACATTCCTGACAACTGAACTCCAACTAGCAGAAAGGATTAAAGATACTTTTTTTTCCATTCAGAAAGGTATCTTTCCATATCTATATGCAAATCTGTAACTAAAAAAACACATTTTGTATATCAACATTTACAATATATCCGTTTGCATATAGAGATTCCAGTTTCCATTTATTAGACTTTAAACTGAAATGTGTCTTATTTAGCAGGAAATCAATTCTTGCCTTTAATTCTATCAAAGTATGAGTTGTCTGCCTAGAAAGCAATACATCAACCGTAAATTTATGGCTCAATATGGATACCAGCCCACAGCTAAAAATTTGCAGATCTATATAACCAAGCACATTAAACAGTCCTCCTGGGTAACGTATAATCAGAAGTAACTCTCATAATTCAGCACACACTATGGGAAGAGCTATTACGACCACGTCTGTTCACCTTTTTTGGTCCAATCCATTTTCGAAAGAAGCTGTGCATATTGTCAACATAATGAATGAAATCACAAGACTCCTCATAAATTTTAAATGGCCTAAGGGGTTTCTTCACCTTCATGTGAAATCTGAGTACTGTATGCTTAAACTGAAGTGTTTTATTTTTAAAATTAAATTACACATTTTGATGAATGTGCCCTTTTATTGGCTACATCAGCATTCTGCAGAATGCCTCAAAGTGAAAAGATTCAGCAATATTATAGCTGCGTTTTCTTAGATTAGTCCTCTTTTACTGTATAATCTGTTCAAACTGCACTGCTTTTCTTTAGAGTAGAAACTCTTCCCATATATCTTCCATCATGCCTTAGAGATTTTGTATTTATTTTAGTATGAAGAACACTATAAAAAGAAAATATATTTTTAAATGTACCATGAAATTCCTTAAGGAAGGGTTTTTGAGACCATTCTAAAAAAATAATATCTGAATTCTAGTAACATAGAAAGAGCATCACTTCATTGTAAATACAGGATAAGAATACTGCACATCGTCTGTTCTGTCAAATATAGTAACACAGAATATATTTTATTCTTGGTAAAGCAAATGTTCCCTAGAATAATCCTTTAACAGAAAGAAGCTCTGCTGGGCTATTTTTATAACTGAACTAGAAAGCAACCAAGCGAGTATGTTAGTGTTGGTCAGTTTGGTATATTTAGTAAAACAAAATCTTTGTTCCTATTATACAACAGTATTCATTATTGTGATGACATCCATTCAGCAGTAAGAGTAGTGAAAATACTTGAAAGCTTGTGTATTTCTAAGGCTAAACCAGTAACTGTGAAGAAGGAGCAAGCTGTATGACAAGCAGTACAAAACCAGATTTACTTAAGTTTAAAGACTACCATTTTCTTCAATACACCTTGCTGCTCTCCCTAAACCATTACTGTTTACACTAACTTTAATGCACAGCAGCAAAATCTCTGTCAAGTAGCTTTAAGCTGAATACAACACCAACCCCTTACAACCCTTTACTATATTTAATGGAACAAAAGCCTTACGCAAATCCATGAGGCGTCTCTATAAATCTTCATAAATACATATCAGTAATTTCATGAAGGTTTTTCATGTTTCTTGCCTCAATTAACCTTCAATTTATCATTTCTTATGCTTTCATGTCTAAAAGCTTTTGCTTAGAAGACCAGAGACCAGCATTGCCTGTTATTTTCAATAAAGCTTATGAAATAGAAAAAGGTATAAAACAATGCTTAGCGGTTTTACAACCAGGTTGCTTATTAACAGAGACAGGTAGCCTAAAGGAAAGACAGGCATAGGAAAGAAACACCAAGAAATTAAAAGGTATTATCTGCTCCAACAGATTCAGAGTTAATTGATTATCCTAATAACCCCACTCACTTCTGTAATTGGTTCCATAAAGCACATTAAATGTGGGTATCAATAAAGGAACTAAGGGTCTGAAGTTCCCATTACAGTCAATCCCATCAATGGAGCCTGAATTTTGACATGCAACTGCTAATGTGTCTATTTAAGTAGAGCTGAATCTCTGCCATACTAACACACCCAGTGTTAATGCAGTACACTATTATTTAAGGATGGAGTTTGTGCCTGCCCTGTGGCCAAATATCTGTGGAAAAGTTCAAAAGCCTAAACACTAAGTATATATATATTTAAATGAAAATATTTATTTTAATTCATCATCCCTGTGACAACTTCAGCATTCTCCTTTAAACCGTTGTCATAAAACACTGCTTGAAAATCCTCTTAGATCAATGCGGTGAGAATCTAATTAAATCAAGTTACTGAACTGTATCAATAAACAGTGGTTTTAATTCTGTCAACTTAGTATCACTAATGCCATCCATAAATTTTGTCATGTTTACAAAGAAACCATGAAAAAGTCACAGTTTAGCTACATAATAAGTTATGCTCTCTTGTGTGACTTTAATGGGCTCTGCTAGGATAACAGCAGCCAGCCAATTTAAAATTTTCAGGCTTCATTTTGTCAGCATCTGTGATCCAAGGGGTCATCCATTAAATTATGACTTTTTTTTCCCTTCTGTGTGGTTTAACTGCCAGTGAGAATGGAAGAAAAAAAATATTGATGCAAATACAAGAAAAATAAGGAAGACCCCCAATACCAGTTAATTAGCAGCAAGTGTAACTCATAGGATTAAAATTTACTGCAACATTTAAGACCCTTGTTGGTGTACTCAGCTACTATTATAAGCTCAAAAAGAGGCTCCAAGTTCTATACAGTGTTCCATACAATTGTTTGGTGGAAAAAAAAAAAAATCAAGTAATTTCAATACTATTAGGGCATCTAGCTTAGGAACAGCAGTGGAAAATCCATATAGAACAATGTTTTTACTCTAAATTAAAATCCATTACATTTATTTGGCCCATTATTTAATGTAAAATGTCTAAGGATAATTAATAAAACCTAATTTTTGGAAGTACTCATTTTTCTCCATTGACTACAGAGAAATTCTGGTGAGTCTTGATTTACAGTATCTATGAAAACAATAAAGATGATTGAAGGAAGTCTAATGCAGAACCCCTGTCCTTGAGGCAACAAACAAATCTGTGTGGAGCTTCTTGAACAATGAAACTCTTGTCCAAAAGCAGCATCCTTAGGCATGACAAAATATAAAGAAGAATAAAATAATAGCCTAGAGGCTTCATCCTTAATGCTTAATTAGAGATTTATAAAATGAAAAAAAGAAAAAAAAAGTAAAAATATGCCACAAAGAAAAGAGACAGATTTGTTTATGAACCAAACTAACAGATGAACTAGTCTGTTGCAAGCACTGAATTAAAGTATCAATGTAACTTATTTATTTAAGGAGGTCTGCATAGACAAAAAAATAAAATAAAAAAAATAAAGAAAATCAGAAGCAAAATGAAGATGTCACAATTCCTTCTCTAGAATCTCAATTCACTAGAGCTTCTTCATCAAAATTCCACTGGGAACAACAGAAACAGAAGCATCTCACAGGGTGTCAATCATGTACCTTTGTTCTCCACCACAGGTCTGTTCCCATCTTCCTTGTTTTCTCTCTCAGGTTTCTGGATTTGTTATTAGGACAGGTTGAAAGTAGTGTGACTGACATCCCAAGGTTTATCCGCTCAAATGGAGTGGAGAGTTGAAAATCGTCCCATAGCACAACAACTGTGGCTTGGGCAGGACCTTAGACCCAGACACAATCCGATCATCAGAAACCATGACCTACAGACAAAACCTTAAATATATGCTTCTAGAGCACCCTTCTATATGATCTCATAATCACGTTTGTTGCTGTGCTGCAGGTTTGCTTCAGCTTATTAGTATCCTCCTGAATATAACAATCCTAAGATAGACAGAAAGCTTTAAATAGAAATCTCATTTGCCTGTAAATACATGTCAGAATTAATTTTGTTTTAAATGGACCCTAAATTGAAACATCCCTCATCTATATTTCCTGCTCGTTACTAAGAAACCGAGTAATTCCATATCTGACCAGCAGTTTGCCATTCTGGGTGGAAGCCCTTTAGGGCTGCATGCACCTTCAATACAACAGAAAACCAGGGATGTTATTTTCTAATAAAACACTGTCATTCTAGGATCTAAAAATTGTATATCAAATATAGAACAAAAAGTGTAAATACCCATCTTATGTTTCAAATTTTTTATAAACTGTAAAATAAATGAATTTAACATATTCCGTTTTACTGGAAGTTTGATTTTCTGAACTGCTTTAAAATATAGTAAATTTTGACCCTAAGGATAAAAAGTTGAGGAGTAATCTTCTGGGCTGTAAATTGGAAGAGCAAGGAGGGGATTACAGTCTCTCTTCTCCCAGGCAACACGAGCTTCATACACTCAAGGAATTATGACAACAGGGATTCCAAATCCTTTCACAGTCTGGATTCTCAACAGCACCAAACATCAGTTCTGTTTCAAGTCACACAAGGGAAAGAGAAAATTACCAACTTTCAAAAACAATATACACTTTTACTAACTTCCATTGTGGACGTGAGCGATGTCTTTCATTCATCCTGCTACTGAATGCCAGCTGTTCCAAAGTATGACCTCTGTTTGCCCATAATGAATATTTCACAAATAGATTACACAATATGAAAATAGACTACAACTATTACATACATATAATGTGCACTATTAAATCAGTATGCAAGCCTCTTATTTGTCAGCAAGAGTATGACTAATACTTTTATTTTTTAAGCAAATCTCACTAATTAACACCCATTAATATTTTTGCTGTTACAGTTCACAAATTCCTCGTTTACTTCCAAAGTTAAAGGTCACTGAATATCAGTTATTCATACATTTGTTGATCTTTGTTCTTGGATTAAACTTACACAGCAATTTCCAAACTCACCTTATTCTTAGAAAGCACATGGGAGAACTATCAGGAATTTATAAATATAGGAATCATAAAATTGTCATTGTGTTCAAGGTTCATGTGTGTGTGTGTTGTTTTTTTTTTTTAATGAAATCTCATGACATGAACCTTATGAAAAGAACAGTATTGATCTGGTTTATTTGTTCACTTTGTCGACTGCAAATATGAGAGAGAGAGAAAAATATTAGTACCTTTTCTGAGCCCATTCCAGTATCAGTGACATTAGTGTTAACATATCATAAAGTAAGAGTATAACTGGTAGATTAGATACCAAAATGGATTATTTCTAGCCTGGAGTAATGCTTTGTGCTAATAAGACTAAATGCTCTGCACATGTCTGAACACCAGGGGCTGACACGTTTGCTAGCCCTGACACTACCACGTAGAGAACATACTTGTTGCTGCAATATAATACTTCATGAGCTTTAGGAAACAGTATATAGCAGCTGAAACAAGCCTCACGGTACAGCTAAACATAGGTGCTAGCAGAAATTTCTGGAACAGCACAGGAGAGCTTTTACAAATCAGGACATGAAGTGTCCCTTGAAATTTAAATTTCCCTTGGTGGTTAACTGCTGCTGCATTAGCAAATCCTGTGAACTGAAATACCCTGCTGAGTTGCCTTGCATATAGTTATAACATCACAGAAATCCTAAATACAACTGTTAAAGGAGTCTTTAAGAGATCTAAGTGTTTTCAAATATATCAACTCATTCACATATGGACTAGCGAGAGATGCTATGTTATACCTGATCAATAAGTACACATAAAAGCTGATTAAAACATGCATAAAAACAAATAAAAATGCTAAGTGTTATAAAGGAGAAAATTGGAAAACGTATTTGGAATGAGACAGCTGGAACAATAAGCGCAGACTTCAGAAAAGTAGGCAACTTAGAGCAGACCACAGTCATCCAGGCAACACAACACAGCACCAACTACCGCACTAAGTACTTACATAAACCTCAACTTACTTTATGCAAATTCTTCAACATCAGTTGTCAATTTCTAATCATGGGATTAGAAAATGACAACCATCCAGAAGATTAAATCTGGAAGACCAGTTACTCAAAATTCTCACAAAGATGACCACTGAGACAATGTCTCAAAAAGGAAGCATGAAAAGAAAGACAAAGAGGAATAAAGATTCTGTATGAAAGTGCTTAGCTGTTTTAATTATCAGAAGTAAGAAGCATGAAGACAGAGTTTCAGATATTGATAGATGTGTTTTTTTCTGCTAAATTCATGCTTGGACATTCAGAGGTCATTTGTTTTGCTAAATCAGGTTTAATTTAATGTTACTTATAATTTTCAAAGATTTCTCCCAGTAAAGACTCCTCCTAACACCATACCTTCTCATCATCAGTTTTAAAACATATGGAATGCAGTGCCCTCTTCCTCAGTTAAGCTGCAGTTAGCACCAGAGTCCTGCTGATGCACAAGAAGCAGTGTCTCACAACACGCAAGCATAAGGCTTCATGCAGTAAGGGTGACAAACATTAAGTCAATTTATTTAAAAATCTAGCTAGTGCTCAATATTACAGTCCAGATATCATGGGAAAATGTAAAGGTCAAGCATTATCTTAGAAGGCCACAAGAGGCCCATGAAAGATTATTGTTCCTACAAATTCTGGCTTTGCAAGGTATTTTAAATATGTTTCAGTAAATACACACCAATATCCCCCTTCAACTCCTAAAGGTATGTATGCTGTTCCTGTGAAGCAATGGTCATACCGACCTAGAACAATCCGGTTTTCACTGAACTTAGAGAGAAATTTCAGCTTACAGCAAAGAAAATGTAGTTTCAACCACATCAGCAATTCACATTCTATGGACACTCTACCTATATTAATCAGGGATCTGAAACCATCCCTTCCTAAACCGTCCAGAACAATGAAACTGAGTCTGCCTCATGCAGTCAGCTAAGTTATTATTTGATTAAGGATATGGAATATAATTTGTAATTAAGGTTTCCCTTTTAATGTTAAACAGATAAGCCTTTGAACTCCAGGAAATTGCAAACTAATACAAATCTGCTGTAGAAAAATTACTACTATCGGTGTCCTATAGGACTGAAGAACACACTGTGCATGATCACGCATTTCAATATCTTCCAACAGTATCTCCTTCCTAAGGTCAAACTCAGCACTAGTTTAAAAATAGACTGTTCTGAGGGCAAAGGGGATCTTACGCAGACACAAACATCATAGCAGGCCTTCTGGGTGTACAGGATGCTATTATCTTTTGCTTGCTTGACAATATACTTCCTTTTATATGGCAAGACCACACTTCTCTCATTATAGTTGCCCTAGTTATTGAAACATCAAAGTTATTGTTCTAAGAATGCCACTAATTCATCCCTTAAAGCAGACATATGAAACAACACATAACACGAGGAGTATGTTCAATAGGTACCTCTTTTTTAGTGATCTGTATTTGAAGGTATATGAGAAAGGTGTTCACTGGAAACCTTAATCATCTCCTGGGTTTGTTATTTGTTTGTTTTTAGACAGGCTTGGGGAAATCAACTTACTATTCAATATTTTTGAATATTGAATATTTTTGAATATCCATATTTTTCCCCATCTAATCCATATTATGGATACAGAAAAAAATTAAAAAAGAGCTTTCATATGTTATGTTTTTACATTTTATAAAGGTAGCTATAAAAGAAGATATCTACAGTACCAGGGAGAATATAAGTGGAATGGCTAAAATGTAGCAGACTATATCTATTCTGCTGCATATTGGCAGAGGAGATAGGTCAAGTTCAAATCAATTCAAGTTCTATTTATGAGATAAGTGAAAAAGATTCTTGTAGATTCTTCCTGCATCAAGTCATTAAATTACAGCCATGATCCTAAATTTTTCAAGTAACCCCTCTTTGCAACTGAACTGCTTTCATTTTTCTATCATATTAAATTGTTTGCCTTCATTTTAGGTGTCTTTTATATTTTATTCCTGACATATTTCTCCCCGATTTACAGTCAAAATGTTGACCCTGCCTCTTACGAATGAATCCAGTCAGACTTAATTGAAAATTTAACAAGTGAGCAAACAATTACTTGTGTACTTTTCCAGGCTCCTCTTCTCACTTGGGAACTGCTCTCCACACACATTTGCAGAGGAGTTTCCTTTACTATAGTATGTTAAACATGACCCAACATTTAGCTGTCTGCATGCAGATTGCCGCCCACCACACTGATTGTTTCATTATATGCATCTGCCTGCTCATTGTTTCTTTATTAAATTTACAGTCTAGTTATCAAACCAAATGAAATCTTACCATTTTCTGTGCCTTCACCTATTAACACAATGGGCTTCCTATGCACGACTGGGTCTTCTAGATGCTACTGTAAGACAAATATCACAGCCACAGCTACAGAAGAGGTTTTTAGAAACTGCACTTCTGCATTATAAAACCAATTAAAACCAACATAATGAATAATCTAAACACTAACTGGTACTGCTGACTTCTAACTTTGAAGGGTTCAGTAATTGTCTCATATCTTAAAAGTTCAATTGCTGAAATTCCATTTGATGTAGAGAAACGGAATAATTCAGGTTCAAAGCAACCTCTGGGAGTCATCCACTTCAACCACCTGGCCCAAACAGACTCAACTTCAAAGGTAGGTCAGGTTGCTGAGGTTGAGGCTCATCAAGTTTTGATTGTCTCCAAGGAGAGAGATTTCACAGTCTCTCTGGAGAATGACTTAGCCATTATAATTGTGCAATATTTGTCTTATATCTGGTCAGATTTTCCTTGTTAAAACTGTAGCCATTTTCTCAGAGGTGCACAGAAACGTGATGAGAGATGAGTTTGACTCCATTTCGCTGCAACTAATCAACAACACAGCTGACAACTGCAATAAGGTCCCCTCTTAACACAACAAATATATATGTATGTATTTAAGGCTAAATTTTGTTCAACTGCACTTTCCAGGAGCAGCTGATTGCACATAAAAGACTAATGTTACATTCATGAATGCAGCCTAATATAATTTCCCTAGAAAATACAGTGATGATAAGGTTAATTATCATTTTAAAGCTGATAATTTGCCATTCCCTTGTTTTTGCCTTTGCTAACAGGCTGTTAAAAAAAAAAAAAAAAAAAAAAGAGAGAGAGAGAGAGAGAGGGAGAAAGAAAGAAAACAGAAAACAAGGCCAAGACTCTGATTATTATATGCAAAAATATTCATGTCCACAATATACTCAGCACAGGTCAAGACCCATGGTTTTTCTTCCAACTTCACCAATTAGATTGGAAATAAATATTTTTGATGGGTATGCAGAACCCACTTTGTCAGCATATGTACAGTGCGTTGAAAGATTCCTAGAAGTAGCGTTCTGCACTTAATATTTATGGTTGCTCATAACGCAACTGGCTTAGGGGAAGTTATTACTAAAAGATATGAAGACAGCTGTGGCAGTATTTAAACTATAATTTGTCCAAGAACAAATACTATGAAATATCCTGTATAATAAAATATCAGTTCAGTAATTCCCAGATTGTACACAAAAGAAAAGCTGCCCTAACTGCATGAAGGGGTAAAATATATTTAGATTTCTTTTTGTACACTCAAAAAGCTATAGAAACAATTTAATTAATTTAGTAGTTTATATAGAGGACATCAGTCCCTCTATTTTCTCAAAAAAAAAATCAAGTTTCATTGCTGAAGAGAACTTACTGCATTCTAGGCTTCAAGCGTTGCTGAATCACATTATAATGTCTTATGTACACATCTTTGTTAATGCTTTCACACTACTGCAGGCAACAATTTAGCAACAGAGTATTAAAGTCCTGATGTTAAGGAACTGGACACCTTTGAAACAGAATGGTTTCATATGGAAAAGAAAGGAAAAGCTGATCTTTGGAGTTGTTCTACAGAAAGATTTTTTCATTTCTTCCCCTCCAAGAATAGAATTTGTTCATAACAGAAGTTGATACAACATCTTTAAGACCTAAAATTTGTATTACTTTTGAATCCTTCCAAATTCAAGTTAAGCTGTACAAAAGCTAAGATTTAATCCAACCAGAAGGTTCTTTTAAGTTGAGTCTGGTGTTTCATCAATTTAGCCCTCAGCATTTCATTAGTTCAGTGGAACCTAAGTTTAAGTATTTGATACACATCTTTAGGAATCATGGTTGGTCCATTACCTTCCCCACAAGACCTTTACTTTCAAGGGAAGGAAATTACTTTCCTAAACTACCAGTTTATTTACAGTTTACCAGTCCTCTGAATTTTTAAGCCAGTACTCATCAAGTTGATCCTTGTGGGTCCCTTCCAACTCAGGATATTCTGTAATTCTATACTGAGAACACATTTGAATATTACAATCCATCCACACATAACATCATCAACAATACACTTCATATTTTTGTGCAAGGATAACCATACAGATACCCACGACATTTTTTATCGTACACCACCAAAGACATTCAGTCTGAATTTACTTAAGTCTCTAAATGAACAGCCTATACAAGGACGTGCACTGGAATGCTCAGTTGCTGAAATAATTGTATTTCCTGCTACTTCCAACAATGAGTATTCAGATTATTTTAATGCTTTTTTTAGCTCTAGGTTCCTACAAGCAATGCCAATCATAGATAACCAGCAATTACTTCTCAGCAATTGGAAATGCACTGTAAAAAAATGTATCAAATACTCTCCTCTCATAGTTGTCAAAGTTTCTAAGGTTAAAAAAAAAAAAAAAAAAAAAGTTTAGGAAAAATATATAGTTACCTTTCTGTACCTGTAACACAGAAGGCATTTATATCATCAGATTCTGCTGAAACCAAAGCAAGTTCCTAGCATCTAAATTATAAATATTTCAAAAGGAAAAAGTGACATTTTTCTAAAACACGGCAGCTTTCAAGCTCATTTTGCTCAACATGACCTTCATAGGGCAGTCAGGCATCACGCTGTAAGTCAGGCAGTTACGGGACCAGACAGCATTCCAGCCAATCACATGGTGGCTGTAATTTCTGCAGTATTTCACGCAGCTATCCACTTATACCCAGTATCTCCAAAATACTGCAACTGCCCATGATCAAGAACAGTAGAAAAGCCTATTCTATACTGCTTCCTCTTCTATTGAACAGAGGCAAGTAAAAGTAGCACCTCTCTCATTTGTTAGAGAGGTGTTTTGGTTTTTGCTTTTGCTTTTTCCTTTTCTCCTGAACACTAGCCTGATTACTAAAAAGCAAAGTAAAAATAAAGCAACCAATTAATCAAATGAGCAAATAAATTAATTAATTCTGTTTTGAGATTGCAAATTACTGTTAACAGTTCTCCTTCAGCACAACATATGTCCCCCTTATCTACTAATTAGCTGCTAACAACTTATCTGATCATACAATTTAAAGATCACAACACAACCAGTTTTCTTCCCACCTCTCTTGCCTTCCAAAGATTTAGAAACATATATATTTGGTTGAAACTTCAAATGCACCTTGTTTTTACTACTCTCATCCTAATCTGATTGAGGTGCTACACAGCCATAACTTTCAGAAATTCCAGTGTGAACAGAGATGGGCCAAGGAGCAAAATACCTGGAACAAGGAATGTAGATACACAGGTGATGCTGTATAGAACAGCTTTAATGCTGAGGCTATGGAATCGGTACTGTGGTTGCTAAGATCATAACTACCCTTCATTTCACAAGAGTATACCTTTGTGGAAGCTTATGTTACTTTTCTCAACAGTAAATTCAAGCAAACATCACAGTCAGTATATCTGGGTTTAATTTCTTTGTCAAATCCCTCAATGTTGCATTTGAAATGAAAAGCAAATACAATATGCAGCAAATTAAAATGATCAAGCCAACAGCAAAAGGCACAGTAATAGTGATTTATTTCTTCAACTCAGCCTCTATATAGCAATACCTCAGATAAAAACTGATGGAACTATCTCATTAGCAGTCATTAAGATTAAACTATTTTCCACCTAATGGGAATTCACATTTTAAACAGAATTTATGACAACCACACTGATGTCCATAAATTTACTCAAAGGCAAAATAACTAGAACAAAAAAATGATCCAGGTAACTGATCCTGTTATTATATCTTGACATTTGCTTTTAGAGTAGGATTTACTGATGTTACGGCAAGGTTCTAGATCCACTATTATCCTATAAAATACCTTATGTATACTTAATACTACCTGATATATTCCTGTGATAGAATGATGATTTCATGTTTTATCATTAACAGTTTTGTTTTGTCCCGTTAGATTAACCCACTAATCAATGTAGTGGCTTTAGTAAACTTGCAGTGTAGGATTCTGATGGATACAGTAAGCAATATTCTCAAAAAGCAACAATTTTTTTCTTCATTCAATAGCAAGGTACTATCATTAGGCTGACAAAACCAAAATCAACCAGAATGAAGTTCTCGCTGACACCATTTATAAGAATACAAGACTCTTCCCTATCAACTAACACCTCTTTCACAAATAGACCCAACCATTTAATTGAGTTCCACATCATTAGCTTTTTAGAAAACAGAAGATATTTCTTTTTAATTATCATAGTTGCAAATTGGCCACTAAGGAATTATGAAGTCGTAAAATCATATCTGTTACTTTTTGGCCCAAATAATCTAGCTACACTCTCTACAGTAATGATTGTTGCAACCTTCCTACTTGTATCAATACACTTTAAATTCAATAACTATAGCTGTAACTATAACAACTCCACAACTGCTCAGTTTCCACAGTACTACAATAACTGCCTACTTAAACTCATCCTAAGCACTTCATTAAAAATCCTGGGATTACATATAGTACCTAAAAACATTCTTTAAAAAATGCATTTTAGTTACTTTATAAATAAAAAACAACTCCTGCTTTCAACAACAGTATTAACACACTCATATATAGTATGATATCTAGACTGTAACACAGATAATAATAGCAGAACTACATATTTGATTTTTATCGGGAAAAGACAAGACTTTTTTTTTTTTTTCATCCAGCCAAAGGGACAGAATAGGAAAAGATTTCCTGAGGTCACTGAGGCCCAGAAAGTAAAGTGATTATTTAGCTTCTATGTCAGCACAACCTCTTTTGCAGTGTCCTGCCTGCCAGAAGATAGATGACTTGGTATAGGGACCTAAGTACAAACAAAAATAGAATAGAAATTGGAAGACTTAAGAAGGTCAAGCGGAGGTATTCTTTAAAGGCAGTTCAATATTTTTGCTAGAAAAAAGCTTTTGTAAAATTTATGCGAGAACCAGTAAATATTCAGTCATGCTACATCTATCAGAATTTTGTACTAAGTCTTTTTCTAATTACAGCTACTGATTCAAATTCAAGGCAGTTCCTTCAATAAGTACATTCTTACTGATTTTTATTTTACTAGGCTAGTCTCATTAATGAAATTCCAATTAGCAATGTTTTATGAAGAGTATGTATTGATTTTACACCATTTGAGAATTCTTTTGTTTCCATCATATGAACAGGACCACAATCCTTCAAAATGTGTATTATTTGGATTTGTGTGAATAGACTGAAATTTGTTGAACTATCGAATAAAATCATCATGGCAACTAATTTTTCCAATTTCCATTTCCGAACAGCTAACAGTGAGGGATACCACAGCAGAGACAATCTTGCATGTAGTACTTTGATTTTTCCTCCAGAATGTTGACCTGCACTGGATTTGTCAAAGTTCAAATACACATAAACTCACATAAAAACATGTAGCAGTTATTTAAAGGTAGTTTACCAAAAGGCCTGAAAACAATCTTAGAGTCAAAGGAAGCTGTTACAGAAGCTACTTAATATTCATCATCAGAACAGGAGATAGGATGTAAGTTGTTTTTCTTTAAACATCAAGAAATCTCTCATGTAGAACATTGGTTTTGTATTAAAGCAATTATGCTTTTATTTGAGAACTCATGAGAAGCTGACAAAAATGTACATTTTTTTCCTTAGTATTATTGCTGTCCTTTAAAAATACATTTTTAAATACACTGCCTGTTTTCATTTAGCTATTATAGTTCAAAACTTTATCACTCAGAACACACAGAACAAACTGCATTGGTCCTCAACATTTCCCAGATTACATTAGCATAGATATTTCTATTTAACTCATAAAAACACATTCTAAATTAGAAATGGAGGGACAGCTGGCAACCTACAAAGTTCCTGTTCCTGGTCACACCTTGCAGAAGGTACTTTCTCTATTACAGATACCCCTATAACACAGTATCTGTGTTTTACAAGCACAGCTTCCAAAAGCTAAAATTAGTACCTGTGAATAGTTAACAGCCTTGAAATTTCATCATTCAAAACCTAACAATGCTTTTTATACTACAATCATTGAACCTACTCCTTTGTTAAAAAATCTACTAACCAAGCAAAGAATTCGACAACATCCAAACTTTTACTTATCTGAAAAAATGTTTTAAACCTGAGTTAATACTGTTGTCTTCATTTCAAAAGCTTATTTAGAACTTGTCATTTCCATTTAAAAAACATAATCCCACATATACATACTAATTTTGCAGTTTTATACATGTTGCAACACCTTTTTGGTACATTAAGATAGGAATTTTGGAATAAAAAGAGGAGAAGAGTTACTGTACTGAAAACCTTGTATACTCAGTATACAAGATTAGTGGCGAGTAGGATATAAGGGATTTTTCGGTAGAGAAAAGAATTCTAGAACTATAAAACATTCTTTAGCAACGTCTTTTTACCACAGCCTGCATTTGTACACTGTAGAAACCAAGTTACATGTAGGTAAGTCGGCAAAAATGTCCATTAATACACAATAGAAGAGTACAATCTCCATTAGCACTATGCAGTGCAGTTGCAGCGTATATGCCCAGAGACCTGCTTGAGCTGTACAGCCCACACTGTGATGGAGACTGCTACAACTACAATGCAGTTGACACTCAAACCTGGAGAAAAACCAGCTAGGATCCTATAACCCACTCTGCAATATCTGATAAAGTTCATCATAACTGTTGGCATTGACCTCAGCACAGCTGTTGCAAAATAAATGCCTATTTCACCACAAAAAGTACCAAAAGATCAAGGTCTGTCTGCTATGAATTGTCATTCATTTATCTTTTAAAGATAAACCCATGTGCCACATGATGTTCTTCAAGCAAAATGTGAAGATAAGTAAACATTGTCAAAACAAAGAAAATAACACACTTTCTTTGCATCTCTTTAAGAGATGGAAAGGCAGTATTATGGAACACATAACAATGGAAATTATTTAATTTACTGGAATAATAATCCTGGTTTAATTTTTGATTTAAGTCCCAGTAATACAGTAATGTCAAAATTAAGCACTGAAGCAAGTGATCAAATTAAGGACGATGACATTCATTTCCAAATAAATTTAAAATTGCGAGTTCAAAAGTTGTAACATATAACATTGAGCTCTCTTAATTCTGGTATCAATAAGTATGATTCAAGCTATTCAAGCATAAAAATTTTAACTTAGAACAGCTTCTTAAAAGCTGGGATAAGATTTAGCTATTTCTAAAACATTGAACTGAAAGTAAAGAAATCATCCTCTGCCATCAACTTATTCTCTCCATTTGTTTTATCTGACTCTAATTTTATAATTTTAAGGATTCATGCCATTCTAAATATTATGCCTAAAATCACATATGCACGTGTGTATGCACAGTGACTAACTGCACAGCCGTGGTTGTAATGCACAGTTACAGCTACATCAGGTCAGCTCAGACGCAAAGTCAGGGATGACAGACATGACATGTTTCCATAAAGATGGTCTTCATTTAATTCTTAAACCCAACATAAATTCCACCAAATGCTTGGGGGACAGGGTGCTCATTTGTAATTCAAGTCAGCAAATAACAAAAATACAAACTTTTGGATCTGCAAGCAATATTGCAAGCATAATCACAGGCTGACTGTTGCTCTCTTGGGGCATCCAAAGCCAACAAGATTAATTCATCTCTTTGCTCCAAGGTTTGGCTCTTGGCCATCTATTTACACGGGACTTTGCCAGTCAGGATCTAAATAATCCCTTTTAAGATCTGTGGTAAAAACAGCACCCATCCAGAATGACACATTTCTGATGGTATGAAGAAGGCAAAGAATTTGGACAGCTCTGGTCAAGCTGTCACATGGAATATTCAACCTCAGTTCTTATCCTGCAAAAGACCACCCTCCCACAACCTCTTTGCTAGTTTGTACTATGACTTGGCAATGATAAAACAAATCCTAAATGTTAAGCAGCCAAGTAGGATATGAAAGAAAGTTTACATCTCCATCTGCCTGCTTCCATCACACCATCACCTTCTCATTTGAATTTCTCACAGAAGCAGGAAAAGCAGCAGCAAATTACTGGGAAACTGGCCTTCCCTGTTCATGTCTCACCCAAGTCTCCCAAATGTACTATATGAAGACCACTTCGTAAAGTTCTTGAATATTCATAGCATATCTATTCACTACTGAGTTAGAGAAATTATAGGTAAACAATCAAAATGAAAAGGATAAAAATATTCACTTAATATATTTAAAACTTGTTAATAAAAGCCTCATGTACAAAAGGTTAAGTTTCAAACAACCCACACAGGTACCTAACCACATCCAGATACTGCATCCTCCAAGTCACAGAATTATAGAATGGTTTGAGTTGGAAGGGACCTCACAGATCACCTAATTCCAACCCCCTGCCATGGGCAGGGACACCTCCCACTAGATCAGGTTGCTCAAAGCCCCATCTAATCTGGCCTTGAACACCTCCAGGGATGGAGCATCCACAACCTCTCTGGGCAACCTGTTCCAGGGCCTCACCACCCACAGAGTAAACTTCTTCCTTATATCTAACCTAAATCCACTCTCATTTAGTTTAAAGACCCTTGTCCTATCACCACACTCCCTGACAGTCCCTCTCCAGCTTTCTTGTAGGCTCCCTTCACTGGAAGAAGTCTTTGCAATGCAGTGAGAACTTCCACATTACAGTAAGCTTTTAAACCCAACTAGCAGGCCAAAGATGCTTCTAACAAATCTGCATCGTGAAGCTAAAAGCTGTTACTGATACATAAAATATACCTCACTTTTTAGCAAAAATTACTCAATATATTAATTTTGCATCGTTTGTTTGTATTGTTCTTAAAGTGTATTATGAATTCCGTAGCCTAGTTACTCAGGGTACTTCCCAAATGTTTAAGAAAAACTTTAGTACAGCACTCAAATACAATGTGACTTCTTCCACATGGATGTACATAAACTCCAACAACAAGTGAACTTTTCAAAACATACAAAAGAAAGAATAAAACCGCCCACAATATCTAAAATATTAGTCATCATGTCTGAACGTAGAGCAAAGTGAAAGCAATCAAGGCAGATGGTTCAGATGGTACCACAAATCTTGAAGAAGTATAAGAATGAAACTATTCCTTCTGATTTCTGATTGGAAAACAAGCTGATCGTCTGTTAAGTCAATTAATTATTAACCGGGTACATCCACTATTTTAAACCGTTCTTAGAGCCTGACTTGGGCAGAGGGACACATACATACGTAAAATCAAATTCTGCAAGTAGTTATTATGTGACTTCAAATTGGAGTCTTTCTGTAATATATGGTGTTGCAAACATGAATAAATTTGTATTTATAGATAGACCATTTACAGATGATCTTACATGCCAGACAACAAGAAAAAACATACTTTTTAGGTTTCTAACAACAACAACAACAACAAAAAAAAACACTATGTGAGGGTAAAAGTTTGCTCTAAGAGCTGGTAGTAAAAACTGTTATATGAATTACAATGAAGAAGTAGAATGTACAATGAAGAGGTAGAATAAAATGAGACAATTAGAAGAGATGGCTGACAAAAAGGAAGCCAGAAAATATAGCTTCAAAGACAATTCTTCTGCTGTAATCTACATATTGTGCATTTCACACTTACAAAACTAGATACCCTAAGCTTCAACTATCCGAGCATGTACTACAAGTATTATATCATTGTGTCAGTTATGCACATTTTGACATTCCATTTCTATCTTACATTAAAGCTGAAATGGAGTTTCTGTCTCGTTAGTCTTGAGTATTTTCAACAGCGAAATACTGCCACCTTTTGGCTTGATGCACAGACCTCCCCCTCGAAAATGTAAAACTTTTTTTTGGGGGGGAGTACTTTTGTCCTTTATGAAGAAGGTTGAACTGCTGTAACATTAAAATTTGATTCAGTAGGAAGATTTCTCCAGGAAAAAAAAAAAAAAAAAAAAAAAGTTAATCTGTAAGAAAATACTATTTTTCTCATAAATATGAATGCATAACCAAACAAATTAGAAAGTGTACTCCATTTAGCCATATGTTTTTTTACTATTTTTTCTCTTTATATCACAGCTCTTTTTTCTTGGCAATTTTTGTACACAGATACTACTGAATCACATAGTATTTTACACTGCACTCCTTTCAAGTAAAAAAATGATAATACATACTTTGACCTTCTCCTGACTTTTGTAAACTCATTATAGGACTAACAATAATGCATTACTAGCAAATGATGTTCCTTGTTCATACATATACCTGCAGTATGCCAGAGACAAAATACAAAATACTCAATAAATTAATATTAAATAGCTCGACATTTATATGAACATATATTGAAATATATGCAAGATTACTTACACCAATGACACAATGTCCCCACGTTGCACATCATAATTTCGAATGCTCCAGTGGTTTAAGAGCACTACATCAGATTCTTGTCTTCCCCCAGGATTCAAAGAAGGCTTAGGGAGAGGAAAAAAACAGATTTAAGTCTACACTGCCTCTGTGTATCCTCCAACTAACTCTCATACTATCAATGGGTCAAATCCTGAAGCCGTTAGAAACAGCAAACCATACACAATTCCTTTAAAAGGACCAAGCATCTGTTTTATTCTAGTAAAAATATTTCTTTACTAACTGCAATGTTAAATGTCATAAAGTTATGATAAAAAGCAGTTCACATCTTTCAATGCACTACTATATGCAAATTAAATTACATAGGATACATATTTATGACGAGCTTCATGAAAAATTTTGTTTGCCTTTGCTGCCTATCATTTAAGATTACAAACGAAGGAGAATCAAGCATGCCAATTCCCAGAAATTACAGACCTTCTGCAGGCATTTTACTGTTTATACAAGGATAATGCACCAAAAATGAAATACATACTTGCAACAATACTAATCTCAATGCTCTTTGCACAGGAAAGAAAACAAAAACAAAACAAAAACCCTACATCTACAGCATATACCACTAAACATGGGCCTTCCATAACAGGATCCAAAGAAGCATGAACTTTCATAGGAATATACATTGAAATGAGTCTATTGACTAACCTCAACAGTCAAAAACAATTGAACAAGTAGTTAGCAAAGAGTATGAGGAGATATTCAGAACCATACATAATTATTTTGTGTTTTGCAGTACAAAACTATGGTACCTGATTAACCCTGGTTCTGAGTTAACCCACCAGAAACAGCAGAGAAAAGAAGCAACAAATATTAGTACTGTCTTCATTGATGTTTTAGGGATTACTACAATACATGTAACTCTTTTGCTACACGGAAAGTATCTAACAGTAATACAGACTAAAGTTTGTTGGCAGCATATTTTTCAATATGCTTTTTAAGACTCTGCAAATAGAATTATGTTGTGTTCACACTGGCCAGCAATGGTCTCTAATTTAGACTCTAGAGCTATTTGAAATATTTAATAAAGCAAATTACTGGAACAGGCTCCCCAGGGACGTAATCACAGCACCAAGCCTGTCAGAGTTTAAGAAGCATTTGGACTGTGCTCTCAGTCATATGGTCTGAATTTTTGGGCAGACCTGTATGGAGCTAGGAGTTGGACTTGGTGATCCTTGTGGGTCCCTTCCAACTCGGGATATTCTACGATTCTATGATGATAGCCCCATGCAGCACCAAATCTGACAAAGTATTGAGTCTACACAGCTCCTCATTTATTGACATGACAGTGGCAATATTTGCTGAAATTTGATATTTTTATAGAAGAGGTTTTCAGTGTTTGCCGTACAGCATAGGGACATTACTGTAAGTACATTAACATAAATTAATGTTAATGTCCTTACTGTCCTTACATTCATCATTATTTTATTTAGTGGAGTCTATTCATTGCAAGAGCCAGAAAAATGAAAACCAGATGCAGATATGGGGTTATTATTATTTTAATAAGGATTTTCCAAAATGATTTTCCAATTTTGCAGCAAGCATCTTCAACAATGTAATAGTATTTTTACATAAAAATTCACAAACAATTCATAATAGTACTTATGTAACCAAAGTAAGGCATTCTTTAGTCCAAAAGCTAACAACTGTATTAAACATTAGACAAAAAGGCTAATCCAAAAGACTGAGAATCATGCATATGGTATACTCCCACAAAATAAACTGCGGGATACTCAAAGTATTTACCTTAAAAGGCAGAAAGAGAAGGTCAAGACAAATGGTAATTTTAAACACATTGTTCCAAAAGCTAATGTATTTCACAGCTAATACATGGCAAAGATTTGCACAAACGTTCATAAACTTGTCCTTGCAATGAAAATTGTATCAACTTCACCTTACAGAGGACACACCATGTAGTTATAGTATTGCCCTAGTCAACTCCTACTGTATTCTGTATTTAAACAAAGGAAATGTTTCACAGGTTAAATACAGTTAGGTATTTCATAATCCTAACTCAACGGACTCTAAATGTAATGCCATATCGCTTTCCATTTTAAAACAATACATCGCTCATAGTTTTGACTTACAGAATGGATATCCAATGCCTGACTTACTAGATTGGGTTTTCAGAGAAATATGAGAATGTGGAATTTTTTTTTTTCTTTCTCACAAAGTAACACTAACATATTCAAAATGTAGTCATACAAATACAAAAATATTTTGGTAAAAGAAGGTATGAAAGAAAAACTAGGCAACAACTTTCACTGTATATCAGCAATACAATCTTCTGTAAAAAATCATCCAAATAATTCAGTAAATGTTTCTAAGGCAAAGAATATAAAGATTAAGAGACAACTTGTTCTCTTCAACATTTTTACTGCTAGTAGAATCTCAAATCTAGCAAAACAAAAATACAATTTCTGAAAAAGCAGTCAACAGATAGGCTCACAAGAGCTCTTTACTTCTATAAGAAATAAAATAATAGTGGGGCTTCTTTCTTTCTGGAGCTTGAAGCATTACAACTTGTTTACCCAAGTTCTTGGCATAACAGCCTGCTACAAATGAGACGCATAGGTCTTAATTTAGAACTATGGTGCAGAAGTCACAAAACATTCGCTCTTTCCAATTACCAGCTAATCTAAAGCTAAAAGCATGCAAATTGAGATCCCCAGCCATATGATGAAGCCTCACAGGACATGAGGTTCTGTAAGTAACAGGGTAAAAGCATGCCCTCTTACTATAAATAATGATTAACTTGATAGTTGTTATGCTACTAGTGAATACCAGAAGGTCGCAACTTACTTGCTTTTAGCTTGGGGAATAGAAAGAATATTCACATAAGCTTCCAGGCTTAGGTACAGTAATCCTAATAACGTTAGGAGAAACTGCAACAGAATAATTACAACTGCCATTATGCATAATGGCACAGAACATTCAATAATATTTGCTGCTGAAACAACCGGGCGTTGTCAGAGATCCCTGGTCAGGCAACTTGCTCTAATTCTTGGTATTGGTATTGAACTGTTTGTGACAGAAACATCCATATAGAGCTGCACATAAACTGGCATCTTTCATCTCACTTGCAAACAGTCCATTTGATTTGATGAATTTAAGAATTTATATATCCATAAGGGTTTCCTTTTTCTACATCATTATATATGAAGAGTTCATAATACCAGACAAGCAATGTAACACAAGACAAAACACGTTGAAGTACACATCCAGCATTACAAGAGTAGTCCCAAAAAATCCACAACATTGAATTAAGAAATCATAATACCCATTACTTGTGTCACTTACGTTCAATGCTGTAATTCACTTGAAACCCACTATTAAAGCAATGTTAGATGAGAACATCAATCTGTAAAATTCTAAGCAACTGAGAACAACTCACGTGAGGATTAAAGCAGTAATTTTGGAAAGAAAAAAGAAGGCAATGAAGCAATGCTGAAATTATAAGCTTTGATACTTTAGTATTTTTCCCTGTACTTCAAAGTTAATACTCATATACACTGTAGTAGCACAAGTGAAAGAATTATGCTGTAGAAACACTGCACCAGCTTGAAAAAAATGAAATGCATGGCTATCTTAATTGATTGGGAATAAATGATAAAATATGTACTTTAATTAGAACCTCAATGCAGTGTGCTTGCCAGAATGTGAAAAAGTACTACCAACTACCAGTATCAATAACTGTGAAGCAGCAGCATGGCTGGTCCAAACAAAAACTGAAGGGGGACAAAGCAGGAGAGAGTGAGAGATTTATTCCCTGCTTCTTGTCAGAACTTTTAATTTCAGACTCAGCAGGAGCAACAACAACGGGAACACAAAGTCAGCTAGACATTTTAGAGGACTGTTACAAATCAAATTGTTGGAAATCATATCACGATATCTTCACATTGAGACAATACGGTATCATTGGAAGCATGCAGTTGATGGATATACGACTACATGCTGACTGGGCTTCACCCTCCCTCGTACCCGTAAGTTTTCAGATCCATTCAATATAGATCACTCTTCAGGGAACACTGTCAACAGATAGAATTCCAAAGCAATGACCTGCACTCCTTCAAGCTATTCTGCAAAAGAAGGATATGTTCCTTATAATTATGTTCCTGCCAGACTTACTTAGGTGTCTAATAAATCTTGGCAAGGAAATTAGTATCTTATTAAAAGCACCAGGAAGATTTTTTGTAGTCTGAAGAACATCCATGCACACAGAAGCATGTTAGTTTAAAACGAACTTCTACTTCACTACAGTCCAGAATAAAACCAGAGAGGAATTTTACAGACACCGAAATGTCATTAAAATTAGTAATGTCCCATATTACCCATACTTCAATCAACAGACGGAATGTTTAGTCAACAGATACATCATGGGAAGAGTTTAGATTTTAATCACACACTGACTATGTATCACTTTCCCTTGCCACTATGAAGAGTGCATATCCTTTTCTGTTAGGTTGGACAAATGTGAGAGTATAACTGTAGTGTTTTTCACATTTTCCAAAGATAAATGACAGTTAACTATATGCCCTTTCACACGAGCACAGAAACAACACTCGAGAACAATACCAGAGCGTTCCCTAACACTTGAGACTTTGACTTCAAATTTAAACACAGAAGTGAGGTCTTGACCACAGGCATTCAAAAGACTTGTGGACTAGGGAAATTTAGAGCATTTCTTTCCAGCTACTGAGTTAAAACTACCCCCACAAGAATGGTTGGGAAATAGAATATTATGCCAGAGACAGAAAGAAAAACAATGAAAGGCAATTAAAAAAATGAAATTAAATTAAATGAACAAAGAATGAAACTGTTTTTCCTGTTTTCCCATTCCTCTACTCATTTCTAGAGCAAATTTCTGGCTCTGCAGCTGTAAGCCCTCCTGAGATTTTCATATATTTGATTGGTCATCAATGATACTCGGAATAACATGTATGGAAAGGGAAAAAGTAATGTGTGTTACACATAACTTCTGTTCTTGGATTATAGAATTACTGGAGTATGATTATTCTACTTATGTCCCCGTTCTTGAGGGGAGAGCTGCCGTCCAGAGTAGCTGAGGTTTCTTGACAGGTTGAACACCAGGGTATAGGCTACTGCAAAAGGCACTGTGCCACCCTCCAATCCACCCCAGGCTTTTCTGTGGCATTAAGCACAAATCAGCCAAGCCCAGGCTCTAAACCAAGTTTTGCCTGAGTGAATGTTGTACACTTCATACTCCAGCAGTTGGTCTTGATTATTATAAACCCTGTCTTCAAGGTTCTGAACTTACTCTGATAATCAGAAATGAGAGCTCAGCATCCATGAATCAAATCTTTAGTCTCTGCTAATTGGAATGTTACGATATTAAAACAAAATACATTATAATTATCAGTAGTGATGCACTGCAGTATGCAGGGCATATGATTTAGAAAGCAAGGTAACAATATAAAAATTGGCTAACTACATTACAACATATATTTTTCAAGTCCTAATAACAGGAAGCAAAGTAGCTGTTCATTATCAAGAGTGTTTATCTTTCAAACATTACAAACATATTTGTATTGATATGCTTAAACCAACACATAAGCATCCTATATAAGCAAAGTAAAAAAAGTTAACTGATATTTATTCCCTAATAAGCATAGGTATTAATATTAGGTTCATGCCATTTGCAGCATTCTTCACTGAAATAGTGCCATATTTGTTCAATAGGAAGAGCAACTATGGCCAGAAGTGGTTTTACCTTGTCCCTTGCAATTATTGTAACACAGCAACTAAAACAAACAAACAAAAAAAGCTTCTTTGTGAGTCATCAAAGTAGTGCATCAAGGTAATGCTAAAAAAAAAATCTTGATTTATAAATGATTAGGAGGATAAAAAACAACACTTTTACCACTACTTATCTATAATATTTTGCTTTTACATAGAATTTTGGGAAGTTTTGTTCTCAAAAGCTTTTATTTTCATATCACAAAATTATTTGTGTAACAAACTAAAAATTCAACTATTCCATGCTGTAATTGTGATCACTTGGTAACAATTGAGAAAAAAGATTTTATTCCATCTTGCTGTTGTCAGTGAATAGACAGTTTATAATTTCCAGACACACAAAAGATATTTTCAACCGTACCTGCATGGATGCTCCTTCCACTCTTGCTACACAGGCAACTCTATCAAGGAAAGTCACTGTCACTGGAACAGCAACAAAGAAACCTTTAAAGAAGGCTTTAATGTATCTTCTCCCAAAACCTTGAGCCTGTGCCATAATCTGAAAAATATTTAAAAAACAGGGAAAAAAAAAAGTCATTATGAAGCAATTTTTAAGTAATAATATTGTCTATATCATTGGAGTGAAGAGGAGTTAAGAATAGATTTCTTATCTGTTATACTGTTATCTCAATATCCACAGTGAAAAAATGAATGTACACATAAGAACGAAAAAGAACAGAAATATTCATCAAAATTTAAGTCAATTGTACAGAAGAAGATGTGATACTTGACGTTTACCCTTTCCATAATTTGACCATTTCTGGTGATTCTCTGCTAGCAGCAGTACTTGACAAAAATGCCTGGATAACAATTCAGCTAAACAAGAAGCAAACTGCTATAACCACACAAAATTCACTATATATTTCTGAAAAAACATATAGATGGATGTATCAACTATATGGAAATAACCTATTTCAGAACATTCAATTGGAGTTCAAAAATAAAATGCTGCAAGTCATTTTCTCCCCATAAAGTGGTAGTTATAAATTCATGAGCCCGGAAATATAGATTGTGTTACGTAAAGGAAAAGCTGACAATTTACAATACATTAGCAGTTCTCTATTCAATAGTTTCACACACAAAAGAGTCAGTGTGTCATTTCTACCCTTGTGATAACTGCGAACATCAGTTTGCAGCAGGCCCTCCTGACATGTTGCTCATGACCTGGGTGGGCTTGGAAGGAAATGATCTAATGATCTAAAAAGGTGAGATCCTGCAGCGTAATTTACAAAGCTGTCAAACTTCTGGACTTTTTTTTTTTTTTTTTTTTTTCTTAAGATTTCACTCGTTGATGTGATGTTAAATAATCTCTCCATTCAAGATAGGGTGTGACAGACTGTGTTAGGCTGTGGAAGCCATGTGGGAGACAATGGCTGAACAGCACTGCATAGAGAAGTGCTTGAGCAGCCCCTGAAGCAGCCCCAGTTCAATAAACTTCTTTTAGCAGAAAGACAAGATTCAAAAGTAGTGTATTATAAGAAATACAGTTCTTTGCCTATCGGCAAATCCAATTTAAACCTTTGTTTCTGTCTAATGAGTACCTGGTGGAGCCTGTACAAGATCAGTTTGTGAAGTCCCTGCTCCTTCTATCACATCATCACTCTGGCAGACAGGAATAGAAGAAAACAGGCCCTGAACTTTCGAGTCCTTCAGCATGTTTATATTCAAGGACAAAGAATTATTTTTTCAACAGATATACACAGTTTGTTTCAATGTCCTTAACAGTATACTCAGACTTCCATAATATATTTTTTTTTTGTTGCACTTTCAGAAATATGGAAGTGATGAACTATTTTTATGCAAAGCACAAACTCAAATCACTCTGATGAAATAATACTGAAAGCCGTATTTCTGTCACAGATATGGCTACTTAATTCTATAATGCATTACAATTACAAGAGGAAACCCAGTTCTACAAAATATACTGTCAGCAGATTCTTCACTTGAATTCTTTATGGATATTAATAGCTTTGCAATGACAAGATCTATCTTCAAAAAGACTGAAACATCTTTACCATCAATTCTGGCATTCACCTTCACAAGGTTTTAAATCCTTTTTACTTTTTTTTTTTTTTCTTAAATGCGGAAATATTTCACCATCACCTATAACTTTTGCACACAACTGAAGCTTAGCTAGTAAAAAGAGTAAATATAGTTAATGTTTGTAATACAATTATATTTTCTTCCTGTACATTTCATTAACAAAAAAATCTTATTTGCATCAACAGCTTTTACAGAGAATCTGGAAGAGGTTGTGAAGCAGAACAAAAAACTCACCAATTCAAAACAAATGTTAAAATGCTTTATTTCCATCTTCCTGTGTAAGAACTCATTAGTGAAACCTATCAATCAAAAGATACTTTTGCCTCAATCAGCACCGATTTACCTTTAGAAGTATTCTGCATAAAAATAGAACCCCTAGGAATCAGTTTTTTGTCTACTGTTAAACAACCTATAGCATCTCATACACCTTAACACCCTTCCCTCGGTCCCGAGTCTGAATCTCATTTCTCCAGTTTTCTGGCTGGAACATACTCCTCAACTGTGAGGTCTGGCAAATCTCAGACCTCTTACAGCAATGGCAGCCTCAAAATGCAATTTTTAGACATCCTCAACTGTCTCCTCCGCTTTCTATGTATAGTTGCTCTTTGACTTGAAAAACTGTCTGACAAATTGTCCTGGTTTCAGTTAGCACAGAATTAATTTTCTTCCTAGTAGCTGGTGGAATGCTGTGTTTTGGCTTAGAATGAGAAGAGTGCTGATAACACCCCGATGCTTTAATTGTTGCAGAGCAGTGCTTATACTAAGCCAAGGACATCTCAGCCTTTGCTCTGTCCTGCCAACGGGCAGGCTGGGGGGTGCAGTAAGAGCTGGGAGGGGACAGACCCAGGACAGGTGACCCAAACTAGCCAAAGGGGTATTCCATACCATCTGACGTCATGCTAAACAATATATAGGGGTGGCTAGCCGGGGGGAGGGGGGCAGACTGCTCGGGGTTAGGCTGGGCATCGGTCAGCGGGTGGTGAGCAATTGCATTGTGCATCACTTGTTTGTACATACTATTATTACTTTCGTATTATCCCCATTGTATCATCATTATTATTATTGTTATTATTTTTTTTTTTTTTTTTTTTTTTTTTTTTTTTCCTGTCTTATTAAACTGTCTTTATCTCAACTCACGGGCTTCACTTTCCATTTCTCTCCCCCGTCCCAGAGAGGGAGGGGGGAGGGTGAGCGAACGGCTGCGTGGTGTTTAGCTGCCGGTCGGGTTAAACCACGACAGTCTTTTTGGCGCCCAACGTGGGGCCCGAAAGGTTGAGATAACGGCAGATCTGATCAGAGTGTGTTAAACTAAAATTGGTGTAAGGATTAGACCTGCTTAATAGTCACTTGTCATGATGCTGATTGCTTTAATCACAACTCTGCTGCGCCTGTTTTCCAAATTGAGTATTATAGTACATTATTTTCCGTATTTGCTCTCTGTAGTGTTGTTTCTCCTCTCCGGGCCCTGGTTTCAGACCATTATGGTACTAAGTGTTATAGCAATGGCTTATGAGACGATAAGATATCTGGTCATGACTCTAACTTGGTATTTATACTCAGTAACATCGTGGACTCTGTACTTTGGAAACAGCATCTTGGGAACTATTAGCAATTATACCTATTGTTTTTCTCCATTAGAGAGTCAATCTGTGGAGGGGAAAGGGGAGGATATTTTTCCTTACTTGCTTACTCTCCCTTTCTCCTTCACCACCCCTGTATCCTCCTGGGTCACTCTGCCTTCCTCCTTCACCACCCTCTTATCCCCTGAGCTTGTCACAATAGCTCTCCAAGATATTGAATATTTCTGGAATACTCAGAATACCATAGTCTTGTTGTTCTGCCTCATGAATGCACTTCAGATTCTGCTTAAAGTTAAACAACTACTTATGAAGCTCATCCGGAGATCTGCCCGGAGGCAGTATAGTTGTGGGTGGCAGGGAGTATGGGTGGATATGGGCAGGCATCTAGAGCAGTTGGCACCCCCGGTGTGTTGGAAATTCACCCCTGAACAATGGCAAAATCCTCAAAAACTGGCAGAATGCTTGAAAAAAAGGTGTAACGATTCTGGCAGTTCCAAAGTAACACAAATCATTGTAACGTGCTGGGGCCTGGCTCATGCCTATCGAGCTGCCATTGATACTGCTGTCAACTTAGTGACAGACCCTGCGGCCACTCCAAACCCTGTGACAGATCCAACGGCCACTGTGACCCCTACGGTGGATTCTGCAGCCGCTCCAGTCCCAGCTCCTGCAGCCGCTCCAGTCCCAGCTCCTGCAGCCGCTCCAGTCCCAGCTCCTGCAGCTGCTCCAGTCCCAGTTCCTGCAGTCGCTCCAGTTCCAGCTCCGGCCGCTACTCCAGTCCCAGTTCCTGCAACTGCTCCAGCTCCAGCTCCTGAAGCCGCTCCAGCTCCAGCTCCTGCAGCTGCTCCAGTCCCAGTTCCTGCAGTCGCTCCAGTTCCAGCTCCGGCCGCTACTCCAGTCCCAGTTCCTGCAACTGCTCCAGTCCCAGCTTCTGAAGCCGCTCCAGCTCCAGCTCCTGAAGCCGCTCCAGCTCCAGCTCCTGAAGCCGCTCCAGCTCCAGCTCCTACTGCTGCTCCAGTCCCAGCTCCTGCAACTGCTCCAGCTCCAGCTCCAGCTCCTGTAGCCGCTACAGCTCCGGTTCCTGCAACTGCTCCAGCTCCTGTAGCCGCTCCAGCTCCTGTGGCCGTGTCAGAGAAACGAGCTGTAGCAGTGCAAGTTGACCCTGCAGAGGGCATTCCAACCCCTGTGGCAGACCCTGTAACAAAGTCAGAGAAACGAGCAGTAGCAGTGCAAGCTGCCCCTGTAGAGAAGGTGAAAATATGGTACAGAAATTCAAGTCGTTTAGAACGCAGAGAGTCTTCTGCCAATCCAGGTAAGGCTTCTGCCAAAACTAAGTATAGAGATGACGAAGATGATGACGACGCTGGGCCGTCAAGGATTCAGGAGGAGGAAGATGAGGATGCCGAAAGAGCAACAGTAACTACCCGAAGCCTAAACGAGCGCGAGCTACGAGATGTGCGAAAAGATTTTGGTCGCTGTATAGGTGAGCAGCTTGTCACCTGGCTGCTCCGGTGCTGGGACTCTGGAGCCAATTGTGTGGAATTAGACGGCAGGGAAGCCAAGCGGCTGGGATCCCTTGCTCGAGACGCCGGCATTGACAAAGCAATTGCAGATGGAGCACGACCCACCAGCCTCTGGAGGCGTCTCCTCTCAGCTGTGAGGGAAAGGTATCCCTTCAAGGAAGATATTTTATGTCTACCAGGAAAGTGGACCACTATGGAGAAGGGAATCCAGTACCTGAGGGAATTAGCCGTACGGGAAGTGATTTATGAGGATCCAGACCTCAATCAAACATCCACAGATCCAGATGAAGTCAAGTGTACACGACCCATGTGGCGGAAGTTTGTACGGAGTGCACCATCATCATATGCCAGCTCATTGGCAATAATGGCCTGGAAAGAGGATGAGGAACCCACAGTGGGTGAAGCGGCTAAACAACTCCGGCAGTACGAAGAAAGTCTCTCCTCTTCCTTACAGGCCTGCGTCTCAGCTGTGGAGAAACTTTCTGAAAAGGTTCACCAACTTGAAGAGAATCTATTGTCCTCCCCACCTGAACCAACCAGTGCCCACCGACCAAAGGAGAACACTTGGGAGAAACTTTCTGAAAAGGTTCACCAACTTGAAGAGAGATTATTCTCCTTCGCACCTGTACAAAGCAGTGTCTCAGCTGTCAGGGGTAGGCGTTCACCCACACAAGGAAGACGATATGGTGGGTACTCACCCCGTGCCACCCTGTGGTTTTACTTACGAGACCATGGAGAGGACATGAGAAAGTGGGATGGAAAATCTACCGCGACCCTAGAGGCACGGGTACGTGAGTTGCAAAAGAAAACAATCAGGAAAAAGGGATTCTCCGAAAAGTTTGCTGCTCCAACTTCCAGCAGACAGTCCTTCAAACACAGAAACGAGGAAGATTCTGACCAGGATTAGGGGGGCCCTGCCTCCAGCCAGGGGGAGGAAAGGGACAATCGAGTTTATTGGACTGTGTGGATTCGATGGCCTGGCACATCACGCGCACAGAAGTATAAGGCTTTAGTAGACACCGGTGCACAATGTACTATAATGCCATCGAGCTATAAAGGACCAGAGCCCATCTATATTTGTGGAGTGACAGGGGGATCTCAGCAGTTGACTGTATTGGAGGCTGAAGTGAGTCTGACTGGGAATGAGTGGGAAAAGCACCGCATTGTGACTGGTCCGGATGCTCCATGTATCCTTGGCATAGACTATCTTAGAAGAGGATACTGCAAGGACCCAAAAGGGTTCCGGTGGGCTTTTGGTATTGCTGCCTTAGAGACAGAGGGCATTAAACAATTATCTACCTTGCCTGGTCTCTCAGAGGACCCCTCTGTTGTGGGGTTGCTGAGGGTCGAAGAACAGCAAGTACCAATTGCTACCACAACTGTGCACCGGCGGCAATATCGCACCAACCGAGACTCCCTGATTCCCATCCATAAGCTAATTCGTCAATTGGAGAGCCAAGGAGTGATCAGCAAGACTCATTCACCTTTCAATAGTCCCATATGGCCAGTGCGAAAGTCTAATGGCGAGTGGAGACTAACAGTGGACTATCGCGGCTTGAACGAAGTCACGCCACCACTGAGTGCTGCAGTGCCGGACATGCTGGAACTTCAGTATGAACTTGAATCGAAGGCAGCCAAGTGGTACGCCACAATTGATATCGCTAATGCATTTTTCTCCATCCCTCTAGCAGCAGAGTGCAGGCCACAATTTGCCTTCACTTGGAGGGGAGTCCAATATACTTGGAATAGGCTGCCCCAGGGGTGGAAACACAGCCCTACCATTTGCCATGGGCTGATCCAGTCTGCACTAGAGCAGGGGGAAGCTCCTGAACACCTGCAGTACATCGATGACATTATTGTGTGGGGTGACACAGCAGAGGAAGTTTTCGAGAAAGGGAAGAAAATAGTCCAAATCCTTCTGAAAGCCGGTTTTGCCATAAAACAAAATAAAGTCAAAGGACCTGCACGGGAGATCCAGTTTTTAGGAATAAAATGGCAAGATGGACGTCGTCAAATCCCAATGGATGTGATCAACAAAATAACAGCTATGTCTCCACCAACTAACAAAAAAGAAACACAGACTTTCCTAGGTGTTGTGGGGTTTTGGAGAATGCACATCCCAAATTACAGTCTGATTGTAAACCCACTCTACCAAGTAACTCGCAAGAAGAATGAGTTTGAATGGGGCCCTGAACAACGACAAGCCTTTGAACAAATCAAGCAGGAAATAGTCCATGCAGTAGCCCTTGGGCCAGTTCGAACAGGACCAGATGTAAAGAATGTGCTCTACACTGCAGCCGGGGAGAACGGCCCCACCTGGAGCCTCTGGCAGAAAGAACCTGGGGAAACTCGAGGTCGGCCTCTGGGGTTTTGGAGTCGGGGATACAGAGGATCTGAGGCCCGCTATACTCCAACTGAAAAGGAGATATTGGCAGCATATGAAGGAGTTCGATCTGCTTCGGAGGTGGTCGGTACTGAAGCGCAGCTCCTCCTAGCACCCCGATTACCGGTACTAGGCTGGATGTTCAAGGGAAGGGTCCCCTCTACGCATCATGCAACTGATGCTACATGGAGCAAGTGGGTTGCACTGATTACTCAGCGGGCTCGAATAGGAAACCCCAGTCGCCCAGGAATATTGGAAGTGATCATGGACTGGCCAGAAGGCAAATACTTTGGGATATCATCAGAGGAGGAGGTGGGTCGTGCTGAAGAAGCCCCACTGTACAACCAGTTGCCAGAGAATGAAAAGAAATATGCCCTGTTCACTGATGGGTCCTGTCGTATTGTGGGGAAGCATCGGAGATGGAAGGCTGCTGTATGGAGTCCTACGCGACGAGTTGCAGAAGCTGCTGAGGGAGAAGGTGAATCGAGTCAGTTTGCAGAAGTGAAAGCCATTCAGCTGGCTTTAGACATTGCTGAACGAGAAAAATGGCCAGTTCTCTATCTCTACACCGATTCATGGATGGTAGCAAATGCCCTGTGGGGATGGTTACAGCAATGGAAGCAAAACAACTGGCAGCGTAGGGGCAAACCTATCTGGGCTGCTGCATTGTGGCAAGATATTGCTGCTCGGGTAGAGAACCTGGCTGTGAAAGTACGCCACGTAGATGCTCATGTGCCCAAGAATCGGGCTACTGAAGAACATCAAAACAACCAGCAGGTGGATCAGGCTGCTAAGATTAAAGTAGCTCAGGTGGACCTGGATTGGCAGCATAAAGGTGAATTATTTATAGCCCGATGGGCCCATGACACCTCAGGCCATCAAGGTAGAGATGCAACATACAGATGGGCTCGTGATCGAGGGGTGGACTTGACCATGGACGCTATAGCACAGGTTATTCATGACTGTGAAACATGTGCTGCAATCAAGCAAGCCAAACGGTCAAAGCCTCTTTGGTATGGAGGACGATGGCTGAAATATAAATATGGAGAGGCCTGGCAGATTGATTACATCACACTCCCTCAAACTCGCAATGGCAAGCGCCACGTACTTACAATGGTGGAAGCAACCACCGGATGGCTGGAAACATATCCTGTGCCTCATGCTACCGCCCGGAACACCATCCTGGGCCTTGAAAAGCAAGTCCTATGGCGACATGGTACCCCAGAAAGAATAGAATCAGATAATGGGACTCACTTCCGAAACAACCTTATAGACACTTGGGCCAAAGAACATGGTATTGAATGGGTGTATCACATCCCCTATCATGCACCAGCCTCCGGGAAAGTTGAACGATACAATGGCCTGTTAAAGACTACCTTGAAAGCAATGGGCGCTGGGACGTTCAAAAACTGGGATACGCATTTGGCAAAGGCCACCTGGTTAGTCAATACTAGGGGATCTACCAACCGAGCTGGACCTGCCCAATCAAACCTGTTACGTACTGTAGATGGGGATAAAGTTCCTGTAGTGCATGTAAAAAATATGCTGGGTAAAACAGTCTGGGCTACTCCTGCCTCAGGAAAAGGCAAACCTATTCGTGGAATTGTTTTCGCTCAGGGACCTGGATATACTTGGTGGGTGATGCAAAAGAACGGAGAGGTCCGGTGTGTACCTCAAGGAGATTTAATACTGGGTGAGAATAGCCCATGAACTGAATTGCACCATGTTAAATAGTATATTATACTGTATGTTATCACTACCATGATTACTATAGGTGACTAATTAGAATGTATGGAAGAGAGTGTAACCTGAGCATGACATAAATGGTATGGAATAAGGGGTGGATAGATGTCCTGGTTTCAGTTAGCACAGAATTAATTTTCTTCCTAGTAGCTGGTGGAATGCTGTGTTTTGGCTTAGAATGAGAAGAGTGCTGATAACACCCCGATGCTTTAATTGTTGCAGAGCAGTGCTTATACTAAGCCAAGGACATCTCAGCCTTTGCTCTGTCCTGCCAACGGGCAGGCTGGGGGGTGCAGTAAGAGCTGGGAGGGGACAGACCCAGGACAGGTGACCCAAACTAGCCAAAGGGGTATTCCATACCATCTGACGTCATGCTAAACAATATATAGGGGTGGCTAGCCGGGGGGAGGGGGGCAGACTGCTCGGGGTTAGGCTGGGCATCGGTCAGCGGGTGGTGAGCAATTGCATTGTGCATCACTTGTTTGTACATACTATTATTACTTTCGTATTATCCCCATTGTATCATCATTATTATTATTGTTATTATTTTTTTTTTTTTTTTTTTTTTTTTTTTTTTTTTTCCTGTCTTATTAAACTGTCTTTATCTCAACTCACGGGCTTCACTTTCCATTTCTCTCCCCCGTCCCAGAGAGGGAGGGGGGAGGGTGAGCGAACGGCTGCGTGGTGTTTAGCTGCCGGTCGGGTTAAACCACGACACAAATGTAACAGAATATGACTCATTTCAGATTATTTTTTTTGAAAACTTTAAGAAATTAGACAAATTTACTCATTAAATTCCTCACGGTCCAACCTATTTTCATTAATAGTGAAGTATAAATGTTGACTCCATCCCCTTTACCAAAACCATCCACAGATCTTGTTGTAATTTTCTTGCAAAAGACCCATGCTGGTATCTACAGAAAATTCCGACATCTGAAGAAAAGTAATTGGCCAGGCAATCCACAGGAGACCGACCATATGCTCTTGGAGCTACAAGCCAATTAACAGTGACACACAATCTAGCAACCAGGTTAAAAAAAGGTATGATAAAATGCTGTGTTCTCAGTACATCACTTGGCCATGGAAATAATGGGAGTATTAGGCAGCAGTGGGCAAAGCTGGGAGTTTAGGTCCTACTTTTGTGGGTTTGGACATACACAGCATTACAAGGCACAGCAAAACACCAACAGCACCCCTACAGCAACCGATTTTCAGAGCCACAAAAGCCAGCAAGAGCTGAATATTCCTGTTTTCCTTCCTTCCTCTCTATACTACACAACTGAGCAAACCACCAGTTTTCTCTTTTATAAGCACACAGATAAATCTGTCATTTCTACTCATGCACCACGTTCTAGAAGTCTCCTGGCTCCCCATAGGAAAGGACAGCTTTTTCCTGGACACAAACTGAGCAAACCTGTAGGTTACTCTACTCTACTGTACAAGTCCCTCTTCCAAAGCATAATAAATATATGCATGCACATTTCAATAGATCGAGAAGAATTACTTATAAAGAAATCTGTCTTTAACCTTAGGTCCTTCTATATAATAAAAAGTTCTTACCAGAAGGGTAAGAAATATCTCTGTGAACTACCATTATTTAATGATATTGAGTGAACTCTCTGCTATGCAAAATTTAAAAGATTTCTAAACTAACCGTAGATTTTATGAGCATCATAGTTCCAGAGTGAAATTCTGAAATCCAGTGCCATGTCTGTTTTATAATGACAGCTAAATACTTATCAGGTTTAAATGTATGCCAATGGAGCAAGCAAAAGACACTTTGCTTAAAAATAAATAAATAAATAACTGAAGGACTCTCAATAAGTTCATCAACACATATTTCTGGATCTCTGCCCAGTCAGCGACACCCTGAATAAAATTAACGAATCTAGTGCTTAAAAGATGGTGTAAAAGAAACAAACAAGCAAAACACGGAAAAATATTTTACAGATGAATACACTTTACACCGTTTATAAATTACACTTATTTTAGGAAAAATAACTAACTGAGTAATTCAATAGAACTGGCAAACTTCAAAGTATCAACCTTGAAAACTTGTTTGAAATGGCAACACGGACAAGAAAATTTCAAGATCAAAAATGCCAGCATACAGCAGGTCAAAGCATTAAGAATTTCACATTGTGCAGCTCAGAGATTAAGGCAGATGGAGCACAGCATTATCTGGACTGAAGTATTTGGTGCACAAAAGGTCCAGGGATTATAATGAGCCTCTTGTGAGTACTACAACATATGGAGCTGAGATGCTATTTAGATAGCTCTCTATGTATAAAATGTTTATTTTTCTTATACTTGCCTGCACATTAGAAGACACTGTTTATCAAACAGCCTGCAGAAAGTCATCAAGTAATACTCAGAATGCCCCAGGTTACAATATATTTGCAAATCTAAGTACTTAAAAATTACCCACAGAAGTATGATAGAAAAAATAGCTGTAAAAACAAGGCATTAGCAGTCATCCACAAAGGAAAGAAACTGGCCCCTGAAGTGTTTCTACAAGAAAGCATGTGAGAAACAGGAAGGAGTGAATTACAACCTGTATGCAAAACAACTACACCGCCAAGACTATGTTAGTATGAAATGACCTATTTAATCTCGTTCAGGAACGAGTAACTATACAATACATACTACTGTAAGTCCTGGTTCCACTGAAATTACCAACTTTCCTGCCTTGGCATGTATTTTTCTACAAACCAATGACATCATATGTTCAGGTACGTATGGTTTGAAAACAAGGCAGACTTCCGTAACAACATACCAACACACGAGCCAAATTCCGCTCCATCCTATGAAACACAAAATTCATCAAGGAACAAAAGCTCTTCTTTTAAACAAGACTGGTACAACTTGATGACAAGGCTATACCTGGTTTAACAACCATAATGAATAGGAGGCTGCTCAGTATGAGAATTTGTGTGACCTTTTTCACATGTGCCTTTTCTGCAGTCTTTCCTGAAACAAGGCCAGCGTAATAGTGCCATGCAGCCTGACACTCATTTCCCATTTGTCACACATTTCGGTAACTTTTACACTACAGTAATTTTTGTAAGGGGGGGGGGGGGGGGGGTATGCATGCTTTATAGTAAGTTAATTTAATTCATATAAAGTTATCCACATACAGGCTGATGCACACAGACAAAATGGTGATGACTGCTACAGAAGAATCAAAATAGATTAGTTTATGTAAAGTTTTCATTTAAAAATAACGTCTCATTCCAGAAGGAGCTCTCATTTATCCTTTATTAAAGAGAACTCCATCCTGGTATCATTCCACCATAATGGTGACATTTTTAATCTATTAATGTACTCACACTCTCCTTACAGGTTTTCAGCAGCATACCTCTGCCGTATTAATAACCTCCCTGTGTTCCCTTGGCACACAGGCATGACAGTCATTAAAGAACACTGCTCTGTTACAAGGTGGGAAATGCAACGCCTCAGGGAAGTGACTGCTCCATTACTGTTTGGTAGGGATGCAGCCACAGAAAATGTGATAAGCTTATAACCAGGTATGATTGGGTGACCGTAGTATCCAAAAGAGAACTTTGACAATAACCAAATCTAGGCAGCCAGAAGAAAATGAAGTTCAGAATAATCAAATTCAAGTTACCTTCCTGCTCGGCAGAAACCAGGCACTTAAAAGGTTCTTCCCTGAAAGTTATGTAGGAAACGAAACCCAAATATCCACTGAACTGAGGAGTCAGCTCATAACTGCGGACTGACACCCAATGCAATGCAGGGATTGGACAGAAACGCACTTAATCTCTGTTTAAGGCCTTTAATTTAAGCTGTCTGAAGCACTGACAGAGGTCCTGTGGTCTTCTATCACACCAACATAGTTCAACTAAATTCACCAGCCAACTTGGTTCTAGATTTTTCTTTCAACTGCAAATAAAGTTCCCCTCATCTTCAGGTTACATGACCATAACAGCCCCAGCAGAAACAAATCAAGGCACAACTGGAAACAAGAGCAAAACTTGTGCACAGGCTAAGTTAAGCAGCCTGAGAAACATGCAACTTTCAGCACGTCAGTAAAAGGGTCCAGAAATGTGACCTCAGGCAGCACTACTGCTCTACTTTAGTGACCATTCTGCCCTGCAAGTGTTCTGTTTGCATTCTGAAGTGGCAGACCCTAACCTAATCAGCATTTTTAATAGCTATCGATGTATGCTCTATAATGCATTGCTGTTCTGTTTCTCCTAAATTAACCATTTTGTCCTGATCTATCTGTTTTAACTGTTGCAAAATGTAACAGCAGCGTTTGTTAGCTTTAACTCCACTATATACCATTTGTTTATGCCCTGGTTTTAATTAAAGCTTAATTTAAGAATATTCATGGGAGAGTTCCCATCACTATGAATTATGAAGAACTTTTTCCATTATACCACAGTGCAGAAAAGCAACAGTAAAAATCAGGTTTAGTATTCTTGGAGATAGTAACATCCCATAGAAGTTCCTGAAGCAGACAAAGACAAACCAACACAATGACCTTTCAGCTTATAGACCACATCAAAACAAAAATGCTTAAAACACAAGAATCAACAACCTGACCTGTCACAGAATTATTAGTGGGGGAAAAAACAGTTTACCGTGGTTCTTCCTTCAAGCTAGTATTACTACCATATCCCTTCACTGGGGTCTATCTCATGTGCAGAGGCTCAATCCACGTGTTGCTTATGACTGGAAATAAATAGCTTATTCTTACTAATGAGTTATATGCGTCAAGGACATTAATTTTACCTTTATGAACAACTGTGTATTTCCAATGAAAACATTTTATTCTTGAAATACAACGCAAAAGTGGAAGAAAATGTAACTGTAGATGACAATTACAGCAATTAAAGTAGTAATTAGTTCAGAATGGGGAGTAATCAGTCACCTCTCACACCTGACAAGCTATTCGGGATTTGGTTTTGCACATGTAAGCAACCAAGAAAAAGAACAGTAACGCGATCACTCTTCTATTGTCATTGTGATACTAAAACATGCTCAGTGATTTTTATAAATCAGAACTTCTCAAAGCATTTGAACTTCAGATGGAATGCAAAGTCTTCAAGAACTGTCCCACAGGTGACTGGCAGCGTACCAGCCGGTCTAACCTGAAAAATACAGTTACTGGTTTTATTCCTGTTTCTGTCTCTTCAAAGAAACCAATAATCATTCATAGATATCCCACGTAGAGGGAAGTACTGAATTGCTTCAGTTTTGGAACACATTTAAGTGATAAACATAAAAGACACTTATCTTCTTGCACCTGAAAGTTCCGTGTTGCTGTTCAGCTTAAAGATTCAATGCATGCAAAACAAGTTAATTTTATAAATTGATTTGAAGCACCCTTTGCAAACGACTACCAGCTGCTGCTATGTTTTGGCCTCATGCAGACTGCATAAATGAGGTGCTGCTTCTGAACAGAGTAAACTTCTAAATTATATTTACTGTAAATAATAACATAATCTTTGATTTTTAATTCATTTGCACATTTATCTATGTATTCTTTCAAGTACCACGAAGCTGCCACAGTAGTTAGTTGTGGTTTTTCTGAATCAAACTCTAGGCAAAATAAAGAAGTAAATAGTAAACAAGTTTTTCTATTTGGATTAAGAACAAGTAAGCTTAGTACACAAAACAAGGAAGTTTCTTCTAGCTGAATGCAGAATCAAGAGAGTAATATAAGAAACAAGCTTCTAAGCTACGAATCTTTAAACTACACAAGTATGTATTGGTTATATAAGGACAAAATGTCATTGGGTATGATAATGACAACAATGCACAATATACTATGAGTAAATAATACCAAAAGAAAGAATAGAGAAAGCTTGTTTAGTATTTGAATGGTATTTTCCATTTTCAGTGTACTTTACAAAAATAAATAGTTCTCCCACAACTGCTGCAAGGAAAGCCTTACGTTTAATTGCTCAAAACAGGCAGGAATTAGAACTGACTCCAAAATCTACTATTTCCATGAAACCTAGCAACCACTACCTACTGCCTGTGGCACGTTAATAAACTAAATGTACAAACTAACATGCAAAATTATGCCTTTGAAAAATAACTTCAACAACTTGGGTTTTATCCTTGAACATTAGAGGTCACTGTGGGGCTTTCTAAGAGGGTATTTTGTGTGCTCTGTAGTAACCTTACACCACCATATTGATTCTGAGCCTGGGATTTATGACAAGTTCAGCTCCCAGCTAACTTTCTCAGCTCTGTAAAACTAAGAGCACAACTGAAGACAAATAGTTTGAGGAAGGCATGATTAATCATTTTACTGAAAAATGAACAGAAGCATCCTACAGCCTAGCTACAGTAGAAAAAACAAAAATTTCTTTAAGTTTTGCAGATTAATTTATTTCTAGCATAAATTGGTAACTTTTGCAAAGCTAGAGGAAGGTTATCCAATGGGTCATTCCCCCTTGCATGTAGGACTCTAAATAATAGTTCAGTAAAATACCAGTTTAAAAAAAAAAAATACTAAATCCCTTCCATAGAAAGAGTAGCATATTATTTCTACAACACAGTATATGTTTTATTCCAGCATTTCAGAACTTGTAGGGTACATCCCAGGCAATGGCAATTGATATTTTTCTCTTAATACAAGAAATGGAATCATAGTTCTCATATTTAAAGACTAAAAATTTAGCTGGAAAAAAAAAAAAAAAAAGAAAGAAACAGAAGATTGCCACACCTGTGTAAAACTAAGAGTGTTCGTTCCACACTGACAGATACTGGTTTTGGGTTTATAAAAGGAATTCTGGGGCTTCAGCTTGTCCAATCTTTGTAATACAATACGAACTCTAAAATTTACATTTTTCAACTTGGATTTAGATTTTAACTCTTTTTCAAGTGTTAAAATACAGTTATTTGCAACAGGAAGAACTCTAACACATAGGAACTAAGATTTGGTTCTTGCAAAGATTTCAATAAGGATAAAAAAACTCTGAAAATTGTATACATATCAATTAATAGAAAAATGTAGGCTTGGGTCACTAATAGGAAGCTGAACTAAAAGCAAAGCATAAGATCCAGGTATTTCAGAAAGAGTTGGTATCTGTGGCAAAATGGTCAAATTATAGGTACCTCAACATAAAATTTAAGCTGTGATTGTGAAACCTATTTAAATCTTAAAAACTATTGTTCAGCACAATCAAATACCATTCTCTAGGATCTGGTTACCACCCACTATTACACAAAGTGCATAGCTCCATCCCAGCAATTTGGGGAGCAAATTTCTTTTGGTAACCTTTTGAAAGTTACACAGAAGAATCTGTAATTTTAAAAGTAAAAGAAATTAACAACTCATAGAAATCTCCCAGTCATGGTGGTTAAAACTGTTATATTTCTGGAAAATGCATGTGGATTTGTGGATTCAGTTATAAACTGCACGCTGCACTGGAAGGTTAAAAAAAAAAAAAAAAAAAAAAAAAAAAAGTTTAATTCTAAACTCTGAGAAATAATTTAAGTTAAAACAATATTTATTTTAAATCCCTGAGAGATATTTCCTTCGACTTATCTTCTGTTGACAATTAATGGCTTTTTTCTTTCCTAACTCTAGTGTTGAGTTGCGGGTAACAACTGAACAAGCATGAACTTCAATGTACATGCACATGTACTGGAGAGAGAAGGGGGGAAAAAAAAAATGGTACAAAAAAGGTAGATGAAGAAAGGTGAAGCAGCTTTCCTAGTTCACCAGCTTCATTTTTCTTTCAGTATCTCAATGTACTGAATTAATTCCAGTTCAATGGAAGAGAAAGATAAGGACAAAAAATATCACAATGAAATATTGGCTAATTAAATAGATATTATGAGGTTAGAGTCTTACTTGGTGTTCTGCTGTTTTTCTATCTAAGCTTTCCATACACTTCCAAAAAAAATTAATTTTCCTTAAAAAGGAGTAAGAACACCATGGAGACATTTCTAGTGAGCGGCTCAGTCTCCTTAGCTACAAGAAGGAATTCTTTACTGAGAGGGTTGTGAGGCATTGGAATGGGCTGCCCAGGGAAGTGGTGGAGTCACCATCCCTGGAGGTCTTTAAAAGACGTTTAGATGTAGAGCTTAGTGACATGGTTTAGTGGGGACTGGTTAGTGTTAGGTCAGGGGTTGGACTCGGTGATCTTGGAGGTCTCTTCCAACCTAGGTGATTCTGTGAAGAAGCTCTGTGCTCCCCATACAGGGAACCATTTGCACCCACCCACTGCAGCCGCAAAGAAAACCCAAACCCCTTAAACCCCCTCAGGGACCCGCCCCGCCCCGCACCGCCCCGCACCGCCCAACGGCCGCTTAGCGCCGCCGCAACGGCCGCTTAGCGGCCGTTGGGCGGCGCGGGGCGGGGCGGGGCGGAGTCGAGAGCTTGGCGCGAGCCACGCGCGTGCTCGCCGCGGTCGCGCGCCCGCCGCGGCCCCCGCCTCCCTCGCCCCCCCTCTCCCCGCTCCCCCCATCCCTCCCCGGCTCCCCCCTCCCTCCGCCGTTCCCCCGCTGCCCCCCCCCGCCCCCGCCGCCCCCCGAGCCCTTCCCGCTTACGTCGCGCCGCTCCGCCTCCCGCCCGCCGCGGTCACGTGGTCACGGCGGCGGCGCCGGGTGGTGCGGGAGGTGGGCGGGGGGTGGAGGGGGAGCCACAAAATGGCGGCGGGGCTGTGGCTGAGGCGTGTCAGGCGTACGGCACGGTGTAAAGTCGAAGAATCACAGAATCATTAAGGCTGGAACAGACCACCACGATCATCTAGTCCTACCATCCCCCTACCACCAATGTCATCCACTAAACCATGTCTTTAAGCACCACGTCCAACCTTTCCTTGAACACCCCCAGGGATGAGGACTCCACCACCTCCCTGGGCAACCCGTCCCAGTGCCTGACTGCCCTTTCTGAAAAGAAATGTCTCCTCATTTCCAGCCTAAGACATTCCCTCTAGTCCTATCAGTAGCTACCTGTGAAAAGAGGCCAACCCTCTGCCTGACTACTCATTTCTGAGAAGAAAATATCACAGAATGTGGTCCAGTGTTCATTTTTAAGTATTTGCAGTTCGCCTATGAGTGCAGGAAGACTTCAGGCCACTGTTAACAGCAGTCGTGAATCCCTTCGGTGGAGATTCAAATACTTAATAGTTGTGGCTGATTTTTGCCAATCAGATAAAATAAACTGATTTGAATATTAACATGTAGCACTAGAGTTTTTAAATATCATTTAGTTATAAACCAGGTGTGAACATAGCACGTGTTGCAATCCACACAGAAAAAATAAGGCTTTTTGTTCAGTTGGTGTTTCTCCTGGTGCATACTAGATTTCACGTTGACTGATGACAACCACACATTCTATGCATTAGCATTCACTAAATGGCTACATTGTCCAGTGTTCAAAAAAAGTTGGTTTTTTTTTTTCCCTAACGCCAATACTGGGGTTTGTGATTTCACTCAGAAACATAGAATGTGAGGGTGTTTCTTATCACCTACCAAAAAACTGCAGGTGCCACTATGGTCTAGGATAGGACAGTTCACTTACCTTCAAGAGCAGATAGGCAAATTTGTGGTAGAGAAAATCCACTAAGGCTTAATATTAAACACAAAAACTGCCCCTGGCTCAGGGAATCCATAGCATGGATGCTAGGAGATGCTACTACTGTCAGGCTGTTCTTAGAAGTAATGTAACATTACACCTTTGTCTAAATGTGCAGTCTTACTTGTAATTTATTATTACAATCGTGTTGTTGTTTTAATTCAAGTATAAAATTGTTTGTATTTACGGTCAAAATTACCTTGACTTTGGAGGTCAGTTGTGAAAGTATGAATGCATAGTTATCTGTAGTCAGACCGTGTCTTTTTGCACATGTGAAATAGTCTTTCCACGTGTTTTGAGACAGGAATCAACCCAAAATTATCACAGAAGACAACACCGTAGATTACTTGTTCATGAACCAAAGCTGAGGATGTGGTAGGTCAAGTTTATGGTTGGACTTGACAATCTTGAAGGTCTTTTGCAACGTAGATGATTCTATGACTCTATGACAATTTTTAAATACTGATTAAAGATTTGTTTGCTGTACACCTCTTGATCAAATGATGACTTACTGACAGCTTTCTTCATTTTGATACACACGTACTAAACCAGGAGCAGAAAATATCCATTCTTATTTAACAGTTGTTTGCAGATAAAATGATATCTCTGAAAGCTGATAGTAAAGTTACCGTCTGAAAATGATGCATTACAAATATTCACACCATGTATTTATTTATTTATTAACAGATATTCTTTTTTATAGATATTCGTACCTTGTCTCCTTTGTTTTGTTTAGTTCAGGACTACACTACTGCAGTTACATCACTACCTGCAAGTAAAGAATAGTTTATTTTGCTTTCAAGTGTAACACATAACTCCTGAAAATGTTTTGATACTTCCATGCTTTGATGCATCAGTGGCTGAAAAAAAATATAAAGAATGCCCTTCTCAATCAACTCTTCTATTGCTTTTCAGTTGAGAGTAGCATTAAATCATTCTTGGCAATTCATGAAACTTTTGTACCACAGCATACATTTAAAAGGAGACTGCAGCAAGACTGGCTTTATGCTAGAAACACATATAGTGAATTCTGTTTCTCTTAGTTTATTTCATTTTGCATTTTAAGAGCATGGAAAGTCAGTAAGAGGTATGTAAACCCTCTGAATTATAACAAGTACTGTACATTTGAAAATACATCTGTCAGTCGGGTATTTAAGGCCTGTTAATCTTCCTCCATATAGTAAAATAATGAATCTTTGAATAGGACTGAGTATGCTGTTCTGAAGAGGTTTGTGTTGGAGGACACACTGGGCTGGATAAACACACAGATAAACACACGGAGCCTGTGATGTGGCTCTGGTCATTCCCGTATGCTAATACAGCTGCTTTGGGGGACTATGCTGCAAACTAAATCACTGAAATTAAGTGGGCTGAAGTGTGTGAGTGTTTCTTATCTCATTTCCTGATCTGGGTTACAGGGTGATCCCCTGACCCTGATACAAGATCATTGGAGGCACAAGATCAAGATGCCTGATACTTAAATGCCTATTGCTGATAAAGGCTTTCTGACATCCACCTAGAGTTTGAAAGACCTGTGGCCCATGGGCAAGTATGCTGTGGCACAAAAGAGGACAATAAAACCTTAAACCAAATGTACTGGGAACAAAATAAAAATAAAAAATAATTTTAAAAAAGTGGCCATAAACCTTTAAGTATTATTTTATTATTAAACATTTTCATTTTATTACATTACTAGGCACGTAATGCTTGCTCATCACTGGATTCCAACAACAGCTTGTGATAAGGACTTACATACTGCTTTTATTTTATTTTTTCCTCCCCAAAACACTTCCTTGCTGCAAGTTTTTACTCCATGGGAGTTACCTACCCACATGTATATAACAGAGCTATAGGACATAGGATCCCTCTAGAACAGAATTAATGTCATTGAGGTGTGGATGTTGCAAATAAATCAGGTAAAACACATTTTAGAAGCCCCTCAGCATCTTCTGAACACATCTTGATGACTCGCTCAGGTGTAGAGGCATGCAGGTTGTCTGCCATGGGAGGGGAAGCACAACCCCACTTGTGTCAGGTTTCCAGACCTAGTTGAGGGCTGTTTTTACCAAATACCAGCAGGAGCACAGGCCAAAACTTCCTGACTGATGTTAATACCTATGCATACACCTGGGTTGTCTTCAAACCTGATTATTAGACTGTATGAAAGCTCTTGTATAGAGACTTCTGGACAGATAAAATTAGCTTCCTGCTCCTTAGTGTTGATACTCTTTCGACTGTCGCACATTGTTTCTGTTATGCCTCATGCATACTGAAAAAAAAACACAATCAGAATAAAGTAGATGTTGCTTCCAATTGGTCAGGCAGGCAGCAGAGCATAAAACCTGCAGTGATCTTGCCACTGGGGAAAAAGAGAGGAGTTAAAATACAGGAAAATTATTCCTGAAATCTTTATTGTGGCCAGTGAAACAGATATAATCTCTGAAGGGCATAAAATAGATAAATAATTTACCACAGTCAGCTTCAGTGTGTTGACTTTTCCAAACGAACAGTTGTTGCCCTCAGATTCTAGTCATGGGAAAAAAGGAAGCAAACCTGATTTGCAAACTCAAGAGTTTATCATCAGTGTATGTAAAACCTTGACAGGCTAATCAAATAATTATCAGTCCAGATCTAATATCTACAAGAAGAAGAAGAAGAAAAAAAAAAAGTCCTATTACAGGAATAAAAACCAAAAAAAATACAGTTTAAATTATTATACAAACGTCCTAACATCCACCTCGCTCTGGTCACAGTGCTATGTTCACCCTTCTGTTGCTTCTGTGGGTGCTTAGGTCATTTGCTTGATTTTTCTGGGTGTCTTTGCATTCTCTGCCACCCCTAGAGCTGGCTCTCCCCAGCTGCCAGGTCAGGGTATTTTTAACTGTCTGCTGATGTTTATAGCCCTGGAGTTTCCAGTGTCATGTTGTGCCTCCCCCCACTCCTGTCGTACTATGACTGTCATACCATTCCTCTGCATTGCCTTATTGCGTTAGGGTCATAAATATTTCAGTCTAACAAGGAACTGCTTGTTACCACTGTCCATACAAAAATTATGGCTGTACGACACACATACAAATTTTCACAAAATTAAAATATATTAGACAATAACCTCCTGATCATTAGAAAATTGTTCTAAAAAGCAAACTAAAACAGACTTGCAGGCATGATAAAGCAAGCTCAGCAAAGCCCAACAATTTCTGAGGTTTTGTGGAGTCCGTATGAAGCTCATGTCCTACTAGTAGCCATAGCAAAACTGGATGTACTGAGCTACAACGCTCCTGGATTAAAGGCTGCATGAGTCCTGTATATTCAGGAATGTGAAATTAACTCAACCTCATATTAATTAGCATTTTGCAGTCTTCAATATCAGTATTCAGTTCTTATGTGCAATGTGTAAATCCTTATCTTCTTTTTAACTGCAGAGAAGAGATTACACAACATCCTTAGTAGCAATACACTAATGAAGGAGAAATCACTGTAAATTAGTGGTTATTATATGGCATTTGTAAACCATCTAATCCGTACTGTACAGTCATTTGGCATCGCCATATTAAAGGGGTTAAAATTCCCTTAGTGGAATCAGTATTTCTGTACTGTCCTTTCTCATTATAGTAGTTTATTTCTGAATCATTTCTCCTGTACATGGCTTTTAAAGGTGTGTAATTAACTGGTTGCAAGTTGTTAGGCAGTTGATGAAGTGTGAACTGGGCACTGATTTGTTTTCTTTATTTACATGTTTCCCATAATACTCTGATGAGAGCAGGATGCTGAGGCTTTTTACCCTTTGTATTATTCCTTGCCTGTTTCATCAGATTAGGAGGAGATCTGTGAAGCCATTCGCAATTCCTCAAATTTCATTAACAATTAGTATCCAGGGAAGCCTTAATCAAAACTTAATAAGTGTTAAAATATGAGCACAAAACAGCAGTCCTTTCACTAACTCACATAACCAGTTAAGGAATTAGCTGCATTTACATGAAATGTAATAGTACATCTGAGTTCTCTCTGATAGTTTGAAAATATACTGCTTTTGAAGTCCAAGACAATTTAAGAACTTTCTGTTGTTCAATGCTCAGTCCTCCTCCACATACTCCTTTTTCACCAGAGAGAAAAATAATTGTGTTCAATACCTTCAACCAAGAGGTAGGGAGAGAGACAGCTTCATCCCCCGGGAAGTGGTGGTCTCACGTTTTGAAACAGTGCTACGCGTGGAGGTGTCTGCCCGTGAGAGTTTGCTGCTGGCTTTATTTTAGCATTGTCTCTGGCAAGCGTTATAAGTAGCTTGCAACATAAAAAGACCATATTCTTACATGTGTACATTTCTTGCCTTTGCTGGTCCTGGTTCACCTACTGAGAGTTGTTCTGTGTGGCTTAGTAGAGCAGCATGGTTTGCAACACTTCACACCCAGATTACCTGCAGGTCTTCCCACACATTATGTCAGTCATAAAATGAGTTCAGGCGGTATTTCTTCTGAGTCTAGTTACTGAATCCCACAGGCCAGTTGACCTAATAGAAAAATAGGAGGCTATCCTACACCTGCAGTGCTGGTGCCTCCCATCAGAAAGTATTATATTTTACACTTAAGTCTGTATTGTTTTTACTTTCATAATTTCCTCATGTTAAATTTCTAATTTAAATTTTTCAAATGTTAAATTTCCACTGTACAATGAAAAAAAAAAAAACACACACACACACACATACACGCAACCCTTCCTGTCATCTGTTTTCTGTGTTGTACCTTAGAAAACTGTCAGTGTGTCTGTTTGCACTGATTTTATCTGCCCTGGCATTACAGATTGAGGAGGAGTGAGACAGCGGCTTGTGGGCGTCTGGCAGCCCTGCTGAGGGGACTGCAGGATGCAGCGCTTTGACGGTGTTCATGTGGCGGGCTCCTGGAGCACCACCCAGCTGCCCACATCCACACTACATCAAGGACACAGTGTCCTCAGGCATAGAACTGAGACTCTGTGCCCTTCAATAACCCAAAACCACGTTCCCCTGTATCCCGTTTCATACCCCACTGCCCTCTTTACATTCAGAGCCAAGATCCTGCTTGCGGCCCTTCACAGGGCCTACATCCCTCAAGCATATGCCGAGGGACTACTTCAGCGCGATGAGATGGACTCATCCTCTGAGACTGGGCAAGGCAAGAGAAGGACTGTGAGGAGCTTCAACAGCCAGATGGGATTCAGACACCGGGCTCATTTCAGGAGCTTTCCTTCCCCTGCTAGACTATCCACAGACCTGTGCAGGCCACAGCGATACAGGCAGATTCTGGCAGGCTGGGTGAGGTTAACTAAACAAGCATGTGCCATCTGAATCTCAGCAGTTTGGCACACATACCAGCAATATCTGTGTCAGCCTTCAGGTGAGAGAGAGCCCTCCAGTAAGCTGATGGCTGATGGCAAAAGCTGGCACTGGCACTGGTGAGGGAAAGGTGTAGGTACAGGCCTGCCGGCTGGACAGTGGCCATTCCAGATTTATATAGACGTGCAGCACAGCTACTTAATTCAGCGCGTTCAGCAGTTTTGGTAACAATCATGTAAGAACATGCACTAGCTAATTTAGGACAAAAAGCGACACCGTGGTCAAGACTGCACAGCATGCCCAGCTACCTTTGAGGTGCAAGCAGAGCTCCTGTTGTTTTCTGTGTTTACTGAGGGGATAGTAATGATCATTACAAGCAGCACTCTGGGTCTTAGTGATCACGAGGGGTGATCCATGCCAGCTGAGAGGTCGCTCTAACCATACGAGAGCCAGCCATGGTATCAAAGTACTCGTTTGCCTTCTTTCAGCCTGCTGACGTTCACCTTGTGGGATATACAGGTGCTTTGTTTTCCCTGCATGGTATGGACAGGGCCAGAGTGAGGACTGCCGCTCTGTTAGCCCTGTGCTGCAGGAACATGTCTCAGAGAAAGAGATGGATGCGACACAGTATGCATGTACATAAACTTGCCTTCTCCACTCTCTCTCTTAGATCAGTGGCTGCTGCCGCATCTCTCCTGAAATCAGATCCTTTTCTTTCTCTTTCCCACCTGTCTTCAGTCGTTGCGACAAATTTCTTGACCCTTTCCCATTGCAGCAGACATCTCCCCCTGTTGCCCTAACAACAAGAGCAGCTCAGCTGCACAAGGCAGTCAGGGCTGGAGTTTTTCATTTCTTCTCTCACTGAAAACAGCCTCTCACTTCTTTCCACCTGTATTCTTTATCATCAACCTAAAATGCTGATGGTAAAATGCATCAGTCTGTACCAGCTGCTGTGCCCTGTATACCCGGGCTGTGCTCAGAGAAGTGATGTACCCTGTAGCACCTCGCTAACATGCACACTGCCATCTCTGCCCAGTCTTTATTTCAGTACTCAAACCACAGTGGTGGTGATGAAAAAAAGGACAGAAAGAGAGCTGATACTATCTTTATTACCTATTACAAAGGAAATATAAAAGCTGCCCATGGACTAAGTCTCTAAAGTTGCTTACTGGCTACTAGGTATATATATTTTCCAGCTTTCCTTCCCATCCATCTCTCCTGACTTCAAAGCTAGATTTTACTGCATGCCCTGAATTCTTTCATCTTTTCTAAGAATGTGAGTTGAAGATGCGGTTTATCTTATGGAAGTTACCATCTTGCTACAAGTTGAACAGATGTCACTTGCCCAAGTCTTCATTTTGAGGGATGTCACTCAAGTAGGCAGTACTTGAACCTCTCAGGGAAAAAGCAGGAGTAGGAACCTGCTTGAAGACAACAATGTCTAGAGAAAATATATATATTACATTGTATAAAAAATATTTATGTCACTGACAGATTGAAAAAAAAAAAATCCCTGTTATGAAATGCCAGAAAGTTGTGTTAGGTTCACGTAAAGTGCTGCTGGGAAGCAGCAAGCCCCAGAATAGTCCATATTGAACAGTTACCCAGTTATGCTTGCACCAAGGCAACAGACACGATAATAAGTAAGAATACCAAGGATGGAAGGGGCAAGCTAAAGTCTTCAGAGCTCCTAGCTAAAAATATTTTTAGATAGGCACCTCCTGTTCACTGGTGCAGACACGAGTTAAGAATAAGCAACTCATTCCTGACACATAGACACTTTCACTTAAGCATGAACATTTGCAGTCCCACAAAGTCTATTCAGAAAGGGTGTATCTAAAACTCCTCCATGGAATATGGACAGCTGCAAAATACTTGGAGGAAAATGAGGGCCACAATCTGGGCTGGCATTATGAGATATTATGAGATATGACCATAAAAATACACATGATGAGGAATTGCTGGGTCCAATCACCTTCTAATTCTAGGCCTGGGATTTAGACTTGAGCTGTTGACCTCTGAACTCAGTAAAATGCCTTATCAAATGGAAAAAAAGACTTTTCTCTGTAAAATGTTAGCTTTGAAGAAAAATAATAAACCAAAAAGGAAGCCCTGTCTACTTTCCTCTTGCAGAATCTTGCTTAGATAGAGGGTCATGGCTGGCAGTTGCTGGGTGCACGTAGTGTGTTTGGAAAGTCCAGTCCCAGTGTCTGAGCTGCTACAGAGCTGAAGACCACATTGTTTTGATTCTGTTCTAGTTAGCCCATTAAGGTTGGCAAGCCTATTTTAACATAAAATTGGGATCATGGAATGTGCTCAATTGCCATTTGTAACAAATGCATCAAAGCCATATATATTATGCCATCTGGAAATAGATCAGAAAGACCTTCTCAGCCTCCACTCAAACTGAGAAGATACAAAACCAGGCGTGCCAGCTCTCTGCATCTGCTAGCTATGATAGCGCCAGCACCCAGACCCAGAGTAGATCTCCTGGGAAGTCCAAATCCATCAGCCAGAGAATTTGGGGGCACAGCTGCTCTGGGGAAAAGGCAGTCCAGTGTTTGATGGAGAGGCAGGCCAGTGATAGTGATAAGCTTGGGCTGAGAGACAGTCCACAAATGTGCAGCCATGCCAGTAGTTTCAGAGCCTGATGATATCCTCAAGGCCCAACACTTGAATGTCCTTTTCCTGTCTCTTTACTTCTCCTGGGAAATGAAGGGAGCTTTTAATCACACTCCATCACCATCACAAGCAAACATTAACGTGACAAATTCATATTGGGTCACTTAATTAGCAAGAACTTATTGGAAAACCTGCTCCACAAAGCAGAAGTGCCTCTACCACCATTACAGGTAGATAGCACAGGCATCCTTAATTCCCTTCCTTTTAATGTAGAACAAGTTGCCAGTCTCTCTGTGAACACCTGGGCCATCCAAGTGGTGATTTCCTCACAAAGCTGCCAGACTCAGTGATGTTGGATGCTTCATATATGACAATCATACCTGACAGGACTGGGAAGCCCTGGGTTGCATTCCTTATGGCTGTTATAGTGGAAGGAATGTAGGATCTCCACATGGTTAAATACAAGGCTCCAGGCACGTTGTTTGTGCCTTAGCTCAGGAAGATTGATGCCACGTGTGATAACCGAAGGATGACAAAAAGCATGTGGTAGGACAGGTCAACTTGCAGAGCTATGCAGGAGCTGTGTAAGCAAATTCCAGCAGATCCAGGGGACCCTGAAGGTCAATCCAGCCAGCTGCATGGTAAGGAGGTGCCCTACAGAGCGAAGTACTTCCAGGCTGCCGCTCTCGTCCTTGCAGCTGACAGTCAGGATGCCACAGGAGGTGCTCCAGGAGCTAACCAGTGTCAGAAGGCCAGGAAATTTAGGCTCAAAGATGTGACAGAACTGATGAAGCAATAAAAATAAATAAAAACATAATTAAAAAACAGTAATTTTATTATTTACATTGTTTGTATACAAATGGTTATGAAATACAGTTTTTAAAGTAACTATAAAGAGCAAGCCAAATCTTTCCCTCAGTGCTAGTCTTCTGTCTCTGCTTCCTTTTTTTTTTTTTTTTTTTTTTTTATTAACAGCTAAATTCATAGGTGATACTGGCCTCAGGATGGTCCTCAAGCAAACACAAAAAAGGTCTGTACCAATAAAAAGGAAAAAAACAAAAACAAGTGACTGGACATCATTTGCCTTACCCTCAGGACCTCATAGTCTGTTCATAAAATTCAATATCATCCTGTCAACTTTTCCATTCTGTTCTATGAAAAGTGACATATTTTTCCCTCTGAAAAGCCCTACCCTTAATTATACTGCATTAAGTAAAATCAGCGTGAACGGTTTTAAATGAGAGAGTGGGAGCTGTAATGGAAGTAGGGGAGCGGGCTGAGAGCTACCGAGACAGCAACGCGGAACAGCGGAGGCATGAGGAAATTAAAATGGGGCGTGAAGGGCTGAGTGCATCAAAATGGCAAATAGGAAGCTGGGGGAATTGGCAGGGGACAAGCAAGCAGAAATACAATAGAGAGTGTGGGTGAGTATGAGAGACAAATGGCAGAAACAAAGAGCCGTGCATAACAGGCAGGAGGAACTGAGCTGTGTAATCACAGAAGCCTGCTGCGACTGAATGGACGCGGACCCCGAGTGCAGCGCTTTCAAGAGGATGGCAGCAGTTTCCCTCCCCTGTGTTTCAAACTCGACCCCAGTGCCCCAGCCAACCCCGGCCTATGGGAGATCATTGATTCGTGCCCAAGTGGGACGGCAGCCTGCCACACACAGCCCCGACACCACGCTGCCCGTGAGCCAAGATGCTCCTGCAAGCGGGCACGAGGCTGGAGGGCAGCTGGCACGAGTTCCCAGGCAGCAGCCTGGCGCTGGCAGGGGCTGTACTGAATCATTCTTAAAAGGCTTTCTTTGCTAATGCCACCTGAAGCATTTGTTTTTCCATGTATTGTGATTTGGGAAGCATAATACCTTCGCTCCTGATACACGCAGAACAAGTACCTGCACAGTGTGAGAGGAAAGCAGCGGGTGTCGCCGTTAGGAGCACTTGGCACCTCCGCGTGCCTCTGCTCAGTGCTTATTCTGGGCACCTTATTACAGGTTGTCAGGTCACCGTGCTCTGAGCACATCCTGTTTGCTGAATCAATTTTTACTTCTAATTGTATAGAATGGGCTGCGTTAAAATGTTCTTTAAATTAGATCAGTACCTTCTGTATCCAAAATCCCTGTAGAACAGCTAGCTGCACTTTTAGAGCTCCATTTCTAAGCCTCCCACGGGAAAAATCCCTTCCAGACACATGAAGTTAGAGCCAATAAAGGACGAAGGCATCAGATGCAGAATTGAGACACTTAAACCCAGAGTTATGGTCCAAATCCTACTGCTCAGCTGTTGTATAACCTTGTCGATAACTCCTCATTTCACCTGCAAGTTCTCTGTGAAAGCCTGCTTCCCTGCAAGCATGAAATTATGGCTGCAAGTATCTAAACCAAGGCCCTGAGCAGAGCTGTCAAATTTTAGGACCCCACCAAATCTGATACGAATTATCAGAGAATTATCAGAGCATGACTTGCACCCTCCCCGCCCCCCCCCCCCCCCCAAAAAAAAAAAAAAGGATGAGGGTTCTCACAATATACAAATATTTCTATGTGTTTTAGAGCAGCAGCATTTAGTATGCAGGCACTGTGGAGTTAGAGAAGCCAGGAAGCAGAAGAGCTTGATCCCAGTTTCCATTTGGTTTCAGCCTCTGGAACCCATGAGTTCCCAGGGCTGATCCACACATCCCAGACTGAATGTGCTGTCTGGCCCCATATACAAGAGCAAACATCGACTGCTGTTGCTGAGTGGCAAAATACAATGATGACTTGCTCCTGAATTTGTACGGCTCCTGCTTCAGGAGCTCAGTGCATGTTCTAAAATTGCCTGCTAGAACAAGCCCCTAAGGGCCTGAAGACAAAGCGAACACTTTCCAGGACCTAATCAGGTTGGCGTGTACCCGAACCACCCACTGCTGTAAAACTCATCCTGTGGTACTTTGCAGGAGGCAATTCGCAGCTTTATAGCCTAAGCTCACCCCCCTGAGGCACATCGTATACTCTTTGGAATGAAATTTTGAGCCCTTGGGGACCAGTTTTGTAAAACACTCGTTTTGAAAGTTAGTGAGTTTAGATGGGGATGCCTGCCATAAAGATGGTTATATGGCTAATGGAATGGGGTTTGGCCTTTTCTTGTTGTCTGCTCCCTCACCACCTTTACACACATATATATGTATGTACATACATGTACACACACACATTATAGTTACATTTCTGGATGTAAATTACATCCAGAGTCCTTCTGACTACTTGTGTCCTCTTAGCACACCTCGGTCCACCCATTCCACATGGCCCGAGTACTCTGAACAGGTAAGCCAGCAACCCTGACCTTCCTGAGGGCAGTAACAGGCAAAAAAAAAGACACAATGCAGTTGGGAATTTGGCTCACTTTTCACTTTCTGGCTGCTTCTCACATCTGCATACTAAACTGCAGTCTTTGACAGGCTCACCAGTAATCCGTGCAGTTTCTGAGGGCACATAAACCTGTCAAGCCTGGTGCAGCCATCTATTGCTACACCAAACTTCTGCTCCCATCACTCAACTTTAAAGCCATTTAAAACATGACACAAGGTTTTTCTTTCAGTACTGTGGAAAGGTCTCTGTTTCTCATTGCGCATGACCATTTTTAAACGCTTTCTAGAATAACTCATTTTCAGTTCCTCATCTTTATGTTTCAGCATGAGCCACTGATGGTGAGTGTCACAACAAGCTTGTTAGGAGCTAAGAATAGTAGTAGAAGTTAGTGGTAGAAGTTAGGGAAATGAGTAGAGATGATCCTAGAGATTTTCCCAGACTCACACATATGCGTATTCCCTCTTGCCTGGACAAATGAAGGCATTATAGTATCAGTTTTCAGATCTTTCATTAAAATGAGCTGTGATGACAGCATTCATAGGTCATGTTTTTAATTTGCTGGTATTTGTGTTCACAGGTATGCTTACAGGGCTCATTTTCTCCCTCAAAATGGTTGCCCCGGGAGCCAAATGGCCGTGAGGGCTGCTCTCTGGCTCTGTGTCAGCAGATGACTATGAAAGCAAAAACGAAATTAGCTGAGCAGACCAGAGAAAGGTACATAACCACAGCTTCCTGCTCCCCAGAGAAATGCGTGAATGGAGACATGCTGTGTTCGACACTACGGTAAATTGCTGATTTTGTCACCCAAACTGGGAGAGCTGTGCCAGGAGAGCTCTGCCCTGGGTGGGTAGCCTGTTAGGGAGAGCGTTTTTGTGTGCTGGGAAGCTGGAGGTGACAGAAGTGGCAGATAACATACAATGCATGCACAGCAACTAACTGCTGGGGCAGAACAAGACACTAGATGAGAAAGAACAAATGCATCACTCTATTCTGGTGTTTCTGATATTCACCAGGATTTAACTTGGGAATCTGGGTCCCTAATATTTAACTAATACTTAATATAAGTAAAACATATTGCATATAAAATTAATACATGCATACTGATATCAGCATAACTAATTTTACATACTATTAACATTAAATTTGGGAAGCACCTACCGGTACACGCTGCATGTTTGCAGCAACCTGTGGCATGATCTCCACAAAAGCAACCACATTACAGTGGTCTCCACAGTGGTCAAAGAGTAACCACGAAACAAATGGGTCAGCCACATTCTGTCTGAGAGCATCGGCCACTGGACTATGGGGTGAAGGAGGAGCTGCTGCCTCTTTTGGTCATATTCTGACAGAGTCTCTCTCTTCCTAGGATGAAGGCCAGGAGAATTCCTGTGAGGCTGAGCACTGCATACTTGCACATGAGCTAAATGCTTGGCGTGCCTCTAGCTGGAGCGTTTGCCTAGAGAGGCATTCATCCTAGAGAATGGTGAAGCAAAGATTCATGTTCATAAAGACTTTTAACAAGCAATAAAGAACAGGGTGTGAGGTCAAGCCTTGACCTTTTGGCTCTCATATTTGAAGACTTTAGGTAACTGCACACCTCAGGTGTCAGCTGGATACCTTTGAGTGCATTGTATTCAATGTATTGTACAAATTCAGTTAAATTCAATACATTCACAGATTGGACTTGACTCCATACTGTTACATTGCTGTAAAACCAAAGTAACTTCACTGAATTTACTTAAGTTACACTTATTTTTATATCAGATCTGAGTAACTGACTACAGCATTGTAACTAAGCCATAGCACAACCTGTCTCTTGTAAAAAGAAAGAGATAATTTGCATTAAGAATTCATATTTTTTTTATTTTTTTTTTCCAGGTGCCTGAAACCTTAACAGTAGGAATTAAGAACAGAGGGAAAAACAACCATAGAATCACAGAATAACCTGAGTTGTTAGGGACCCATAAGGATCATCGAGTCCAACTCCTGGCACCGCACAGGTCTACCCAAAAATTCAGACCATGTGACTAAGTGCACAGTCCAATTGCTTCTTAAACTTTGACAGGCTTGGTGCAGTGACTACTTCCCTGGGGAGCCTGTTCCAGTGTGCAACAACCCTCTCAGTGAAGAACCTCTTCCTGTTGTCTAGCCTGAAGCTCTGAAACAGTAGTTATGAACCTGGAAGCTTTTAACATATGGTAAAATGAATAACAAAGAATAGTGCATCTAGTGTGATACCTTTACAAACACCAAGCATGTTAAAATCTTGGAAGAAAAATAAATAAATAAATTATAAAACTGAACTAGTATTTGTGAAAGAAGTTATTTTTAAAGTGTCATGAATACTTTGTGCAGTTAGTATAATGATAGGAAACCTTCATTAAATGCCTTGTTTGAAAAGTGAGGCAAGAACGTCCACTTGTTTTATATCAGCTATAAAAAACCCTTTAATATAATGCACAGAGTTTATAGCAGGAGCTAAAATCAAATGTCAGATTAAAATTCCTGTATTTTCTGGGGAACACTGCAAATCATATGCATGAAGCCCAGTACAGTTTTAGTGAGAGGACTTATTCAGACACAAACCATCAGGTCTACCAGGATAAATTCACCCTAAAAGTATGTCTGCATGTGTACAAACAAAATATAAATTAAAAGTAATAATTGTAAAAATCTTCTCTCATTGTTTAGAGATCAGATTATACAGGTTTGAAGTGAAATTTTTGCTTTATTTGTTTTGTTTTATTTGGGGTGGACTTTATCATTCCTTCATATGTGTTTTGGCATGAGTTCAGCATGGGAAGGGAAACTGTTCTCTGAATTTAGGACAGAAGAAGTAAAGGGAAAACTGTTTTCAGTAGTTGTTTGGCTCCTGCAAATTGTGAAAAAGTAGTCAGCAATCTGTGGAACAGCATCTGAATGACATTGTAATCTTGTATCAACTTCTGTTTCCAAGAAGTTTCTCTGATAATCATTTGGTTGTTTAAAAGATGTTTTCCCAGTAATGTTGTGTGTTATAGTTCATTGGTAATTGTTGAATCTCGAAGATTTAGTACACTAGCTCTGCTTTTAGACTTCTCAATGTACTTCAAGTTTTACATTTGAGAATTCGTGTTCAGAGGGGGGAGGGGGGAAGGGTGAAAAAAGGCAGCCATGTTGCTATCAGTTCTTTCTGGCAGCTTAGAAAGAGTTTGGATTGTTTTATTTTGTTTTTCTATTAATTGCATGCTGTATATCAAAACGGGTTTTTGACGTTCTAATGTGTAGCATCACGATTTCAAAACACATTACAGAAATCAAACACAACTGCATAGTAATTGCAGTTTTATTGCTTCAATTCTCCACCACATTGAGAGCATTTCAAGACTAATCTATTCAAGATGATTGCCTCTGAACTATTTGATTGTAAATGGTTTAAAGAGCTTCCACTTTCACCCTGAGCATGCACCAGATTATATATACATTTTTCATACTCTTATTAGATGCAATGATCTTACAGGAAGGAACTTAAAGAAAATGATGCAGGTTGCAATCTGCATAGAGCAAAAATATTTTAGAGAACCAATCTTGAAGTTTAAATACTTTTGTTTCAATTGCATAAACAATTCCAATTATGCAAAGAAATGAGTATTATTCCCAGTTGCATAATGCATAAACAAGAATAAAATACTAAATGTAAAACATTCTTTAGTCTTAAGAGACAAACCAACAGCGAAAGCGAGAATACAAGCGCTGGGAAATTGTTTTTGCTTAAATAATGCTATGAGGTCATTAAAATAGTAATAAACCATTCTTTGTCATTTTATTCTTTTTATCCTTCTAACACCTTCATTCTCCACCACCAGTTTCTGCTATTTATTCCAAACACATTTAGAAAAATCAGAAAATAGTCCTGCAAGCCCCATCACAGCACATTTATGCAAAAACATAGCCCTTTTGAACTCAAAATCCTGGAACAACTCAAAATCTGTATATTACCTATAACATTTTTCTCTAGGTGCTGATTACTCATACTGCAAGGTGTGAAACAGAATGACCTGATCACCCAGGACCAGTCGTCCCGTGGAGTCATTTTCCCAGTTGTTCTGATTTGTTCTTGTTTGTCTGCTACTTTCTGGCCCTGCTGTGCCATGATTTCCCACTGGAAAGCAGGCGCAGGGATGGGAGCCTGCCCTTTGGCTTGCACCAAGCTATTCTCACCATGCTATGCAGAAGCATCATTTAATGGGCACTTACTCAAATTCAGGCAATGGCAGTAAGGCAAGCCACTTGTTCTTCCCTCACCTGCTCCTTGTCGAGGCACCACTCCCAGACTGGCTGCACTGATCTAGCCTGCAGAGGACTCAAGGAGGAAGCACAGCGATCTGTCAGCTCCAGATAAAAGTCCAGCTGCAGCAATGCCCTTTGCAAAGTGCTGCTTTCATTGGGTTTACCAGGGAGATTTAAAAATGTTCCGTGTTATTAATGAATTTATGTGTAGCGCTGCTAAATGTGTTGCACAACAACAGCATGGCACAACAGTGCCTTGCCTGCAGGCCCCTGCCTCGGTGCTAGCGCTCGCCCCCATTTCAGTGCTCCCCTTTTACACCAACCCCTCACAATCTGGATGGGGAGAGGGGCAAAGCAGGCTTGTCAGGGAGCATATTGGTCCCTGATGAGGGTAGTCCATGCACAGTTGATTTATTGTTTTAATTTTGTCAATATTCTGTCAACAATAGACTCATAATATGCTTTAAAACAAGCCTCTTTTATTTTGGGATGCTGTCTATTGCCTTTTCTGTTGGAGACCAAGGTAGCAATCAGTGATAAAATTGTGGTTTACAGAGCAAATTCAGATTAATCTAGCTGCGGTACTTATTCATTATGTATAATAAACATTTCTAAGAAAATAAATCATTACAGCCCTGTATTCCACAATACACAAATCATCAGAGAAAGAACAAACCAGCAAACTCGCCCAGTGTTTAGCCAGCGCAGTAAACCTCCTCACAACAGCTTTCCCTTCTGTCAATAGCGACCATGGCATTGGCTCCTTCACTCACCCGACCACAGCAACTCATTTCAGCAGTCAGCATTTGCTAATTAGCCTGAGTTATATGGTCATGGCTGAGATTTTGGCAGCCTGCTCTGGCACAGGTTTATTAACGATGATCAATTACAACCAGGTGGAATTTCTAACAGATGATTTTTTTTTTTTTTATTGTCACCTGACTATATATTGGAAGTCTTCAATTAGATAAATGTGGCTGACAATCTGACCCTGCCATCTGTGTCGTTACTGCTCCCTCATTTTAGTGCCTGCTTGGAGCATCCCAGGTCAGTCGCTTTCTTCACACGCAGTGTGGGACACAAACCTCACTAATGAGCCAGAGCGGGGCTGAAGCACCGGCCTTCCAGCTGTGCCTGCTTTCAGCTAGCACAACTGCTGACACCTTCCCTTGCCAGGCGAGCTGGTGATGCTTTCAGTAAAATAGCACCTCGCCAGAAACGGCTCAATAAGAGAATTTGCAACATCTCCCACGTTTCTCAGTCCTCAAGCTAAATAAGCGTAGGGTTATTATTTTCCAGATTAAAGGAGCAATAACACCAAAGGAGCACAAAAAATAGCTAGCTTGATTTAGAATGTGGTATTTTAGCCAGTTCTGTGTCCTTTATGGTGCTGCAGCTCCCTGCAGTGTATCATTCGTGTGCCGCAGCAGGAGCCCATGGCCCACAGCGATGTGGTGCTCACCGTGTTTTTGGCCTTGGGCACGGGAGTGTGAGTGAGGGGCTGGTGGTGGGACTCCCCCAGACCAGGCAGGCTTTGGCCACGGGCCACGAGCCAGCTGTGGAAGCTCTGCTGTCCCCCCCCGATGGCTCCATCTGCTCTGCCTTAGACTATGCTGGCCACCAGCTGAGGAACAGCCAGACTGGGTAGGCCACAGGATTCACTCTGAGAGAAAATATTTCTGTGGTGGTACTTTTCTGGCTTGGGATTACCCGACACTTTGAGCAGAATTTATTCTTGTGCTTTCAGGCAGGAATGTTTGGATGTTGGGGGCAGAGAGCAGAGGAGCAGAAAGTAAATACGCCTCTTGAGGAACAAAGTGTGAACCTCTGGCCTGCCCGTGGCTGTCCTTTCCTCTCCAGGTACTTTTGGGGGCGGTCACAGCATGTGGAGATGCTGCACAACCACAACCCTTCCTCTGGAGTGCTGCTGGCTTTCTTGCAAGATTGGGAAGCTATTTTTTTATCTTACAGTCAAACAAGTAACAAATTCACAATTTAGAACTGATCTTTATTTGCCCTTTGAAGGTTTGCGATCACGGGCCAGCCAGAGAACACAACCACCTCTGAGCTACGAGATCACGTAGCACTGACCGCTACTGTTTTCTGTCCTCTTTTCTTCTGTCCTTCCCTTTCTCTGCACTGAACTGAGGAAAACAAACAATCAAATGAAAAATTATCTTCTGCAGATACATCAAACCTACATGGAGAAAACAACACCCCCAGCATTATATCACACAGAGGGGAAAAAACATTAAAACATATGGTAAAAGCCCAGCACTTCTCAGAAAGCAGCAAATATTCCAGAAGTGAAAAGACCTTCACGACCTGAAAAACTCTCTTCTCTTTCTCTTTTTCTTCCTGCTTGCTCCCCGATAGACCCTGCCTGCGTGTTCAAAGTTGCAGGTTACGGCTTGCTTTGTTTATTATCACTTATCATCATGCAGCTCAGGTTTTACAGCTATAAAAACTCCACTGAGCTATACCTTTAGGGGTATTGGCAGGATGTGCTTCAATTCCGAGACACAACGTGGAGGGGGACTGCAGAAGCACGAAAACTCTCCTCGGCAACATAAAAAGTCTCTGTCCAGTGTGCACAAACTTCCTTTGCTACCCTTAATGGCCTGAGAAGAGCGAAGCATAGCAATATTTGTTGCTTCAACCCCTAGTGCACTAGCCAAAAAAAAAAACAACCAACCAACCAAACAAACAAAAAAAAAACAACAGTTGAGATTATTGTAAAGTGTCTTGCGGTCAGTGTTAGGCTTTGGTTTTCTTCAGGTGTAACTGTTCATTACATACCAGCTGCTTTCACCCAACTCCTCCTGGACACAAGCCAATTTCTAACCGTGTTGATATGAATCTTTGCATTCATTTTAAGGAGCATTGTATCACATTGCTGGACTTACTGCAGCAGTGCCTTTATAAAGGTCACCTGAATGTCTCAGAAGGGAGTACGGTGGTCAGGCCACAGCAGACTGCTCCGGAGAACACACCTGCTGCAAGCTGCTTCTTGCAACAGATGGCAAAAATGAGGCTGGCACAGGAGTTCAAAGAGTTTGAGGGGCTGGCTCTGCTGAGACCTTAACTTTGGTGGCACCGGAGCGTATTCGGAGGATAAGGACAAATCACCCAGCAGTGTACGTCCCTTGAACAGCTGCCAGCCCAAAGGCCTGGAGCAATGGTCTCAAGTCAAGCAAAGTCTAAAGTGTAGACAGAGCATTTCCCTGAACAAGAGTGATTTGTCTCCCCTTATCTCATGCTCTTTCAAAACATTGTGCATCTACCTGGCATTTTTTTTTTTCTGTGAATAGAAGAGGAACTGCAAATGAGGCAAAGAATTTCCATTTACAGGGAGGGCATCCTGGGGCTGAGCTTCATACTTGGGTGAGGCTTAGTCCCTGCAGGACATTACCTACAGCACTTCTCCTGGTTGTGGAAAGTTCGTTTAGGCTTTGTCCTTGATCTATCACTGCGTTGGTGACCACAGAGCCCGGCAGGCAACCTGCCCCACCAAGCTTTTATTCTGAAGGCCCCAGGGATCCTCCCCCAGGAGCAGACGTGCCTGCACTGTATCCCCTTGTGCTTCTGAAGCATTGCTCGCAGCGAAGGCTGAAGCAGCTCCTTATTGATGGCCTTTCTTTTGAAAAGCAAGAGGAAGCACTTCAAGGGAAGTCAGTGAGGTCAAGGAAAAACAGCAGCGACAGCAGCCGCTCACAAATAAACAAGAATGTAATGCGGAGAATCCCTCTGCAAAATAATTACTAAAAAATGGAACAAATTGAAATACACAAGAGGAACTAGTGCCACTAGTAAATCAGTGGTGTAAAGCAGGTAAATATATTACAGAAATTCCAGCAGCTTATGAGCTATCAGAGCAGCAATTTCCAATGAAATTTGGACACGGATTTGCTCCCAGAAATACTCTGCTCATTGCGAAACACACTGCTATCAGCTATGCACAATGGGGTAAGAAAACAACTGTCTAGCAAAAATAACTTTATAAAATAAAATAAACCAGGGCTTTAAAAAATCTTTTTCCTTGCAACTTTTCTGTCCTCTGGCTTCTCTCCTCTGTTAAACCAACGTATAAGGGGAAAAAACAAAAACCAACAACCCACAACCCAAAGGCTAATAAAAACCTATTTTGTCAGGACTCCCGGCATCCCTATTGCTCCCTACAGCTCTACCAGCAGTTAAGCCGGTATAAAATCATACTACAGCAGCTGAAGGAAATAGATTTGATACTTCAACTCCAGCTAATATTTCTACTTCTCCCATTTTTCCTGGGTGAGTGAAGATATGCTTGCATTAATTACCTAGCTATCATGGGCTTTCCCTAGCTTTCATTTGCCTTTTTTTTTTCTTTTTTTTCCTTTCAACTGTTTACTCCTCTCTTTGTCTACCACACCTGAAATAAACAGAAACCCAGGATCAGTGAATTAGGGAGGTGCTATGGACTGTGTCCTTAGCACAAGTCATAACCTGGGTGCATTTGCCCAGTCATGCCTGGGGGGCTGGTGTCGTAGGCCGTGTCCAATGCAGTCTTCAAAGCCATCAGTCTGGTATCCCAGGCACACCGAGCTCGTTACTGAAGAATCCAATTGAAACCCAAACGAAATAAAACAACCCAGTTCAAAACAAAATAAAACCAGCAAAATAAAACCTTTGACCTCCCAGGAAGAGTCAAGCATCCTGACGCTTGGTGCACAGGTGAGGTAGGCAGCTCAAAACATTTCATGTTTCTGAGGCTCACAAATCTTTGCCATCTCATGGGGAGAGGTTTTGGTAATGTTATTCAAAGTAACTAATCGCAGACATCTGTATGAGACGCGTGTCAAAAGCTGAATTAGAACTACAGGGAGGAGAAAAAGACGGGTTACATACACAAAGGGCTTTCTCTTACAGAATCCGATGGGGAATGGTTCAAGCTCAGGATCCCACGGGCTCCAGTGGCAAGCCCCCTTTCACCCTGCTCTGCCCCTCAGCAGGTACCTGTAAGGCCCTGCCCGGCCCACCAAGGTGTTGGGCTAAAACCCAGCTACCAGCAGGGCCCCGGAGCAACCAGCAGCATCTGCCAGCCCCTTGGGTTACTGGCACAAGGCTGCTGCAATCCTCACTGCACCCAGCTACGCTCAGACACACTGCTTTTTGCCATTTACACCTCAGCCATTGACCTGTCCTGCCAATAGGTATCTTTTAGCTGGCTCATGGGGCTGTTTGCAGACTCCTTTGGACAATTTGCAGGTAAGAAAGGACTGCCAGGGCAGGACAGCCAGGTGCAGTCTTCACACGGAGATCCACATGTAACTGCTCTGCTCCAGGTGAACTCGGCCATATCCATACCACCCTAAAAACTTTATTAGCAAGAGCCAACTTTAGCTTTGTGCTCTGCTCAGGACACAGGCCGTGATTTTCCTTGGGACTTCAGGGCAAGTAGCTCGCTCCCACTTACAAGCAGGAGCCCATCGGGAGGACGGGGCTGAATGGCACCGTTTACAAGCCAGCTGACTGAGCCTGCAGCCGCTTCTGTGGCATCCCAGAGACAGCAGCAGCTCAAAGGCAATGTTTGAATACATGATCACCCCAACCATCGCATCTATGTTAGCTAACGCTCCAGCTACTGAGAAGAATCAGCAACCTGTTCCTGTGGGTCTGCTTTTATGAGCTGCTGAATTGCTCGCCACCATCCCCAAAGTGACCAAATTGCATTTAGGAGCGATGCATAAAATTCAAACGAGACCTTTATTTACATTAGGGTTTCAAGCTCTGGATATTGCAACATACATAACAAAATTTCATACTACATTTTTATAGGAAATCAGGTTGAAAAGCTGATCTACAGAATCAATTTGTCAAAACCGGCTAAGCAGAAAATTTGTCAGCTCAGTTTTAGAGTACTCTGTCAATTTTATACCATCTGCTATCATTCAGAGTATTCCTGATGTCATGGTTGTAAAAACAGAGCGCTCATGCAGGTTAATTTACAGTGAACTCTCACAGTGAATTTCACGTTCCTCACTTGTTCAGAAGAGCAGGTCAGTGCTCTCCACCTTGTCTCACAAAGCAATTAAGGATCCAAGTAGGGAGAAAACTAGATCCATCGGGAGATATTTAATACAAATGAATGTGGATTTAGCAAGACAAGGAGTCAGAACTTAAATTCCATGATAAACTGAATTATAATCTCTCATTCCGTAGAAAACAAGTTGTACTGTAAAGATTAATCAAGTCATTCTATTCCAATATTACCATTATGCAGCAGCCAAGACGAGTGCCTAGGTAAACAGAAACTCGTGAAATGTTTTGCTGCAAAGCTGACTTCAGTAACACACACAAATGATAAATTCAACAACTCTGCTCACTGCCAGAAATAAAAAAATGGCTTCAGGAGCAAATAACACTGATTCATACTGTGCTCAAGCACTAGCCAACAAAATCTATTAAACTACACAGGGGGAAAGAAAAACAAAACAAAACAAAAAAAAAACAAACAAAAACAAAAACAAAGCAGCTTTGTTATCTTACGTGTGACACCTTATTTAAATCTCAGGCATTACCTCTTTATATCAGCATAAATATGTAGCCTTCTACACCTTTTATGATGTGGTTACAGACACAAAAATGTTATAGTTGGAAGCAAGAGCTAGCTCAAGGAATTTCAGACTTTGAAATCAGCAAGATACAAAGCTAAAATTCATTTGTTCCTTTTCAAGTTATGAATACTTTCACTAAAACATAAATATTTTAACATATATTAATTTTTTCTGACATTCAAAACTGTAAAGTCAATATGGCAGAATTATTGTTAAAAGCACATATTTACAAATATTCTTTTTTCCATACATAAAGTATTTGGCATAATTATAACAATCTTACTGCATACACAACTGTTCGCTTCTTTTTCACATAATGGTACACTCCTTATTAAAATTTACCAATTATGTACAAAAATACTTGAACATTTATTATAGAAAACCTCTATAACCACCATCAGCAGCTTGTAACTGCTGAAGGCTTAATCGAGAGAATATAAAAAGTGGTCACTTTCTTCCAGTTAAACTATCAACAAATCAGACACAGCTAAAATCGACATGAGCTTCCCAACAAAAGAGGGAGAATATTTTTAACAGCATGATTTAAAATGCAGTTCATACATCTGCTCCCAAGCATATGTTAAATAGTCAGTAAAAGAAAGAGGATACAAAAAATACATACAGAAGGTGCTTTTTTTTTTTTCTTTTTTTTTTTTTTTTTCTTTTTTTCCTCTCCACATTCCTACAACTTGGCATTGGCTTTCTAGATGCCGGTCACCAAAACACAACGTAAGGCCAAGCGCCATCCTCCTGCAATAGGCGATGGTGTCGAACTCCAGCTAAAAAGCGAACCCCAAACCTGACTCCACCTGGTACATGCACACCCCAGGAGCTGTTCAGAATCTTGGTAGGTTGTTATCAAATTGTTAACGACCTTTGAACTCGCTTTTGAAATTTGTTGACAGATACCCATTAATTTGTGTTTTCTCAATTTAGTTCATTTAGTGGATTGCCCTGGTGCTAGCCAGCGCCAATTCTTGTACATGAATAAAATGAACATGTTTGTTTGTACCCAAGTAACACATAGACCACATTTTGGGATGAACTCTTAAAAAACAGCAGAGAACCTTCACTGGCAAACTGCTAGTTTTTAAAAACAAATCAAAACAAACCCAGTAACTGGAACAATAAAGGTAAATTGCATCTCAAAAAGAAAAGGATGCACTGGGTACAGCAATACAATCATGGCACAGAAATCTTATCAAGATTCACCATTAAGGTGCTCTCCACTGAACGAAATGCAGGTATTTCCCAATCTCAAAAATAACATGAACCAAGTATTTGCTTCAAAAATTCCAAACCATGTTCCTGCTCAGTTCTCTGCAGTATAACTTGCATCATATCTCAGTTTTTCCACAGACATTTGAAATGACCAACCTGCTCAACAGATAAGAGAAACAACTTCCAGCCTACTTGCGGAAACATCCTAGTCTACAGACTACACTTGGTTAGAAAGCGTGCATTTATTTCTAGTAGTAAAGGTCCAGTCAGTATATTCTGTGTTTTGTAAGAAGCATTCAGCTAGCTCAGATGAGAATTGTAGGGTTTTAGATTCAATTTTTTAAATAAAAACAAAGTACAAATAAAAGCATTTATCAGTATTCACCACCATGAAAGTAAAAAAAAAAAAAAAAAAAAAGCCTCTCATTCATGCTTCCTGCAATATCTGGCAACCTAAGTTAGTAATTTCATTTAAAAATGTGCAACATAATATTAACAAGCATTTAAAAATTATTGAAAAGAAAAAGTAGGCAAAACATTAAAGTGCCTAACTAAACGCATTTTACCATTTTTTAAAAAATACCATTTCCTAAACGGTCACGGATTGGTTGAGATTAAATACAAAAAAAGTGGCTTCTCATAACTGAGACACTTTTCGCGGCAGAGGCCTGGGCCGGGGAACCTGCTCAGTCCTCCTGCTGCTGTTCTCCAGGTTGTTCGGCCGCACCAGCTGTGGCTTGGGCGGCAGCGCCGGCGGGTCTGTGGCGGGCGGGATGGAGAGGCTGTGAGGTAGAGGAACGGGGCGTTTCAAAGTCCGCTCGTACACGCTGTAAGGTGGCGGGGTTTTGCTTTCTTTTCTCACAGGCTCCTCCGAAACGTTGTAGCTCGGGACAGTCACTGCTTGTTCGCTGCCTTGGCTTTCGAAGCCCGACGTCTCCGACGTGCTACATCGGCTGAGCGAAGAGATGCCGCTGCTGTAGCTCCCCGACAGCACCGGGGAATTGGATATGAGCCCCGAGGAGTGATACTCCACTGGAGACGGCGTGAATGACTGCACGGACCCCTGCTCAAACGAAAGGGCATAAGAAGAATTTACCCGCGGTAAAGCAGGGAGAGATTTCAGCCCCCAGACTGAAAACAAAGAGGCATTTGCACAGGTTCCGTGGTTTGATAGATGTAAAGCGCTGCATCTCGGTTTTAATTAGGAACCAGTGAGAAACCAATAATGAGCTAGTTTCAGAAGTGCCCAAGTACACCCTAAGCAGTGCTCATGCCAGTAATTAATTTAAGTAGAAGCAAAACTGTATTTAAATGTTATCTGATTATCATCACACTCTGGAAAAATCTGGAAGCCTTTAAAACGAACTCTCGAGTTTCTCAGCTCTTTAAGCGCAATACATACCCACACATCGTGTCTGCCTAGTGGTGTCCTGCCCCCTAACGCCAAAACACAGGACTTGCATCGCATTCAGAGCCGATGCTTCGATCTCTTCTTCAACATCCATTTTCCAAAGCTGTTCTCACAACTTTTATTTAAGTCATGCAACGAAAAGCACATTTAGGCCGTGGCGTTTGCACTGCAGTTCCTCCGTCCCCTCTCCCAGGTGTTCTTCAGACGCACCGTGCTGCTCTGCATGACCCCAAACACCACCACAGCCCTGGGGACAAGGGTCCGGGGGAGGGCAAAGGTTGCAGGCGCTACACCAGCAGCCCTGCGGGTCTGTGGGGAAAGTGAGGGCCCAACGACAGCACTGACAAGGAGCAGAGGCAGGGGCAGGAAAGCCCTATCTGACCCTGTGGAGTCCTCTCCTAGCAAAGCAAGTTCAGCTAACGCTGTCAGATGCTAGAGCACACGTCACAAGTTGAAAAGGCTTTGCGACATGTCTGATTTTGACAAGAGCAGCCTGAGACAACCTAGATTTAATGGTCTCTAGCACAGACTAACAAAGAACTGGAGAAATCATGTCAAAGACACATTTCTGACCCCGGTTCTTATTAGACTGCCTGGCACCCAGCTGCTCAGCTTTAGGTGAGAGAAGTGTGAGCCATGCAACAGGGGTGAGGAGGGGAGGGAGTGAAAAGGGGCAGAAAGGTACGAGCTGGCTGCACTGACTTTATTCTGTTGAGATAATCTCAGTTATTAGGACTGGATCCGCAGAGCCCTGAAAGCAATGGAAAAATATTCATTTGCATCAGTGGGTTTTGGACTAAGACAGCCTTCTCTGGCAGAACATAATAACTGGAACAAAAGCTAAAGATTGAGCCATTCGAGCTACAGAAAAACAGAGCAAGTTTTCTTATAACCTCAGTACATGTTGAAAACATTTCACATGTTGTGGGGATGCTGCTTATTAAATACTTGCTTCAGATTCTGTCCCCCTGTGTGTAAGGAAGCTGCAGCTGCACTCCTATCCACACAAATATCCAGGGTCAAAGTTTTCAAATAAGTGATGCAATAGGTTCATGTTCCAAGAGCACTTGACACTTGGATTAAGTGACTATAGATAAGATTTAGAAGCTTTGCTTTTGTCACTCAGAACGGGAGCAAATATGCGTAAATCCTGCCTGCTTCAATTCAGGAGCTGAGCAGGGGTAAGCACTTAGCTCCTGACAGCGCTGCAAACTGCTCCTGTCGGCAGTGAGTAACAGTCTAGACACCCAAAGTGTCTGGAAACTCATGGATGCCTGAAGCGAGATCCAGCAACTCTCACAAGTATTCTGGGCCAACATTCCTCTCCTCCCAGGTGGCATTCATTCCAGAGTTTGGCTGTAAAATGCTTAAATTCTGCCTGGGCCTTTAAAGAAAAGGTTAGGATGAGCTTGAGATACCCCTAAGAACCAGATGTACTGAGTCAATTGAAGAATGCAGGTCGCCACTCGCCTTTTGTACAACACCCTAATGCTCTGACACGCTTCCTCGTAAGCAGCTAGTGCAAAACCTGGCATCAGCACTCGCTTCAGCAGAAGTGTACCATGGCAATGGGACTATGGGCACTTGACGTCAAGCAAAATCACTCTGTGTTGAACCTGGTCCACTTTGCAGCAACACAAGTGAAGAAGCAGCAGGCTCATGGGACAGTAGGCAGAAAAATGACTGCAGACTTGTGGTTAGGGACCTCGAGGGAAAGGAGGCGTTTTTGGGGTGCCACTTCCCTTGCCCCCAGGAGATGCGCACCCTCTGATTTGCTCTCCTTCTAGGTTGCTGACCCCCGTAATTCCAACTGCACAATTATCCCAGCTTCAATGGGTTGGCAGAGTTTATCCCTGAGACTAGTGTTGTGCAGTCTGTCAGCAGCGGGGTTTTCATGGAGTGTGCACAGGCTGTGTGTTCATGTCCTCCGGTGCCATGGGAGACAGATTTCCTGGTCAGGCTTTCTAACCAATAAGATGTTGCACAACAAACGGGTACCACTATCTTCAAATATCTTGAAACAGAAATGAAACCTGCTCAGTTTAGCCCCTGTTGCTATGGACGCCCAGCTTCCACAGAAGAACCAATGCTTATTCACAGGCTGTGCCTAGTGTTTCCTACCGACAAGCTTCAAACTCCTTCCAACTTCTCACACAGCCTCCCTGGACAGCTCTGCAGAGGCACTGGGTGTTAAAATTGCTGGATCAGAGATTAACACCCTTTAATGCAACAGCTCTGGATGCTGGAGGAGTAAGAGGAATGGGCTGCACAACAGTGTCTCCTTAACTGGCATCTCCTTTTGCCACTGTTGGAGACAGCATTCTGGACTAGCTGGCACTTCTTACATTTATTTCTCACACTCCATTTTGTCCACTGACTCAGGTGAGCTTGATTGCACATGTTAGTGAGAAGTCTGATACTGACACACTACAGAGCCCGAAGGTTATATTTCTTACCTGCAGTTTTGAAAATCTTCAGACCTGCTATGATTGTTATGACTACTTACTTTTTGGATTTTGAATAGGCATATGATAATGAACTAAATATATATAATTCAGTATAATGAATTAAAGATGTAATCCCAAATAACATATTTAATGTATATGATCTACCTCACAACACCTACAGTCAGTCCCACAAAGGAAATTCACTTGCAAAAAGACAGTACCTTCATTGGTGATCTGCCAGCAGGAGAAGGGGAAACAGTGGCTATGTGTCTTGCTGGTGATGCTGTAAAGTCAGAAAGATTTCACTGCAGTCTTAGCATTACAGCTTTACAATTTTCATTAAGAAATCTTTTTAAATAGATAGAGATCATTCTACATACAAACATTATCTCTGGTTCCCTCTATGTATATGCTCAATAGTTGCAAATAGTCTTAGAGATACTGTTTATATTTTTTTTTCAGGATTATTTTGCCATATAATCAATAAAATACAAGAAATTTCTGCATCCATCTTTTATTTTATACCACTTTAAATTGGTTTACATCCTACCAAATAATACAGGACTCAAATTAAGTCAGTATTTTCTTCTCCCCTTTTCCCATCCTCCTTTTTTTTTTTCTTAAGAACTATGTTCTGTATTTTTAAGTAAGAAAAAATATAATACAAAATGTACTTACTTTGAGGCATAAGGCTAAAACTCCAAAAAGTTTCCACCCCCTTGAGAGCAATTATATTTCTAATACCACTTAAGAAGTCTTTTCTTTAAATGGAAATTAGTCTTTTGAAGGGCAAATTGGTTATAGGAACAGAACTCACGTACTTTCATGATTGCTGTGCATGCGGTAAGATTCTTTTTCTTTAATGATCATTTCCGATTGCTAACCTCTAATTATCATAAGATCAAAAGATTAAATTTGATCATCCTCCCTAGTTACCAGAATGAACTGTCTGAAACTACACAGTCATTAAATGAAGAGGCAGAGTACTGGAAACAGAATGCTACAAAGAAGCCTAATGAGATGAAAATACTTGAAGTTCTACAGCCTTCTATGTAAGTAATCAAATAATAAACTAACGTGCCCAAGAAGCTAAATGTTAGTCAGAGCGGAAAGAATCTAAGCACTCAAGTAAATCATTTTTTAACTGGAGCTTAGCCTGAGATGTCCATTAACTCACCAGTCTGTGCAGGTCTCGGTGGTACAGGAGGAGATATAAGCTTTCCACTCTCTGATGTGTTTCTGGCTTCTTTCCCACTGTCCAGGCTCCAGCTGCTGGGAGTGGTGTTTACAGCTGGAAGAGAATGCAAAAGCTGACACAGGCAGCTCCACTTTTAGCTGTCACATTCAAGCTCTCTTACTTGCCTTTCTCTGCGAGGGTACAAATATGCAGAGTGAAAGTGTTAAACAACTGTAACAGGATGCCTGAAAAGCTCTCGTGGTTGCATCATCATTTGAAAGGCTCTTAAGCAAAGCCTGTCAGTCTCCTGGTTTGCCTGACATACGCATCTGGCCCTTGGGTCAGTTTGAGATTGTATAGCAGTTTGGACCACCAATGACAGCAGCAGCTGATATAGCACTCTGGTGTACTGCAAATCTCCCACAAAGGGAGATAAGCTTGAAGCCTGTTAATATCATCAATTTATCTTTGCACCAGACTCCTATTTAAAGGTTTCTAGGTGTAAGAGAACAGCCTATTCACAAACTGTTTCCATTAACTCATTTTATATGCAGAAGGGACTAGAGAAAGGAACTCACCAAGTTCCAATCAAGATCCCTCAGAAAGCTTTCAGTGCTAACAGTCTTTTGTTGCCTGCATAGGCTATGAACTCAGAAGTGAAAGAAGATGTAAAGAAGGGCGCAAAACGGAGGGAGTGAAGAGGGGAAGAAATGTAAAAGTGTTTGAACAAAATCAAATTAAAATATTATGGATTAACACAATTTATACACACTGTCTGTATCTGTGGTCCAGGAGCCTGCAAATTGACTATCACCTGGACATGTATAAAACTGGCTGTTGTATTATCTGTGTTACTTCTACCAAATTCCATGTCTCTAACTGAATGATCCCCATAAAGTTTGGAACAGAATTCACAGAATCACAGAATTTTCTAGGTTGGAAGAGACCTCAAGATCATCGAGTCCAACCTCTGACCTAACGCTAACAGTCCCCACTAAACCATATCCCTAAGCTCTACATCTAAACGTCTTTTAAAGACTTCCAGGAATGGTGACTCCACCACTTCCCTGGGCAGCCTGTTCCAATGCCTAACAACCCTTTCGGTAAAGAATTTCTTCCTGAGATCCAACCTAAAACTCCCCTGGCGCAACTTAAGCCCATTCCCCCTCGTCCTGTCACCAGGCACGTGGGAGAACAGACCAACCCCCACCTCTCTACAGCCTCCTTTAAGGTATCTGTAGAGAGCGATAAGGTCGCCCCTGAGCCTCCTCTTCTCCAGGCTGAACAACCCCAGCTCCCTCAGCCGCTCCTCGTAGGACTTGTGCTCCAGGCCCCTCACCAGCTTCGTCGCCCTTCTCTGGACTCGCTCGAGCACCTCCATGTCTTTCTTGTAGCGAGGGGCCCAAAACTGAACACAGTACTCAAGGTGCGGCCTCACCAGAGCCAAGTACAGGGGCACGATCACCTCCCTAGCCCTGCTGGTCACAATGTTTCTTATGCAAGCCAGGATGCTGTTGGCCTTCTTGGCCACCTGAGCACACTGGATAACTCTTGTTATCATAGAGCCACTGCTATTGGACGGAATAAGACAGACACAAAGGGCATTTAACATGCACAGGACACAAATGAACGAAAAATTTGCAATTTTTCTTACACATCCTGTAAACGGTGAACAAGCTGCTTCCAAAGAAAACAAACAAACAAAAAATGAGACAAACAAACTAACAGAGGCGAAGAATACCTGAGAGCTTTAAAACCTCAAACCTCTTCCACCAAGTTAAAGGTTTTTCAGGAAGTAACATGAGCTTATGCCTTGCATGACAGTTTCCTTCTTGTCTGCTAGTGTCACACTTGTGAGGAACCACGTGGAAGAACTTCATGCTCATTTACTAAGATGGTGTGGAAAGCAAAGTGCTGCTGCTGAATGCTAATTCATGTTAGCAATTATTGCTATTGTAGAAGCAACAAGGGCTTTCAGACAGACTGGAATCATGCTATACTGGCCTATACCAGACTTAACACAAAAAACATTTTATATATATATATATATATATATATTATTTGTACTGTATCTGTAACAATATTGTTACAGCATAATTGCACATCAGTTGACCCTGAGAATAGCGCACAGAATAATCTGTCTGTTTTCTAGAGGATCATTTTGCCTTTTTATTGCCAGAGTATGCAATTCACTGTTTGCTTTTTATGGTAGGCTGTCACCTAGCAGCATGGTTTTGCCCTCATCCTAAAAATGACTTGGCACCAGGCCTGGGTACTTCAAATGCCTGAATCTCTTGAGAAGCCAATTTTTTTCCTTTTAAGTTACCCTAGTAGTCAATTCTTTGGACTGCTAAAAAGTCTCCTGGAGAGAATACTTTATTTTAGCAATTTTGTAATGTACTTGGCTGCATAGACCAATGGAAAAGTTTTGACATTTTCATGTTATTTCATATCTTTCACTCCTATGAATAATTCCACTCTTCATTTTACACCAAAACTTGGACACACAAATATTTATAAAAATCAACTCTTACTGATGAAAATCTGATTCTTCGTCAGTTCTTATTTACAGTATGCTCTTGAAATGTTAGCTTTTAATACATCTATTTTATTGTAGCCTTTATTCAGGGTGAAACAAAGGGTAGCACAATGAAATTATGGAGCACAAAATGCATAAAAGAGCACATAACAAAATCTTGGCAAAACAAATGTGCCAATAATATTGAATTTCCCCATGTGAAAAATTATAGAAGGCAATATTGTTATTGAAATTCATAGGTTTCTTTCTTATTTATTCTGATTAGGAAAAAACAAACAAACAAACAAACAGAAATTGATCTTTTCCCTTCCAAAGTGTAACCAGAATCACAGAGACATGTTTGATAAAGGGAACTTGCAGGTACCAGACTTCATGATCCTGCCCATGGAACTTCAGCTTCCCTTTGCCCGAGTCTCCAGAAGTCCATATTCAACAGGGTTCAACTCCCTACACTACTCTAACAAAGCAGGTGAAAGGACAGATCTCACACAATCTGCACCACCCTTTCCTTTAAACTCATGGGCCCTTCTGAGTTCACTCAGTTCGAACAGGCACCATTTACTCCTCTTTTCGGCAGTGCTTTGAAACTTGACAACATTAGCGTGCTTTAGTGCTTTGAGGCTTGGAGATGACATTATGTGCTCAAGAGTTGGCATTCTACAAGAACATGACATGAATTTTCATAGATTCCAAGAGTGGTAGGGTGATATTTGTGGTAGAGGGATGGTCAGGCCAGATGATCTTAGAGGATTTTTCCAACCTTAACGATTCTATGATTTCCACTCACCTTTGTCAGGGCCAGGCAGATTGGAATCACTTCGTGGCAAAGCACCATCTCCAACATGATTAAACAGCATTCTCTGTAAATTGAGAACAGCACAGTTTATGTATAACTGCAAATGTATTTGAGTAGCCTTTGAGAAAACAAATATTTTTGTTGTTATCCCTACCACACAAGTCTACTTGGAGGTAGAGTGATAAACACCACCTACGAACATAAATAGCTTAATAAAAACACATGTATACGAACAGACTAGTTGTCTGAAAATTGTACACACTCAGTGGGAAGATTATCATATACTGAACTCTGTCAGTTTCCTGCTCCCTCCAAGATGAAACGAGGCTCATTCCTCAAGTGATATCCGAGTGAGTTAACTTGATGAAGTGCTAAACATGTGCACGGATAGATTTGCAATAACTTCATTGCAGAATCAGCATCTGGCCAAGGTGTAGTGTTTGAAGATATTTAAATTATGGCTGTTACCTTTGAAGATCATAATGTATTATTTCCTACCCTAACTTTTTAGTAGTATCATTCTTGCTTCTCTTGTGGGTAAGACCTGATCCACAAGGTATGTTTTTCCTTTCTTTTTCTGAATATTAACTTAAAAGTGTCACAGAACATTTACAAAATTACTTTAAAATTCCACTAATTATTTCTTTTGGCAACATTCAATCAGTGGGTTACTAGTTTATCCTGACAACAGGAGTAAATAATATACAGTTAATTCCAATTTTACTTTTTTTTTTTCTTTTTTAATTTTATTGAGGGAAGATCAGTGAAATCCAAACCTATCAAGCCCTATTCTCACACCTCCTCCCAGTGTTCATGAAGGCCCCGTGCCAAGCTGCTGAGTCACTACACTGTGGTTCCACACAATGGCAAACCCATCTCCAGAGCAATCATCGTAGATCTTTTGCAGCACCATGTTTCAGAGTGAAGAATAAATACAGAATCACAGAATCCATGCCCTATTTGACTTGATTTAAAGCATCTTGTAAGTGAATGTATTGGTAGACTTTGACATAGACTAGGTTTGCCCATCTGTGCTGTGCTCTTCACACAGGATCAGGCATTTTCTTTTTTCCTGGAGTTACCATTACACTGAGGAGGTGTAACTATTTGTGTATTCTAATGTGATAGAAAATGCGATCAGATGTTCCTGCCTAGTGTGGATCAAATGTTCACTATGTAGCAAGTTTGCAGTATTTTAGGATTTGGTGGGCAAGTGTAGCGCTACTGCTGAGGTCTGTCTTCTGTTGTGAAGGTAAAGAGCAGAAGCTGAAAAAGCAACTGAAATTGGGGGAGCTAAAAGTGGCAAAAGCTGCATGAATTACAGAGAAATGAAGACATGCTGAAACAATGGAATATAAAACCATATGGAAGAACATAATGAGATGCAAAAGAACCAAAAATGTGAAAGCCAAAAAGCTCTAGTTGGAAGAAGAATAGCACAAAAACTAAGGAACCAGTCAATGACAATAGACAATCACCCTCAGAGCATGGAAGAAGCTGGAGAGACATCATACAATTGCTCAGTCAGAGATCACAAAGCAATCAGAAACAGATGCTGACAGAATGTAGCTATACGTAGAGAACCTTGAGCAGCAGTTTCAATGAAGGATCAGATGCAGTACTGCTGTGGTCCAGTTCTACTCAATCCATCAAACTTCCTTAAAAGAGGGTGCTACAGCCTGAAAGGACTAGATTTGGACTTGAAGAGCAGGAATTTGCCTGTACATCTCATGCTTCCAGGTTGAAAAAATATTGTGAAAATTACATTTGTTAAGCCATAACAAAGATATTCAAAAAGGGTGGTCCTTTCCTCATTAATATAGTGTGAAGCTCCAACCCAAACTGTAAAAGTTAATTTGTGTTAGAATAAAAATAGAAAGTACAAGGAAAAACGTGAGCGTCTAAATTCTAATGAGAGTTGTGGTTGTCTCCAAGATATCTCCTTACAGTTGTCCTGAGGATTTCTTCATAATGTAGAGAACCAGAATTTTCCTTCTGATCACTACTCAGGAAATACAGCACTGGAGGAAGAAACTGCACCTTTCCCCAGAAAGATATATCTTCATTTATAGTTAAAAGCGCAAAAAGAAACTGTCAGGCCTTCTCATCTTTGAAACATGCTTCACTGTACAAGCAAGTTAGTTTTCTACTTACCCTCTCTTGGGACACTGAGGGTAGAGACAGATTGGGAGATTTTGCTGCCAGGCGAGTTTCTGGGTGAGTGGGGACTGGGCCTACGAGCTCCTCAGCCTCCCTTATCGAATCTCGGGTAGAGTGGGGAACAGAAGTCACATTCCACTTGGCAAAGCAAGAGTTTGCAGTCTGGGAGCAAAAACGGGATAATTTTTCTTTGCGGCAAGCTGTAAAACCGCGTTATTTAAAGAACATCTCCTGGTCTTTCCTGCACACTGGTTTGGCTCCACTACCAGTGAGAAAGTGCCCAATAGATATATCAGTAAGTACTCACTGAGGACTGTTAAGTCTGGCTAAGCTTCAATACTAGTTCTCAAGCCCTTAGGTAGTAGCATGAGGGCTTAAACTAGAAGATGAAAAACTTCAGACAAATCAGTAACTCAAGGAGCAAGAGACAAGAATGCAACAACTAAAGAGAAACCAATAAACCATGTCTAAAATAAAGGATCCTGAGCTACCACATCGTATTTTATCAGACGCAAAACTTCTGGTGGAAATGAGAATTACTGTTGAAAAGAGGGACTTCCACTATAGACTTCTCCTCTTTCTCATCTTCAGCAAGATGTGCATAGTGTAATGGTGTGGACTGAAATAGTGACTATATTAAAGGAAATTGCTTTAGAAAAGCAGGTCCAATCAGAAGAAAAGATGAAATAAGGATTCCAAATTGCCTAGCTCACCAAGCCCATTTTGCATTTCAGATAATTCAAAAGATACGGATTGTATACAGACCTACGTAGCAATAATTTTAAGGTAAGAACTCAACTCATTCTTTCCTCTGGAGTGACATAACATATTTTCTGAAACTCCACTGAAAATACGAATTGCCACATGGACCGGGTTATTATCTCACAGTGGCTTAGCACTGTGATGGATTAGCTATTTCAAAGAGATTAAGGGGAGGTCAACATGGATAACTGCTAGGATAACTGCTAGTTTTTCCATTTTAGATCTTCTCTAGATTGAACAAATATTGTTGTTTTAGACAAGCATGTTACATGATCTGGTAAGTCTTTCCACCTCTCACTCCAGTGAATAAATATCAAAACCAGATCTAAACCCATAAAAGGAAGCAGAAACTTGATCAAGTACAGTGCATTCTTTTCACCCCTCTTTCATGTGTGCTAAGCTGTTATTTATTAAAATATATATGTACCATAGCAGTGAGCGGACAAAATCTGCTCAAAGTTCAAGTGCCTTTAATGTCATCTTCACTTTTGGGGGCCTCCCAGAAAGTTTCCTACCTGTGTGGTTTCTGAAGGAGTAGGGTAGATGGCACTGCAGGGCCTCTCTCTCGGGGACAGGCAAGAGTTATCTCGGGAATGCTTATGTTTGTCAGACAACAGAGGAGAGGCTACAATATAAACGTGTCATGGGATTAAATACATACACTGATATTCAGGCATTTCAGTTCTCTAAGGCTATATATGACAAAGAAATCCTCTGCTACCAATAATTCTCATTCCTCAAAAAAAAAAAGGCCAAATTCAATGTCTGGTGACATTGTGCAAAAAGTTATTTAAGGATTCAGCTGTGCAACATATCAAGAATCATTTAATTCAGTTTACCACAGGCGATGAGCACTGACCTCTGGCACTGGATGGAGCAGAACTGGTCACATTAGGTGAAGCAGAATGAGTAGAACTCAGGCTTGAGGTAGATGGACTAGGCTGTGCACAGAAGAGATGGTGTTATCACTGCATACTTACTACTTTGGAAAGCAAAAGTTTATAATACATTTCACTAAAACTTTTTTCCAAAAATAAAGAACTAGTAACTTGCTATAGAAGCTTTTCAACAAAACAGTATAAAGAACATTAACGTAACTACACAAAATGATTAAGTACAATATTGAATAAATAGAAATACAATTAATATGTTAAAATAATTATGTCACTGTGACTACTGGACAGAAATGTCTAAATAAGGTCAGATAATTTTGCAAAGTGAATTGATTCTTACTAATGTGGTCAAAAATTCATACTCCAAGTTTGGAAGAAACATTTACATAAAAATTGTCCTTTGTAATTTAACGAGGTTAACAGCCCGTTTAAATATTTGTTTTAAAAATGTATCAGCAGTGACTTTTAGATTTCTGAATGGAATAATAGAAACACTAATTTAATAAGTAACTTCACAAGAAAAAAATGGTTTGAAGAATGACAATAATTTGTACCTGCATGTTAAAAACTTCATCGGAGCTTTCTGATTGCCCAGTGATATTGCTGACTTCAGCAGAAGCTTGGGATGACAGTGATGAGGATGAATACCGATTGACAGCTGGGTAACTCAAGGGACTATTATGAAAATAATGAAATACAAAATGGTTAACTGCAGTTGCCAATCATCATTTTTCATGTGAAAACAGCACATGACATTAACCTCTACAATTTAATTTGAATTTATTGGTGAGGGAGAAGGGGGAAGAGAGAAAGTGAGAAGCCTGAAGATTCATGCCTGAAGATACTTCGGGCTGACCTTAGAGGAAGGAAGTGTGCACACAAAACATTCTAGGGGTCATCTTCCATGTGTGCACACACTTCCAAGTGTGCACACAAAATACGCTATGGGTCATCTTCCATGAGGAACAACATTAACAGCTTTTATTAATTTAACTTGCCTGCGTCGTGGTATTACCCGGGCACCATCTGGACTCATAGAAACAGGTATTGAATTTCGGCATACACGAGGGCTTCCATTTGGGAAATGGATAGGGCTAGCTTGCACACATGCAGAAAATTCCTGCAAGGTGTGAAAAGACTGGTTACAATGAACATAACATCACTAAGTATTTTGTGACACACAGATATTCATTTGAATAGTTACAGCTGTGTTTTAGATCAGCCTCATCATTAGCAAAAAAACCAACAACAACAAAAAAAAACATTTTAACTTTTTGTTGATGATACTTTCCCTTTAGTAAAACATGAATATTTTTCTCTGCACTGCATTGAAAGTTTATGAACTTTACCTCTGCTTTGTCATACTGTAATACTACAAGATGTAATGTGCACAAACAACCAAAAGATGTCACTATATGTTGCTTAGAAAAATTAAAAACCATTAACGCAACTAGACTGTCTCCTGGTTCATCTGTGCACCTGCTCATGTACCTGTATTCCCAAACTGGACTTCATCACAAAGAACTGATCCACCAGCTTTTTGTGCAAAGGCCTCATGTCCTGGGGCACGAACTTCTCATGCACTGCTAAGCCAAACTCCAAAATCTGTGCCTGCAGAAGAGACAGCAGGAAAGAGGGGAAAATATATATTTTTTTTATCTGTTTTCCTTACACTTTCATTACTTTTTTATTAGTAGTAGTATCATAAATGTTGGTCGTTCAAAAGATGAAATACATATTGTATTAAAATAATTTATTTACAACCCTGAGAAAACTGTTATCAAACCATGCCTAAGACAAAAAAAAGGGACACACAAGAGGATTTATGCCTCTTCATATTTTACTACTTGATTTTCCAAAAGATTTGGCTTATGTGAATTCAGTTCTAATCTAAAAACTACTACAGATAATGTAGTGAAAAATCTGGCTAAATGTACAAAGTAGCAGTCCTAAGCCCTAAATGAAATGAGAACAGATATCATAAAAAACATGAAAGAGAACAGCAATAACCACGTCCACCTGAGACCTTGGAGTGTATTTTCTGTGAAATCCTTTGTTCTCTGCTCTATCTCATTTCCACAGAGACTTCAGTAAGCAGTGGCTTTATGTATATCCCCAGTGTAAGGCACAACAGGCTTCAGAATAACCTTGCTAAAACTCCCATCTTGCTCGAATTTAGTCACAGGAATATAAAATATTGAATCAGTTAAATGGTGAGTCAGATAAATCTTAATATCAAAACAAAATAGTTATACTGTGCTGTAATATCTTTGGATGAGAGCTACTGCCGATGTTTTGAGTTGGCCTCTCGGGGGCAATGCAGCTGCACAGCATCACTGACCCCAGTTTATAATCCCAGTTGATGCATCCACACACCAAGCCAGCCTGGCCTTTCTGAATACTTTGTGTTTTCTGTTACATCACCTGTGTGTACCAGACAGGTTTTAACTGAAATTGCTGGGAGTCCACATTTTGTCATAGGAATTTACTAACTCTTATTTTTAAATTCTAAGGGTTAGTACAGAGGAATATTCATGATATAAGGACCACGGTAAATAGGAAAAATGAGGTAATAATACAAAGAACATATAATGAATAGAGCATTCCACTGTGTGGAATTTCTCCCTTTTTGCTCTTATGATAAACTTTGTTGTAAAAATAATGTCTATTCTGTACTAGTGGTAAACTGCAATGTACAAATATTTGGCTAAGCCATCAAACCTTTTAGTGAGAATGTCTGTTCTGTAGTAGTGGTAAAATACGTTGTGCAAATATTTGCACATGATCATCAGAAGACAAAAAATTGGCTCTTGTTCAACTTCTAACTTAGAATAGCTTGAATAGATTAAGATGATGATGAAAGGGACTAGGGAGAATATATTAACGTGACCTGCTTATATAGGAAGTTGCTGTCTATTTGGAATCTAATTCAGAAAAATACTGAAGACCGCTAAGCAGTTACTAATCTCTGAAATTTAATATTTTATTTGAGGACATATCACGTTAGCTAGAACAGCTGAACAGGCAACCTAGCCATTTTTTTCCACACTTTACCTGCTCGAGCATCAGCTCTCTCAAGCGCGTAATCTTCTCTCCATCCTCTGGATGGTTCAAAACATATTCTTTGATAAAGAATGCCTAAAGGAGAATAAAATCACAAGGTCATGTAAAAAGAGTAGAAACAAAAGACTTCTTTTTTTTAAACAACACTTTCTTCATGGTATTTTTGAAACAAAAGTTCCTTTTCCAATACAATTGAAGATGCTAAATAGTGCTAAATAATTAATTATTCATTTTGGCATTGCTGGAGTATGAACAAATAAAATGAATCCATTCTTTATGTGTAATTCAATCAGTTGTTCAGTATCCTGGACAGATCATGAATCAAATTTGGAAACCTGATTTGGAAATCATTGTTGAAACTAAACATCTCTTCCTCATTTACTGTGATCTAGAAGTTTTAAATAACTGCAAAGATTTAGGCAGGAAGTCTTCATACTAGGAGGTTCACAATCCATTAAATATAAAGCTACCTTAAGAACAACACATAATTGTATGCTGTTACATGTATTGGAGCTGTGACACAATCTTTTTCATTCTTAATATGATTAAGGTTTGAAAGAACTCAGTGATTTCAAAATGAAATTTTCAAAATTTCAAAAAGCCACACTTTTTTCCACTACAGGAACATCTGATAAACATCAAGGCATGTTAATGAGCTTACATGACTTTCCATGCCATCTTCAATGCTTAAATAGCACCAGCCATAATACCCTGAAGTCATTTTACCTACCAGCAGTAGCCTGGACATAGTTCATGCAACATGTTCACGGTTGCATCTTCCTTACCATGGCACCTATCCTACACTGCAAAGGGATTACACTGAATTCACAGCACTGCTCGGCTCTGTTCTATAAAGAAAATCCCCAGATGCTCCTTTGAGAGATTTACAGACCTTCTCAGAAGTGCATCTGTCACAAAAGGTCTCCGTTCGCATACTTACATACACACAGTTTGCTTTCCACAGAGCTAAGAGGACGGTAGTTGTTACTCTGTGCTCTGATTTCCACTTGTGTTAGTGATTCTCTCACTTAAATCCACCCTCCATCCAACTTCAGCTGTTAATATCTCTGCTATGCATGATCATTTGTAAACATAGGGAAAGGTGGAGCTGGAGATTGATATACCCCTTCCTCTGACAGTTCCGAAGTCTCATGCTGTGGCAACTCATAATAAGGAAGTGCTGAGGCCTATCTAGAAAATGCTGATACTGTAGTGAAGAACATTTATTTCACATGGCCCTCTCACTGCAGATAAGTCAACATGAAGTCTTGTAAGTCTAAACTGTAGAAAGGAGACCTCTGATACTTGCTAAAATCCCAAACCCCAAACCTCTGCCAGCTGAATTTTTTTCCCTTATCTAAAATCTTAATATTTTTTCAATATCAAGCAGGTGGTGTCTCAGTAGTTTTGAGCTGAGAGAAAACTGCAAGAGCTGTAATATGAGTCAGAGATGTAATAATCTAACTTTAAGCAAAATCTCCAGTATTTTAGGAGAAAAAAGCAAAACCACCAGAATTTGACTAAATCCAGTAACAGCCTTGGAACTGGTGGTTTCCAATAATTAAGCATGAAAGTGCCTCTACTCTATTTATAGCATATGCAAAGGAGATTAAAGGAACATATGTTATAGCATAAAGTGCAATCTGAGAGGTGTTAATGGGCACAAAACACACTTGATGCTTTTTAGCATACAGAAAGGTTTTGCATAACTATCACTTCTCTGGATTTTCTTGGGATCTGCTCTGTACCAAAACCAGTGAAAGAAATGGTACTTCTAACAGATGCAATATCAAGTGCACAGTAATTAGAGATGAATCTTTTTTATCCCATCAGGAGAGAAGAAGAAGGAAAAAAAAAAAAAAAAAAAGAGGGACGAATCAAGAAGGCAGTAGCTGGCCAAAATCCATTATTTGCTGGGTCTTCTATGTTTTAAAGCTGGGAAGTTGCCAAAAGGGAAATAAAGTATCTGTAAAGACACAGTTAAACTTACCTTAAAGACCACATGCTCCAAGACTGACTGAGTTTTGTACAGGGGAAAAGGCTAACGCAAGCAAACCATATGGACAGAGAAAAGCACTTACAGAGGCCAGGAAAGAAGGAAGAAAGAAAAGAGGTGAGAAATGGCGAAACAGCAGGAAAACATAAAGACTAAAAAGGGAATATGAAAAGGGTGAAGAAAAAAACACACAAATCTCACAGCCAGTACAATCAGTTTGGGCATTTAAAACACAAACTGGTGAAACACAAATGTGTAATATCCTATTTTAGATAGAGAAAGAGAGAGAAATGGGTAAAGGACAGAAGGGAATCAAAAACTAAAAGTGAAGACTACCTAGGAGATCAAGAATTGAAGCTAAGAACAGTAAAAAGAATGGAACAAGCTAAAACCTTTAATACACTCCTGAAGAATGGGAAGAGCCATGCAGAGACACCCAGCTAGCTCTGACCAAACTCAGATACTACTAATTCAAACCAGACATAGCTCTGACATGATTCTATTGCTCCAGGGACAACATTCATGGTGTTTTGCTATGCTAAACAGCTTTGTTGTCCTTTTTGTTTAAAGGCAGCTGTGAAACATCAAACATGGTATTGCTTTGCGTTAGCCCCGCAGCTTTCATAATGCTGCAGTATTAATGACAGGTTCTAATACTATAGCAGACTCAAATCTCTCGTTTAATTTAGGTGCAGTTTTATCAAATTTACCACTATTGACTGAACACCAAATCTTGTAGCCTTTGACACAAGTGGATAACTACTCAACTTGACATTTTAAATGGAAAAGGAACAAGCAGTCAATTCAAGTATTTCATAAGACTAGTAAGAGAAACAGAGAGATCAAGCCGAGATGAAAAAAAATAGTCCTTCCTTCTTTTTATTGCAGTTTCAGTCCCACATAGCTTCATGAAAATATAGCATCCCAAAAATGTAAGCTTTTTTTTGAGGTGATTTAGAGATCATAATAATCAGGAACAACTTTTGGAGACAAATCTAGTATTGAAGTAAAAGTTTGGATATTTTTGAATAATACATTTTACAACTCACTAGATTTTTCCAGAAAACAAAAACTTGAGAGGAGCAGAAGAAGGATATAATAAATAAATAAATAAATACAATTCTATGAAATTAATTAATTTGTTGTCAAGAACTATGTCCTGTAAATCAGAACATGAGAATAGAAAATGAAATCTGCTGGTTGGCCAGAACTACCTCCGGACATGGGCTCAGAGTGTACATATTATAGCAATACAGTTAGAACTGACTGTTTCTAAAGCAAAATAATGATAAAGGGAAGCATTAACCACTAAAGAATGCAAGTGATTGTGAATCTGCTCATCAGTGGAGTGTGTTTATAGAGCTATCTGCACAAAAACAGTTGTTCCAATAAAGTTACATATATTTAACATCAGCTAAACATAAAATAACTGTAATTAAAAGTATTATTGATGTAACAGTTTCTGTCCTCAGTTCATACAGAGAAGCTGTATATGTATAGACAAGGAATCAGAAAGAAATTATCATATAACAGATTTTTAATAAATACAAAATAAATTGCTTACCTCTTGGTATCTAGCAACACCACCATTAACTGCTGCATCAATGACCCCATTTAGACACATTGTGAGAGGGTTAATGTTTTGCATCTGTCGAGTTTGACACTGACTGATCAATGTTCTCAGCTGTAGGTTCTTATTTTCTAAAACTTCAATGGCATTCTCAAGGGGACTCATTTCCACCTGAAAAAGAAGTGAGGAAAAATTGCAAACACGCTTAATCTTCAGTTAAAAGATTAAATAAATTAAAGGTAACTTTTGTTGATTTCTAAACCTGAAAACAACATTATTCTATGTTCTAGTGTGTTGGGGCTGAAAAAGTTCTTTCTCATCTGGCCAACACTATAAAACATACGAACAGGGAGAACTAATTTTATCAAGTAATCAAGGACTAAAGCAAACAATGCTCTCTAGTAGATTTATTGTCTGACACTGGGAGAATGCTCAGCACCTGCTACAAAATGCATACACATCAACATCTAGTGAAACTGCTGGGACTTGGGGCTATTTTTGGACTGTCCTTGTTAACTTTACCTAATCTGGGGTGAGATCAGTGCACTGGGTTTAAGTGGCAAGGTTTTGGTAGTGGGGGACTGGCTGCAGGGCTGGCCTCTGTGAGCAGAGCCCAGCAGCTGCCCCATGTTAGACAAGGGCCAGTTTCAGCCAGCTCCAAAGGGATCCACCACTATCCAGAGCTGAGCCAATAAGCAATGTTATTTGCTTCTCTGTGAGAGCAGATTAAAGAAAGGGAAAAAACTGCTGCACAACAGCAGCTGGGAGAATGAGGAGTAAGAACCAGCCCTGCAGCCCCCAAGGCCAGTGCAGCAGGAGGGCAGGAGGTGCTCCAGGCACACAGCAGCAGTTCCCCTGCAGCCTGTGGAGAGGCCCCTGGTGGAGCAGGCTGTCCCCCTGCAGCCCATGGGTCCCACATGGAGCAGATCTCCACACTGCAGCCCCCCCATGGGTGGAGGAGCCCCCGGTGGAGCAGGTGGATGTGGCCTGGAGGAGGCTGCGGCCCATGGAGAGCCCCCGCAGGAGCAGGCCCCGGGCCGGAGCTGCAGCCCGTGGAGAGGAGCCCACGCAGGAGCAGGGGGTCTGGGGGATGCTGATGCCCATGGGAGACCCGTGCTGGAGCAGTTTGTGCCTGGGGGATGGACCCCGTGGTACGGAGCCATGTGGGAGCAGATCTTGAAGAGCTGCTGCCTGTGGGCAGCCCCCACAGGCTCAGTTTGGGAAGGACGGCATCCCGTGGGAGGGACCCCACAGGGAGCAGGGGCAGAGAGGGATCGGGAAGGAGCAGCAAAGATGAAGCGTCAGGGACTGACCACAGCCCCCATTCCCTGTTCCCCTGTGCCACATGGGGAGAGGACATAGAGGAGGGTGGACAGGGGGAAAGGTTGTGGCTTTTTATTTATTTATTTATTTATTTATTTATTTTTGTTTGTTTCTCACTGTTCTAGTTTGTTAGTAATGGGTAATAAATTTTATTAATCTCCCTATGCTGACTCTGTTTTGCCTGTGATGATTATTGTTGAGCAATCTGCCTGTCCTATCTTAACCCTTGAGCCCTTTTCATTTTATTTTCTCCCCGTTTCCCTTTGAGGAGGGGGAGTGAGAGAACAGCTGTGGTAGAGCTCAGCTGCCCACCCCATTAAAACCACTACAGTCAGAGTGCTTCACCTTGCTTAGGGGCACAGACCGGAGTTTAAGTTTGGGTGAGCTAGTTCGCACACCCAATGGAAAGCCAATAGCTAGACATTATGGCTGAGGAGTGTGAATGCAGGCTTTGAGATAAGATGATAATCAAGTTACAGTCAAAGGCAGTCACTGAACAGAATGTGCCTGTCCTCTCAAGAGCACGAGGAAGCTTTACTCTTGGCATGAACTGCAGGAAAAGCAAAAAGCAGAGGGATGGGAAGAATAAAGGCCTGCAGTTGCTGTAATTTACCAAAAAATACAAACACAGATCTAAATCACAGTCCACTACACGCCTAGTAAAAATTATTAGAGTTAACTGTAGGAAATGGTGATTATAATGGTAACACAGTAACTAACTGAGGTGGTTCTTCTATTTTTCATTTTCTATGTAGTAATCAGATTGGGGTCTTATTAACCTAGGAAGGACTTAGTAGGAATCAACTAACAAAATTTCTCGCGTCACACACTGTTTTTTGATTTTTACTAATTTCCATTTTTGGTTTTCTACAGAAGAGTATCAGGACAGTGAACAAATAATGTTTTGTTGCTATTATAAAAGAAAAACACAATAGATTTTTAGAGAAAATCTGTTGTAAAACAGTGTTCCTATATTTAATGGAATTATTGTAGAACTGGCTTTGACGGGAAGGAAAGCAGTTGCAGATGTTATATTCCCTGGTTCGATAACTGACCAATTATTTAGAGATCTTTTTATTAGGAGCACTCCTCAGAATTCATATGAGAAGTATTTAAGGATTTTCTAAGAAATAAAACAAGGAATTAAAAGAAATTACAGTGTGTCAGTAACAGATTGCTACTTTAGAACCTATTCCTGCAAGTCCTGCGTAGGCATGCTTCTGTGCCCATGCTGAGCACTGGTAACTTCCACAGAGCTGCAGGCAGACACAGAGATATACCCACATGGAATTTATTACAGTACAGGAACTTGGAAAATGCTTGCTTTTCAAGAATACTGGAAGATATGTTAAGCTACAGATATTCTAAGTCGTAAATGTTATGTCATGCTGAGTTTTAAGAAAGAAATTTGCTAACATTAAATGTTGCCTTTTGTCTGTGTTCTGACTCCCCATTACTGTTCACAACTCCTTATTTCCTCGACTGTTTAAAATGAATCCTGAGGGTGGTTCTTATTAGTACATTAAAGGGCAAGAGAAACTGGACAATGCAAATTATTTAATACTTTGTAAATAATTTTGTTGTAGCTAGCTTGAAAACTTCCAAAAGAAGTTAAATATGGGTAATTAATCTTACAGTACTTTTCAAATAACATATAGATAAGGAAGTAAACCAACACAACACATACTGCTGTCAGTCTCATACTCACTACTTCACGTTTTTCCACTTCAAACCAACGGGAGATTCCAGGTAAACTCTGCACCAAGATCAGTGTGGTTCTCTCCACCCATAGGCTCTACAATATGAAAAATCAATTTATGCCCCTAATTTGTCTCTAGAATTTTCTTAATTATTCACACTTTTATTCATGAATATCTCCATCTAAGAAACAGTATACATAAAAATAAAAAAGTATTAGCTTCCAAGTATATACTGACATGTCCATCCTAGAAGCCTGACTTTCACTTTTCTCCTTACTTTCTAGGATTTGCTACTATGCAGTAATTTCTGCTGGTTCTGCACTCTTAAACAAGGTACTATTTTACATTATATATTGTTCCCTCACCTCCAAAAGTCACTCACAACTAAATTAGCATTTTGATATTTCCTTTCTGAGATAACAAGCGAGAACAGGGAGAGTTCAGAAGCAGAACAGCTTACACCAGCTTTCCTCTGTGAAGTCTATTTTGAGATTCCAAAATGCATGGCCAATGTGGTACTCAAATACTATTAAACACTTAGAGCAAGAGGTTTTTAAAATGACAAATTGCCTGAAGTCAGAGTAATGGTTAACTCACAGTATAGCTCTTACACAAAATATATACAAGCCGTAAAATTAAATTAAAACCCTAAGCTTTAATTAGAGGACAACACAGATTTAATTTAGCTAATTTATTACCCTTGAAGTTCTTTTCTCTAACTTTCTAAGAGCATTATTATGGGATAATTCTCTTTGTTTGAATATCAGAATATGTTCCCATGTGGGGATGTAAGCATTTCTAGTGGATCAAAAGTGAAATTACACCAAAAATTGCAAGATGAATTTCCAGTTGATATGTTACTTAGGAGGAACAGAAGTCATTTACATATCAGGGAAGGAACTATTGCGCTTCCCTGAGACAAGCTGTAAGTTCAGATGCAGTTTTTAGTTTTGATGTCACAGGAACAGAACATTATGCTTTAGCTTAGTCAAAACTGTCTTTCCCTTGCTCTGGGGAGAGATAATTTTTGGTAATTCACAGATAACCATTCTTAGTGACAGTTTCCCATCTGCCTTATCAACTTCTCTGGAGGCTTCTCCGCTCTCTCCAGTTGCGCTTTCACTATATCACTGATGCAAAAACAAACATGTATTTTTTGCTCTCTCATTGTCATATTGAAAAAAAAGACATTTAATCTCCCATATACTTATCACATTATTTTAATTAAAATGAGTAGTGAAACAGTCATACTTGACCTGCCGTATCCTCTAGAGAATTTGTTAGAACACACTCAGTTCAATAACAAAACTGTAGTTGATATTACAAATAAATCATTAGGTTTAGTAGTTCACGACGGTGCATCGTACTTTACCTTGAATTCATTCTCTTTGTCCTTGGTCCCTTTGTGAAACGGCCTGTCATATCGGAATCGCCAGATGTGATTTACTTTGTAAAAGCTCTTGATGTTATCTGGAATGCCATCTCTCTGCAGGACTTCCTGGTTTTCTGGGATTGGTGTCACAGCGTAGATCTGCAAGTCTGTACATAAAGAGTTAAGGCTATCCCGCTTCATTGAAATTAGCAAAGCACAATGACTCCTGAAGCAAGACAGAATAAAAAACTCTTTTGAAAGTCTGTATCATTAAATGCTTCTAGACTATTGATAGTTTGGGAGAGGAACTTGAGAGATTTTTGATGACCTGTGGTTTCTTTTTTTTTTTTTTTTAAAAAAAAAATAGTGTTACATACATGTTTTACATGCACAGGGAATAAAGGGATTTAATTAAATATATTCAGTACACAATGTTGTGCTAACATTATGGTGTATTGTAAGAACATAAACTACTGTACCTTGAAATCTGAGAGTGTTATACTAGTATTTTTGGTTAAAGTAGGAATCTTAATTATCTACCAATGAATTTTTAATGAAAACCAACAATTACACAAAAATAAATCCAAACATAATAGAGCCTTTGGGACAAATTGCACGGGAATTCTCACCTACCATTTCCTTCGGTGTGACACATTGTGACTGAAATTGGCTATAGGTGTACCTACATTTTTTGAAAGCATGAAAGACAACTGCAGAGTATGGGTTTGTGATTATGCGGATACACTGTGCTTCTGCCTGAAAGATGGTCTCATCTGGCTGATTAGCATGTTGCATAGCAATGGCATGTGGGAACTCATTCAGCATTCGCTGCTGGAAGGCCTCCAGCCTTTCATAGTCATGTCCTCGGCAAACAAATTCCTTATTCTAAGCAGAATAAGAAAAAAAAAAAAGAAAAAAAAAAAAAGAAAAAAAGAGCAAATTATGCAAAAATAAATGGGTATCATTAGATAGATCCAAACACAATTTTAAATACAGTCTAAGGGCAATTCTTACATCATTTTAAGAAGGAAAAAATAAGAAAGAAGGCAAGGATGAAAATAAGAAATCTGAAAAGAGCAGGGCAGTTAAAAGAAGAAGGAAATTCTACCATGTAAAGAATGTTTTATTCAGAAGTCTGGAAAAATGAAATGATTATACTTAAATCTTCAATAAAAAGTTGAAGGGATAAATTGTTCTTATTGGATTAAAGTGTGTAGCTAACCTAAAATATCAAATGGTATAAAATATGTAACAAAAATACAATGCAACAGACAGTTAAGACAATGAAATAAGCTGAAAGTCATTTTCATGAGGAACTAGGGAACCCCATTTCTGGATGCTCACCATGAAGCTGCACCATTATTTTCTTGAGACTGTACAACATGAATATAGATATAATGTGAGTCCCACATTAAACAAGAGATGTCTGGATATGAAGTACCCACCGGAACTAGTTCCCAACTGGGTTGGTGATGAGGGCTTGCTGTCTCTGGACAAATCTTTTTTGGTTTGATTTTGCTCGTAGACGTGTTTGAAATAAGGAAATATCTTAACTATTTTTTTAAAGAACACTGTTAAGTGAACTTCATTTTAAAATCTATGTTAGAAAATTTTAAAAAGTAATTACTAAAGTTTACTTGAAGCAGATTTAGATAGAAACAGTGTTTGTCCTTATTGTGCCTTTACAAGAGAGAGGAAGCATTGAATTCTGAGATACTAGACTTTAATGGGAACGCTATACAAAGCCAAATGCAATAGTGTTAATGTGCACCTACAAATTAAAATTTGAGAGCTTTATTCTGAAGCTTTGTTCTTTATTCCTTCTATAGAAAAAAATAGCCAGACTAATTAAAAGAGTTATAAATTACTTTCCCACAAAAACATTAAATCAAATTTAGTTAAGTTTTGAGTGTTCCTCATTGGTACGGCAAGCATAAATCTGTTCTTTAGGAGTGCGATGTACGTATGGATTGGAAAACACATAAATACTTAATGTGCAGATGCATTAACATTGGAGGCCTTACAGGTCTGAAAATACTGCATCCTTGTGCAGACTTTTTCCAGTACTTTCACTTTATTGGTCGACACATTTTTAGGAACACAAGCATTCTATCGTTTCTAATTAACATTTTCAAATTGGTTTATCCATAAGATATACACAGATGACTGTCAGACAATAAAAAAAATTACGTGCCCATCAGACTAGTTTTGAGCATTGCTTTTAATGGGGGCTTTCATGCTATATTTACAATTTGGAATTTGTGACTTTCCCTGCCACCAAGGCAAAGAAAAAATAGGCTTTTAGGCCTCCGCCACACAGAGGAGGTTCCTTCATTGCTTATTCGAATTACCATAGGAAGAGGAGCTTGGATTACGACTGCAGCGGCTCCATGAATAAGATGGATTCTGTTCTCTTCCCAAGGTGACAGTCAACACAGCTAAACCACTGCAGACTGTGGAAGAGGGGAACAGAATAACAGGAATAGTATTTCCAAGGGCACTTCAGTAACTTCAGAATCTAAGATTAATGTTCGAGAGTAACTTTATGTATCTTGTCAGCTTTACTACACTCCTAATCAATGAAACTCAGCATGTTGAATTTTTAACTCATTAAAAAAAAATTGAGATTGGGAATGTAATTACTTAGATGCTAAATTACTGATTGTCCATCTGTCAAGAGATATCTCTCTTTTGATAGCCACCTTCTGAGCAGTCATCAGAATAAAACGAACAGAACAGTGGGAACAAGCTACAATGAAAGGAAGATGGTGGTCTGTGGAATAATACAGGTGGATGGATTGCAATACAAACAAGAATCTTAAGCCTATGTGGGACTCTGAAAGCCTAGCATTTGTCTTTCTGTTAGACAGGATCATTTCTCAACCCTGGAAACATGAGGATTTTCATTAACTAACTCAGAAAATTCCCTATTTCTCATGGTAAAACAACTCATATATGCTATAATCAAATTATCAGGTAGGGAAAGTGATTATGAATGACAGCATAAATCCCAGAATTACTCCATTCTGTTTATTTTCTATTCACTTACTCTCAAGAAGAATGGAAACTTTTTCCCATAAAATCCAACTCTGAAAAATTCTGGCTCCAAACGCTGTTGATCCATAATTTTATCATACAAAGATGCTTCCATCATCTGGGTGAGATTGAGAAGAAATGCAATTAGTGTTCTTTGAAAACATATCTTTTCCTTAAGCTGTCAAAAATACAAGGTGTTTTAGCACATTGCTCTGAATCACTGGAATTGCATTGCATCTCTAGCAACAGCAAGAAGAACTACAAGTCTCTGAATGTATTAGATTGAATATTTATATTTCCTAGAGACCTGAAAGCTTCCAAGAACTAAACCCCTGCTTTTAACTGTGAAGTACCTATATTAAAAGAGTAAAAGATTAATAACAAAATGTATAGCTCTTTAATGAAAAGCTGAAGTAATAGAAACACGAAATACAATTTGAAACATGGCCTAGCAATCTGCTAATTATTCAAACACGTGGCAGTAATGTGGTCAGTTTGGAGAGCAAAGCGTGATTTCTGTGGAACCATATTCCACATGACTGCATTCAAATCATACCAGATTCCAATGATTTAAGTGTCTGATGTGAGTTCCTTGATGAATCTCACAATAGCAATTACATTTTTAATTTTATTTTTACTTGAATTTTATACTGTTTTAATTTTACTCAAAACACTGGCAAAAAGTGATCTTTATGTCAAAGTCCCTTTTTTTCTAATGATTTTCTCCTGTTTTCAGCAAAACATTCTCAGTTCATAATCTTTTTTATACTGTGAAAAAAACAGTATTATCCCAATTTTAGGTAATGTAGATACATATTTGATGTGTATATGATACCAGCAGCTGCTAAGATTACATTGGTATGAGAAATCCCTACCCCTCCTTTTTGGGTTAACGCATAGGTGGCAGATATAGTAAAGGATATTAACAAAATCAAAAACAGAACACATTACGTGCAGTTAAGCATCTATAAATATTTTATTCACATGATGATAGTCTGTTTTTGCTTACAGGATTCTGCCATTGGGATATTTAAGTATGGAGTAAGCAGATCACAAGCAATATTGCTACATAGCCCTGTGTTGAGATTTTTGTATCATGTCATTAAGCAGCTCTGGATTAAAGTCAGTCCCAGCAGCAAGCATACCACATGTACACAAAGTTTTAAAAGGAAACTAATATATAAAATTGAATCCATCAAAAACAGACATGAAAAGGGAAGACCAGATTATCTTCAAAATACCACAGCAGAAAGAATGAGCATACAAAGCTCTAAAAATGACAGAGAAAGAAGGAAGACTGTCAGAAAAGATTTCTTTTGGCTTTATGATATTAAGCAGATCACATTTTTATACAATAAACCTATTTGTAAAGTTGCGTGTTGCTTGCTGCAAACTGTTTCCAATTACAACTCCAAAGACGTGTCACTGCTCCTAGCAAAGGACTGCATAAAGAGAACATTCCCTGGATAAACCTTACGAAATAAGTGAAACTGAATTAGTAGATACAGTATTTTTGCATAGACATACACACAAAGGGGGTGCTGTAGAGGTACAAACATTGCAAGACCTCTTATTTTTCCATTTTTCTTCAAAAAGCTTACACTCCTTGTTATTATCTTTGTTAGAGAAAACAAATACAAGCTAAAAAAAAAAAGAAAAGATATTTTCACAACTAACTGAAGGGCCACTCAGTGGCAAACTTAGGTTTTTAAGTAATATTTTATATCCGTAATTAAAAAAGCTTTTTGATCTGTGACTGTTGAAAAGTTCTCAGGTACATTACCCTCATCTTGCTGAGGTTTCTGTAGTCATAGTAGCTCTCATACTGTTCAGCAATTTTTCTGCATAAGATAATGCCATTTTCCCAACACTGCAAGCAAGTACAAGACATTCAGTAATTTCACAGCAACTGTTTGATTCATGAGTTATTAGCAAAGCCCGTTCTTTCTACACTAAGTCAGACTTCAAGTAACTGAATATAATTTAACATAGTGTTCATTAGACATACACATAGCTGCTGAGTAATAGTGAGGAATTCTTTGAAGGATCTATTTAGAGACTTACTTAATTTATGAGTCTTAGGGAGCAATCGCTGCACAAGATATAGGTCACTGTAAGAGTGATCCCTGTCTCTTTTGAGATATGATGCAACAGAGTAAGATTTTCACATTTTAAAAGTGTGTTTTTCTGAACATACCCTAATTAATTTTTGTAGTCTGGAAAATAATTCATTGTAGCTTATAATTTAAACTACAAACTGATTACTGAATTTTCTGAAAAAAAATCTAATTAGCATAGGTTTGATTACATTTACAATGTTTACCTGGATATTATACTAGCTATGCCAAATTGCAATGAATTGCCTGTTTATCACTGAGACAAATCATCACACAAAGGATATATAAAATATTAGATTACAGGATAATCATTCTTGCTTAATTCATAAGATTTCTCAGAGATAACAATGAACTGTGACTCCCCTACTCCCAAATTCCCTTTTAGAGATTCTGCAATTGCTATTCTATAAAATATAACATGATTTAATAGGTGCAAGCATAGTCCTTATAATCCAGATCCCTGAATGTTATTCCTCACTTGGTCACTGAGTGAATTGCATAAGCTTCCTTCATTATATGGCTTGTTTTCATCACCTTCAAAATGGGGAGAAATTATACCATCTTTTATAAAGTGCTTTGACACAAAGAGAACTGCTACACAAGTGCAAATTATGCTCACATTTAAGTGTGGGAGATTTCTAGGATACAAACACAGGATTAGAAGGAACCTACTGTGTCGCTAAGTAACTGCTTAATCAGGCAATAACAAACACTTCCCCTGTATATGAGAAAAGGCAGCAGCACTGGAAGTAATGCCATAAAGTGAATTAACTATCTTTTCCAGATCCATTAAGTACAATAGGTCTATTTTACCTTTCCCCTATCAAAGTTTTGTATGATGGTCAGATGAAGACACTCTTTACGTTGCCACTCTGTTTGCATGGGGTAGTTGAGAAATTCTCTCAGTGGCCGATCAGACCACTCCAACAGCTCATCGTACAGCAAGAGCGTGTAGGCAGCCTCTGGAAGACAAATTACACCACAGGACATGTGAGCACCAGACAAATAAAACAGACAGAGAAAGTAAACAGAAATGTGAATATTCTTACTGAGATGCATCTTTTTAATGGATAACCATTTTATTTCAAGTAATAAACCAATTGTAGTGGTAGTTTTGGATGGCTACTATCCACAGCTGTAAAAATTTCATCTGACAATTTTCAAACACTAAGTAAAGTGGAGTCTCTGGGACAGTTTTACTGAAATTGACGATATAAAGGAAACAGGGAAATTAAGAAACAATTTCCTGCTTAGCCTTAGACTTTCCTTCTGCTAAGGAGAAGCTCTCAATGGTTCTGCTGTCTGAACAAGAGAACTCAGGCTGGAGGATGAGGAACATCAAGAAAGAGGAAAGAAGATAGATAGGGCTATGGATACAGTCCAAAAGAGATCAGGGTTGAGAGGGAAATGGAGAAAGAAGTTTTCTTAGTAGTCTTCCCTCTTTCTATAATTGAAATAAATTCCTCAGAGCTGAGCCTTAACACTCTGCCATAGGAAAAAAAGAAATGCACACAAAATTTCCCCCCCCCCTTTTTTTTTTTCAGTTTTGTATGAATCAAACTTATCATTGCTCTCCAGTATCAGAGAACTGTGAAATAATCTTTAGATCATGTTTAGTAGATCATGTTATCAGGTAAAAACATTATTTCTTTTTTTTTTTTTTTTTTTTTTAACCTTGCTTTAAGGAATTCCTCAGAAACAGTACAATGAAACAAACACTAAGAGAAACTCCCCAGTGCAGTCATACTTTGGCCAAGTACAAAATGCCAGAATTAATACTGGTTATGACAATTCAATTTGGCTAACTATGTATATGCATTATTGTTTTCTGAATTAGCATTCAATCTACTTTCCAGCCAGAGGACTATTTTGCATTATTCTGTACAAAGATGGGCCATGTTCTGAAGACATTCTGTGCTGCAGGAAAAAGTTGTTGACAGGCTTTTTTTTTTATTGCAGGTTTTATATGTTGGGTAGGCAAACTTGCCCCAGACAATTATATTCTGCTTCTGACTCTGCCATGTAAGTTCCTGAAAAATTTCAACCAAACTATACAGAGATTGTTTTCTAACAGTAGTGTTCCTCTTAGATGTCCAACTTAAAAAACCCTGGATGAAAAAACATCACTGCAGCAGATGTTATGGCTTTGAATCCAAATGTTGTAAAATGCTAAGTATGGTGCAAAATGATGCTGTATTGCATACACAGGGGGGACCAGCTGAACTTGCACAGACAGTCTCGATTTTGGTATCACACTGCTTTCAGATTGCTCGACCAGTAATGTACTTTTATCCTAGTTGTTTCAAGCTACAATTTGGTAGTCAAAATATGCTGCATGTTTACATAACAATTAAAAAAAATCCATAAAGTTGATAATAAAGTATTCAAAATTCAAAGAAAGCAAAATAGCAGATCGCAAACAGAAGTCAGTATATCTCACTATGATCCTTTCTTTCTAACTTGTCATGTAAGTCCTTAGATTTTAGATTTTTCTCAGCCATACCAGTATTTTCTGTTGTTTGTTTGTATGAAGTTATCATAAATGTATATAGAAGGTATCTAAAATAGGAATGACTATACTGGACAAAAGGTCTGAAGGGTCCCTCTAGCCAGCATCCTATCTGTGGCAGAGGCCAGTATAACAAATTGGTACTGATTCGGTGCAGAAGAAGTCTGTAACTATTGGCTGTGCCCCAAAACAGTAAGAAGAGAGAAACAGGGTTGATATGCATTGTGGGAAATTCAATTTATACAAGAAAGATTCAAAAAAACTAAACATTTCTAAGATGGATGTTAACAAAGACCATCTCATTACACTTGTCAGGTGACTGAAGGGACACACATGGATCCAGCTCATTTATGTGCTTCAGCCTCGACAGAGTTAAATTTATAGCTGTAACTGAGTGCTTGGTAAAGAGAGATTTACAGGGAGATCTTTTATTATTAGGAAAAAAAAAATGGGCTTTTTTCACAGAGAATTATTAGAAACAGTCCCATAAATTATACTGCAAAAGAAGAGAAGAATTATTTTAAGGGCAAGCTGGCTTCATCCCTAGATGAAGAAATGGTGAGAAAACTATGCAGTACCAAACTAATGGTACCTGTAGTAATGCTGTCAAACTGGAATAATTCTTTTCCTATTCCCATGTACTTGAATTCAGACAATTTACAAAATGTTTGTGTGTTGTTGCAGATTGATAAGGCAAGGATAAGGCAATGGATTACATAAATCTGTTTTCTAGCGGAAAGACTGTCCCTTCCCCTATGCCATGGGTGTGAGCCAATCCTTCCTTAAGTTTCCCTCAGAAGAAAAATCTTAGTCATGGAATCTACTATGGCAAAGAATGCTAAAATCACACGTGTTAATAATAGATACACAGGAAATATAACAAAGTCCCGGAGTTACACTGTGAGCAATTTCAGATAGGAATGGATGGCAAAACAATAATAAAATAAATGCTGAAGGCAAACTGGACACAGGTTAGCAGCCAATGTGCAAAGGGAATTCAGCATTGCTTGAAGTGTTACTAACATCTGTTATGTAAAATCAGGAAATTAATAGTTTGTCGGAAAAGCCAGTTTGGACAAAGACACTGCTTGATAAACAAAATTCTTACTGCCAGGTCACATGAGGAAATGAAAATCCTCTCGTTAATACACCCTGCTATTTAGTTTAGATTTTAAACCCACGAACTGCAAAGGGATGGTAGAAATTCCAAGCTGATGATCTTTCCTGTGGATTTTAGAAAAGCATAAGGAAATCCACGGTGGCAGTAGGTACCTGTAGCCTGTTTACTAGTGCCCCCACCAGCCAACTAATCTACTTTTAAGAATGAAAAAAAAAAATCTGCAGAGATTCTGAACAAACGCTGTTGCAATTGCAATCACTGGGGAATGGATAGAGGTACTATAAGGTCAGTTGAACATTTTGGCAAAGACTATTTAGTTTAAAGAGACACTGATTTTATCCACTCCAGCTATCCTTGATAGCATGCAGTCACCCAAATGAAGTACCCCTTTTGCAGTATAAACAACAACCGTGCACATTATCTTTTTATTTCTTCATTTAAATGGTAATGGCCTGCCCTGCTGCTAAATTGGCACTGAGAAATACTGGACAACAGTACTGCAAATGTGGTATGCAAAGATTCAAAAAGACATCACTGTTTCACCACAAGGAAGTTATATGGCTCTTCCTTTTTCTTTTTTTAACCTAAAAGTTTAGATTCCAAAACAAAGTTGTGTACAAACACACTGCACCAAAGAGCTAACCAGCAACATTTGGGGGAGAGAGTTGGGGTAGGAAAGGGGCTCAGATACTACCAAGCCACTTCACAAAAGCTTCCTCTAAACTTCACCCCTCTTGGGTAAAGAATGATCCATCATAACATTTATTGATAGTGTGTATCAGGAGTAGTTATTTCAATACCGCTCAGCAAGTAGCAGAGTTGCAGAGCTGAAAAGAAGCCTTTTTGGGGGGGAGAGAGAGAGAAATTGAGCAAGAAAATTGAGAAAAGAAAAAAAAAGAAATTGAGCAGGAACAGCTGAACCCAGCTGTTGCCTGGGCCTGTATGATCTGCACTGCAGATACAGTTTGTAGGTTTACAAAAGGCTGCAAATCACAGTCTAGTCCTAAATACCTTTTCCAGTTTGTACTCTGTTACCTGTGAAGTTTTGTGCTTTCAGATGTAGGTCATAGAGCTTATGAATGTAGCGAATATACATCTCTTCTTTGTTCAGTTCTGTCTTGTAAAAATTCTGCAATAAAATTAATTTAGTAATGAAATCCAGCAGGTAATAAATACATTAATTACAAACAAAAGATACTGAACATAATGCTATAGAAGTCCATCTTATATTTAAAAGTTTCACATGTACAAAGGCATTACACAGAACTTCAGCAATACAATGGACATTTCCATTAAATTATCAATAGACCAGTCAACATGCTCTTGATTTTTTTAAATTATCTTAGAACCTGACAAAACTGAAAGCTGGTGTTTCTTAAGCTGTAACATTTAACCATTTAGCATCTTGCTGAAAGCTCTTTGTTGATTTTAAAATGCTGACAGCACTCTTAACTTTAGTATTCATATTTTAACAAAATATCTACTGCTTGATATTTCTACTCTTCATTCTGTCATAGCAAAATACCAGGAGGACTTTGGTAACACTACAAAGAACTGTTCAATACTGGAAACAGCATAATCCCAAATGAAAAACGTGATTTCTTCAGCCCTGACGCGTAAATATTGTACTACATGATTGAAATATAAAAAGTTGCACTCTAAAGTAATATTCAGGACAAAATTTCTACCAGACTTCTGGCTAGAGATTTCTGGATGTATAACTGCTATTTGTTGTTGGATAAAATATGGGAAGCAACATAATGTTAGAGGGAGAGGAGCACAACTCTACAGCACTGTCCACAAGTGTTGCCATACTCACTAAGGGGCATGCAGCTACAGTTTCTCTGGTAGCTACACTTACGGTTCAGGATAACCTGCTTTGGTTAACAAAAATTTATAGGATACGAGAATCTTGCACTGGTTCTCCTTAGCAATTGACAATTTGTGTTCTATTATTCAAGTCTCCTACTATTTGAATTCTAAGCAAGTAGCCAAAATGCTTCCCTTATTGGCAAGTATTCTTACTGTGTGACATTTTCTCAGTTTGAGATATTATCAAAGAGAAAAGTAGGAGGATCATTATGAGAGTATCATAACAAAAATACTATAAAGTATTTTTTAACTGGCTTGAGAAAATGGCTAGTCATCACTAGCTCTGTAATGATATGCCCCCTTTTAGGCTACCATATGACTTTATAATCCAAAGACTTCTCTTTTCCTTCCACAGTGTGTAGACCAGGAACAGATGCTTTTCTTAGAAGAGAAAATGAAAAATATCTACGTAAATGTTCATGCTTACCTGTCTGAAAAAAGCAGAGTCAGTAACACACAAGAGCATGCAATAAGGTCTAAAGAAAAAATACGGCACTGAACTACAGTACTGAACCTGCTGGCTCTTACCCCTGTGCACTAAGGGCTCCAGTACTTGTCACAAGTCTAAACTATACATATCAACTGGTTTTCTGAAGCTCAGCCCTGACATAGTCCTATTGGTCTGTAAAGCAGACAACAGCAAGACAACCCAGTCACAGCTCAGGAGATGTGTCATGCCAATATAGTGACAAAGGTGGTTTTTATTTTTATTTTTTACCAACAAACTATTTCAAGACAGAAGACATAATAGATAAGGTTTTTGAAAATGGACATGAAGTAAAAAGTAGACTTCCTTAATTATGACAGACTTTTTTTTTTCCTAAGAAAAAACATCTTGAAAACAGCATTCAAACAGGCAGCATGAACATGTTCTACTTAAATGACATCATGTCATAGGCCAGTGTAGAGCATCACAGGAAAAATCTCCCCTTTCTAATAATATTTAATTCTAAATGAATAGGATCTGAAATATGAATTTAATGTTAAACAACAATGAAGACCAAGGATGCCTGAGAAAATTCAGAATGCTACCAAAAGTTACTCTATATTCTTTCAGTGCTTTTGTATGGTTCTGTGCTGAATTCTTTCATCAGAAGTTCAATTTTCAAATGTGAAATTAGGTGATTTTTACATATAACCAACTCCACTAGACCCCTCTTACACCAGCTATTCTGAACAGACATTACTAATGTGAAACCCAACCCTGATGATCTAGAGTGAGGAGAACAGGAAAAAAAAATCCTACCTTTTCCTTTCATCTAAGTTACTGATACTTATACAGAACCCTTCAGCATATTTCATGGTGCAGCATAATTCCAGTGAGTTTGATAACTTGGTTGACTTGGACAATTCTATTTCCCAGAAGAAGAGCACATACCTCTACAGCAAAACAACATAAATATTCTCTTTTCATGCCAACCAGTCCTCTTATCTTTGGAAGTCTGAATACCTTCAAAGTGCTGATGAAAAACGAAGTGTTACTTCCTCCTCTAGCCTTTTATTTTATACATCCATCTAATTACACTTTGCATGAAACGTCTTTTGGAGATGACAAGCAGTTCATCCATCATATGGACAACTAAATGTCTTAAGTGGTGTGCTGCTTTTGTAATGAAAGTTCCCTTTTCAAAATTTAACATTAGTTATTCTCTGATAGGCAAATAGTAACAACATTTGTCTGAATTTTATTAGGGTAGAAAATCTGCCTTAGCCTATACAAGTCATGGAAAATCACATTAAAAAGCTTTATGATGTTTTGAGGTTCTTAAATGCTTCGATTTTCTTTTTGTGAAAATCTTGAATGAATGATTTACTAATAATAATTTAAAAACTCCTTAGTGATAGAACAAAAATAATCCAGGTGCTTTAAAGAATTCAAATCATGCCAGAGATTCTGACAGAAAGACAGCTGCTCTATGGCTGTGTAGTAAACATCGTCCCTATTCGGAGAGCACTATATCCATGCTGAAGAAATCCTTTATTCTCTTATGTATAACTGCTACTTAGGAGTGATACCAAATTGTTTCACTGACGTCAAAAATGCAGAATTACAAGTCAGCTTATTCTTTTTTTTTTTTTTTTTCCTCCCCATGGCTAAAAATAAAGCTTTCCAAAACAATCACCATGAGAATGGAAACTTTCCAAGGTTAACAGAAATCAACAAACTTGTCAGTAGAAATTAGCCTAGAAGCAAAACATATCCTCTACACATAAATTAAATATTTTTCATACTATGGATTTGCATTGATGGTTGATGACACGAGAAGCTCTGGAGCAGCATTTCTGACTCTTCTATCTTCCATAGACCTGCAGTCTTCAGAAGATATCCCTTACATAAGATATAAGGGATATCTCTTATAAGGGCTATATCCACTAGAAACAACCTGAACAGGCTGTTGAGGAGGAAAGGAAACTAGAGAAATCATGTCAGTTCTGTTGGGTTTTGGGAAGGAGGAAAGGTTTGTTTGTTTCTATGAACTTGGGAGACCAATTATATTTGCAAAATACTCTTGTGAAATTTATCTGGCAGGGAGAGACTGAATCTATCTAGTAGGGAGAGAATTGAATAAAGCAGTACAAGGAATCCCTCAGAACTCAACTATATAACGCCAGAGAAAACTACTGTATCAATTTCATTCTGAAAAAAATATTAGCAATACTAAACACAGTATTTCTGTCAACTAAAAATGAATTGAGAAGCAGGCCATCTCCCATTCAAATATGTGGATATATACCAGAAAATGCTCAATTAGAATCAAAAAGGATGAGATAAAGTATTATACAAACCAAAAGGCTAACAGTGCAGCCAATCTTTTTGCCATCCACTTCTCCCATTTTCATGCAGTCTCTGAAACAGAAAGCAATAAAATTCAAAAGGAATGAAGTTTTTTCTCCTCTTAACGTGAAGCACATCTGTCATTCGCCACATGACTACTGTAGATTCATTTGATTTCTTCACACCTTGTGCTCAAACTGTGGCAGCAGAAGCCAGCAAGACAATGCTGTTCACCTCTGGCTCTCAGGCACTCGTTCCCAGTCCTGCACTATGGCCTATAGAAGCCTCATGAAGCAAAACTGGCAGCATCTTTTGCTGTGTTACTTTTAGCCCATCTCAGTCAGATCACCACAGTGCAGCACAAACACTTGTGTTGGCACGAGGAAGAGGGTGATGTGAGTGAGGAGATGAGTCTGCTTTCTTCAGAGACAGTGTAAACCTAAAGTGGTCATAGACTTCTGACATTAGTTGCTTTGTGAAAAAGCAGAATGACATTGAACTCTGTAAATGCTATGAGATCCACCAAATTTTCCTCGGTAGCACTCTATAATCAGCATCATTTATGTGTTGGTGAAGCAATGGATCTGATTCCCAAGTCAAAAAAAAGTTGGAACCAAAAGGGAACCATTTTAAGAGATTTTGATTAGCCAACAGGGAAACATAGTGTTAGTACAACCACACTGGTGCAAAAAATAACAGGCAGGCATGACCATGCAGTCACTAAAAGAAATTTTACATAAATTTAAAACGTTCTTGTACACATGAGCTACACAATTGTCTCAAATGCTCTTATAACCACTAGCATGCACATTTGTTCTGAAAGATGTTGGATTAACAGCCCTGGAGGTTGTAATCCAACTGATCCCTGAGGAGGAATAGCAAGCATTTCAAGATAAAAAGAGCTCATTTTTTTGTTGACAGAGTAGCTTTCTCTTCAAACTATCAGTGAGGATAGCAAATGGAGTTGCAGGTCTCAACAGTGGTTCCCTGTGGAACTGGGGAAAATACAAACTCTTAAGCTCTAGAAAGTGCTACAATTGATGTCAATGAAGAGGATTAAACTGAATCTTAAGTTTTTACAAAGACTTCACAAATGACTGAGAAAATCACTTGTAGTCTGCCACATCTACAAAGGAGGATATGTCTCTTCCTTCCCTATCCTTTTTTTGTGCAGTACATTCAGATGCAAGCTCCTCAATCAGAGATCATATCTTTGTGTACATACTTACTGTGCCAGCTGACACTACAACTAGGCATGATTGACATTGTGATAATAATTTTACATATTTTGTAAGACAGCTGTCAAGTGATTAATAAGCTTGGTGACTTCAGGTAGACTTGAGTCACTAACCTACTGCTGAAAGTTTCTATATTCTGGATAGGAAACTGGTGCAAGTCACTGCATTTTCATCCCACTGGAGGGATAGGTACTTGGGTTGGTTTTCAGCCAGCTTGTGTCATTTGTGGATTGACTAAGCAGCTGCTGCCAGAGATCCTGAGCGTGTACAGATGATGCATCCATGTGCAGTCACCATTTGTGCAAGATGACCAAGTTTTTCGCCTAATATTTTGAAGATGACAACCCTACTGATAAATTGTGATAATCACCCACCTGTAATCCAGTAACCTTTCCATGAGGCGAGTCACTGTAGCGATTAACGAAACACCACTTTCTCTCCATGTTTCCCGCTCGATTTTCTTCAGCAGACTGAAAAAAAAAGAAGCCAGAACAATTTCGCTTATTTTTAACTGTCACTATGACAACCATTCTGCTTTTACCAGTACCTTAATACCTTAGCAACATCTTTGATAGTTAGATTTTTCCTTTACAAACACCCTCCCAAGAAGCACAATTTGCAAACAATGTCTTACCTAGGATAAGGACCAAAAAGTGGAATTCTAGTCCAGGAAGCATTGACAAAACAAACGATTTTTATATTAGCTGCATCAGGTTAAAATATATAAAATACCTAATTTTCAGAATATATTAATATCCCAAAGACTTAACAAAGCTTTTACATAAAATTTATATATTAATTTCATGCTGATACTTCATAAAATGGGGAGTTTGAAGACATATCTACAAAATAATATTTACCAACTCCGTGAACTTTCTGAATGGGACCTCAGCTTTTTTAACAAAGATTTTTCCCCTTCAGTTCTCAAACATTTTGGCACACATTAAATTTAAGAATGGGGAAGGGATGCTAATAAGACAATTCCTCTCCACTTCACTTAATATTTCCTTTGGAGAACATACTATCATGTACATGTAAAATTCCATTAACTTAAATTGCTGTAAGATTCTTTATTAAGAACTGTGTTGTGCTGAATTTTTATGTAAATACAAATTACAGATTGAAGCAAAAAGATTTTAAAATTGTGTTATAAGTGGAGCTGTCAGTAAAATTATACTTAATATCTTTCTGTTACAGGCCTCCAATTTTCACTACTTACGTTTATCAAATATAATAATTTGAGTATGAATTTCCAACATTTCCTCTCTGTCTGAAAATGAACATGGAAATATTTATCTACAGAGTTCTGTTACTTGTATGCTTTGGTGCAGAACCTCAGATGGATGACACGCCCAAGGACACATCTTGGCAGTCTCCCTGAAAATGCACTCGGGTATGGTTTTCTTAGAAGTCTGAAAATTGCCACATCTATACACTCGAAGGTTTTTAGAGAGCTGCTAATAGCATCTCCGAACCTTCTGTCTGCAGTGGGCAAGCTGTCAGCTCCACTGACCTTCATCTATACTGAGCATGTTCAGTCCCATAAAACTCCTACGTTCAAATTTCACCGAACACATACCAGCGCCCAGCAACTCCTACATGCCAACTGCACTAGCTGTGCACTCCAGCTCTGTTCAGCTCCTTACATACAGGGACGTTGCCGATGTAATTCTCCAAGCTAATCTGACCTAAATGAAGCTCTACAGTGCTGGAAGCAAGGAGGAAACATTGATCTTCATTCTGCACCCTTATATCGATCTTAGACTCACCACTTGTTTTTAGGAGGCAATCAGATGTCTTTCACATTCAAAGACTGGCTCCCAGTCGCTGCTGGGAGAGACGGATGACAAAGCCGTCCCCTACAGAAGAGGCTGAAGCACTAATCCAGCGTCTCTGCTTTCCGTAGAGAATGCATCAGCTAACTTAATTTGCTTTTAAACCCCTGATGTTTCCTTTCAATACAAATTTTTGTGTCTAGCAAGAAGTAAGAGTAGAGCCTTTTACATTATTAAGCACTGATTACTGCACTGATTTTTCCTTTCTATTGCCTTTCAACCTTTTGTTAAACAGGAACATTTCAACCTAAATTCAACAAAGTAGTTACCTACAGTTCCTGCAGAAAAACTGCAGAAGTCTGAGTTCTCTTTTAAAACAGATGGGTTTAATCTGTATTAACTTACACATGTTCTTTATAACTCTATTGGCATATTTGTTATAAATATATAATTTCTACAAATGGGTGGTGTAGATGCATTCAAAGTACTTTTTCAAACTGATATCAGTGTTGTCAGCAAATAATTTTATGCCTTGCCTTCTGATGCATGCCTCCCCCTCTCCACCTCACCATCTTTCACCACTCTGCCCAGAACTACCATTCAGAACAACACAGCTACTCAGACAGAACCCTTGGCTTTCTCATGGCAATACCTAGATAGAAATAGAAATAAATGACTGGCTTAAGCTTTTTTCCCCCACCAACACACTGTGTTTGAAAATACGTTCACACTTTAATACCTCTCTTCTGTTTTATCCCTTTGTTGGATCTATTTATTTCCCAAATGCAACCTCTTCCCCACATACACCAATAAACATGGATAAATTCTTCCTTAACCTGTGTTGTGCCTATTTCCCTCATACAATTTCTGGTACGTATAGGTCCCAAAGCATAGCCAAGAGGCTATGTAATAAGGGAAACAATGAAAATGTTTCTGCCTACTGATGCTACTATTGTTTAACATCTGGGCTCCCTTGAACATTTTTTTTTTTTCTTGGGTTCCTAAGAATAAGGGTGTGGAGTGGGGACCTGGAGGATCAGAGCTCTCCAGGAAAAACACCAGGCTTGTAAACATGTTCAGGTTAGCTCAACCATGTAGTTAAGTCCCAACTGAAGTGGATTTTATATGCCTAAGCTACAGAGTTATTCTCAACTGACTCAAAACTGACTCAGAAGCACCTAATCATAGCAGTGCTTTAAATTGTCTAGATCTCCACTTTGGAGTACAAAATCTTCCAGGTATCTCACTATAACCAGAGGTTCCCTCATTTAGTCAGACAGGTCAAAGTCAAATTTTGCTGCAGTTCAGAGATGAGAGAGGAGCTTCCCAAACCTCACAAAATGTTCAAGGCACACCAAAACACTTAGTCCAAATGGGGTCTAATGGACCAGGCAGTGCTAAATTTAGTCATGCAGCTGGGGGAAGAAATTCAGAAGACTGAGAAAGACTGACGGCACGGGAGAGAGAGCAGTCGTCACTTTTCATACAACAGCCTTATGGCTAGTGAAATCACCCAGGAACTGACAGAGTTGGGTATTAAGTGCCTGCTTAGCTTGAATGCTAGCTGCAGTTTCTTCAAACATCAGTGGAGCCTGCCAGCCCAGGCTTTGTGCTTCAGTAATGTGGCCACCTACTCTCCACACCTGAAATGACCAAACTGCGTTAGGCCAAACTGGAGTGCAACTACACATGTAACAAACTGTCAGCATCCATGAGATTCAGAACAAAAGAGCTACTCAAGTATACCCCTTAGCTTCCAAAGAAATTTTCTAACCAGCAACTGTTTAATAAAACGGAAGCAGGCACCCCGTGCTAATTAGATCAGGGGTTCCTTTTCAGGCTTACAATGCAAATGTAGATCAGGACACCTTTTATATCACAATTAGACTGGGTAGCAATTACAACATCTAGTTCCTCATGACAGCAAAAAGTTCACCACTGCAATGTTCTGCAGCTCTTCAAATGACATCATGAGCTAATTGCTGTGTGGTCACGTTCAAGTCCCTGGAAAGACACTGATCCAAAACAAATATCAGCCGTCTCCCCGCTACTTTCACTGTGTTTTCATTTGATAAAGATAATTCCATTATAAGCAGTAAATTCTAAGCACAGTGTATTTTAGAGACATCCAGAGATGCTTTTAATTTGTCCCTGAAAACAGAAGATATTCAAAGGAAAGATGTAGTGATTATCTCTGGGAAAAAAAAAACAAAAACACCAGCAGTTAACGTGGGAGTCGAGAGATTTAAATTCATTTTCTGATTCAGACAAAATAAACAAAAAGCATGACAAAAACGGAATGTGTCACACCCACTGCAGTTACTACTGTGTATCCAGAGGAGGTGTGTGCATCTCTGTGGCTCCCAGTTGTACCTATCAAATCCAACCATGCCAAATCTTCAGACTAGGCAGGTAACATTGCAGCATTTGCTTTGGTTAAAGACTGTGTAATCACTGCTGGTCTCAGACCTACATTAGTTTCACATTCCTTGGGTAAATACCACATCCCTGTAACTTCAGACTAAACAAGTCTGCTTTCCTGCACTGTGTGAAGACAGTTTAATTTTGCAGAAAATCTCAGGGTAGCTCACTCCCTAAGTTGTCTGCTTTTAAATGATTTTTCTCCACATACCCTGGAAAACTATCATCCTCCATTTTAGATTAGCATCTTCTCCAAGCTTTCCTGATGAGAGGTGGTAATGTATAGACTATAATCAAATTGAGACAAAAACAAAAAACAAAACAAAACAATAACAAACAAACAAAAAACTAATGGTAAATAGTTTTCTTGAGCTGGAAGTGAACTTGAGCTGTTACTCTGAAATTTGCCAAAAAGTCTAGTTATAATTCAGTTATACCAGAATAGAAACAACAAGTATACTGATGCTGTGAGACATTTTACAATTTAGATTACTACATGTCTTCAGCATTTAGACTTAAAAAAAGCTATCACCATTTTTCAACATATTTTAACCTCCCCCAGTTTAAACCCAACTCAAAAACTTAAAAGAAATTAAGAACTATATTTCAAACTAATATGTCTTACAGAATTTTAAGCTTTTTCAGTGACAAACATCCTAATGTATTTTGCAAGAAAGTCCAATGACAATTTTATAGAGATTCTTCCTAAATGACTTTATTTTGAAGTTAGAATACTCTTACTAAAATATTGAAACATTCTTACCTTTTATTCTCTTTACTCAAGACTATGAAAAAAATCATGAATAATTGCAAGAAAGTTCTGCTTCAGCATGTGGTACTGCTGTTTACCTTTATTCATCCATTCCTATATTACTTCGCCTAATCTCTCTACCCAATTTTGTTTTTGAAAAGGATAAATATTTAGGAGTTCTATCTTTTTCAACTCAATACAATTGCACATTATTATGTTTGCTATTCAGAGACATTATATGCAGGAGACTTTAAAGCAAACCTATGTTTGCTTTTCTGAATGTTGTTATTTAAGCAAAGACAACAGAGGTAAAAATTATATTTAAAGAAGAAGGAATGGTTAGGAAGCTACTTAAACAGAAAAAGATTGTGTGGTTAACAGCATTAAGGAACAGGCAGCTTGGATTCTTGAAGAGGAACAATACATCTCCTACTAAACACATCAGAAATGAGAGAAATCTTCCACTTAGGTGGAATTGAGTTCTAAGGAACAGCAAAGGAGACAGAGTTCAGTTAGTTATTTTGTACTTGTACTCTGTGACAAACATTCACTTCAATCAATGGGATAACTTATGGGCAACCTTAGACCTTAGCATTTTTACTAGCTTTTGCTATTAGAATTCGGTGGTACTTCACTTATTAAAATATAGTAAATGTTTACCAAGTAATTTATAGAAGAAAATAATAAGAAATCATCCTATCAGAATAAAAGAAAATTGTATACACCAATCAAGAAATCAACAAGTGACATTACACAGATAAGTATACATTTCTGGCAATAGAAAATTACTTATTAAACAGCTTTTTGTTGAATCCTCATGCCTGTTTTTCAAAATGCCTCATTTGTGCACTACCTGCACTCTATGCAATTATGAAGCATTTCTTGCTTTTCTGAATTTAAATCTAGGCAGAGAATGTTCTGTGATATAACAGATTTAGCCTTTCCCAATTATAGCTATGTAAAGAAGTAGAGCCAGACTTTACAGATGCCATACAATACTATAAAATGTTTTTATTCCTAGGATTTTCAGGAAAAAAAAAAAAAAAGATTCACAACTGCTGTAAGCATTACTTCTCTACACTGACATTAGCATCTAATACAAGTAACCGAATTGAATGAACTGGTGTAAGACAAACACATTACTCACATACTGTTGAAGAGCTCTCGGTATGTTTCGTCACCTTTACCTTCCGACATTAGGCTGTCCAGTTTGTCAATCAATTTTGCTTCCACCTGCAACATATAAGTGTGGTGTAAACAGCTTCTTTTCCCTTTACTTAGATTACATAAAAATGAAGGTGGACTTATTTTTTTTAATGTATGGGACTTAGCTAAATTAGAATTACTGGTCATTCATGTAAATCTGATAAGTCATTTCATCTCTTTGAAGCTGTTATCATTCCCAGGGTTTGTGGGGTTTTCTTTCTTTGGTGTTTTTTTTTTTTTTTTCCTCCTTTTTTTTTTTTTTTTTTTTTCCTGGAGGGAGGGAGCTAATTTAAATTGAGCAACGTGACTTTAAAACTACAGGCTGAGTAGCATTTGCTGCTGCTAAGGCAGCTATCTATTTATGGAGTCAGACAAAAAGCACACAGCCCAAATAAATTGCCTGAATTCTCACTGCAGGGTCTTAAGCACAAGCCATTTTCTTAGACTTCAATAAAAATCTCATCTTTTCTAACCTGTACCCCAGTCTTTATAGATTACATTTTTAAAAAATGTCTCTACTGTTCAACATTTGGAGGCTTAGACTTACATTCCCAGCCTTGCTTACTTTCTAGTGTGTTTGGCTAGAAATTCAATTTGCTGGATTTACGTATTAGTTATCAAAAAAAAAAAAAAAACATACTTGGTGGCTAATGACTTCAATGAATATTTTTAAGTGTTTTAATTATAACAAAAAAAGAGAGAGATGAGGCTACACTGTGTGCTAATTTTTCAAAGCTCCTTTTTAGCAGTAATATATTAGCAACCACAAATCTAGGGGAGAAACCAAGATGTTGTCAAGATATTTTATTACAAAATAAATCTGTTAGAACTTACATTCAAACCCAAGCAGAAAAAAAAACAGAGAAGCAGAACAAGCAGATTTTTGCCTTCTCATTCTTAAGACTTCTTAGCATCTGAATGGTTATTTTAACAATAAGCTTATATACTGATAGTGAAAAGCTACCTGCTTACATCACAGGTACTCCTCCATTCTTAATAGTTTGTTTTGTGTTTGTGATACAGCTCCCACCCTAAGCATTATGATTGCTTGGTATCAATTCAAATACTTCTGATTTCCTTCATTTGACAAAGCATGAAGGACGGCACTGAGAAATAGTTTGAGGCAGCCTTAAAGAAGTGAGTGGGAGCTGTGGGAGCAGATGGCACGCTTGGTCGTTCCTTCCTAGCCCGTTAAGAAGGTGTTTGAGCTGCAAGAATACTTGGATCCTTACAGAAGAACATTCCTCAAGGACCATCTGATCTTTTTTTCATACTAACCCAAAGGGAAGCTAGTTGAATTTTATCTACTGCTGTAAAGTAGAAATGAAAAACCCCACAACAAAATCAGCCTTGTTAAAGACAACTGAAGTTTTGTTCTTCCCTTCAGCAGGCCATAGATTTTAACCTTCATGTTACATCGCTAACATGAAAGCAGAATTTCATTCCTTGCAGAATCTTACTACCCCTACACACAGTCAAAAGGGAAAACCCTGGTAATCCCTCTCCTATGGGTATAATGATACTGTGGGCACCTTCTCCACCCTCAACTGCTAATGAATTGGACTGGCACTCTCTGAAGTGCTTGAATTTCAGCCCTCTTTTATTAACGGCTTCACATACAGTACCTGCTTAAAGTTGCCACTTCGCCTTTGCTCCCAGTCCATCATGTCATGGAAAATGGGAATCATTACATTCCTCAGGTCTGGCTGAGGGATCAAGGTCACTTCCAGGAAAGGGCCAATCAATGCTGGAATAAAGTGAAGCTTGTGTTCCCCTAAAATGAAAGTGAACATGAACTTAAATGTGAATTGGGAGTTATCAAGCAATCCAAATACTATCTGAAGAATTAAAAAATAGAACTCTAAATGTCTATAGACATTTACCTAGCCTCCATCAGAGCATGGGATATTTTGTAAACACAAAAAGTGAAGAGAAAAGCTGCATACAACAGGAGAATACATGGCCAGACTAATTCAGATCATATCAGATTTGGTTATGCAATACTGAGTTCAAATGTGACAGTTGGTTACCCATATCCCAAGTTAGTCTTCCAGGATGAGAACAAAGACAAAAAGCACTCTGGGCATTTCACTTTTTTTTTTTTCTTTTCCAATAATGGTTTGTGTTCTGTGCTCTACATTCTTGAGTTTACAAAATGCCTAACTATCTGATATTACATGCTCATCAGAGTTAAGTACTTTGATTTTTACCTATCTTTAGTTTTGTGAGTACAGAAATGGAAGTACATGTTTTGACTGCAGCTAAGGAAGATGTGACTCAGCTGTTCTCAAAACAACTCCTTTTCTAAATCAGTGCTAAAACACCTTCCCCATTAGCTTATCACATTCTACTCAGCAGAAACTACAAAACTAAGGTCTTGTCAGGAAAGGTAGGAATGGTATATAGCAAAAACTGACCATTGAGTTTCTCCAGGCTTAAGACTTCTGAGATCTTCAGAATAGGAGGATTATAACCACAGTATGCTGACTGTCCAAGCTAGGAATCCATTTCCATCCCAGCCTATCTTCCAGTGGCCAGTCACACCAGACTGACACTCTGTTTGGTATTTGGACAAAGGAAAGCCTCAATCCTCTCTGCTGGAAACCTTCTGGGATACATACCCATATGAACGCAAGGTGACCATACAAGGACCAAAGCTTATGATGAATTGTACTGCCAATACAACTTTGTAATGCTGACTAGCATAACAGCAATTACATGAAATACCCTGCCTGCAGGATTTATTTGGACACGTTATCAGATGAACTTCATGGTGTACACAACAGTCCTTGACCCTATTAAATGGTATCATGATTCCCTCCTTGCCTGCATAGCAGGCTTCTGTTCAGCAGAAAACAATGTGAGGAGGGAAATGATGCATACAGGAAGGAGATGGGACCTAGGAGTGGATCCCTGATACACCAGTTTAGAAACATCCATCGTGTACCCAAATAAGTTAGAGTACGGATACCTTAGTGTCACCAATCAATACTGAGTACTGTAAATAAGTAAAATATGCTACACAACAAATATTAAATACATTAATAAGCAAATATTTCTAACTTTGGATATTTAACTTTCTAGTACAGGCTGATCAGAAAGTCCAGTTTTATAACTACTACATATCTTGCCACGGAGAGGTGATAGATCTCAGTAACCACTGATGACCTTCACATCTTTAATTAGCCCTTTAATGTGTTAAACTAATGAATAATTGAAATATAGAGATGACAAACTTGGTATCCCAAGCTCATAATCGGTTTTGATTCTCTTCCCAAACAACATCTAATTTCCCCAAGGCTTATATTTTTAAACAGTTTGTACGGTTATTACTTATAAATATAAAAATGTTCCTCAGTTTATAACCAAGCATTATATTTTCCTTTTGTTGTCCAACGTGTCATTAATGCTGATTTGTTTATGCCTTTATATTTTAGTGCAGCTAGGACTTAAGGGAAGATTTGATGCAAATCCAGCATCTCAGGAGAGCTTCAGAATTGAGATATATGCCTGTTCCATAAACTGTTTGCCAACAGAACTAAAATTGTGAACTTAAGTATATTTTCAGGCATAATAACTCTGTCCAAAATGAGCAGTACTTTCTCTTCTAATTTTCTTTGACAGGTTTCTTTTAGTTCTCTCTGAAGAAATAGGGAGAGGTCCAACACAATAGAAGTATCAGTGCTTAGAAAGCTGGGTTTAGCTATAAAGAAGGGAATTACTAGGGTTTTCTTATACTTGAATCAAGGCTTCATGTGGACTTAATTATCATCAACTCCTCTGTTACTGGTAATTGTATTTAATAGTTGAAGTAACAATATGTGCTTTTCAGTTTTTGAGCTTCTGACAATGTGTTTAACTCCTTACCTAAATTTTGCCACATGCTGAAGATTTCACATCCCATCGTTACCCGCATGTCACCATATCTAAAATACATTAAAAATAAAGCAAAACAGTAAAAAATCATTTAAGAAAATCAACTTCATACATCATTGTGTGACACTGTTAAATTAAATGTCTAATATGTTGTTCATAAAAAAAATACTTTAAAGAGACGCTTTCTTCCAACTTTTTCCTGTTCCCATTATACTCAGCTAAAACTGGATTTCTGCATTCAGGTGGATTTGCAATATTGTCAAAAGTATTGGTTCTTTCTAAATGCTATACATCAGCAATATAGCTGTGAAGCAGCAGCTGTTTTTGTAGTTCCCTGAGAACAAATAGTTTTGCTCTAGCTTAAAGAAATACAATTAATTCATACAGACAACAGTGCAGTGCCTGGCAGAAATACCTGAATGAGTCTGAATTAACTAACACATGAACTAGAAATTAGTGTTGGCATTGCTACAACACATCTATTTTGCTCCCAGTATCTGAACTAATTTGGGCACATCTACGAAGGCTGATATCAGCTCAGGTGACCCATACAAAGGAACAGAACCAACTCTCATTCAAGCCAGTGGAAATATTGTTACTGCGCTCTTTTGGTAGGCCTTTCTACAACCTCCCACTTCTTGCATTTTGGGATGTGTTTGATCTATTACAGTTTTCTAGAAGCTGACAGCAATACTTACTTTTCTAAAACCTTTTTTTTCTTGGAAGGTGTGAACATCTCCAGTTGAAGACATAACTGGTTTATAAAAATGACAGCAAGAAAAAAGTAGGAATCCCATATCTACAATAAGCATATGGCATTTGGTTATTTCATTTTCTCAGTACTACCATTTTATGACCACTCAACATGCAAATTTGCAAATCACATCACTTGTTTCAGTCTCAGGTAATAAATTACTCAAACTGTTTTTGACCAGATTTCTTTGCATCCGAGTGTACTTTCAACAGCCCCAAAATGTTCAGCAGAAATAATCTATTTTACATATTCTACATCTTTTAAATGTAAAACTTTCAGAATTGGAGACATATATATGTGTTTTGTTTTTTTTTTTTACAACCCTGAACCAGAAAACCAGAAAATCTTACCTTCTAAATTTGGAAACATGTTTTTGGTATATTTAAATAAGGACTACAAAAAATTCCGCATCTAAGTTCTGCCTTTAAACCAAAAGCTTTCTGACACCTAAAAAGCTATTACATAAGATAATGATCATTTTCTGGCCTGTTCTACTTTCTAACTTTATTTGCAAGTCTCTCTGGACAAAAGTTACAGGCTTCCCTGGACAACACCGAACCCAGGTTTTGTTATAAAATTGTAAATACACAGATGTCTGTGTATATGTTTTTAGAACCAGGTGTTGAAATTTCTACAAAGAAGATTAAAAGATAAATTTAGCGTCAATTAAAATATGATTTCTTATTACTCAATTATAGATGCTCCATGGCAGGAGGAATGAAGAAGTGTAAGGGTAGCCCTATTGCAGACTGCAGTTCTGCAGGATAGTAACAGTGCTAAGGAGGTTTAGGAAACATAGATGCCTGGTCTGCAGGTAGTTCTTTCATCAGGTTTAGGCCCTGTTGCAGAACTTTGTAAAGGACAGGCTTCCTCCTTTTCAGTTACGCCCAGTAGATAAATATGCATTCCTTCCAATCTCTCCTACAGGAGTCTGGATTTTCAGAGATGCATCCACAACTCTGCCTGAAGTCAACAGGAGCTCTCTGTCTTCTCAAAGAAGAAAAATTCTGCAGTTTTTATGATGAAGCAATTAGGCTAATGCCTCTGGGTTGGACAGAATATTCATTCCGGTTTCCATGGGAATGGGTCATTTTGGACTCACTCCAAGTCTTGTCATCTGAATCCTAAAAACATAATTCTGTAATTCATGGTTTATCATAGGTATTATACCTCGCTGTATGAGGTACTCACTAACAGGCATGCATCTTTAACTATATTTGTTATGGTGTCAAAATTTTTAAATTTTAAGTATGCAGCAAGCTAATCGGTCCTGAGAGAAATTAGAGAAACACAAAGCCATATTTTTGATAGATTTACATTGAGTCAAAAATTTGATTAATCTTCCTTTCTGAGGTAACTGGGAAATAACAGAGAAATAAAGAAAAATAGGTTCTGTAATAAAAAAAAAAAAAGCTATACAAAAAATGAGTAAGTCTACCATAGAGTCTGAAAAACAAACAAACAAAAAAAAAAGCACAGAAAATAAAACAAAATAAAACACAGCATTCTTGATTAAAAACAAACAAACAAAAATAAAAACACAACACAACAAAACAACAACTTAATCTCTGAGCACTTAGAATTACTGGTGTCGTATATGTTGTAGGTGATTAGATGCTGGAGCTAAATATAATAACAAACAACCAAGCCACAAGATGATGTAGTAGTTATTGCATCTATCTTACATTAGATAAGTTTACTCTACCTTGTAATCAAAGTTTTCATTCAAGAAGTTTTTACGAAGGGCATCCGAAAGGTACAAGACTGTTGTAATGATCACACTGGTAGGAAAATAAAAAAGAGAGTAGTTTTCATTAGGTGGAAATTCATAGGTAATAGTCAGAGCCAGACAATTTTTCAATGAAAGAATAGATACGCAACGTTGGGTAATATTAAATACTGCATTGTAAACATACACAAATGCTTGACTATTAACAGCACCTATTGACAAAGAGCTTGCACATCAAGAAAAAGAATGAATGTGCTGAAAATAGATTATCTCTATAGAACAACAGAACTGTTAAAAAAGACAAATGGTAAACTTTGTTATGCAAATAATGCTGGTATCACATTTAATAGTAATATTACAATTGGGCAATTTACTTTTAACTTTCTGGGTCCCACAGTATGTGCATATATATTATAAATGCAAAATATCTAGTAGTTACCATATATCCAATACTGACAGCCCTATGGGCAAAATGCCTTTTTAATGACAACAGTAAAACTGCTTGTACTCTGTGAGAAATATTGGCATCTAAAGATCTCTGCTCTGATTGTTGCCAATGGTCATACATCCAGCATCTCCTGGCGAAGCTGGCAGCCCATGGCTTGGACAGGTAAACCCTTTGCTGTGTTAAAAACTGGCTGGATGGCCAGGCCCGGAGAGTGGTGGTGAACGGAGTGAAATCTAGCTCATGACCAGAGCTGGGGGTCAGCCTCTTCTCACAGGTAACTAGTGATAGGACCAGAGGGAATGGACTCAAGTTGTGCCGGGGATGTTTAGGTTGGAAATGAGGAGACATTTCTTCTCAGAAAGAGCAGTCAGGCACTGGGACGGGTTGCCCAGGGAGGTGGTGGCGTCACAGTCACTGAGGGTGTTCAGGGAAAGGTTCGATGTGGTGCTTAGGGACACGGTCTAGCAGGTGACATTGGTGGTAGGGGGGGATGGTTGGACCAGATGATCTTGGAGGTCATTTCGAACCTTAATGATTCTGTGATTCTATAATTTTCATACACAGACACTTGGCTGAATTATATTATTCTTAGATAGATATAGACAACCAAAACCTCTTCACAGTGATCATCACCAGGTGTCAATAACAATCTTCATCACTGCAGTAAGCAAACAACACTTGGCAAATTGGAAGTTTGATTATCTACAGAAACAGAACATCCTCAAAGATTATTTAAATATATACCATTTCACTATGTCAGCCCTTAAGCCGACTTCTGCTGCACTTGTGCCTACCAACATATTTGGTCAAATTAAAAATCCATATAAACCATTACATTCTTTTTGAAAGTAGTCAGTAGTGAATGCTTATGGAGTAAGAAAAAAAGATAAACACAGAATGATCTTTTTGCCGTTACGCTCATGTATTTCACAACAATCAGATGTTTAAAGACCCTCTGCAAATAAGGTTACATCTCTACATTTTGTGCAATTGCCACCTATCTGCTGTTAATACATCTAGATCTTCTTTGTACGTGGTTCTTGACCTGTACTGTATTACAGTGCTAAGATTTGTTTCCTTTTCTACAGTTTGTACTTCATTTTTCACTTTTTGCAATGAATTTAAGATAAAATGTTTTATTAAGTATAATAACAAATATATAATAGTATATATTTTTTATATTATATTTTTCACCTTCACAGCAGTGAGGAATTATACATTAACCAACCTACCTAGGAGATAAATAATATTTTTCTTCTGGCACTTTTGACAAGATTTCAAGCTTATACATACAAAATGGCTATATATCATTTAGCTTCTCACCAGCTGAAATGCTTACTTTCATTTACCAACTTTTTAAAATTACTGCCTCTGTCAAGCTTTACCTTCTGGTTCAATGCATCTTAACACCTGCAACAGTTAAGTCTGAGACTGTTTTTAGACCATTGCTTGATTCTAAGGTTTCCTTATTTCTAGTTCAACTGCCCAAAGGTAACTTTCATATGTATTATTTTTTCAGCAACTATATTGTATCTTAGCTTTTTTATCCAAGTAGTGTTCCACGTTTAGCACTCATTTGTGCAGTTCACCCTACTCTTCCACCAAACCAACAGGGAGGTACAGTGTTTGCACAGCACTCCCTACTGTAGCATGGAAAACAAAGTGAAATGTTAACAAAATGTAAATAAACAAAGCTAAGAATCAATGCAGGAATAATAAGAAGAATCCTCTCGTTCTTGTATTTGTGTGTGATTTAATTTACAGTCCATCTGTTTCACAAAATTTGCACTTTTCAGGAAGATGTTCTGATAGAAAAGGTCAGTTCATGAGAATCATTGCTATGCAAAATTTCAACCTAAGTCCAAAGTAATAAATCTCTGAAAAACTGAATGCTAGAGAAAATAGTTTTCTTCCCAAATCCCCCAAACATCCCCAAAGCTGCAGCCATAATGCCAAGTTTACATTACATAAATCTATTTATATCTGAAAGAATTCCTTTCTCGCCACATTCAGATGTCAGGTGAAACTGAAGAGAATGATCTGCTTAAATCCATATGAGAAAATAATTAGAGTAGAATTTTAACTGCAATTTTTATTAGACTTTTTCAGAATTTTCCTGAGATAGCAAAATAACTGCAGAGCAAATAGTTGTTGCTATAGGCAACATAGCTCCACTTTGATTTATTTAGTAAGCCAAATATATGATATGGTTTAGTTGATAAAATGTGGGTCTGTAGAGTGAGATTGTGTATGTAGTAGATTAAACAAACAAATAAACAAACAGACTGAGCATAGAAAGATGATGCCATTGTTTCTGACCTACAAACTGCATCCTCAAGAACTAAAATCAGGTAGGACAGAAAACATTGCTAAGTGTAGGGGTTCTCTCCTCTCCTCCTACAAATAATGTAGGTTCTATAAAAGAAAAAAGCAAAAACGTGCAAAGCAGAGAAAGCAGCCAGAGGACAGATGGACAGCTGAATGATCCAGTTCAATTACCCACATTCCTTGTTGCTTCCCAGCCAACAATTTCAAAACAACAAACATTTATTTAAAATCTATTTGAGTATTAAACTAGAAAACATTGAGCTTGTGACAAAACTTTATTTTCTTCCTCTTACCACCTGCTGCAAGTTTGTTCAGAAACCCCGACCTTAAAAGAAGAAAATCTCTGCTTTTAGCTACTCAATTATTCTGGGCTCCTATACAAAATGCTAACCTGAGGTCTGGTTAGGGCACTTCTGACAGAGTGGCATCTCCATCAAATTTTCACAGTAAACCTTTCTGCAATAAGCTGTTTGAAAAGTTCATGGCAGCCCCCAAAAGTTCAACAACGTTTTTACTGCCTGGAAAGTGCTTCGACAAATCTTCAAAAGCACTAACGTGTTTGAACAGAAAAAGTTTCTTTCATATTTCATAAATGAACAATATTCACATAAATGTGTATATACATACTATTGCACATATAACTTATTCATACATGCATATCTCTATATACATTTGCTCTGTGACAGATAATGGCGCAGAACCATTTTTACAGGTTCAGTTGTAAGCAACATTTTGTATTACATAAAACCAAGGAGGTTGTTAGCAACACTTTGTATTACATAAAAGCAAGAATTTTTGTTCATTGTAGGAGTCTCAGACTCCCACACCATGGGAACTAACAGGATTCTTCAAAGCAGCCATAATGATGAAACCAATGCTAATTTGATGTCTTCCTTTATTGCGTATTCTGTTTGAATTAATGTTTTTAAATGATAATAATAATGTCTTCCAGTCGTCATTGAATTAGATAACCAAAAGGATCTTCTGTTAAAAGTCAGTATGCCCAACTGTCAGCAGATACATTTGTAAATGTGTTATAAACAACACATTATAGTAAATCTTACTCTATAGATCACTGATTTTACTATAAATAATCATATTCATAAATCCATTTTGTAGGCTTGTAGAATTCCAATTGAGAATTGGATGATCTGGCATCTCTACCATTCAACAAAATGCTCAAAGGATGAGATCTTTAAAATGAAAGCTTCTTGCACAGCAAGTGCAGTGGAAAATGAATTCATTGTTACATAATATGTGGGCACTGTACGGTAAAAATATCAAACCTTTGCTCAGCAAGTAATAGGAACCTCACTTTACTTTCTGACAGACTTCTCAATTGTTAATGAAACATGGCACACCTGGAGTTCAGCTGAGCCTGTTAAAGGCTTTCAAAAGATGTCAGTCATTTAAAGCACTGGGTAAGTGATCCTTTTCCTAACCTCAGGGTAAATTGAGTGACCATTACACTGTTATTTCCGGTTGAGAGAGACATTATGAAGGTGTTATGCAAAAGCTTCAGATTTAGTCTGGCATATCTTACTGCTTAGTTTACGTACAAAGTGGGTCTGCCCTATAATGAAAGAAAGAAAGAAAGAAAGAAAGAAAGATGATTTCCATAAAATATGTAAAAGAAATGTAAGTTGTCACTCTATTAAAATCCCTGATAGAAATATTAGATAACCATAGGTAATGACTTTGCTTTGCTGAATGCATCCCGATTAGCTCAATGCAGATGTTACATGGTTATGTAGTTTAAACAGAGTTACTTTGTCTCATTGCCAGAAGCTAATAAACATTAAAAATTTTTTGCATGTACTTTTCCTTCCGTCACACAACTAAAAAATTTCTCTGTTTTAGTACTATGTATGCCTTCTTAAATGTTACTTTATGTCTTGAATTTTAGCAATCACTTGATGATTATGTAATGCTAGTCATTAATTCTTTCTCATGACCGATATTCAGACATTCAGAAGTATAGACCATGAGTGTATCATAAGTGTAAAGTATCTTAGTTTTTGGCTAGTTCCAGATTTGTGTTCTTGAGCTTGCAGTACCTTCTCTTCTGTTTTATCCCAAACAGCATCCAAGTATCAGATACTACTTAATTACTGAAAATACTGCAACAAGAAAAAATTCTAGAAGCCAGGGGGCAGCAATATTTTTATATATAATTAATACATATTGAAAGACTCTTATGGCATTTTAGACCTAAAAATCTTTCAGGTAATTGAAGTTCTGCATGTATAAATATGAGAAGAAATGATTTTTTTTTCCCCCTTAGGAAAAGCTTATTACCTGATTATACCCTTGCTAGGACTCATTTCTTCCCTAGGCTCAGACAGTCTAAATCTCTCTTCCTGTAAATACCAGACAGTTTGAATTTTTATATCACTCTGGGGAGAGTGGAGAGAAAAGACAGTGCTGCTGGTGATGTGACTGCAGCGATGGTGAAGCTCCCAAGACACACGCTGCCTTCAGATTAGCTGCAGCTTCTCGGGCTGAAGCCCAGACAGCTGAAAAGGGGTTGTCTGACTCAGGAAACATGACAGTGATTTTATTCCTGGGAAGAAGGAGTTAGAAAAAAAAAATCATTTTTTTAAATGATTTGATTATGCTCTTAAAAGGATGGGCTACACCTTGCAGTTTTTCCTTGTAGACATGAACAGGGCTAGAGTTGAAGAAGTTTTGCATTCAGTTACAAAGGGGCTCACATTACTGGAAGCACTCAGCAAGTGGAGGGAAGAAAGAACAGCTCACAGGCACTTCTGTCTGGTGTCGGCAGTGCTCTAACCTCTCATCCTGCCTTTGGGATCTTCCCTTTCCATTCAAAGATTGTGGGTTGGGAAAATTCTAGGCAAGCTACTGCTTTGTGTCTCTTTGCCACTTCCTCAGGGAAGTTGACGGAAGGCAGCCTCTGAAATGGCAGTGGGGGAAACGAGTGAAAGGATGGCATTCCCATTTAGCAAAACTAGTACAGAAAAACAATTGTCCTGTGGCTGAGGAGAGAATTGAAGTGCAATTTCCTTTCTGCTGCCTCAAAAAGAAATAGGAACAAAACATCAATATGTAACATGGGAACGATGACTCTTCAGTTCGCACCACACTTAGCCAAAACAACTGACCAACCCCCATTACACACAGCAAAGCAGAATCTCCTCCACAAAGGCACAGATACCTAGCAAAGTAAATTATTAAATGCTGAATTGGTAAAGGTGTGCTAACATGCCATTTGCTGACGGTAATGCTCATGTAATTGCTTGTCAGTTAGTTCAGTTCACCAACTTCTGCCTGTCTTCTGTGACTGACAGGACTGGACACAGAGTCACAGTTTCACCAGAGATGGCTAAAAGCAACATGACACCGAGTAATAAAAGATGTTTGATGCTCACTAAAATACTAATGCAAGCAAATACTCTTTTTGCAGAACTTGCTAACAACATCTTTAGCATATCTGAACACCACCACTCCAAGAAACACATGCCAAGGTCGTTCCTAAATCTTAGTTTTGTACATGTCAGCTGTTGCAAAGCCATCTGCCAAGCCAGCTGTTTCAGGAATATGTAGCGATTTCTAAGATTAAATATGAGGCTGAGTTCCTATGTTTTCCCCTCTTTCCTGTGTTTCTCAATTTATTTCTTTAGCATGATTACCAGATGCATCATATCGATTCTTTGATTATTAACATTTTTTTTTGCTGGAATTCAAACATGGAAGGATTAGCACTACTAAATCATGTAATAAAAATGAGCAAAAAATGTTATTTTCTCAAGCCGTGATAGAGCTTGAACAAACACTATGTCATGCACACACATAACACCTATCACATATACAAATTTTGCCAAATTTAATTGTAACCAGAAGATCAGTACAAGTTGTCAGTGCAGCACTATGAATTCATATTCTTTTTGGAGCTGGTAGGCACAATGCAGACTAAAAAACAATTCATCAGGCATTGCAGTTTAAGTAAATCCTAAATTCTGGATTCCTAGGTCTGCCTAATACAACCCCCCTCTTCTGCTGACACTGATTTTTAGATAATTGTGTTGACTGTTCAGCTGGCTTATCTGATCCAAAACTAAGCCTACATAAAAGGATAGCTGGTGACACAGGTGAGATAAAATTAAATAGTTTTAGACTGACCGTAATGACTTCTCAGAAATGCTGGGAACCTGTTTCTGTAAAAATAAGGCCAGAGCAAAGAAAGAATGGCTCAAAGGCAGGTTATATCCCAAAGTATCCTGCTTAGAGCCCCACGCTACAGTTGCCTGTGCTGTGCCTCACTTCCTGATTTGTGATTTTTTTCTAACAAGCACTAAATTAACAAACATGCAAAAACGTTGTTAATAATATTATAGCAGATAATTTCTTCTTGAGAGCAAACAGATCTCTACCAACTCAGCATTTCAACAAACAGATTTGAAATGAAGTTCTGTTGAGATCTGTCATTTGCTGCTTGGAAAACAAAGCTGTTGATGCTTAGCATCTTCAATCTGTAGAAGTGTTTCTGAGTTACCAGTTCTATGTTCTTACTGAAATTTAGAAGATAAACAGGAACAGATTATACTATGAATTTGTTGTGTAAAATAAGTGCAGGGATTTTAAAACTTAAACCCAATCTTAAATTCAAAAATGAAAAACTGCAACCAGCATTATAGAGTATATTTTGCATTTTTATTATATACAACTTATAACTGTGTTTACTTATACCATGAACTTCACATACACCCCTTATTTTTTTGTTATCATTAAAAATGTCTTACTTGTTTGCAACCAAACGCATCACTGTCCAGTCTTTGGGAAACATCTCTGGTCGTATCAGTATCCGAAATACAGTGAAAATCTGCAGCAGGAAATCCTGTGGAAGGAAAAGAAGCAATCTTATACCTCTGGTGCTTTAAAAAAGAGCAATGAGCTTTTAAACTAATCAGAGGCAGAAAAAAATCATTATAGAAATAGCAAATTGCACATTTATTTTCAATGTATATACCTTTTAATATTTTTTTCATTGTTGATTCCCTAAGAAAGTTTCCAATAGCAATTTAATTCATTTTTTTCTTAAGAAGAGAAAAATAATTTAATCTGCCATTTGATTGACAGCAATACATAAGATAAATGTCAAAGATGCATTTGGTTTCCACCCATACACTTCCACAAATGTGATCCTGAGAACAATTTGCAAATCAAAAAAGCACTTTACAAACACCACAGAGTTCTGAATACCTCCTTAATCATGCCAGGTTTTCATCACATTCAAGATTTATTCTAAAAGTAGCATTATTTGGTGGGAAAGAGAGAGAGTGCAACGACAATTTTATCATTGGGTTTGCAAAGACCAGTGAAGTCAACAGCAATGTCCAGACCTCTGAGCTGCTAACACAGGTGTCTGTCTGTGTGCAGGTCACTTAACCCTTCAGCTTTACTTGCTGAATATATACAAATAGTAAATGTACGTGTGCTACTTTGAATGTAGAAAGCACTGCTTAGGAACTTAGCATTATCATCTCCTATGTCATTTAATTCACTAACAACTAAATTAATCTATTCCTGATGTTCCTCTCAGCACAAGTTTTTCCAAATATTCTTTAATAATGTTTAAACAAAGGTAGTAATGGTCAATCTCCATTGTGTATAACAGTGCTTTTATTTTTTTAGTAAGCAAAATGGAGCTTTTCAATGTCATGAGGAACAGGAGGCAAATGATATAATCCAACTAACAGAACTAGTGTTTTACCTGTCCTTTAAATGTTTCAAATATTGATTCTGCCCATGTCATTTATAGAGACTGAGTACAAAACAAGGATGAGATGAAGATACAACTAGAGGTACCAACTAATTTTGAACACCAAAATGTATTCTCAAGTGCATTTACCGAAGCGTAGATGATGGGCATTGCACAACAGATGTCTTTCATTAGAGAATCACTGTAAAGGGGGACGAATGCAGGCGCTGGAAAAGGCAGCTGAGATCCCAGCACCCACCCACCAGAGAAGATTACATAAAAGAGACAACCTGTTTTCTGAGTAAGAGGCCAAAAAATCCTCAGTATTAAAGAGTGTAAATGAGACTCAGTGCAGATAATACAGCATGTGAATTCAGGTGACCAGCTTTACAGATAAACAAGTACCTCCACGAGCAATATATTTATTCCAGACTGCCTACTTATAGTTTTTCACCCTGTAGTTCAATTTCAACACTTCTGCCTCTTCCTTTTTTTCTTTAGGGGTTACCTCCATTCCCTGTGCAGTACTCTCTGCAGCCCTGTGCTGTAATCCCCAAAACATGGCAATGCCCCAAAAGCTGTATGACACTTCACAGTATTGACCCACCATTCTCCCATATCCCATTTCTATCCTCTCCACTGTCTTGACACAATACATGTTGCTGCTGTTACAAAGCTGCTGAATGGGTGCTGACCTGAAGAGACCAAATGCCTGCTGTTGGGAAGCCAAAATGTGGTTTAAGGACCACTTAAACCTCCAGGGTTGCATGGGGTATAAGATTTAGTGCCTTTGAGACCCAACAGGTCACTGCCAAGCCTGCTGAAATTCATTGGCTAGTTCATAAGTTGCCAAGGAAAGAATGACAGACAGAAAGGAAGACCACATATGCTTCATTTCTTTAGGCAACTAGGCTAAGAACAGAATGAAACTTTTATTCCAAGCAAACTTGAAAACAAAGAAAATGTAGACACATTACATTTTGAATCAACAACAACAGGGTAATTATTTTTAATTTTAACAGAAAAAATAGAAAAATGTGTAATCAATTCAGTAAAGTGATTTATTAGATATAAAATATGAATTTGAAAAGCCCAAGATTGAGGTTTGTCTGTATTGTAGTAGCTGTTACATACAAACAAAAATGCAGCATAATTCAAAGATAAAAATGTAACTTGAGGAGAAACAGAAAATTCATTAAAAAAATTTAGAAAAAAAAGTCATGTTTTGCAAGATTTGCAAGATACAGATACTAAGCTTCTATTTACAGAGTTAAGCTGTGCCTAACTTATTTTTCACCAATGAATTTTTGTTTATTTGATAATTCATTTCCCTAGGAATCCATAAGCATGAAAATGACCAAAGAGTAAAATGCCAGCTGACTAGCCTGATACTTTGACATTAATGCACAAGTAGCCTTCACGTCTCAGGTCTGCTCCTCAGTATTCAGTGCCAGGTCTCTGATACCCAAGGACCTCCCCTCCAACAGTTCCATCCAGCAATTCCACAAAGCATTTTGATCAGCATTACAGTGACTGGGATTTTGCATGATGTGATTTCTCATTTTTCTTTTGTGGCCCAAACATTCCCAAACCATCACAGGACATAACTATGAAGCACCATTCATGGTATATTGACCTTGTAACTATAGCTTAAACTGTTTTCTGTGCAATAAGCTATTATCTTTCATAGTTGTATCTGCTCTGCTAAACACTTCAGAATGACTTAGTAACAGATTTTAATATTTAAAAAGTGTTTTTGCCGGCACTGTAAGTGAACTAACATTTGGTTGGTTGAATACAGCTATAATTGATGTCTCATATGCCTTTTAACTTAAGTGACAGTAATGGAGTAATTTTGTCCTTTTACATACTCCATGCAACTAAATATCATCTCTTAATACTCCTACCTAGTGTATATAAGCTCTAGTACTATCTTACAACACTCAAATAATATCACTGTTAAGTTTCATTCAGCTGCAAAGCTGCTTGATAAAAATAAGAAACTGCAATTCAGTGAGAAGCATGGCCTTCTGAAAGACTGAAAACCATTTATTCATTTAATAAACAAGCATCTTCGAATTTCTTTTGCATCTTCCTGTATGCATGTAAAATCCTCTGTAATGCCGGGCAGACTATACAGGATTTCTCAGTGTAAATCTATTAGCATTTTACTTTGGGACAACAGTCCACTTTTAAGCTAATTGCTTGATCCCCAGTGCCTTGGTTCATACTGCAGAGTTATCAAGCTACTTGTTATCAAGTCTTTGTACAGTGTCCCAGAGATGTTTTGCAGAGTGCCTGGGTGCCTACAAGAAAGATGGTTGAGTTGTCTCTGAAAATGAGTTGTTTACACCAGGACAACACATCCAACCCATGGCCAAACCCTTTCCCAGATCCTCTTTCCTTCACTGCGTCTTCAGTCTACATCAGAAGCCACCTAAATTGCCAACAAACCCTAAGAAGTCTTTGTCCAAGCAGTCATTAGATAAGAGAGCTGTGGAATGAATTGCACTTGCTGGTAGGGTTTAGCACCCACCTTACCCTGCTCAGGCTCCCTTAGCTGGAAGAGAGGGATCAGAGAACCAGTGAAGTTCACTCCCAGCCCCGTGAAACACTTTTCCTACAACAGATCTCTCCTGTGTATCTATGTTGCCTCATTATCTAGCATAAACCAGCAGTGGATAAAGACTAGGCCTTCTGACAGGTGCTTTTATTTTGCTTTCTTTTAACCTATTAATTAAAACCCCACCCATATCAATCAAAACCATTTTGCTGTGGTCAAAGCTGCATTATGCTAACATATACTGTTTTTCTCATTCAGTTTCCCACTTCTCTACCCCTATTTATAATTTCCACTGTAATCTTTTGTCATAAATTAGATCTGAGCTTTTTTGTGGCAGCAAATATCCGCCTACAAGGGAGCCTCTGTTATGTAAATTGCTACAAAATATATTTACCAGAATAAGATGGTATTTCATGGTAAACAAAATAAGCATATCTAAAAAATAATACCAAAACATAAATTAAAGGAAGCACTGAAAATAATTGTCTTATTAAATCAAACGTTTCAAAAAGTGAGTGAAATAGAATATCTGGCACTACCACTCAGACATGAATCCCCTGACATTTCTTTCTTACTTCATTTGCACATTTTCAAATATAAAATGCTTCTTCCATCTTCTGCTGTCTGTGGAAAAAAAATGACTCTTGAAGAAACAACTAAAATAAAAATAGTCAACTTGTCAATTACTTACACTAAATATATTTAAAAATAGAGGAAATATTTCTATGAACAAGCACTTGTTTAAATCATCACTCAGATGTGTGTCATATAAGATATGCAGATATGTCTGTCATTTTTAAATTGATGTTATTCCTTCAAACTCCATTTTGCTATACCTTGACGAACAAGCTGGAAACAGCCTTTAATAATTTTGGTATAGATTGTTATCAGAAAGAATAACTTGACTTATGTTTTGATGACAAATGACAATCTTCATTTCCTTTTTTTACAAGTACTTACATGAGTGAATTTTTGTTTTGAAAAGTGGTTTGATGGGGATAGTTTTTGAATAGGAGAATAAATGCTGAGCAAACATGCATTCCTACAAACACTTGACATAGTCTTTTTGAGAATTAGTCAAAGAAGGAAGAAATGCTTTGTAATATCAGTATGCAATCATTCAGAATAAAAAGATACCTATAAACAGGGGTAGTCAAAAAAAAAAGAGGCACAGCAGACAGCAATTCAAAAGCTTGGGTTACACTCAGATAAGTCACTTGCAAACCCTCTATTATATCTGTAGTTTGTAATGTGGCTTACAGAAGACCCAATCCAATCTGACATCACTGACCATGGTGCAGAAAGAGGATTCAAAAATAGAGCAAGTTGATGATATTTACCATTGCTTAAATCCCAAAATACATACTAGCCACCAGAATAATAACTATGGTTACTATTTCAGTCTCTAAAAATACCTCAAATAAGAATATCTTATCACAGATATTTACACCTTCTGAATCCCGATTTACTCATACTGACGTCAGTTCCTAAGGAACATTTCTTAATGCAGTATAAAATATGAAAGAAGTTCCATGCTTGGCAAACAAAGCATAGCACAGAGATAAGCGGCAAGATCACAGAAGCACAGAATCATAGAACTGTTTGGGCTGCAAGAAACCTTAAAGACCACCCAGTTCCAACCCCCTGCCATGGGCAGGGACACCTCCCACCACACCGGGTTGCCCAGCCTGGCCTTGAACACCTCCAGGGATGGGGCATACACAGCTTCTCAGGGCAGCCTGTGCCAGGACCTCACCACCCTCTGAGTGAAGATGGTTCAAGACACACGCAGTCACCTCATGATTAATAGCAGTGTCAGACTAACACATTAGCTCTCATCTTTCCCTCTTCCTGTCAGTCACACATTGCAGTGATATTTGATATTTCTAAGTGAGAGGAAAAAACAATTTCTTATAATATTTAAGATTCAGAAGAGAAGCAGTGCTGCATTAATTATCATCGAACCTACTGCCACTTAATCACTGGTGGAGTTGATGCTGATTTGGTGAGATCAGAATGAGAAAAATAAACTCTGGACTTGAGTTCTTACGACCTCTATTTTGATAGCTGATGGCACGAGCTACAGCTGCTTTCCATATGTCTTTGTGTAATAGTAGGGTATGCGTGTGCGGGGAATATAAATGTGTCTCAAATCAAACACCATTCAAGCAATAACTCTAGAGATGTTCATGTTCTAGAAGAACAAAAGTATGAATAAACTCAACACTGTACTCACAGATACATCAAACACAGAAATCAAGTGTGAAACCTCCAGCAAATCTAAAAATATAAACCTAAGAACACATATCTGATCAGAATTCAAACAAAAGGGAAAATACTTTCAGAAAAAAATGCCAACAACATATATTAAAAATTGTCTAAGAATACTAACTATTCCAGGTGAAAACAGATGGTCTAGTACTAGTCTAAAAATCCTCCCATCTATATAACTTCTAGGTAGTACTCTTGACTCATGATAGAGATAACCTCTCAGTACTATTTCCTTCCTACCTTTCAAACTTAATATCATCACCCCACTACAAAGAAAAGGCACTCGTGAATGGTATGCTTTCTTCAGAACATCTCTAAACAGCTATCAGGAATTTAAGAAAATTTGGAATTGCACCATGACTACGCTCTCCATTTCAGGGCAATAATTAAGTTTATAAAATCGTAATTTAAAAGTAACATCTAAAAATATACTATTACACCAGGATGTCATGACTCTCCTATCTAGCATCATTGGCTGAATAATGGGCATAAGTGATCACTCAAGATTTCTTATGTGGATCACATGCAGACCTATACTTGTTTCTCAGGGTCTAGCAGAGTTGAAGCCTTGGTGTTATGTCCTTATGCAGAAAACCTTAACTACTGTTTTGTGTTGTTGTTAATCCATCCCTCTCCTCCAAAAAGGAATTAAAAATGCTGCAACTCCATGAGGCTGGTAAGTCCATAAATAAAATTGGTAAAAGCTGCCCTGAAAAAGTTCTGCAGCTATTCTCTTCTATGAAGAAACAGGGCAGACAAACATTACAAGTCTGACAGGTCCTCCTGCCAAGGGACCTTGGAAAAACAGATGGTTATTTGAATATACATTTCTCAAGCTGTGTGTTTTCCATTGCCATATATAGCTTAATAAACAAGTAAATAGATAAAAGAAGACAAACAGCTGACAGGAAGAATCAAGCAGACCTGTGTAACCTTAGACTGGCATCATCTTTAGGCTATTATATACTGCTTAAAAGCAATTATATAATCCTCCCATCTCTACTCTATCAATTGTCACTGTAGAAGCCACAGAATCCTAGTCCCATCACAAGAGTTGCCCCGAGTGCACATGAAAATCTCTGTAAAAGCTAGCTAATCCAAAAAACATATTGCATTTAAACACTGTTGTATTTCATCAAAGCACAGGAATATCTGAAAGAGGGAGGAAGAGAAAAGAGACCTGAACAAGTAAAATTACAGTTCTGTTACTTACCCTCAGGTCTTCCTTTGTACTGAAGCTATCAAGGAGCTGTTGATAATGTCTATCAGTCATTTGTCGCAAGAGTGACAGCAAACAAGAGACAAACTCCCCCTGTTCAGATAAAGCCATGAATAAACATATGAGAGATTAAGCTCAAATACAGAAGACACTATAAATTGTCATATGACAAGCATTTAAAGTAATTAACAAATGCAAGGGAAATTAATGACAATTAGAAAACATTATTCCATACTTAATGAAAATACATTAATTTAGCTATAAATTTCCTTCCCATTTAAAGAATTAATTTTTACTCAAAACAGTTTGCTTGCACAGCATAATCTAGATCCAGAAGAGCTAATGCAGTAAAAGTTTGTTTTGTCATTTATTTCCTTTGTATTTGTTTTTAAACAGATTATTTAGATTGCTAAAATTGCAACCTCTTTGTCAACTCAGTTTTGAAACAAAAAATAAGTATTTTGCAACAATTCTGGGAAAAACAGTAATGTTTTCCTTAAGGGAAGAAATAGCTGGGAATTTTTCATAACATTTCTAATTGAAATACCATATTTCTCAAAAAAGAAAAGTCATTTATACAACTGGACAAAATTTGAAAATGTTTTGATAAAAAGTTTTCTTGGACCTACAGTGGAAGTTCTCATTAAACATACATATATATATATATACACACATACATATATAAATGGAACTTAATCATAGGGTCTGGATTGCATCCCAGTGCTGTAGAAGAAAAATTCTAGTATCTTGCAAACTTGTTCAAAAACGGGAAATAAACTCTGGCCCTTAACTACCAGAAATGGGAACAAGACTTGGAAAACAGACGGGTATGGAAACACTCCTTTAAAATGCTGTCTTTCACTAGTTTTTCAAGTGAAATTTTGGGAGTATTTTCCTCCTTCTTTCCTTAAAAACAGAAAGCAAGATAAAATAAAGGAACACGTCTTCACAGAAATGGTTGTTTTGGATTTTACATTGGAAGGGCTAATACACTTGTGATTATACCTTATATACTTGGTGGTATGCCAGGTGCAGGCAACATAGTGGTAAACTAACAAGTATGCCTTGCCCATAATAATACTCTACACTGAAGTAATGATCCCAAATTAATGACCTTCCTGCAAAACCATTGCTGCTCACAATGGGCACAGCTTTCTCAAAACAACATCCTAAGTTTATAAAGTATGTTAACCTTCATGGTCTGGGCCTAATCAGCAAGTTTACAGCTGTTATCTTGTAAATACTCATAAGGTAGCTGAAAAAAAAAATATTTCCAATCATAACAGGTTCTTTTCAGAGAGCAAAAAGACTTGGGTCTTTTATCATTATTTTTTAAGAGTTGCAGTTTCATTCTATCGAGTCTCAATATGATTTTATCATGCTATTTAACATAATGTAGGCTTATCTAAATAAGCGAATTTTGGAGACTTTTATTCCAGTTATAAAATCTGAGACCACTCAGATTTGTCTAATTAGCCAAAATACAAAAAGTAAGTAAAGGTCTAAGTTTACCTGATTGTCAGCTTGAGTGACAAAAGTTGTGTATGAATCTTTTGAACACTTCCCTTCCTGCTTTAGCATTTGAAGCAGTCCTTTCTAGTCACCTTTTCTAGTTACCTTCTATGATTCCACACTTACTTTGACATAGAGGAGTATACTAAAAATCACAGTCTATTATAGAAAGCTGTACTATTATAGCTGACAGACAGATTAGCTTTAAAATGGTACCAACTTTAGCTAATTGTTAACTTACTTCTAAATTTGAGCTTTTGATTTAAATTTAGGTAGCTATACAGGCAGCTAGTTTTTAGAAAACAATGAATATTCAGCTGCATTTGTTGAACTCAATATGAAAATATATTTTGTTAAGATTTCAACCAGTGCTAGCCACAGAGGGGATATGTCGGTCATGCACAGAAGCAAACTCTGAAAACAAAATTGCCTTGATAAAGAACATGAGGACCAGATCCTACTTCCCTAAATCAAGTCAAGCCGTAAACCCAAATTCATTTAGGTAGAATCCTGAGGTAGTTTTCTGTGTCTTATGTATTAAACTACATGAAGCTGACAATTAAATTGCAATTCATTTAAACTCTCAAGGACTAAACTTCCAAGATTTCAAATAAATAAAGATTTGCTCTAATTGGTTTGCTCTCCGCTACTACATTTTTGTTAAGAAAACCTACAGATCCAAATCCTTGATATCCTAAAGCAATTAAAGTATAATTTTCACTTTCACTATTCCACTGAATTCAATGTTAATTAGTGCAACACTGCCCCTTCCTCCTCTCCCCTCCCCCCCCTCCCCCCGTAGCCATGTTTTTTATTTTCTTTATGAACTACAGAAAAACAGTGACCTGTGGACCTATAAGATCACACTGCAACGAGTTTGGGACTATGTCCAAAAGTAAGATTATATCTGGTAAAAACGGTATGATAGAATTTTATCCAGTGTACTGCCATGATACATCTCACAAAGAATATTTTATGATGGGTGCAGCTTGAAATACTGGTAACACACTGGAACAGACTCTACGGCTGTACTTGCATTGGGTACTTCATCATACTTGCTCTACAAATAGTTCCAAGAATTTGGCTCTATGCATTGCCATAAGCCCATGCTGCATGATGTTTCTACATAAATGTATATAATTGCCTTATGCTGTGCTGTGAGTCACTTCCACATTAAGTATTCTTTCAGATGCCTGTGGTGACAATGACATGGCTTTTCTTATGCATAAAAAGAAAATTTTGCAACTTGAAAGTATTTTCAGTCTAATTTTTGATAGCGTGAAAGAATTAGGCTGTCATGGTGCTTTACTAAAACTTAATCTGAAAGCGAGTGGATATATCAGAAGAAACCAATAAGCTCAGAGCTTTGCTGCACTAGGAGTCTAATACTACAACCCCTGCTTCAGCTGAGCTTTCTTGTAATGGTCTGATATGCCACACAGAGTAATTTGTAATTTTATAATTTACAGATAAAAAACCCAAACTCTTAGATGTATAGTCCTACTGAACCACAGTGATTAAAGCTTGGTGTTATCCTATTACAGAACTTGGTCAGCTTCAAAAATGCTTCAAATAATGTTTGCTCTTTGTGGGATAAAATAAACAAACAAAAAAGGCAACAATGCATTTCTTTCACAGGTATTAAATGCTTTTTCAAATGTTTCATCTCAGAGGAAATTCTGGTTTGGAAAGCAGCCATCTATTCATTAATAAAAATGTTACAATGTAAAAATAAGGCAACTAATTAAGTGTATAATGAGATGGTAAATCACAATGCATAGTATGTTCTCTTCACAAAAAGTTACCCCCTTACTTCATACTGGGGTCATATCCCCTGCAATATTAGAAGAGATTTGTCCTTCAAATGCAAACTGGGAACCTTGCTGGAAACAAAGCAAAGTAATTCTTCATTTTATTTCATCAATGGCTCAATTTCAACACTCTAATTTGCATGAGTTGTTGTATCACATTGACCAAAATATCATTCGTTAATCTTCTAAATCTATCCTCTATGCCCTACCTCAAGTGACAGAAATGAAATTCAAATGCTCAGTCCAGAGAACAATAGAATGACTTGTGATTAATAAATTTGGATTGATACAGGCTACCATCACAGATTCTGAAGGCATTTTTAGAGCTGTTTCATCATGTAAAAATGTATGTGTCTTAGGAAGTAAATTGTTATTAGCTGATACTCTTTCAGGAGTATCCACTCTCAGCAATTCAAACTTAGCGAGAGATTCAGAAAGCTACTGAAAATCTCAACAAAATAAACAGTGAAAAAGTTACTCACCTGAAATAACCTCAAGAGTTACTTTTTTTTTTTTTAATTTAAGGTCACAAAATATAAATAATATAATGAAAAAATATTATAATTTGAAAATGAATAAAGTGCAATAAGTTCTCTCTGTTCCGCTCATTCTCTGTTTAATACACAAAATCTTACCATTGAATAACAATACAAAGGCAGAATTCTCATGAATCTAATAGTGACAGTTGTGAGGTATTTCATTATAAGAAACTTACAGTCACATCTTGAAACTGGAGGCGCATAGCAGAGCCTGATGGCTGCGGTCGGCTGGTGATCTCTAGTATTGTCCTTAACAGAATATCTAGTAAGCTGTTTACAATCACATCAATTTCTTCCAGGACAGATTTTTCCTTAAATAATCAATAAAACATTTAAGTTATAAAAACAGAAAGATGACCACAGGCATATTTCTTTTGATGCGACTTTAGAAGCAAACAGAAGCTTTGCAATATAAGCTTTGTTACAAATGTTTTACTTGAAAAACAAAGACTATTATCAAGTTGAGATATTATTTAATTCTACTGATGTTACCTTACAGTTCTTAATTAATTACGTTGTATTGAATTGCAGAGGACAGTTACAGGGACTTTGAATAAATAAGCATTCATCAAATTAGCACAACTATTTTCAATTAATGTTTAGAATAATATAGACGGGTTTTTCAGTCTGGATAATTATACATAATGCCCATATATTTCCTGGGGAAATTGCCAAGAGAGGCTTAAAGTCCAAAAAGTAGAATTCTGTTTTCACACTTTGAAACTATCACTAGAAACAAACAGATGGTGCTCAACCTTCAAGACCTGCTTCAGCAGTAAGGACCAGATACATTGCTTTCCATCAACTGAGTAGCACAAACAAATTAGTCATTTATGTAAGCCTACAACTTGTACACACACAACAACAATACAAAGAAACCAGTGTTCACCACCAAGAGAGACCATGAATACCTTAATTAGACACAAGAAAAGACTTGATGAAGTCAAGTTGTATTTTTCCCTTTTAAATGAGATGAAAATATGTTTTCCCTGTTTCAGCAATGTTTTCTGTCTCCATGGCAGCAGACAACACCATCTTAATCTGAGCCATTTTATCCACAATTTAAGATGACATTTCTTTGCAGAAAGAAACACTTCATAATCAAATGCACACAACCAAGCTAAAATTCAGCTGACAAACAGAATCATTCAACTTTGTCGGCATTGAGGTGTAGGAGTGAGATTTTTTTTCCCTTCCTACACACCCTAAGCATATGATTTGTAACAAAACTCAAAACTCTTGTTTGGACTCAAGATGAGTCTAGTGTCATGGCCGTGTTCTCTGTCACTTCATCTAGTGTCAATCAACTGTTAACTTTGCTACTTATGAAGTCAGACAATATTCAGTGTACTGAGGAACTGCTGTCTCAAGATGTACAAAACTCATGTACAAACTACTGTTAGAATGGCCAACAGAAAAAGAAAAAAAAAATCACTTTTCAAAGAGATGTCTCTTAAATTCACTTGTTTCATCAACCTCTGAATTATCTGGATCACCACAGAAGGAATAATATTGTGAACTGATCCACAAAAATCAAGTGGCATTCAGAAAGTTTTTAATACTCTGTCACTCAAAGACTACTGAAAATAACATTTGTGTATCCTGCCCACTGGAGAGAGTTTTATGTAGACATCAATTTATATTACATACTTCTCTAGAGTTCATGATCAGAGCAATTTGGTGAATCCAAATGAAAGATCTCCTGAAGTTAAGACCAGGCTTTGTCCTAGTCCAAAACCACAGCTATGCTAATCATCCACCCCTTTCTCTTGTGAAGGGGTACTAACACTAATCCAGGAGCAGCTGCAATAAGAACATTGCAGTGCCAAAGCTGCAGGTCACATCTGCACCAAATCAGTGACCGTGAAACTTTAATTTCTAACAGTAGTATGAAATGAAGAAACATACAACAGTTCTCGCCAATACATTACAGTGTAAGGTGTGCCGGCCTTGGTTTGTATGTACTGCACTGAATACAAGCTATGTTTATTTCTTGTTGTCTTACATCCCTTTGCCTGTCAGAACTTCACCATCATCTTCATGCCTGCAACAGACCTACCTCATCTAGCTCTCATACGCATTTTTCTCAAATGAATTTGCAAACACAAACATTAGATACAGGCCACAAAATTTACCAACTAATCCCTAAGTACAATTCCTGCAATACTCATACTAATCCCTTCCCTATATCATCTTTGTGTCCCCTATGACTAAACAGCTCATGATAAATAGCCCATGCCTCTACAAAGAAGTGGAGGTTTCTTTCTGTCCAACACAACACTCAAAAAGAGAAAAAGCTTGGCAAAAAATAACATGCCACAATTGAAGTATTCTTTCGTGGAAAGAAAAGGTGCCTGAGAAATCAAATTTATGTTTGACACAGAGAATTCTTTAAAATGCTCTTGGTCAAGGTCCAGCTTCTGTCATTACTGGGTGCCATATAAAGAAGTTCAGTACCTCGTGGATGTGACATGCTGTTTACTTACTGAGCTGTTCTTCTTGATGAGACAAAATATGTTGCTAAGGATACGTGCACACATTATAAGATCCTTCTGTTCTTGTAGATGCATGTGGAGATGATGTAAAACTACTGGAAGAAGAATATATCGAGAATCTGAAATAAACAAAAACTTTTATGAGTAGGAGCTTCTAGCAGAATCATTTAGTTTTAATACAGATGTACAAATAAGTCTTCTGTTCAGAGCTCTAGTTCTGATAAGCAAAAGTTTACTTGCTTAAACCAACAGTTTTGATAGGTGGAAGCCTTTACATCATAATATCATAACAAACAAAAGCAACTATTTGAAGAATGAACAACGTGTGGAAAGGCTGTATGTTGTACCATGGACAGAGACAAACACCACTGTGTGCAATGTAATGGAAATTATATATTTATGGAATTACCATGCAGAAAGAAACATAGCACAGTAATACTCAAATTCAAAACGATGTGGAATTATGCTCTAGCCTTTCCTGCTATGTGACAGGATCCCTTTGCATGTTAAGGTCACAACAGACTTTATCTTGAAGTTTTGTTATTCTGCAAATGAGTCCTAATTTATGGACCAGCAGTACTTTCAGACTTCTTTCAGGATTTGTGCTTTTCCAGATTCCTCACTCCTACTGAGTATGAGCAATTTAGACTACTGGTGTCTACATTGAATAATCTGCCTTTCCTCTAACCATTTCCTTTTCTAAACACAGCTTTTTGGTGCTATTTTTAGTCCTGAATTCTCTCAAAATGATGCAAGAACTTCATTAACATGCTACTTCTTCTTGCTTCTTTTTCTTATAAGTGAAGACAGTGTTAAATGGGGAAAGTCCTAACTCTTAAACTTGTTATAAAGGTGTTATTCAACACCTATTTACAACTTGATAAATGGAATGGGTGTTATCTGTTCTCATTTTTTTGTTTGTTTGTTTCTAGATCTTTTCCTTAATTGAGAAAAGATGCTTTCATAGAAGTATACTTGAATTATTTCCTCTATTAAAACTTTAAAGATGATTATATTACATTATCTAAATATATACACATCCACTCAGTTCCTTTTGTAATGTAATTATTTCCTAAAAATTAAATTTATCTAGCAGAAAAATTTCTCCTTTAGAATAATTTTCCAACCAGGAAAAACTCCAGGTTTCGTCTTTGTATAAATACATTTTCTCCCTTCAAATATTACACCTCTATCATTTTCCAGGAAGGAGAAAAATTAGGTTTATTCTGGAATTTTATTTATTGAGTGTTTCCTTCATTTGCTGAAATATAGCACTTATCTTGTTTTTCTCTATTATTCCCTTGTTTTCACTGTCTAATTATGCATATAACACAAGTAAAATCATAGGGACAAGTTGATTTGTACAAACTATTTAAATATATTCTTGTTTTCAAAAAAAAGCTTGTCTGCTGTTTTCGAATGGGTATTTCATGCTTAGCATTTGTTCAGATGTTTCTGAATAAATGTTTTCTTCCTGAAGAAAAAAATATAAACAAATACATTTCACAATAGGTGAAAGGCCATAAATGAATCTGGAACCAGTAGTACTAAAACTCCAAATCAGAGAACAATCAGCCTGTATCCAATTGCTGCTAGTTTCTGCAGGTATCTCGTAGGTTTTCATCAGATTTGGTCAGATTAAGAGTCCTTATCTGCCTGTGGTAGAGCTGATGCATCTCAACCAAGCCAAGAAGGCATTTTCTTTTAGTCTGCCTAAAAGACAGAAGCATAGTAAGGTGTTGCCCCAGGTAGTCTGAGACATGAAACATGCACAGCTGCCACCGACCCAACCACTGCAAGACCTATTGGGTGAAAATGAGAGTGGGCAGGAAGATGGGCTAATCAGCAGAGCTCTCGTTAGGAAGTACCACCTTCTGAACCCCACTGCCAACGCTGTTCATTGCTTACTGATGGGTGAAATGGACAGAACTAATGCCTGCAGCTGAGGCAAAAAACAGGACTCTCCATTCCTATAAAAATGACCTAACATTTAGGCTACATAGCCAACTCCTTTTTCCCTGCTTTGCCAAACGTATTCAATTCTTAACCACATGGTAATCCATCTTCAAGAGCAGAGATGAAGGGATCACTCTGTAAACCAGCCCTTGGGTCTGCGGTCAGGGTACTCTCCTGGGAGATAAGTGATGTGAAGCTGACTCCAGGCTGACAAAGCACTGGGCCTGGTCTGCCATTCCCAGGCCAATTCTTGAATCACCACTCAGCTACACAACTGTCACAGAGCAGTTATGGTAGCTCCTTCACACACCGCTGCTGTGAGCCTTACCCTGCAGGCCATGGATCCTCTGAGGACAGCAGGTCCTCAGGTCCTTCTGCTGCTACAACTCCAATCCCTTAGCCCAAAAGGCAAGGAGAAAATTGTAGCAGCCTGTACCAAAGCGTTTCATCCTGATTAATTCCAGGCAGCATCCTGATGAGCACCTGCAGGATTTGGTGCCTCATTTTCTGAGGTGTCCCCTCCTCTGTGCACTGCACAGAATGCTTCCATACAAGCCTGGCATTATGAACTCCATTTAGAAGACCAAAGAAACTATGTGTGGCAACACCTGACTTGTAAATAATCAACTTCCATATTGTATAGCCTGAAGTGTCTCAGGTATAGCTGAGCATCCTCAGTCAACAGTTTGGACTGTCCCATTTTTCCAAAAGCTCCATAAAATGATCAGAAAATGTGGTTTATCAAGTGGATTAGCAAAAAACATGTTACGACTTGCAACTATATACTGGAGATAACAGTACCTCTTACTGAACTGACAACCACATATAACACAGCTTTGGACATACTCCCTGTAAGACCATAACCTATACACCTTGCTGTCTTGACCTCTTTAGAGGAGAGACCTCTTAGACGAGAGATGTAGTGATAACACAGAAGAGGACAGCTAACATCTTCACCTCTGATCAGGCTCTGCCAAGGACTATGCAGGTAAGTTTTGAGAATGTTGCATACACCACTTGTCTCAGGTTATTTTTTTCCTTAAAAATTGCCAGCTGCAATGTCAGCCACGGTGTATAATAAAATTAATGAGTGCAGGGAATGGTGCAATAATCAGAACTCCTAGCCATCAGTCACTGTCCTAATTTCTCTTCTGTTCAGAAAGCCAAATTAGCTGACTGTTTAAAATGTTAATACTTGTCCTTTGCAAATATTATACAGAAAGAGAGAAAAAAATATGACATTGAGCTTTTCAAGTTCGTGCTTGGCATGACTGGAAAGAGAGACCACTCTGGGCAATCCTTGTGCCTTTCCTGTGAAAGCTAGGTTAACATTAAACATTTAACCCACAGCACAACTTTCCCCCTTGCTTTTCAGTTAATGGTAAAGCACCTGCACAGGCATACAAAATTTTCTGCACTCCAGTGTATTTTAAAGCTTAGAAAGATGATATTCATTTCAATGAGTACATCTGAACAGATGGTCAAAACTTCAGCCTACTTGGAACAAGAACTAGTCTAATTGGACATCTTTAAATAAACAGTGAGAAGCTCTTGAACAGTGAAAAGTGAGGAAGTTGCTCTTATTTTTGATAGTTTTATTTGCACCTATTCAATTTATGCTTGCCTGCTTGGAAGAACCACTGTACTTAGGGGACGTAGGAGAAGAAAATGCTTAAGCCAAACGAAGTCATCGCTTCAATTCCAAACCAAACATATATGCCTCTTCTGCAACTGCACTGACATGTCACTGCTCTCAGTCATTTTTCAAACCTTTATGAAGAACTGCTTTCAAAATTGCCTGTAGTGTTGCAGAAAAACCATGGGTATGGCTGAGAAACTCCTCAGTGCCACAGATGCAAAGAATTACTTGCATGGCTTTTACAAAATAATTTCTGGTCTTTGCTAATGAAAGCTGATTTTTTTTATGCATACACACACCCCTTCCCCAGGAGGCTGGGGTGTATAAGCACACATACACAGACTACTCCAAGGAATAATAAATTGCTATGGAAGACAAATTAAGAAATAATAATTAATCTGAAAAAGATCCTGGAGTACTAGAAAAAAAGAAAAATCTACGGATCAACGTATAAAGTCTTTATATTTTGAAAAATTTGAGTCAGTTTTCTGAAGTGTGTGTTAATGGTAGCTTGCAATGAGCACTAAAATATGTTACAACTGTTATTAAAAAGAAGTTGTGAGCCTTTTGAAAAAACTGTGGAATCAGAGGGATAATATAATACTGAGCTCCCAACCTGAACCTCCTTATCAGTTAATAGTATCTTTCCCTGATCTTGCTAGCATTTTTTTTTCCATTTCAATAGTAAGTGTAACACGTAACAGCATCCACTCTGTGAGCTATTTCAAAGATATTAAATTATTCTTACTGATTGCATCTAGATATTCACCTCTGAATGGCTACAGAAACATAGTTTCCAACATGTACACTCTCCTGTGATACACAGGATGCAATTCTCATATAAACTCATTCAACGGGACAGACTAAGGGAAGCAGTCAGTCTCAGAAAGAAAACAAATAGAGATTTGTCACATTTCTAATCTATTGATAGTAGATTTCAGTGACAAATAAGGAAAATAATAAAAAAGCAGGTATGAAATACATTCTATATTAAACAGAAATTTTCATATGAACAGAATTAAATAAACACATGAAGATGTCCTTAAAACAACAACTCAGCATTTTTCCTAGGTTTCTAATTTTTGGTATATATGATAATTATAGTGTAAATGGTCAGAGAATTGAATTCCTCCTTTATTTATCTTGAACAGTTTGCCTCACTAATAGAGAAAGTCTTACCCAGCTACTCTTGAATAGAGGTCCAAATCCTCATATTCTGAGAAGACATATTTCTGATATGTAAGAACACCTACCATGAGATAAAGAGCTGCAATCCACACTATAACTGGTCTATGATACAGACTTAATCATTATGATGTTTTCCTTTTCTAGTTGTTTACCCTACAAATGTAATCTCTCTTCTGGGAACTGATCCACAGTGATTCCAATAAAATTCTTTCTCTTTGGAGGAAGAGACCTAGATGTCCCACTTACACATTTCATGTTTTCTTAGCTATTAAATTCACAAGCTCCAATCAGTACCTTTAGAAACAAACAAAATTATTGGTCTGCTATTTGCTATTTAACCACGTCAAGAAGGATATGGTTCAAGATGCATTTCTCTCTTATTGGCCTTAACTCTTCCCTAAAGCAAGCTATAATGATACCTAATGTATAAAAGACAACGAACAAGAATACTAAACTACTGACATATCAGAAATGACAAAGGTAGAAAATTTTCTGGGTACAGGCATATATGTAGGTCACCAATTTGGCCACTCCGCAAGTGACAACAGGGACGCATCCAAAGGGATACACCCAAAATACCAGCAAACTGGAAGACTGACCAAGAGACAAAAATTAAACCGCTGGTTTTTATCAGCAGGAAAACCAACACCTGTTACTTTTTAGACACCAAATGTAGCTTACTACACAGTAGTATATATGGAAAAATGTACAAAGAAGTACAGTGCTACCTGATAATTTTTCATAGGAGCCTGGCACATAACTGCTGTTAACATCTTTTAACATCCCTGTAGTTGTTACTAGAAGAGCTGTAGTCTAAACTGTAAAATTGCTAAAAATAGTTTCCATTGTATTTTAGAGGCTCAAGCCAGAGCCTCAATAACAGAGACACTTCAGACTCCTATCCACACATTTTCAGTAAGTACAATATATAACCAATGGGACACCTGCATTCTCTAAAGAGAAGTAGGCAGAGACCAGGTGCACTGAAATTGCACTTAACGTCTGTGCTTGGGCATCTTAAATCAACCTTGGCATGTCTGACATATGTTTTCAATAATATGCCCAATATATCTCCAGATTTCAGCAAAAGTACAAATGCGGTGTCAGTTGATTTCCGCAGCAGTAGGAGCTAATGTGTTAGTTGTTCAAGCCTTAGCAGCACAAAATGCATACCATTCCCATGCTCACGTATTCTCACTTGCTTCTCAGCAAGCTCCACAAAATAGAAAATGTTATCGAAGAAGTGCCCTCCTCATTTTTAGGAGTTTGAACAAATAGTTATTTTCTGCATTCCATATCTAGTCCCAATGTGTCAGCTAGTACTGCAGTTTGAAGTGTTCATTATCTTCATCTGTGAGGCAGAAATCAATTATTTTCACAGCAGCAAGCCTCAACTTCATGTTAGGACGTATGGTTTACTTTACACTTTAACATGGCTTAGTGCAGTATTTATTTTCTCAATAGGATTTTCAAAATACTTCCCTCTAGGGATTGACTAAGGAAGGTCTATTTATATTTTTATATATTTAAAGAGAGAAAACATTACCAGGAAAGAGACCAAGACCCTGATCTCCACAAGACCCTTCAACTCAAGGATGACTGAAATTACACTGTACAAGTATTTGCCTAAGATTTCCGTCATGGACACTGGGAGCTTACATTACTGCCCAATGTCTTTCACATCAGTTGCCCTGTGATTTAAGGAATTTATATTCAATTTGTGTATAACCTGCACTCCATGTAAATTTTAACATGCAACTTTCATTGCTTCTATAGCTGAAACCAATTCTGATGACTTCTTAGTAGTGAAACTGCATTTCAATGAGAAGCACTTTTACAAAAGTAGGCTACCAAAAAAATTTCTCATACATCTGAATCTAGATTTACAGTTCTAAGAAAGTCACCAGGAGTCTCTTATGTGCCAATAACTAACTTTCTTTAATTACATTCATTCACTTAGATCCTCTGATGAGGCTGACCTCAAGATAATGGGAAGAAAATGGAAATGAATGCTACCTACCACAAGGGCATTTGGAAAATGCAAAATATAAGTTAGAGTGTCCTTAAGATTGCTTCATGGATATGTCAGTGATCTAACGTATTGAAGGCCTGATCAATCAGCTGTAAGGAGACCTCACTGTTGTGGAGGAGACTGCTGTGGAGACTCACAATGGAAAGAATAACTTGCTTTTGCAACCAGAAAGAAGCAAAGTAGCTAGGATCCCACTTCTTTGAACTCAAACTTTTAAACTACAATCATTAAAGGCATTTTTTAAAATGTCCTTAGATGTTAAATGTTTTAAATGATCTAAGTAAAAGTTAATGTTTCTATTGAACTCCATCAGCCCACAACTCTCAAGAGCACTTTCAGTAAGCAAATAAACACTTTTTATTACAAAATTAAATCCTCTCAAAATTAATATTTTATCATTTCTATGTGTTTTACTTGGGACTGAAAAAAATAGAACATTGATGACACCAGCACACAGCATTTTTTTCTTCCATGTAGCACATATTGTTATATACAATAAACACCCAAGTATCACTTGCATCTGTGTAGGCTTTTTATGCTACATTAAGAAAACAGAGGATCAAAAGTGCTGAACTAGCAAGATTTACACAAATAAAACTTAATGGGTAAGTGAGAATCTGTTTGCTGAACTGCCCCCCAAAGGAGGGGAAAAAAATCAAATTAGTAGAGCTTTTTCCTTTATAATTACTTTTAACGTATAATGAAAATTCCTTTCACGGACATATAGCCAGCATAAGATCAAAACAAAACTGTACTTTACGAGTACTTGTCTCTAAAAATGTAACCCCTAAATTTAACTATCTGTATTCTTGTTATCAAGCAGCTTGTACAGAACAGAGATTAAAGAACTGTTACTTGGGAAGCACTATTATGAGGGGCATGATTCCCCTCAATACCTGCTGACTTGTACTGCAGGCAGCCCAGAGCAACCTTACCTGGGTTGGTGTACAGGTGACTCTCTACAGTTTTCCCAATACTTTGAAGTTTAACAGCTTGAAGGGATTCATCCCCATGCATGACTGTCGGCAAGCTGCCCAGAGCATCGTGAACCAAATTTGCCACTTCTCTGACATCAAAGAGCTTCAAAAGTTCAGAGTACACAGATGGGAATGAGCTGAGAAACACAGCCTAGAGGAAAAGGAAAAAATTGGTATGTCAGATATTGCAGTACAGGTTTGATATTTATAGAATTTAAATAACTATAGACAAGTAAGTACCTGTAGAAAAATGTCAATTTTTACATTTCAAGGGCAGTCGGTAGCTTTAAAATTGGTCAGATTTTTCAGAGGAAATATCCTCACAGTCATTAATGGGCTTACACTTGTGACTATTTCCCTTAAGCATTATCAAATGACTGTTCATTTATTTCATTACAAAGCGAAAGTAAAAAGCTCAACTTAATACAAAAATTATTTACAGGTTCCTCGTGATCTGTGCATGAGAGGATTTTTTTTCAAATGATACCAGAAGCCTGCTGATGATACCAGAACAAAAAGATTTGAGGAGGAGTTGTTTGGCTTCAAGATAAGGAATATAACAGTCTCTATATCTTTCATCTTTCCAGTAATGACAATTTTTATTTTGGAGTGAGACAGCAGTGGCAGTCTTGGTTCACTTCGACAATCCTAAAATAGGGTTAGGAATTTATTGGTGAATATAATCAATGTGGAAACACTGAAAAAGAAAAGAGGACAATGCCAGAGAAAGGAAGCTAGAGCTAACATTCCCTTCTTCCTCTCCAAATCCTGTAATTGAGAAAAGCTACTCCTACCTCTTCCTTCTTCACTCTGGTGTCAGCTCAGATGACATATAAGGTTAAAGATACCCAGGAAGAATTCCAAACACATTTGTTCATATAATTTTGTTGTAAACATTTCACTCCAGCTGCTTATGTGATAAGAGATGGAAGAACCATCTCTCCACTCCTTTCTCTCTGATTTGCTGTCTTCTTGGAAGAATAATTTTCTACAGAGCTTAAGAAATGAGTAATTCTCAACAGATCTTAAGTGCCCATGGTTACAGAAGCAGGGGAAGAAGACTAGGAAGTACATCTACATTGCTAAATCTACCACACTTAATGTAGAGATCTGTCTCCTGTGTATTTTGCCTCTTCCCTGTAGCACTAGTCAATTTTAGTAGTCAGCTGAAATAAATATATACCAGCTGAGTACTAAAAGATACAATTTAGCAAAATTTAAAGTCTTCTGCAGAGAACGAAAACTCAGAGAGCCTTTGGTTGGGTTCAAATTCTTCAGGTCCAATGTGGTTAAAACAAGCTATAAAGTGCTTAAACCGGAAAAATCCCTTTATTTGTACCCAGCAATTCTGAGTCACTTGAACCACTGGCATTGCCGAAAACATAACATGAACTGTTCGTAAATTAAAATTAATATCGGGTTTACTTTATTTATTAGATTCAGGATTTTCTTTGCCAAGCATATTCAAAAGCTGGTGATATGAAAATTTCACAGTACAGGACAAAGGTATGAGCATGAGCTGAAAATGTCATTTTGCTCTAACAAAAGCACGTTTTCTTTCCTGAAAATGTAGGTAAGGAACATCGATTTTTTTATATTGCATGTGCATTGCATTTATATTGCATTATCAAGGCACACTCACAAACTTACTTGTAGTTGGGATAAAGCATTAGCTCCTTTGCTCTCCTGGGACAGGAAGAAGCGTACTGACATAAGTAGTTCTTGAATACAGCAGCGAAATTCTTCCTCGTTTTGTCCACCGGTGGCAATAGAGAATAATCTTCGAGACTGAACTATATATTTAAATATATATTCCTGTGCCTACAAATGTCAAAATCAGAGATAACTCATAAAAATAAACTCATGTAAAAAAACAACAAATGCTATGATTATATAATTTATATAATGACAAGGGTCTGAAATGGGAGACTGCTATTTAATTTCGTCACTTTAAAAAAATATTTCAAACGAAACACTAACATTACGAAAGCACTCAGAAACACTCTTCCCTTGCCTTTTAAAACCTCTACAAACCAGGGAACATTTGCTTATTTAACAAACGTAAAACTGCAAAATCTCAGCACTTTCCCTCATAATGCATCCTTGCATGTCTGTGGCTACCAAAAGATGCAGAACATAAACATGAAAGGCCAACATAAGAAACAGACTCTAACTTTTGAGCTGTTCTGGTATTTCCTCTGCCTGCTAAATGTTAAAAATGTTTTCCTGTGAATTGTTAACAAGATAATGCCAAAATATAAGCTTAGTTTAAGTTGCAAAATTTAAGTTGTTGTTAAGAATGCAACAAATATACAGCCTTTTGTTATTACTGAGACACCTAAGTTAACAGCAGCTTAGAAAAGCACAGAGTACCACACTGATATCTTATTTCCAGACCACAGCTCCTGTTTCAAATGGGATTACCATGTTGTACAACTCAGACTGTCTCCACACTGTGCTCTGTTGATGTACAAAACAGGATGAGAGCTACCAGATCACCATTTTTAGCAAATTCCCTCTTGTCAGGATTGAACCAGAAAGTCAGCGTTTTTGTCTGCCATTTAGATTCTGTTATTATGACAGATATTAATACTACCAATGCAATCTATCTTTGATTTCTTAGATCCAATTCCTACTCATGCATATCCTCCTTCAGTAAGGAACATAGACTTCCAGAGTCTAGTGGTAGCAAGCTCCATTGACCACCTTATTGACAAAAGAGAAAAAAGAATAAACTGACAGCACTCAAAAAGCCTGCAATTCCCTGGAATTAATACTGCATTTCCATCATTAACACATACTGTGCTCCTTTTCCTCAGTTAAACCTGCTGGTGCCTTTGAAGATTTCTGTTACCTTTAGTACTTCCTGTATGTGCTCATGCAGCTCCACTTCGGTGACTCGATCAATATGCCACTTCAGTACTTTTATAAGATCTCTAGAATAACACATTAAAAAGTATTACGACACAGAAGTGGAAGAAGAGTTAACTTAAACTTAGAATGCAAAATAATCTTTCATATAAGAAACACTGAAAAAAAAACACAACACAAAGTTTTGCTAATCACTACAAGCCCTATATTACAGCTAGTTTCCAGCCTGCCGATAGACCTAACAGACCTCTAATGAACAGGAAATAATTGTCATCATCACATATGCAGTAGAATTATTTCAACAGGGATACATAGGCTCATTATGATACAAGAGTCTCTGCCAGCATAGACTACCCCTGCTATTCCATGAATTGGTTTGCAGTCTCATTAAATTGCATTCACGTTAATGAAAGTTTAGCTAGAAAATAAATACAAAGTACAGCATAGTAAGTGATGCTTATTAGTGTACTGATCTACACAGCGAACACAGTTGTAACTGAATGATGTTAAGGCTCCAATGCTGGTCAAAGTCATTTAAATAAAGAAAGCCAATGAAGAAAAACAGGCAAAATTAAGCCAAGATGAGGCCTTTCACAAGTAACCTTTATGGTAACTCAAAATTATTTTACTCCTTTTTTAATGGCCTAAATCTGGGCATTCATATAAGGATTAAATTTTATTCCTATTGCTACAGTTTAATTTAATCTGATGATTGATTCTGCTTAGCACACCAGTAACTTTCAGTATTCAAATCAGTTAGAAAAAGTACAGACTTCACCTGTATGCAAGTGCTCCTGCAAAGTGACTTTCAATGTAAGTGTCCATTACTGGCTTAAAATGGTGAAATTTGCTGTCCTGCAGCAGATTTATTATGTGAACCTAAATGTGAGGGAAAAAGAATAAAAGCTTTTGCTTTTTTTTTTTTTTTTTTTAACTTCGTTCTTAAGTAGTGTTAAGCATTCTCACAAAACAAAACTTACCAAACAATCGAATACTTTTGATCCATATTTTTGAGAGTTTTCATCTAAAATTCCAAATAAAGTGTCTAGTGTATCTTGGAGAAACTGATTGAAGAATAAGAGGCAGTTTGTTATTAAATATGTACTTTTGTGACACACAAATATGTATACTTGTGACAGACAATTATTTCCCTCATATTATTTGAAAACAAAATAAAGGAAGAAATGAAAGAATGGTATATACCTTCACTATTTCAGAACCATCAATTTCTTTTAATTTTGATAGGCAACCTGCAATTTTGTCTGGGTGGGTTCTCCATTTCAGAAGGTCAAGCATATCTCCTGCCAAGACAAGATGCAAGATTAAAGCTGGAAGCAAAGTGGCATTTCAGATTTTAAATTCTACTGTTACAGTCCACTCAGCAAAACTGGGCTTCATTAAAACAAAAGAAAACATCTCAAGATTTGCTATAATATGATCTGCCCAACAATAACAATTCTTCATTCCGCCCTATAATTGCTTCACCAACAGGAAATAAAAACATGGTATTGGGTCACTAGAATCAATCTCTTGTGGCAACTACATTATGCAGTCTTGCTTAGAAATTTGTCAGCTGCCACCTTAAGAAAAGTAATTATCTTGCTGTCTCTCATCCCATTGAAGGACACCTTCCAGAGCTGTCTTCTGACAGCTAAAAACAGTCTCTTGATAATTAGGTATGAATTGTTTGTGTGTATTTTAAAATACTCATATCCCTATGTGTTTTAGAGTACAAACATTATGCCTCTGCTTTATTAATAAGCAAGACAATCTCTACTGGAAAATAAACTCTTCTGAGCTAAACCACTCTTAAGTGTCTTCATGCTTGCTCCAGTTTTAATCCACTCTCCTTTAGCATTTTTGATCAACATGGTACACAGCATTACAGATGAGACCTCATCACTGTTTTCTGTATCATTAGCAGGCTCGTATGTCTGCTGCAAACACCTGGCATGTATGTTGTAGAATTTTCTTTTTTTGAGATACATTTGGTGACACAAACAACGCTTTCTTCTTTTTAATGCTGTTTGGCTCCCTGGCAATAGCAGAATCCCCAGTAGTCTCCATTAGGGCATGATCCTGCCTTTTGTACCATTAGATTTCATCTAATTTCTACTCTAACTGATTATTTAAATCAAAGTTGCCTTGGTTTGTCTGTATCATATTTTCATTTGGTTCCCTCAATTGATGAGCCTTTTCCACTGCCTATTAGCAGCAAACTTCATTAACAGGCTTTTTATAGTCTCAGGTTTTAGCAAAGCAACTCCTCCTCCTCTCAAGCCTTTCCAGCCCCCAGGCCCACTCCACCAAGTGAGACTATCTGTACCAGGCAAAATTCTTCAGATCCTGTAGTATTTTCCTTCCATTCAGGAAGGAAATTCCATCCATTACAGTGCAACCTGCTTTTTCCCTTTTAGCCTGTTATTTACCATTTTTTAAAATACTTATTCTAATCTGTATCTCCTCTAATTTCCCATGTGGTGTGTCACTGAAGTCCAGATGGTTTAGATCTGCTGTGTTTCCTCTGAATAACAACAACAACAACAAAAAACTTAGAAAAGAAAGATTAAGAAGTTTATTCTGGCATGAAATGCCTTTGATAAACCCATCCTGGGTTTTATGGCATATTCCATTTAGCTACGTGTCTATTTTTTCATCTATGATTTGTTGTAAACAATTGCACAAAATTCATCAGAGGGTGATGGCCCAGTTAACATACTCTTCCAGCTATCTTAAAAATGGGTACTATATTTATTATTCACGTGATATGTTTATTACTTGTGGACTCATAGGTACTCATTTATTACTAAGTCATGTGTTACTGCTCTCAGCTTCAGAGAGATACTAAAAGAAATTCCAGCTTGCTACGAGATGGGGAATTTCACAGAATCACAGTCCAATAAATACCATTCAGTATCTGAAAACAGAGTTTTGTGAACTTTGCTTGGCTTTTTAACAGTTTTCACTTCATCCTGACCCCTGCTGAACCCTGACACACTGCTGTTATTTCTCTCCCTTTTGGTGCAGGTTCAGTGCTTACTCCTCACATTTTTTTGCCCACGACTCACTCAGTTCAGGCTGCAGCACTCCTTCCAAGTTGCATTCAGTGCACAGAAGTTCCACACGTTTTCAAACTCTTGAATCAAATAAATCCCAAAGTTCCTTTACCTTCAAGTTTACTATTTGCACATTTCACTAACCAGCTTTTCAGAATCTCACGAAGCGTGGCTGCTCGAAACAGAAAACCTTAACCACTGTCCAACCCTTCAATCAGCTTAAGCTGAAACTCTTTCTACTTGATCACAGTCCAGTATTGTTTTAGAAGGATCCAGTTCTTCTGAAACGCCCTCACTACTTATCAAGCGAAGTACATAACTGCAAGTTTTCCTCTTGGTTCAGCAGCTATTTGGGTTCCTTCTACCACTGACAGTTTTCACACTCAAATAACGTTTGATCCACACATGTTTTGTGTCACTTCTTTCCCAGCTTGCTCCAGAAGAGTTCCTCTCTCCCATAACAAGGAGTGAAATAGCATTTCTGCCCTTAATAACATTAAATTAACCTCCACCTGTACCGAAATCTTGCCAGAACTGTTAACAGCAAACCCTCTACATTATCCCAATAATATTTTGCTGCTTTTGGTGGGCACTAATTCTTTTCATGCATTTATACATTTCTTTTTTGTTTGTTTTGCTTCACGATATGCTAGTGTGGAAGGGTTTGGATTAAGAGAGGTCTTCGAGTTCCGCTAGGAGTGAGGAAAGGTCCCAGGTGTGTCAGAGACACCTTCCAAACATCAGGGACAAATGATAGGTCTTATTATTCCTCCTGTCAGGAGTTTTCAAGTAACAAACATTACAAAACCATATCGAACTGCATTTGTCTTCTGGATAATTAATTGAACTCCTACCCTCTATTCTGTTTAAGCCTTTACTTAAGTTGAGGAACAGTGAAACTAGCTAAGGTTGTCAGTTCATAGTAGGAAAATACTTCTTTACAGGTCTGCTGGAGGAACTTTGTGGGTAGATAGTTGACACTCAATATTAGGGATTTGTTGGAGGATTAAAAAATAGAAGGAGAAAGCCAATGTAAGACACTCACTTCAAAGCACTTATTTCAAGGAAATTTCAAGGAGGAAAGACACTGCTGAGATGGCATTAGCGAATAGCCCAAGCATAAATGACATGAATAGAAAATCTGACGTGAATCACAAGGGAAAGGGACAGTAATGCATCATGTAGTAAAAGAAACGAGAACAAAAATGTCCCCAAAAGTAAGTCCACTAGGAAAACATCGTTTTGGAAAAGGGAAAAAGTCAATGGTGCTGATAAACTTTGTTGAAAATGAAAAAAAAAAATTAATGCTTTCTCTATACCATGCTCTGATTTGTACATAAAAAAATAGCCTGCACCTGAGCTACCACTCTTGCCAAACAAAACAATTCCCTTCTCAAAGTCAGTAGTTTACATCCAAAGTGCCAGGTGTAACAAACGGTTTAGAATTAGGTGTATAAGGAACAGGTTTGGGATGATCTTTCCATCTCTGTCCTATAAATCCCAAGACATCAGCAGTTGGCCTAGTGCAGCACTCTTGCACTTCAAAATGAGAAAGCCAAATTTTTAACCAGCAATCTGTATTCCTCTTCCAGCAGGCTGCTTCTGGGGCTGCCAACACTCCCCACCAAGAGGGGGTTGCTCTGAAAAGTTACCCTGTTACTTTTGTTTTATTAATCACGAGTTTTGCCTTTTTTTTTTTAATCTTTCCCCTCTTCATCCCGATAGATGGATTACACCCCTGCCTTGCAAGAGACACGCTGTATGGCATGTTGTTCTGCTGATGAACAGCTGCTTACTGGGGATGTGCTGATCAGTGCTGAGAAATCAGTGGATGCCAGCTTGCTGAAATACTCCAACTTGCTGGATGGATCCTGACTCTCTGGCAGGCAGAGATCCCTCCTAAATGTCAAAACCTACATGGGACTGTTTTGATAACTACTCAGTAGAAAAATACTATATTCAATCTTCTTTGCTTTTTAGGAAAATAAAACTGGAATACAACTCAAATTCAGGTAAGAAACAGGCATGTTTTCGGTTTTGGTTTTTTGTTTTGCTACCATCAACTGATTAACTATCTAGGATTAAAGGTCACACTAAGGAAAAGACAACTGACAGAGAGATTACATAAGGATGGGTTCTCACAAGAGCTGTTGATGAATGCACAGGCTCCCCTGTTAGAAGCTCTCTGAAAACTGCTTGGAAATAATCCTCAAGTCCCCCTCCAAAGCACCTAGGGTAAGGAAGTTAAGGATTCCACCAACTGGAAGCCAGCCTCCTTCCCCCAGTCCCCATAATTTTAATATGCATGAGGGCTGATGGCATGTGGGAACAGTCAATGAGAGAATGACAGCTAAGTAAAATTTCCCAGCAAATTAGGAAAGCTGTGGCCTAATTCAGTCACAAGTCTGGGTTTGGGGTCTTCCCCCAAACCACAGCCAGACCAACAGCATAATTTCCAATTCATTTCCAGGACACTGGTGTTTGCAGACACATGCAAATCCCCAAAAACTTCAGAAAAATCTCCACATTGACAAACAGATTAAAAAAATCATCAGTTTTCAAAAATACTGATACAAATATCTACTACAAAAGTAAACAAAAGTAAATACAATACACAGAGCTTTTAAATCCTGTATTTTATTTTATTTTTTAATAAGTATGCTACATTCTCTCAGGGGTAACTGAAGTAATGCTCACATGATCAAGCATCCACATGCTTTGCTCTATGTTCATTTTCTGAGCATGCAATAAATTTTGGCAAATTTTTTTTAAAAGAATGGGGATTTGGAAACTCACCAAGATGAACTTCCCAAAGAAGATCCTTGGAGAAAATATGAGCCTGTCTATTGAAAATATTTCCACCCTCTGAAGTACTGCTGAAATAATTGTTAACTCTTTCAGAGCTGAAAAGGGGATCAATATTATTCAGATATTCTACACCCTCTTACTCTGTATATGGTAAAATAAAATAAATGGAAATTTCATGCCCTATGTCACACATCTATTTACTTCAACTATAAAATAACCCCTGTACTGTGAACATAAATTAGTGAAATTCCTATAACCCCAGTCAACAGCAAAACTATTCATCAGTGAGACATTAAGTCCCAAGCAGCACTTTCAGGCATGTCTAAGCACCAGCAGATTCATGCATTTTCCTAAATCAAGGCCTTTAACTGGAACAAATTTAGCTTATGATTGCCTATTATCATCTTTGGGGAAAATCTTTTATTGACTAACTTTTATTACTTTGAAGCTAACTGTTATGAGAATACAGAATGGATGTGCACAGTGAAACAGACCATTTACTCTTTGCGCATAGTTCTGTTTTGGAAACTTGCTACTAAATGGTGAAAATTAAGATGACTGTTTCCACTTAAAAAGCTGCTCTAGTTTTTGTTATATACCTATAATCAATTTGCAAGCAATTAGTAATTTTATCATTATACATGTGAGAAGGGTAAAGATACAATCATTTCACACAAGAGGTAGCTAAGCAAGATTTTTCAAATGAAATAAATACCTAAGGAAAATGTAAAACTGAGGTTATCAAAGAATAGTCAGAAGCATTATCAAGGAAATACACAATATTTACAAGCCTGTGGAAAATTTGGCAAAAATATAAGCCTGTTTGAGTAACAGCTCTATATTGTAATTAGTATGGCAAATAAACAAGAATTTTAAGAGTTTTATGCACAGCAATGGTAAGGAGCGTATCACACATGTATTTCTATCTCCTCATAATATCCAGTGTGTAAGGTTGCTTTAAGCAGTAGTAAATGTTTGTTGGCATAAAGGAAGAGACGTGATAAAACAGGAAAGCAATATGTACCTAATAAAATCCAAACTGCCACATCCTAAAGCCTACAAAATAAGTATTTCATAAAAACTCCAAAGCAAACAGATTAAAAGGGTTTGTAAAGCAGCTGGGTTTTGATAGTTGATTCCAAGAGTGCTGCATTTGATTCCAATATCATGTTAAATTAAAAAGCATTCTTGAACTACTTAAAATCAGTGGTTTATCATGCTGCATTGGTTTCCATCTGGGTATCAAAAATTGTGAAGAAATCCAGTTTGTAAAACTGATAGAACATAAGCTATTTCTGAGTATATCCATCCTTGCTTGGCATGGAAAAGACTAGTTATCACACTCATTTGAATTTATGATGTTTCAAATAATCAACACATCCTACCATTTTGTGTGAGCTTAGTGGAGCAGAGAAAGGACGTAATCCAGAAGGACTCTTTAGTGGTTTTCACTGCTTGGCTGTTATTTCCTAGGAAAATTCCCTTTGAAAAGGGGAGTTTGAGGTAGCGACTAGAATCCTGAAGGTTTGTGTTTTCTTCACACTGTGAAAACAAACCAGTTAAAATCAATGTACTGCATGCAACTCCCTAGATTATTGTTTCTCTGACAGAAATTAAAGAATTTTTAAAGGTCTCATACAACTGAATTTGAACAGGTCAAGTCCATTGAACATTGTTTCTACAATGAGTCAGAAAAAAATACAATGCAAAGTTATGTGTTTAATATTTTAAATAAATACCATTACCTTTAGTCAAGTAGAATTTAAACTATGAAAAAAATACTTTACAATACATTCAATATCTATGTTTAAAGATACTTTAAAATAGCATAAATATTTAAAGACTGATGTCCTAGAACTAATATTCAAACATTTTTATAACTCAGAAAAAAACTTCATCAAGCCATCCTAAACATGCATTATCTATTTGTGTGCATATATATATGTATCTGTACACATGCATAGACATTATCAATATAAAGCCTAAGATACCAAAAATAAGTTATTACATGTCCTTGGTATTATTATTATTTTTTTCTCTCTTCAGGAGCTATCTAATCCATATATACAATGGTTAATTTATATAGACAAAATGAGTCAGCACATTCTTTAATGCAAATATACTCATTTCAGATCAGAAAATTAGGTTAAGTGGTCACACATATATATAACATAAGCACATTTTCCAGCTCACCGCTTTCATGGATAATTCTCCGTAAGGGAAAATGCCTGTTGCAACTATTTTTGAATCGTAACTTCATATTGGACATTGAGATAATAACAAAGCAAAAACTTTGAACAGGTTATATCAAATAAATAGCTGCAATTTTTTGTGTTCAAATTTAAAATCTATCTGGAAGCATATCAAACCCTCTGCACAAAAAGGTAACTATAAAATGGGGAAACAAATAAAAAATCACTCAGGATAGAAATATCTTTAAAAAAAGATAGCATTGAGTACATCTGCATAATAGATTGCTTCATTTTCCATTTTTAGCAATTCAGGAAGTGGTTATCATTATTCTATTTTAATTGAACTTACTTTTATGAAATTAATTATAATGTAACATAGTGAGACTCCACAGTACATCCGGTGCACTGAAATGTACACCTAGATTCTATTGCCATTTGTAACAAGGAGCAATTAAACAATCAGCAATGGGTATTTTAATGGAGACAAGATTATCACTCATTTGGTAATGAATACAGACTTTCTCAACCTAATGTTTCTGGGCATTCGTAGTATGTTCCAGAGGAATCATTACAGCTAATGATTTCTAATTCAAATTACCTTGTGTACAATGAGTTCATGGGTGCCATCTGGCAGTGTCCTCCCATTTTCCTGCATCAGGGGCACGAAAGAAAAGCCAAACAACTTCTTCTCACCCTTTTCTTTTGCTGAAAAACATATGTAAATAGATAAAATTAATGTTTCATATTTTAGACAAAATAAAAGGGTATAATACAGCATAAGGAAGTATTCTGGAACTATTTGCATCTAGTAAGACTAAGAAGATCTTACATTTCTTTGCAGATTTGTATGTTATCTCCCCTACTGGTTTCTGTTATCTCACTATAAATCAGAAAGCAGTATTCTGGACTGACTTGGTTTTTATTAATGTCAAATAGTGGAAATCAACAAATACGAAACCTTTGCAATATACAGAATGCCAGGAGACCTAAATGAATGTGATCTAGCTATTCCAATGTGAAGAGAAGGGGGATTGTTTTAAATTTTGTTTTGTGTTTTACTGTATGTGTGTGTATGTTATTTATCCACTATAGTAGCTTCTACCTACTGATCTTCATTTTAGGTCATCCTTAGGCTAACCTGCACTACAGTTTTCAAATAAAGTATCTACCTCTATATATATCACTGAAGATGTCACTGTTTCTTATAAATACAAAAATACAAAAAATACAAAAGTGCTGTTAATTGACCACACTGTATCTGTATATTTTTTCAAGGGGTTGGATTGCTAAACATCGACTAAGGAGCAGGTATCATTTTGGATCATTTTGGGTAATTCACCAGATAAATTCTAAATTTGCATTTTGAAATTATGCTTGCATTTGCACCTGCAGTGCTGCCTATTACTATTTAATAAAACTAGACTGGTTTCTCCGAGTATTTAGGCTTTACCAAAGCACCAAGTTCCATGAAGCAGAGCTACAGGCCTGAAAAGCTGTGTCATAAAAGCATTAGAGAGAAAGTTTACGCATCTATCTTTTTCCTGAGGTGTTAGGGAAACTCATGTGCTGACTGCCGCTGTAACAGAGAGGACGAGGAGAAGTTGTGATCAGCGCTTACTGGAACAGTGCCGGAATTCACAGCGGATGTGGGCTCCTCTGAATTTATCCACAGGAATAGGAAGTTTCAGCAGCTCAGCCCATCTGGGACCATTGTTATGATAAAGCACAAAGGAATGGTACTCGCTGGCTGGTGGCTCTCCAGAGCCAAATGAGATAAAATCCTAATGAAGAAAAAATATTGATTAAATATTTAAAGATAGATTAGATCACTCCTAAGATGTCATCAAGAACTGTTCTTACAAAGAACACTGTTTAATATCCATATTATTATCATAAATGCCACATGTGGGATAGTACTCAATATTGTAAAACCCACAAAAATAGTAGCAATTTGTTAACATTTGCTAATTAGAAAAAATCATGGCAAGAATCATCCACACAAATAAGAATTAAAGCATTTTATAGGGGAAACTGGGTGATCAGGAAGGCTTAAGCAACATATGTTAAATGGAAACCCATGATACAGGGTGTTCCATCCAGTATTTATGCTCAAGCACTAAATGAGAATTTATGCAAGATGAGAACAGCCCAGACTCCAGGATCTTTAGTCATCCGAAATAAACCCATAACTCTGCTCTTGTCAGTGACACATCCCAGCATGAAACAGTAAAGAAATCTGGATCCCTTGACCAGGAACAAACACGGTATTGTGTTGTTTTTGCAAAACTCATTATGGTTTCTCCATAGCAAAGTAAGCAAATGGGTTTGTCTAAGTTCCATCTTGGGGATACCTGTCAATTCTCTGCAGGAAAAATAAGCTACTGCTGTAGCTTTTCTCCTCAGCAATAATAAAGGATTGCCTTTGCATCTTAATATCCCTTATACATATATATATTATATATATATATATATTCTTCACAGAGAGGGTGGTTGCACACTGGAACAGGCTCCCCAGGGAAGTGGTCACTGCACCGAGCCTGTCTGAATTTAAGAAGAGATTGGACTGTGCACTTAGTCACATTGTCTGAACTTTTGGGTAGACCTGTGCGGTGTCAAGAGTTGGACTCGATGATCCTTAAGGGTCCCTTCCAACTCAGGATATTCTATGATTCTATGATTCCATATCACAGAATCACAGAATTGAAGGAGTTAGAAGGGACCTCGAAAGATCATTGGGTCCAACCCCCCTGCCAAAGCAGGTTCTTTACATATATGCACATATGAAAGAAGTTTCATATATAATATGCATTTGCTTCACTCCATGCATTTACACACACAACCTCACTTCACAGATATTCACACACACACACAATTTGGTTCAGACTATCTCTGTCAGGCTTTCTACATTTTGTCAGCCCTTAGCCCTCAACATCATGCAGAACCTACGAAAAAGTACCTTCAAATAAAAAGAAAAGAAAAGAAAAAGATGCTAAATATGTATGGAAAAGGTTGCAGGTGAACAGAAATCCTTTGGTACAGAAAAATCTGAGAAACAGTCAGCTATTAATAATGGAAATCTAAAAGGACTAGTGCCTATAAGGTATCACCAGCAGCATGCAACCAAACCTCAAGAAAGGAAGGAACAGTAATTTATTCTTTCATTAAAACCCACACAGGGGTCATTTGCATCAGCAATCTCTCATTTATTTCAATTAGACAATAAAAATGACGATGCAAAATGATTGAAACATGTTCTGCATTAACATAAGAAAATGTGTAACTACTAAAAGTTATCAAATCAAAAATTCTCCAGAACTTAATCTTGCTTCAACATTTTAGAGCACCTTAATGGAATCACTGGTTATTTGGGTGGCAGTTTTAGGTGCTTATCTGGATCATGTAATTGATCACATAAATAAAACACACATGCACTTTGATAGAGGTTTTAAGCAAAGTGGAAATGCTTTGAATATCTAAACACAGCGAAAGATACATATGACCTTTCCAAAGCAATTTTGTATTCATCAAACAAAGCCACGAAAGAGTATTTACATGTGAAAATATGTATCAAAATTAACTGCAGCAAGGAAAAATACACAACAGAGGTACCTTTAAAATCTGACCACTGCTGTCCACAACATGCATCGTCACTTCCACATTTCTGGCCACACTTTTCCCTCCCTTCTCAAATTCTCCTCTCTCTACAGTGATGTATAAATCATTCCTCATTTCACCTATAAAAAAAAAAAAAAGTGAGCAAAAGTCAGTTAAAATTGATTACTTTTCACTTTTACTACTTCAATAGACTTTCATCTTTTCTTTCAAAGAACAGTGTCACACAATTTATCAGTATTTTCAGATTTTCATCCCTCAGGAAGCCTGAGAGATCATCTGCCATGCTGAACAATTCCAGCAACTTTTATTCATATTAGCTGGTTTTGGTATGTACCACGGCATCTCCAGTTAGACTGAAGCTGATTTCTGGCTTCACTTCCCTTCATTCCTCTTTTAGTCTAAGGAAATATCAACACATTGTCCTTCATAGTAATCTCTACGTTTCTCTGTTTAATGGCTCCTCATTAGAACTTTTTTACACATAATCTCTTTCACACTTGAAGAAGGTGTATTACTTTCCTAATTACTCTTTGAAAAAGTAAAAAGCCAAGCTAGCATTCAAATCTTTCTCATCTAAAAGACCTCACCATATTTTACATTAACTGTCAATTCCAAAGTTTAGTAATGAGTTTAGTAAAGTACTCTTATTTTACACTTGCTGGCAAGGATTCTGAGACCAAAGTCTTCATCAACACGTCAAATTACAAATCCAGTGCAAGCACTGCCTAAGTGTTACATAATATAGGTGAGTTATTAAATACTGCTAGCATGTTTTACTGGAAATTCCTTGCACATTTATCCATTAACAAATTATGCAATCCATCAGGACTTAACCAGAACTTCCGATCTATGCTACTTTTATTTTAGTTTCACCTGACACACAACGTGAACTTTATAGATGATGAATGGAAAAATTGTTTGCCATTTGTTGAAGACAGAGGGAAGAAGCATTAACCGTGGTGACTGGAGTGAGGTGGTAGGGAAGCCCCTGTTCCCTAAGCAGATGCTAGATCTTTTTTCTAAGAAGTCAAAACTAACCTGCCTCTGTGGTGGGAGTGATGGGAGTTTGTAGAAAAACAGCATTATCAGTAGGAGCATCTTCTAAAGTTCTAATTTCTAGACTTGTCAGGAAGAAAAAAGATCAAGAATATATGCCTTCATAGAGTGAAATGCAAATGCAGAATTAAAACAGATTTTCACTGAGCACTGATGAAAAACTGAAGTATGAGGTTTGTGTATTCACAGGCATACTACTTGGAAATCAAACGGGAGATGGATGCTTGTACTGTGGGTAAAATTAATTAACAGATATGTAACTGATAAATGATCAGTGCATCTTCGATTTTCAGCTTCATTTGAATATGCAGGCTGAATTTGACTCGCTTGAACATTCCAGGATACTCTTGTGTTTGTTTTACTGCATGCAATTCTCCAGCAATTTCCAAGTACCAGAAGCTTTAATATTGCAACAGTTTTCTAATATTTTTATAACTAACATTATTCCATCACTGTATGCAAAATAGTTAATTAAACAATTCCTTCAAAGCACAATCTGAACCACTGCCAAATGCAAAAAAAAAAAAAAAAAAAAAAAGGCAAAAGAGGAAACTGATAATATTATCAAACTCTCAAGAATCATGCCCATAAAAAGTGGTGGAAATCTGCCACTGTATTACCTTATTAATTGTCTTTTGAAACGAGGATGCTAGATGTTAGAGTACAGATATACAGCATGAATAGAAATAAATACCAGGACCAGATGGTATTCACTTAAGAGCTTTATGTGAAGTCAAGGATGAAAAAGCCAAATTACTAATAACAGTGTGTAATCATTGAATCTGTCTCTGATTCCCAATGGAAACCAAGTTTAAAATGAGCAAAAGGTGGCGGCTATTCTTGTGATAGACAGCAGACTTGTAAAAAACAAGCAGAAAAACCCTTTCAAACGGATGTTGTGAATGTCAGAAATTTGTAAGGGTTCATGGGGAGAACAGAGAAGTCTTGGAAGGCAGATCCACTGAAGGATATGAAACAGACGGTCACAAGCAGCTCCGGAAATCCCTTGGGCTGAAAATAGCTGGAGGCAGGGGGAGCATCAGGGGGTCATTACCATACATGCATATATGCATGTCTCTTCCTTAGGGGGCTGTTTACAATAGCTGGCTAGATAGGCCCTTCGAGTGAATCCGTAAAGATGTTATCGGGATTCAAGTCACAAAATTACCCTTAAAACTACTAGTTTCTGATTATTTCTATATTTCAGTAGTATTCGATTATAGAAGTTTTAGAGGGCAGTACAGTCTGGATAGCAAAGAACACGCAACGTGCTGGGTCTTGCTTGGCAGATGCTAATTCTAGGACTGCTTCTAGTCAGTGCTGGCACTTGGTCACTTTCAGGAGTTTTACATTCAGAAAAAATGACATCCACACATAAATCAAGAAGAGAAGCTTTGTAATATAACTGGTTTTATCAAACAAGTTGTAGTTGCAGCAGAATCTCTTTAAAGATTAACCTGAATTCTGCGTGCATTTGGGCTACATTTTGTCATGATTTTTATTTGTCAGGAAGAAATTCTTTCCATTTTCCAAGGAGTCTTCACAGAAACACAACCAAAAACAAAAAACACCTTTTCACCACAAATTCCGCGATCTAGCCCAAATAAATCTCAGTGAAAACCGAGTTTTCACTTTTTTTTTTTTTTTTTTTTTTCGCTTTCCTTTTTAAGCTGAGCAAACTGTACAGGATTTAAATGAAAAATAAGAGAGCATTGCTAAAAATGTAATGACAGCTTTACAGAAGTTAAGCAGGCTTTTAAAAATGGTGTCTACATTTTGAGGTTTTTTAAAAAGTTCTAAATGCATTGAATTTCACCATTGTAAATGTCAGAAGAAGTCAAATCACTGGGACTAAGGACACAGGTGGATGAACCTTCATAATTCCTGTCCTGTTCTCCTCTTACAGAACCCTCTGCAGGGTGCGCAATCAGTGCCATGAGAGGATAGTTCAGACATTTTTGTCCAGATCTACATCCGGTCAGGACTCTCTATTCTGTTTTCAATGTCTCAGAGCAAACCAAAGCACGTGGGTCACCTTATTGTAAAAAAAAAAAAAAAGTCATATTTTCTCCATTATCATGCAAGGCAAATTAAATCCAAGAGGAAACTAAGCCTCTCACACTATAAGAGAAACAATGACGTACATGACATATGATGATTTACACGGAAACAGATGGATAGAAAAGCAGAAGGGAAACAACTAAAATACACTGGAAAATTAAACAAAAAAGAATGTAAGCTCCAGGCTATATATCACGGGTACTGTCTGCATCAGGCAGATGAAACACCAACTTCCTTCCCTCAATGTATGTGGCATATCTGACATCTTGTGATCCTTACAAAAATGTTTCTGGTTTAGATTTGGCTTTCTGTGTCTGGATTTATACTCACACGTATTTCACTTTTGCTTTAAAGGAGATCACTCCTTGCAACCAAAATGTACGAAAACCAGCTACGCTGAATTTGTACAGTTCAGATAAGCATACTGGAAGGTTAAGAATTTAAAACCAAGCTCCTGACAAATCTGTAGCACAATATTTATGTGAACATATTATGAGCGAAAGCTCATAAGATTAAAAAGTCAAAGGGGTTGTAAAAATCAAGCACAAAGCCTTATCAGAAAATAGAATTGCTGACTGAAAAAAAAGAAAAGGCATTTGGGAAGTGAACGTCAATCTGGAAAGGAAAAAGGAAAGAAAACTGTGATAAAAACATACAAAAATATATTTGGAACTATTTTTTAAAATGTATTTAGCTCTCAGTATATTGTTCTGGAGATATCTTAACCTCTTTTACTTCCCAAATGTAGAAATGCCGTTGCTTCAAGCTTCCTTGACAAATATTCTCTGTCCAAAAAGTGAATTTTTATGTGTAAAACTAACCTGGGGCATTCCTTTGTGGACCCCCTTCAAGTAAAAACAATTCCAACTTGATCTATAAAGTATTGAAACATCAGCAAATGTCTGATTTTTTTAATCTATATTCCTTTCACGGATCTTTTTTATTTCTGAAAACTATAATTACACATTTGATTACAAGAATATGCATCCTTTTTCTATAGTATTTCTTCCTTGACAAGTATACCAGATGGATAATTCTCACATTATATCATCTTGTTTTCACCAAGAGAGACAATTGCGGCCACAGGGAGCACTGAAAGGCAAAATTCTGCTGAATACCTAAGTTCTGAGGTAGACTTTGGTGAGTACAGATGGTACCTTCTGCTAAAGTATCTGCATGACTCAAATGAATCTCCCCTAGGTGGGTGTGTACTGAGATTTTTTCTACTGTCTTACATTTGACCAAAAGTGCAGAATTTACACAGAAACAAGCAAGGGACATCTCGGACATTAGAGTCAATCAGTTTTTAATTACTGGCTGAAGAAATGCCTATAAAATTGAATCTCAATCACACATGATGAGCTTTTAAACATGGTGAAAAAAGCAGCAGGCTTACTCCAGCTAAATATTCAGAAGTACCAATGTCACCTTTTCTAAATATGCTTCAGTGAAAACATGCAACGGCTATTTTCAGCATAGAGTTTGGTACAGGAAGAAGTGACTGAAAACAACATGGAAAATGTTGCTCAACTTTAACGTGACAAGCCTACCGCTACCTATAATGAAGTTGTGTGGAAGATCTAGACCTTTTGAGCGGTTTTCTTTTGAAACATAGGGCAGCTCATCTTCACCTGTTCTTACAGAGCATCTCCATCACCTCAATCCTGAGTGACCAGAAGCAGTTTTCTTTAAGCTTTCTGAATTCACCAGGGCTTGTGGGCTGGGCAAGGAACATGTAGATGTGGACATCCAGTTAATAACAGAGGTAAACAGTGTGAAGTTGAAACATCCCAGATAAGTCAGCCTTTTCTAGGACTGACATACAGTTTTCTGAGAAAGAAAAAGCTGTAGGAAGCTGAACCACACACACTAGGACTCATTAAACATGTTTTGTGAAGCTAAACCACCTAGGGCTCCTGGGAAGCAAAGGGCACTTGTAGACATGTGCGTTAGGGACTGAGTCAACAGAAGATGAAGAAAAGAAAACTAAAGAAGTTATGCATTGCATTTCTGTGTTCTCTGAATAATGTTGCTGCATAAAAATACTGCCTATCTTAGCACAGCCACCTTCTACCAACTATCCCAATAAAAAACGAAGTTAATGAGATACAACCAACCACAGGTAAGACAAGGTTGTTGTAGATTAGATGTAAGATGACAAATAACAAAGCAGAAAAAAGAATATTGGCATTAGTCCCTGTTGGAGTAAGAATAAGCTGTCTCTTGGAAAAATGGAAGAACTGTGAGGATCGTAGAGTGTATCTAGGGAAGCTGTTTGCTATTGCTCTTACTTCAGGCAACAACACAATGTGTTGAAAAATGGTATCAGTAGCTTCTGTCCTAATTATAGAAGCAACCCATTAGACCTTGACACTACTAAGTTAGCAGTCCATCGTTTCATCTGTTTAGCTAATCAAAACTACTTTTTTAAATATTAGAAGCTATAGACTGAAGCATTCCTACAAGAACTTCTTGTACCGGGGAGGGCTAGAGAAATATAGAAATCTCAGTTCCATGGAATTTAACAAAAAAAATGTAAAGCTGTAGCAATGTGAATGATTATACTGCCTTCACTTTCCAATGCAGCACAAGTATTTAGTGTACACACTGAAGGGACATTTGGTCTGGTAAGTGAATTTAATTGTATGTGAAAGGTGAGGAACTGAAATGCCTGGGTTGCTAAATCAAAATGTGTACAGCACAGCGTTGGCAGTAACTGCCTCTTCATATGGTCCTGCCAAAACATTTCAGCTTGGACCTGGCAAAAACATCTTGAAAGCACTATTTATAGGCTAAGAGGAAAAACTCCAAACCATGACTGCCCCAGATGTAGGTGCGAACCAGGCACATTACAGCTCAAGGTTTCTGACCTGAGAAGAAACAGAAGAAGCTTCATTCATGACCTCAATCCAACTAGCAATGAGGTATCACGGGCTAAACCGCAGTGGAGGATGGAGACCTGATCAGTACCAGTTACATGACAGAGGCAAATACAAGAAGCAAAAGAAAGGCCAATTAAAGCCCCAAAACAAACTCGAGAAACACTGACGGAGGACATGCTTAAGTAATGAAGGTTGGCCTTGCTGAACCGGCCAACAATAAAACACAAGTTTTAAGTAAACAGAAAAGAGAAATTAGGCAGGAATAATTAGCAGGCTGACAATGCACACTCAGGGGTCCTATTATCTTCACCCCGCAGTTTCATTATGGGATGGTTCTGCAGACTACCTTTCCTTCATAGATAGGAAGTTGAATTATCACTGTTCAGGACCCTGCTTACAAGCACTGTCCGCTGCTCCTGCTGCTCACAGGACGTACCCCCAGATACAGGACCTGCATGTGAGCTGCCCCTGGCCCAAAGAAGCTTCAGTGCTTGCATCTCTGGTGATGAGAGCAACATAGGTAATAACTAGGGAGAAGAAGGTCAGGTCAGGACAAGCACCACAAGAACATTTGTATGAACGTATTGTTTGTTCTCTTATTTTTCTAGATATACTCGTACCTTATCTATGTGTCAAAGTAACGATCCCTCATTGCAAAAGTGTTTTCAAAGTTCCACTGAGGGAGCTGTGAGCTGTAATTGCAACACAGATTTTGTAACAGCAAGACTTTCTTCATATTCCAACCATATTCAGAACTGTAAAATTTCTTGTAGCATATTAATATGGAACAAGCTTTTCAAGCTGAAGATAGCTGTCAAAGATCAAAGGTAGCTGTCTTTGTTAGAAAGGAAAGAGTGTTTAGTTTGCCAGTCATCCTCAAGAAAGCTTTCTAGTGAAATATTCCAATTCAATTATTTACTGCTGTAACAAAACACAGTGTGATTGTATTTGACTGAGATAGCATCTCTGATAGTTACAGCTTACAGTGTGCAAATCTAAACTGTCCTGACAGCAGCTGCTAATTTGAAAATAATTACACAGAACTCACTGGGAGCTTTTGTTAGTAACTGCCTTTTTGAAAGCTTTGTTCAGAATTATAGGTCCTTTAGAGCCATGAATTGAGCAGGAGCATAAAACAGTATTTGGTTTACAGAAAGTTCTTGTTAATTTACATCTCTGTAAAGTGCAAGCTAATGAGTTGCTGTGCTTTATACTTTAAACGTGACTTGAACAGCTCTTAAAACAATTTCAGTTTGAGGGAGTGAAACTCTCTGGACATGGCACAGACAAAATGGTACTATGTGGGATGTAAATCTTATGGAGGCAAAACGCATTAGAGTAAAGCTCTTGAAAAGACTTTGTAGAATAGGGCGAGAACTGTGTAGCCATAATCAGTAAGGAGATCTCAAACAAACAAACAAACAAACAAAAAAACTCGAACACATTTAAGGTGATTTTAACTTGAGGATAGGACCAGAGACATTGTGTCCAGCCCTTTGATTCAACACATTCAGTATCTCTTAGCAGCAATGAAGTTATCCATGCTGATATTCTGACAGCAACAAGCAAAACAAAATTAAAAACAAAACACGGGAAATCTTCCACTCCTTTTTTAGCCCAGTAAACGTGTGTAGTGGGTTTACGTGGCAAGGTTTTGGTAGCAGGGAGCCATAGGGGTGGTTTCTGTGAGAAAGATCTAGAAGCTGCCCCATGTTTGGGAAGGGCCCCATTGTTTTCCAGAGCTGAGCCAATAAGCGATGTTGTTTTGCGCCTCTGTGAGAGCATATTTAAGACAGGGAAAAAAACGCTGCGCCACACAGCAGCCGGGAGAGTCAAGGGAGTGAGAGAACAGCCTTGCAGGTGCCAAGGTCAGTGTAGGAGGGGGAGAGGTGCTCCAGGTGCTGGAACAGAAGTCCCCTGAGGCCTGTGGTGAGGACCATGGTGAAGCAGGATGTCCCCCTGCAGCCCATGGAGTACCACGGTGGAGCAGGGTTCCACGCTGCAGCCCGTGGAGGAGACCACGGTGGAGCAGGTGGCCCTGCACCGACGGAGGCTGCCGCCTGTGGAAGACCCCTGCCAGAGCAGATCCCAGGCTGGACCTGTAGCCCATGGAGAGGAGCCCATGCAAGAGCAGGTGACCTGGCAGGAGCTGCTGCCCATGGGGAACCCAGGTTGGAGCAGTTTTCTCCTGAGGGATGGACCTTGTGGTACGGACCCATATCTAGAGCAGTTCTGGAAGAGCTGCTGCCTGTGGGAAGCCCACACCGGATCAGTTCATCAAGGACTGCATCCCGTGGGTGGCACCCCACAGCACAGGGGACGAGAGTGACCGAGAAGGAGCGGCAGAGAAGAAGCGCTGTAGACTGACCATAACCCCCATTCCCCCGTTCCCCTGCGCCGCTCGGGGGGAGGAGGTGGAAGAGGGTGGATGGGGGGAAGGTGCTTTTGGTTTGCTTTTTCCTTTGTTTTCTCACTTCTCTAGCTTGTTAGTAATAGGCAATAAATCTTACTATCTCCTTATGCCGAGTCTGTTTTGCCCGTTACAATAATTATTGCGTGATTTTCTCGTCCTTATCTCAATCCTTGAGCCCTTTTCACATATTTTCTCCCCATTCCTCTTTGAGGAGGGGGAGTGAGAGAGCGGCTGTGGTGGAGCTCGGCTGCCCACTCGAGTGGAACCACGACAATGTGCAAACTGACATGGGTACAGGTATGGTAGGTGGCAGTTTACAGAAACACTGGGAACAAGACAGAAGAGGTGTCTTGCAGCAGTGCAACAATGCAAAAGAAGGTGGCCCTCTAGCTGGGTGATGCAACACTGACTACAGATAACAAAACAGCATATAGCTCAGATTTCACTGCAAGCTGCTGGTATTGTACTGCAAGCTGGTGGTATGTATTTGCAGTAGTCTCAACCTGGAGGTTGTAAATATTTTAACAATCAAAATATATGTATTTATTAATATACCAGTTTAGAGAAAAAAATAAATATGTCCTGGAACACTATAGCACTACTAAACACTCGCTAATGCCCTTCTGTCAATTGAACTTTGATGATTTGTCCTCCTCTAGCATATTAAAATTTCACGTCAAGCTTCGCAGCTGCATTTAATTAAAAAGGTCAATTTAAAAATAACGTCAAGTTAAGCAATTTGGCACTATTCATGAAAATCACAGTGCAAAATGATGTTATCTGAGTGAAGGACATTCTTAGAAAGATCAAGTCAGGAACATATAGGCACACTGCATTTCACAAGGAATTTAATCACTGTAGTAAGTAAAATCCCCTTCCTGAAACAATTGCTTTTCACAACTGCTTTTCTGTTTAGCATTGTAGAAAGTACTGAAAAAGTGGCTGGCTGTATATCAGTGAATGTATTCTTAAAAAAAAAAAAAAAAAAAAAAAAAAAAAAAAAAAGCAGTTCTGAAGGGTGAAATACTATCAATACTTTTAGAAACAGGGCAAATCTCATTGACATGACTGAAGCTGCCAGTGAACATGTGTGTCAGGTTTAAGGGCTGTGACAACCACCAGTCAGATGTCTGTTCAGTGCTTTCTCTCCGTTTAGCAATATCTTGACTTCTTGCTTACTGCTGCAAAGAACAACTTTGCTACTTGCAAGAAGCACAGACCCACAATAATTACTGTTTGTCAGTAATATTCACATATGGCTCAGGAATGAGAGAAAACTGGGATCTTTTTGGTGACAGTTGACAAAAACTTATTTGGTGTGTGTGTGTGAATGTGCAGCTGCATTTCAGTACATGACAGGGACTGGGCAGAAAGAAATAAGACAATTTCTGTTATTTTTGTACTACTAGCAAGTTTTTATTTAACAAGACTCAGTAATATTATAAGAGAAGAATTAGAACAATGTGTAAGAATTTCAGGAGCATTGGTGACTTTGGTAACAGTTTTACTGTTTTACTATTAGATTTAGTAAGCTTTGGCATTTAAACTGAAGGCCAAGAGGAAAAAACAGACTCCTTTTCTCAGTTAGCCTACTGTCCTTTCTCAAGAGAACATAATTTACATTTCAGCTTTATTGCACAAACTCTCAACAAGCCTTAAAAAAAACTCATCAGAAAGCAGCTGACAAAGCAAATGAAATGCCCTTTACAAATGGGATTCTCAAACTGCAAAACTTTCAGATTTCAAACAAAATGTAGATCTACCAAGTTCTCTGTGACTTCTCTTTGCTTTTCCTTCTAACAGTGAGATGTAAAACAAATTGATTTGAACAGTGGGGAGTAAAAGATTTACAATCTTGTTTAACAGAAAACAGACCTGTTGACTTTCTAAGGAATTTAACAGGATTTTGAGACTATTTTTTAGAGTTAATGCATTCACTTGTTAGTGTCCTAATGCTATTTACCTGTTTTAGTGAAGAAAGGCTTCCAAGACGTAACTGCCTTGCATATACTTCCAACATATCACTGCTACTTATTCTATGCTCAGAAGAAAGTCAGCTTACTCTTCCAAATACACTATCTGCAGAAGGCCCTTTTCCTCATTTTTCACTTCACAGAAACATAGAATATCACAAGTTGGAAGGGACCCACAAGGATCATTGAGTCCAACTTCTGGCTCCACACAGGACCACCCAAAAATCAGACCTTATGTCTGAGAGTGTTATCCAAACCCTCCTTGAACTCTAGCAGGCTGGGTGCCATGACCATTGCCTTGGGCAGCCTGTCCCAGTGCCCAACCACCCTCTGGGTGCAGAACCTTTCCCTAACCCCCAGCCTGACCCTCCCCTGTCCCAGCTCCATGCCATTCCCTCGAGTCCTGTCGCTGTCCCCAGAGAGCAGAGCTCAGCGCCTGCCCCTCCGCTCCCCTCGTGAGGGAGCTGCAGGCCGCCATGAGGCCTCCCCTCAGCCTGCTCTGCTCAGGGCTCAACAGACCAAGGGACCTCAGCTGCTCCTCAAATGTCTTGCCTTCTAGACCATTCACCATCTTTGTAGTCCTCCTTTGGAGGCACTCTAATAGTTTATGTCCTTCTGACACTGTGGTGCCCTAAACTGCCCGCAGTAGTCAAGGTGAGGCACCCCAAGATACGGCTGGCCCTTTTGGCTGCCAGGGCACACTGCTGACTTCCCATCAGTTTGAACCACCAGATCGCTTTCTGCAGGGCTGTTCTCTAGCCTCTTGCCCCCACTGTACATATCTCCATCCCAGGTGCAGAATCCAACACCTGTTTTTGTTAGATTTCATTTGGAACCTTTAAGTCGAGGGAAGTTCATTTAAATTCTAGCTTTTCTTCCATTTCCATATTCTTTTTCTATTTTTCCTTCAGTTCCTAATGAACCAAAAAAATAAGACAGACGCCATGGGAAGGAGAGGGAAAGCAATATAAAAGTTCTTTGCACTTGCCTAACCAACTATGGAGTCACATATTAGCATCTTTGTTTTCTCCAGTGATTTTCCTTTGGTAGAAAGGATCAAAGTCCTATTTTAAATAGTATTAAAATAGGATTTGAAAGCAGAGGATATTCCCCATGGAGCGCTTCAGTTTTGTGAAAGGTCAAAATTCAAGGTGTCTTTACTTGACAATATTACTCAAACATTTTGTGCAACTAATATATCCAAGGCAATATTACTTTCAGTAATTAAAAATACATATTTCTGGATTCTTGGAAATCAGAACAGCAAACAGTGGCAGGTGGAAATTTAGGCTGTTTGTACTCCATACGGGCTGATCAAGATTGGAAAAAATTCATACCACTCCTTGTGGGAGAAAAATGTTTAAGTGTGTCAGACATAAATTTCTCTTCCTAGAATCAACAGCTCTTTACTAAGTCCAAGCTCACTGACAGCTACATAGACACATACACTTACCATGATGACGAGAAAAGATTCCATAGCTTTCTTTACATTTTTGCTCTCCAGACTCTTATTCTAAGCTTTGAAAGGGGGAATATGCTTCTAGTCAAAATCACATCGTTGAAAAATGCATGTTATCACATGGATAGCATTTTGTGAGATCATTTGTATAAAAAGACAAATATTTTAGTTCTAGTTTCAATTTAAAAGCTTCTGAAAAGGGAAAGAAAGAAAGATTGGAAAGAGTGTACATCCACATGAAAAGAGCAAAAGACCTTTTAATAATCTAGATGAAGGAGTAGTAAGTATATTCAGAAGCTTTCACAGACAATTCTGGTGAGATATTATAACTGGTGAGCTAAAGGACACCTCATGGATTTAAAAGTTGACAAATGTAAAGCAACGCAGTTGTGATGGTAAAAAAAAAAAAAAAGTTACTGTTTCTAAATTAAGCATGCAAAAGCTTGTATGTAATATCAAAGTACTGAAACATCCTAGGCAGCTCGTTGTATATGCTATATGCTCGTTGTATATGCTGAAATAGTTATAAAAGACAACACGGAGAAACAAAACACGACTTCTGTTGTTTGTCAGACATAAGAGAAGTCTAGAAGCACTAAAATTCTATTACAGAAATTAATGCTGCAGCTTCATGTAGAGTCTTTAGCTATGCTATTTGTGAAGGGAAATCACAGGATTAGAAGAGGACCAAAAAATTCAGAGAGAAGTATTACAAAGAATATTCCAGTCAGGACTAACTAGCACAGATACTGATAGCAGCATTGTAGACCACTTACAGTTACATACAGGGAAAACAATGGTCAATGTAATACCATTGTGCTGACTTGTCAATTCTTTAACCTCTTCTAGTTTCAAAACAGTTTAATAATTTGGATGGACAGAAAGAAATATAAACGTTGATCCAAACTCAGAGGAAGTGGTGGTCAGATCTTAGCAGTGGTAATGCCACCAGCTGAAATCCTAAACCCAAAAAGGGTGCCTATAGGTAAATGGTATCTGTCTATGAAAATCTGTTGAGATGTCAGTCAATAGGACAATTGTTTATACTCTGCAGTACATTTTATGGACTAAGGCATTTGGAGGTGAAATGCTATAAAATATATATACTATTTCAAACGTACATCTCTAGCTGTTTAAATTCAGAATTCTCTGTTATAATATATAGAAAGCTACATAGAATAAATTTCTAGGTAGAGTTTCAGGAAATAATGGTTGGGCTTAAGTGTATTTCTTAGTGAAAAAATAATTCTTACAGAAATCCACAAGATTTGTTTGCTTTATGCGCTAGTGTCTCACACTGAATGTATTTTGGCTGTACCACGTAGTAAGACAAATACTAACAACAGTAGCACTATTAATAACACTCTAGCTTAAATAAAGTAAACCAGATGCAGTTCTAGTTTGACAAGCACAACAAAGTAAGATGTGCAACTATATAGATGATTACCACATGATAGCTTACAGTCTGTTTACAACTGGCAGCCCTGGCAGAGAGCTCTGGCTCCTCCAGTAAATCTTCATTCAGACAAACACCTGTCCTAGGGTTTATTCTGATTCTAAAATATTCACACAACACATGCTAATGATCAGGCTTCTTTAAGGAATTAGGTATCTTCCACACAGATGCACACAAGTGTATGCATATGTGCCAGAACATGTGAGCATAATACACAGTATTGATGACAGACAGTGATGCAGATGTTCTAAGTTAAATTTGAAACCAAATTCCATGAGTACAGAATATAAAAGCAGAAAAAGCGGGTACAGTTATGTATAGAAATATACAAAAGGGCTCTCACATTCTACCAACTACTATGTACATTAATTTAAAGTATTTCTCAAAAAGTTTAGCATGTTCATAGACATCTGATGTACATAAGTAAGTAACTATGAGGCTATCTGCCCTTTCAGGAGACATTGAACTATTAAAATAGAAATTCAGAGTGTAAGCACAGTTGTCCTTTGATGCAGTACAAAGCTTTCCAAGAATATCGGCTTGCACATCTGCCGACTGCCACACAAGGATGATGGAAAGGGGAGTACTAGTGGTTGCACGTAGCCTGCCCTTATATCCTTGTTAAACCTAGAAAATGTATATCAATTACGCTCATAAGAGGAGATTTTTACTTCCTTTCCTTATTCTGCCATCTAGAATAGAGTGAGTTACCTATTTCACAGCCTTTTTTGAATCATGTATGCCTTTTTTTACTTATCTACTTCATGTTCTAAAACACTTGAAGTTCTTCATTAAAAAATTCCATTGGTCCTGAAAAGAAGCTTCACCCTGTCAGTCTCCACTGACATAAAAAGTATTGCGCCGTGAAAAATATGCATTATTATTGTCATCAAGACTCTGGTATGGCACCTATGCTGATCCCAGTTACTTTTAGAAGCAAAACCTCTAAAAAGAAAAGGACTGATATAATGTAAAACAAAGGTCAGTTAGAGTTTAAATATGCCAAAATAGGAGATGGACTTAAAATCTTGCACTTCATACAACAGATACTTCAGTTTAGCAGCATGTAATATTTCTTACTAAGTAATTCAAGTCTCATTCAGAACCCTAACCTAAGTGCTAATTAGCCGGAGCAACACATTCAATTTCAACAAAAAACAACAAAAAAGACCTAATTAGTGACCATTTCCAGTGGCAAAAGATGAAGTTCTCTCATTCATCTCTGAAAAGAGACACTAGAGAGAAACAAAATGAAAGGGGAGCTTTAAAAGAAAAAATCATTTCAAAGGCTAGGCTCCTGCAGGCATTTCACTGCCTAGAGCACACTGCTCTGGTTAGCCCTTGGAACTTGTCGTTAGAAGAATGAGATGATTATTTCTTTTTAGGAGAAATCTCCTCTATGCCAGCAAACACAGACTAAAAGTTGTACTTTTTCTAAACTGAGGTATGCATACATTTTGACCAAAAAAGCAGTACACCAAAATCCATCTATTATTTTTTCAATAAAAAAGGACAAAATGAGCATGTGCATTTCTTTGAATTTGGCTTGGAAAACTCCTCGAGCAGCTCACTACACAGTTCTCTGCTATAAGATGCTTTTAGCAGTTTAGTACATCGAGTTATTTCACAAATGGAAAATGAGAACTAAGAAAAGATCTGAGAAAATTTGATAACACAGAGAAGAAGGCCATTAAATCATAGATAAATAATGAGTAAATGGAGAAAGGTTTCTTAATGGGAATTATACTGTGCTTTTTGTAGCTTTGTAAACCTGCTTCCATTGTTATCAGATGTATTATCTACAATACACATTTGAGTCATAAGACAAATTCAACAGTCACACACACACAAAGAAAAAGCTTAAAAGCCTTAAGACTTTGATTGAAGACTTCCATTAAACATGAGTATATAATCTACCTCTAAATTAAATGGCACCAGACTCATGCGTTTTACTGTTCTAAATATCATGGTGACATCAGCAGAATATTTTCATAATAACAATAAACCTGTTTTATTAACTTGTGCTCTGTGAAAATTTTAAGTGATTAGTAGTACTGATGAGGGATGCAGAAGGACAGATGTTTAATTGGCAGTAAGAACACAAGAGTGAATTCTCAATTGTCAAGTTTCAGGCAGAAATTCAAGAGAAGTACATGCCCATAGCTAAAGCCGAGTCTCATTACTGAGTTTTAAATGCCTATTATGACTTCCTTGATTAGTGAAGCATTGAAGCTTACATATTCTTGCCTCAAACCTCAGTTTTCTTCTGATTTATGTATAAAGGAATGCAAAGCATGTATTTGTAAAGAAGAAATAGTCCCTATTAAAAAACTCCAAGTCCTGAGGATGACTTACATCTGAGAGAGTCAAAGCACTGCATGTGGACTCAGAGCTGAAACAAAGATGTGAGCTCCTCCCTCCAACATTTCTCAGTAATACAAAAATCTTGCCTAACTCATCTGCTTGTAAGAGTGCTTCTCCTTTAAAAAGATACTGTCTGTATAACTTCCTGCAACCCATTAAACTTAAAAAAAATAATAATTTATTGGAAGGAACTATAGATATTACCTTTGTCTTCTTCCTATATTTGCTTCTTCATGTACATATTGACACATTCTTTCAACCTTTCTTCCTTCAAGCACTTAAACAGGTTGAAGTATATTCACAATCTGAAGTATATTCTACAATCTGCTCAAAATAAAGTCTCCACATCCCCACATCCCTACAATGACCTATTTCCAGTATCTCTGTCTCATCAGTTGAGGCACAAACCTGGTGGAACCAGAAGCTGTACAGTGTCAGTAAAAGTCTGTGAATCTTTATTTAGGAAGTAACCAGCTCTGAAGAACATAATGTTCTGCCGGTTATTGCCTTCTCTGTGCAGAGCTCAGCAGTCTTGGATTCAGTCATCTCCACTTCCATAAAGTAGGGTTTCATCTCTCAAAAAGAGACTGCTATAACTGTATGCCCTTTTGAAATTGATGTAGTAATTATCTAATGTGATGGGGCCTCTGGGATACAGCTTTCTTTTGTTTATATCAGGAAAAAAAAAAAGTTTATGGAAAAGTTTAAGGATTTTTAGAATGATATACTTGTTTCGAAAGCAACTGAAAGATCAGTAACTTCTCATTAGTTCTTCCTCCTGCTGCTTATGGATTTTTTTTTTTTAAACTTACCAGGCATGATAATATTGGAAAAACCTAGCTTCCTTGTTATGGATACTCCATGGGTAAACATGGATGTATACTCTCTCCGAATCTGTTCTATGTCTCCATGAAGCAGCTGAAGAGAAACTGCCAGACCTGAAAGCGAAGAATAAAACAAGGGAAAATAAGACATTCAAACAGACTGTGATCATTATTACTTCTTCAAAACTTTGTATGTTTGCAAGTATATATGCATTCCTGACAGGTAAGACAACTGAGAGGAAGTTCAGTTATATCAAGCTATTATATTATTACTCTATGTTATATTATTACTATATTATTGTATTATTACAAGCTATTATATCATGTTATTATATTTAGTAATATCAATACTATTAATGTATTTAGGAATGGTGTCAACACCCAGAAATCCAGAAGGCTGAGAAAACAACTACCCATGAAAAAGAATTAGCAAATTATTACTGATGTAATGTAACTACAATGACACGTCAGATCAAAATTGTCTCAATAGAGATGGACAGAGACCTTAACTGGAAAAAAAAGTTAGAGAAGCGTCAATTAGGAGAAATGTCAATTGGTAATACTTGCTACAACTTAATTTTTTCATTTACTTCAACACAACACTGCCTTCATTGGTATGTAAAAAAAGGTACAACCATGGTTCTTCCTATCCATCAGAAAAACAGGGACATCTCATTACAAAGCATCATTTCACCTTATACAAAGTAATACAATTATTCAACCAAATTTTGAAGAAACAAACTCCAATAAACAAATCAAGCATAATCAATATTTGTTACATAGGCAAAGTAATGCCATAATGACTGAAATTACTTCTTTTTTTTTCAATGTTCATCAGATTTAATCAATCGTGCTCTTTTCTATGTTTGCTAATAGACATGCAAAATGCAAGGGGGATAATATAATAATTTCCCAACATTTATTGCTTTACAATTTAGGAAGCATAACTTCACCTATTATATCTGCAGTATACAAAACAAATTGCAAACACAATACTTCATCACTGCTGAAATTGTCAAAAACAACAGGCATACTTTTTGGTTATTTCAAATATAATCACCAAGACGAGTGTCAGGATGATAGAGTTTGCAGAGATTAATCTGCCTTGACCTTCAGCATTACTACAGCATATTATGTATCAAAAGATCAAGGGGAAGATAAGAGGAAACTTTTCATATACACTGAACAACTGGAGATACAAAGACAACTCTGATTAACTTCAGATTAAGTTTAAGTAAATAACAAACTGAACAACAAGGTCAATGGTCCTTTGGGCTTTGGAAGAAATTTCCCCTATGAGCATGTAACTGTTTAATTGAATGAATTTACTTGAAGTCTGATGATTCTTAAATCATAACCTGAAAGATCTGTCCTAAGTACTACTAGTTCAGCCTACTTCCTGGAAGACATCAGAGGTTTAATTAGCATAACACCTTTTATGTTCTTCCTCTTATCTACTCTTATATTTTATAATTTTGGCAACTCCAGAGAATATGATGCTCTAACCAGACTTCAATTCTCGTAACATGAAATAGAGCTCACCTACACATCTCCAAATCAGTGCATAAGCAAATATTACAAGGAAAAATGTTAAGTCTATTCTAGTTTAAGGACTAAATTTAATAATGGACATTAATTATCTTGGTAATGGTAATTTGTTCTGTGATTAACCACTTAAAAACTTCTAGGGAGTAGGGACAATTGCCATCAGTGTAGACCAGAAAACAAACCCTTGGTGGCCTGCTTATGTCTGTGGTGGTTTTACCTTGCCGGGCAGGTGAGCTCTACCACAACCACTCTCTCACACCCCCTCCTCAAAGAAAAAGAGGGAGAAAATAGAGTGAAAAGGACTCAAGGTTGAGATAAGGACAGGGAGATCACTCAGCAATTATCGTCATAGGCAAAACAGACTCAGCAAAGGGAGATTAATGAAATTTATTACCTATTACTAACAAACTAGAGCAGTGTTCCAATTCAGTCTGTGGGATTACATATAGCCAATTCTACATACAGTAGCTACATCTTGTAACTATCTATTAGATACAAAGCACAAAGCATTCTTATCAATGTGTGTTGCACTGTAAAACTAAACAAAGCTAAGTAAGAGCTAAAATAAAGTAGATGTAATTTATTGTTTTGTCATTAGATAAATGCTGTTACAAGTCAAAACAAATCTGCAGGCAGGCCAAGACAAGTCCAGCCAGCCAAAGCCAGAGAGGTCCTGAGGACTGTGCTGATAGCTAAACACAAAACCTGTAGCCAGCTATATGCAATATCAATTCCATATTTATGGTCTACAAAAATACCACTTGACAAAGAAACTAGACCCTCACCGTGACCGAGGAAGCATTTATCTGAAATACAAGTCATGAGGAAGAGGTATTTGCAAAGACAGAATAATTCACATTTTACGAGGGACACTTTACAAGTTTGTATCCTTATTATAAATCAAATTACGAGGCTATCAAATTGAATTAACTAAGATCATTTAAATTAGGCAGACACACCACAGAGCCATTCAGATTTTTATAACACTGCCTGCACATTCAATTGAAGTGAAGAGGAACTCGCTCAGACACACTGCAAAACAAAGTGCAATGAGGAGGCACCGACTAGTTGAAAGAAATCACCTTCATCACTAAAAATATAAGCAGAATTTTGTGTATCTCTGTAATGGCTAGAAAGCCACTGAACTCAATTTGCAAGATATTATAGCCATCTCTAGGGAGAAGGAGGGAAGGGGGGAGATAAGATTGCTGCTCTGAGAAAGGAAGGTTTCATCACCAGACAGTAATGAGACAGAGTCAAGGTGGAACAGGCTTCCAATTTGGTCTGTAGCCAATCTGAGGGAGATGGAGAAGATACTCAAAGAAAAGGAATGCAATGAAAATAATAGATATACTCTTTTTGTATAAGGAAATAGAAAGATAATTCATTAATTTTTCTTTTAAGAAAACATGAACGCTTTTTCTGTCATATGACAAAATTAGTATCCTTTAGTTTCAATTAATACCACTCTGATGATGAAACTCAATACCAGTTTTTTCTCATGTAAGTTCCTTCATTAGACTAGAAAATTATCAGCCAACTCTAATGAGTTCAGCTTCAAAAAAATATAAATATATAAATAAAAATTGAGCTGGAACAGCTGTACATGTACAAAGCAAAATATAAAACTGTAAAATGCCACCACAGGTGGCATCTGACAGTGGCTGATACAATCATTGAAGCACTTATGAGACCTAGAATCTCTCCAAAACCTCATTACTATACGTTTTCTATTTCTAGAACATTTGAAGCTAAAATATGAAAATAAAAATGATGATCCAGTCTCTAAATGACTGGCATACTTTCCTTAATTAGGTACACGGTCTAGTTTTGTCCCCTTCAAAAAAAATCCAATTACTTACCTCATGTTTAAAGTACCTCCCTCATAATTAAAACCTATTGTGTTAATTATCATTCTTCATTTACTCCAGTTTTGAAAATATTACTACAAAACTCCATGTGCTACTGGAAACAAATCTTCTTTTACTTCTTTTGCAAACACTAGAGATTGCTCACAGCTAACTTGTACTATATTTCATCATGGATGATTTTTATCATTCAGATGATAGAGAATACAGAAAATTGACAAGCTGCTGAATAAGCATCCTGCATTTCTGTTAGATACGTGATTTTTAGCTTAAGGCAGCTTTTATACTGCATTATTGATTTCTGCAATTAGTTATAACAAAAGGCAACTGTTCATTATACTTCCACATCACTTATTTGCATTTGAGCTTCTGGAGGAGGGGAAAGCATTTACATTCAGCTTCTATCTACTGGCAACAGAGCATCCTAGATCATATTAAGAAGAAAATGCCTAGCAGCTGCTCAGGAAGCTGACAGAAAACAAAAAAACAAACAACCCCCATCCCTCCCCTCAAATCAAACCAAAACAGACAGAATATTATTCAGAAATGTTTGTATTTTAAGAAAGGTAATAAAATAAGGCATCTGTCCAAATAAAGCTGCCTAATGGTGTTAATATTCTGGAAGCATACAGGTGTTCACATTTCTCATAGTATTTAAAATGCCCAAATTCCAACTCTAAAGATAAAACCAGTAGATTTTTGTATTACAATTGGTGAAAAAATCTTTTATTGGTTCATTGTGATATGGGAAAAATAATTGTATAAATCTTGTGAAATTTGGTTACAGCAAAAACTGTGCAGTAAATCCCACAAATTACAGTCTGGGAACAGAGAGAAATAGAGAGGTAAATTCAATCCCTGCAGGCCTCGTTAAAGGTTTGATTGTGATTATTCTGAATGAGCAAACTCCAAACTCTTAATCTTTCCCTCAACTTTACATTTATTATTTTTTTTTTGGCTCAGTAAAAAAGAATGAAAGAAAAAAAGTCTGTGCAAGATTTTCACAACTTTCTTGAGGCTCACAAATTAAATGAACTCTTGTGCCTAAGAATTTTGCCAGAAATGCTACCAAGAGAGAAGGTTTTTAGTTCCCTCACACTTTTTTTTTTTTTTTTAAATTCACATGGAAAATAAATGCATAAATGCAAATAGAATTATATTATCACAGGAAAACTGGCTTGGAATTTCTTTATAGGGAATAGCACAGCACCTCAAGTATTGCTTGCCAGAATCACCATGAGATGAAGGCTGCAGGACCAGAAGGCTAAGTGACTGTTATAGTCTAATCTCCTTATACAGGCAACTGGGTAATGACTATTGTAGTCTAATCTCCTTATACAGGCAACAAAGATCTCAGCAATATTTTCTCCAGTTCTTACCTGGGTAAGCCCATTAATGCCCTTTTTCTATTAACAATGCACATAGCATGCCAATTCCCATTGCCACATTATATTGTTATATTGCAAAAGCAAATCATCTTGTTCAAAAAAATTAAAATTACACTTTTACACAGCTTTGTTAGAATAGGCAGTGCACAAAACAATTTGACATTTTTCAGTGTATTATATTGCTTTCATTGCAAATAATATACAAAAGGTTCTAGGAAAACACCCGTTTTTTTCCTTCACAAAGTGCAGCTCTGTCACACAAACAACTTTCATGCAACTGCATGAGAAATTTCGGTACATGGCATGTTTCAAATTAAGTAACAGACAACATTTGACTGAGACCTCCAGAAAGTGTTAAAAACTTTTAAAACCATAAAATCCCAGGTAATGTTAGCAATGAATTTGTAACTATAACCCTTGGAGGAGATAAAATCTTGCATGAGCGTTCATTAAATTTATCATCTGAAGCTGTCTTTAGACATATTATTCTTTCAGTAGATAAAGTTAAGAAAGTCAATAATGTTATATAATAGTAATTAGCAGAGTAATTTTTTGGAAACAGCTTAGGAAAAACTCACTAATAAGACATAACCCAGTGCAAAGATGGAAATACAAGCCAGCTACACCCGCTATGTAGACTTATCTGGGAATTTCAGGGTGCCAGATCAATCACATGCATAACTGCAGTATTGAGATGAACAGCAAGTTATTTTTTTTTGTGTGTCACCGCATTGCAGAATAGCACGTTTTTCATTCTTCTCTAATAACTAAGTCTTTTTGCAACATCTGAGAATACGGTTTGAATTTAACTTTATTAGATTATTCATTTCCAGCACAGCATACAAATCATGCTACTCATGACACTTATGGATGACTACCCCCAAAAAACTATCTTGAACTTGACTTTTGAAGTCCTTTTGGTAAAACAAGAACCTTCACAGACAACAACACAAACTTGGACTGCCATGTAAATATAGAAAATTATTTCTGAGTGGTTTGTGAGTCTGCCATTTTTATGGATTAATATCCCAAAACTACCATAGTTAATACTACATACTGCATGCTACATTAGGTTACAAACATTAAATATATTTCCTTATATTAAGGAAAGTTCTACAAATGCCCGTCTAAAAACCTGCTCTAAAACTAGCTTGTCTCTCATGGACAAATGATCTTCAGCAACAACTTATGTGCAAATTCTGTGTATATTTAATCGTTCCGGTTTAGCATTTGTTGAGAGCAAAAAAGAATGCTTTAATTCGTTGTGTACTTACAGTGAAGCACATACAGCTGCTGCTCTTATTTTAAATGTATTTCAAATAGCAGCCTTCAGTGACAACTAATTCTTAAACACATCAAAATAGAATACGCATAATCTCCTTGTCACAAAATTTAACAAAAGATTAAAACTGGCAGATTAATAAATTGTCACAGAAATAAAGTAATTAAACAAATGCACTTGCTGTTTAAATGCTAGTGATGTGTAGCTACAGAAAACATTTCAGAGCACTGCTGACACATCCGTGCACTCTGCAGAGAACAGACAAATGCCAGAGAGCTGCTGTTCTCAGCTGTGCACAGATGCAGGGCACAGTTTGACGTGATGAATCATATGCTCAGGAGTTACCTAGAAGTTATGTACTTTGTTCTGTTCCTTCTTCTCTGTCAGGTTCATGCTACCAGTCCTGCCCTCGTTCCTCCTCATTTTCCACTAGCCGTTACTCTACTAATCTCTCCACCATGAGCCTACACCTTCTCGTTGTGGCCAGCAGCTGCCCCCAGCAGGGAATGAACGCGTTGTTTCCCATCTGATATTACTTGCATCAACTCACAGGAAGAAGGTTTCCTTGCAATAGCTCCAAGGGGGCTAAGGTTGTACTCCTACTGCTGGGGTAGTGTCTTGTAAACAGAGCTGCACTACTTCTTGTATGCAGAAAATACTGTGTGTATGTTACTACAGCTCTGTTCACAGAAATATTAATTCTATAAATTATTATGCTGAGCTACCAATTCCCTGCTACACTTGATCTCTTGCAGCTTTTCATCATACGAAGTGTGAAAAAATGATGTTCCTGATGGAGCCTCTGCAGTTTCACCACTGGAAGGTATATACTAACTCTAAAAGGCTTCCCCTCTGAATCGAGTAATTTATAAGCCAAAGCTTACCTCTGATGAAATATGAAACAGCCAAAGTATATTGTTTTCCACCTGCTTTTTTTTAAATCTCTAGGTATTTGATGGTAACCATGGAGAAAAGATATTATTAGACTGTCAAGAAGTTGATGAATGCAGAGAGAGGTGAAGGAAGACTTAATGCCCCAGAGCACATACTTCTGTTTCTACCCAAATGCCTCCACTGCCATATTTGTCTCAGAGCTTGCATCTTGTCGTATGGGCTCATGCCCTGGGCTGGTCTGCCTTGTGGCTTGCCTTCTCCAACCAAGTCTTAGATGACCACTGAGCTACCCTGAGTTTCAGTACCAACTGATGTTATACTTGGGGACAATAGTTCCCCCAAATAATAAATTGTTGCTTTATGAAGCTTACTTTGGTCTTGTTGAATTAAAATAGTAACAATGTAGTGGGATTTGCCTTTGAATGAGCAACCTTCCTGCTCTTCCAAACAGCTAGTTCCCACAAAAACAGAAGCTGTTCTTCCTTCGAGCTGGAGTCAGACCACATGACCCCCCGAGGTCCCTCCCAACCCAACTTACTGTATGATTTGATGAGTAACTTTCCCCTCAGATGACAGCTTATCCTTCCTTACGATGGAATTCTTGGCTAACATCTGGTAACAACATGGGCTTCAAGTCCTCGTCTGGGCATTAGGCAGTTGACAACTTACCAAGCATCTTTCTTTTGTTAAGCAGCATCACTTCAGATGACCCTATGCCTGCAGATTTTTATGCAGCTATCATGGGAACATGTTTGCATTTATTATTGACAGTGAAACATCAATTTGAAGAACCTACCTGTGCATCTTCCTCTTTTAAAGAAAGACATTTAGTTTTGTGGCTGACAGGCTTAGGAACATGTTTTACAAATCAGTCCACAACCCAGATTTGCCTGAAGAACAACCTCCCAACTCAGACCTTGTCTCTGCTATATCTAAAATAAATTATTGTTCCTGCCTACTACTGGGTACAATAAAGTAATTTCTGATTTTATTCTTTTTATGATCCAAACTGTATATAAGAGGGCATACACGATTGATGTAGATTTTCCAAGACCTGTATTCCGACTGTATTTCAACTCCTATGCAACAGATGAAAAATTAATACTGCTACCATGTTAAAAATCAAAAAATTGGAAAGAATCATGCTCAAGCCAGAAGTGGTAAGAGAAATCCCACCATTTTCAGTGTGTCTCCTCTACAGTTTAAGGCCCTCCCATCAATTAAAGCTAATGTGTAATTACTGGTGTTTTCAGTGGAGTCACAGAGCAGTTTTGGCATTACTACCACCATGCTGCATTCGGTAAACATGCAATTAGGTTACCTCACCCTTGTCTAATTCATCATGGACCTCCAAAATAATGGCACAGGAAAAGACCTTCCCATTACATTTGTTATTTTTGTGGAGTCCACGCAAGAGTCCAAGGCTACAAAGCAGCTAGATAAGCTCGTGATTTCTTATACCAGTAACTTAATCGCTGCAGGATTTGAAAGGATTTTCACCTCCTTTGCTGTAGCAAGTGAAAAGCACGTGTGTCCTTGTCTTATCTCTCCAAAACTACTGCATCAAGCACACGTGGCTTTTTAAGACTTGTTATAAGGGAATCTAAATTGGCATTTACACAGGAGCTTGCACTTGGAAATGTCAGGAACCTAAAGTAAAAACTGGAGCCAAAAGGAATGTCTTGGATCCTCTTAGAGGAAAACAGAGGAATCCAGTCTTTCTTTTCAAAGGAGGGGTAAGAAAGAAGAACTTGCAAGTACATTTAAAATAATTTTTAACATGCCTTTTATAAGATAATTCATTAGGGAGAATATTCACATATAACACAAGACCGAGGTTTAAATCTCTCGTCTATAGGATTTGCTAAGATGACACGAGTACAGATCTCACTTATGAAAATCATGCACTATTCAGCAGGTTTTAGAGCCATTTTCACTCTCCCCACGGTATAATGAATATTTTCTGATTGTATACAAAGCTGAAGAGTTGCTGCAGGGAAGTCTGAGAAGCCAAGTGATTAGCATTCTCACCTGGGACATGTGAGATAGACTGAAAATCCTTTTCCAAATCAGAGTCTAAACCAAGACATTTTCTTTCCTTTTTTGAAGAATGTTTCAATCACTGGAGTAAAAAACTTTTATGGTAAACCCAGTGAATATTTATATATTCCTTGAAACAGCACAAGCACAAGACCCACAGCAATCAGCTGCAGCTTTTTTTTTAAGCCTAATGCTCAGGCAGCTGAATCCAGACCACCCGTATCCTGAGGGAGCAAGTGCCCTGGTTGCACCCAGCCACCCACCCATTCTCAACTTCAAGCAGTAGCAGAAATCAAAGACACCTTTAGGTATCCACAGGAAGATCTTGCACTTGAGGAGGTTCTTTTAAAATGCTGAGCATTTAAGGAGGGATTACAGCAAGGACCGTTACTGTTTAGCAGTGTAACTTGCTCACAGTTGCAAGTAGGTGATTTTTGCAGACAAAACTCTCCACCTTCAAGCCTCAAAAGACTACTCTAGTCAGTAGACATTCTTTCCACCACGGTGTGCTGTATTTAATAAGTAGTGTTTCAGCTTTTGAAAGTATAAAGAACTAAGGGAAAAAAAAAAAAAAGTAGCACCGTAGGCATGAATACAAAGTTATGCATGATAGAAGAATCAGAAGAAAGAAATCCACAACTCTGTATGTGTGTGTACAATCAGAGATGCACTCACTATTATTTCTGTATAAAACCATACTGAGTGACAAACAGATTTGGCCTTGTTCTTTTGCCCCTTGTCCTAAAATGCACTTCAAAGCATTTTAAAAATCAACAGGCAGATTCACTCACGCACAGCAATTCTGTGGGCAAATGAAGCAGCGATTATGTGATCAATAACAGTTTACAAGGCACTTTGTGCATTAGTGTCTGCTTTATTAAAGAGAAAAGCAGTCCACATCCAATACTATTCATTTACTGAAGTCCCAAGAAAGGTCCAGAGTATAGCTGCAGACACACAGTCAAAGAATTACGTCTGCAACCATGACCCACACTGCAAACCCTTCAGAAAAAAATTGCATTTGACAGAAGCCCAAGCTTTGATGTGAGAGCAAGAACATTGTCTAGGCTTCACTGTCTAAAATACACCATTACTTATGACTGTGCCATCATAGGCAATATTTTATTTCTCTGAAATTACATATTCCTTTTTGAAACTTTTCCATCAGAAAAAAACATAAGGTTAAACCTGCTTTATTTTTCCAGTTTACTCCAGTTTTTGCATTTTAAAATTCAGACAGCTACAATAAGAAGACAACAACCACACAGAAGTTCTGTTTGCTTATTTATTGCAGCCTCAGCATAGCAGCTGTATAAACTGGAATTGCCCGAATCTGAATGAACTGCTTAATGAAGGTAACAGCGAAATGCCAGCCTCCGACAGCATGAAAAGAAGGGGATAAAGGACAATTTGATACGGCGCTTTGAGATAAGCCATGAACGGTTTTCTGTATCTGCAGTATACATTTCACTGATTTTTAGCCCTACAGATACAGAAATATAAATGTGTTTTTTTCCTTGCAAGATTGGTGTAACTGGGTGTGATCTTTATGTAGGATTACTCATTTTCCACAGACTGTTTTTTGCAATAAAAAAACAGAATAGCTAGTCTTTAATTCTAATGAAATATATTATAGTAAAAATGGTTTTTAGTCAGCTCCACTTTAGAGATTACTGAAACTTGGTTTGTTTAATAATTAAGAAATCATCTAGATCGAGCAGTATTTACTCTATACATAATACACCCCGAAGATAAGAAATAGCAATGCTTTTAATGCAGCAAAGGCTGTATTACTTGGCCTTTACGTTCATGGTTTAATCTCTTATATGAGGCAACCAGCTGTTTTCCAGTAAGCTGATTCCTGACACCAGCAAGAAAATACCAGAGGTGACTGGAAATTTGATCCACTACCTGCTACAGTGTTTGTTTTGCCTGAATTTCCAGCAGAAAACACATTCCAGTTCCCACTCTAGCAAATGATGCCAGCTTATCCATGGGACTGAGTCCTACCAATCCTGCATCCACTGTGAAGAGGAAAAGGAATGAACATTTGTCCCCTGATCTTTTTTGGGCTTTCTGCACTGTCATTTGCCTTTATTCGATCCTCTGTTTTAGATGCAAGCAGAGAATAAGATAGAGGAGGATTCTGCAGAAGTAAGAATTGTCATGTGTTAAAGTAAAAAAAGCACATTTTGGGGGGCATGGGCTTGAATGTTAAATACAAAAGCTATAGCGTGACAATTTGCACTTTACATGCAAGACACAAAATGTTTGGCGGTCAGTTTCAGTTTTCCCCAGAAAATTGGAAGATGTTTTTTTTTTTGCTGAAGAATAATGTCAATTCACTGATAAAACTATTTCAGCAGCGGGAGATACCCAACTGAGGAAACTAAAAGTATGTGTGAAAACCTGCTGAGCTGGAAGAAACTGTACAGGACAGAATGTTAAGAGGGAACAAGGCCAGAACAGAAACAATAGTCTGATGAATTTCTGCTGTTGTGTGTTGATTGTGTTTCATTTCTTAAGTGTTTATAACATAATTTGAAATGGACAAGTGGGATATAAACCAAAAATTCAAGTTTTCCTATGTTTGGTTCATACCTACAATGTTCCTAAGAGAAAAAAAAAAAAAAGACCTGTTTCCTGTAATGCAAGATTTTCCCTTTCTTCACATTTTTTGAGAGCTACAAAATGGCAAATGAGGCTAGTGGGTCATCAGAACAGCCATTCAATACTATAACAGACAAAGACAGCAGAGAAAAAATACAAACCAGTGTAACAACAATATTTTCCATGAGGTGTCAGCAGAAGTATCTGAACATATTGCTGAAGCTGTGCAGTGCTTTTTCAGGCAGCTAAGCAGTCGCAGAGGAACAAATTTCATGTATGCAATGTAAATAATCTTTCATGGTTTAATTTTTAGTTCCTCAGTACTCAAAGTGACACTGCGGCTCACATCCTCTTTCCCTCTCCAGCCTTTACATGAGCTACTCCCTTTGTCTCCTTCCCCGACAGCATTTTTTCAAAATGTAAGTGGTATTGCGTTTCCCAGCTTTAGTTTCCAGCACCTGTAACCTGGAAAAAGTTCACGTCCCACATGTATTTCATGCTGATAGGTGTATAATTAAGAGTATTCAAATTTATCAAATGTCACCTAGGACAAGCGGGTATTTAGTGGTGAATTCTTTATTCATGAGAACGAAATAAGATAAGGGATTATATCACAGTGTAAGCAGGTATTGCTGTACAAATGGGCATAAATGTTTTTAAAAAGATGATTTTTAATCTCAACACACTCCAGATTTCTCCCTTGCCAGAGTATTTCAGATCCTGCTGTTAAAACAGTGAAATTACCACTCCCCTACCATGTTTAAGGGTCAGAAGGCACACGATCAGCAGCAAATGATATACCAGTCTGATTTTAAACATGGAAAGAAAAAGGGCACCTCTCCAACACAGAGGTTATTTCTCTGATGAATTTCAAGTTTTCTTTCAGGCCTGTGTTTTAATCTAAAAATCCCCCTTTTTCTAGTCTCAAATAATTTTTATTTCAAGAAAAAATGAGATAAACAGACAGCATGAAAACATAGCCTGAACTTAAGTTTGGTAATTTTATAAACTACTGAAAGGAGTTAAAAATTGAAAGCACAAGACACTTAGGGCTAACCATCAGCCTGGCCTACGTTACCAATGCAATCTTAAATGGGAAAATGACATAGCTAAAATGTTACAGAGAAATGGCAAAGACAGGTCTAGTCTGCTCCCCAAAGCATTACATTTTTCCTGATTTATGATCATTCAAATACTTAAGGGAAACTAATAATATTTAAATAAATACTTTAAATGAAATAGAAATGTTAGCAAAAAAAAATAAAAAATAGCACTGCCCCATAGCTCTTGTCAATGTATTTTCAGGAACACTTGGATGAGTGTAAAATGTCACTTATTTGGATAATATAAAATTTGTATTTTAGATTTCTAATATAAACTGAAGATTTACTACTCACCATTCATTGACATTAGAATTGTGTCAACCAGTTCTGGCAAAAGACTGAATTTGGGTACTGTCTTTATTGCTAACGGCTTACATGCACAGACCTACATGTACTTGTATATTCTTCAAGACAGAAAGACTTGTACACAGCAGTTTCTACAAGTTACTGCAGCTGTCTGGTGGTTAACATTGCCGTGCCACCAGCCTTATGGCTTCAATCGTCCCACTGCACACAAGAATCAGCTGGAAGCACACAGCATGCCACATGAGACTACTTTTCCTGCCTATTCAGAAATTACCGACTGTTTCTTTTTTTATTTTTCAAGTGAGGACATAAATGGACAAGTTAAATGTTTCATAGCAACATTTACACAGAAAACCTTGTTTATAAATACACAGGCACCTTTTGCAAACTGTGAGATTTGCATTAATGCCAAAAGCAACATACCTATTTAGAAATTGAAATGCATTTATTCTTTAACATACATATTGAATCTTCATTTGATATTCAGAGAAAGAATTTGAACAAGTCCTGAATTATGTATTTTCAAACTGTTTCATAGCTTTGCAAATGTGACACAAAAGGTATGCCATCATGCAAACAATGTGATTTTTCTGTGATTCCATGTATGCTTCATTTTAGGCCAAATAAGTATAACTGAAATAGTCATTTTTAAAGTAGCTCAGTGTACACCGTAGGAAACAAAAAAGTTGCATGAGAAACAGAAGAGCCTACAAAAACAACCCTGAAAACATCAAACACCATAGCATAACTTTAAAATAACTTGAAATAAAAGGAAACACTACATAGTGGAATTTATATACATCTGGTAATAATTTTCCCGGATTATTCTTTTATAGCCGCATATATATTCATTTATTACAGCTATTATTTATAATAAAAATGTGATCCATATATAATTACTACCTTTTAAATAGTTCAGGTCACCTTTTTCTCTAGACTGATTGTGAAAAAAAAGACTAAATTCAACATTATCATTTTAAACAATAAATAAAGCTATTGGTTTCTACGTCAACAAACACTGAGCCTACTCTTTCAGCAGAAACTAAGTCAAAATGTAAACTCTTGATCATATTCACATTAAGGAAGTTGAAATTAAAAGCATTTATTTTTGAATTCATTACTAAAGACTTGCTATATAAGCTCCAGCATAGAAAGAGGTGTTGAATAATTACATAATATTAAACTAATGAACTACCAGAATGACAAAACCAAATAAATATGGTTATTATACTTAAGAACACAAAACTTAGTAATGTGCTCTTGTATTTTCACTATATTAATTGCATATTAATTGTCCAATGAGATACACTACATTCTAAACTTTAAATATATGTGTGTATGTAGACTTTGTATTATAACATTATAAGATCAGAATGGTTACATACATATAGACAATCTCAGCCCTGATAATACCATGAGGTTTTCTATGTGCTTCTCAGTCATCCACTAAAGATTGTTGAATACACATTTTCAAAATAAGCTCCAACATCTCCTTTGGGTTAAGACACCATCTCACAATAACGAAGGTCAGTCATCTCCCATTTCCTATGTCTCCCAACTGCATTTATTTTGATGACACTTTGTGACACACAGTTGACTACGGAGGACTACTGTTAAGTTCTTAAATATCAACTTTGCATCTTGCTCAGTTAGCCAGTAGGAACGCAGAGAGCACTGGCAGGTCTGTAGGTCCCAGTTAATTTTTTATGAAGTTTAATATGTCATTTCAACAATGATAAAAATGTAGATCAGAAGCAGAAATCATCAAGCAATGCAGATTCATAGTTTTATCAGCCTTACACATGAACAGGGCCATTTGATTTGAAAAACACTAAGAATGAAAGAAGGAAAAAAAAGAAAAGAAAAGTTGAAATTTACTCACCTGCATTAGAGCCTGTCAAGTTGTAACGTGCATTCAGCTTTTTAATGATGTTTTCATGGATCTGATACCAGTCACTCTCTGTGTTGCACCTATAAAAATGAAATGGGACCACAAGTTTTTCAGACCAGCTTCACCACATATCTACACACAAATCCTCTTCTGTTCACAGAATTATCTCAGTAGGAGCAAATAAAGCCCCATGAAACTGCGTGTCTCAATGAAAAGGGTGAGAGCACTCTTACCGTTTGAGAAAGGCCTCATGGAAATACCTGCTTTGTGTGGCAAAGTGTGGGAGAAAGATAGGAGCTGTTAAGCTCAGGAACTCAACCATGACCAAGTTCATTATCTATATAGATCCATCCTTCACCTCCAAAACACACAGATATCTGTCTTGTGACACTCAGGGAGAGACACAGAACTCAGGGCTGTTCTGTACCTGTGCTGTACACTTTGAAGTTATTTAAAATGAAACACGATCTTCAGGAGGTAGTCAGTGAAAGGCCAAATTACATTTCAGTATGTATTTAGAAAGTAGCTGCTTTTCCACAAGGAAAAATCTGCCACTATTCATGGTTTAGACTGGAATTAGTCTTTGCACAAAATCTGCTGCTGAGACATGTTTCTTAAACTTTTTTATTTATTTATTAATTTTTAAGAACAATCAGGTGAAAATTAGAAAATAGAATATAATAAGTGAACTTAAAAATTCAACAATTTGTTATCCAACAGCAAACACTTATTTGACTTTAACGTCCTGGACGTCTAAACAAGAACCAGCACACGTTTTCACTGCTGTACTGGATAGCTTTTCTGCAGCACCAACTTCAGCAGCTCTAATTCAGCACAGTGGGGGAACAGAGGAGAAGAGAAAGGCTGCCTGAAAGCCCACCATGCCTTCAGGACTTGAGTGCTAACCCTGGGAGAGGCAGAACTTCCTCTTGTGCATGATGTGTCCCAAGTCTGTGTACTTAGAATAGACCACTCCACAAAACGGTTCTTACTATAATACCCAAGATCAGCAGGAGATTACATGCACTGTGTTGCTACAAATAGAAAATTTAACTTTATTCCAAATATTATCTGTCAAAATCCACTATTTAATGAACCATTCATTTCAAAATCTATTTTTGATTTTTATTCTCCAGCATTAACTGCCTTTCACACTTTTGCTATTCGCATCCCATAATAGCTTACCCTGTCGGCTTTTTTCTCTAGTTATAAAGTACTTTCACTAGCTGCCTAAGCAGCACAAGGTGTTTAAACAAGTCTTAAAAGCACTTCATGTTGCCATAAAAAGAGAGCTCCAGAAGCACTTACAAGGATGTGATAAATGCTGAAACATACTCAAAGATCTAAAAGGATGCAACCTTTGTTTTTCATTCTATAAGCACATAGAACTAGCCAAACTTTCTAAAATGTGACAAAGAAAAAAAAAAAAAAAAAAAAAAAAGAAATTAGCTACTACTCTCTTTTGGAACAAAAAAGAGCCACAGCTATTTATTCACATTTGCACTTAAAACCACTGTTTTTGACGTAAACCTACCCTAATATACTTCTAAGAAAAAAACACACATTCCTTACATGTATACTTTTAAGACGAGGTCATCCTTTGAATCTCCTGCCAGCAAATCTGCAATACTGAGGACCGCGCAGCCAAAGGGCCGTCTGTATTGTACGTTGCAGGCATTTTTCTTTTCTCCAGCTCCCATTCGTCCTGCCAAAAAAAATCACATTCGATGCATAATCCCTGGAACTGTCTCCCTTAAAACCACAGAAGGGAGGCAGAGAGCAATCCGGCTTGGTATGGTGACAGGTCACAGCAGACGATGCCAAGTGTACTCTCTGCGAATCTGGTCCATCTTTCTCCATGGTACAGTAGGATAACAAATGGTCTGGGAAGCCCATTAAAGATGTGGTGATCTTGTAAGGGCTCAGACCAGAGGCACTGCTCAACTCTTTCTGATGCCCAGTGACAGTACTACTCGAGACACCACCAAATTGAATTTAGAGCTCAGACATGACAGAGTGTTCAACATTTGCTGTCCAATAACAATTATTTTACCGTGGTTGCTGTTATTTGTGATTTATATGAGAGGTCTTGTGACTGAGCCACTGCAGTTTAGAAATTAAATGCTGACTCCAAACAGGCAACAAGCTAGCAAGGGGATAACTGACCAGCTGCAGAAATCAAGAATGAAACTCTTGAAGGAAAGATGACAAAGAGCAGGAGAACAAATTATGATATGGAAAGAAGGCAGCCAAGGAAAAGAGAATTGAAACAAAATATTTTTCTATTTGATTTAAATTCAATTCATCAATCTTCTCGCTGTGTTTCTAGTATACAAAACTGCCCTCTTTCAAAACGTTTTATTCAATTGTGTCCTGACAGCTATGTATCTTTTGCATATCGTATGTATCTTTTTCGCATATAAAGTTATCTTAACTTTTGACAAGAAAAGCCTCTGGTTGCAGTTGCTGCAGGGCAATGACTCCTCTGAACACTCCTATGCATAAAAGCAGTTAGAAGACTAATTCATGTATACACCATGAAGCATATATGTCTTATTTTAGCTTTTTAGTCTTTTGTTTCATTTACAAACTTGGCATATATTTGAAAATTATACAGTAGGGAAAAATCTACTCGTTACTGTTCTTTCAAGCATTCACTCTTATCAAACGTACTTGTGTTACATCAGTTTACCACACTTTTCCCCAGTCCTTACCAATAAAAATACAGTATTTTGATATTCTGATGAAAGACTAGAACAGCATGAAAACACAAAGGAAAGTTATTCATCATAGTTGTAAAATAATGCTTACTTTGTAACAAGTTGTTTCTGAACTCAGCACATGTTAGAGAGACTACATTTCAAAGCAAAATACCTTGCAAAAATAGGGAGATGTATCACCACATCTAAGAAGTCAGAAGCAGACCCAAAGACTCTTGCTTCAAATCAGTACAACCCAGAGGATAACTTCTTAAAATACATATGTAACACATGCTTTTCATCTCTTCAGCTTTGTTTTGGAGGACATTATATCTGCCTATATCATTGTAAGACTTCCTCTACTGCCTTCCCTCTCCTCCTTTTTAAAGAGATCAGAGAAAAAAACAAAATTTATCTGAACAATTTCAGGTATACATCAGATATTATACACTAAGTAGGTACATTATGTTTCCAGGCAAGTTCTCCTGTGAACAAAATATGTTTGAAATTGCTCTCTTTGGGACAAGAGTGGACTCCCAGCAACAACTCCATCATCTTAAGACAGTTCGTATGACACTTTCTTTTTGTTTTGCAATAGTAACAAAACATCTTGCACCTAAACTCAGCAGTACACTTGAAATACAACACAAAAGAATACTGAGAAATCCAAGGCAATTTTCTCATCAGAAGAGAGGCATTTTCTTTACCAAATTTATTCAAAGGCCTAGTTAATGTAACGGAACCAAAAGCTGACCTCAAGCAGTTTTATTCACTGCTGTATATCTACCAAATGTCAGATGACTACTCACAGACAATTATACCTACCTATTCGGATAATGTGCACAGTGATATAGATGTCCTTCCTGAGTTCACTGCTACCCAAATCCTGCAAGAGAGCAGAACCTCATTATTTCTGACTCTGATTAAAATGTGACATTTTAAAAGATCTTTACACATTGCTTTTGCTGCCAGCGAAAGTGATAAATGAACAGTGAGTTCATTTATACGGAATTAACAAATTATCCATTTAACACTCTAAATTGGTGGTCATGCACTTAAAATGACTGTCCTACAATATCATGGGCTAGAATACGCTGTAAAGCAGCATAATTGGACAGTGGGAGGACAGAAAAGACTTGCTGTGTGTCTTGAACAGCAATGATGCCTTTGTGCAGTTCCTTATGTCCTGAAAGTACAAAGAGCACTACACAAACCATCTTTTGGCTGTAAAATGCAAAAGCAGAAAAACTGATTAGTTCTTGTTGCAGGGAGAAAGACTGCTATATATGGAAGTATATATATATACTTCCATATATATATATATATATATATATATATTTATTTATTTATTTATTTATATATATATATATATAAAAAACATATGGAAGTTTAGATAGGAGTGACCACATATTGCCAGAAAACATTCAGCTTGGGATTTCAGTAATACCCTTTAACCAGGCTTTAGAATTGATATTCATAACAATGTAAAAGCGTAGGGAGCACCACTGAGTCAACCACAGAATAATTTAATCCAACTACTATTTTCAATACACAGCACAAAAAAGATTGAGAATAGGAATAGCTCACCACAAAAAGAGAACAGTGTCTTTCAGGCTTTTCTGGACATTTTGGCAAACCATTCCTATTCAGTCTTAAAAAGAATCTTTCACTGTAAGAAAACAAATATGACAAATATGTTGAACAACATTACAGCAAACTAGATCTCATATTGATCTTACATCTAGAAGATGTAATCTTCCACAAGATATAAAAGAATGAAATTATTTCCTTTTAAAAGCCTCAGATGTGACAAGAAATAAAGGAAGACACTAGATAAGGGCTATGATTTACTTAATGATCTAACAAAATTACTGAAAACTCGATACAAACTAGAAGACTGATTTAGTTTGGAAGAATGACATTGTATATCCTGGTGCATACAAAAGCGTAAGCAATAAAATCCTTTCATCCTAGAACTGAAATTAGATGTTTATTATGGTGGCATTGATTCTTGCTAAATAAATGTCAACATTGCCACATTTGTATTCAAACAAAATTCTTTTCAAAGATAAGAAGATGATCCCAGGTGACGTTTTTCCTACCTAGCCCTATGAAAATTTCTTTCTAGACTGCACCGATTTTAGCAGTCTTATAAGTTCCAGCAAGGCAAACTTCATTTTCAGAATTCTGTTTTGCAATCTACTGAGGGGTGCTAAGTGGTGTAGCTGATACAAAAACTAATACTGATAGTAGTGAGATACAGAGAATTCTTATTTTAGAGTAGAAGAGGGCAAAAGAACCCACTGAAACAGAAATTACTCCTTGAAAAATTCCTATTTGATAATAGGTTCTTTATGGACAATCTCTTTCCAGTTCATGCATGGGAATAGCAATAATATTTCTGCAGTGAGAGACAGGGAAAGTAGAAGCAAAGATGTCAGAAATGGTAAGCTGTGCAGAAGTGTTACATGTGTTACTTTCACCCCTTTCGCCCCCATCCCTAGCTGGCCAGACAGCTGAGTCTGGATGCCCTGTAATGCTCAAAGTAAAAAAGTAAATAAAATAAATCTAGACTGAGTTTATTGCAACTAGTTTTTTGCACCTCTTCTGCATATTCCAAAGGCCAAACATGGTATACCAGTGCTCTCTACCATCCACAGCTTTTCAACGTGCAGCTGGAAAATCACTAGGAATATGTTGGATTAGATCCAACTCAATAGAGACTAATTAAATCTTTATTGCACCAGCGTTTGCTGTGTACAAAATCCGTATCGATCATTGACAGAATCAGAGCCATTCACATTGCAAAGGACCTCAGAAGGCCTCTGAGTCCAACCTCCTGCTCAAAGCTGTGTCAGCTGTAAGGTCAGATCGGTTTGCGCAGAGCAGCATCCCGCTGGGTCTTGAAAACCTCCAGTGATGGAGGCTGCACAACCTCTCTGGACAACATGTTCTGTGCCTGACTGTTCTCAATTTTTCTTAAAATCTGACAGAGCCTCTGTACTCTGCTCTGGTGAGGCTGCACCTCAAGAGCTGTGTTCAGCTTTGGGCCCCTCAGTACAAGAAGGACATCAAAGCCCTGGAGTATGTCCAGAGAAGGGCTACGAAGCTGGTGAAGGGCCTGGAGCACAAGTCCTGTGAGGAGCGGCTGAGGCAATTGGGGGTGTTTAGTCTGGAGAAGAGGAGGCTGAGGGGAGACCTCATTGCTCTCTGCAACTACCTGAAAAGGGCTGTGGGGAGCTGGGGATCAGCCTCTTCTCACAGGTAACTAGTGATAGGACCAGAGTGAATGGCCTCAAGTTGTGCCAAGGAATGTTTAGGTTGGAAATGAGGAGACATTTCTTCTCAGAAAGAGCAGTCAGGCATTGGGATAGGTTGCCCAGGTGGCATCACCGTCACTGAGGGTGTTCAAGGGAAGGTTGGATGTGGTGCTTAGGGACATGGTTTAGTGGGTGACATTAGTGATAGGGGGATGTTGGACCAGATGATCTTGGAGGTGTCTCCCAACCTTAACAATTCCATGATTCTATGACTCTACAAATGCTTAGATTTTTTATTGTGAACATTTAAAAACATTTGTGCCATCCTCAGCTACACAGCTTTTTTTAATCAGACAGCAAAAAAGGCAGAAACTAAGAATAGTAGAGTTGAACTCAAATACCTCAAAGCACATGAAATGTATTTTCTCAGAAACACTCATGTTTTATGATACAGCCACTTTCTGCAGCTTACGTCTCCATGGAAACTTTAAAACTGAGTTTTAAAGAATGTTTACATGGATATATTTTTAAAGAGAAACAAATTAGTATTTTGCTGTTGATTTTAAAATGTTATTAAAATAATTCTGTCATTTCATTTACATTTAGTCCCTTTGTGATAGCAGAAAATACAGTAAAAAAAGTACATGTACAATGTTTGGCTTACAGATCTCACACAAAGATACTGCTCACTGAACGAGAATTATTATTTCTATTATCAATCAGTTAAAGCTTTAGGACCCATTATTTTGGGTACTATGCAAAACTGAATAAAAAGAAAAAAGACTCTGCTCCAACAGTAACAATACAGCTTCTGTGCACTGAAACCCACAGTGCATTTGTATGCATCAATCTAAATTAGGCCAATTCAAGGTTATTCTCTATCTCATCACCTTACCTTCGGTCTGTAGAACTATTTACAAGTAATGCCCATATATACATATTTCATTGCATTTTTTTGCCTTAAAGAAACCACGAGAAATGTTAGTTAAAAGAAAAATACTATTCAATAAGAAACTACCTCGCTGCGGATAAGCTAACTTTACAGTTTACCTATGAACCTGCAATTCATAGGTATTCATAATGCTGAATTTAACCGGCAGTGTTCTCTTTCTTTATTGAAGCTTACATTCTGCAGAAATCAAAGGCACATTTTTTGAAAGCTTCCTACTCACTATCAGCTTGGATATGGAATTTTCAAGCTCTGCTTACACTCACAGACCATGAGATTATGATTTACAACACAATTAAAAGCCAAGGCCTTTTGTCATGCCACAAAGAAATGCACTGATTGCAATAGACATCTAATGGCTATGCAGATCTAATTTCCTCATTTGAATTTGAAATTTTCTTTGACTGAAGCACAGGACCTAGAGGCAATGAAAAAGCCAAACTGAAAAAAAAAAAATCCAAAGAAATCTTAATCCTTGTTTAGCGCTTCAATATGTTTCAAGCAAAAAATATAGCACCAGTTCCAGCTCAGATAAAAACAGTTATCTTTGAACATTACCAGGGAGCAAATGCAAGCAGTTAAGACTTGTAAGTCCCATAGTTGTAAGACTATGGAAACAGAATGACATTCTGATAAAGTACAGAGAGCATTTATGTGTATAAACAATTCAAAGCGTTTCTATAGAGAAAAACAGGTTAGAAAATGGTTGAGGAAAGTAAATAGCCTTCCTAAAACAAAATAAAGACTGAGAATTCCCAAGATCTGAAAGCCTGCCTTCAAACAGCAGCAAAAGCTCCAGAGGGTGAAATCTAGGACTAGGATCTTATTTCACAGCAGCTTTCTCAGCAGTCAGTTCCACATACATACATACAGCAGATACACACAGCAGCATCCCAAAGCAGAAATACCTTTCCTTTGTATGAAGATAGGTTGATTTTAGTTTAAATTCCAATGCATTTTTTATGAGTACCAGTCTCACCACTTAAATATGCTGCACAGATTTAAACTCTGCTGTCTTCCCACTGAAAATAAGGAAATAACTAATGCTGGAGAGATTAATTTAAGAAGGTCAGCAAGGGATTTCTGTACTGTAACTTCCCGTGTATTAGTAAAGCAACAATGTGTTCCAAATCTGCAGGCTTAACACATGAATTTAAAAGAAACATAGCCACAAACTGTTCTATTTTCATACGTGACCCCTATTTCCTTGGTATTAGCAGGAAAATGTTACCAGTCACATGTTAGCAGTCTAGACAGATTGCTTGTTCTATGATTTATAAACACACTAGAAAAAAAATAAATAAAAAATCAGCCACGTGGCATATTCTTGCACTAAAGCTGCATCATCCAATAGTCCCAGCTCTTAGTATAACAACTTCACTTTCCGACATCTTTGTAAGTGTTCTCTACCTAAATATGGGTTATAGCGATTTCTAAAGCAAAGGATGAGAGATAACATGAGAATATTGCCACATACGTCACCAGCTCGGGTCTATCACATTCCAGATCACCGTTAGGGAATGTTCATTACGAACTTGAATCCAGATAGACTGCATTTAGACTCATTGACTTCATAAAACCACTATCAGACACAAAACATTATCCTTTTAGTTAATGGTGAAATGCAGAGGAATGCGAGACAACATGTCATAAACTACTGAAATAAATAGATAAAAAAGCCTTAAAAGTATTTTCTTAATCGCAGACTAACTGGATGGTACACGTGCCAACATGACTTCGCAGTACAAGCTGTTCCACAGTAAGTCAGCCCCTGCAGTTTAACTCCATTATGCACTTCTGCTAAAACCATACCCAAAGTTCTGACTGTAAAATAAGTAGCAAAGGGGAAAAGGAAGAATGAGTACTATAAAAAGAAGATTTCAGCCAATTTCAGATAAATATCAAAGCACCAACAAAAAGAAAACAAAACAATATTGTGATGCTATATTGAAGCTCATCATCATGTCTCCTGGATGTGCTGACAACATGTGGGACGAAGAAAAAAAATGTTTGAATGCTAGCTTTATGCTGAGGAGCCAAATTTTCCATAGAAGTAGAGTTAATGAGGACAGCAGGAAAAAAGAAAGGGGTATGGGAGGGGAGACTGGTAGAAAAGAAAACCAGACATACATAGCTAAATCAAGCTGTTGCTCCCATCTTCTGTCTCTCTCTCTACTAACAGAAGACAGACTTGAGAAGTTAGCTTTTGTGAACACACTCTACTTTATTTTAGATATTCACAACTGTACTTTAACTGAAAGGTGGTATGACACATTTCCTGAAAAGATTAGCAAGTTGCATAGGAAAACAACAATTTTAAATTACTTTTGTGAGGTACCAGGAGCCAGAGGAAGATGATGTGGCAGAAAGCGCACTGGAATTTCTCTGCAGGTATTTACAACTACGGAAACAATGTACACCAGAAGCTGGAGCTCTCAGTAATTGTGAGCTTAGTCTGCTACCACGGATAAACATTTTGCAGAACAGCATTATCAGTGCACAGACCTACAGATCCCTTAAGCTGAATTACAGTCTTCATCATTATCCTAGTAGCTGGCTGAAATAACAGCATGGATCCAAGCAGATTTGCTCTATCTTTCCCCTGAGATGGAAATTCAACTTGAAGAGAGCAGGAGGAAGTGGCAAAGGTGAATGGAAGCAATGGCATGTAGAAGAATTCCCCTCCCTCCAACAGCTCAAGTGCACCTGTGTATTCTTCTCCATTTGGGGGTTTATAAGTGGCAGCTCTGTATTTTTTTGTGCTGACTCTGACATGCTTTTTGTCAGTACCCAGCTGTACCATGTTCTTGGTACGATCACCTACAAACCCACTGGAATAGCTCTATTTTTCAGTATATCTCACCATTACCTAAACCTGTCACAAATACAGAGCGGCTGGTGCACAGACTCTCACTCTAAAACTTCACTCACTTCTGAATGTAATCTCTCATTTATGCTCCAAATGGTAAAACACCAGCTATAGGAAAAGTCACCCTTTGCAGTGTTTTTGTCACGGCAATTTAGAAGAATGACTCCTTCTGTTGCTCTTCAATTTTTAGCATAAAAACAGTAAGGGAGTTATTTGTTAATGCTCAAGGGAGACCTAATCCAGACCACAGGTTTGTCTTGTTTAGGTTGGTTATCTGCTTTAAAGAACTGTGTGTCTACACAAACCTCTGCATAAGCTAGCATCATTACTCCAACCACAGCAAGCAGAAGGTATTTGAGACAGAATCTTTAAAACACAGATAGGTGGGTACATTTGTTTCACTGTGAACGGGCTTTCATGAGAGGAACCGAGCTACGTGATGAAACATAATTAGTTTCTAATAGACATCAACTGGGAATAATCCATGTGTACTTGTTGACTTGTTGACCAGGCTATGTCTCCCCATAAAATACAAAACCTATAAAGAAACAAAGAAACAAATAAAAGCATTTCCAAAACATTTTCTTGTTAGATTATACTCATGTCTGTCTTTGGCGGCTCATTCCTATCATATTCTACCTCATTTATTACCCACAAATGTAGTTATTTTGCTGGAAATCTCCTTGCAGTAGCTCCCTTACAACTGTTAAATAGGAAAGTCTGGGCAGTCAGGCCAATGCGAATGGGCCTGCTGAAATGCCAGCTCCTCAAAAACCACTTGGAACTCTACCCTGAAGATGCTGTTCTCTTGAAGGTCAGGAACAGTCAGTATTAAAAAGAAATTTATCAAAACTACTGTTAAAGACAGCAAATTACACAGTATCACATGAAGTCAGATTAGAGGACTGAGCTATAAAAATAAGTATTATTAAAACATATAGAACCTCTTAAAGCCAGGACAAAATGTTTTGATCACCTGGCAATGAAGGGTGATGCAGATCTGTAGAAAAGACATTTTTTTTCACAGAGACTACCACAAGGTCAAAACATTTGGAAGCTGCAGCTGCGCCAAACATTCCTTTCATACACGTTCTGCCTGCAACATAAATCACATCTGCTTATGCTATTGCTGTTGACAAGTAAATAAAACTGGGCTACCAAAAATGACCTACTTGAGAAGGATTAATAAAATATATTTTTGCTGCTGGTATCTGAGTGCCGCACACACGTACACAAGATGCTAATGGAAACTTATTTTGCATAAGAGACATTATTATGATTTTGAACTTAGCTGCAATACCACCTGTGGGGAGTGGCCACCATAAATGGCAAAAATATCCAGTCCTTTTATCTTCCTTCAAACATACTGTTAGAAGGAAAGAAGGACAAAAAAATATTAATTGGCACAAGGGAGAAACAGGTCAGATATATAGAAATCTTTGTAAGATATCCACCCACCAATTTTGAAATTTCTCATTGGTCAGGGTATGTTCCTGCAAAGTTTCTAAATACAGAATAGATTTTTTCAGATCAAAAGTAGACTCAGAGAAAAGAAAAAAAAAAAAAGAAAAAAAAAGAAGAAGAAATCCTGTTCACACTGAGAGAACAAATTGCTTGAATGTGGTACCTGACAGGCTCAGGTTCCAATGTATTTATTAGTGACTTTAAATGTCAGGTGAGTACGGTGCTTTTGGAGCTGTTTTGCTTTGTAAAACAAATGAAAATGTAGCTAATCGGGCAAACTAACTGACTAGGCCAGCACTTTGGCACTTTTCCTTCTGATGTGGAAGAACACCACAGCAGGGAGTTTAATTCAGTATTCTCAAACAATGAGCATTATTCACTCGAGGCACATCCTCTGCATTTCCTGCCTGGAGTAATCCACCTGACAGCAACCAAAAAACATCTTTGTTAATCTCTAGTCACCACAGAGTCATCAGAGATCATCAAAGAGTATAGAAATTCTCTCCAGAACTTCTCCTTGTTCTAGGATCAAGTCGAGATGCTCCATGACTTCTACTACTTCACTGTGCTTTCCAAGAAACGCTTGGATGTCCTGAATATATTCCTGCACATAGGAGTCTTTCACATGTTAAAACATGGGATTCTAAGAGGAAAAGGTACCTGTAAAGATAAAACAAAGTCCAGTCTGAACTGTGCCTCTCTAATCAGAGTTCACCCCTTCCAGAAATTCTGTGCTACAAGAGGAGGCAACGTAGTCTGAGATATAGTTAAAACGTAACCTTAAATAAAAAAGACACAATTTCTGTTCTTTCCCCTGAATATTAATTTTGTAGATAACATTGGAAGCAAATACCTCTTTCTATTAACAAATCCTCTGAATTTCCATGACATTCAGAAACACAGAACTTAAATATCAAACAATCAGATAAGCACCAGAGCAGAAAATCTGAATTCCAACTAATGTGTTTGCATGTATGCACATATACAAAAATAAATGTGTGCACACTCTCTCTCCAGCTTTTGTATTAAAAATACATTGCACCATCTAAACTGCTTTCCATATCAGGTTTTAAAGTGTCCTCCTCACTGTTCGCCCAATCCTCTCAGTAGTTACAAATAAGAAAATAAAGAGTTGTGTTTGGAAAGAACCTGAAAAGAACAGTAGATGCACATATTATAAATGACAAGAAGTGTCCAAAATAACATTTCTAACATTTCATTATCATTTTCATGATGATAGTGCTATGAAAAGAACCAAAAAGAAGTTGAAATTCAGCAGTAGGTGGTTCTGAATCGGAACCTCTGTGAATATCACATAAAGGCAGCACGGATGATAGGCAGCTGCATTATTTGTTTCTTTATGGCATTATAGTTCTTTATACATTCCTCTCCACTTTCCACCTCTGCTAGATAATAGCTGCTGTGCTACAACACTTTACCAATTGTCTTTCTTTTCCCTGAAGTTCCAAATGACTACAACTAATGAACTGCTCCCCACAACTATTGGTGACAATTTTTTCATAGCTATATGGCTATCCATGCAGGATACTGCTGGACTCTTTTAATAACTTCTATAGCATTGCACTGAGTACACACCCTACCATTTCACAAATCTTCTTTCCACCTCTTTTATGGCTGAGCATTCCACATTACTGAGAAGCAAAAAGGAGCTGAGCTATTTGCATCTCCTGATGTCTGGAGCACAGATCCTAAGTAAACTGGATATTGAAACTCAGGTGTAACCCCATTGACTTACATGCTCAAAGTAATATTGACTCTGTGAGCTGTAGCTCAAGAGAGGTCACAAGGACATCTTAGCCTGTAAAGAAGAAAGACGTCATGGGTTCAAAACAGTGAGCCTGCTGGGTAAGGACGGGTATCATCAGCTAGATTCAAGAGGAGTCCAAGCCCTTCCTTGCTGTTCTGACTTTTAACAATTAACACTAGCCAGTTCTGTAAGGTTCTAGTTACAGGGAGGTTAGAGATTGGTTTCTTTCAGCTGCCATAGAACAGAGCAAATCTCATGTTTGGGGACTTGGAGGGAAGTTACAAAAAATGACCTTAAACATTTTTTTTTGTATACCAAAATACTTAAAGATTTCCCTTAATTAAAGGGGAGGAGAGCATTTGTTTCTTAAAGGGGGAAAAAATGGCTTTTTTATGAAAAAAAAAATATCAAAAGAATAAATTAGAACACAAATATTTTGAGTATCAAAATGTGGATTTCAGCTTTCCACTGAAAGTGAATTAGTGATTTAAGTCATTTAAAGTAATAACACAACTGAGAGAAGAAAGGCGTGAACTGGTTAATGTGTATGAATGTCACTAAAAAGTTTAAAGTACAGCAAATGAAGGGTAATCTGCTTATTCTTTGATATGGTATAGAGCCTACACAGTCCTTAAGCATATAGAAACTGCACTTTGCCTTTATGGCCTTGGTTAAACTGCCTGCTCCTCTTTGTGCTGCCGAAGAATCTGCGCCCGTTTGAGGGCAATACGATAGTTACAAACAAGGTTGTTCAAGGTGATGGGAAAAGGAGGATTAGCATGCCAACTTATCTCTGCTTTTCACACAGATGGGGCCAGAGGCATCAATCATTTGTGATAAGACATTCCTATCATATTGACACAGACACAAAGTGTACAGCAGTGAAAGAAACTCTTAACACACTCCATCTTTCTGAAGAGCTGCCTTAAAATTGTTCTATTAATAGCATTGCTATTTGGAGAAAATGATAACATTAAGGAAATGGCTTAGCAAAGACACTGCTACACAAGAACCGTGTGCTCCACTGCAGATTTGAGGAAAAAAAATGTGTTCTACTGCAGCATGTTGTCATAACACACAGAAGCACAAACACTACGCAAATGTAAAGGTCAGCAGAGCAGCTGGGACTTTGGGCAGAAGATGATGCAGCATCCTCATGCATACTCATCAGTAACAAGAGCAGAGACCACTGTGTTAACTGGACAAATGTAGGTAGACAGATTAATACCCTCTGTTCCCTTTTTCACAGTGCACCCCCAAGATGACAGTTGCCTGTGTTTCTAAGTTTCTTTACAGAAACAGACAGGATCTCCAGATAGCAATGTACTGCAAATACAAATATGGCCTTAAAGTAGCTATAGAGAAAAGGAGGCATCTCAGAGGACATTGTGATATTTGAGTTTGGAAAGTAGTCATCTGGTACACATTTTTTTTTTTTTTCAGTAACAGCAGAATATTATTGTGGGAAGAAATAAAGTTAGACTCTCTGTGAACAATGTGCATTGTCTGGAAAACAGCTAAGCTGTTATGTTGTCCCTTGCAACTTGTTAAAACAATTCTATTAAAAGCTGGTAAGTGAGATTTTTCCAGGATCTGATTAAAAAAAAAAAAAATCAATATATTTTTGATTAAAGGATTGGTCGTAGAGCTCCAGCACAAATGGTCTTTCTGGCTCCGCTAAGGTCATCGCTGCTGCAACAAACGGCGGTAATTGGCAAATGATATGAGCACTTAAAGGTGAAAAGAACTTACCATCATCAAACGTCCTTTATATCTCAAAAAATCTTACATTGTAAACTGGGATCTGTGTAATCAGTTAAAATACATACTACAGACTTTGTACATGTGATCCAACTGCTGGAAAAGGGTTCAGTTCATTTAGTTAACTTTTGGGCTGGTAAGTGAATAAGACACCCCAAGGCACACAATCATTGTCACATTCTTTGGTATTCTCAATGTTGGGAATCTAAGCACCTTCATACTCCAACTTTACAGAAGAGAAGCTCATGATAATTTCTTAAGAATAGAAAAATCTCAAAAACTTCAGAAATCTCATAGGTATTCACAAATTACAATATATTTATAAAACAGCTAATGAAGAACACAAGGTCGTTGCACTCTTCTGAAATGCTGACAACACACATTTCCAGCCTTCCTTTGGAGTTCCACAATATCGTATCTTTTGTCATTAGTTTAAAATTAGTTATTTTCCTATAAGTGCATCTCACTCTAAAATCAACTGAAATCTATAATCCCATTTAAATCTGAAAATGTTTTTGCAACGTCATTGCAATGTCTAACACCCAGAGTAAAAACTGACAGAATTACAGCTGAGTTGCTCTGTTTTACAGGAATTTTCCCCATTCAAACTATAATCCTGTAACACTCATTTTATATACACTATTATATATATATACATACTATTTTATGATCTACCTGATCTGCTTAATTTGTATCAGGAGTCTGCTTTTGAAGAAAATCTCCCAATTGCCTTCACAAGTCATGTTTTGATTCACAATACAAAACAGTCTAAATTATTGAACTGGATTTCTCCTGGATTAAACTGGCAGATATGCTCTTGCCATTCCTGAGCAATCAGTCCACACAACCACATCAATTTGTCCTTAGTTTAGTCCTCCAAACATTCACACATGTTAACACTGAGCTCTTAGCATCAACTGATGCTCTACAACTCTACTCCCGCTGGCTAGCACTGCTTGTACATAGCAGTCTTATAAGAAAATGAGACAGTATTAAAACAAACCGTTAAAGCTCGGTACTAAATCGATAAACCCTTTGGATTTTGCTTTTCTCAAACATTTGTTGAGCGTGCCAGATACAAGGAACAGATTTTATAAAAGCATTTCTGAACAACACTAATTAACCACCGTCTGGACTCTCAATAGATCGAGGCAGAGTATGTTTGAGACAACATACTTCAGAAACAGACAAAGATGCTGTACAACTCCGAGTACCCAGTAAAAGCTCAGCAGTAGCCAAGCCCACAGGATTGAACTGAAAGACAAAAAAACCTCAAGAGAAAAACTGAAGATACGATCACGGACTTCTTACATTTTCCAGATACAAAGCCAATACTACTCTACAACTATGTACATGGAAAATTTTGCTTGTCTATTATGATTTTTACAATGTAATTAGTGTTACAAAGTAAAGCTTCATCAGGGCAAATTTTTGCTTAAAAAAAAAGGCAAACTTTTACTTAAAAAAAAATAAAAAAATGAAAAATTCACAAACAGGTTTGTGACCTGGACAGAAATAAAAGAGGAAGAAGAATGTAAGGTTAGTAGAAGACACAACCAAAAAATTTTACTGGGACAAGTCATATGGCTGTACCATGTTAAAGGAGAGCCATTCACAAATTTGCCATGTACCATGAAGTGACTGTTACTGTCCTAAGAAAGAAAACTGCAAAGCAGAAAGCAGGAAGCAAATGGAACAATATAAATGAACACAACAGTGAAAACTATGGGACTCATCAGGGGCTGACTTCATCTGTTTATTATTAATGTAAAGGCAAAAAAAACAAAAACAAAACAAAACAAAACCTCCTAGAAACTCCTAGTAGTTAGTCTAGCTGAAAAGTATGTATAAATACGTATGCATACACACAGAGTCAAGAGAAACTAGTATGTACCAATTGGTCAGAAAGTTATTTGCAACAGTAGTCTTAATGCACCAAGTACATAAGTACATCATCTCTCAGATTTCAATACTTGACTATCAAGAGCAAACTTCTGCAGTTTTCTTGCTTCAAAAAGAAGTAGATGTGCATATCCAAACAGCTTTTTGAAGCGTGAAGGTACACATAAAAATTAGTAAAATTATATCAATACAGAAATACTCTGCAAAGTAATTACTCATAACTGTTTATTAACTATAATAGTCATAAATAAGCCTGCATTTTACTATTGCATAATTAATACTCAACAGAATTGATGCTTCTGCAGACACCAACATAATTAAAAAATTAATTTTTAATAGAAATTTCCAGCAACAAAAAAAATGGAGAAAAGTACAGTCCCCAACAAAAGCTAAGGTTCCTATCAAGAGCAAGACAGTGATCACAAAAGAACATTTATCTCTATCTTACGAAATTTGACAGAAAAAAATTCTGTTGCCTAAAGTGTGTGTAAACTGGGTGCAAGTGATACATCACAGCTGCTCCCAATCTAGAGAAGTCTTTAGACAGGAAGTCTGAAGGTCAGACACTGCCTTCCCTCCCCCAGCATCATGCTGAATCTCTGTCACTATCTGATTTCTTCTCTAGGCAAGTCACTAATTCGTTTCTACATCACAATTCTCTCACATCTCACCTGAAAAGCTATTACTGTCTAATTCTTCTACATATTGGGAAGATTGTTAGCATTTATCCATGCTGTTAAAATGAAAAATTATTTGAAAATAATGTATTTATAATTTTAATTAATTTTCTTTTCCTTCATTTTCCTTTCATTTGACACCTAAAAATACTAAGATACATTATCAAAACCAGAGTAATGATATTATGGTTTTAATCTTTTACTTAACAGGTGCTAGTCTAGAAATGCATTGTAGGTCACACGCAACCAGAAAACCAATTTCTCTGTTACACTGGAACATGTACACTGCCTACCACAATGTAACAGAAGAGTCACACAGTCAACGCTTTCTTTCTTAACAAAAGAATTTCAATATATACCTAAGCAACAGTTATAAATGTGTGCATAAATTCATCATGTGGTTTTGATCTCCCTACTTTTTGCAAATTCTTTGCAAATATTTTAAGAACAAATTCAGGGTACTTTTGTTTTTGGTTCCACTCTGAGAGGCTAATCTCAAGCAGTCAGCTAATTAATATTAATATTAATATCGTTTATGATTTCAACAACAACTCTTTTCGAGTACTGTGTTCAGTTTTGGGCCCCTCGCTACAAGAAGGACATCGAGGTGCTTGAGCGGGTGCAGAGAAGGGCGACGAAGCTGGTGAGGGGCCTGGAGAACAAGTCCTACGAGGAGCGGCTGAGGGAGCTGGGCTTGTTCAGCCTGGAGAAGAGGAGGCTCAGGGGTGACCTTATCGCTCTTTTTAGGTACCTCAAGGGAGGCTGTAGCGAGGTGGGGGTTGGCCTGTTCTCCCACGTGCCTGGTGACAGGACGAGGGGGAATGGGCTTAAGTTGAGCCAGGGGAGTTTTAGGTTAGATGTTAGGAAGAACTTCTTCACTGAAAGGGTTGTGAGGCACTGGAACAGGCTGCCCAGGGAAGTGGTGGAGTCACCATCCCTGGAAGTCTTCAAAAGACGTTTAGATGTAGAGCTTAGGGATATGGTTTAGTGGGGACTGTTAGCGTTAGGTTGGAGGTTGGACTCGATGACCTTGAGGTCTCTTCCAACCTAGAAAATTCTGTGATTCTGTGATTCTTTTGAAACTTTACTGAGATCTGAAGTAGCTGCATAGAAAACAAAAAAGAAATTGGATGGATTCAAGTCAAAATTACTTCACAGTACGCTGGGCAGCTCTTTAATAAATACAGCTGATGGATTCTAAAGAATGCCCTAAAGTAGACACAGACGTATTATCAGCTGACTCACTTTCTCATCTTCACCGATTAAAACTCAACTAAAACAGTCCGTATGCTTAGCAGAAGCCTAGGTATGTGATTCACACAAAGACATTAAGTTTAGATGTCACTGGAGCTGTATTCCAACCCTAAAGTCCATTTATTCACCATTAAGCCTTCTAAAACAAAAAAAGAAAAGCTAAGCATTGGCATAAATCTTAATCTTGGTATTTCACTCATGAATACAGAAAGACACCTCCACCAACACATATTCCAGAGAGTAAAGGTATCCCTCCCTCTTCTTTTCTAATGAACCACCACCAATTAGAGAAAGAAAAAGTGATGAAGAAGCGTATACTAAATTTACAGATATAGTGTGCTGTGACCACTTCGGGCTTTTTTTTTTTTTTTTTTTTAAAGAGAAACAAGGTTGTGGTGTAGCTGAAGAATGGAATTATATCAACAGGTTGGACTTTTCTTTAAGAAGACAAAGACCCATGCTCAGTTTCTTGCTCTGTCTTCAAATATTCAGCCTTACATTTTCTAGCTCCCAGGGAATCTCGACTGTTTCTTAAGCTAGAGCAACCATCCTTAAAATATTCTGTAAAGGGAATTACAATCTTTAGTATTCTCCTTTTCCTCCTCTGGTTGTTTTTACAAAGACAAACAGTGTCTAGCACTGAAGTGTTAGAATCCAGCCCTGCCAAGAACACACATACAACTTACCTCCTATGTAAAACATAGGGATCATGAGAACTAGATAAAAGTTGTGTGCTGATATTCACGATCATAGTTTTCAATTTAATCAATTTAATATCTAAATTTCATTCTACTTTATACACCTATATTCTTTCAATCTGGTCTTTTCATGTCATTATGCTGTATTCTCTTATTAGGAATAATTCTAGCCCTGCTAAATCAAATGCAAGATCTGTTAACACATTGTGCTTGCTGCTTGTACCTTGGTTTGACACAGTTGCTATGGCACGCTTTTTTTCAGAAAGAACCTATAACTATAGCAACAACAACAATAAAAAATGTTTCATTACCTTTCATTGTTCAATGACAATATAAGTCTGGGCAGTTGTTAATATTGCCTGAGAAAACTACAACTTTACAATGGCCTAAAGGCAACCTTATTCTTGCACTTTAATATAAGGTTCAGCTATTAAACCATACCTTCCCTATGTTATCATTTGCATTCCTTTTTCTTTTGGTTTTCATATCGTAACATGTTATCCACATTATTAATAAATTCAAATATTTTTAAATTAAAGGAAGAGGAAAATGAAACCCTTTCAAAGCATACTGCACTACAGTTGATCAGAAAAATCAATAGTTGCAAACACTACAAAGTGACTATCACAAGATCAGATTGTTTTATCCATGTAAGTAAATGACATCCTCTTATCAGTCATGTTTAAACACTCCAAATGTAATGAAAATATTCTGTATAAATTCTCCAGTGATATCCAGACAGATTTGTATTAATAAACCATAAAATAATCCATATCACAATAAAATATCTTTATATGCTTTGGTTCCCTGCAGGCCAATAAGATGAAGAAGTCAGGTGATCTGTGAGATGAAACATGATATATTCCTTTTTGAATATAGCTACCTGCACTAGATCAGAGCATCCTACTCACAGTCTTTTGCTTGCACGAGCCTGGAGCTGGACTAGGAAAAGTGCTGCTACTCAAGCTTCCTAAAGCCTTACTATTCCCTTTTGTATGTACTTGCTTCACCTCAGTATCTACAATTGCTTTTTTTTTTTTTTAAACCATGATGCTTGAACAAACATTTCTGCTCAAACAGCTTCATAGAATGTACAAAACTGAGAATGTAATATATTATATTTTCCACAGTCTCAAAAAAGGTGCACAATCTATTTAAAAACAAACAAACAGATAATATTGCTTCTATTACCCCAACAGTCTTTTAAAGCTGTTATTTCAACTGTATAAACCTGAGGTTATAAATAATGAAACAAGTATATAGAGATCTTATGTTTGCAGGTTGATCTGATAAGAATATGAGTTAGTCTTAATAAGGAAATATATCTGAACAGAAATTCCATCATTAAATCTCAATTCTGCTTTTTTTACTCTCTCCAAATGAACTCTTTCTCTAAGAGGCAACAAAGATCACCTGTTTTATGTCAATTTACATCAGGCAGACAATGAAAACCAGATTAGAATCTACAAGCAGCCACTATTTTTGGAGCAATTGTACCTCTAAGCTTGTACTTAACATTAAGCATTCCAACTGCCTCATTAAAACAAGCAGCATTACCCACTTAAGGAAAGCTTGGTATACATATAGTGCTTGAAAAACTGAAATCTGAGGTAAAAAGCAAAAAAGCCCAAAGAAACAAAACCCCCAAATTCTAATACCATAACCGACAAATTCAAGAAATACATAATAAGTTACATATATTCATATACTTATATTTTTAATCAAGTATCTTTCTATTTCAGGACATAAATTACCATGTACAGTTCCTTAAGTTCATAGGTGCAAGAACTTCATCTAGTATTTTCATTGCTTTTTTCTAGTGGGCTATAAAGCAATGACTTGGGAAATCAACAGGCAAATCACCCAGCAAGGTTGTGACAGACACTAAGGTGTTGCTAAACACACCTTTTTGACCTGCTAATTTCTTCCAGAATTAGCATGTACATCCAGGCTCCACACTTTGCAGCTCACAACTCTGTTATTGCCAGTAGGCTTCGGCTTCATGGCAGAGTTGAGCTGAGGAGTAACTGAGGAGTGCACACAGTCTCTTCTTACACATCATCTCCTCCTGAGGGAGGCTGTTTATTGCATGCGTGTATCAGCTGTAGCCAGGGCATAAAGACCTCTGAAATATCTTGCCAATTTGTACTGAAAGAAAAATGTAACTCATACTGTATTGCTGTGTGTGCAATACATACGCAAGACTTCAGACTTATTTATGTGCTCTACAAATAGCCAACTGTCTGAAATACAGAGTAGGGCTGGGAACTGTGGCCATGCATGTATTGAGCATGAGCACAAAAGCCTCTTAAGTCTGAGACATCATGGTGATGTCGCTTGCAGATCCAGTCCACAAAGATCACCTGTCTCCACCTTGGATACATCTGCATTCCAGTTTGTTCTACAATACAGATATACCTTATATTTTAATTTGTTCTCATGAAGACCCTCTCAGGTTCATTTTTTTTCAATGCATTGAGGGGATTCTTGTTTCCTGGCAGGGATTTTTGTTATTTTTTGTGGTAGAGGGGTGTGTGTGTGTTTGTTTTACAGGTGGTAGCAAACCACTTTCACAAATATCACCTTGTCATTCCTCCCATGCTCTAGAAGGCAGTTTGGATTCATGACAACACATTCCTTCAAGGTTTGTCGGTAATGGGATGAGGAAGTTTACACATAATAAAGCAGCTGCAAACAGACACTGGAGTCAGAAATCAATAACTAAAGGTCAGATCACAGCAAGCATGTGACAAACAGCTCGAAAATTTGTGCTTTCATGTGAACGTGAAATCCAATCCATTTGCTTTCATACAACCACTACTGCCATAACCTTGTTTTCAGCAATCTATAACTCCCAAATTGTTTCTGTCAAGGTCTGAAGCTCTCTCCTAAATCCATCACCTGCTATGCCATTCACTGGAATGGACACAAAAGATGTGCCCTGATGCACATTTAATTCTCAGAAATGACAGTAAACTGTCTTTCAGTGACTAATGTCCAACGTGCAGGCCAGAATGAAGTGTCAGTACTTAGCAGCTAATATCCCAGCAATAGTTACACTATTTCATTAACAATAAAAATCAATTTACTCAGTATGATCTTCCTTAGAAGTAGGTAGCTATCTTGCACAATTTCAAAGCAAACATCATTTTGTTAAATTCAGCCCAATTTCCTCATGCACCTCAACCAAATTCATATTGCCATATATACAAAAAGACAAGTAGTACACAATCATGACTTTGTATGCATTTAGAAGAACACTTTTTACCCTATTAACAAGCTTAGCTTTTCTTTCTGTTGGTGTATGTGTGTGCTCTCTTATCTGAAGTATATTTTGTTTTGAATTCTAGTCTTTCATTTCTTCAGTGGCCAGCCTTAAAGCAGATACTTGCTGCCTCCAGTACACGTTCTTACTACAGGTAGGAGAACTGAGAAGAATACACTAACAACCAGCAGCAAATGATGAGTGGGAGCCTTCTGACCGGTCTCGCATCACCACAACACAAGCATTTGTATGGCATTGCTTATTCAGTCTTCCTGCAATATTCCAGAAGGTTCTTCACACAGAAGGTTCTTCCACTAACTGTGCTCTCCCCCTGTGCTCGTATTTACAAAGTGCATCATGGTTTCTGCTCCTGTCCTCTCTCTTGGCCAGAAACATGCTGGGAATAGAAACAGCTACTGATCATTTTAAAATTAAAAGTGTTGTCAGGGCTTGCACAGAATTTCAGCTCTAGGACAAACAGAAGATGAATGGTTCCAGGATCAGCTCCCAGATGAAAAAAACGAAAGCCAAACAAACGCTAAATAAATGTGAGACCAGTTTTGACTGTTTCATTTAAGAGCACGCACCTCAGGCTCCTATTATAAGGAGATTTATAATTCACTAAGCTCTCCAGTCTGAAGTATCTAGGAGAATTCATTTTATAAATATTACAGAGCAAGCAACAGTTCTAAGTGCTGAATGTGTGCTGATTAGGAGAAAGGAAAATAAAGATACTGAAAAAAGACCTTTGGGTCACAGAATTAATATTCACTCTGTATGCATCTATGTTCCCACTCAAGCAAAACAAACTGGAAACCGAAATAAGTAAACAACATGGAGAAAAATAAATTATTTACGTCTAGAATGATACTGCCAAATATTAACTATAGGAACTAAATTACAAAAGGAAGCAAAAAATAATAATAATCCTGAATCAAGACTAGATTTTGCTTGTTTCTAAATGTGAAATTTGTTACCAGGATTGAAAGAGACACACTGACAACATTTACGTAAAATCAGTATCCCAGCGAAAAATCATGTTCTACCTGATGGGCCGATTTTCTTTACTATCAAAGAGTGAGAAGATCACTTCCAGTTCCTCTCCCAGGTTGGAGCACATCAGACTCTTCATCTGAACAAAAAGATGGTGGCTGCTAGCCGGTACTGGTGTGTCTTTTTTTCGATGACGATGCTCCATCTAAAAATAGAACAAAAAACACAGTAGTAAATTTGAACTGTAAAAATGTCAAAATAAAAAGAGGTAGAAAACATAATACTGGACTATTTTCTTATTCCAAATATTTAAACTTTTAATTCAATATTAGTTTGCAGTAGGGTTTTGTTCTTTACATGTTTTTTCCCTGTCTGAGAAGAAAGGCAAGAGATTTTCCAGTGTTACACTGCATCATAATTATCACTGGGATACAACACTAACCTCTACAAGATTACCTTTTTTGTGCTCTGAGAATTTCAAGCCATTTTAAACCTCTGTTGTAAACCTACAGGGTTGTATTTCATAGCTAGCTTAAATAGTTAATGATCTGATATTCTCGTATTCAAATACACACAAAAATGCTTTTGCAAAAGACTTAGCAGAAGTATTTTAAAATGGAAAAAATCACTTCATTATTTTCTAATCTTTGACAGACTTGCGTAGAGGCTACTAAGCTCTCTTGGTTTGACTTTCCAGTTTATACCTTCACCATTTTAACCATCAATTAAGGGTATACTATTTCTCTCTTATGCTGTACCAAAACCAATTTTAAAACAGTGATCTGTTACTTAGCCTTCAAACTGAGGTTATTCTGGGCCTTTTTCTTTCTCTTTAGTGCACTCCATGAGTTTCATCATTACTTTTCTGCATTATTCTTCCTCTGTATGTTTCTTCTTCTGATTAATTAATACAGTTTCTCACTGTATTTCATCTAGTGCTTCAACAAGATTCTGTAAGGTTACATATGGCTGAACCTGCCCAAAGGTATACTGATTCTAGTGTGAATACATTGTTATTAGACTTGACAGTACAAGTCATCAAAATAAGTCATAAAAAATATTAAACGTATAATTTCAGCTCCACGGCAAATTACCACAATTAGTTTTTTTTTTTTTTTTTTTTTTTATTCCACATTCTATATTAAATACATGGGTTACCATAAATAAAATTTAGTTTAAATAAATGGTTAGTTGTAAGCAAATAGTTACTTGTAAGCAAATAGGGCTCAGGATTCTATTACTACAGCTGTAGCACCATGAGCCAAAGCCCACAGAAAGGAATTGGCATGTTTTCTTACACCTCACTGGAGATTAAATCAGAATAAGAAGTATCAGTACAATTTCAGTAGGCCAAGATGGGCTTTCATGCCCAAAGGAGAGCATTATTATGCAGTTCAACTGCTATTCACATTAATATATTAGAAGAGATCAACAGGCCAGTAAGATTATTCATGACAATACTTGTACCACAGGTATATTATTGTATTTCCATTAATCTTATCTAACGGGACTCATGGGCCAGTTAAAGAGTCTCATAAGCATTTATCAATGATTAAATTCATGTTAGAACCCATAATTTTAATGATATATTAGAATACAAAACCTTCAACAAATAACATGTAGTATGTACATGTGTGCACTCAAACTTGATATCAAATCAAAGCATATCATACAGAGGTACAGATGAAATAACTATTAAAAAGAAATCTTTCCTCATAGCAAACACAATTGTATTATCAAATTCCAGTGTATTTGAGAAAAAAAATACTTTTGATTAAATACAAGAAAGTTGCCATGAAAACCTCAGCATGTAATTTGACAGCTCAAGGACCATTATGTTCACGTACCAGCCTGTAGAGCTCTGTAATGCTGATCTCTTCAGGATCCACCATAGCATATTCTTTTCTCGGAACTAAGTCAAGTCCCAGTTGTCTGCATGAGGAAAAGAGAAACAATGAGATACTAAAAGGCACTAGAATAACAGCAAGTAATTAGCCTCTACATACGAAGAGAAAATAAATCAATAAATTTAACTCTTTTCTTCTATTTCACATAAAGATTCCATCTAGCAAAGCAGATGTTAGTGGTACTCTACAGTTGTTGTTGGGGGGAAGGAGTTGTTGTTGGTTTTTGTTTTTTGTTTGTTTGTTTTTGAGTATTTTGGCTGTATCCACTGTTCATGAATGATGCCTCCCTTTTCTTCACTTTTTTTTTTACATTAGCAGAATACATATTTCCACAATTTTAAGCTCATTTTCACATCGTGAACACTATACAATGGGTACTGTCTTTATACTACTGTGGGCAGCATACAATGGGAATTGCACTAGTATTGTCATATTGAATGACAACAGTAGAAAAGAATATAAAAAGAAAACCCATAAACGTCAAAATATCAGTTTATTTTTAATTTGGACTGGAAGGCATCAAAGCTGCTTGGCAGCATACCCTGAATGAAATAATGAAATACACTTCAGTCAACAGGAATAAAACTTATTTTCAGCACAGCAGCAAGCAATAAGGATTAAGAACACATATGGGGGAGTAGGTAGTCATGATGAATTTAGAAAAACTTGAAAGATTAGAAAGTTGAAAAAAATACGTTTTTGAAGAGTGGGAACTGATGACTTCAGTATTCATCACAATTCTGAGCAGACAGTTCTTCCACTGTGTTAGGTATTTAGGCTTTCAGACAGCAGTACTTTCAGGACCCCCTAAAATTCAGTTAATTCTACTACTGAATATTTCTGCATTTAATCAGTTTAACTGAAAAAATACAAGCCAAAGAAAAGATTTTGGAAACAGCACCCGAATGCCAAAATGTATTCTAACCTTATCAGATAGGCTACTAGCCATTGCCTACTTGAAATATTGTAATATTCAGGAGTTGATGCAAAATTTTCAAAAATTGTTATAGAATGAATTTATGGTGCTGGTCTCATAGAAATGGAATAGTACAGAATGCAAACAGGGATGGATCTAACGTGATCCATCTTGTCTCCTTTGGGCTGAAAAGTTGCAAAAAAATTAGAAAAAGTTAGTACAAAAAAAAAGAAGTTTGCAACTTCTTAGTTGCAAAGAAATTAACACCTTTTAGAAAGAAGTATGTCAGGAGAACCATACTCATTTATGTAAAATAAGCTTTAATTGTGTACAGTGGCTGCACTCAGACAATTTTTTCTGTTTTTAAGACCTGCACTTCAGATGTTAAATACTTTATCACAGTGCAGAAAGCTTTCAATAAGCACATATAAATTGTATCACTTTCACTCATGCTGACAGAAAGTAAACACGACATCATTAGGCAAATCTATAGACTTTGAGCTTATTAAGTGATTTTTTCTATTATTTTTTTTTAAGATTTACACAAGCCAAAATTGCATTTTGGACAGTCTTTTGTGGCACTCCTGCTGTGCTTTTAATAGTTTCTCTCAAGCATTTTGAATAACAACTTTATCTGGTATTTAGAAGAAAACAATAATGTCCTGTTCATCAACTTAAATGCTGTGGAAATTGTAATAAGTGAAGAAAATAGAAAATAAATTAAAAAATCAAAACATCCTTTATTTTATAAAGGATATCTTCAGACTAAAATAACTGTAAGGCTGTTTCATGAATAGTTAAGGAAAAAAAATTGCTGCATTAGAAAGTTAAAGCACATCAAAAATGCCTTAGGAGATGACCAATAAAATGTGATGTCCGGTAAAACCAGCTGTAGCACTCTTTCTGCTGTTTACTAAAATAAATACAAAGAACATGCTTGATTAAAAGAAAACAACATAATGAGAAGTATCCATGGCAGCTTGCATAATGGATAAAACTCTGACACCAACACAAATATGTGCAAAGAGTTTACATTACCAATACACAAAATTATGGGCTCAAACACATTTGATAGGCAACACATCTGGATTCAGAGAACTTGTTCAGCAAGTATCGCAGTAGTCTTCCCACTTGCAAACTTAGAAAGCTCAGCAAAGACCAAGTCTCACTATCTCATCCCATCTGAGGCAGAGAGTTTTGAAAGCAATTGCAGCCATTTATGTTTTTGCCTCAAATTTGCATCCACTTTTAGCTTTCAAGCACATTTTGAGTCTCCAACATTACTATGAATTCCTCTGCTGGAAGAAGCTTAATTTTGCTCTATGTGGTCCCCCAAAACAATCTCGTTACTTTCCGAACAGAATAATGGATGGTGATGACACCATCTTTCCCTAGAGACTGAGGAGGGAAAAGAAAGCAAACTGGGATCCTTTTAAAACTCAGGCATCCTGGCTGACTCCACAGCCCAGGTTTCATAGCTGGGTTAAGGCTTCAGAGGACAGATGCTCACATCATAAAATCCACCTCTGCAACCCCTTCTCTAGCCACTGCAGTAAACACTTGCAAAAATCAGAATTAAAGGTACTGGACAGACCAGAGCAAATAAACTGAAGTCTAAAGCTGTGCTAATTAGCAGCTTATGATGTTTGTTGTAGCATAATTTGGAGAATATTTGTTGTTCAAATGTACAAATGATAAGGAGAGAGAAAGGTAAAGGAGAGAAAGGAAAAAAAAAAAAAAAAGCCTCGTTGGTAAGTTAATGGTTCCATACATGTAGAGTGGGGGAGGAAAATATTACAGATGAGATCCAAATCATAGCCATTCCTACTGAGAGCATTTATTTCCACTTTGAAACTTAGAGTGACTGAAGTGTATTCCAGTCACAAGCTTCACAGAATATGCTTATTTTTTCAAAGGCTGATTTGGATTTCCCAAGTTCTCTATTATCGTATGTATAGTCAGACAGTTTGCAAAAAAGTTTCCTAAAGAACAAAGTACAGAGGACTGGTCTAAGAAGAGTATCAGCAAGTATGACGTTATCAGCCTGTTTTGGTACATTAGGTACAATTTCAGTAGCATAGGATTTTAATCTACGAGATTAGTTTACTTGTACGTTTTAGTTTAACTAGTTTTCCAAAGTCACATTTATTTTCTCAGAAGATGATCAAAGAAATCTTTTTTTTTTTTTTATTTTCTTGGACACACAGAATGCCATTCTTACTGTTGTTACTGCCTCAGTATAGTGCAGTGTGAGGGAAAAGGAAGGCTCCTGTGACTCCTGGTCTAAGCACTGATCTTACCCTTGCCCTTCCTTTCACAGAGACCTAGCAAAGCAGGTAGAAATGCCTCAGTGAGTGGAGAGTTGAAGTACATGTAAGCAACGGGCCTTACAGACTTCCAAAAATTCAAGCTGCACACTCTTACTAGACAGGAGGCACTACAAAACAAGTTTTATACAACAGAACCAAAATTTTCTTTTCTTGGAGTCTCATCTGGTCTCAGATTTCCAAGCTCAAAGCAAAATCAGCAGCAAAAGCGAGGCACGCATGCCAACGTCACCAATATAAGCACATTTCATCTTTGCATTTTCCATACTACTCAGCTGCTAAACGGTGCCCAAGCCAGCCTAAGCTGGCACTTCTTTAAGAAAGAACCGCAAGAGCCTGGTGCCTCTCTGTTACAAGAGCAGAGGCTCAAGCTAGTTTTGACTCTTATTGCAAATGCCAATGCAGCATTAATCTGTGGCACTGTTTTCACCAGTAATACTGGATTCAAGAGTAACCCGTTGTGCTTATTTTCCCCATGGGTGATGTACCAGGAATAGAGATGAGCTTATTGGCCTTTCAAACTACACCAGATAATAGTAAGGTCATTGAAAGCTACACTCAGAAAATGATTTAGAAATCACTTTCAACATCACGCATTATGATAGCAATTCTCTATCCCTACTACTCTTTATGCTGTTAGGCATTTGGTAATACTGAAGAGACATTATTTGAAGTAGCAGGGGTTTAAGACAAATACATGAAAATTTCTTGCTTTGAAAAATAAGAGAATATAACTTGAGTTAGCTCTTTTTATTAGTTATTCAGATAAAAGAAAGAGGCACAGCACAGTATCAAGACGAATGTTAGAGATGATTAAGTAGACACTGAATCATATGAACAAATCAAATAAAAAAGAAAGCAGCATCAGCCAATACAATTTCAGTTAACATAACACAGCTATGCTAAACTGTCCCACATAAGAATCTGGTCAGGTGTGTTTTTAAAAGACTTGAAGGGAAGCTGCAGACATTTCAGTGCAATTTTCTTGTAGACAGTACCACTGCTACATAAAACAAACCGAAGCAAGTATACTCCTTTAGTGAAAGAAAAAAAGCAAAGGTGCAAGTCATTTTTCACTGTTAAAACACAGCAGACAGTAAAAAAAATGGAGAAAAACCGTTAAAAAAGGTGACATCTGTCAGAAATTTGTTCCTTATTTCAAAATCCTATAATGAGCCTAAAACTGGTATTACAACTAGATTACACCATTTTCTTCTGTTACTGTATTTACTCACTCATTGCCCCAGTCCAGACGAGCAGTGATGTGTCGCTTCACGTCCTTCATTCGATCATGGGTGAGGTGGCCAACAAGGACCTGCCTTCGCAGGTCCAGGATTTCATTCATTATGTGCCACAATCGGTGAAAGAGATCCCCCTCATTTCTCTGTGAGATAAAGAAAGAATTGCATCTACATCATCTGCATAAACTTACAATCCTAACAAATCCAGTTGTGGTGTGGAACTCAAAGAAATTCCTTCCTTATTTACCTAGCTAGTCATGATCCTTCATCTCCCCATTATAGTGTGACCTCTTTACCTGTATCTATGTGTGCGTATGTGCATAAAATCATTTTAGAGCTTACCACAGACTGTATCTTTCCACCAAATTCACTCCAAAATTTCACTCCAACTTCTTACACCTGATATGTTACGCAGTCTAATTTACATGAGAGATGCAACAAAGATTCAACAAAAGTTGCTGCATGTTACAGCACTGTTTTATTCCAGGAGCATATTCATTCTGTTTTGTTGTCTCATCAAAACTGAACATGTAATCTGTGACTATTTGAACTCACACACGTATTGGGATCAAAGCTTCTTGCATTCAAACTCTGAACTACACAGCATTAATGTTCTTTTAACTTTTTCTTGCAGGGACATACAAGCACATGCCATGGTCTTTATGCAAATAAATAGTATCCTGTAGACAGAAATCTCTTCCAGACAGTTCTGCTTCATCTAACTGTGAAACAGACAAAATTATGTGAATATGAATAAACCACATCCTCCTACTCTAATTATATTCCAGTTAAGGACATAAGACATTTCCCATAATGGTTTCCTTCCACGCAGCAGAAGTTTGTTTAACCCTTCCTTCATTGACCATAGGTAGTTTTAATTAATATAATTTTCTAAGAAAATTCAGTTTGAGGAAACTATTGCAACCTCTGTTAAACGGCACATCACACAGACTGAAAAAAAAGTCTAGCAGACTTGTTATGCTTACTCTTGCCAAAAAGAAAACAAAACACAAACAAAAGCCCTCATTTCCCTTTTACTTCTTCCTATGAAAAGAATGACGTAAAAATGAAATTCAACTAATTTTGCTGCATAATTGACATGAAAAGCTAAAATTCACTTAGAAGCCGCATTACTCTCTGTCAATAAATGTTATATTCCAAGGGCTGTGACAAACTCTGCTGTTTGACAAATTTGGTCTTTTTATTTCATATTCATTCACTTCATTCATCAGCTCACTAAAGTGGGCATTGATTTATTATTTCCTTTGGTTGTCTGGAAAAAAACAAAATCAGTGTATTTTGAATACACAATAGTAACACCAGTGAAGAAAAAAGGAATTGGCTTCAGTAAGAAAAATAGGGATATGTGACCTTTATAAGTAAAACAAAACAAAACAAACAAACAAACAAACAAAAAAAAAAAGACAAAAAAAAAAGACAAGACTTTATGGGAATGTTACAGTGAACTAGGCTGACAGCATGTGCTCATGATTTTCCACCAGATAAAGATTTAATTTTTCAGTAAAAAAAATAAACAAATCCAATAAATACTAATTCAGGTGCATCTTTGTTTTCAGTATCTGATGGCAAGCTCTACTGAAGTAAATTATTCAGCTGAATACAAAAGACATGGTAGTATTTAAGAACACCATTAAGCTCAAAATAGCATTTTCAAGAAAGCATCTTTTTTTTCCAAAGATTTAGAATTTGTCTAAGTTGTTTGCATCTCAAGGTGCTGAGTGGCTCTGCAAGCAAATGCACGTGCCTTACAGATATAGTTATCTACAGAAGCAGATCATGGATTTGCTCCTTTTGCACTAATGTACTTGCTACATAAAGCACATAAAGCAAATACTTGCTACATAAAGTACATAAAGCAATCACACTTGGATGTGCTTCAGACATTTGGGAAAACTACTTCCCATTGTAATCTATAGAACTTTCAATCATGCTTTGAAGCTCATCTCAAGGAACAGTTCACACTGCTTAATTACAATTTCACTGACAAGTCTAAATTGACACCGTGTAACTTAGAATCCAGCAGAAACAAATATGAGATTTTGTAGATTCATGTACAAAAACTTTCACTAAACAAATCAGCAACTGTACCCACTGTAGGTTTCAGAAAGGTCACCTGGTTCTGAATATCCTCTCTGAACACATTCCCTACAATCATCTCTAAAAAACTGGTTACTGGAGCAAACTGGTTACTTTTAGACCATCCTGAATTATATGAGCCACACTTTTTGCTTCTTTTGAGTAGCTGAAGCAGCTGCTTTACGAGCAGAAATGCAGATAACAGATAAGCTTCTCACAATTTAAGTCATAGTTATCAACTAAGCAATGAGTTAAGACCAGGAGTTAGAGGTTTTAACCATGGGGAAATGCAAGCAGACCATGGGAATGCAAGGACACACATTTTGATTACATTTGATGTATGCATATTGTGTCAAGTCCAAACCATGGTTTGGTTCTAATGTAGCAGATTAGAAGGTCAAATGTTAAGAACAGAAGACAATCACAATGCAAATCACAGTGTAAAACAAGTTTTAATGGGGGCAACACTTTGAATATTTTAGTTAAACCTTTAAAGATAATTTCAATGTCAAGGGAAAGTTTTAAAAAAAAAAAAGAAAAAGCTGTGAACAGATGAAATAGACGTAGGTATGGAAAAAGGAAACATACTAATTATTATGAGTTAGATCATATGTATGAAAAAAAAAAAAAAAAAAGAAAAAAAAGAAAGAGAAGATGCCGAATGATCAGAGAAGGCAAATTTCAGTCAGAATAGAGAGATTAAGTGGATTTCTTTCTGTGTGTTGTAAGTATACCGATAATTTCTACCCATGTTGGCAGACAATTAAGAGATGCAAATGATAGAATTTTTCACAATGAAAAAGATGAAAAAGTCCGTTTATAGTGGGACATCCTGTAGGGAGTTGTATTGAAAGTACACAGTATGAATCAAATATGTATACATTAAAATGTATACATAACAAGAAATGAAAGAACAAGGGAAAGTATACATTAATTGCCACCTTAAGTGTGATTTAACTCAAGCAAGGAGAAGAAACAAACTGGTCTGAAGAAGTCAGGAAGAGGGAGAAAGGATCAGATCCACAAAACACCCATTCAAGGAAAACAAGAGAAGTGTGAGAAGTGGGACTTTTGCTTAAGGCTTATGAAGTGTGAGACAAAGTCATAAGACAGAATCCATTTCTAAAGTGTGTAGCAGGTAAGTTCAAAATCAGTTTGTCACTGTTAATCAAGAACAGCTCCCTGCCTCCCTCATCAGTGAGGACTCAACAACTGGAATCCTCCGATCTCTGTGTCATATACAAGAGATTCTTGCCAAATAACATGGACATGTCTTGGTGCTTCTGAATGTGTGGATGTGAGAGAGGTCTTAAACACAAGAGAGAAATCTATGAAAAAGTGAGTACGAATCACAAATCTTAGATCTTAGGCTTAGAGATTTTCTGTAACTCACAATTTAATGTCACTTGAACAACAGCTTGTCCAAAAATGCATTTTTTTAAATATGTTTCTTAATAAAGTTTTCTAAATCTTTTCTTCTTCTCCTTCTGTATGCGTATATATATTCTGATCACTCGCCTGTGAAAAACATCCATCTACCTTCTATCAATACATTGGATCTGATAGTATAATCTATATATACAACATATATTGTACATTTACAATTGTATATACACAATGTCAAGAATTCTTCCATCTCATTTCTGAATTTTATCATTTTTGAAGTTATATTCAAACAAGAGGGAAAGCCTTTTTGACTTACTTACTGACTGGGACTAGATGAGCAGAAAACCATTAATGCCAAGTTTAAATAAAAACATTGAAAAAATGAACAATTAAATAAATCCAAAGGGAAAAGAAAATCCCAAATTGTCCGCTACCTTTAAACTTACTTTTCCCTTTCTTCCTCCAGTAAGAATATTTATATTTTATCAATGTGTCTGGTCTTTTGAGTTAGTATTCAATCAAAGTAACATTATTCAGGGTACTTGCCACATAGAGTTGTTTCCACATCGTTCCCCAGTCTCTTAAGGTTGATGTCATTTCTGTAATAACCGAATCTTCAGTTGGAATAACCATTTCAAATTGTCTGTAATATGCAGAAGAACACATGATATTACAAAAGCATTACAAATCACATTACAATTACTAACGTAAAGACTACCTCCTGCCAAGAGTAATGTCTGTTAAACTAAATGGGAATTCCTTCAACCCTGAAGACTTTTTACTTATACATTTTGTTTAATCCCCATGGAAAGTCTTGGTTCTGAAGAAGTCAAGGAAAGCATTTTACTATGAGATAAGCACATCAAACAGTACTTTTATGTCAAAGTAATTCCCATTGTTTTCAAAGGGATTTTGCTTACACTGCATATCAGTGACTGTTGCCACTCTTTTCTAATACATATGTTTATAGAAATAAGAAAAAAAAATGTCACTCCTTCAGCTGAAAGAGGATATAAAAATCAAAATAAAATTTAGTACAGTGTGAGGGAGTTCTTTACTATTTGATGCTAGCCAAGAAAAACACAGGTTGACTTGGTCCATACCAAAGTCTTAAGTCCACCATCACTTTACACACTACTTTGTTCTCACACACAGTACATTTCAAAGGTCTGCACTCATGCCTGGAGTACCTTTCTCATGATATAATTTCTCTTTTTTTGAATTAACATAATAACATGAGAGCCCCCAGCCCTGATACACTGTACAGTACAGAGAATGAATGAGAAACACCAATTACAGAAGAGAATAGAAGCAACAAAGACTGAACTCCCTGAAAGCATTGTCATGTTATCTCTTAACAAAAATTATTCCATCCTTAAGGTTTGTCATATTGTGACAGTTTACAGCAACCTTATTTCACTGAACCTACAGTTTTATCTACAAGTGCTTTCAAAGCAAATATGATCCTAGGGCATAACAAACCATGGGTGGATTGAAATCCATAGCAAATAAAACGGAAATCTCCAGAATGTGACTCCTATTTACACCTATGTGAATGAGTCTTTTTAATATTTATTTAAATAGATGTAACAGTCTTTATGATTATTTTTTGCCAGTCATGAAACCTTCATCTTTTACATACTCACTCATTCAAGCCCCCAAATCAAGGTCACCTACATTTGATGATTCATTCTCCATCTAATTTGATAAGAACTGTCTTAATTTAAAGAAGTCTCAAATTGTCATGTATCAATTCCCTATTAATATATCTAAGTAAATGACACAATGTGAACATTCTCAAAGTATGTAAACCTGGAAAGAGTTGTACTGAATTAGCATCACTGACAAATATACAAGTGATACTTTCAAGGTAAGTATTAGTTCTCAAAAAAAAACAAAAAACAACACTGTTTCTTTAACCAATTGTTCCAATTTTATTAGCTCTTCTAAAAATGAAGTGAGATCAGTCATTGTCAAGAATAAATAGTGGCTCTTCATCATATGAAGGAAAGAATAAAGGGAAAAGACATCTTTTTTTTTTTTTTTTTTTTTTTTTTTTTTTTACAATGTTAATGAAATCTTCTGCTTTTGTATTGATACATTATTTTAACAGATTTTTGTAAAATGCCAGCTGTCTGCCATGGTGCAGCTGATGTCCTTAAAGAAAAGAACTACTAATCTTAAACAGCAGGTTAATAGCAAGCTAGAATAACTTTTATTCTAATTAAGGCAATAACTTTTTTTTCAAGGCAAATTCAATAATGGGAAGCAGAAATGTGATCATTTTCTCTTTATTCTGATATTCCCAGTTGCACTGCATGTCTTCAGAGAATATACCACTCCAATTTTATCACTGTGCAGGAGTATCAGGTTAGCTAAAGATAACCATTTCAAATCCTGAGGCAGTAAGCTTGAGCTATTACAATATAATCAAATAATATCTTCTTTATCATATATGCAAAAGATCTTTGGTATAAGTAACTGACCATGTTTAAATATTTGAATCCAGAACATTTCACCTACCCTTTGTTCTTAACACATGCATTTTTCAAGTGAATGTAGTTGGATGGAAATATACCCTGAAAAACAAAATAGGTTATATAGTTAAATAGTTAAAATAGTTTAAAAAAAAAAAAATCCCCCTAAATGAGTTTGGAGAGTAATCTTAAAGTACCATTTAATATGAAAACACATGCTGAATTAAAAGTCCTCTAAATAATTACCAAGAAGCATACACAGAAAAAGAATGCAATCTATACCCAGTACAGATCTAAAGGAAATGAAAATGCCTTCAGCAAGTTTTAATCCTTCAATATTTACAAAAATTAGAAGATAAACTTGTAGAACATGAAGAAGATTGCTTGACAGCTCACTTATCCTAGATGATTTATTAATCATTCCAACACATACTAAAACTGACCAATTTTGTGAGGTAACTTCTTATCAACAGGATCTCAAAAACAGTATCTTTAATACAGATTTGCAAAATAAATAGAGATAATGAAGCTCACTAAAAATAAATACAGTTAAATTCATAAATGAAGTTAACACAGTCAAAATAAAGTTTTATTTGAGAGCTATTGTGCCATGCAGTACACCTGAAAGGTGTGATAGATGCCTACCAAAGAGCCTCAGTGTTGAGACAAGAGTGGTCCTTTTTAGTTATTTAAGGGCTCTCCACTGTTCTTGTGCATGAAAAGCATTGCCACAACACTCGTAGTGCTCTTATATTGCACTAACCTTCATAAATCATAGTGGTAAGCAAAATGAAGCAATTAACCTTCCAACTTCTGACTCAGAAAATAATACACTACAGCTAGCTACACAATGCAGTGAAGGAAAATGTATATATGTGCTCCTTTATAGCATGCACAGCTATATACAGCTTTCCTTTGTGATCGTGCCCTGTTTTCTTACCACAGACTCCAACTTTGGACCTTTGACAAAAAGGTTATCTACTAAGTATGTCAAGTGCCCTTGCGAATGCTCCTTCTCAGCAATGTGATGTAGCTCCGGAGAGATCTCCCAAGGACAGCAAGATGTGCAGCCTTGGCATTTGTAACGATGTGCCAGAAAACAGGATATGCACCTGCAGCTACAGTAGACCAGCTGCCACAAATAATTTCTCTGAGTGTCCAAGCTGGCAGAATAACAAGGGAAGAATCTTGACGGTGCAATACCAACAATAAGCTGACTTACAGGGTGCTCTTACTTTACTTTTGGAGAGACTCCCTTCAAAACTCCAATTCGGAAAACTGCATTCATTTCCACTATGAAAGTACAAAATACATTTCTCGGTTCTTCACACATCATATCATGTTTAGAAAACCTATTCATAACTTGTATCAACACATTTGACAGACCACAAAGCAACATTGACAGCAAGCATGTGGTGAGAATTGCAACAAAAGACGAAGAAGATGCGATAACAAATCTCAACTGCTCATGTCTTATAAATCAAATATATCAAATATGTAATATATATCAATGAGATCAAAGTAGTAAACATCGGATTAGACACTGTTGCTCAATTTATTGCTCACATTGACCTTCCACATAAAGCAAAGCAAATTTATGTGAACAGACTGCAGGCCTAGGGACAAAAGGCCTTGTATGATTGGAGCCCCTAGAAACTTTTGATATTAATACATTATATATTCTACTTTGCAGCTAAAGGGGCTTGGAAATAGAGAGGGAAAAAAATAATAAGCTTACAATGTGAGTTAAAGGAACAACAGCTGATTTTTCTTCAATGACATGACTAAAACTAAAAATTCTAGTACTGTGTGAATGGGGAAAAAAAATAGTTTCCTGTATGAAAAGCAAAGTCTTTACAGTGATAGAGGCAGGTTGACAGGGAAGATTAGGAAAACAGACAATCAAGATAGGAAAAGCTTAAACACAGTCAAGATGAACAAATGCTGAAGAAAATAAACGTATGAATTTAATAATATTTCATGTCTGAATGCAACAAAAAACAGTGGAATCTGGTTTAGAGTACTATCAACTATAATCCTATGGAAACTGAAGACTACACACCAAAGAAGAATAAAATGAATCACATATTTTAGATGGAAATAGATTTATTTTATTCAATTGATATGCTGCATATGGCTCCTATATACTATCTGTCTCCACTGGCTGTTCTAAATTAATACATAACATCAAGAAAATAGGCACAGTGTAATTAACTTTTCTAGCGTTATTTATAATTCATATCCTCAATAGTCATTTCCCATTAACTTAGCCTCTAAAAAACAGAAATGAAAGGAAATTTGCCAGAACCTCAGGTTTATAAAGTGCATCATCCAAATACACAGGAGCATTTCAGAAGTGTAATCCATGTCCAAATCTAATTCATGCAATATCAATAAAATACTTAACTGTAAGCTCCAGTTTTCTTTTAAAAGTAAATATCATATACTTACATGGAGACTGTAAACTTTTATAAAGTAAATACACATTTTTGCCAAAGAACGCAAAACTGAAATTGATCTTTACCTTAATGTTCGGGTTTTTTAAGGCAAATCCTCTGTACCATCCTGCAGAGAAAGAACATTTTGTTTCTTAAAGTATGCAAATCATTTCCATATGTAAAACAGATTAATTTTTCCCTTTTGGACAGATATAACTATTCACAGTGCTGGCAGACTGCACTCATTTAGAGGACTTTCTACACAATGAAAGGTATTTTGTTTATACCAGCTCATATTCAGGTGACTTAATTCACACATATTTTCAGGAATGACTCTCTAAACCTGTATCAACAAAAGGTACTGTGCAAAAGGGGTAATGGTTTCATATTCATTGTAAACATTTACAGATAATCTTTGGACTTCACAATCCGAATCTATGAACCACATTACTATATAAGATTTATAATATACCCAATTCAAAATGATGTACTTACACCTTTTGTAAGAAAATTTCTTACGGCAAGATTAACAGTATCTAATCCCAACATGAAACCACAAAAATGCCTACATAATATTAAATGAACAAAAAGTCATATTAACAGATAAACTTCAGGTGATGAAATAAGGGAACAGATTATGAAAAAATTGCATCTTTATTTCTTTTATAGCAGTAACGGTCATTCTCTAAAACCGTTTAGTATTCTGTAATTTAGAACAGAGGCAGATGAGAATTTTTACATTGCTGCTTTTAAACTTCTGACTTCAAATGAATATGAAAGGGTCCTGATAGCAGTCAGACTTCCCCAGGAAATACCCAGAAAGCAGAGGAATCACAATGAGAACTCCTTGCTCTTTTAACTGTTATCTTCTGTGAAGTTTTATTAAACAAGGAGATTAAATAAAAAAAGATGAATGACATAAATTATGACAGGAATTAGAGCTCATTAGAACTGTGGAAAAAAATGGAGACTAGAATTTGTTGTATTGTTGACTTTAAAAAAGATGTGTTCATTTAAGAAAATAAATGAATAGTAATTGGGTTCAAATCAACAGTATAGGAGCCTTCTTTACCACTGGAAGTCCAGCCTGTGAACTCACCATCACATTTCTCTAATATCTGAACGGTGTCTCCAATCTCCAGTGATAGGCCATGGGGGACTGTCCCTCGAAAACCAGCTATTACTGAAAGAGACAGGACGTTTAAATTAGTAAGATATAACTTGGGGTTGTTCTTTAATAAAAACAGTATACTAACAGGGGTAGTTAAGTGTTAATACTGAAACCATGAGCTGTACAAAGAACCAGAGGTTAAGCCACTGTTATGAGCAGAATATTTAAAACATTGAATTTGAAAAAAAAAAAAAAAAAGAAACACTTGCAGACCTACTATGCATGAATGGAAAGCTTGTACTGGAGAAGGCTGCCAGCTAGTCTACTACCCATAACTACCCTCAAGGACAGAAACTGTTTTATTCCAAATGTTCCCACTAACACATAGCTGCCCTCAGATGTCTGCATGCAGAAAGCACCAATATTTTTGTTGCCATCTGTACCAGCGACTTGTCACAAAAGGGAAGACTTATTTCTCAGAAGTTTAATGGATGCTGTAGACCCAACACTTTATATAATCCCAGCTGAGGAAATGCTTAGGGGGTGGGGAATAGTAAGGCACGCTACAAAGCAGGCTGTTTGTTGAAATCCTTTGGCATGCATTGCTCCCCCCAGCCTTGCTGGCCAGGGAAGTTGGGCAGAAGCTGGGGCAGGAGCTGCACGCGTGGACCTCCCGTACTGGACACACCAAGGGCCGCGGAAACAAAGCACCCACCGGGTCACACAGTGACTTTTCCATATACTTAAAACAGTCATGAGTTAAGTCTTACATTGTTAGTGCTAAAAAAAAAAAAAAAGCCAGCTGATATTTTGTTGTTTTTGTTCAGAACCAACACGTAATACCCAAAAGCTGCTCAAAAAGCTCACTCCTACATATGCTAAGAATCCATCAATGTGCTGGATAATTACTGAGCTTCTCAACCCCCTGCTTGTTGTACCTGAAATTCTGAATTAAAATGCTGCCTAATTCAGGCCATGACACCAAGCAATAGTGATTTTGATTCTCTGAATTGCAACATTATATTGAAGCTTATTTTTCAAGTTGAAGAGGAACATGGCTTTCTACCAATATCAGCAGGACGTGATACAGAAAATCACTCAATGACCAAACAGATGTCTTGCTGCTATCAAACACCTATCAATCTAGGTAGGAGAACACAAATCTTACAGCAAAGTAAAACAAAACAAACAAAAAAAGCAAACAAACAAACAAAAATCAAAACCAACTCAGGGGCATGCGAATAAATCTTCATATATAAAAGCAAAAAGGAACCCCCCTGGGTACAGCTGTGCATATCAAGTACCTACTCTTCCACCAAGGGAAATGCAACATCTGGAATGACAAAAATCCATGTTAGCAGCCCGTCGACTGTCTGGAGTCTGGCCCGCCACGGGCAGTGACTGCACTTGCTCAAAAGGCAATGTCAGCCACCCTCCTGCTCTTGTCACGATGCTCCTCAGAGGCAGCGGCAGACATCAGCTGTCAGCAGCCACGGAAATTTAAAATTCCTTTGTGAATCTTTGCCAGAAAATTCCAGATTTTAGGTGTGAAACAACAGGTTATGTTTTGTACTGTAGGCCGATGCACCCCACGATGTGATGCACCCCACGATGTCTGGGGAAAACGCCTGATTTTGATGTTATGCCCATTTGGAAATGCAGTGTGAAATTTGTTTCATCACTAAGTGTAAATAATGCCAACTGTGCAAATCTCCCATCGTGAATGTATGTAGCTTAGGCATTTGTGGAAACAAAAGCTACTAAAAAAAATTATCTCCCTTCAAGCTGTTTGAGGCACTATTTTTTAAAAATATCATCACAGGAATAAATTACACAGCTGTAAAATCAGCAGCAATTTCTAAGGAATTCTTCTTCACATGCTGAGATACATGTATTTAAAAGCACAAACCAAATCTTGTCCTTGGATGTACATACAACTTCTATGTGCCTTTTGTGACAGTGGATACATGCTTCTTCCACGCTTCTGCTATTTGGCAAGTTGTTTGGCTAAACTTTGTGCTCCTTGGAAATTCTCTAAACAAAACATTACCTCCTTTTCTAAAAGGCAAAGAAGTACATTTTTGCCAAGTCTTTCTTCAGAATTTGTCAGTCATTGCAGAATCACCACTGTTTGTAATCCATGGTCCTTACTTAACCCTTTGAAAACAGCCTGCCAGACTGTGTCTGAATCATCCCAAAAAGTTTGAAGTGACCACAACTTGCACTAAATTTATTTCTGTTTTTTTTTTCCAAGGCACATGTACTGAATAATCTACATTCAGTTTAATGCTGCTCCTACTCTACAGGTATTTATATGGAAACAAAATACCCTAAGACTGAAATAAAAAGAGCTGCTCCAGTTCTCCCATCGCGATCAAGTACACCATTTTTAGAGGGTTAGTCACTAGAAAGCATTTTTACATCAAAAAAGTTTGTCTAAGAATTGAATAATAAGAATTTTTCAATTAATTCTTACACAAATACCTAAAAGTGAAAACAGCTTACTATGAGCAGATATATATAAAAGAGTCAATAAAATGTGTATCTGAATCCCTCTGTGGCACAGGAATGACAAGTGTCATCTGGTCAGCTTTCCAGTCTGCTAGAGGTAAAAGTGAATTATGAAGTCTGCCAGAATAGCTCCTACAGAAGTACAGCAATTGAAATAAAATTAAAGAATTTGCAGAACTAGCATGCAAACAAAATCCTTGTGTCTTATTATACTTCTGAGATGTCTTATTTTTAAATTCCACGCAGTAAAAAGAATGACTATTTTTTTCCTTAAGAGCCAGCATATCCTGTCACATTGTTATGATCTAACTTTGCTGTGACATTCGGGTTTTATTACTTAGTTACTAGATCTGTTAAAGATATATTTTTTTCTCTTTTTTTCTGAAGAGAAGTTTCAAAAAAAAAAAAAAAAAACCACTTTTAAGACAGAAAAAGATTGAAATCTGACACAGTAAAAAATAGCCAGAATTCATTTTAGAGCTTGTATGGAAGACAAAATTGTATCTTGAAATATCCTCTAGAAAGATAACCTGCAGAGTATCAGAAAAAGAAAAGGAAGAAAGAAAAAAATGAGGGCATCACCTGCACCACGAAGGCAGCGCCGTCACCCCATCCACTTGCAGATTTCTGGCAGGAGTCTAACAGAGGTCTCGCAGCCAGGTCAGGCTCAAAACAGGCAGACCGGCATCTTTAGCAATGCCACTCAAAACAAATGAAAAGGGCACTGCAGAGCAGCAGAGAATGTAAGGCAAGGCAGAGGAATCCACAGATGAATTGCTCTGTGTAGAGCAAGCAACTCATCACAGAAATGGTTCCTTGGCTAACTAATCATGTTCAGACCTGGGACCAAGACAGGAGGTGGCTATTCGTGTCTTTTGAGTTTATCTGTGGTGTACATACATATGCAGAACAGAGGAAGAATAATGAAGTCCTGGAAGGAGGTAGCCTCAGTTCTACTGGAGGAGATCCTGGGGTTCAGCAATTCGGCTGGGGCACAGGATTATTATCACAGCCCAGCTGTGATACAGGTTTGATGGACCAAGCCTCTTGCCCTTTCCTCCAGTGGCCACATTGTTCTGCAACACTTTTCAGGTGTTTTTTAATTTTTTCTTGTAGTAGTATGTATATAATTAACCACGGTGCAGTGATGTGGTTGAAGGTGTTCCTAACCTAGCTCCAGAGAGCAGTGTGCATTCACCATCCTCACAGAACTGGACACAGCATTCACCGAAGCACGTGCACCAAATCCACACCATTTTCATTGTCACAATGACAACATCTGGTGTGGTTATTGCCTCCTCTCGCCCCCCTTGCAACTGGAGAGCAGAGACCTTACACAAGGAGGGTGGGCAGGAGATAGATAGGAAATCCCCTCTGCATACAGCTCCCCTCCCAGTCCCTGTAGGAGTGCTGTCCGCACGCACAGGCACAGGAGGCTGTGCATCACAAGCACTTACACCTACATTCATTTTGTCATTGTAGTACCTGAAGGTCCTTCACATTTCCTGTTTGTGTTTCAGGCCCAGGCGCGGTGATTGATGCCCTCTTTGATCACCCCTCAGCCACAGGAGAAAGAGGAAATGTGAAACTCCAGAATAAAGGTTTGCAGGAGGATATATTCCCAGAAGGAGGTTTGAAACTGAGTTCAAATACAACAGCTAACTTGGAACTATTAAGTATTTTCTTGCTGCCAAAGGGTACTCAGAGGATAAGTCAGCAAAGCAACCTAGGACACAAAATCCCAGTCCACACAGAAGGTGAAACCATACAGTGAGATCTACAGTGATATGAAACATTAAAGAAGCTCTGGGATTAAGGCAAAGATCAGAGTATCTGTGGTATTACAGGTGCAATGCATCCTGTTTTGAAACAACCCATTTGCTTGAGAGCTGTGGAGAGAGAACTGGCCATCTCGCACAGGGTCTTTTCTTTTGGGTTAAGTTTCTTATCTGTGATATACTGCTAAAAACCATCCAAAATGTCATCCTTAATATTTTTCTTCCGCAAAGGTCAATAAAACAGAGTGAGTTCAATCAGGAGCATGATAAGAAATATTACAGAACATCTTGATGAGTTTCTCACAACTTTTTCACTGTGAACTACTGGAATGAAATTTCAAGTCTTAACCTTCACATCAGACCATTGTCCCAATTAGGAAAACGAGGAGAGAGAAGGACTAATCTGATGGAGCTTATGTTTAGCTTCTCAAAAGAAACTTTCCCTTTCATCTCTTTCATTATCTAAGTCACTGCCTGCCTGTGCTCCCTGTTGGGCAGCTGTGAGATACAGGCCCCTGGCCTATAAACAGATCAATCCAAGCCCAAGGTCTTAATTAAAGCCTAAATGAAGTTCTTTGGTGCAAGACCCTTCTGCTCTTTTACAGAACAGAATTGCTGTTCTGAAAAATACAACAAGATTTATTTTTTTTTTCCAGTGACAACTACTGCACTGAAATCCTACAGGTGAGTTAGCATTACACAGAAGCACTTGAGGCTCACCGAGACCATGTTGTACATCATGCCTGGCTCAGGTTTTTTATTTATAAAATGAAAATGTTCCCCCCCAAAGGGTGCAATGCAATGTAGTGCTCAAGATGTCCCCTGTCCCAAGCTAACATTAAGCAGGGCTTACATCTCCACCTGCAAAGGCACCGGGAGCAGGGGAGGCGACATCTGCAGCAGTGACCGATACCTCAAAGCTGGGCATCTGTGCCACGACAGCAGGCTTAGGTTCAGGTAATAAAAGACAGTCCTTCATCTGAAGAAAGAGGGGTGGGGGGTAGAAAAATGTAAGTTGCTTTAATCATCACTTTAAAATTACTTGGCCATGTTGTGCACGCTCAGTGGTGGAATCAAAAGCAGACTCCAGTTCAATGCCCCAAGCCATGATGTCCCAGCTAAAAGAGAGAGCACAGGAACCACACAGAAATATAAAACACACGGAAATAACTGATTTGGAGGGTGGAAACTGTGTGTCACAGGGGCTGGTTTTGACAGGGAACAAGAAGCTGTGATAGAAAAGGAATTGATCTGCTGGTAGCAGGGGTGGGTGGCCCATTTCCAAGTTTTGCTCGGGGTTACATTCTTAAAATTTTTATGCCTGAAATAACTGGAGACCTGCACATAAGCACTAATGAGGCAGGCACTGTTGTTCCTTTCCTCCTAACAGATGACCAGAAGCTATTATTGATTTCAGATATTATCTGCTATAATTGAAATCAGGTCCTCTCTGTGGCAAAAGCCATTTTTCAAGTTTGTGTTCGGGACTTGAAGTGCTGTTCTTTCGAGAGATTGAGCGTTTCAGGTACAACCACTTCAAGAGGTTTATTTTCAATTCAACACTTGAAAACATATCAGAAAAGCTGTAATAAATAAAACTAGGGAGCTTCCAATATTAAAAAGACAGCACAGAGTTCAGCTGGTAAATCCTTTACTGTTCAGTATTTCATTTACGACAAAAAATGGAGCTTGTTTTTATGCAGCCCTTTAAGTGATGAGTAATGACAGATATGTACATATGGAGAGCAAACACAATACAAATCTGGCAATGTAAGCAGCTGCAGAAAATGCAACATTAAAGAGAGCACATCATCAAAGCAGGCATTAAATGAAATCAAGAAGTCAGACCAACATCTCTGCTCAGGATTCTGTCTGCAAAGTCATCCAGATGCTGCTGACCAGTGGCAAGCACCACAGGCAGCCAGCGGCACAGCTCTCAGCATCTCGTGTCTCCTGAGCCAGCCGTGATTGTTCTGTGTTCGACAGCTATCAATGAATCTGTGTAACTAGGCTATGAATGCCTTGTAATGTTGGTGCCCACAAACTGCCCTGGAAGTGAACTTTCCACTTCAAATAAGGCTCAGGAAAAAAAGAAATCTTCCTTTTATTTCACACCTGCCACTTACAATTTCGTTTCACGTCCCCTTGTTCTTAGGGGAAAGTTTGAGCAAGCCTTCTCTTGTCACCTTCTCTGCTCTTTTCTCCAAACCATTCCTTAGCTGTGTCTTTTCCAGGATGTAGTTTTTTTCTCCCCAAAAGAAGCCGAGGTACCTTTTCAGATTTCTAAATAGGCAGAATTGTTGCAAGCATAAGCACACTCAGGCGTACAACGTTGTTAATGCTCAATGGCTAAAGCTTACCGTCCCAAGCCACCGCATGCACTCAGCTTTGCCTGCATACGGATTGATCTGGACGGAGTGCTGGTAGCACAGCTCCACGCTCACGCTTCTATTACACGGGTTAATTCAGGCATCTGTTCAGTAATGCACTGTGCTGCCTCCAGATACCCTAGGAGGCTTGCTGCTAACCAGAAACAAGCTAATGAAGGCAATGGCAGAAAAGCAGAGAGGGGGAAAAAAGAAATCAATCTAACCTCTCCTCGATAGAGACAATACCCATGTTAGTCTCAATAACAGAAGTGATCCTCAAATCTCCTGCAGGTCACTGAGGACAAGAACCCTTAAATTTATATTGACGTGAAAGAGTGTGAGCTCTCTCTCCTGTATGCCCACCACAATTAAAAGGATCAAACACACAGCTCAGATGCTGACAGCCCGAGGCTCCTGAGCCATGCGTGGCTCCTGAATATCTCAAGTGCTGCTCAAGTGCAGCGTTCACCTGTTCTTCAGAGATGAGTGCTTGTGTGGCATATTCCTAATAGGAATACTTATCGAACAACTATTTATGAAAATACCTCGTGGAACTTCAAAAATCATTAAAAAGTTTCTAGCAATGTCCAAGCTATGAAAATACTACGTAAGTAGAACCACGAACCTTTCCATACGCCCGTTCTTCACTTGTCTGAAAAACAAAGCCAGCATCCAACATTCCTGCTGCTGCTGGCACTACACTAGCTATTTGCACAGACAAGGCAAATACCAAGGCTGAAGTACACAAAGAGCTGTAGCAGAGCGCACCCAACCTGTTCTGGTCTCAACATTTAAATTCAGCAAGGTAATCACTTTCAAATCCCTGATTACAATGCTGCCAAAACCCATAGGACTATTCTAATATAGATAATCAGTTTAGTGTGCCTGTCTGAGCGTTTGTCAAGCCCTGCTCATCCTGCATCTCAGCTTCAGGGAGGAACTTCATCACCTGGTTCAATAGCAGCTCCCCCAACATCTGCAAAAACTTTTGCTAACTCTTTCCTTTAGGTACCTTAGATATTAAGCACTGTATCTTAGGAAAAAGCACTAAAAATAACAAGTGGTGGCTTCCTGGGGCACCTACCTGCTGTTGAGGATGGCTGCCTGCCTAGAATACCCAGAGTAATTGAGTGCACACCACCAGAGTACCTATCCTTGCAGGTATGAGATTTCACTAATTGTTTTCCTTCTTCAATCAAATATGAGTTAAGCATTTCTTGAGCTCCTACCGCCTCTTACTATGTCTACATTTTGACTCTGCTAAGAGCACTTTCTTGTTATGCATTAGTTCTGGAAATGGAAATTTAACAGTAAAAAGAAAATAAAATTAGCAGGTCTGTACACATCTATAAAACCTAGTGCACTTTGGAGTCTATGAGTAGATGATACTGCTCCTCACTATCAGACTTCCTTTAAGACTTTCCTTCTTTGAAGAGAAGAAATGTCAATGTAAAACCTGTCTCAGGTATCGCAGTAGAAAGTGAGGTAAACTCAGTACCATAAGGTGTAGATGTCATGCATTCAATCGTATTACAGGACTGAACACAACACAGGAGCTATGCTACGTGCAGTGAGACCATCTGGTCTCACAGCTCTCTAATACTGTCCCTAGAGCCACAGATGCAGTATCGATGCTCTTAGACTGACATCATGAGCAGTAAGTATGGACAAAGTGTCAGCAACAACTTAAAAATCCAGCTGAAAGAACAAAGCAGAACATGGAAAAAAAAGTAGATTATGTTAAAGATGACATTGTCTATGAGGACAACCTTCTTCAGATAAAAATAACTGTTACTATGACTTTCATTATGACTAAGTATTTCCAAAGTATTAAGTCTTTCCAAGTAACTTCTTTTTTTTTAAGGTTGTTAAGTAATTGCCTTAATTTTCAATATCATCGTCAAAGAAGAGTTATTGCTATGTAACTTTAACTTGAAAAAGTCTTCGGATTTTGTTTACAGCTTTTGGGGAACCAAAATTTCCAATTAAAATCAAATAAACCACCTGTTTCTTCTCTCTCGCTTTTTTTTTTCTTTTTTCTTTTTTTCATTTGGGAACTTTCTGTAGGTGTCAGATAGAGAAAAAATGTTAATGTGTGGACGGGAGAAGCACAAGAGCATCTGAGGTCCAACAAAGTCAACAAAGCCCTGGAAGCACAGTAACCAGGTCTCATCATGACTCTTCAGTGTATTTTGGGCCTCATTAAAGCATGATGTGGTGCTCACTAAAACCTCCAGAAAGTTAAATTTAAAAGACTCAAAGTTGCACGTGATTTCAAATCCAGATCCATGGTGATATTCTTGCATATGCCAGAAGGTTTGCTGGCTACCTCTCACATCCCCACACAGACAGCACAAAATGAAGGGTGTTTCACGTAATTATAGGCTCAGGAGACACTTCCAAGAAAGCATGTAACTTTTTTCAAAATAACCCTAAGGTGTTTATTTTAAAGCAGGCCTTGAATAGCTGAGTGCATCCTTACAATTTTGTGCTGATTTAATCCAAGTACACTGGGTCTGGTCCAAAGCCTAATGACCAGCATTTCCCTATTCTCCTCTTCTGTCCCCAAAAGCATTATAGCCTGGCATTCTGCCCTGAATTTAGTGTCCATAATTTCACATATTTTAAGAAGCTTCATATACCGCCATACAAATCCAAGTTCAAAAGAGCTGTAGTCTTGTGAACTGTAAAGAAAACCAGTCTGCGGTGCTAGCTGCACCATCATTCTTCAGCAGCTATCAGAGACTTCCAAGGAGAACACAGTCAGACAACAGTACAGTAGCTGAAAAACTCCATGTGTTTGGTATAAAAGATTTTGGCAAACTAGACCACTTTCCCCTTAAAATTTCAATGTTTACTCCTATTCAAGTAATAAGTGACTTTCAAGGAGGCCAACAAAAGCAGAGCATAAGGTTTCTTCACTAATAAAATAGAGACAGGCCATCTATCTTCTGCAGTAAATTTTTTATAACAGACAGGTCCATCAAATGCCATTATAGATAAAACACTGTCCAATTTTCTTTTATTTCCTTCGTAAGAACAGTGCTTAACTCCATACTTGACCTGCCATCAGCAAGACAACAACAATAAAATCAACACCCTACGCAGTTTTAGTGCCAATGTTTTTCAGTGTGTCTCATATCATTATACTGCAGACAAGCGTCAGTCTCTTGGTAATCTGTATTTCTCTGACATTCAGTCATTTCATTATAAATTTATTTTAAACACCGTAATTTTATCACTAAGAGTTCTGTTAATTTTGAGTTTTATAACTCAAATTATTCTGCTTTGGTAAGGTGTAGCCTTAACCACATTGTTACTTATGATGCACATTTATTAAATGCCAGTCTTTTGCTTTACATCAAAAATTATCAGAATATGGTTCTAATTTTTAGTAGTCATTTCCTCAGTAATAAAACAAAACCCCTAAAAACTTATGCAATAAGCACATTGTGTAATTTAGTTAGCAGTAAAAATAAACAAAACCCAAAGATTTTTGTGCAATTGTGAGCTGCTGTTGACTGCCATACAGATCAGCCAGTTATATGTAGATGTGAACTTAATAGCAGAAAATCTCTTGAAAAGTTGGTCTGTTTGCAAGGTGTGGAAGTGCATCTAGGTAAGTGCATCTAAGGAAGACGATGATTACAAATCACTTACAAGTACTCTGGTACATTTTTTTTATTTATTTATTTTTATTCTTAGATGAAGTAGAACTTTCTTGATCTATTGTATTTGAGAGGCATTTCAAATATACTGGAAATTCATGACTGGTGAAGCAAAACTACTTTCTCCTCCTAAAATCTTCAGAAACTGCTGAACTAAAGAAGTTTAAACACCCCACTCTGGTTTTAAGCTGGTTTAATGGTTGGAAATAACCATTTCACTTTTCAGCCTGACTTCAATCGTTGAGCCAGCAGAACTCAGTGTAGTTAGCCCTGACAAGTTTCATCACTAATCTCCATAAAGTTAAAACTACATGGATATTTAATATAATCCAACGGGTATCTTAAAATGTACACCCAAAGAGGAAACAACAAATGAATAAACTTACTGTTTTTCTAGTCAAAGTTCCGGAAAAAAAAAAAAAAATCTATCTGGATATATGCTTTTCACAGTGTCTCTGCAGGCTTCTGATATACTTTCAGAAGAATTATCTCGAAAAATCAGATCCTTCCTGTACTACTTATGTTTGCTTACAAATTACACTTATTACTCCAAAATCATGGGTGATGAGGATTTAGGTTCAGTTGGCTGTTTAGAAAAGTGCACAAGAGTATCCAAAAATGTGTCTGAAAAGAATATGCTGCCAGTTATAGGATAATGAAGATTGTTGCCCAGGGACTGATAGTCTTGTTTGGTGGGAAGGAAGTTATCAGCGGAAATATATGAGCAAACAGCCCTCTTCAAATGTTTATATTACTATTCATTGCTGCATCTGAGCATTATCTTTTTATGTATGAGTACATCAAGATAATTCTTTTGTTTTCAACACTGTTTAACATATTGGTAGAGTCACTAAAAATAACAACCACTACCACAGCTCTCTCCTTCACTCTTCCTCTACAGGTGGCCTAGGGGTATGTTTGGGATACCACGGGTCCAGAAAAACACAGAAAACAGAGAAGTATTTCTAAGAAATCAGTACTGGGAGACTCGTCAAGGTCTTGACAGGTCTCTCTTTGGTCCCAGGCAAACCAGACACAGGTACTCAAGGTGAGGCTGCACCAGCGCAGAGTATAGTGGGATGACCATTTCCCTTGGCCAGCTCATAATGCTGTCCTTGGTGCTTGTTTTTTTCTTTTATTATTAAGGAGTTTTCCCATCCCTCTCCAGATGAACAAATCTGCATGACTGTTTTCTGAAACTCTTTAAAAGCAACACAAGCAGCAAAAACTTTACTTCATAAATAAGAAAAATGAACAGAAACGGGTAAAAACACTTTTTGTCAGCCCAGCATCTGCCAGCAGGTTGGTAGCAAAGCTGAAATGAGCTCAGATCAGATCTACAATCTATTGACCATTGTCCATGCCAGTAAGACACATCATGCACTTCCTTTGCACTGAACTTAAGTACAAAACTCAAAGACTTGAAGGAAAAGCAGCTGCCAAGCTCCATGTGAAAGGGGCATGGGTGAGGCAGGGAATGAGGAGAAATGAAAGCCAAGCAAAACCAGCAGCAAAGCCTTCCTGCAAGGCTGCTGCCCTGGAAGGGACCACTCCCAGTGAGGGGCAGCGAGCACAGGAACTCCCAGCCACATATTTTGTCAAGGGAGCCAGCTTACCAGCACAGACAGATGATATAATTATTAAGCTAATTTAAAATCATTCATTTGTTGAAAGGCTGTTTTTCCTTCCTACAATTAATAGCCTCCTGGGCATCCAGATATAGTATAACAGAGGCCCCATAGGATTTATCCAGCATCTGAAGTAAGGAGAGAAAAAAGCTGTGTTTTCCTCCAATGCTTCAGAAAAACTTCTGAAATGAGAACAAGAAAGTCAAGCAGAAGACCTCTTACAAAAAGAGATTCTAGAAATAAGGAGGAAAAATATCACCATCAATACGAAGTTTAACAAGAGCAAGTGCTGGATTCTGTGCCTGGGATGGGCCAACTGTGGAGATATATGTACAGGCTGAGAGATGAGAGCCTGGAGAGCAGCCCTGCAGAAAGGGATCTGGGAGCTCTGGTTGACAGCAAGCTGAACACGAGCCAGCAGTGTGCCCTGGCAGCCAGAAGGGCCAAACATACCCTGCGGTACATTAAGCACAGTGCTGCCAGCTGGCTCAGGGAAGGGATTGTCCTGCTCTGTTCTGTGCTGCTGTGGCCTCACCTGGAGTACTGTGGGCAGTTCTGGGCAGCACAGTATAAGAAGGACATAAAATTATTACAGACATCTGAAGTAGAGCTACAAAGATAGTGAAGGCTCTAGAGGGCAAAACGTACAAGGAGCAGCTGAAGCTACTTGGTTTGTTCAGCCCAGAGCAGATCAGGCTGAGGGGAGGCCTAATGGCAGCCTGCAGCTCCCTCACAAGGGGAGCGGAGGGGCAGGCGCTGAGCTCTGCTCTCTGGGGACAGCGACAGGACCCGAGGGAACGGCATGGAGCTGGGACAGGGGAGGGTCAGGCTGGGGGTTAGGGAAAGGTTCTGCACCCAGAGGGTGGTTGGGCACTGGGACAGGCTCCCCAGGGCAGTGGGCATGGCACCCAGACTGCTAGAGTTCAAGGAGGGTTTGGATAACGCTATCAGACACAGGGTTTGATTTTTGGGTGGTCCTGTGTGGAGTCAGCACAGTCAGAGTGATTCTTGCAGGTCCATTTCAACGCAGGACATTCTATAATTTTTAATGCAAATTAGCATTTTCTAAGTGATAAACTATGGTGATCATACCTTTGATTGTAATGCATGTGGTTAAACAAATTAGTTGGTCAGGAAATGGTGTGGGAACTGATCTTTTCCACTGCACAGCCATCAAGAAAATCATAACATCTGCCTTCAAAAATTGGTTCCCAATTTATTGGGCTTTTTGCTCTGTTGTTTGATTACCCTTAGACCGAGCATATTAATTCAGAAACTAATTGGCAGGAATAAATCACCCAGATGTCACCACTGTCGATGATAAAAACCAAAACAGTAATTACATACATGACTGTACCATAAAGTATCTCGTCAGTGTCCTGTAGTTAATACACAAAATTGCATCATCCACGGAAAAACTAAGGACTGACCATTACAAATTATACACGGTATTCTTCACATAATATTTTCTGCTTTGCTATAGACAGTTCAACATCTCAGAAAACAGATTTATTCCTTAAATAAATGCTGAAAAAATAATTTACCACAACCAAATATCCAGTTTTTCTAGCCTTTGTCTAGAGGATCCTGTACGAGGCATGTCCAACATACCCATGACCCATAATCCATAATCGCAGCTTATTAGGAGATATATGCCCCCAGAAGCATCCACACTGCGTCTGAGTAATGTGCATTTCCACATCACTGTCTGCACATCATTTCCTAGCACCTCATAGCAAGATGGATTCTTATAATCATAGACTGAGTTGCAGCTGCACAGTGCCACAGGAAAAAAGCAGTTTTTTCCCAAAGGCAATGACGGTGCTCAGAAATCCACTAGGAAGAAAAGAGAAAAAAAGAAAAAGAAAAAAAAAAAAAGTGAAAAAAACAGGGTTCCTGCCAATCTAATCTAACAAAATAATTCTTCCTGAGTCTGGTGATAAAGTGTACCACAGAGGCCGGAGCAAGACACATAGACACATCGGGCAGTCAACTCGGGCATTTTTCCTGTATCAAGAGGACTGCCTCCATCCCATCTCCACCCACTCTATCTCAAAGGTCAATTCCTCAAAGGCTGTAGCTGCCACACCATGGGGAAAAAAAACAAAAAAACAAAAAAAAAACAAAACAAAAAACCACAACACCTTCAATTAAGATACAAGCAAAACTCTGCTTAATCCATCAGCTTGCAGCACGTAGTGAATGAAAATCTGTGTAACATGTTTAAAGCTTACAAAGCTGCAAAGTGTACATAAAAGTAATTGCTGCAGTACCCAGAAGTTCTGCCACTACCTAAGTCCATAAAGAAATCCTCCCTTTGCAAAGTTCTGGTCCCCATTTTTGGAATAAACAGAAAAAACAGAACAGATTCTGGTCAAAGAAAGACAGAAAGGTCATCCAAGGCACGCATCATCTTACTGAACTGACCTTGGAAAAGAAATGTAACTGACAACATAATATAGAGGAATACAAACCACTAAAATAAAGGGAAAACAAACATGTAATTCCTACTCCTCACAGCATAATACCTTAAAGGAATGAATGGCTCAGCAGCAGGTTTAAACTGAACCAAATAATATTTTCACAGAGGCACAATCAAGTTACAGAACATCACTGTCACAGAATGCTGTCAAGGTCGACAATAAAAGGAATTTTAAAAGGGATTACGGATATAGGATGACTTCAGTACAACGGTCCTAATGCAATCTGAGTCTTTGGAAAGGCTCTAACAAGCATGGTTAAATTTATATTTCCATTATTTCTTATGCTTCTTCCCAGTAAAAAAAATAAATAAATAATAAAATCCCTTAAAAAAATGAACGAGTGTATGTGGCTTGACCCAGCTTGACAACTGTTCAGTTCCTATGCTACACAGCAGTAGTAGCAGTTTCTGATGCCAAGTACAGATTAAGTAGCAATGTATGGATGTTGAAAATAAGTAAATTAGATGATTAGTAGACTGCTAAGATGTTTTGAAATTGAGTGAAATAAGCAAAAGAACTGATGAGATGAATCAGGTGGCATTTCTACGACATGGACTTTTTTTTAAACAGAAGATTTTCAGAAGCACTGAAAAGAATCAGCTGCTGAGTTCCAAGCCAAATGCTGAATCTGAAGATGAATAAGCACAAGCATACTTTAAAAACAACATTATTTTTCCTTAGACATATCTGGCTTTAAAATAACTCTATTTAGTACTGCATTATTCCCTTCTGCTCTCTCAAAAAATCACATGCCTAAGACCTCTGAATTTAGGTAGCTGGGATATCAAATCAAAAACAGAATCACTGGAAACACCGTGCATGAGTAACCACTGGTTTAGACTTGGATAAGCAGAAGCTTTTGATCCATATCATAATCCTACCCACTAATTAAAACTACTACAGGCACATAAATCATCAGTACCACACCTAACTTGTAACAGGTGTATTCTTCCTAACAAGGAATTGAAGAGAACAAGGCAAGGAAAATGACTTTTTATGGAGTAAGAAAGTATTTGCAACCCAATACAGAGTTAAACTTGTGGAGCAATAGGAAAGTAAGAGGCACACCAAGGCTTGCAACATTGCTTCTAAATTTCTTCAGCAGTTTAAATATAGCATGTTCAATGCATTTATCAAAAATACGCTCTTTATTAACTCTAAAATTACCATCCCAATTAAAAGGGTTTGCTTTTCCACTTTACTAAGATTATCTGAAAGGTCAGCCAACAATTGCTACTCAGCTTGCACTGAAATTCATTAGTTTCAACCAGTAGCAGTGTTAACGGATATGCTAATTACACTCATTTGTGGTTTGGTTACTTGTAGTGCCAGAAGGAGATACCATTATTTGACCAACCTAATCCTATCTAATCCATGAAGGCCTGCATTTAAACCACTGAAGTGTCACAGAAAGGAAATTACACACGAGCAAAATCAGGGAAGTAAAGTCTTACGAATTTTCATACTTGTTTTCTAAAATGTATGGAAATTAGATAATTTTATGCTCTCAGTCTCCAAAAGAATTGAAGGTGTCAAGCATGCCAAAACAGACTATTGTCATTCAAGTACATCTGGTGACATTTGAAGCCTCTATATTTCCGCTAGACACAGGAAGAGACAAACTGCAGGTTTTATTAGAAAATACTTCTACTAGCACTTCACCTTTTCTGAATAAAATGTTAGCTTAAAGATTCTGAAATTGGCTGTGTTTATTTTCATCTGCCCTAATGTTTCTACTTTACCATTTCAATTCTTTCCCCTCCCTTCTTCTAAGGATTGAGAAGATCACCAACCCTGGCACGTAACAAGCAACAACCAGTACAATGAAAGCTCAAACAGCAAAGAGGCGGATGCATTAGAATTAAAACTTAAACTGAAGAGATCTTAAGCTTGTGCCTTTGTGAATGCCCTGTAGTAGTCCCCAGGACACAGAAAGGGCCTGACAGGGTAAGTGTGAAGATTGGTCTCCATTACGCTGTAATACTAAACTGATTAATGGACTTACTATAATGTAGGCCAAGTACATGCAGAAATGAGACTAAAATATCATCTTAATGATTCCACCTTGCAACTTGATTTGCCCAGGTAGGTTTTTGAGCTACGATCATACTCCATCAGGACTAGGGATTTACATAAAATATTCAGGGTTGACCTGGTTTCATGAACATTAGTCGTATTTAACATTTGTACACCTGGGATGGGGAAGCAGAATTAGGTGACAGGACAACAATATTCTGGCTTTTATGTTTTAGGGTAGTTTTTTTTTTTTCCTTTAAAAAACAGTTGCCTAGGGACAGGAACCTCAATCCATCCAATTCCCAGAACTTTGATGCCAGTGCCAGCAATAGATGCCCATAGCCCATAGGAGAAGGATCACAGGTCAGCAGGAGAGCCCTTGAAGAGCAGCAGGAAGGAATTGCGGCCATGCCAGCCAGTAAGTCAGCTTCATCAGGGGCCCAACCTAAATGCCTCTGTGACACAAAAATTTTGGCCCAACAAAAACGTTTCCAGTTGGGTTCACCCTGCAATTTCCAAAGTCAAGGTGACTGCCAGAACAGCCAGGGTGAACCTGCAGCTGCCATATTTTGCCCGAAACAATTTAGAAATCCAAAACACACCAAAACAAAACAAACAAAAAATAAAAACCCTAAGAAAAACTAGACTCTGCAGAGGAAAATGAATCAAAGACTTAGCCAAAGGCTTATGATGATGAGAAACTCTGCACTACTTCCACTAAGACAAAAGTGGTGTGGTAAATATAAGTGCTAAAACTAGTGTAGCCTGCAACACTGAATTCACTGCAATTCTTAATCTCATCATAAGACTCTTAAGTAGGTCACAGCAAGCTTAACAAAATTTGATAGAAAGCAAAGTAATAGTATGCAAATCACTTTCCTTGCAAAACTTGATACTTCTATTTTTTTCCTTGTGAGTTTGACCAAGACTCAACTATAAAAGGATCCATTCTCTCTGGAAACAAAGGAATATTTAAAACACTTTAAAACCAAGTATTTAATGATGAACTGTGTGCTTTTAGACCACTTCTAACTGATCTAGAATTCCTTCAGTGTTTGTCTCAAGTAGTGATTTACAGCTGCTCAGTATTATCTTAAATGCTATGATTAGAAGGTATTAGAGACTGAATACATTAGATATAAATCCTACTTCAAAACATACATATATTTATAAGGGGTTTTCTTTTTTCTTTTTTTAAGTTACTCTCAGAACTCACTTTTTGGAGAAATTCCAACTTTCACATAGAAATATTTTAGACACATTTTCAATTAAATGATGTACTTCTGCAAGATAAAGAGAGGGAAAAACAGTTATTTCTTTATGAACAACATTTGTAACTAAAATTTATGTCATCCTGTTCATCTGTTTTAATCTTCGTCACATCCTGAAATCTATGCTTACAGGTAAAATAAAGAAAAAAACAAGGCAAGAATGAAAAAAGTTAGCCAAATGTCTGGCTTCTTTACACTACGAACTGCAAGGATTATCCATGTAAAAATTAATGTTGCAGTGACTTTCAGTATTTAATAAGCCTAATGCTTAACATTTATTAGATTGAATAATTAATTGAAAATTGTATCTTAAATTCAGTGAGTTAACTTGGACATTTAGGATACTAGAAATTCAAATTTTATTTTATTTTTTTTAACTATGGAGTGCCAACACCTGTGGATAAAATTCTTCATCAAAAGTAAAACTTGTCTATTGAGCTACCAGATCAACTCTTAAATCCAAAATGTATGTTCTGACAGATAGCGATTGTATCTAGGAGTTTTGCTGCCAGATAGAAGCTTTAGTTTTCACCCTGGGAATGTAGTCTTGCAGTCATGATATCATAATGTAAAAGTGAGATACTACTGCATCAACACTGCATTTCAACACGGCACATTAATCTTATTCTAGATTACTATTTCCTAGGAAATACTCTAGCTAATTCCTGCCAAGCAGCATTTAGCATTTTTTCTTAAAAAACAAACAAATAAACAAGAACCCTAAAATAGATTTTGTTTCTTTTACATCTTTACACCCTTCTAAAAAGTAGCACCTTCAGACTTGAGTACTGTACCCTTAATGGACTTTTACAGAAAAAATGCAAAACTAAAATGGCTACAGAAGGGAAAATTATACTGGATATAGTGACTAGGTGAAGCCATATATCCTAAAATTGATGTTTTGCTCTCTGCATTATAAAAGCCACTGGGCTCACCTCTCCTGGTGAGTTTTCAGATAGTGATGTTTCAGGTGTTTGCTTTGGGATTGAAGTGGATGTATGTAAGGGTAGGCTTACTTCTTCCAAACCCAAGTGTTGCACCGTAGATATTTAAAGTAAGGTGTCAGAACAGAAGTTCTTAACACTGCCTAATGAGGTTTTAAATATTCAGTGAGTTAAGTGCAGTAGCTTAGAGAATCTGTCAAGCTATGCCCACGATATTAATACCAGCTCCAGTTGTACCACGAGTGCTTTCTCCCTTGCTAACAGGTTGGTGACATGTGCTAACCAACTGGCACTTGTGTGGGGAATGTGAATCAAGCATCATTAAACCTTAACGACATCTATCAGTGCAAACAAGACCAAATTTGTTGTAAAGGGAAAGAACTCCTAGACAGAACTGTTTTTGTTAATTATTAATGCAGACTCCTGAAAATCTTGGTCTCAGGTGGGTGGAGATGGAGAGATTTGGAAGAAGCAGCAAAACAAAGTAGAAGAATTGGGGAATTTGAGGAAGTCACAGCCAGGTTATGCAGCAGAGCAGGAGGCTGGAAGGAGTGTCAACAATTCAGAGCTGATACCATGTGAGGTAGGGGGAAATATGAAAATCAGCCCTGCGGAGACTTTGATGTAAGCAAATGAAAGCAAGCATCAGAAAAGTAAGGAAACCAAAATGCAGAAATTTTTGTCTACTGAAGAACAGAACAATTACATGACGAAATCTTTAGGAAACATACACATATTTCTAGATATTTTTAATATCCTTTCAATGTAACATTTCCCTGGACAGGAAACTAAACTCTCAGTGCCAGCAAGGTCAAAACTGCCTCTCTTCATGACAGAGTCCTTCTGAGATGGCAAGCGGTCCCATCAAACCACAGATGACTCCAGGATCCGGCTTTCACTCAAGGACAGCTCATGGACAACCCTCATTAGACACATGCAGCTGAAACACAAGATGAGTCTAAGAAACCATACCATAACCTAAGAAACTGAAAAGCACACAGTCATACTGAGGTGATACCCAGCAATGCTAATGCAAGCCTAGCAGCTTTTACCCAGCCGAGTTTTGTTATTTATCCAAAGAGAAGGTTAATTGCTGGCATAAAGGAAACTACAATGTACATGAAATCATACAATTCAGCAGTGCTGAACTGGGGGATGCTGAAAAATGCATTTGTTTGCTGGCTTCTCAAATTTCTTTCTTCACAGAACACCAGAAAGTGTTAATGTCTTTTTATGATATGGACACTTGTCCGCAAAGCACAGGACCGAGATATGAATAGTGATTCCGTGTAAGCCCTTAAACAGCTACCAGAGTGTTATGATTTCTGGATTACATTCAGCATTTCAGAGGTGAATGCCCTTTCTGACTATCCATCAGCATCCTTTCCTATTTTAGAATAATATTTATGCCTTGTTTAGGCCAAGACCAATAAAAGACAGTCAGCATGTCATATTTGATAGTAAAGGACATCACTATGAAGTGACTTGATACTAGCTACTGTACATGAAAGCCTCCGCGTTGTGATTTATCACAACAAAAGCACTGCAATAAATTGGTGAGAGAGGAACAGCACAGCTGCTTGCAACTTCTGGTAGCAATTGAACTGGCTAGTTTACAATTGTATTGCATAGGAAACAACCCAATAGGCTACACCATCTGTATTTGCATAGGTAAATGAGTTCAGAAGACTAATTAACATTCTGATGTGTCAGAGGAAGTAAAATGTCAGGAGAAGTGCAGGGTACAAAAAAAAAAAAAAGGTAACAACTAACGCTTCTAGAAAAAAACTAATTAGCAGCCAATCTATCATATTGCAACTACCAACTGATTTAACATCTGGAGGGTGCTTCAGACAAGCTAAGAGGGGAAAATGAAAAAAATCCTCAGAAACAGATGTGGGGCAGTATTCTGGGTCAGCATGCCGAGAAGGGTGCTGCTGAGGGCTGGGCAGCCGTGGCACTGCAGTCTCACAGCTGCCCATGGGTGTTGCTGTGGGTGCAAATCCCGCTGAGAAGGTGAGGCTGGAGTTGGGGCTCTCAGCAGCAGAGTAACGCGTCCCGTGCTCCACGACTCGCCCAAGCTGACCACGAAGGCACTACATCTCACACAGGCTCATTTTCCCAACCACAGCTGTAATTCGGCTGCTATTTTTGGATAGAAACTTACATAATCGCAGCGATACTGTGATAAACACGGACTTCTATTCTCTAGCATGAGCCCACCACGATGAACCTTCTGCTTGCATCCTCTGCCCTACTCCTGGCTAATGCTGGCAGCACGACACGACTATCTCACCTCAGAATAGCCCCTTACAAAAACCAAGTATTCCAGAAAGAGAGCCAAGTTAACTGTAGTGTAACTGGCTGTTGCATACTTTGAGGATACAGAGAGGGAAAAAAATAAAACCAACTAACAACCACCACCAACACAACCACTCCCCCCCACTCACAAGATCTGCACTCGTGTCTCAGTCCCAAAGGATGACAGTGTGTTTCTTCAATTACCTCCCCCATACCCTTTTCTAAGCATGTGTTAAATAAGTTTGTCACATGTTACACTGTATTTTAAACTCAAGATGACTGAAGCAATTATGCTGCCATAAATATAACTCTCAAAGTGAGCTAGGCAATCCCAAAACGTTTTTTTTTCCAAACTAAAAAGTTGCAATTTACCCTAGGGATCTGCCTCGACATGCCACAACAAATTACAAATATCTGTAACCCAGAACAAGCATCCCAGCAATGCCCAAACCAGCAATTACAAAATAATTAACTACTTCATTTTAAGGGACAACCATCAAAAGGTAAGATATTTATCACTGCAACAAGCCTTCAGGTAAGACAAGCCCAAATAAATGTTCCAAAATCTGGAAGAGACTAGTCAGTAACACAAGATGGATAGCATGGGAGTCTAAAAGGTGTTTGATTTTGTTTTTTAAATATCTGAAGAATTTTAAAAGTTCAGGAAGGAAAAAGAGGAATTGGAGTCACTCTTGGGAGTAGCTGGTCATCCACTTAAATGGAGCTCAACGTATTTGCGTATGTAGAGACATAAAGTGAACCTACACAAATTAAAGAGAAGGTTGAAACTTATTTTAACATGTTATTTGACAAAAACGGAGTGGATTATGTGTTTAATATTTCACAGCATATAAACAGTAGACATTGAAGTAAGAATGCAGATACAGATCTCCTCACCCTTATGCTCTAAGATGGGAACGTGGATGTATCACAAGGCTGTTGCCTCTAAAAGGTTCAACTATGTTACGGCACTGGCTCTCTACACCTGTGGCACTGCAGGCACTGGTTCTCACCTGTTAGAGGAGTAAAGCTACCACTGAATGCAAGCTTCTTTGAATTCTCATTTGCTAAATTGACCGAGTTATTCAGGGCAAGTTCCTTCTTCAAACACGTTACACACACCCTATAGTTACTGGTAAACTAAGGTAAAAAACCATGTAATGCCCTTGTGAACCAGGCTTAGCTGGATGAGCAGAAAAAAGGGGAACTCCTCACTACCTTATTCATGAAACACAAAGTTCCTCCACTGCATAACAAATGACCAAGAAATTAAAAATGGACAAAACCCTGAACCTTTTCTTGTCAGGTCTCAAAAAACCCCAGCTTCCCTGAGATAGCAGACAGAAATTTGAGGTCTGGAAGAGAAGAACACCATCAACAACCACTAAGAAGCATCATGACTGCTTAAAAATAGGCAACTATGATGTACCCTGCAAACCACATGCTTCATTATAGTAGGTATAAACAACTACCAAACAGACCTTCAGCAACAGACAACAGATAAAAAATGGGAAGTACAGAAAGAGTTCTACAGGCAGAAGATTGGTCTGTGCAATTAGCAATAATAATTAACAAGGAAACAAATGCAGACGCTGCCTGTTCAAAACCCCAAAATACAAGGAAGTAAAAGGGACTTTCTTCACTTCTTAAAATTTAGGAAAGGCTTCTCCAAAACAACGAGGGTAAGCATGTTAACTCAAGCCTCAGAAATATCTGCCCATGCAGAACAATCTGTTACAAAACTAGAGATACAGAACAGCAAATGTTTATCTGCAGCGTGAACACAGAGTATCGACCTAGAACAAGATTTCTCTTTTAAACAGATTGACGACAGCTCTATGACCTGCTATTGAATCCAGTGTGATGTGAGCTGATAAGTCCAGGGTTGCGTGTGTGTTTTGGCTTTCTGCTGGCAATTTTTCCCCATTCCAGACCTTTTACCTTTACCTTTTACTTCTCAAGTCTGCTGGACCTTATTCCCTTCTGTCTGCACTTTCAACCCAGTAACTTTATCTCCAAAGTGTTTTGAACACAACTTTTGGTGTGAAAACTGTAAGAAAAGGACAGGTAAATGCTTCACATGCTAGGCATCAGTGAAGCTGAAAATACAGGGATCTGCCTCATATTTCAAAGCTTCTCAACTCAGGTGACTGGTGAAATTCTACACAGTTGGAGTGGGATATACGAGCCTTCCTTCATCACTGCATCACACAGCCACGCAGACAGACAGAAAGCATCATCTCCAGCATGGGAAAGAAAAAAACAAGTATAGAGTCAGTCTTGAAGGCACATAGTTTCTGAGCTCACAGAGTAAATATTTAAACAAATATTCAATAAGAGCAGAAGAGCCCATTTTTGTTATCTCAGAGCCACTAGTGTGTGAGGGTATAGAAAATAAAAGGAACGAAAGGCCTAGAGGGGTGCAGCTAGGTGTTTGCTTTGGTTTGGTTTCCAAGCTGTTACCAAAATTGTCTCTGTATCACAGAAAACTTTTACATTTTTGTTTTGCCTCCAGCTGATGTGTAAGACATCCAAATGCAATGAGACTACATGTTCTTAAGGAATGGTAGCATTTCTGCAGTTTCCTATTAAGAATAGGGGCATTTCTATAAACAGTGAGGTACCACATTGTACGTTCCTTTGACGGAAAAAAGCAGCTTTCCCTCCACACCGAGAAACATCAAAATTACACTCATGACAAGTTCCTAGCAAAGCTAGGACATCATGGTCAAAGTGAAACATTATTCAAACAGTGGCTGCACAGCCTTCATGATCAGGCACAGTCCAAGAAGCTTCACAAACAGAATTTGATGGTAACCATTTGAATTTGAAAAGGAAACCATCTTCCCTACTACTGGGATACAAATTCCCATTCTGTTCTTCAATAAAAAAATTTCCTCGACCATCCTCTGGTTTCCAGCAACCCGTTAATGGTTGATTTGCGTTTTTGCCAAAGGTACATGCACAGCATTTTTGATGTGGAACTTTCTTGTTCCTTTTTCCTCAGCTAGAAAATTTAAGTTTCGATTCCAATTTTGATGACTTATATAACAAAATTTTAGCTGCCACAGTGCATTTTATTTGCATATGCCACATGACAAGAAAAAATTATGGTTACTCCAATTTTAATAAAGTTACATGTCCACTAAAAGAAAGATTTTCATTTCCATTAGATGCTATTACCCCAAATAAAGCCTGCAGCTCTCATCCACTTTCTGTAGGTCACAGTAGCATCTTAACAAGAAAAGCGTGTTGATCCCTAGAAATGACCTTTTCTCAGGAAAAAAATCTTGAAAGCAGCTATTCTTTATGCTCATAGGTTTGTAGGAAAGTAAAAAGAAAGATTTCTACTCATATAGCAAGCTTATTCATAATTTACTACACCATGAGGACTTACTGCATTTGCACCACAGGTGACTTCCTGCATTTGTCTTTTACAAAACCAGCTACGATGATTCCTCAGTCTATTAACCTGTATTAAATCACCCGTGAGCTGACTTATTAAGAAAGACTTTTAAAATCTTTGAATTTATCCAACCATTTGATACAAGAAATTAAAGTTATTTCTGGAGGTAAATGAGATCGTATAAACAGGCTTCCAATTTCATTTTTTTATTTATTAGATTTTTGGATAATCTCTGGATTTTTCTTATGAGACAACATCAGCAAGCATTTTATCTAAAGCACCATCTACACATTTGGGAAACTAAGCTAGTGTTCAATTCCCAATTAGTTCTTGGCTTCCCTGCCATTGCATCTCGTACCACTAATAAATCTGTAAATAACCATTTCAGCTTGATTTCTGACCCAGAACAGATCAGATTCGCTAATCTAAGCTGCTTCATTTTCAGCTGCAACAACAGAATTGAACACTACTCTGGCTGAAGGCAAATCACCATTTTGATGGATATATTTTTCACCTTTCTACCATCTGTTTTTGAAACAGCTAAAGAACCCTGTTTGCTTTAAATTCCTCTTTCAGATAGGATACACTGTCACTCAACTGCCAAAATCTGCTAATATCATCCTCTCAACCTCTAAATGAGGAATTTGTAAGTCAGAAAAGTGTGGTTTTCATAAGCTGTATATTTATTAATATAACTGGAGGAGTGCAAGATAATTCATGTGTTTTCTTCCAGGCTCTACTGGCCTGAGACTTGGATGGTTTTGTCACTGTGAGCAGCAGCAAGCCACCAATGTGCTGGGCCACATTGCCTTACTTGCATTGTACGGCCTCCTACTGAATCATTGATGAAAGCTCGCAGTGACACTGATTGCAGCACTGTTCCCTTGGGACACCAACGTATCGACTTTGCGTCCAGAGGAACTCCATCTTTGTACTACACAGTCAGTTTATAAATTCATTAGGCTTTAGGCAAAAAATCCATGGTCTCATTTTTCAGGTCTTTGAAGGCAAATCTTAACCTTTTAATATTCAGGCAACACACTGAACTCCGTGCAATCACCTTTTAAAAACAACTTCTGCATACTTTGGTATCTTTCATGCCATATGGGATTTGTGATTTTACAACTGTTGTTCTAACAAAAACCAGTGTATTTGATATTACTTTCAGGGAATATCCCTTAGTGCAGAACTGACATTCAGCTCTTGGATATTTCAAGAAAAAAAAAACATGATTTAGCCAAAAATTAACTTATCAAAATTCTACTGAACTTAGTAAAACTTAAACTTACCAAAATAGCCCCAAAAATGAGAATAGAACTGTATGCATGTTGTTACAGTTTTCCTACTGACATAGTTTGTAGAATGCCATATTCTAGCCTTCCTGAAATAAATGTTAAACACATTGTAGCTGTTAACCCATATTATGCTTGCCTTAAACAGGTAAGAAAAACTGCAGTGAACCATTAGCATATCCTTTTGCTTACCATGTGGACCAGGCTTTGAGCATCAAGGATGCAATACTTTGTTTAAATTTAATGCTACCAGTAAGCATTCTTTGCCTTAGTTTCCTTTTGCAGCTATATTTGTCTTCATCTTTACAAGCATTTAAAGTGCTTGTGGGACATTCAAACGAGATGTACACATCTACTAAGTGACAGTAGGGAGTTGTAGTAGAGCTGAGGTTACAACAGGGACTAAAGAGTAAGAGGGAAAAGGTTACAAAGGAGAAGAACGGAGATAGAAAACTTACATCAGGCTCCTCCCATCTCCTTTTGAAGTCCTAGACTTTTTATATCTGGCTTTTGAGTGGATATAAGGAAAAACGGTGCCAGCACGAGGCTGTCCAGCAGCACAAAAGGTTGCTCAGGAAGGTCACACAGCCTCCACAAGCAGAACCTTCTGAGGCCACCAGCTGACAGAGCACCGAGTAGCCTGGTCTCACCTTGCTGCTGACCCTGACCGGAGCTGGAGGTTGCACTAGAGGCCTTCTCTCCCCAAAAACTCTGACGAGATTTATTCTGAGTTCCCAAGCTGAGTTTGTGACTGAAATTCTGAGCCATGCGGGGAAAGAAAAGGTTAAAAAAAAACAACAACAAAACATCAAGTAAACTGCGAAGAGCTCTTTTACTATGTTTACTGTCTTCCTGCCTGTTGCCATGTTCAGAAGCAATGTTAAAGATAATCTGTTTGATCTTCAAAAGGAAGAAGAAAAATTGTTATTCAGTATTCCCATGAAATTCTAATTCCTCGAAAAGCAATGTAATTGCACATTTTGTACCCAGTTCAGATGAGACTACAGTGAACACAACCTTTATTTAAATGAAGACAGACTTGTCTAAATAAAGCCTGGAGCTCTCGTGTTATTCAGAAGCCTGTGCCCTGCTCCTACTGAGAGCAAGAGGGAGTTTAGATGAACCATGAGGATCAACAGCACTGCTGGGTCTTGCTCAAGCACATCTACCTGGCTTGTAGACCCTATTGTTGGTGGCCGTATTGGTATCCATGGGATAGGGAAGGATGTAGCCACACCAATCGATGAAGGCTATCTAGGAAATCATAAAAACATGCTCATGGCAGATTCCCCCCAAAATAAAAGCAAAATATAAGGGACAGAAAGGTATTCCATGGAGAAAAAAAAAAAAAAAAAGTTTGAAATAAAATATAAGCGCTTTGGATCTGCACGTTCCTGTACTTAGCGCAAAGAAGCCCAGACATACATTACGCATATCAAAGTAAGAAACTAAGTAAGTAAAAGCAGTGTAATTGTAATGACAGAACAAATGATGACAACTTCATTTGTCACCTACAACACCGCAGAATAAGACTGCAGATAAAAAGCACATAACGATCAGCTCCAGGAAATCTTCAAGTTGCATTTAAAGGTAAAAGTTTCTAGACAGCGTGGACATGCTCTGCATTAGCCCAAACCAAGCATGAGCATAGCTTTATTGGGGAATAAAATAACCCCAGAAACTGAGCAGGTGGATAAAGGCATTGCTGCGTTAACAGGAGAAGGCAGAGTGACCGGCTCAGACAAGCAGCATACAAAAGAGCTAAAACAGAGATCTGGAAACAAGATTTCCAGCTTTGCATGATAATCAAACAGGAACATCTTTCAACTCATCATATTACAGTACATTTTAAGCATCTCTTATGAAAGACTGAAAATTGAAATAGAAGTAACACAAGAAAAGACTGCACCTATTACCTAAGGCGGGGGGGGGGGAAGGGAGAGAAATCACAGAAAAGAAAATCTATGCCTTAAAACCATTAACAACATCAAATGTGTACTGCGAGTGGAAGGCAGAATGCTCTTCATCTCTTTATTTTTGCTTTTATCAAACACATGTGAATGTTTGTGTCATTTCAGCAAGCGGCTGAGCTGGAGAAGTTGAAAAATTCAGGCAAAAAGCCCATTCACTAGAAGACTGATACAAATTTGGACCACTGAATACTAAACATAATTCAAGTTTAACTTGCTTTTCCAAACCAAACCAATCGGCCCAACAAACAAAAAGATACAACCACCATTCCACCAACTGTATCTACAGAAAGGTATGAAGAAAAAAATCACAAAACGTTTCCCATTGAGATGAACACTGATGAGCTGAACCTTTTTGTCACCGTACAAATGGCTGTACGTTTAAAAATCCCTCCTGATGCAGCTCCACAAAGACCGAGTTGTTGCACAGTCGAGCAGTCACAGTCAAGTCTGAAAAAAATGTAAGGCAAGTCTTGCTTTCTATTCTACCCAAATTAGTCCTCTGTGAAAAATTAAAATTCTAGGTCTGCTTTTTAAGTGAGAGACAGTTAGAAACAAAAGCTTATCTATTAGGTCATTAGTGAGTTCCTCCACCAATGTAAAATTACATCTTACAGTATGCAACAGTGGTTTATTCAGTTGAGTTAAAATAGCAGTCAATAGCACTTTCCAGGGATGATTGATCACATAGATCCCACTTCAATGAGTTGTACAGTTCAGTCCACACATTCTTCATTTAATTTCTCCCCATCAGTGGCAGGGACAAGCCCTCATCGGAGAGCCCTGCTCCTTGCAGCACCTCAGCTGCAGGTTTTTGCTTCATGCTGCCAACCATCTTCCCGTGATCGCCGCAACCCTTCAGTTCCAGGTGAAATTCCTTCTCCCCATTTATTGTCTCTCACACAATGTTATCTCGAGGCAGGGCTGCTAAGAGATGTGCAGCTCATGTGGCACTTTCCACTACAGATCCAACCAGTACCAATTCAGTACAGGCCGTGCAAACCAAGATGCGATTCTGGAGGCCACCATCCACACGACTCAGGTGTTCTGGAGAGGCTGGTGATGCTGGTTTTAAGCAACTACAAGGAGGTAAAGGGGTGAGAAACTGAAGTAACAAAGAGCTCAGCAGCCCTCAGAAACAGGCAATAGCCAAAGTGATAAAGTAGGATTTACAAGCAGCAAGCATGACAAATCTTGAGAAGGCTCATGTAGAGTAAGCATAGCTGAGCTAAACCCTACCCAAACCTTCTCCATACCTTCACCTCAAAGCTTTCCGTGCATTAAAACTTATATGGCTGGGCTTTCACCAGGCTGTTCTGCCCCACAAACCCACCAGCTGTCGGTCCTGCAGCAGACTGCCTCTGTGACCAGAGGGGAGGTGAAGCTCACTTTTAACTTGCATTTCTAGCACCACAAAGTCACATCTTTCACTGCGTGTTTACTGCAGACCCACGCACATCAGCAGACCATGAGCAATGGTGCCTAATGCAGCCGGTGCTTGGTGGCACCTCCCGAGCAAGTGGATGTCAGGGGCGAGTGCTGCAGCACGAACCTCCTACAGCGTTCAGCACTTAGCAGAACCACAAAAAATAAGCCAGACAAAGGACACCCCAGCTAAATTGTCCGCTTGCTCAAGAAGAAGCACGCCCTTGGGATCAAGGATCCTAAGCAGGGTAATAGAGACTTGCCCCGTTCCTACCTCATGTGCTTGAAACAATAGACCTCATTTACCTTCGGAACAAAAGCACGCAATTTAAACCAGATCTGCAAACTACCTGGGAATATGCAAATTGAGCCATTATGAATTTGCATAAACTCTGAAGGAGAGAAGCTATGAAACATTTGGCACTTATGCTTTAATCCCTGTGCTGTCTCCCCTGCCAGGCAGAGAGGAGGCCGCCTCCAAATCATCCCAAAGCTCAGCATTATAGGCGGCCACCAGCCTCAGAGACATTTCCATGGAGAGGGTTTCCATTGCTAGCGTTAATATCTACACAGCAAATCATTTTTATTTCATTTTTCTGGTGCAATAAACCCCAATGTCTCAATTAGGATTACTTCACAATATTGCAAGCCTTACATTCCCAGACATTATCTCATAGAAAAGAAATAAAAGAGGAAAGACAAGAGAGTGTAAGGGAGGAAAGAGATTACTTACTGCAGTCACATATTTCTGTGTGCTGTTACAGCATTTAGCTGCATGGAATCTGTATCATGAACTTCTAATGCAGCACTAATAGTAATAACTGCTCTCGTTCCCCTCGGTCCTCTCTAAACAATGGCCACAAATAACATATGTTTCTAATAGGAGAGAAATTTACTTTTGGACTACCCAGTCTACCTCACCCAAAATTAAAAAAAAATAAAAGTTTTCTTACCTCTAACTTAACTTTTACCGTTGGGAGACACCTGATGGAAAAAGATTTCCCTGAGTAGGAACATGAAGTCTACCCCTGAAAATCTCTGAAACAGTAAGCCAAGCAAAAATAAATCACTATTTCTCTGAACAGATTACATTTCCATCCCCATAACATTAAAACTTGAGTAACAGTGCTTTCTTCAGTTTCTACGGCAATCTCTAAGTGTTCCTAAGAAGTTCTGCCTTTTCGGCCATTCAGCAGATACGGTTGAAATAAGAGCTTTGTGTTCTCAGGGAGCCATCCCATAGGAAAACAGCACATTGATGTACTTTGTTTTTTTAATACATTGATTAGTAAGATCAAAATATGAAAAACTTTGGTTCATACGAAAATATTAAATAGAAGCATTCAATGGAAAGATCAGAGGAAACAATTAAAAACCTGTGAACCACATTGTTGAACACCTACGCTTCTAATTTCGAAATTAATGAAGACCAAATAGTATTTTTGGTATTAAATATTGGGTTATTTCCTGCAGTTGAAGGATGGAAATCAAAATAAGCCATGTGAAATACATCACTGAAGTGAAGGGCTTCATTTCTCAAAGTACTGAACTGATCTTTGGGACCTGCGATTTGATAAATGGGCTTGGCCACTGCACACCCAGCCAGCATATAACGCTTGATTTTAGCAAATGTGAAGAGAAGGCGAATGCAGCCAGAAACTCAAAGCAAGAAGTGCTCTGCACAACTGAACTGCGTCCCACTTTCCAGCTGAATTAGGCTCAGCTGTCAGCCAAACCACCCAGCCCTTTCCCTCAGACTGCCTGGCACACACAGTGGTCCTCACCTGTCTTCAGCATGTAACAGCCAGGTCAGAATTCCATAAATTAATTACTTATATGAAAATATAGGGGGGGAAAAAAAAAAAAAAAAAAAAAAAAGACTGTGGCTGGTACTACTACTATTTTATGAGAACACTTGAAAAGCCTTTTAAAGCATTCTCCTAACCAAGAGCAGTACTGTGTAACGCCAGTGGAACACAGTTGTGCAAAACATGATTATTATTTACTAACCTATTTAAACAGATTTCAGATACAAATAGAGAAAATATTTGCTTTGAAATCTATAAATCTGCTGTTATTAGCAAACTTTCTTACAACAGTACAAAGTAGTAGTAGCCTCCCTGATGAAGTCCTGTGCCCCTGGAGGTACTGGCAGAGCCACGCAGGCACTGCACTCCCTGCAAGTTGTGGCAGCATCACTGCACCACCTGCAATAATCAAAATCTCACTGCACCGTCTTCAATCGACAAAATCTCACCACACCTGAAATGCATTTTTGCCATTCTGCTCACAGACAAAGCAATCTGCATCTGTTTATATCAATCTCTGAAGGCATGAGTAAGACGTGAAGTACTTCATGTTGCACAACATTGAGTCCTTCTAAGAAGAGAAATCAGTTTACTAATCCTTAGAAAATGGAAATAGCTGCAGGAGAGACAGCACGTCTCTGATGTTTTCTACTGCACAGGAGAGCCCTGTGGAATATTTAGTCCATACAGTGCTGATTCAGACCCTGAAGAGCTGCAAAAAAGTCACCAGCGTTAAGTGTAACTACTCAGTTCAAATCCTGCCCTTCAAAGCAGAAAGACACGGGTTTAGAAATAACTACCCAGTGCTACAGTGGGTTTGACAGGCTTTAGGCATTCACTCCTCTGACAACACAAACAATGACATATACCTGCTTTTCAACACGGTATAGCATAGGAAAGCATAAGGCTGGCATACCCAACTCAGTCAGAAAACTGAATTTGCATGTTCACTGCACCACTTACTGAAAACAGATGCTAAACAGCCTAAGTCTCACTATTTGCAATTATCTGTTCCACAAGACCACCAGAGCTTTGGCTAAGCCCAGTGTATAGCATTCCTAAAGTATTTTCCAAGTGAAGGACATTACAAAAGCAGCAAGGGTTGCTCGTGCATAATATCACAGTTTACAGCGTATTGAATAATTTAAAGGATTTGATACATCAAGAGTAAAACTAGCAGAGTAGTTTATTGTCAAGCAAGAAATTACCAGAAATAACGGATGACAGCTTATACGCAAGGCTTGTGGAGCACTGTGGGCTCACAAACACACGTTAACCACTTTTCAGGTTCATACCAGTCACTCACAAACTGGTCTGCATACCACTGATGGAACAGAAGACCACGAATAGTGGTGTGCTCAAACAGAACTGCCACAATAAAGGTTTTTATTAACTAATAAGAAGCTTTGATGGCTGATTGTAGTTTATTGGTCAAAAAACCTTTGATAACAGTTGCTGTTACTTGCTGTTCCACCCACTTATTCACTTATTTAAATATCTTTCCTTACATTATACATAAAGATTTTCAACAAAGAATGGAGCACTTAACTCGAACTCTGATTTTCACTAAGTGCTGATGTGGCAGGCTTTAATACTTACGCCTTCCCTTAAAAGTTTCAAGGCAGCACTCAAAATTCTTTTATCTCTCTTAAAAATCTTGAATATTATTTAAAGTGTACCCATTACAATTTATAATTACTGCAGAGTCACCAAACAGAGGATAAATATGCATACAGCAGACTAAGAATTTTACAGTGGAAACTGTTAAAATAGTAAAGTTTTGCATTATTAGATGTTTATACAGCAGTAAGTTGAGTGAATTATTACTGACGCCTTTAAAAGCAGGCATCATGTACACATCAGTGCATTGACCGCCTCCCTTCATAGGGACTCATTTACAAACACTTCCTTTTGTGATATCCCAGTGCCTAAGCTGCCAAGAAAGGTGATGCACTGCCTCCCACCAGCAGACAATAAACATAACATGGAGCCCACCAGTACAAGCTGGGGGCTAACTGGTTGGAAAGTAGCTTTGTGTAAGAGGACCTGGAGGGTCCTGGCAGTCCTTGCATTAACCTGAGGCAGCAGGGTGCCCTTATGGCCAAGACCAGCTGTGTCTTGGGCTGCATTAGGAAGAGCATTTCCAGTAGGCTGAATGAGGAGATCCTCCCCTCTCCTCATCACATCTGGAGTGCCATGCCTGGTGCTGGGCTTCTCCAGAGAAGATGGGTTCCTACTGCAGTGAGTCGGGCAAAGGGCCATGAACATTAGGGGCTTGCAGCACCTGGTGTACACAGAGAGACTGAGAGAGCTGGGACTGCTTAACACAGAGAAAGGAATATTTTGGGGGGGAATCTTATCAGTGTATTTAAATACCCAATTTTGGGGTAGTGGATAAAGACAATGGAGCCAGACTCTTCTCAGTGGCACCCAGGAACAGGATGGGAGGCAATGGGCACACATTGAAATACATAAAAACAAAACAAAACAAAACAAAAAAAACAACAACAACAAAAAAAAAAAACCACTTCACTGTGAGGTTAGCTAAACATCAGAACAGACTGCATAGAGAGGTTGTGTAGTTTCCACCCTTGAAAGTGCTCAAAATCTACCTGGCCATGGCCCTGAGCAACACGTTCTAGCTGAGCTCCTTTGGGCATTGGGATTGGACTTAATGGTCTGCAGGAGTACCTTGTAGCCTCTGCCTTCCTGTAATTCCATGATCTTTGGGAAAAGCACAACTAGAAGCTAGAATGTTATAGATTTCTGTACAGATGGGCTCCTTTTACCAAATTGTATACCCCTTTTAAAAACAGGCAGAATATCAGTTAAACGCAACTGACTTTGCTGTAAGAGGAATGGACAATACAGATTGAAAATAAATGGCTGGCCACCGTTCTATTTAATTGAGGCATAAGCATCCAGGTCAAAGCTACAGCACTGCCAGCATAGCATCTACTGAGAAGAATACCATTTTTTTGATCAAGCTGGGAGACCCAACTAGCTTGGGAAAGATAATATCTGTTGACACAAGGTCTATACCAGCCTTGCATACTAACCCTGTGAGAACCCTACAGCTATCACAGGTACAAAATGGGAATAAATCAGGAATCAAGCTTTTAATAAAGGATACTGTGGGACAAACAAAACAGCTGTCCAGCCTCAGTTTTGGTTTTGGAAGATTTCTTGACTTAGTGAATCACACAAGCAACTAACCCACAGAATAAGCATGCATTCAGCTACACTGTAGCAAAAGAAGTAAAATGGTCCTGCAGGATTTCTTTTTTTGCCCCACGGCAGTGTGATATCTGAAGCACAAACGGTACAGACGCTTTTCAAGGGATGGCCACTGACCTACCAGGCATGCTAATCACTGCTACTTGTTCTTTTAGTGCAGCACAGGCTTCTGGTGGGGACACCAACAGCTTCTGGTGCTGCACCATTCTCCCCTTTCTCTGCAGTTTTTGTACAGTGACACTCAGCATTGCTGCTCCTCTACTAACTGCTTCAAAGGGACAGAAAGCCAACTCTAAAACACTGAAGGAATGTTCCTAGTGACCATGGACAGGATATCATGGAGACTTTCCCAAACCTACCACACTTTAAGCACCTAATGCAATGTTTTGAGAAGCTTTTCACAGGAAGCTGTTTTCTCTTTTACTACATTAAGACAAAAAGGCAAAGAACAAAAGCAAGTAAGCTGAGTAAGTAATGAGAAGCTGCCATTAATCACTTTGTATTCAAGTTAACTTCAAACCCATTTCTTAAACGCATCCATTACTGCAGTTTGATGCACCCGCATTTTGAAATGGTCTTTTCAGCACCAGCCTCTGCTGCCTGCTAATGGGAGTGATAGCCATCCTTATTCAGTGAAAGGCAACAGATGCTCACTGTCCAGCTGATGACATTCATATCATTTCCAGAATTCTTGAAGATTTTCCTAATAAAAGGGTTGTTTTGTCTTCCATTAACCTTTGTCTTACATCAGCCTCTTGATGAGTGGCTATAAGTGGCTAATGTAATCCAATCTCATTTGGCAATCAGTGAAATATTTGTTTGAAGAAAGTATATGTATGCTTTCAGACAGTGTTAAAGAACACTACCTTGCTGAAAACAAGTACATGGTAAGAGTTCTCTATCCTTCGTGTACTCGTTTGACAAATACTAAGACAGCATTAGATCTACAAGTGTTTCTATACATTATGAGTGTTCGTGAAATACAAGAGCAAAACGTTTCAGTCTTGGCCTAAATACTATGCATTCCTTCTGCCTTCTGGAGCTGGTAACCATTTGAATTCCTTCAATGTTTAAGTTATCTGCAAAAAGAAACCCAAAATTTATGAAAAAATGCTCCATTCTAACACAGGTTCAAACAATATTGTGTTCTCCTACCTTCCTTTTTCTAAATAGCCACTGACAGTTGGAAAAGGGTAAGGTCTGTATGTAAAGATGCCACCGCCTGTAAGGGAGTTTTCATCTCTTGAGGAGCCTACACCTTACTGCTTCTTCATCTATAACAAAAGGCATCTGGCACGCTGAGCTGCTGCCTCTGGCCAGACAGGTGCATAGGAACCATGAGATACAAGCAAATGGAAGCAGCAGCTACAGCTCTCTTGGTAGCAGTCCTGAAATCCTGTGCGTAAGCATCTCAGACTGTTTGCATTCTTACTGCTGAAGGTTCACTGAAGAACGACCGACATTTAAGATTGTTACAGGCCTCAAAGTAGACCTGTCAACTGAATGCACAAATGGCTGAGCTACAGTTTGAACAGAAGGATTTCCCAGCTCATTTCTTGCCATTTGGGATTCTGAGTCACGGGAAGATAGCAAAACAGATCTTTTCCACATAGGACAAATGAGGTCAGAGGAGTTGGTCAGAGGAGATGGAGTACTTTTAATAAAAAAAAATCAGCAAACTGCATTTAATTTTTGTTATCCCCTAGAAAATCAGGGACAATTTCACAAAAATCTGCATGAATGCCATTGATACAATGATCATAACTTAATGAAATATATGAAAACAGAAGGGTACAAAAGCTAAATAGACTTTACATATTTTACAGTGCCATCCTCCCATTCATTTTTTTCCATATCAATCAATTGCTCTCCTTTTTCAACAGCACACTAAGCCCGTTCAAACGTCCCATTCACTTTCTACTCAACAGAAATAACACACTCTGTAGTTCAGTAACATTGATCTGTTGTAGATTAAATTAACAGTGATCATGCAATTAATGGAAAAACTGATATATCAACACTACAGGAGAGAGCAGAGACTGCTTCCAGTTGGATCTTTGATGTAATCCAGCTGTTCTAGGAAGCAGAGCAATTTGTTGTAGAATTACTGTGCCTTTGCTAGCCTTGGGAGCTAGTAATATAGATTTGTATGAGACACTTAAGCAGCAAAGGGAGCTTTTTTTACATTACCAATTTACTGTACAATATTACAATATATAATGCTTTCAAACCATGTTTGAAACAAACAAAAAAACCCCACATCTGAGCTTGTCACTCCAAGAACTAAGGCTTTTCTGCGTAGTTGTGCTGAGTTCTCATTTCGATTCATCTGTTCCATGCAGAGATATGTAAATCAGGGTATGCACTTCTTATCCTCAGTCTTCTTTCTCCACGCTGTTAATTACTCCCATGTGATGGTGGTGAGAGTGGCTGCAGGAATTAAATGATCATGATGACAATGGTAGCAGTCGTGGTCATGGCAGTAACCTTATTTTCTCATTTGTCTCATCACCTTCCAGGAGGGAGCCAGGGACAGGAGGGAAAAGCCCTTCAGTCCCATCTCAAACAGGAATCCGCTGAGATCCTTTTCTTTCTGCTGTTTGTCCCCAGGGGATCCCACAGCAGGGACAGATCCAGACCCCATCCTATAAAATCAAAAGCTCTGGGGGGAAGGCAACATGGGACAAAATCCACAAAACCTGAGAGTAAATGAGGAAATAGAGGAGGTAGTGAATACATGAAAACAAATGGAGGAAGGGGATGGAACAGGGAATGCAATGGAGTCAGGATTTTGGATGGTTTTATTTCTTTTTGTTGTTCTTAAAAAACACACACACACCAACACACAAACACAACATAAAGGGAAACTGAGTATGCCTGACAGCATCCACCAGCTTCTGAAGCAATCCTGTGAGCTACTGCAGATTTTCAAGGCATATCCTAACCCAGAGACCTCCTTAATATTAGAAACCAGCCACAGGCAGCATTGTTATCATGAGTCTCCTCTTCAAGTTCTCTCCTCCACCTGTGAAAGTCAGGTGAATAGTTGATAAAAGTTCTGCAATATTTTGGAGCCTCAAAAATGATTCAAATGCAAAGGTGCCACTGAGTCCTGGTAGAAAAAGTGGTCTCACCTGAGAAGGGGGCTGTGCATTTAAAAGGACAAGGAAGGAGGACAAGGTGCCCAGAGTACCTAACTTTGTAGCCATGGGTATGAACTGGAGTCCCCAGGGACAACACAGGATCCCCCTTCCCCATCGACCAAGATCAGACTGGTTGGGGAACAAAGGTGTCCTGGGGACCTCCTTTATCTTTCATCCCACAAATCCAGGAGCCTTTCAACCCATAATCCACCTCTCATCCACAAACATTACTATTACCTATAATAACTCAAATGACAAATATCAAATTCTTAAACACTTACCCCTCAGGCAAAGCAGTGATGTAGATCATTTTATAGAAAGCCATTCTAAAAATAGGAGACGATAGGGCCATTAGAAAGTATGTCTATTATGCTCAATTACAATCAATGGGTGATTTCTACAAACTAAATTTATGACAAGTATCGAAGCATTACATGGCTGATTACTGCACTGCAGATGTAACTTCAATTTCTTTAAAGCAATAAATTACTTCAGGTTGTTTTCATGTTGTTTTTTTATTCTTCTCCCCAGTTTAGCTGCAGAAGATTATCCAGTCTCCACAGCAGCTATACATTCCTGGATGCGTACTCTAAACCCCCCAAACATAACACACTTTCTGCCACAGAAGGAATTACATAAGAGGAAAAAACACGGCGGTCCTTAAGTCTGAATGGAGATCAGGAGGACCTGTGAGAGCTCAGCTGACTTCAGTTTAACTGAAGTGAATTTCTTGTTGAAATGATTCCCAGATAACAGGACAGCATCAATTCTGCTCTCACTTCTGATCTCTATCTCAATTGCTTAGAGACAAAAGACTAAAAAATTAATGGGAGTAGGGTTTTTTATTTTGATTTCTTAGAGGTTTTCTGGGTTGTTCAGCCTACTACTAAACAAATCCCTTACCTACATTGCTCCACAAATCCGTATTGACTGAAAAGCCTCAAAGCGCTCAGGGCTCTCTAGCAGCTATAGTACAGACAGGAATGCTGAGCATTGCTGCTTAATAATGTAGCAGGAAGGGCAGCAAGAACACCCTCTACCATATTTCCATTTTCTCTAATTGGATATGTTACAGGCATGTTTTTAAATCTCTTGCAAAATACAGTCATTAGGTGACAGTGATGGATATTTTCCATACAGAACTTGCAGGGCTATACTACATCTCTCATTTTTCTTTTTTTTTCTTTAAAAAAAATAAAAAATAAAAAAAATCACTGTGTGAGCTAAGAATGTAAAGCAAGTTTTGCTTTCCATCTGAAAGTAGATCAAGGAAATGAAACAATCACACCCAGTCTGAGGACAACTTTATACAAATATAAATATACCCGAAGAACAACGTGGAATCAAACCAGAAGGAAAATCATGAATACAAAGATAGCAGCTTCTATATATTACAACATACTGACATGTGTGTACCAAATCTTAGTGGTTAACTACCGTTACTAGAGTATTACTTTAGAAGCGATAATTCCCTAACCACTCTAGTTAGAAGGTGAAATAAATTTCAAGGATTTTCTTCTACACCTCTAGGCTCATGACCAATAAAAAGTGGCAAAGCATCTCATGTTAATAGGTTCTTAATTAGGCTGGGATGCACAAATGAAACATAATGTAGGAGTAACTTCTAAACTTAAAACACCAGAGAGCTTCTCAAATACAGCAGCACCAATGTCTGTTCCAGTACCACAGTAAATATGAAGGCTGGAGATTGTAGTTAAACCTTTCAGAGTTCTCTTTTTTTCCTGAAGAAAAGGAAAACTATCCTCACAAAGCAGAGCACAGGCCCCATTTTACAAGCCAAATGTAAAACAAAAGCAGTTATTTTGCAAACATTTGCACCAAATTAAGTGATATGAAATTGATTTTATACACCTATGTACTGATGCTAAAAAACAGAAAGATGAAGTGAAAGCTTACATTTATCCAGAAAAAGGGCCCACACACTCTAAATGGGGAACAAAATTTCCCACTGATGTCCCAAAAGCCAGCCAAATACAGACACCAAGTGTCTGAACAGGACTGCAGGCACATGCTGCAGAGCAAACCTGCCCAGAGCCACTTCTTGTGGCAGCAGAGCAGAGGCAGGAGCATTGCCACAAGCAGTTTCAGCCTGGGGGCAATGGGAGAGCTTTCTCATACCTCTTCATTGGATGACTTATGGCCATCTGAACATGCTCTGACTTAAGATTGGACAGAAATTTAGGATACCCTACAAGTATATCCACAACATTTTCATTTGTAGAAACGTCACACAAAAACCAAGACTGCAAACCACTGCACGGCTCCCGGAGCCAAGGAGGAAGCACTGCAGTCGTGCTGGTCAACCTTATCACACGTGTGCCGCTCAGGGCTGCACCTCCCTGTGTGACCACAGATGACGAAATACAGTAACTGTGAGTTTCAGATTAGACTGGGAACCTACAGAAGCAAGCAAAATTCATATGAATGCCTTCAAAGATAGCAGGGGGGTTTATTTATCAGAAGTGTTTTTTTTAGGCTAGTTCAAATGATGCAAGAGCACTATTTTGACTATTGTATTTTGCATGCCACGCAATACTCCTTTTCCATATATGCAGTTTTTTTCTTTGTACCTAAACACCAAAACCAAAGATTTAGCATGTTTGTGTCTAAGGCAATCTTTTCCACAAAGATGTCCAATCAAGGTTCAACCAAAGTCTTTATCTAGTATTTAAAGATTCTTCAGTAGATCCTCAGGATAGCTCAGTCTCTATAATCCCAGGTGAATTCAGTCTACTTATTGATGGCAACCAAGGAACTTTTCCTAAAGGAGCTTTTACCTGGGCTGCTCATTGTATCCAACAAAGCTGACCTGAAGCCAGCCACCTAAACTACATCTCTAGAACAGTAACGCAGCCATCGGCAAGTTCAAAGACAAGGCTCCACGTCTTAATTGTAATTTTACCAAGTTCGGTTTTTAATAAAATTGGAAGCGCACAACTCGGTTTACAAATCTGAAGGTGCTACATCAAGCACTACCAGAACTGCCAAGGGCAGGGGCTGAGAGGAAGAGATGGAGAAGAAAAAGTAGATTCTGAATACTTCATGAGAATTTAACTTGAGAGATTAACGGGCTTTAAAATAAAGGGACAACTCAGAAGATGAAAAGTGTATAAATCCAGAGAGACTGAGCAGACAAAGTGACAGAGAGACTGGTGAGCATAAACAACACCTGTTAAAAAGCACTTTGAACTAAAAATTATGACAAAATGCTAACTCTGATGTTATTTAAGGAGAACTGATCGTTTTTCCTCAGACTGATATAACTGAAGTCTAAATTACTAGAGAGGAAACAATAGTCTCAATTGGCATTAATGCGAGCAGGCACTGAACAGCTGAAGAGCTGCGGAGAGTAACACTGAAAATTGCAGATGCAATTCTAAAGATAATTTCAAGCAAAGGTGTGGGCAGGTATTAAAAGCACTCTGAGATAAAACTAACTGCTGAAATGAAAAAAGGGATTTAAAGGGACAATTTCACTGAAACCTTTCTGCTAACAGCTTCAGAATGCTGTCATCTGCTATAAGGAACAGCCCTATCCCAGAGAGGACAACCACTGGTTTCACTTCAGAGCAGCTGAAGTAACATATGGACATCAGCATTTGTCATATAACACGTGCAAGTCCCAGTTATGCTGTTTAATCACCACTCACGTGATAAAACATGCAACAGCAAGGAGCAAGCAGCACTACACCAATCCACCTAAGCAGCACTCCAACAAACCTTTTTCCTAGGAGCTCTCACAGGAGCTCAGATTTGGAAACTGAAGTTATTACACGTTTTCAAAGAGACAGCTCTAAGCAGATTTGTCAGATTTAAAACTATCATGGCCACATCTCAAAACAAGAGATTGTGACGGTGGCTGACAAGTCTTAAGCACACAGGAAACATAAGGGACAGAAGCACAGCTTTATAGCAGACATTGAAACTGTCTTTGTTCAAAAACATTCTTGTTAACTCTATTAAAGCTGCCCAAGACTAAGATAAAGCAGCAAAATTAAAACAGAAACATACAACTCCAGGAAAAGTTACGATGTCAAAACAGATCTCTGCACTGATTAGCACTAATTACAGAAGCCATCTAGTCACGGATGCAAAATAGAACAATTTATTTCTTCCTTCTACAACCCCTCTAACCTGGATCCTTCAACTAGGTTTGTGCTGTCAGACCTGCTAGAATTTGGCATAGATTTAACAGCCTGGAAGTGCTCAAACACTGTTCAGGTGCTGAGACTGAAACACCTACCTGTCACTGAAACTTGCCAACCTTCAAAGAGTTCCAAGCTTCATCAAGTACCAAATCAGATATAAAAAAAAAAAAGGCCTTAGAAAAGTGGCCTAAACAAATCTTCAATTCCTATTTATCAAGGGAAACAGTGAAGTTATTTAACATACATTTCACAAACACGAAGCACACCCCAAACTCATCAGCTAACGCAGATAATTTCACCTTTCCTCTTTGTACAGATGCAACAAGTCACTACAGGAAGCCTCCTAATTGTAACTCATACCAAAGTGGCCAGGATTTTTGCATCAGCAGCATGTGAAAGATGGTTAAAACACACAATCATGATGTTTTTAATGTTCCTCCTGGACAACATTCCCTTTACTGTTTTGCTTCCTATTCATCCCCACAGTCGTGGGGTTCACCATAGTGACCGCAGACTAGAACAATAATCCCACAAGTGAATGAGATCCAGATGTCTCCCTCAAAACGTTTCGTAGTGGTTTATAAGATGCTGCAAGATCTGTTTTCATCTGCATCATCACATGCTGGGGGGGAGGGGACAGCTACAGCTGTGATCATGGAAAACAAGGCCAATTCTTAAAATGAATTAACATACTTTGCATTGCATTTTTGTACTCCTTTCCAGAGTATATAAATAATGGCAATGCATTCATATATTCTACTGCCAACTAGACAGTAGCTTAAGTGTTATCATAAAAATGTTGGAATTGCACCCATGATATGAAACCATCTGCTTATTCATTTCTGATAAAGAACTGATGTGGCAGGGGCTGGACCTCCAGCTCTCACATAACTGGGAAAGGGAAATTGATATGTATTGATGAGACTGTAGGGCTGTAGTTTGTCTTAGAAGGAACTGAAAAGCCTGTTTCCTTAGAGATCGAGAGCAGTAGCTGAAGACCTGATAGTTTTCAAAAAGGCAACTGTACTGAAGGAATTGGCTTTACGGAGGTTGATTGCACTTAAGAAGCTTCTTATATATCTAAAAGGAGAATTTTTCAGTACCTGAAGTCTACCTTCAAAAGAAGAAGTAGCTGGTAAGTTGAAAAGTGTGACCACATCTGGTACACCTCTGTCATGCATACTTGCACCTATGCAACAGCCATCTCTGACAAGAAAGGCATGAACATAAAACAGAAGCCCGGAACCAGCAGTCCCATTTCATCCATCTATGTTTTGAAGGCAGGAACCACTGCTTTCTCCCCCACTCCAATTTGCTTGCATTTGTGGCTTGTACTCCAGGACAAAATTTAGCAAAGCCCCTAAGTGTACACAAGCAGTATTTAGATATTGTGCTGAATCATATCCCAGACCTCTAAAAGCTGCAATTAGAGATGAAAGGAGAGGGGTACAATCCACAACTTGCATAACCAACCATAAAACCCAGGCATCCTTAGATGTTGAGAACTGAGGGAATACAATTAAGCTTGCAGGGAAGCAGAGTTCGGTCTCAAAACAAGTGCTTTTGGTAGCCGACAGAATGAAATACTTTGTGAAGCAAGCAACGGCTGGGATGGGACAATGTGGAGAGGAAAGGCATGGAAAAGAAAAAAAATGGTGAACAGTGAAGAGTGAATGGCAAGGGAAGCAAAGAAAGAATGACAGCACGTCTGGCTGAACACTTCCAGTACCAGCATGGAACCAAAAAAGTCTCTTGTTACTTCAGCTATAAAGCTCAGCTAGTTTTATGTAGAAGCAGTTCAGGTGTATTTAACATCGTAATCCTTATATCATGACCGCTGGGGACTACGTGCTGCAGCATCCCCCCCGGCCTCAACTTTTATTTGAGTACAGCCAAGTCTTGCAAACCCCAAGGCACTGAGTTTAAATAGGGCTTTGTGCTGCCCCCCAGCCAGTTCTCTGCATTCGGGGAGGTTTATCTGCTGGGGCACCATGCCAGGCTCCTGTTGGCCCTATACATTCACTGCACCCATGCAGAACCCAAGCACTGCAGGGACACTTGTCGGGTTTTAGAGTCATTTCAGGTCCTGCGTGGCTAGTGCTTAGCTGGGGGCAGTAAATCCTGCTAAAACCAAAGCGACTGCTGCAGGGTCACTGAAGTGCTCCTGTACTACAAGCCTAGCGTTACCCAGGCTTTTCCCTTCTTCCAGGTGTACAGTTCCCACATAATGAACTTTTGACTATGGTCTGATTGGATGGTGTAAATTCAGATAGAAAGGCCGCACAACTGCACAGCAATTAATTTTCTCTAATGAACTCATCCCGCAGAAAGAAAGGCTTTTCACTATCAATTTACCTGAAATAACTCAAGCTGCCTACAGCACGGCAGCCACTGCAGGTGACAGGAATGCATTCATTTTACTGACTGCATTTTAAATAAACAGAGCAATATTTTCACTACAGGCTTTTCTGAAGGGAGAACACTACTATTTCGATACAAAACACAGGCTTAGCCTACTGGAGGAGTCATCGTACAGCTGAAGTCACAACTAATTAGCCCAAGCCCTTTTACAGCCTGTCCAATAATTACCTTTCATCAACTTCCTTGTTCTTAAAAACTGCACAGCAGAAATCTTCACATGGCTACAGGCTACAACACTCTACCTGACTGAAAAGCCATCTGAAGTAGAAAGTTTCAGGAGCAGACTTTAAAGTATCAACAAACTTGGTGTATTTCTATTATTCATAAATCCTTCCCACAACTTCCTATGACACTGAGAAAACTCGTCTTCATTAAAACCTGTCTGAGATTTACAGAAGTTTCAGCTAGAAAAAGAGACTTCACATAGTTTGCTTTTTCAAATCCACTATAAGAAGTTCCTCTTTTAAGCTTTCCTTACCACCCGTAGACATGAATACATAATGAAGGAATTAGTGTCCAAAGGGCCTAGGCACAATCAGGTTCCACTAGCCTGTATCCACATAAGCACATCATAACATCAGCTCACAGATTTATACAATAGCAAAGCAAATTGTTATCTCATTTTGCAAATAATGAGAAGGTAAATAATGCACAATCAGGCAACTAGAAGGAAATATTTCTCCAATAATTCGCTCTTCCATTAAACAGGCCACTTGAGGAATGTACTGCCAGGTAACAACAAAACACCACAAGGCTTAAGTAGTATTGATTGTAACATAGCACGTGTATAAGTACGCAGCAGTTAACCACAAAGAACTGACAGACTGAATTCCTCGGTGTCAAGAGAATCAGCTTCAAGAAAAAGGTTGTTTTTCCATCATACATTTGTTTCTTCCATAATTCAATATATACATATATATATATATATATATATACATATATATATATATATATATATATATATATATATATGAAGAAGTATAAATAGCAAACATTTTTGAGATATGCTCCAACTTATACAAAGCATTCCGGAATACGTAAAACTACCACTTTCACAAAATACCACACAAGTATTTTAAAGAAGGGGAAGGAGCACTGTGTATCCAGATTGCTGGCTAGTTATTTCAGACAGAAATTAAGATAGTTGCAGTCACACGATCATCTTTGCAGTGCTCCACATTTTTAAGTATATGCTGTGAATATGTTTTACTTGGCAAATAAAAAAATAAATCTTATTCTTTTGTATGCTTGCTCAGTGTCATCAAATCAGACAGAGCTCGGTATAAGAATTCAGGCAGTGAATGCACGTGATGAACATGAGGACGAGTCCCCAGCTGCATCCAGGTATCCACCTGAGGATTCAAGAACTTGCTCCTTACAGTGCCTCAAGGAAACCAGCTCACACCATCTTACCCCATCAGGCTTGTCCTATTCAGGCTGTTTCAAAAACCCCTTCTATTTTTGATCAGCCATTTAGCATTCTAACATGAGTTTTAGGGTGTCTTGCTTAGATGTCACTGTAACCACAGACATGCATTTAGGCTCCTAAACACAACAATGTGATCTACAAAAGCCCGTAACAGTTCTTGCCAAAATTATTTCTCTAGGTTCCCACAGTTTATAGCTGTATAAACCTCAAACTGCTGAAAACTATACACATTTCCACCCCTACACCTGACTAGCATTCAGGGATAAGGCAGAAGAGCAGGTCTCCCCTCCAAAGGGTTTGACCCAGCAAGCAATCTCCAACAAGCTAGACATTGACTGAAGAGACTGAATAAAAGCATGCATGAGGCACATACGGCTTTCTGGCTCCGCTAGACTTGCTTGAGAAAGGATCTTCCAATTTAATTCCCCCAAAATGACTAATGCAAAACCCAAAAAGACTTGGCATGCAGACCAAAACCCGGGACTTCCCTCAGCTGCTGCTCTGCAAAAGATCTGCTATGCAAGCAGCAAGAGGCCAAATTAATGACCCTCCTCAACAAGCTCCCAAGTCCAAAATTTTACTTATGTTGAAGAGAGGAGAGTAGATAAATTTGTGTGTTTTTGTTTTTAATTTGGGGATACAACTGTTCTTTTGCATGTTGCTTGAAGACATGCATATATTTCACTAGGAGACATTTGTTCAACTGCAGTTTATTTGGAAAGGCAGGGTAAGAGATTAGAGTTGTTTATATCTGTGTGAGATTGAGTACACAACCACAAGTACTTCATGCTTGTTCAAGCTCTCTGAACTTCTTACTTTTTCAATCACACAAAGCAAGTTTTTCATGAAAGTTGAAGAAAAACAGAATGAGGAATGCTAAACACACTGAATTTTAAAACCACACACGTACTTAGAGGCTCACCACTGGGATTTCACAAGCCTTACTTCAGAGCTGCCCGCTCCGCCCAGCAAGGGGACCTGAAAAGCCCTAGAGGGGAGCCAAGCACATGGGATCCACCAGCTACTGCTTTAACATACCAAAGACAGCCACTTTGCTTCTTCTCAGGGAATTTCACAGCAGCTTTTCCGAAAGAGCTGGCAAATCCAAGTGTATTGGTGTCCTCCTGGTGTCCGTGCCCAGGTGCTGGCAGCAGGGCTGCTCTGTGAGGGAATTTTGGATTTTGAATTCTAACGGACATCTAGCTTTTAAATACTGTAGCCTGTAACCCCGAACAATGCTTTCCATCACATTTTTACCTCATGCAAATGTCGTGAAGTAAATTTAACTTTTCAGGGAATTTATGTATGCCTAGAGAGCCACTATACGCATACATATATACAACTGTATACACTGTGTACAAATTTGTATGTATACCTAATAAGAGCCACTTCAAATCTTTTTATCTTTTCTTGAACTCCTTCTCCACTGTGTAAATTATGTTCAGCTATCAGTTTAGACAAGCTAGCCATGCCCAAATATTCATCTAACACATTTTAGCTCTGACTGATACAGAACCCGATGACAACCACCAATGTTTTATACTCCTCCCTCCCCAAGTCTAGTCAGAGACCTGTTTCATCTCTGTAATTACCAGTTTTAATGTCTCAGTAATCATTTACTCCAGCTGCTTTCTGGCTTTTACCCTGCAGTAGTCCAGCCAGCATTTTCCTCTGAGCACCCACAGTGCCTGCAGCTTGCACAAAACAACCACATTCCCACTCAAAAATGGAGAAAGGGAGAGGACATTCTAGTCAGCTTCTAGGTGCACGTGCACACACAAGTCCAGCCACAGAAAATGCCTGTGCAGAATGTTTTTGTAGTTAGGAAAGCCAAACTACAGAAGGGAAATAAATTTAAGCCTATGTAGCACATGGAATTTGCAAGAGAAAAAGGTGTGTGCCCACGATATTTCCATCATTTATCAAATCTCTGCTCTGAAGCCAAGTTTCCTTCCAATCTGTTCCTAATATTTTATTCCTTAATCCACTTACAAGAGTAAGGACAGCAGGAACAGAAATATCTTTTTGAGCTTCAATTTAACAAATGCATTTAATCGGAAAAAAGTTTCTAAGAGGTATACAATGTTTTCATAATGTCAGTAAACATGACAAAGAAAATGGAGGAAATACTTTAGGACAGCAGGGATCAAGCTTGCAAAAACACTATAACTGAGTAGGAGTTTTCTACCTATGTCTGTTTGCCTTTGCAAAACTAGTTCAGGTATAGGTGCTTCCAGTGAGGATCTAAATAAATTTCTCATTGAATAAACAAGAAACATTCAGAAGTGTTCAGAACAACAACGTATTAAAGTGATTCCTTAACAACCTTTTAGAAGCAGCTGTGCATATGTACGTGTTACCTACACAGACACATAACCCCTAAGCTGGCAAAGAATGATGCAAAGATTAGCACGAGATCCTGCAGTCTGTTCTGAATCAGGATTCTAGAAGGGTAGTGAAAACCCCTGAAAAGAGTCAACTGCAATAAACATTCAGCATGAGCTTGTTGTTGTATGGTTCTTTTTTTTTTTTTTTTTCTTTCTTCCTCCTTTTCAGTCAGTCCAGTTTCAGTTCAGAGTATCTTTCCATTAAAAATATGGTTACATCATCAAGCAGACAGTAGTGCGCTACCAGTATCTTCATTCCCTTTACAAATGAAACCTTATGTCAAGTAAAGCCTTTCTGGTGTTTTTTTCAGTTGTATACGGTCTTCTCTTAATTGCTAAAACAAACCCAGCAGCTATTGACATTTCTTTGGAAAAAAAATGCCAACTCTCCTTGTAGGTCTCATTCAACACTTCAGTGGCTGTAAATAAGTTAACAACAATCATTTGTGAAATTTTTCTCTTTCCAAAACCTTTATTCAGTTTTCTTCCCACATTGGATGAAGTGTCCTTCCTTTGCGTTTTGACTTAGCTGAGGTGTTGTAAGAAACACTCAACTTCAAGCTAAAGTTCTGTCTACTTCTTATTAATCCTTTGTATCAAATGTGTAAATTCTTCTCAAGAGCATTTTTTATTGCTGTGCTCATCTTCAACTCTCAAGTTACCCACAAAAAGAGATTTTAACTCAATTAACATTTGACAATAATTAGTTTGGCCTTTTCTCATTTCTCATTTTCTCTTTTCTTCATTGTTAGATTTGCAGAAAGCATGTCTGGTCCAAAAGGACAGTAACTTCTAAAATACTTGAGATGTAATTACTGCCCAAGAAGGAAAAACAAAATTTGGGCTCAGAAGAAATCAAATATGCCAGAGAACAAACCAGATTTTACAGATTGTGTCACTGTTTCCCCTTGCACAATGTTGAGAGCTGCTTTGAACTGCACATATTTTTGACTACTCAGCAACTGGCGTATCACCCAAAGCCACCAGCACTGAAATACACAGCTCATCACCAAGGATGATGAAAGCACAGGAAAAAAAGAATTTCATGAACGAGACAGGTATGTTGCATGCAGACAATCAGTATGAGCACAGGTGTTCTGTGTTCTGGATCTCACTCTATCACTTGTTTGGTGAGTACTGGGCCCCTTTTGATGACAGTAACTCCATATTAAATTAGAGGAGGAACACTGAAGGGAGAGAAAGGATAAGCAGGATGAATACGAACAACCTTATCTCCTGTGCTTCTAGGCTGACTCTGTAGACACTAACATGCTCAGGTGTAACAGGGTAGACAGGGCAGACCTTCCCTGGACCCTTGGGAAGAGCCCAGTGTGCTTCTGAGGGGTTGTGCAAGGAGCACGTCACTGCATTTCTCACATTAGGCTGCGAGCTTTTCTCAGACTAACCACTGACTCAAGATGCTGACTGACTCAAAGCAAGTTAGAGTGGTTTTGTGCTTATGTATACGTTCTTCACCTCTTGCCTTGTTTGTTTGTTTTTTATTGCTTTGCTGCTGTTTTTTTCCACACACACACAATTATGAATTTGTATGTTTATGGAAACCTCACTGTGAAATGCTACCCCTGGAGGTGGCAGAATGAAATCTGTCCCAACAGCTTCAGCTTTTCCAGATTTCAGAGGTCCCATCTTCTGCAGGAGACAAAACGAATATAGCAGCAAAAACAACAAAATAGCCACTTGCGTTCTACTTCCCCCCCCCTTTTAAAATTATTTTCCACGGCTCTGTAAAAACAAAGGAGTCCAGTGCTTATAAATACAGTTACAGGTTCCAGAAGGGATAGGCCGCATTCACAAAGAATGCGAGAGAAAATTGGTTTCTAAAAATATTTCTCTGGTTTCAAAATATGTCATGATGGAAAAAGAGGAACCAGCATTGACAGTATCACTCTCTGTACAGGAGTAGGAAGACAGAAGAAATATTTCACAACTATTAGAGAAACTCATTACAGCTGGGGGATGAGCTGTACTTCTGACTTTTCCTCTTCTCTCTTTTGTGGAACTGTATTGAAATAACCCTCTAGTTGCATTCCCTACAGCACAAAATGCACACTGCACCTGATTTCAGGGGAAATTTCTGCAGTACAACAACACATTTCTCATCAGACTGTCACGATTACAGGGCAGACAATGCCTCATACTGCCTTGCAGTCTCTCGTACCATGATGGGTTTCCTCTGTGCCTGTCCCTCCTCCCCAGCTGAGCTGCTCAGCTTTGTCATCCAGCAAGGCCCAGGACAGCCAAACCATTAGTGAACGTATTAACACACAGGCCCATGTCTGAATTGGTGCAAGGCACATGTCAACTACTCAGAGGCCACTAACAGTTTGTTTGTTGGATGTCCTTCTTCCAGGGCTTGCAAGCATCGTGTTCCTAAAATGACCCCAAAACAGCTGCCTCCAGGTGAATTTTCCACCCATTCACGCGAGCATAGCGCCAGCAGGAAGGAAGGGTCAACACAAGACCTGTGCGTGTATGGTTGATTTTCCTTCACAGAGCCTAGAAACACCTATTTCATGGTTTATCTGCCTTTTTCCACAGCTGCAGCTGTTCTATAGGCTGGAGGAGCCCAAGCGGGAGCGTACGTGGACTCGCAGACAGCAGGCATCCTGCAGAGTCCCTGCTGCACACCGCAGCCTCACGCGCTGCCAACTCCTGAGCAGCATGAGCCTGCGCTTCCTTTACTTACACTCATGTCGCTATCTCAAAATACCTCTTCCAGGCAGCAACTTTAAAGAGCTTATCATTCTTCTTGATGCCAGGCTTTGGCTTTAGGAAAATAGAAGTACACGAAGACTGCCTAGAAGTCATTTCCCTCTGATTAGCTTACCCGTAGTTTCCTGGAAGGCACGCTAGATGGATGGCAGTTTTGAAATACTTGACTGTTTTCTTGAGCATCTCTTCTCATTTCATTTCACAAATGCAGTCAGCCAGAATACAATTAAGGTGTTAAACTAAGGTAGGTACCTCCCTCCCTCTCTTCTCTAAACATTTTCTGAATGTGGAAGTAATATCCTTTTCTACCTTGCTTATGGATTGCCTTTTAGAAAACAAGCAGCTTCTTTGCTTTTGTACATAAGTCTACTTTTAACCCTTTGACCAGATTTAAGATCTGTATCCTTTCACACCAGCTCAGAGGTTTGAGACAGGAGACTGCCAGATCCAATCCATGATGAAGTAAAGACTATCAACATGATTATCTTCAGGTTTCCTAATAATGCATGCAGAAACTTGCAGCAAAGTCCCTGTTCCTAACTCTATACATGCCTAATCCTAAAAACCTAAGTACATTTTGTCCCAAACAGTGAACTTATGCAAGAGGCAAAAGAAAATATACTTCCAAGAGCTCTTTTCCCCCAGTGAAGCATTATTCCCCACAATTGGCCCCCTGGAAGTTGTACATGGCAAAGCACAACTATTGTCCCTAACAGAGAGGTGACAGAATGCAACTAAGTCATGAGATTTGAGATACCTACACCAAGCATCCACTGAGAAAGTGCAGCAAGTAGCTACCCTGAATGAGCCAAATTCAACATTAGCTGTTGCCTAGGTCTGATCCAAATGCCCCTTTCCTAGAAGCTGTTTGAAGAAAGAGCAAAAAGTTCATGTTTCCTTAACCCTTCTGCAGTAAAATCCATGAAATAAGGAAAAAAGTTGAAGCCAGTGTATGCTGTGATTTTTAGGTATGACCGATCTTACCTTGAGCACAGAAGAACAACTGCACACGTGTACTTTTGTATCTAAATATAGGACAGCTCACTCCTCTATCCTCCTGGAAAGATCTTCATCTTGCCAGAGGGTGAGAGGAGCAGTGGTAAGGAACCTGGAAGTGAGGGAACCCACTGACAGCAAGATACTCCGTCTCATAACGGAGACGTCTTTTGTCAGTGAGGTATGAAAAAGGAAGAAGAGAAAATTTCCCTGGGGAAAATAACTCTTTGCAAGAGCTTTCTTACAAACTTCAGAAAAGGAAAGCGGTTTTCTCTTTGGGGACTGGCAATATGGAGACCAAAGCTTCTTAATTTTGCCACAGCAAGATGTAGATAAGAGCAGCAGAAACATATCTGCATGAAGAGATATCAGGAGTGGCTCCCCCTGAAAAATCAAGTCCCCAAAGGGGCAACGTGGTAAAGATATGCAGAGTAATGAAGAGCACAGAAAGTAGGTCAGGAACATCTATTCAACCTTTCCCATGACATTCCAGCAGACAATGCAACTGAAAGGCTAGCAAATTAGAACTGATAACAGGAAAAAACTTTTCATACAGAAATTCCTGTTTACAGTAATTACTGCATCTAATTGCAGCAAGAAACGGAAGGCAAGCGCTTAGCAGAACTGCCAGAAGAACTGGGTATTTGTTAGGGTACCCGTCACCATCCGAAGTAACAGCTAAAATATGAACTGCTCTGAAAGGGCACAAACCCGCAAGCTGTATGTGACGAGCCACTGCCCCGACACCATGAGGAGCCCTTCCCTGCTGCAAGGGCTGCGGCTCCCAAGCAGCTCTTCTCACACCTCCCACTGAAGCACCGGCCCTGGCCTCTTGGAAATGAATCACACCTCCAATTAAAAGTGTCCTTTCCATATTTTCACTAGAAAGGCCACACGACCTGTCTGTAAGAGATAATTTTCCATTTCACAATTTAATTATGTGGGGAAAAAAAAAAAAAAAAGCAGCTCACATTTTCAAGCAGGGCTGAAACACCCGTTTATTTGCTAAGAGTTACTGACAGTATTGCCAGTAATGCAGAACTGTGTCACATGCGTGTATTTTACCTCAACTTCTCAATTCTTTCTTATCAGCACACGTAGGTAGCAAAGAAAAAATGGAATTGAAGTTGTGGCTATTGTGAAAGAGAAAATAAATGTCTAGGAATTATTTAACTGTAGATTATTGGATGGGGAGGACAGTAGGGGTAGGTATCAGAATCATAACCAACAACTGGCCGTAAATTAAAGCAAGCTAAAATTCTGGCCTCTCAGCTAGGTGAACTCTCATTTATCTTCATTTAATAGCAAATGTACATTAATCAAATGCATGTGTTATGGCGATCTAACTTGCTGTATGTAGCTCCCTTGGTAGTCTTTTGAAATTTCAGGGAAGCTAACAAACAGACTAAGCATGGTGTTTAATAAGCATTCAGAGCTTTCTACATGTTTACACTCACATATGAAGCAGTCCACACATAAAACACTGAGGGATGATTAATTCCCTGAACGCCTGCTAAATCCTGCTTGATTTTTCTCCATTTTGGTCGATTTAAAGTGATTTACTGCTGTTCTAATACCCAACCCCTTAGTCCATGAATAGTACAGAGAGGAGTTATACCCAACACTTCAAAACTGAATAGAGACAGGGTTTTACCTGCAGGAAAGAAATACGAAGGGATTGTTGCAAATGAATAGTCAAGCTAAGCACCTTTTATCAAACAGAATAAACAAGATTGAAAGACTGTAATGAGCAGCAGAAGTGTTACAAAAAGAAGATAAATTACTTTTGGAGAGTTGAATGCTAAGATGCATTCATTATATGTTATGCTACATTTTATTTTCATAAAACTCAGAACTACACGTTTCAAATGAAACAACTCAAACTGGTGAAATTTGAAATAAAACCCCACAGAACTACCTCTTCAATGATCTGTATTAGCCACTGTTGTCATGGTTATCAGTGCCATCGGAATTCATAAGCCAGTTTCTCATTTCCTATCTCCCCACACACCATGAATAATACCAGCTCTCTGTTCCGAACTGTTCATACCTTACGTTTTTATTGCCTGGCTTGGTCACCTTCTTAGTGCTTCCATATGTTTGTTTTTAATACATGAGACATGCCCGATGTCATGAGAAATAACATGCAATAGAAGAGCTGCGCTTGAGAAAAACTACAAAGGGAATAAGAAAATTCTGCTTCTCACTCAATGGTCTGATCCTTGTAGACAGTGGTTCCATAATTTCAGCAGCATAAACAGTATAAATAGCCCCATAGTTCCCAGGTATCCTAGTCATCTGGGAGTCAGCTATCTTGCGGGATGGCATCAAGAATGGCTCTCATGACGGAGGAATCCAGAGTCTGAATGTGCTCAGCTGGGCATGGGGATTCCGTGCAGCTGGGAGAGAACTGGGAGTTTAAGGCCCGTAAGATAACCAGCCACTGGTGCTTTGGGGGATCTGAAACTCCAGCTTGTTGCAGGAGGGAGGTGGTAGATGGTTTTGGTTTGTTGGTCTTTTTTTTGGTGGTGTTTTTGAGAATATTTAGATAGCTGCTTAGAGACCTTGAAATTAAGTCTCTCTTAACAGGACAACAGAATCCCTAAATCACATGAAAAGCACCACTGAAAGTTGTCCTTCAAAACACACGTAACTGCCCACCAACCTCACATCGACCTTTTCCACTCCATCCTACACACATGGATGCACAGCACTGAAGCAGCAGGGATTTGCTACCATTAGAACTCCACGCAAAGAAAGGCCCAGCAAAACGCCACTTTTATTACTGTAGACTGGATTTCAGCATTTTCTACTTTCCCTAGATTGTACAGAAGGGAGCCTATCTTAGCACCCGTAAGTCACAGATTTCCTTTCTAACCAGCAAAAACAAACACGCCCTCCATAAAGTGGTCTGCTTAATCTGCAAATAAATATCCCAATGCCCTACCTGCGCTAGTCTGGAGAAACATGTTTCTGGAGGTAATGTGTTCGTGTCCCAAGGCCATTAGATTATTATTTCCTCAAGATGTACATTAAATCAGAACTCGAGTGGCTACACACTTCCTATGAAGCCTGGTCACTGCTTGGACGAGAGACAAACCAGCTCGGCTCCTCCAGGGAACCGAAAGCAGCAGCCATAACAACTGCGCAGGTTGGTCAATCAGCTGCCCAACTTCTACGGATTGTTGCCAGCACTGAAAGCCTTTTAGAAATTCCCTTTCTACTGTAAAATTTACTACTTGGAAGTGCGGATATTTGGGGAGGTAAATGGGAAAAAAAGGATATACATGTCTGTTTGAGAACCAGTTAAGCATGATATCAACAAGCTTCAATAATCCATCCCAGCCTCTGTTACTGTTCAGTCTTGGATTTTATTTTATTTATGTGCGGTGTGTGAATGCAATTCCTTTACTTCAACTTAGGTTTACTTTTAGTAATTTATGAAGTACCCTAAGCAATTGCTGCAGCATGGAGGATACACTTGAAAAAATGTTGAGCTTCAGTACAAATTTAGTGAATGGGAAGGAAACAGTGAAGTTTCACCCAGTAAAAGTTGTACAGACAAAAGCTAAAAAAGCAGCGGATGAGCCGAAGTGTTACTTTGAACGAGCTCTACTCTGCTAAGGTCACTTTAACTTCTTAACATTAGGAACTTGTGAGGAACATATCCCCATTCACATATTTGGAATGAAATCAGGTATTTGAGTGTTTCCTTTTAGTATTTCCTTCCGCTCTTGATACCGTGTTTCTTTGGATTATGAGGTGGCAAAAGATTCATTATCTTCTCAACATGTACTCAATGTCTCAGAAACCGCTCTGTGGCAAAAGCTGAAAATATCTTCCTCCCATGAGATCTGCCATAACAATTCCTCAAAAATCACCACTAATATTTCTTTTCATATACACGCTCAACTCATTGTAGCATTAAACAATGTCCAGTGGCAATCAGAATATTAGATCGCTAAGACCATACCATAAAAATAATAAAAAACTATTTCTAGAAGTTTTAATATTCTACAGCAATTTAGTATGTTTTAAACCCAAGAGACAGTATTACAAGTAAGTGCTTATCTATAAGTTAAGGTCAGCATTCAAAGCCAAATCTTTTGGAGCAAGACATTTCTTATTTGAAAATTCGGGAAAAAAAAAAAAAAAAACAGACCTAAATGGTTGGGTATGATACCTTCTATTTGCAAAGAAACTGCACATGAAAAGTCTTTGAAGCACAAGGTACAAGAAAATAATGCAATATGCCATTTTTCTCCTTCTAATCTCATTGAGACTTTAAGTACAGTAGCTATAGTAGGAATTCTACTGAACCTAAGAAACAAATTGAAAAAAAATGAAATTCTGTTGAATATCAGACACTTCTAAAAAAAAAAAAAAGGAAATGGCTCTCAACACAGCTAAAAGCTTAATTACACAGCTATTGCCACATTTCATTGTTGCTCTTCATTTCAGACATCAATTGTCAAAGTATCAGTCCATCTGAAAAAAAAGTCAAAAGTTTTGACAAAATATAAAGTGTTACGAAAACATGATTCAAAAACTCTCATTCAAGAACTGAAAACAGGCACATTAAAAACACAGAAAGTCAGGCAGTGTATTTAACTTCAGGTGATGATATTTAGTCATTAAATAATCTCTCATACTGTCCTTTATTTCATTCCACTTTTCGTAGCAGAAGAAAGGTTAGAGAGTGGGGATACACATTCAGAACTTGCAATATGTTGCCTTTTACATCATCTACTGATTTATTTATTTATTCAAACTCAATAGTACAACATACAACAACAAAATGTTTCTTTCCTTCCTTGCTTTCTTCAGTCCTAGGAAATACCTGACTTCATAGTTAAAAGCAACTGATTCTACAGTCTGCATAAAACGTGTTTGTTTGAACATGAATTAACATTCAGACACATCTCAAACAGACATAGCCAACAAATCAAAGGCAAGACTCTCTTATCAAAGAGAGTCTTGCCTACAGGGGAGCCAAGGGAAGGGACTGTTGCCCAACCTTCCTACACCATACGAGATCTACAGCTCTCACAGCCAAGTCAAAGACTACATGTATTGGGGTCAAATCCAGAGATGTGTGTTCACCACAACACGTAACTGGCACACATTTGTTGTTGAGGGAACTCAGGAAAGACATAGAAAAGGAAGTTATCAGTGCTTCTGATAACTTCTGATTCTTCCTCACATTTAAGGGTAACACCAAAAATAGGGGTTGGAAGTGGACTCAGCACTTCGCACCAAGACCAGCCTGTATTCAGATAAGGAACTTCAATTTAACCATTTTTATCACAGGTAAAACACATTAAGACATTTTCCTCCTGTTCATCAGCAGATGAACAGCCTCAAATAAAAGGATCCCCAGTTCTTTGTGAAGAAGCATCAATGTCTGCGCTCAATCCTTGCAAAGACTAGAAAGCATTAAAGCCATAAATTTTTATTAGAAGAGGATAAATTCACTGCAGGAGAAGCTCAAGTTAATGGAACTGTGCCCATATATACCAGCCAACAGCTTGACCCCAATTAACTCTGCGACTTCTAAATATGTCTTCGAAAAAACAATTACCATGTAAATACAATGACTTCTTGTTATCAACATACAGCTGGGGTCTACTCACAGCAATCATTGCAATATTATAGACTCCCTAGGTAAACATTAATAAGGTATATTTTATGCAGTGATCTGCACTCTCTGTAAGTACTTCTGACATATGACTGCTCCTCCCTGCGAGCCAGGCTCCATGGCATTAAGATAAATCTCCTCCTGTTGTTCTGACCAAATAATTCAGATTTTTCTCTCAGCGAAAGTGAAATTAAAACCTTACAATGGAGTGACTGAAGTATACTTAAAGCAGGTTTACACTGAAGCGTATTTGTTCCAGTTTTGACTCCTATAATGCCTGTGTTTCTTTCTTTATACCCAAAAATTAATGAAAAACAGAGAAAGCCTTCAACTTAGCAGTTTACCTCCTGGACTTCCCAAAAAATATAGCTGATCTTAGGCATACAACATATTTTACCAAAATTAATTTGCTTATTATTTTTTATACTTCTTTCAGACGTTAACAAGTTATCACATTTCAATTTTTCTTGGACACAATTTTTCGAGCTGTTCTAAAAGCAACCAGAGCAGTCCATGGATCCAAGCACATATAGTTAAACAGTTAAACAAACTGCACAATACCACCAGAAATGCATTATTAGACTTCTGCATTGTCACAATGGAAAAGAAGAACAGAGCAGACAGGTACCAGAGACTGGTCTGACTGATTAGCAAGCACAGCTACTTTCACACAAGATCACATTTTAAAACTTCATAATGAAATCCTTTTATACATTATTTATACTTCATCTCAACTATGACATCTGGTGATTTGGAAAATCCCTTTTACACAACAACATAAACTAAGAGAACTTTAATATATTACTTTCCTCTAATAATAGAAATGCACTTGTATTGAAGATATTCAAGTATTATAAAACGAAAAAAATACACCGTACATCAATTAATTGTCTGAAGTATCCTCAAGTATTTTTTACAAATATAAGAACATAATTTTCTTCCTAGGCTTAACAAATGATCATTGAAAAAGGTTCAGTAAATTGCTGCATGTCATAAAGCAAAACAGAGGAAGAGCTAAAAATAGAGTACAATCTTCCTTATTTCCAGCCCAGGCCCTGCACGTTATTCCATGTTTTTTATTGCTAAAACTATACTGCAAGAAATTTGTGGCTGACAGCACCTGGAAGGTAATTAAAGGAAATAAGCAAACAATACAAATCCCACAGTGAAGGGCTTCAAATACTTCTTTTAATCCCTAAAGATTTTTTTTTTATTTTTTTTTTGCTAAAATTAAGAAGGCATCTAGGGTTTTTTTGCCTCTATAATGCTGAAACAAGAAGCCTGTGATAAGGACTTTAAGGTTTAAATATTAATCATACATTATCTGATTCTTTACTGCTCTACAGTTATTACGAGCTCCAGAGCAACTCTAAGTATCTCTCCCAAACCTGTGCTGTACATTTTTTTTTTGTCAACAGGAAAGATTTCAAGCCATTCCAACACCTCTGGGTTAAAAATTATACATACACACAGACACATCAGCCCCCATCTTCCCTGGCCCTTTGTTTCAGCTACAATGGCTGACAAGATCTTGTCCAAGTCTTTTCATCAGACCTGTCTATTCCCAGAGCTCCACTAGGACTCTCAGTCAGTCATGCTCTTCTTAGCCCATCATCCAGCACAGAGTTAAGGACTCCGGAAGCTGCAATTTGGTTTCATAGCTACGGAAAATGCTTGCTCCCTTTTGTACCTGATGCCCCAAAGGAGAGCTTCTTTACGGCACTGATGTTATTTGCGGAGTGCGCCATCAGAAAAAAGTGCACTGTAATTTCACAATGACTGACAAAGAATGCGGTCCTTATTTCATTTTATGTAATCAGGAATATGAGATGTGCAGTGACACATGTCCCCTTCCAAGGCCACACACAAGACTAGGCAGTGAGAGGCCAGCTTGGTGCCCGTGTGACTGATGAGCACATCTTATGACCAAGCTCAGACAAATGCAACTTCAAAGAGGCTTTGTATCTCTACCACGGAAGATGTCACCTACTGCCACAAACCAGTATTTATGTTTGGCAAACTCAGCTACAACTGCATTAACTTAATTTTCAGATAATGTACAATATTCCACAACTACTTGAATTTTTCAGTTGTCCCTCACAAGACCTCCCGCTTAGTTATCAATGTGGTAGTTTCATTACTGTGGCAAAATTAAGATACCTGACCTGGAACGTTTCAAACTAAAGGTTCCTGGTTTGGCAACTGCTGCTTATTTTTATTCCTACAAATCCAGGTAAAAGACACGCACGTACACCCCTCAAATAAACAAGCAAGCCTATAACATGAGACAACTCAAGGAAACGCACTGAATGCTCCACTAAACACAATACAGCCTTATCCAAAAGGGCTAGAACTTCTCTTTTGCTGTCGATTTCTGTAGCTTCATGAAAAACGTGTAGCCAGAGTCACCAAAGCAGAAGCCCTTGTTCAATTTGACAAGTAAAACAGAAATGCAATGTAAAACATTGCTATCTATCACCATAAGGACCTACACAAAAGTGCTTAAGCAGACAAAAGGTTTAAGGTTACCTCACATAATTTATTTACCATTACTTTTGCCGAAGTTGAACCAGTTGAAGTGTGTACATAACACACATCCACTCCAGAGAGAACAAAATGGAAGGCTGGTATCCACGGCAACCTGGCAACTGTGGGACACTTTGGGGGGTTTCTTTGTTCTTAACAGATGGGAAAATATCACAATGCTGTCCTCACGCTTCAGTTTCACTCCAGAGTTACTTATGTTAAACCTTAAGGCAGAGAAGTACGATAAAACTTTTTGTAATGTTATCTTTGAAAAGCGTAATACTCATTACTATCAGATAAACTTGATCACAGAAGGTTAGACCAAGCAGGGGACTACTGATACAGCTCTCCTGCAGGTCATTCCTTAGTCACTTTCAGTAAAAGGTCTTTAAAAAATTTAAAACCAGAAATTAAGAAGCTTTAAATTCAGCTTGAAATATTAAGTCATTCTGCAATTAATGAATTTTTTTTTTCAATTAGCATAGCATCAGTCATTTACCTCAAGCAGAAGTCATTTACCTCATAACTTCAGGTGTGAGGTTCTAGGCAGGGACCCATGATTTCAGTAGCACAGAGTCTGAAGCAAATCTGGTCAGGGCAACAATTCTGAAGTTACGAGTTAAATACCCATCTGTACAAACACATGCTAACAGAACAGCCTTCCGTACTGAAAAGAGGACTTGGGCAGCAAGGGGAAAGCTGTGGGTAACGTCTACCTAGACTTTAGGGAGGCCTCTGACACTGACTGCCTTAAGGTCCTCGAGGAGATGCTAATGAGGTACAGACTGGATGGGCAGACTGTGAGGTGTACTGAAAGCTGGCTGAATAACCGGGCCCAGAGGGTGGTGATCAGTGGCACAAGCCAGCAGCAGTTAGGCCAATAACAATTAGCCACACACCACATACTGTCCTGCTCAACATTTTAATTAACAGTCTGGATGATAGGCAGAGTTCATCCTCAGGAGTCTGCAGATAATATAAAACTGTGAGGAGAAACTGACACACCTGAGGGTCACGTCACCATCCACAGGGACCTGGACAGACTGGATAAATGGTCTGACAAGAACCTCAGGCTGTTCAACAAGGGGAAGTGCAAAGTCCTGCACCTGGGGAAGAACAACCCCATTTGACAAGGTTGGCAGGGGGACACCCAGCTGGAAAGCAGCTTTGCAGAAAACAACCCAGGAGTCCTGGTGGACACTTAAGTTGACAAGAAGCCAGCAACGTGCCTTAACCACAGAGAAAGCTAATGGTATCCTGGGCTGCAGGATCCTTTCCCCTCTACTCAACACAGGTGAAACCACACCTGGAGTAATGCATCCAGTTGTGGACTCCCCACTACAAGAGAGACATGTGCATGCTGGTGAAAGTCTGGTAAAGGGTCCCAGAGATAATTAAGGGCCAGGATCATCTCCCCCTACAAAGAAAGATGGAACAAGCTAGGACTCTTCAGCCTCAAGAAGAGAGGGCTTGAGAGGCAGAAATCTCAGTGTGTATAAATAATCCAAAGGGAAGGTGCATAGAAGACTAAACCAGGTTGTCTTCAGTGGTGCCCAGAGTCAGGACAAGATGCTGTGGGCACAACCAGGAACGCAGGAGTTTCCCTCTGAGCATCAGCAAACACTTTTGCACACTGAGGGTGTCAGAGCACTATCACAGGTTGCCCAGAGAGGTTGTGGAGGTTCCCTCCTTGGAAATACTCAAAAGGTACCTAGACATATTCCTGGGCCGTCTGCTGTAGGTAGCCCTGCTTCACCAGGGAGGTTGGGCAAGAGGATCTCCAGGAGTCCCTCAACCATTCTCTAACTCTGACTGCTCTCTCATGCCACCCACTTTAGGCTTTGCCCAAAATGATACACTTCTGTAACTATACTGCTTGTTTGACTCTAAAAGCAAGAATCTTCCTCACTAGAAACAAATATTTGTCAGTGGTTTTCCTGAAGTTTGAACATAATGAAGTTCTATGAAGTTACTGTGGTGCTTTTTCCTGTCATCTCAAACCACCTAATATGGAATTGCATCTCCAAGAATGGCATGCATGCAGTTTGCAATGAAGAGCTAAAGAAAACTTGGCAAGTATGATGGGGTAGGTGAATATTTTAACAGACTTGCATAATCAAATGCTTGACAACAGTCACTGAGCATAAAGTTTTATGACATGTAGTAAAGGAAAGAAAATAAAAAGTCCATTTAAGTCTAACCTATGCTTACACTTCTATACAGAAAGTGGCAGGGAAAAATTAAGACTAGAGGATGAATAATGTTTCTTAAAGGATATCCCAAATATTTGCTGGAGTAAGTGGTTAACTTTAAATGTTAATGTTCAAGGGCAGTCCTGAAAAGGATAAGAAATCATACATAACACTTCTGGGGTGGCTTAAAAATTTAGGACAGCTTCCATGTTTCATGAATAAAAGTTATAGATCACTAGCTGGAACACTCTACTGTAACAGTAGGATTATTCCGTGCAAAGAATTTTTTAAAAACAGAGACTGGCATTTATTCCTCCATAAGATAAAGGCTCTCTCATATCTTACAGAAATATTGGCACAGATTAAATAAACTCGGGCAGAGCAAGTCTAACAGGGCTCATCTCTATCAGAGTTCCTGTTTCTACAATACAAAGAATCTACTTCATTCTTTGTCAATCATTTGAATCATCATGGACACAAACAAGTCCAGTACAAGACAAATGACAGTACTAGATGTACATTGACATGGCAAGAAATGTCAGACCCACTGAAAAAAAAAAAAGTTTGCTCTAACTGTTTCTGGAAACTGGAAAAAAGCAGTTTATTCCTTGCATGGAGAGAAATGCAGGCATACATGTAGTTTATTTTTAAAATAAATCTGAAGGCTCATTCTACAGAAGTTTTAGAAGTATGTTGAATAGTCATTGAAATTAATTGAAAATCCATTGCATTTTTCCCAAGTCTTTGTAGCTCTCACTAATTATTTCTTTTTACTAGCCTGTTTTTATGAGTTAAAGTGCTTTTGATTATTACATTCATTAATATAAAAAATTGACTGCTAATTACCAGAGAAGCTGCCAATCATGAATCATAATACTTCACCAAAATTAGTTGTCAAAACAATACAGATACATGAACGAACTCTAAGAAACTGAATATCTGGAATGAGTTTATATCATCCATTTCTATGAGCTATTAAAAATAAATATCAATGTTTTAATTAAAATTATATGTTTGTTGTTTTTTGGTTATTTAGTTTTTGTCTGTGAATTTTGTTATCTTTTCATTTTTATTTTCCTCAGTAAAAGGACAAGTTCTCCTCTTTTTCTCTGTTTTAGGCATGTTCAAGTCTTTCCACTACTTCAGATTCACAAATTGGTCATGAGAACAAAATTCACTCCATTAGGTCCACTTCTAAGTTCATTTAAACCAGCTGAAAATGGGGCTTTGCATAATGAGAAACATGGAAAGGTAACCACTTCTGACCACAGTGAGATGGCCCGTGGGTGAGTCTTCATACTCACATGCCAGGCTTGACCTCAAACCTACTGAATTCCCGCCTGCCCACATTCAGCAGTCTTCCAACATTTACATTGCATGATATACATAAATCTCAGTCCATACGTACATTTTACTAGTTTGTATAGTCACATATATAGTGGAGGTTAATTTAGAATTAAATTCATGTTGCTAATTTGCATGCTTTGAGAGAATATACAAAGCATTTTCAACTTCAGGTCTCAAGTTCTCCTTGATTCATATTGTTTCTTTTTCTGAGCTTTTTCTCAGTGATTACCTGGTGTGGCCTCAGGTCAGACTGTCCACATTGACACCCGCTGATGGACAGAACCGAGGTAGCTCTCAAGGTATGCTTTATACCAACCTACTCATGCTGTGATGACATGTACAAGGAACTTGTCCATTAGATGTGCCACCAGTTGAAGGCACACTCATTGGGTGTGGATGAGGGTGGAGACCACAATGGAGATTATCATTTCCATTACAACAGAAGCTAAAGTCCCCAGCACTCCAGCATGCCAGGCATTAGATGTATTTAATGATAGCTTTTAAACCCCTGCTATCAGTGTCCTCCAAGAACTTTATGAACTATCATATGAAAACAACATGCTATAATTGAGTCAATTTGAGGCCTTCCCCATACTTTCTGAAAAGTATTGTGAATGCATTTCTTGGCACAGGCAGATACTAGGCAGAACGGCCAGCTCTGCTTGCCCCTGAGAGAAAGCAGGCACACTCACACCTTGGGTGCTCCCCAGGCAGGACGGGGGCCCTCAGGTCCACATCAGACCTGAGCTTTTACATGCACAAGAGAGTACAGAGAGCATGTGAACAACAACAAAGTTAGCACAGGGAGCCCTGGATTGGCATCTGCCTGTTAATCATCTGTCTGTTTTCACTTCCCCTCCCGCAGCTCCTGCCTGAGATAACTTCCACTTTCACAGCTCCAAGTTTTGACTTCCTCAAATCAGTCCCGCTGCCAGCTTCTTGTCACTAACTCTGTCCGCAGTGATCTGCTGCAAGCCATGCAAGAAGAACTTGAAGAGGAGAGCTGGAAATGAGGACATCAGTTGAGCATTAGCTGAAGAAGAGAGGTTAAAAAGGGCTGAGCACCCCTGCTCGGTTCAGGCTGCAAAGGACAGTGGCAGCCCAGAACATCAGCAGCACATGAAGTGTCTGCAGAGACCAAACCAGAGCACCCACATCCTCAGCTGGTCAGTACCAGATGGGCAGACTGTGTTACTTCTCTGTGAAAAGGAGGAAAATAACATCTCCATGATCAAGTGCTTCGACATAGCTAATAAAGAGGCTGCTGCAAAGCCACAGACAACAGGTGATGCTTCAGACTCATTCTTCTGCCCGTATCTGTGGGCAGAATTACAGAAACCGGCAATGGGCTTGGTTTTGTTTAGGTTCTGTGGATCCGTCTGTTTGTCTGCTTTTGACAAGATGTCTTTCCTGATTCCAGACCTTGAAGACATTTAAATACAGGCAAAATACATTGATTTGGCCCCACCATTTCCTTCGTTTGCAACGGTGTTGGAATCCACCTCCCCACCAGTCCCCAACCTCCTCCCAATAAATTGTTGCTCACTCATGCTGAATACAATTTGTCACAGTGAACTAATGTAATGATGTTTTATTCATAGGCTTAAGACTCTACTGGGCATGACAGCTTGAGAACTAAGACCACTCCCTCCAGACTAGACAAGAAAATATCGATAGCTCATGTGTGGCGTGTACACATCATGTTTAATGTAGCATAACAAAGTCAACTGTCAAACCTTTAAGCCAGAGTTAAGTCTAAGTCTTTCTCCAGTGACAAAATCTGGAGAATAACAAAGAGAATATTGATCTTCCTGCTTCTTTTGGTAACCTAACAAGATAAGGCAAACTAATGGTCAGAGCTCAGCCCAACTGTTGTTACACTCAACTGCTTTTGACATTGATAGCATCTTTTGTCCAAACGCCTAAAGATAAAAACAAAATAATGCAAAACAATGAAATACATCACAAAATTTCCAGTTCTCCACATTTATTTCAAAAAACAAGGTTGTAAATTTCAGCCACAGAAAGCATAACTGGCTTATGCTGATTACTTACAAAATACGTTCCCTCATCTACTTTTTAAGCTCTTCCTAACAGACACTTCTCAAAATCTATCCAAACTGAAGCCCAGATATCCTTAGCATGCAGCTAGTTAATCAAGTATCTGGAGAGCTTGGATGCTCTAACAGCTGCTTAGGATAAATCAAGAAAAACTGTTTGCTTGTCATCTTAATCGAGATCCTTCTACTCCTAACTTGCAGTGGCAAATTGCTGCCATATAACAATCCACTATGTAATGGCACAGCCACATCAGTGATAAAAATAAATCTCCATACTGGACACTAAAAGAGCTGGCAGTATGTGATTTGCACAAGAGGTTAACAGTAAGAGGTTAACAGAGATAATGCCTTCCCTGACTGATCTTTATAATATACAATTATTATACAATACTTTGCCACCCAGGAAGTAGAAACCTAAACAGGACAGCACCAGAAATACAGAAATCCTGCTCTGCATGATGACACCAAGCCAGACTTCTCCCCACCTAACTCTGAATGTTCAGGAGTAATGAGTTAAAACAATGAGTTAAAAAAAAAAAAACACACAAGCACACTTCATTTATTTCTTTCCATGCAATTGCTCAACTTCATTGTCCTTCTATCTTGAAAGCAGGCTACAAGACTAATTAGTTCAAGTTGGACTGTTTGGTATTTTGTTTTTGATTTGGAGGGGCTGGGTTTCTTTGTGGCTTTTTTTTTTATTATTGATTTATCATCTTGTGTTGTGAGCTTGCTGTATGGTATTTTATGAAGGAGGAGATGAGAAGTGAAATGTGAGAATGAAGGAAAGTCATTTTGGCGGTTAAGCACATCCTTGGTGCCCACTATACGAAAAATGAAAAGACAACGTAAATATTTACCATAGGAAGTTTAAGAGTGGCAGCTCAGTGTTCTATTTTTATCACAGAATTTAATTTTCAAAACTAGTAAGCTAGTATTAAAGAATTCTGACTGTTTCCATTGAAGCTTGTATAGAGGAGGCACAGAAAAAGCTATCTTTTTTCCTCAACTTTTTAACTGGAGATACCTCACAGTGGAGACTGCATAATCAGGCCCTAATGCCAGCTCCCATCATCCTAACACAATGGATATGTTTTTAAATGCTGGAACATGTAGGCAGTCAACCCTCCTAATAGACTCTGTGCCTCACAGGCCAAAGTTCCCATTTCAGCACTGCCAAGTCGCTGTAATCTGTCCAACAAGCAATAGAGCCAGCTAACAACATTGCACTCCTCCAGCCAGTATTTGCAAGTATGTGCACAGCTGACTCATATCTAGATCAAATCCAAAGCCAGTGCCTACTCAGCACACTTTCTTCTCCTGCCAAACAACCAGCAGAAGACAATCCAGGTGGTCAAGCCACCTTTTGCAAGATGCCAGTTCTAGCATGTATTACAGACACCAATGGAAGAGAACACAGAAATAAAGTGAGGTTCTGCAGTACCTTCTCCTGTTCCATCCCATCCAGTAGCACAACCACCAGTATGACCCTTTTCTTCCTCTTCTCCATTGAAATCCAGTGCCAGTACATCATGCAGCTGCATAGCACAGAGAGCCCCATGAATCACATGAGGACTTATCTGTGGCCAAAACATGGACCATCTCCTCCTATGAGCATGCACCAGAACCATTCAAAAGATGTAGATGGCACAGCAACTCCTTGGGTACGAACCACAGCATACAGCCTGGAAAGCAGACCTTCCTCCACCACGAGGCAATGGTGACGCTCAGCAGCACTGATGTCTGCGGCAGTACCAGTTCCACATGCACTCTGAGCAGCACGCTACAATAGGGCACTTGTAGAGATGCAAAGTGGCCTCATGCAACCGAGGCCATGAGCCCTGACTGCGACGTGGGCGCTGTCAGGGTGGGCTGGAAGCGTGCCATGGGCTTGGGGACTCCAAGAGCGTTTCAATTAGATATGGCTTCGCCAGGGCAATCTCCAGAAGCAACAGACAAAAGCAGCACAGACACTTCTTTGTCCACATGACTAATGCATTTTAAAAGGTCCAAGATAAAAATAACAACCTATTGGCATTTGCATGGATACCAGAAATTATTTTTGAGATTTTTCCTATTTTTAATTATAGTTCCTTTACATTTATGTGCACTTAGATCACTGCATCTTGGTTATATCAGATGACAAAAATGGGACGGAGATTTTAGAAGCTGATAGCATTGTTTAAAAACAGGGAGAAGTTACAGAACAGCCAACCCTTTTTTCTTTACTTTTCCTCAGCTAACCACAGCAGCAATTCACGAAGTATCTCAGCTATGTCAGAGGATACAAGCACACAAGCTCCCAGCCAGCAGCAAGAGCCAGCCTTTCAGTGTCTGCCTTACAAGCCAGGCACTGGGGTCGCATAACTCGCACGCAGCCAATGGGCAGGTCGGTGGCAGACGTGGGAACCTCAGTCATTACTGCCGACTCCCCATCCAGTTCTTAATAGCCGCTATGGGCTGTTACAAGATTCATACTCAGAAAGGCACTCACCATCATGACTTCAAGTCAGATTTCTGATTTGTATTTCCTTCTTCATCCCTTCAGTTTTCATGTCAGAGAGGTATGAGCAGAGACAACTCTAGCCGCATGTTTTAACAGCTTAAAGAACACAGTCACACCCCAGGCATACGTGTATATCAGTGCTACCTGGACATGTCCCACATGAACACCCACCACGTTTCCTGCAGAGCAGGAAAGCTGCCGTGTGACTGTGCAGAACTGCACAGCTGCCTTTATGCCCTACACGATGAACTGCACGAGCCTGGTTGGGCAGTGTAGACATGGAGGTGCAAAAGCTGCCATCCTCTGTTCTTTCCCTGCAAAGCCAGGCTTGAACTGCCAGTGGAAATTCAAATAGCTGCAAGAACTGCAAAAAAAACCCTCAAGCACTCTGGAGCGTAGACCTTACCCACGTGGTTTAATTTCTTTTTACAAAAGGCAAAGTTGAGATGCCAGAAAATGAACAAAACCTACATTTGCAAAGGGAATGAAAAAACAGAAGCAGGTGGTCAAGTAGCTAAGCTGGCAGAGAATTTGGACAGTAGCCGAATGGCCTGAATTCGGTCTTTAGTAAGGTCACCAGCGTGTCTCCCACAACACACAGCTGCATTACTTGAAAACTGAAATCATATTTGTGAGAATAAACTAGAAAGCATAAATATTTAAGATGACAGACATGAACTATGCAATAAAATAGGAATTTGAAACCTTTCAAAATTATCTATTGTGATTCATCTGTAAAAAGGCTATTTCACAAACATTACAGGCATTCATTGTGCTTCAGCAGTACACAGTTCATGATAATAGAGGTTCAACTCCTATCACTCTCTGCAAAGGCCCTTTGTGGTGGCATTTGTGCACTATGGGTACACGTGCACTCACACACTCACTCTGTTTTCTAAATAAAACGCTTGCCAGCAGCTCCAGGACACTCTCTAAGCAGCAGCCTCCAGCAGGCATGACCTCAAAAAAAGCAGCCCTCTGATGTGCAGTCAACCTTAGCTCAACAAAATCACACTCATTCATCACTTTCTACACTTCTGAACAAATACATACTCTTCTTTTTTATTTAATAAATGGTATTTTTGGTACATGAACACCAGGGACTGCTAATCCCTGCATTTCACTGGCTCTAAGTGAGGTGGTACAAATAATACCAGGAATGCTGACGCTCTGCGGAGTGAACTCAGCACTCTGTTAAAGCCAACTGAACGTGTCATTTAATCAAGATTGGTTTGGTCACCTCAAAGTTCCCCTACAAATGAAATTCAGACTTGATTCCCACAAGCAACACGGTATTGACAGAATCCACCACCCCAGTAAAACAGAATTAAAAATAACATCTTCTCCTGCCACCGGCTGTATCTTTCAGCATCAGCCATCGTCTTGGTCATCTGTAGGTCACCTAAGCAACTGAATCCTCAATATGTAGGTGAGCACTGCCTACCCTTTGTTCATGCACTAGCATCACGTAATGCAGGAAACAGCATTATGCTCTCCTAGTTCAAGCACTCTTCTTCGGTCACAATCAAGCCTTCAGCCAAAAGTTTCCAAGCAGTTTTCTGCAAGTGAGAATTCTGTATGTTCAGAAACAGCTCCTTCAGAGAGCAGAAAGCCCTGACTTGGCACTACAGGAGAAGGACTTTTGATTAGCTGAAATCTCATTAGCAGCATTCAAGTGTCTCTTGGAGTCGTTATCTAGTGAACTAAAACCTGCATGACCTACAAACTGAGATAAATACAACTGATTACAGAAAGTTCAAATCTGAGGTCCTCACCTAAAACACACAGCCAAAGTACCATGAAAATGCAAGGTGAATGAAGCACTTCAGTACCCCAAAATGGTCTTGTCTCTGAAGTGTGCTTTAATAATATCCGAATAGCACCACAAGTAACATTACATATCCCTTAAAAAAGGAAACCCTGACAGCACATCCGCCAGAAATGGCTGGGCAGAAGGTCTGCTCCCACCACTGCCTAAGCTCTACAAGTTTTGCAGCAAGCCTTAATTACAACTTCCATCCTACACATGCAGGCAGCAGATGCCCCAAAAAGGCTATCAGTGGGGCAGAGAAAGCTTCCCACACTTCCATACAGTTGTGACTCTTCCTGTGCTTTCCCCTCTGCCAGTCTCCTAGTAAGCCCTTTGCAAATCCCACTTCATGACGTGATAAAAGCATGCTGCAGTTCTGACCTCTGCCCCTACTTATCACTTAGCTTAGGCTCCAAAATCCCTCAATCCAGCCTCTACTTCCCAAGTCCAGTACTCACTATCCCCTACTGTGTTTGCCAAGTCTAGCTCTGCAGGCCCACCTCTGTCCAAGTCTCCCAACTGAAACTGCTGCAACAACCTTCAAGCTTCCGTATTTTCAAGAAAAACAATAAGAACATAATTAGCATAAATAGTTTTAGTTCACTTACACTGCTTCGTGATCTATAGCAGTTCACCTTTGCTGAAACAAATATTTTCCAAGTAAAAACAACTTGCAGCTAAACACAAAATAACCTGCCCAAGATCTTTGCATACATCTCCACATGACTGTAAAAAAATAGTCCTTTTTTTTCCCCTAAGTTCTTCTTATTATCAGAAATATAAACCAATAAGCCTGAAACTAGCTTCATACGGAAAGGATCATGTTATGAGAGATGTGCACATGTACAATGCAAATGATACAAAACCCTGTTGCACTTCTAAGCTTGTAGAATTCAGAGTATTTAAATCAGGTTTACAGCTCGTGAACAGTGCAGCATCATTTTACACTAGCAGTATCAGTATCTCAACATGACATCTGAGGCCACAGCATTCCTTTCACCTCCGTGGGCTGGTGTGACATACCACAGGCTGCAGGAATGCCTTCCACAATTGCTAGATCCGTGTCCATGCAGAACACAGTTATTCCAAACTAGCTAAGAGAAACTTCCATGAGTACTAGAGCAAAATCAAAAACAATTTTAAGACTGAACTACAGACTGATGAATTTCTGGAAACAAAATCTGCTTCAGAGAATAGAAAATTGCTATACAATGGATTTCTTTATCTAGCCTTTGGGACTAAAGAGAAGCAAAGCCAGACCTGGCTAGCTTGTCTATTAAATGTGCATCTGATGAGACTAACCTATTCCTTTTTAAAATCGCTTAATTAACTTGTCTTAATATCTACCCTTCTGTAGGAGACATCACCCACAAAACAATTCCTTTTGAAAACTGATATTGCCACTTGTTTTCTTGTGCAAATTACATGTATACAGATGTGAACACTGAGGGTTATTAAGCTATCTGTAAAAAATAAGGGTAGGGAACTGAAGCCTGATAGCAACTACATTCCCCTTTACTTTTAAAGGTCTTTAAATGATTCAAGACTTCAAGGGAAAAAAAAAATAATAAACTCTTTAGACAAGTTATATTTAAAAATTGTGCTTTGGAACTCTCAAAAAAAAAAAAAAAACAACAAAACAATCCTGATGTGAGCCAGCCCAATGATTATCAGACACATGGTAGCTCTTTTTCCTCCCCTTCACTCTCAGTTCACTGTGGTAGGGCTGAACAGCAGGGAGACGCGACAAATTGGAAATCCAGTATGAAAACAGGTTGAAAACACACTTAGCAATTGGAACTGTCACAGACAAGGTGACTGCCAGCTTGAAAGAGCTTTGAGAGAAATACATACACAGGTCATGCATCACATTCTAGTCCCTACTCTCATACACTGTTGCACAGCAAGCATACCTACCACACACCCTCCTAGGGATACCTCTAACAAATAAAGCCCTGAACATATTAAGTCAGTTCACAGCTCCTCTAACTGAGAGGAGGATGTGGGGGAAGACACAAATTGCCTCCAATACGATAAACATTATGTGTGATCCCCTAGCTTTATAGCTACCATAGCAGTTAAGGATGGTGCTTCAATGTCTTAGATGTGAAAAGCCTAGTATCCCCATAAAACACAGGCAAATAATTTCTCCTGTCCTAAAATGTTCTTGTAATGTACCTCAAACCAAATTTGGTACAGAACATAAAAGTCACATAATTAAGAACAGGCTTTCTTTCCTTGAGCTTGAGTACCAGTTTTGGGGCATAAATAACAAATATGCTGCTGAATGACAGGACTGAGACATCATTTCTAGGAAGTGTTTCATTAATCCAAGGGTATTCTGTCTTCTTCTATCAACCACATGAATATGTTATCATTATGAAGTATGTATTTTGCTTATGCTAGGCAGAAATATTTATTTTCCTTTCCCATACTATATTGAAAGGACTCCAGTTTTGTCCACTTCAGTTCAGCGTGCAACAATGAGACACAGACCCCTTGAAGGGATGTCACAAGTGTCACCTTTGTGCTCATTTTGATTTACTTAGTTGCTTATGTTTCACTGAACTCTCACAGTACACTTACTAGTTCTTGGTTCTGTCCTTGTTTTTTTTTTTCCAAAAATTTTGCTCCCTGGAAAAATTAGACAGTCTTGTATCAACAGAACTGAAGCTGCAACTTCAGAGTTCAGTTTCCTGCCTTGTGACACTCACACTGCATTTTAGTAGCCTGCTCAGAGTTGACAAGAGTCGATCGCAACTTAGTTTCCAAGACACATGCTTAGACAGCTCTGCTTGCTGCATGTGGAGACAGTTTGAGAGCAAGGATAGCTTAATGAGCAGCCATTGAATAGAAAAGAGCTGGGCAAACTGCTCAAATTAAAGCCGCCTGAATAGCACTAACAAGTAGGAACAGCCTAAAATTTGCAGTTCTTGAAGCAGCAGAAGGTTCAGAAAACAGCACACTCATGAATCCAGACCACTACCGCAGGATGAGAAGACAAAAACTAACCAACCTACTTTGACTCATTATTTGTCCCTGCCCCACAAAAACACCAATATAGTCTTGACAGGCTAACTAAACTTCTCACTAGGCTGTAGCTCACTGTCAAGTCTACCTCACCCGATGCAGCCAGGTCCAGCACCACCATGCAGAAAAGACCTGGCAGCTGCCCACGGATGTCAGCAGCAGCCCAGCACCATGCTGAGGCCCAAGGCATTTCCAGCAAGGCAAGGGAAGAACCCCACGGTCTGGCCTGCCATGGGGGGCATCCCCAGCCCAGCTAGAGGTGCTGATCTCTGGTTTGGCATGCAGGAATCCCTCCCTGCCAAAAGAGCAGGTTGTTGTCAGCCAGATAAGCTGCTCCCAACTGTTCATCACAAAAACAAGGCTGGGGGAGCACAAGGCTGGAGCCAGGACGGCCCCAGAGCTGGCCCAGCCTGGCCATGCCTGCACTGACCCCCACGCAATGACACTCAGCTCACCTAAGCTCTTTCCTTGTATTCAAGACAATGTTATTGCAAGTTTCCTGAATTGTTCTAACATATGGTACAGTAACTGTGCACAGCCTACACAAAACCCGGTATTTGTAGTCTGCAGTGCTTTTGAACTTCTGTATAAGGTCCATAAAACACCTCTTATGCTTTTATGTCAGCCATTAAAAAGCCAAACCTACGACAGTTCCGCAAACAGTAACTCAATTTCAGAGATTAACAAAAAAAGTAGCTTGCTAGTTTAAAACAGTCTATTCAACACCTAGCGGTTAAATAACTCGACTCTACCTTTGCTTCTCTAACACCAAGCCCTTCCACAGCAGCCTCTATTTGGCCATGGTTCTGCTGAGCAAACCGCACTCAGAGGTGGAACAGCGACATGGTGCTAAGAGCTCCATCAGCATCACAACCACACTGAGGACTCAATAAAAATGCAGTTCCTGGCTACTCATAAAAAAAAAAAAAAAAAGAGCTAGAAGCATTGTTTATACATATAAATCCAAAGAGATCTTTATGGGAGAAATTGCGTTGGTTTTCATGGCAATTCTATTGTTACAGTTGCATTTCCTTTGCTTACCAAGTTGCTTTTTTCTAATGATTTAGGGGAAAAAAGAAACCACACAATTTGTACCTATTTAATGTAACAACTAACCTCTGTACTTTATCTCAACCACCTTCAGAACTGGTGTTATTTTTTAATACATCTATTAAATACACATTTTTAGATGCATTGCTTTTCCAGCCCCAGCCTATTCAGCAGAACACTCTTTGCAGAACTGAAACAAAACACTTTCCTTTGCATGTAAATACATCAAAACCCAACAAATTTACAGTCTCACAGTCTTCCCAGTGAAATTTCTGAACGTAAGCAGGCGTGACCACGTTTAAACGTGAAAAAGCTAAAGCCGGGGCTGTGGTCTAACGCTGAACAACAGACAGGGAGCAGCAGCAGAACTGACCCCACACATCCTTCCCGCTGCTAGGAAGCCAATGCTCTTCACCAAGGGAACAAGCTTTAAATACTGCTTCTTAGAGCAGATTATAATTGCATAGCTTGAGAAAAAGCTACCACTTATTTAAGCAGGGGAAGAAAAAAACACAAAACAGAACCACAGTGTTTTCCAGAAGAAACCACAGAGGGCAACCTAAAAAAAACGTTAACTCTGCAGGTGACTGTGGAAGGAGGGATTTCCATACTACCCTAAATCAGAACTTGGGGAGCCTGTTATCTCATTCCTCTGAATATTGTTTAACACAGCACATCTCAAAATACAACCTTCAAAGAGGATTAAACTCTAAACTAACGGTTACCTCAGACATGCAAGAATACCACACACTTCCTTGAAAAGGTCTGTAATATTCTAAAATATTATCTGTTTTTGGCATCTTTTACTACTCTTTTGTAATTAATTGGTGGTAAGAAATCTTTCAAAAGGCCTTGGATAGTTGAATTATTACAAAACGCCTAACTTGCATGCAGAAAGGACTATATGTAAGTATTTTGTCTTCCAATCTGATTTGCAAAAAAAAAAAAAAAGTACAAAATTTAACTTTCTTCTTATGTAAGTAACTGGAAAATGTGTAACTTGGGGTGCATACCACTATCATTAGCACATCTTCCTAAGATTAATATAATGGCAAAGTATGTGCAGGCAGTTATCTCTACCCTTACTTTACCTCTTTAACCTGGCAAGAGACAGCAATAAGCCTGTTTGTTTGACACAGCTGAGCACTCAGAGCTACAGCTGGCCCAGCGAGAAAGGAGATTTAGCTTTTGGGTCCTTTGTTATCCCAAGCAGAAGAAAGGATATCAGGAAGTCCCAGCATTTTGGCCTCAGTTATAATTAGCTATTCAATTTCATTCCAGTATGGGCGGGTGGAGGAAGAGAAGCAAGTATAGCTGAAGGAGTGACCTCTCTACAGCACTGACATGTGCTCTTACACTGAAATAGAAGAGCAGTGATCTTCCGTTGTTTTCCACCTTAGGATTTCCTCTTTTTTTTTTTTTTTTCTTTAAGTCTGAAGCTTTACAGACCAAAAAAGGAAGGAAGCTGGGGAAGGGGGGGAAGGTGAAGGAATAGGGAAGAGACAGATAAGTGACGAATGTTCAAGAAGTTTCCACTATTAACCGTGAATAACACTGCAGCTCTGCAAGCACTTAGCCAGTAAATTGTTTCAAAAATACATATTCAGATTTCTTCTTCCTTTGCCATAATTAGAGAGGATAACATTAACACCAGAAAGGAGCAATTCTGAATCCATGCAAAGGCAGAAGCTACATGTCAAGCTCCTTATCCTCACATAGCCAACAGATGTGAGAAAAGCAGCTTGGCACATGCTTTTAAGTGACAAAATATTAGCCAACTTTATTCTTTATGAAAGCTACCAATATCACTTACCAGAACTAAGCACTTACAACCTAAAAACGATTTCTCTATCGTTTCATTTCTGGGAGTGTCTCTCCACTGTGCCCATGGAATCAGAGGTACCTTTATCAGCCACTGATGACATTTCAGTTTCCTCAAGGCTACTTTTTTCTTTCTCAAAAAAAATGAAAAGACATTACACTTAAAAAAAAAAAAAAATCAAATAACCACCTTTACAGAGAACTTTTCCTTAGAAATGTATATGATTTCACCAAGAACATTACCTAGAAAAACAGTAATTCTACCTTATAGAAAAATAATGGTTTCATAATTATATAGCCTTCCACATTATTAGGAATCAATGCCCAATTGCTGTTTGTATGATTGTTAAGTAATGCAATTTTTGCAGCTAACTTGCATTTAATGTATAGAAGAAAACAAAGCAGCAGAAATACAGCTTTCTCCATGAGGCATCTTGTGCATCCTTCACTCATTAGTTTGTTCTGTAGGAAAGTTGAAACAAGGCTTTGGGGAGTAATCAATTACTTTTTACACTATAAGCTCATGACATGAAACATTATCCCATTAAATAGTTAATGCTTTTTGATAGTAAAATAATGCTTTGATAAAAAAAATAAACAGTAACTTATCACAGAAGGCCCCTATTCTGCAGTTGGTGCCTACCAGTTATCCCCAGCATCTATAGACTCACTTACATTCAATGCAAATTATTGAAGAGGTGTCAGTATACACATGATCTTTATGATTATGAATCATTTTCATTTCTAAATCAATCTCAAAAGTTTTAAGTTCAGTGCAAGTACTACTAAAAACCAGAGAAATAGCAAGCAGTGACTGAGGAAGGGCACCCTGTTCCTCCTCTGCTGCCAGAAAAGCAGCACAAGCTCAGCATTTACCTCCTGACTGCATGAGATCAGCCACCGCCCGCTCCCAGAGCCTTGCAAGGCCAAAAGCAGACAAAATCCAGTAATGCAAACAACACTGAAATAAAATTAAGTCATCCTTCAAATGCCTTATTCTGAGTTCAGCAAACTAATGACCCAAACCGGGGGTTTATTCCTTTTTTCTGCTGTTGTGTTTTTCCACATGCAAACTACCAAGACAACAAAACGCAAAGTACTGGAGACCCCAGTAAGACTTCCTTACTTTCAGTTATGATAATTCCAGCTGTTAGTATTAAAGAAATAGATAAATATCACATGTGAATCTGAAAAAAATCAACTTGGTTCCTTAAATGGGGAAAGGCAAAACATGCAATCTGTATCAGCAGGGTTTTCTTTGTATTAACATGCCTTCAAGAGCACATCTTCTTGCCTCATCCCTTACCAGAGCTGCTTTTTTTTTTTTTTTTAAATCCCTACAAAACTCTTATTAGATTCTACCCTATTTTCTTACTCAAGAAAGCAGAAACCAGCAAGCACAATGTGTTACAAAGTGCAAAATCCAAGCTTCTTTCTTTGTCCCCATCACAGGTGACTTTCAGAGCTGCACTGTTTGCAGCTCCTGCATCCACCCCAGAGCATCTGGAAATTAGATCAGCATTATTTTCAAAAGAAACATTTCAGGTGCCTAAGAAAGCACAGTTGACAACTTCTCACATCCTATTTAAACTACATAAAATGTAACACACGTTCGGAACAACGAGAAACATGCATTAAGAAGATAGACACAAAGTAGCTATCACCTCAGTCTTTTGTTTTTGCAAAGATCTGAAGAAAACATTCCATTTAAACATACAAAGATCCAAAACTAATGGCAAATCCTGGTGGCATCCAAGTATCTTTCAGTTGCTCATCAAGCACTGCTTCAGTTAGCAAGCACGGTTCCTAAACTGCGTCTCTCACAACAAAGCTGTCAGACAAGGTGCTTCCAACAGGCTTATGTGAGAAGGGAAACTTGGGAGGCAGCACGGCTGAAAACCAGGAGAAATAGTATGGAAAAAATAAGGCGCAGTTCACTGGGGACAAATGCAACGTGTCACACATGAGCAGAAGTAATCAGCTGACAAATACGGGATGGGGAATGACTGTCTAGACAGCCATACCCCAGAAAAGGATCTGGAGGACTGCTCTGTGGTTCCCAGCTGAACGTGAGTCAGCGTGGTGCTGCTGCAAGAGGCACAGATAGCACAGTGGGAGCGACGGGCAGGCACAGTGCCTGGAGAGCACACAGAAAGGTTCTCCTGCTCTGCCTGACCCAGCTTCTCCGTCCAGTTTTGGACACAGCTTAAGGCCAAGGATAAGACCAACATGGCCTACAAGGCAAGGCTGAAGTAACTGGAGCTATTTCGCTCACAGATTAAACAGTCTCAGCAAATTTTCATATACTCATAATGATATACACCAGAGGAAAACCGTACTCCAGTGCTGAAAACTTTCTAGCAGTAGGATTGCTAAGCACTGACTACAGAAGTCACAAATGCTCCGTTACCAGCATGTTGAAGACCACGCTGCCAAACATCCTTCAGAAGAGACTGAGTTGACTAGGCCCTGAGAAAGTAGCACAGACTAAGCCTCTCAAAAGACATATTAGACATATATGTCTAATTAGACATATATGTCCCTGTGTTTCTATTGATTGTCCCTCAAAACTACTAAACCTGGGTATTACATTAGCACTAGACCCTTCCTACAACCAATGCAAACCAGAAAACAAAAACAGTATCTCCCTCTGGGAGAACATCTGGCTTCCAACTGGAAATCAGACAGTGGTCACCTCAGAAAGCATTTTTTCCCAATTCCTCACAAAAGGACATGCAAAAACATACAATAACAAACAAAATTCCAGACTGAGAGTGAAGCAAGACGTTTGCATTTCTACCCTTCTTTGCAAAACCACCAAGACAGGCTCAAGAGGACTTTGAGGGGTCATATCTAGGTTTCCCTGTACCTTCACAGAATCAACTACCAATCCTGCAGCGATAAAACAAACCCCACACATACACCACTCACATGTGCTCAACCTAAAGAAATGAAGCAGCACTTCTCCCAGGGGGTGAGAAGTTTTTGCTGAAAGCTCCATCAGTGCCTGCATCCATTCAAGTACCCCAAATGATCCAAGATCTCAAAGTGCTCTCTTCAGGATATTCCTTCATCCCAAGACTCAAATTACAGAGAATTTATAGACCAAAACCTGCACAGTGAATTACACTCAAATGAGCTGGAAACTATGGAAAGTGGTAAATAACATGTTCACCTTGAACTAGTCTGTAAACGTGAAATCCTGTTTTATATTGGGGTTTTGTTTCCTGGCTGCAGGTTAGGGAAGCAAGAAGGTGTCTCAAAAGGCAGTTCTGGGAAACAACCTCACAGCAGTGCAAGAGGTTTCCACTATCTGCATGATAACAGTAAAATAACAGATCATAGCCTCCTTGACAGAGAAGTTAGTGACTGCATCACGTGCTGTCTGAGCTCCCAGAAGCAGTTACAGACTCCAGCCTTCACTCCTTGCATTATTTAATTCACCACTGCTCCCTTATCTTTTAGCTAAATCTTGCCCAGCTAGTAGCCACACAAGTCCAACACTGAAAAAGGTGAATGCTGACAAAAAGCTCAATACAGTTGAACAGGAAGAAAAAGACTGTCATCAGTATACAGCTGCCAGCACTGTAACATCAGTCTTAAATTTTCCCCTCCCTAGTAGCTCCATATACACAGTGAACAGGAAAGACGAAAACTCTGATGGGAGCTACATAAGATGGTGTTAAGGAACCAACCAGCTCTGCATTGTCCTCAGGAGATGGTAAGGACATTCAGATTACACCCATACCAAAGACTCTAGATGTTTGGAAGCAACTATTAAAAGCCATTGAAAAAAAATAAATCTTGTGTTAGTCTTATTTTAATGCAATTTCACTGATTTCACAATCATCACACAAGTTAAGTTAGGGCCAGTCTTATGACCTTGCTTTTAAAACCTTATCCTTTAGGTTCTGCTCTCCAACAGAAAGCAGTTACTTCTAGTCCAAAAGCTGTACGCTGAGATCACTTATTTCTGGAAGATACTGATAGTTATTGCTTATGTAGAAGACCAGTAAAACGTTATTTTTATTTGACTGTTATCCTAAATGGGTACGAAACCCTTTGTGACAATGTAAGGCCCACAAGTCTTGTATCTCGAAGAGCTACAATTCAAGGAGTATTTCATGAAATGGAAATGGGCTCCCACTGCCCGGGGGTGTGGAGGGAACACGGATGTCCTGCCAGGTTCAGCCTCCATGCCCCATACCACCCCACATTCACCTCCCTGCAGCCCCAAACAGTCCGTGCTGTAACAGGACAAAGATCACCCCACCTGCTCCCTAGCCAGATGGGGTTCATGAGCCCCAACAAGCACCGGGCTCACCTCTCAATAGAGATTTAGGCAGCTTGCTGCAGGTTCACTATTAGAAGTCATATTAGTACAAGGCAAAAATGCAAACTGAATTCCACATAAAACAGTGAGGCAAGATCAACATAAGAGAAGGGAAATAAGAGCATTGTTTGTACTGCTTGGGGAGGGATGGAAGAGAAGTTGATGAAGCACTCGTTAAACAAACCACATTATATTAGATGCCTAGCATGCTTGTGACAGATACATCATGACAGTGGCCACATCACAGTCTTGCTCTTCTTTGTTGGTTTGTTTAGCTCAACAACAAGCTCATTTACAGTAACGTTACCTCAAAGTCAAAAAAAAAAAAGTGACTGCAGCATGAGGACAAAGATATCTCAGCAGCTTTCAACACGATTGCCAGCGAGACTTGTCCAACTGCAACTCAGAAGAATGGGGCACAAGCCAACTGATTTGGCTTTTGCTGTGTGCCAATCAATACAGCTCCTGTGATCAACTAATACACTCCTGGCTTATGCCTCCCATAAACCTCAGCTTATAGCACAAAGTCATTTAATCCTTCCGTTTCCCTCTATATAATGGGAGATAGCCACACTTCAGACCCCTTTGGGAAGCCAGATTTATAGCTTAACCACACTAAAATACCAAGCACTATTTAAACTTCTGAGCTAAATTGGTAGATTATGCTACATGGAATGACTTCAGGACCAGGAACAACGTGCCACCTATAAATTAGGCGAGGCATTCAGCAGCTGCTTAATTATTCTCTGATCTTTCCATTAGAATCTAAAAAATGCCTTCCCAACAAATTTTGGCAAGTGATGTGCTTACCAGACAAAGGTAAGCCACCTACATTCCAGAGAGCATAAATGCATCCCACAAGGTGCAGGTAAATCAAAGAGCAGAGACAATACAGCAGTATGCAGACCTGGTGAGGTAAAAAGAAAAACCGATCCTTTACATTCAGACTGCCTAACCACAGACAGCATCTACCAAAAAATCCATTTACTCTTGTGATTTCTCTTTTTTTTTTTTTTTTTTTTTAATTTATTACAGCTAGAAGTTTCTGGTTTGCACCAGGCAGCAAGAATCAACTTTGAAAGCTGCACTTGCTGGTTTGCTGTCTGCAGAGGATCCACAGCTACAGTCTTAAATGACTCATTTTAACAAAGGGTTTGGTTATTGTTCTAAACAATATTGTGCTGTTATGTTCCAAGTCCGTGTAGAACAGCATGCAATGTATTTGAGCCAACTCCACTTGACATCTACCAGTTTTAGCTACCGTTAACAGCAATCCAAGAAACCCACAAAAGCTCACCTCTCCTGCCCCTATATCAGGGCACATCGTGCTGCATGCCCCATGTAACTGGCTGGTGGATGCTTTGTGTGATGCTGTCACTAGTTTGACACAACAGCTGAGGGGATAATTCAATGCAAATGAAACATCAAAGTGAAATACAGAAGTTTAGCCTTCTGTTTGGCAAATAAAGATATCAAAACCCAGACAAAGCAAACTTTCTCAGAAGCACTTCTATTCCAATGCTTACTTCAATTGCTGAAGGGCTCGGGTTGGCAGGCACCTTGAAGATCACCTGCCTCCAACCCCCCTGCCATGGGCAGGGATGCCCCATCCCCACTGGGTCAGGTTGCCCAGGGCCTCATCCAACCTGACCTTGAACCACATCAGGGATGGGACATCCACAGCTTCTCTGGGCAAGCTGCTCCAGTGCCTCACATTTAGCATCCTTGGGGATAATCAAGAGCTGACAAAATCTACTGCCTTAGAAATGAAACCCACAAAATTGCAGTACAAAGAACATCACATCGAAGTGCAATGGTCATCACGGCAGTATGCTACCAATAAATGAACTCAGAGTACAGCAGCCTTCTCAGAAAAAGCAATTATATATCATCAGTAGCTAGCAGGCAAAAGTTTAAAATAAAATAATGAAGAGATGGCTACTTGCATTGACTGCTCCTCAAAGGGGGGATCAGTCAGGCTGTGCAAGCGAGCAACAGCCACCTGGCTACCAGCAACCCTTCAGTGCAGCCAGGTGGCTGTTGCCTGGTTATTCATCCATTTTGGCATGTCACAGTAGAAATGTGCAGCACACAGCATGTGCTGCAAAATTCAGATTGAAAATGCAGATGAGGTCTGATGTTAATGCAAGCCCTGAGCTCTTCATACAAAGGATACATATGCTTGGTACAACTAATCAGGATTCTCCAAGGGTTTTATAATGCACCCGTTTTTACCAGGGCAGATAGACACACAGTTATTTAAAAACTGCTTGGAAACACAGCAATGGCACGACTTTAAAAAGGAATATACAAAAGTAGATCTTTGGTACAAAACACAGGATTGTGTAAAGTGGCTTTCATAAATCAAAGTTTAAAGAATTACACAGCAAGAGACAACTCTTCCTCCAGCCTCCCCTACCGCTGCCAGGCAGCACAATAGCTGACACCGTAGTTGGGTGTGAAGATTTTGCAGATAGCACTCATCGTGCAGGTGAGCGAGCATGCAGCGTAAAACACAGCCCCTGAGCCAAAATAACCACTTCAGACCCGTTTTTCATCATTTCGCGGTGGCGGTGCGAACCACGCTGCCGCCCCGTCCCAGGGGCACAGCGGACCCGAAGGGAACAGTGGCTTTTTGTTACCATCTTGAATAGCCTCTGGAAGGCGAATGGCAGAAAACCACGCAATGAATTTAAACAGGAATAAGCACCGACTCGTGACTATACGATATCTGCACAGACGAGGAGGATTCTTTCAGTTTTATGTTTTCTGGCCGATCCGAAGCAAGCTTGCTGCTGAGAAGCTGCGAGCGCACCTCTTTAGCGGGCTGAGATCGCTCGGCACAAGCTGAGCCCGAGTGAGGAGGGGAGAGGAAAGGAGGGGAGAGCAGGACAAAGCTCCACGGCGCTCACCCACCGAAAGGCTCAGCCAAACGGGGGAGATGCTGGGGGAGATGCTGGCAGCCGGGCAGACAAGGGGCAGGCTGCTGGGTGCCCGTCCGTGGCGTTACAAGGGATGCTCGGCGGTCGCGCTTCCCTCACAAAGCGGGAAAAAAGCGCTGCAATTGGGACATAGCGCGCTACTCTCGGAAATAAAAAAAATAAGAAAAAGCAAAACAAAAGAAAGAGGCGCACGCAGACAAAACCTAACAACAAACACACCGAGGAGGGGGCTGCAGCTCGCGATGTTCGGCTGCTAACCCCCTGCCAGCCGCCCCGGGGGGGTCCCAGCGAGGTTTTTAGGGCTCGGCTCGCCCCGGGCAGGGGGCGTCCCGCAGCCCAGCCCCACCTGGGCGAGCCGGCGGGGCTGCTGCTGGCCGAGCAGCTCGCCCAAGTTGCCGCACAGCCCGGCTCGGCGAAGCGGGGCCATTGTGCGGGACGAGGCGGCGCGGCGGTGCCAAAAAAGGGGAGAAAAAATATATACAAAAAAAAGCGGCGCGCACCGCCACAAAGCGACCCGGCGGGCTCCGCAGCCCTGCCCCGGGGCAAAGTTGCGGCCGGGCTCGGCACGGAGCGAACAATGCGGGGCGGGGAGCGGGGGGAGCCCTCCCGGCGGCTCGCAGCGGTGCCCGGGGGGCGAGCAGGTGTCGCGGCGGGGCCGGCAGCGCTCCCGTTCCCCCGGCCCCTCACTCACCCACGCCGTACTTCTCGTGCTCCGTGGGTATCCACATGCCGGCGGCAGCGCTCCCCGCTCGGAGCGGCGGCCGGCTCCGCCTGGCGGGCTGCTGCTCAGCCGCGGCTGCCCGGCTCCGCCGGCTGGGGCATTGTTCCTGCGGACCCACCGACAGACGGACAGACCGACAGACAGACAGACAGCCGGGCAGGCGGCCGGACAGACCGACCGGAGGCGCCGCTCGGCCGCCAGCCACTTATAGCCGCCGGCCCGCTGCACGCCGGGCAACGTAGTGCCTCGCCGCGGCCGCGCCCCTCGCCTCCGGCGGCACGGAGCGGACTACGAGCCCCGGCCGGCCCCGCGGCCGCCGGGGGAGGGAGGGAGGCAGGGAGGGAGGCGGAGCGTGGAGGGAGGGAGGGAGCGGCGAAATGGCGGCGCCCCGCGGGGCCGGCGGGCGGGCGGAGCGGGGAGGTGAGTGCGGGGGGAGCGCCGGGGTCTGGGGGTGAAGGGGGCGAAGGGGGCACCCGCCTGGGTTTGGGGGTGCCGGGGTGGTCCCGGCGGGGTTTGGCTCCGTGTCGGAGTGGGTGATGCGGAGCGAGCCCCCCGGCTCCGGTGGGGGCTGCGGGAGGCGCCTGGGCGCTGCGAGGGGGGTGCGGGAGTGGGGTTTGCGTGGGGTGGTCCCTGGAGGAAAATAGGGGAAAATGGGGGAAAAAAGGGGGGTGCAGTGTGCAGCTGCGGGCCGCACCGGGTACACAACACCTCTGACACGAGTAATTCATCTGTCTTTAAAACAAAAACACCGCCCTTCAGTCAAATCGTTGCTTTGAACTGGGATGTTGCGGTTTCAGCTGAACAAAAAACTCGGTTTTAATGTTTTCACAACTCAGAGAGGAAAGCAGTACAAGTTGTTCTAGTTCAGGTTCTCTTTTAGCCTTTATTTTCATATTAAGTTGGATTTCTAAGTCACCCGTAGTGTGAAAGACACATTGGAAGAAGTCATCCAAGCAGGCAGCTTCAAACCTAGGTCTGGAGCGCGCCTGTTTGGTTCCTCTTTTAGTTGTCAAACTCAGGTAAAGAGTAATTTAAGCGACTTCTGTGGTGTTTCTCTAGTATGTCCCCTGCTTCTGTTCACAAAACTCATTTTCATTGTGCTGCTAGTTAAAGCAGTGCTTACTTTATTTGTGTGGCATTGTGTTGGCATAAGCTTCACCTCCATGAAAAGCCCATCACTTCTAGAGGACTACACTAGTGTAACTGCACACAGAGGCAGAGCTGTGTTGGTTTAACTGGTTAAAAGGTCGAACACTTTTGTCTGTGCAAAATCTGTGTGACACTGCACGTAGGGCTGTGGGGTACTAGGGACAGTGAGGTGAGTTTCAGGTTTTTCCAGGTAACTCGTGTAAAGACATTGGGGCTAGTAAGAAGAAAGTTTATTCCACTGGAGTTTAGAGATCTGGCCTGTGGTGTTTTCCTGTAAGTGAATTCAAAAACTCATTGAAAAAGATTAGTGACCATTCAGTGACTTTGCTCAGGATTCCCAAACTCTCTTTACATCCTGTTGCAGATCCTTTGGAGTCCCTACATGACAATATGCGTAAAAGTCAGGATTGAAAATCAAAATAGTAGGTGCCAGGCTGAATTAACTTCTGTCCCAGCCTATAGATTTCCATGTACGTCCGAGCAATCTTCCTCTCCATGAGAGAGGGCTGCCAGCATGTTGGCTGGGAGTCATGAAATTCTGCCACAGCCTTTTAATTGCTGTCTGTCATGTTAGCCATGACTGTCTTCAGCATGTTTTTATTAGGCTCGGAGCATGTCTTTCTTCTTGCCTTGAACAAAGACAAAACTAGCCAATAGCTGAAACATCCTTTTCAAAATTATTCATTTATGGTCCAGTCACTTAGAATAAACAGATCTTGTAGTATAAAGCCCTGCCTGTAGGCAAAGAAAATACTTGACATTAATACTATCATTTCCCTGGCTCTGAGCAAAATTCCTCTTCCACAAGTTTCATTTCCACACAGCTGTTCATCATCTGGCATCATGGTGTGCTTCCATGTGCACCTGAGAAGGTGTCACTTCTTTGGAGACAGAATACAGGAAAATAAAATACTTTTTCCTGTCCTGCCATATCCTGTTTATAGGAAAGCCTGTGCTTGTATAAATGCAGGACTGCGTTACTTTCTAGTTAATTTACTCCAGCAGCTGTCACTGAGTGGCTTATAAAAACATATCACTGTCCACAGTACAAGTTATTCAGTCTACATTAATTAAGCTACATATCAACATTTCTTACAGCATCTGGCAATGGATTTTCTTTATTTTTGTTTTTTTCAGAAGTGTGTCTTTCATAGATTCATAGGCAGTCTGAAAGTTACAGTTTCTTACTTAGGGTTTTAATGTGTTCAAAGGCTTTTCAGTACCATGTTCCCAGAGCAAACCACGTCAGAGCACATCTTACTATCCCACATCTATCTCTTGTGTCCTGTTTTAAAGGAATTTGGCTTACTGTGAAAAACTGAAGTTTGACTGGTCGTGTACATGTCTACTCATTTTCATTGTTACCTAGAGGATACTTCAGTGAAAGTTGTTTTGTTTCTTATACTATAAGTATCATTTCTTCAGCTCTATTTTAAGTTCTGTTTGTTAAGAGCTGCTCAATCCAATGGACTCTGGGATCCAAGGATTCCTCTTTCCTGGTTGCTGAAAGCCAGTCCTGTGTATTTACAGACCTGAGAGATTTTTCTCTCTCGTGGCTCATGGATGTGGCTGCTGCTGTTCCTCTCTGCAGGTCTGGCCAGTAGCAAGGCTGAGCATGCATTCAAGAGGGGCATGCAGGAACAGGAAAATTAAATGGCTGGCCATACAGGCAACCACAGAGCAATGCCTTGATCATATCCTCATAAACACCTCTACCACTCACATAAACAACAATACGGATAGCCCAGTCTTGTTCTTCCTTTCTGGTTCATCAGGACTGACATTCACTAGAGAAAATACACAATTCCTCTCTAGATTTTCAGGCACCCTCATGTTTAAAGACCTCTTATATATCAGCATGGGCTCTAAGTCTGTTTAACATCCATTCCTGAACCAGGGGCCAGTTACACAGCGTCTCAGACTCAGTGTTTCTAAATGATGGTCTCCTTCTACTCACTTCTGTCGCTTCTCATGATGCTGTTGAAATGTGCATACACCCTGGTCCCTCAAGTTGCTGATGTTTGGACCTCTCACATGTACAGTCCAGCCTCTCCAGTTGTTGACATTTAGACCTGCAAGTACTGTGGTTGTGGTCTTCCCAGTTGCTGCCATTTAGACTCTTGCATTTCAGGCTCTCCAGCTGCTGGCATCTAGACCTGCAGGCCCAGTAACCTGAAGTTTGTTTTCCAAGTTGCTTACACTTAGACCTTGCAGCACCCTCATCTGTGTGATGGAGTAAGATTACACAAAAGTTAAGAATATAATTTAGAAGAAGATACACTGCAGTGATCAAGAAAGTACTTACATACAACTGACTCTTTTTATGCCCACCTTCTCCATTCTCCTGTGCTTGTTCTTCTCTGTCATTATCCCTCCATTTCTCCACCCTTCTCACCTGCCAGATAAATCTTCCCTTTATTATTTCTTCCCCATTGGTCCCAGTTGTGTTATATCCATAAGCAAATTTGGTATTTCTGATGCTCTTACCTGGGTCATTTCAGCCTCTTACGGCATCACTGATACAGTAAGCTCAGCCCTGCAGGTCTTCCAAGATTTCACTCCCCAAAAGGTCCCAGTATCCTCCCCCACAGTTCTTTGTGAAGCCTGGCCATTTCTCACACAACTCCCCTCTTAATTATCTGAAATCCAGCCATTCTCCACAGTTTTCTTTGTAGCTCTCCTGCCTACTGAGCTTAATAGTGCACTTAGTTTCTGGGAGTGGGGGAAGTGAAGCACTTCTTGGCTCCCATGTGCAAAATTAAAGATGGGATTTGGCCTCCACGTTGCTGCTTCCCTTCTGTTCTGGAAGCTGGAAAGTGAGCAGGGGAGTGGACGAGTGTTTCTCTTTTCCCACTGTTTAAGTTGCCTCCCTGGGTTACTGCTAGCTCTGACAATAGCTCTGTAAGGACAGCTTCCTCCACGGTTGCTGCCCCAAGCTGTGTGGGAAGGTATGGTCCTGTGGAGCACCTGAGATGAAGCTCATGCGTGCATTGTAATGCTGGAGGAGCAATAAAAGGGACTCCTTGGCAGTAGCCCCAGGCCACTTTGGGCTCTTCAAAAAAAGGAGACTGCCTCTCTGACCTCCGCTCTGATCCTCTTACCCTGGGAGAGCCAGGCGGAGAGGGCAGTGTTAGTAGCAGCAGCGTCTGTGGCAGCACTCTGCCCTAAAGCCCATCCTTAAGACATGAAAGGTTAAGGGCTGGGGTACGCCTGTGTTCCATTTGGGGTGACAAATTGGATCGGGGTTGAAGTCCACCAGCGAAAGCACACATCCCGGCTGTCACTTTCAGAAGCATACCCACATCCATGGGTCCTTTGAACATTGCCCTGACCTCTAACCCTGTCTGATGATCTGTGCTCCGACCTTCTTACCAGCATGCAGATCTCCTCCTCACCAGCTAATCCATCTTGGTGCTTGCTGCCAGAACAGAGGCATGCACCCACATTTGTCTCACAAGTACCCCACGGTCAGAGATCCCTCAAATATGAGCTCAGCCTCAATGTCTTGACTCCCTTACAGGCCTCAGCTCTGACTGTGCCTGGACCTTGAGCCCCTTGCCAGCCACTGACTCAGGCCCTGTCTTCCCACGTACAGGTCTGCTTATACTCACAGGTTGCTTGCTGGCTAGGTCAGACTGAACTTTGCTAGCAAATGACTCAAAAACCCATGATATTTACAGGTATACATTTACTAGGAAGATAAAAATATGCCATGATCTCTCTAGTTGCTGGTGTTTGGACCATTGGGCCCTGCAACCTGCAGCCTGTTGTGCAGTTGTGGGCACTTGGACTTCAGGGCAGTATTGCACATAGGATAAAGGGTGAATTACACAAAAAATAGTTAAGAAAACAATTTAATAAGAAGAAAGGCTAGATAGTGGTGATCAAGTTCAGGGATTCATCAGAGAAGTGTATCCACCAGCAGCCTTTTTAAGCTCAATTTCCCTTTTCATTCCCCTCGCCCTGCATTTCCCTGTGGTTGTTCCTCTCGGATCCTTCCCATTTTGTGCTGCTTGCCCCTCCTCTATGTTTCCATAATCCCAAATGTTTGCATAATCCCACAAGTCCCTTCTGTTTCACACCATTCTGCAAGCACCCTCAAATATTCCATAGTATGTACAACGATCATGTTTCTCCTTTCTTATCAGTGACAAAGTACAGGTTGAATCTCTTCAAAGCTAGGTCTGAGTAGTGCCATTAATGGCTTTAGTTCCTGTAGTGGCCAAAGACTTCTGGTATTCGTTACTGTCTCTGTCATCACCTGCTCATTAATGTTTGTGTGCCTGCGTGTAATCCATCTCTTTCCCTGTTATTTGTTATTTTATACTGAGTTAACCAAACATGTTAATGAACCAGATGACCTCCCAGTCCACATATCCTTATACTACCCATGCTACCCAAACAACCCCTGAGTGACTGAGTTACCTCCTTCGTTTTCAAACATCTGCCGTGTGGTTTTGTGAGCAGGAAGCTGATGGCTGCTTTCTGTCGAGGGCGCAAACCCCAACAAGGTGGTAGAGCAGCCATTAATTACCCCAAGCGTGTAGCTGTCACTTCTTGCCTATTCATTCATCTGAGTTCCTCAGACATTAGGTTGGTAGGAGGTAGGTCACCCAGCCCAGCCACATCTGTCTACATCTGCTTGATGGTTTTAGAGTTTGGTATCCTTCTTGGTGCCCTTCTTAAAACCCAGCCAGTCTGTTTTTTAAGTTAAACCTATGCATTCAGTTCAGAATTTCAAAACCTGGTGTTTCCACTGTGCCACACATTTTGAAGAGAAGAAGAGAGTCCTTTTGCCAGTAGGCACTAGCTATAAGCTCCTTAAAGGATTTTGATTTGATGCAGGTTAATCATTGTGAATAGAACAACTAGTAATTATACCTGGAGGATAGGTTCGTTAATTAATGTTGTGAGTGCAGCACAGTTTATTGTAATGTGATTACAAGAACGAATCTCCTAAAACAGTATTATCTAAAAATGTTTTAAGAGCATATTTGTTATGATTTTTAATTAAAAATGCAATCTCATAGTAATTTGAAATGATTCCCTCATAAGCACATAGGTCACATTGAGGATTGGAAATTACAAAGTTACAACTGGTAAAATAATCTTTTATGTGCTTCTGTGTTTGAATAGTAAAAAGGGAAAACCTTCCACACAGCTGTTACAATAAGATTGTAGCAGTTATTTAGCCTTCCACAGGACATTTCTTACAACTCTGGAACTGATGACAGGTGAATATCCAAGTGAAACTAAGTATTTTCTTAAATGCGTAATTATGGCTTAATAAAATAATTAAAGGATTGCATTGCTTGGTAATACTATCTGAGCTGCCTGTTAACCTGACATAATTTTACAAATGTGTTACAAATGTGTTACAAATGTGCAGTTTTATCCGAAGACAAGGGGTGTCTTCACACCTTGCCATGAATACGTAACTCCCATTAGCACAAGGCATAGACTATGTTGTATTCTCCAAAAATACCCAGTAAAGGCTTGCAACTTGTTTTTCTCTGAATTCAGAAAATTTTCATAGCTTCAATGAAGAAGAAAATGGATGTCCCTTATCTTCGTTAGGTATAATTTCTTTAACTGCTTACTAGTGGAGGTACAGCTGTGTTTAAATCCAGTAATCCAAGCCAATTCTTACCTGCTCAGAGGTCAGGTAAGGCTTTGACTCAGGAGCACACTGCCAAGTATCAGCCACCCTGTGCAGAGACAAGCTCTGAGAAATAAGCTGCTTCAGGCTATCTAAGCGTGTGCCCGTGGACCACAGCACAGCTTAAACATGATCATTGTTTGTATGCTAAGCCTTTACCTTGTCTGAAATCTCTGCCCAGACCTTCCATTACCTGCGGTAAAGAAGGGCTGCGAAGTTGGTGAAGGGCCTGCAGCATGAGTCCTGTGAGGAGTGGCTGAGGGAGCTGGGGTTGTTTAGTCTGGAGAAGAGGAGGCCCAGGGGAGACCTCATTGCTCTCTGCAACTGCCTGAAAGGAGCTGTGGAGAGCTGGGGGTCAGCGTCTTCTCACAGGTAACTAGTGATAGGACTAGAGGGAATGGCCTCAAGTTGTGCCAGGGGAGGTTCAGGTTGGAAATGAGGAGACATTTCTTCTCAGAAAGAGCAGTCAGGCACTGGGACGGGTTGCCCAGGGAGGTGGTGGCGTCACCGTCCCTGGGGGTGTTTAAGGAAAAGTTGGACCTGGTGCTTAGGGACATGGTCTAGCGGGTGACATTGGTGGTACAGGGATGGTTGGACCAGATGATCTTGGAGGGCTTTTCCAACCTTAATGATTCTGTGATTCTATGACAGCGAGTGGTGGTTCCTCAGTCTGCAGACTGATTAAGTTGTTTAAACTGCCTCAATATTACCTGAAAAGAGTTTCTCATTACTTGAACAAATAATAGATGTGGAAATGCTTTATGTAGATGTGGAGGTGTGGGTCAGAGAGGTATAAGTTTTTCTGAATGTTCTGAGTGTAGCACAGATGCCAGGAGAGTTTGCTGCGCCCCTTGAAACACCCTGTTCACAATTACCTTACTGTGTTTTGCTTTGCTGAGTTCTCTGGAAGAGCACCAAACCTGTAAATCATATCCTCTGATGTCTGCAGTAAAATGAGCCTGTCATATAGCCAGATGACAGAGTTCTCCATCTGAGACTTCAGGCAGCTTTTGTGAAGAGGGATGTAGTGCTTACACTTGGATGCTGTTGTAAGAGGTGTGGATGGTAAGAAAGGAGGACAAGGACTTAAAAAATATATATTTTTTTTTTACTTCAGTGCAGGTGAAATTCTTGATTTGTGTGTCCAAGCAGCCTTCATAAGCTTTCTCAGCCTTGTGCGCTTCCTTCCATGGTATCCTGTGTTGCAGTCCTTTACCTGTGTGTTCTCACTGCCAAAATTTCAGTGCTCCCAGATTGTCTCTGAGGCTTCTCCTTCACGTTCTCTTCATGAACACCCAGCTGGCTGAAGGCAGGAAAAAAGCCTGAAAGCATCTGAATGGCCTTCTATGGACCTTCTAAAATAGCTTTGAATGTTGCATTAGGATATGCATAAAAGAATCGCACAGTGTGGGAAGAACCATGGTAATGAAGACTTGCTAATTGTTGAACTAAATAATGTGTTATCGGTACTATTAAAACTACCTAACCAGACTGCAGCTGTATTGCCTAATGTGCAAATTCTTGAAAGATGCTAAACTGCTAAGAAGCTGGTTTGAGGGATGTGCAATTTTCCTCAATAAGAATATGCCAAATAGTGCATAAGAATACAAACCTAATGCCTGTGGCTATTTAAGCAATACTGTTTCATGTTAGGGAACTTCTCTGCCCCGCTTGGTGGGGCAGTAGATTTATACCCTGAAATACAAACAGTAGCACTTTTTTTACTATACAAGTGTGAAGTGCTCAAAACTCGTTGTAAATAAATAGTTACCCATATTTGATATTTTGATTATGGTAGGGAGCCCGGAGTGCTGAACCAAAATCTTTATTAATTTTACAAAATGTGCTGCATGTTATGGTGGTCGAATTGTAATTATGAAGTAAATGAAAACAACATTGTGTTTTGCTTGAGTTTTTTTCTCTAATTAGAAAGGATAATAGATAATCAGTGTACAGCAGTAGCTAACAACTTCTAATGTTTCTGAACATGGTGTTGTTGCAAGTCTGGTGTCTGGTCACTGATATCAAGGCGGGGTTTCCCAGCAAGTAATTCCATGGTTCGGTCTTCACTGCTTGTGTGCCACTAGTGTTTCGATACAGTAGAAGTGTAAATGAGAATTTGTCGTAAATCTTTTGTCAGTGGCTTCATTAATCCAAAATTCACTTTTGCCATCTGTTCTTAGTGACATATTTCAGCTGGCTTTATTAAACTTTCTGTTTGATTTTTTAGCCTCATGTTTTCACTGGACCATCTCTTCTGAACGGGTATTTTTTCCACTTCCTTTTATATTTCTCTGATTTTTGTGAAAGACAGTGACCACTGTGAAATGGCCCAGCTGCTTCTGGTTGATGCTGGCTCATTTAGATGTCATTCTCCCATTTATCATCAGTGGTTTGGTCCCTGAGGAGCAGCTGTTCGTCTTTCTTGCCCTCTGTAGTAGCCGCGGGTTAAAAGCCTTCTCTTTATCTGCCTGGTGTAGGAGCTTTATAACTAGATATGCCATCTGTTTCAACCTCACAAGCAGGTACGGTGTGGTTCTTCTGCATTAACAAATAGTTTGGCGCAATAGGAATGGCACGGTGGATAAAAGCAATTGGTGCTGCAGATCCTACAGCTGTATTCTGTGGTTTGGCATTTTTACTTGGGATTACATGCAGTCAGCCTTCCCACACCAAACAGCCTCAGCGTGCCCGTGATGCAGAGCTGTCTGAAATGGTGCCCCTTGTTGGAGACCTGTGCCAGGACTTGGAGCGCGTTTTGCACGTACCTGGACCCCAAACAAATCTAGTTAGCATGCCCCAAAACTGCCCTCTGAACCGAACCCATGTGCAGAGCAGCTGGAGGCCTTTCAGGGATGTCAGGACTCCTGTGTGGGTTGGATCTGCTCCGAGAGGCGCGGGAAGAGGGAAGGGGCTGGTCAGGAGCAGAGGGAAGAATGGCACAGCGCTCTGCCAAAGGTCTGCGTGCACGCTGCATCAGCCCAGAGCAGAACACAACTCATGGCATGGAAACAGCAGTGCTTATGGAGCAAATGCTTGCAGTAATAAGTGATGCTGCTGTCACTGGAGCATCTTGCTAGCATTTGTCTTGACCAGTGTGCCAGCACAGAATTTTATTATGACTCAGTAATGCACGAATAAATGAGATAGAGCTTTTTTTTCTGAAGGATGGCATGTAACAGAAAACATCCTGCTTGAGGTTTTAATTTGATTTTGTCTTCTATGGAATGAAAATACGCAGCCTGTGTTATTACTGTGCTAATTTAATGTTCAGGAGTCTGCATGTATTTACACAGTTAGCAAAATGTTGCCTGAAAAACCTAAACAACTTGCATCACTAATTCTAACGTTCTAATTCTTTTTCTTGAGGAAATTAACTTCAATTATTTTACCATCCATGTCTAAAAGCTACATTAGCAGAAACAGTCAGTAAGTGTACACCATACTTAAGATCTGCGTCCTGTATTTAATAAATGCCCGAAGGTCAAGAGAAATAAGCACAGCATCACAAAGTGCTCATTTCAAACTCTGGGATAAAGTCAGAGTATGCTCACAGAAATCTGATGTGGTCTGCTGTGAGATGTCACCGAGATCTACAAAACGTTAATATTTGAGCTCTGACTTTAAAATACTTTCTTCTGAAAATAGTCTTCAAAAAATATTTATAAGATGTGTAAGTAGTGGATTATTTGAAATACAGTCAGGGCTTTGTTTTCCTTAGCTAAGGTATCAATTAGGCTGAACCATATTGATCCACATCACTGCACATTATAATGAGCTGTCCTTTTCAGCCATTGTTTTTTCCAGTTTGAATGCCAACTTATGGAGGTTTGATTCTAAAAGTAGAAACAACTTCTTTTGCTACACTCCATCTGGAAAAGCTCCAGGTTGCTGAGAAAGCAGCACCAGCCCGCAGTGCTTCGGATACCACAGTGCCTCTTCGCTGTACTCATTCACCTTAAATACAAAATTTGGTAAACAAGTTGGCCTTGGAGGTCTTCTGAATATCAAGAAGCTCTATCAGAATACCTGATTGAGATTTCCACCTGTCCTGCCATTATGAAACCTACAGATGCCAGAAGTGGGGTTTCTCGGGATGTGCTTTAAGTTTAGGACTAATTTCTGTTAGCCTTACAAAAATTAAAGTGACAGTTTAAATGAAAATTTCACATTTTTTAAAACTTGTTTTTCAAGGAACATATACCACTGGAAAAGAGTTAGAAGCCCTGTAATACAGTTGAGTCAGGAGCATGGTAAAATTCCCATTATAATTGCGTGAGGGTGTCTCGTAGGAACCTCAAAAGGAGGCTTTAGATTTTTAAAGGAAAATCACACAGCCTTACTTTTATCTACAGAAAGCAAAGCAATGATTTAAAAAGACCACTAGGAAGCCCTTTTAACATCAAGAGGAAAAATTTTGAATCTGTGTAAATATGTTCTTGGGAATTGAATCCTTTTAGAGGAATAGGAAAAGTAACAAGAGGAAAGATGAGGAAAATTCTTGTAATAAAGGATTATTGATCTCTGCTAAATAATGATAACAAGAAATGCAGAGTTAAACTAGTTAATACCTTATAGAAGAAGTGTTATTCTCTTTATTACACATGGTGTTAAGACCCCTTGGTTTTGTAAGAGCTAAGGTCACAATTTCAGTAAATGGAAACTAAGACAGACTCCTACATACTGAATTTGTCTGCTGACAATAGGCCTTTTTTAACAAGCACTTGCACATCACTTTGAAACACAGAAAATCAGTATTCTATGTTAGACTGTCTAATGTGCCCTGTGGTGGAGGAGGGCACTGGTATTTTTGTGATTCAAAAGCTTATGAAAACATCTTCCGAGACACAGGCTGAAGGAAGTTCAGGTTCCTACAGGTTACCTATAGATTGTATGGCTTACAGAAGCCTGAAAGAGCCTTTATGTAAGTATGCTTTTTTCACCAAGAGGGTGGTCAAGCATTGGAAGAGGCCACCCAGGGAATTGGTGGAGTCCCCATCCCTGGAGGTATTTAAGAGATGCGTGGACAGGGCACTAAGGGACGTGGTTTAGTGAGGGGACTCTGTAGGCCGCTTGACAGTTGGACTTGGTGATCTTGAAGGCCTTTTCCAACCCAAATGACTCTGATTCTATGGTAACTTCAAGCTTGTGAATATTTTCAGGAAAGTCCATGGAGCAACGGCAGTGGTGAAATACACAAGCACTGAATTCACACACAGATCTTCACTTCTGACACCCTCCACGGGATATTTTTAAAGGTCTGAAATCAATCTTGATCAGCATGGCAGCAGTTTTCACTTGAAAATCGCTGAAATTTAGTCTTTAAACCTCTGCCTTAAAACCGCATTGTTTAATATTTTAATATGATGCCTTTGATATGCTAATGTATAAAATAGCAAATTAACCAGAAAAAAAAAGGTAATTTGAATTAGTTAGATTTAAACCCTAAGTACAAAACAAGAACCAAGACAACCACTCTTGTCCTGTTTCAAATTCTTGTGTTGGATATTTTCCTCCTCTCCCTGGGAACTAAGCGTTTGGAGTTTCAGGCCACATAATTACCTTGGTAATCTTTGAAGATAGTAGGGCAAGTTTTAATCATTGCTTCTTAATCCCTGATTTTAATATCTTAACACAGAACTGAACTCCATGTCTACCATGTCATGTGATCACACTAAACAATAAAAGATCGATATTATTTGCTTCAAAAATAACGTCTTTGCTGAAGTGTGCTACTATTCTGACTACCCCCTGAAATCAGTATAATAATTCATACAAACCTAAGTGATTCATAAATACCAATTTTTAACATTAAGCATTTAAGTACAGAGGAGATGTCAGGGAAGACCGCTGATTGTGGAGTACCACCTCAGAATCATCTTGATTTGCTTTATTGCTTTTCTAATAATAAAGGAAAAAAGTATAAACTGATACAGTTCTTTAGTTATTATTAAGACAGTCTCTCTGTATTTATGCTTACAGTTTTCATCTTGCCAATGCACCGAAGTGAGTAAGTGTAATAGCCTGCTGAATGAGGTTGTTTGCATGAGTGCAACGCTTGCACAAATAAATATTTGTAGAACTAACCACAAAGTTTGCACAGCAGACTGCACCCAAAGCCAAGATTCGGGAAAGGAAATGTTTTGGAGAGGATCATATGACAAAGATAAATAAGTGTTCTTGGAAGGACGGAGCTGGAGGATGGAGGGGGGCTGATTTAACTCATACGTGTGCCACATTTGTGGTTTTGGGTAGTGGGCAGGGAACAGGGTAGAGTAGAAACAACTGAGAATTAGGGTTTATGGAAAATTGCGTGAAGTAATTAAACTGAACTTGGTTTCCCAATTTGTGTCACACCCCTGAATAGATTTGTCTGCTGAAGGTGTTAGAGCGGTGGAGGAGGAAGACTGTGGAAAGGGTATCCAGGAGGAGTGTGCAGGGTGGGGTTAGAAAAGAAGGTGTAGTGATAGGTGTGGAAGACAGGCGAGCTGAAGGTGTTTTGGCCATGGGAGTAATGAAAACGAGCGCTCCCTTCACAGCACGTAAGAAATAGCCAGGATCTGTCTTGCGAACCTAGAGCAGCACCCACAGGCAAGGCTAAATCCTCAAGCACTTCCAGAGGAATTGGTTCTTATGTATTGACTGGAAGAAGGAGTGGATGCACTACAACTTGGGAAATACTCTGAAGATGTTACTGAAACCGATGAAGTACCTGCTGTAGGAAGAGTCCAAGGTAACAGCCTTCAGTGGTTAATGAAACGGTTCTGCTATTAATCATCACATAGGTTGTCACTTGTGGGAATTACTGTAGATTTTTTAATTCCAACTTCTGGACAGGGAAGATGGAAAAAAATGAGGTAAACATATGTTCTGTTGGTAATTTTTTTTTTTGCAAAATATTTTGCAAAGGGTAGGACTTGACCTTGTATTTTGAGTATAGCACAAGTTATAGCACAAGGTTTTTGTGCCATGGGTACACAGGCAATGCTACCATTTCATCCTCCAGGTGTTCTGCAAACAGAAACGCACTACCTTTAAGTGGTAAGAAATCAGAGTAGCGCTAAAGGATGTAATAAAAATATTTCATTCTGAATTGAAGATAAATATTGTTTCATGTTTATGACAAAGACATCAAACCCTGCTACGCTAATGTTACTCCATGCTACTTACCTAGAAATGAGGTATTATGTGGCTCTGAGCTTGCACAGAACTTGCCTGTAGTGTGTTAAATATTTATAAATGGCATATTAGCATCAGCACTTAAATATTGTTATGACTGCTTATTAGGGGCATTTTCACCTGTGTGCGTGTGTCCCTCTCGATGGGAGCACGGTGCTTTTGCCATGGTGTTTCTTGTTATTCACGCAGGGTTTTGTCTTCCTGGGCTTAAGCAGAAAGATGGCAAGCAGTGGCATATACCTATTGGTGAGCTAGGCAGTCATGTAGTCTGTTATTTAAACATGATCTCGTTGGCAAGCGGATTGGTTTTGTTTTATTAAAATTCCAACACTTCACATTTTTATTAATCACTTTCCCACTCCTTCTATTCACTTGTGCTCTGATGCCTCTACTCTGGTACCCATAGCAACACTTGTTAATGCTAATGAAACTGCAACATCCTAAGCTCCCCGACAGAGCAGCCCTGTTAAATATGGCTATTTAGCACAGTTGTATTTCTGTTAGCTCCAGCTCCCAGCAGACACCTGCTCTGTAGAAACTCAGTCCTGTGATACTAGGATTTGGTAACCCACAGCTTTTCTCAGATCTGTCATTTTACAGGAGTAAAATTCACGTATTCCCGGACAGTGGATGCTACAGAATATGTACGTTTTCTGCAAAACTGGCAAGGTTTAGCTGTAGGATTAAGTATGCTTTTGAAGTGCTCATTTGCATTCAATGAAAAACCGCACACGACTGAGCCTGACTGATCTTAGGGGAAGCTACGGGATGAGTCCTCTCCTAGAGCACATGGACATTTTAACTAAATATCATCAATAGCGTGTTAACAAGCAGAAGTAATAGCTAAATAATTCCTCATGAACTCAGGCTGAATAATAATTCAACTTAATAGGAGTACTTGAGTGCTTTAATACATAGAGTGAGGAAATTGTTACGTGTATTGATTCTCCTTTCCCTAAGGAGCATTTTTGCGTGTGCTGTTGGTGAGGATGATGACAGGGTGGTTTATTTCCTTTATTCTGAGTTTTGGTTTTGAATACTGTTTATTTGGCAAGTCATTAGTCATCCATCTTTCATACTCCAGAAAACAAAGGGAAAAATCCTGTAATCAGTATAAAATCTCTTCCAAGAATGCGAGCACAAATGAGGGAGTGCAGCAGTGCCAGCAGATAGGTTCTGTAGCGCCAAGGCTGCCAAAGAAGGAAGCTGTCATGTGTGTCTTTCGAGAGGCACGCCAGTACTTCTTGGTACTCGTTTTTATTACAGCTCAGGAAAACTCAAATGCTAGGAAAAGCTTTAAACCTACTCTTTCCAGCAGAGTTTTAAATGTGGTGCTGCTTTGTGCAGAGTTGACTGTAGGGATACAGCCTAGCTCTCTAATGTGGGGGGCTGGTTATTCTGAGGACTACACATTTTTGCCAAGTAAGCGGTGTGAGCTTGGGGGAGGGTGCTCAGCCTTTCTGTTCTCCAGTAGGCATCTGTTATGCTGTTGTTGCAGAGTGCCAGGTTTGCTGTGTGCCTTTTGTTTTCCCATCATTTGTTCTCCCCTTTGTTCTTTACGTGTCTAAAACGCTCAGTCTTCTCCTCATTGTTTGGTCTCATTTATATGGCCGTGTATCTGTGGGGCGTTCATTTTTGTTGTAGGATCGTTTCAAGTTCTGCTAATCTCCTCATAATATTAACCAGCTGTATTAATGAGATAATAAACCAGACTTGTTGGTAATGAATTGATTCATTCAGCTACTGGATTTAATTAGAAAGACACTTAACATTCCAGCAGATGTTCTTATTTTGTTTCATTGTCCTTGTGTTACCAACAGTGGGCTTATAAATACATACTGTACATGGTCGTATTTACATAATATGCTCTTCAACTTGAAGCCTTGTTGTTGTGCCATACACTGCAAAAAAAATGACACGAAACCTCTAAATTCCTGTCTTAAGTCAACTGGCATGAATTCCTCTGTCATCATTTAATTTCTTCGACTACTCACAGGCTTGAATTTTCAGAGCATTCTCTGGAAATATTCTTCAGTGTTCTTCATCTGATAAGAAAATGCTTAATTTTCCTAAAAGGAAGTAGAGTTCTTCTTTCATAGTTAAAAAAACATGGTACTGGGCTTATGTTATCTCCTTTCCAGTCCCGTGACGTTCATTCTTGGTTTTGCAGAGGCAAAACTTCAAAAGGAAGGGCATGCAAAGGAAGGGCCCCTCTGTTCAGTGTTCCCTGTGGACTACTTAGGGAGTTCCTCTGGTAGTTCAGAGAGGGAGGATGAGGTGGAGAAGGATGGATAACAAGGCTTCCCTCCGCTCGGTGGTGGCAGCAAGCTGTGAACTGTCCCCTAGAACTTTGCCTTTCACAAGTGGCCTTTAAATGCACAAATCTCTCCTTGCTTTTCTTTCTGCTGCTCAGATCTGCTGTATTGGCCATAAAATTACACGGCGTGTTGCTTTGTGGTAATTGCATGTGTGGTTGTGCAGGCAGAGTACATTGCCTGTATTGCTGTAGTCTTTATTGTGCCTGTGTGGGTATAGCGCTTACTTAATGTGCAAACTAACATTAGTTTTGAGTTGGGAACAACGGTATTTAAAACTAAAAATGTTCCAGTAAGGAAAATGAATCCATTTTGAGCCTGTTGCTTCATTAGTTGTGAAGGTTAACCAGTCTATATTTAACAACAGTTAAACTAAAGCCATATAATTTCTTTAATGGAGAGCCTTTTTTCTTTTGTTGCTGCTAAGGTGCAACACAGAGCGTGTGGTGTGCAGGAGTCAGGATTCCATTGTACTAGTTCCGTATGCGTACCTCTAACAAAAAGTAATGCCTGTTCCAGTTTTCAAAGTAATTTGCATAATCCACATCATTTTCTATACCATCTCATTATCAAATGTCTTTAAAGTATTCATTTTATTTTCCCCTGAAGAATTGGGTATAGCTTCTAGTCTTTGTTTTCGAAGAATATATTCCTCTCATCTCTTCTTTCTAGCAATTTACATTTTTAGCTCTGTATTAGCTGTAAAAGACTACAATTTTATCTGTCATGTTAAAGGTTGAACAACATAGTGTCAGCTGTCAGCTGTCAATTGGGTGAATGACAGAGGGGTTTTCTGGGCTCCTGAGTAGGGTGGACTCCCTCTGAAGTCTTTGGGGTATCTACTTGGATAAAAGTCATGTTGATTTTCCTTTGGGTAGAGGAGGAAAACTCAGTGGTGAAAGGAGACTTGGGCAGAAACTTTACGGAGGGATTTCTTAAGGAACTGGATCCTGTACTGTTCACCACAGCCACAAATAGGAAGGGTGTTAGGTGATAAATTTTGCTATTAGTGAACTTTTTTTTTTTTTCCCAAGTAGTAAGCATTAGGGCCAACTGAAGCATTGCAGAAGAATCTCATGTTATTTGAATGAACTGGGCAATAAAAATGCTATTCAGTGTTAACAAATGCAGAGCAATGCACTTGGGAGTGAACACAACGAACATGTCCGCTGTCATGTGTGCTAATACCTGATTTACTTTTCTGAAACTTTGGAAGCACTGAAGATAATTGAATGGTTATGAATGATCCTAAAAGCAAGCAAAATGCTAGGAGTAGAAAAGGAACAGAGAAAAGACTGAGGAAAAACTGCAGTGATTTAGAGATCCATTTTCTTTTGTTCTTGTTTTCACCCCACTCCCTCCTCCAACTAAAAGGGGTGAGTAGGACAGGCAAAGGGTTGGACGAGGGCAGCAAGGAATGAATAACTGTGAGGAGAATGTGAAATGCTGCTGCAGGTTTTGGTAGGTGTTAAAAGACGGACAATTTCAAAAAAGTGCCGAAACAAATCCATGAAAGAAAAATCCATAAAATGCTGCTAAACTGAGGCACAGATAGAGCCTGTGTCTTAAACTCTCCACCCTCAGATTTGTGGCAGACTGCTATTTGTGTGATCGCTGGTGGTTTGCCCTGTTTTCCCAAGGTATTTGCTTCTTGCCACTGTCAGACAGGGTGCTTGTGCTAGCTGGATGTTTAATCTGACCCTGTGAAGTCATTCTTGTGGCAGGAGGTTTTAAGAGGAAAGCTTGCAGCTTTCCACTCATTTTCACGCGACTGCAAGTGGGAGGCTGCTGGAGCCTGAGAACCCCATGCAAGTGTTTTACCTCCTTGGTAGCCCGTAACAGTGCTTTAGAGTTCAACAGCATTTCTTCATTACTTGTGGCCATTCTGCTTCAAACATAGCATCAAAATTAGCTGCTTTTTCAGGGATTTCAGTAACATGCGTAGCTTTATTTGGACTATTTTGATGTTTGTGTTATGTACTAATCCATTAAGTACTATGCTAAAGGCTGTACATCTTTGTTCTCTGCTGTGCATTTGCTTTCTTGTTCAGTGTTTTCTTGCAGCAGATGAGTACAAAGATTTTTTTTATTTTTTTTCCCTCGCCTCCTCCTTTAAGTGCCTTTGAAATAAATTGCGTAAGCTTCTTCAGTCACCACACTGGTCCAGCAGATGATATTTAAGTCATCCTCATACGGTATTAGCTACTCTCTTTGGGCATCAAAAATATTTCACCTCCATTTATTCCTCCTGCAACTCACCCCTACACTGAAAGATGAACAGGTCTGTTCTCCAAGTCCAAATAATTATTTTTCCCTGGTACTTGTGCTAAGGGACTATCAGCCCCTTGTCTACATTGAATAGCAAGTCTTGCCATGCATACCCATCTTGAGAAAGTTAGTTTGTTGAGGCAGATAGGCTTTTGTTTATTTGGACTTCCAAATGTTTAAATAGGTCACTGCAAGAGACCTACACCAAAACTGAACAAAAAGCAGGCTAGCAGCTTACTGGGCACAGCTGAACTGGCTGACAGAGTATCCTCTTAGTTCTTTTGGTGTCAGTGAGAGTCAGCAATTGCAGAGGAAATTAAGTTGCTCTACTTTTCTCTGTAAACACATTTTAATGATTCTCCAGGCTATAAACCCATGCCGACTGTAAGAATGCACAAACCTAGAATCTTGCAGCTAAAACGTTCTGCTTGGAAGTGCTGACCCTTCTGCCGGCATTGCTATATCATTTTGTGTAGCAGTAGCTGTTCTTAAAATAGGAAAAAATGGAACAATTTATACAATCCCAATTTAATAAAGACATATCTAGGGGAAGGGAATAGGCTGATGTGCAGGTAAAACTAGGAGAAAAGAAATGTTAGACTGCCAATTGCAGTTGTATTGCTCCAGGTAATGGTGTGCTCCGTGCACTACCATTGCTCTGTGCTGTGTAGTTTGACGAGATAAACTGAATTCAGTGTAACGTGGCCATCAGTCTTCTGCCAAGGCACTGCCTTGCCGGGAAGTTTTATTTTTCAAATTGCTTAGGTAGAGGCTTTAGCAGTTGTGCAGGGCAGCTTTTTAGTTCCACGAGCAGCATGGACCTCAAGAAGCCTTACAACCTATGGTGCTGTCCTGCAGCAGCAATCAGTGCACGCTGTGGCTGCTTCGGAGCACTACGTGTGCAAACCAGCTGGCCAGCTGCTGCTGAACAGCACGTGTGATGGGTGAGGAGACCTGCACTCCCCTCTCTGTGCCTCTTCCTTTACCTGACCGAAAATTTGTCACAGGATTTTTAGGAGTTCCCAGCTCCATCTCTGTCTGAGGATGGTGGGGGGAGTTGCAGAAGAACTTTTCTCCTAGGAACAAAAAGCTAAATGGATATGATTCCTAAAATTATTTTTCATTTTTTTTCATGTGGACAAGTTATCAGATTTATCAGGTACCAGATTTAGTGTGCTTGGCAATATAATACATCCGTGTGAATTTTGTAGGGTGAAAATTGTCCTACATTTATTCTTCTATCTGATAAATAGTGTTAATTAAACTTCCATTAACCTTACATATTTTAAAATTCTGTGACAAAATAATAGGCTTGGGAGAAGGCAGGTCCTTATCTTTTCTTAATTCTGTGGATACCTTCAGAAACTGAAACACGGGAGTTTCTCTCTGAACACCAGCAAACACTTTTTCACTGTGCAGGCGACTGAGCACTGGCACAGGCTGCCCAGAGAGGCTGTGGAGCCTCCCTGCTTGGAGATCCTCAAAAGCCACCTGGACGTGGTCCTGGTCAACCTGTTTTGGGTGTCCTTGCTTGAGCAAGGGCTTGGACCAGATGGCCTCCAAAGGTCCCATCCAACCTTAGCCGTTCTGTGAACCTGTGAAATTTCTTTCCAGAGGTGTTCATAGCATTGCAGGAATCCAAAGATGTGGAGTTTTCAAGTTGATTTCATATCACAAGAGTCAAGGAGACCCAGGATGTTTTCTTTTTTCATTCTCGATGCAGGCACTATTGGAGAGCTTTTTCTGTTTGCTTTTATTCACCTTGTGCTATCTGAAATTGAAGATATGTAAGGATAATTAGGAGAAATCAGCATACAAACCAGTCTGTGCTATACCATTTAATGCCTTCCTGATAGTATGAGAAATGAGGAAAAGAGACAAGCCTCATTCACATCAGCAGGTAACCTGTGTAGTGAGAGAAAAGTAGGTTTCTCATCATAAAATTTCATTTAGTAATAAGCAGTGCACTTGTGCTGTCTAATAAACTTCGATTTGCTGTCAGCTAGAGTTTCATTTGGAGTATATATTTGAGAAGTGTCCTGTGCTAACCTCACGCTACCCATCTTGGAGATAACTGTGATGGTTTTACGCAGGTGGGCAGCTGAGCTCCACCACAGCCGCTCTCTCACTCCCCCTCCTCAAAGAGAAAGGGGGAGAAAATAAAATGGAAAGGGCTCGGGTTGAGATAAGGACAGGGAGATCACTCAACAGTTCCTGTCATGGGCAAAACAAATTCACCATAGGGAAATTAATAACATTTATTACTAAAAATCTAAAGCAGTGAGAAGCTAAAAGCAAGCTAAAACCACCATCCCACTGTCCACCCCCTTCTCTGTCCTCCCCCCAAGCAGCACAGGGGAACGGGGAGTGTTGCCTGCGGTCAGTCCCTGATGCTTCATCTCCGCTGTGGTTTAGTGGAGGACTGGTTAGTGTTAGGTCAGAGGTTGGACTAGGTGATCTTGGAGGTCTCCAACCTAGATGGTTCTGTGATCCTGCTGCATGCCTGGAGCACCTCCTGCCCTCCTTCTGCACTGTCTGTAGGGCTGCTTCTCTCTCATTTCTCACTCCTCTCTCCCAGCTGCTGTTGCACAGCAGTTTGTTTGTTCGTTTTCCCTTTCTCAAATCTGCTCACACAGAGGTGCAAACAACATCACTTACTGGCTCAGCTCTGGCCAGCAGCGGGTCCCTTTGGAGCCATCTGAAATTAGCTCTTACCTAACGTGGGGAAGTTCCTGGAGTCTTCTCACAGAGGTCACCCCTGCAGCCCCCCACTACTAAAACCTTGCTACATAAACCCAACAGTATAATGCAATCAAGTGGCTTCCATACACCTTGTTGCTGAAGTAATACATGCAAGAAAACTGGGACCCAACAAAACAGGTTTTTACATATATTACCTAAAAGTACTCCGAGTGATCAAGATTTATTCACTTAGCCAAAATTACTGTAATTATTCTTTTCATTTACCTTAGATACTGAGTGTATTTTGGAGCCTCTGACTCTGCCAGAAAGTCCAGCGAGTCCAGGAGGTGTTGCTGCTGTAGAGGATTCTCTACATGTGCCTTGCATTTTCTGCAACGAATGCTATCTCCTACCTGAACAAAGCCAGCTCCTGAAGCACATGATAATTGAACACAAGCTCGTCATCGCTGATATGAAACTGGTTGCAGATTTTAGAAGGTAAAGATTGTGTTGTTAAAAATGGGTATGTATGTGTACAGTTACTATATAAAGCTTCAGAAAACTAGAGATTGTATTTCTAAAATACTTGTTTTACACTGGGGTGTTGTGTAGTTACAGCACAGGGCAATTCCTCTGTTAGAAATTCTTTGTCACTTCTCAGATCCTGTTACTAACCAGCAAGCTGTGTACAAGCTAGAAAGCTGTTTATTTCATAAAGGACGTTCTAGACAATCAACTCTTCCAATTTTTGTGTTTATTCACATGAGAAGACTATTTATTGTAAGACACTGTATGATGTCCTAAAGATGTATTGTACACAGAAGCTGTTCAGTACGTGAACTTACACATTCTGGGTTGAAATTAATTTACCCTATCTTAAGGATGCCAGTATTTTCCCACAGAAATCATATTTAATCCTTAACTGTACTTCACAGGTCTGTGATCTGCATGTAACAGTGACTTGTACAGCGGTGTCACTGATCTTCTGGGGTCACGTTTGGCTTTCTCTCTTTTAACTTCCTCCAGTAGCTGGCAAAGGCCCAGCTGGCTTGTGATTTCAGAGGCTTGGCACGTGCTCGGCATTTTGCTTTCACAAACAAGGATGTATGGTCCTGTCAGAAGGCTAGATGGCACCTACTGATTTTGTAACTAGTTGTGTTGCATTGCTTAAGTGTTAGCTGGGTGATTTCTCAAATAGAAGGATTTTTGTGGTAGGCCTTCCGTGATCAGTTACTCTGCCAAAGCCAGTAACTTGTGTCTAACCATCAGAGTGCAAAAACCTAAACATTAGTATGAAATTTGGGAAGATGAATGTAAGCCATATAAATCCTTAGTCAGACACAGGAGCTTAAAACTGCATAAAATTGAAAATTGATACTTGTTTTTGTTTGGTTTTGTGCAGAAGGCAGGCAGAACAAGAATGCAATGTTCTTTGGAGATAATGCTAGTTTCCTCAGATAAATAAAGGGATCAGAACTGCTCAGTAATGGAATGCCAGTTTAAGTGCACTTGGGGGATTATTCTGGGTTACTAAAAATTTATTTTTAACTCACCTTTTCAAGAAAATGTCCATTTAGATTCTTTTGGCTTCTAATGCAATTGGAAGGTAGCCAAATGTTAGAGAAAACAGCCCCAGGATGTGATGTGGTGGAGCTGTTACTCTGAAGTGTTTCTTCTCTTATTTGCTGTATTGAATACCAGCAAATGAGTCTAATACTGTGAAGAACAACAAAAAAAAAAAAAAGACAAATATAATCTGAGGTGTTACAATGAAGTGTGGAAAATAAAGTGAAATAACTATAAATACATTATATTATATTTATACTCAACAATGAGGTAGAACCAGTCTTAGGTATGTGTTTCTTGACAGAACAACAAGCATTGGAGAGTCCAAAGAAAATCAGTGCTAATGGAAAGCATATTTTTTTTCATAAACTTGGAAAAGTAAAGATAAGTTGGCAGTAGGGGAAGGAATAGAGATGAGATGAACACTTCCAATACTTGCATGACTGATACATAGAGGACACTGATCATTTATTCTCTCTCCCTGGAAGCATGGCAAGGCATTGGCTTTATTTGAGCATTGATTATTTGGGTTAAGCAGTATCATATAAAATCCCTTAACAGTAAGCTTCATGGCACAGGTTATGGTTTGGTGAGTTTGTCTAAATGGTGTTCGCTTATTTCAGTTCAGGGGACAGACTGAACAGCATCTTGAAATAATTTCATTTGCACATTTATGTCCTAAAAACTCCATTCTTGAAGACCTGCTGTTCTTTGTAGCTGCAAGACTAATTTCACCATGCATTATAAAAGTAGGGGGCAGAGGCACAACAAAATGCTCACCTGTCACTTACAGACATCTAATGATGCTTCAGCTGTGCTTGCAGGCTTTGCTGTGCTTAGCTGTTGTTGTACCAGAGGTTAATCCTCTCCATGTCAAGAGCACCTACAAATACTCAGAAATGTCCTCATAATACTGTCGGAATTTTTATTATCCTTTCCCAATTTGATGGCATGTCAATAGGAAACATTCACTGAATAGCTAGCCTTTACCTGATCAACTCTTACATGAGTAATATCATGCAGTAGGCATAAATGTAAGCCTACACTTAAGCATTAGCAGATTTATTTATCTTTTTTTAAAATAAGATTCTGAATAATTAGCACAGGGACTGCTTTATTCTCTTCATCATTGAACTGAGGGTGGTGATTTTTTGGATTAGACAGTAGCTTCTATTTCAGTGGGAACCTAATCTCTGTTGTGGTCTGTTAATGCTGCTATGGCAAACAATAATAGTACAGGAACATTTTTAAACAACTGTAGTTGATGGGTTAAACTTTCAAGCCGTATTTAGGGCTTTTCTTATTCTGCCTGTTACCCCACCCCCAGGTGTTTGGGGATTTCATTTTTCTGTCTTCCTAGTTGTCTGCCAAGCTACAGCTTTCACTGTAACTCCACAGGAGACCTGCCAAAACCTCACTTTTGACAAGTTGGTGTTTTTACTGGGTTTCAGATCCTTGCCTGCATCTTGAAGAACACCGAGTGCAATATTTTGGGAATTTGAGAGTACTCTGTAGTGTATCTTTTCAGTAAAGATGCATCTGAATGGCAAATCTGTCTGAAAATGTGAATAAGTTATAGTGTTTATGTAAAGCCAAATGCAAATCTTTCTTATTTAGATCTACATTTTGACAGGGTAATTGAACCCAGGTTTAATGAAGCTGAGTGAATTTAATGAATGAGAAAGCCAGGTTAAAGGAAGAAAAAAATTAGAGAAGAATTAAAAAAAAAAAAACACTTAAGACCTATAAGAATTTAAAGGATGCAAAAAATGAGAGCAGATCAACTGTTTATTAAATGGTTTGGGGATTTCCTTCTTCACTAATCTTCTCTCTCTTAATTTTAAAGATATATCTTATATTGGAAGAAGAGGTTTGCAGAACAACCCATCACAGACTTTTGTAGTGTGATAAGAACAAATTCGGAAGCTCCATTAGGTAAGTACATGTATGCTGCTTATTTTCTCTGTTGGCCAGATCACGTGATAATTTCTGGCATATACTGGTGCTTTGATCCAGTCAAATGTGAAGTAATCTGGCACTAGGTCAGCAAAGCACAGAAATAATGTTTAATTCAGCTGCATATTTAAGCATAACTTCCTGAAGGGTGCCAACATGTGCTTCAATAAGGTTCTGAGCAAGGATGAGCTTCAAAACTGCCAAATTGGGGCCGGCTGCCAGACAAGGCCTAGAAGCAGTGCTGCTCCACATCATAGCTAGGGAAGCTTTGGTAACCACTGCATAAATAATTGCTGGCAGTCCTTCCAAAAATGTGGAGAAACATTCCCAGGAAACTGCCTTCCCAAATTCACCCTGTCCCCTACCCCCAGCTCATGATGTTAGCTCTTCCTGGGCAGCAGGGCCGCAATCATGTTTCCCTTCTCCTCTCCCTGTGCTTATTGCCCCAAAAATGTTACAAGAAGATATCTCCACATAAAGGGTACAAAGACTGCAATTTTCTGCACTCCAACACAAGACCAAGGGCTGTACCTCACAGCTCTGGCCCAATTGGATGCTCTATCGTAAGGACAGAGTCTGACAGTGCAAAAGAAGTGTTTTTTCTCAGAAGTAGACACAAAATTGTTAAACAGATTTCCACAAAAATGAGTTTCCTGTTATGAACTTCACCACCTTCTGTTCCAAGGAGAAGCTGATATATTTCTTTGGCTTCCCCTTTCCTAACAAAAATATATAATTTACGTAAAAAAGCAGATAAGAGAACATTAGGGCTTTCCTACATCTTTAATCATCTATGCAGAGCTTTTAAGACAGTAAAAATGCATTCAGACAGTGTCAGAGATAGGTGGAAGTAAACTGTTCTAATTCAAATTAATTTTAAGTAAAATAGTCCTGGAAAATGTGAAAATGACTCCAAAGACTTACATTTCTCTTACATATGTTGTTGGTTTTTTTTTTGCTGCTGAAATTTTAACACCTACTACTCATTTTGAAAATTGCAAATCAAGCACCTGAAGGCTAGAGCCTACCAAAATTGTAATCCAACAGTAGCCATTCCAGAGGATAGTGAGAATATTTTGTTAATATTAGTGATGAGCTCCTTCAAATTGGATAGCTCAGAAATCAGGAGGTTTATGTTACTTAGGAGGTTCTGTGTGAAGAATTAGGAAAGGCTGAAATGGGAAAGTTTAAAATGGTGAAAGACTTAGTAATGGTCAGTTCAGCTCACCATCCACATAACCCTTTAATTAGTAAATGAGTAGGTTTCAAATGCAAACTATTTTCTTAAATGTTTTTATATATTTTTATCTGCTGAGTAATTTTAAGGTAATTAATTTGGATGAGATTTGTTTCATTATTAAACTGGATATGAACATAAACATTAAAAAGTGCAGTAAACATAAAATGTACATAAAACAATTAAAATGTCAATTAGGCAAGCCGCAGTGTGTGTTATTAAACAGCTATGATACACACTTGCAGATGGACGAGATCTGACAGTAAAAGGTGATGTTGTTAGTGAAGGGTATGCCAAATGATAACTACTGAAAATGAATAATTATTTAGAGAAGTAACTGAAAAATCCCACATGCAAGATAGAACTAAAAGTCACTTCATGATTCTTTTATGCTGTGACTAATATCAATGATTAAAGGTTTCTCTGTCTCCAGAAGAACCAACATAAAAGAGAACAAGGGTGGTAGTAAGGAAAACCTGTGCAAGACTTTGGTCTTTGTACTGCAATATAAATGTTTAAGATCATATGTATGTATATAATTGCTGATAAAGCCTTATGAGTAAGTGTATACAAATGTTTAAGCATGTTTCATTAAATTATGCAATTAAAATAGCTGCCTTTAATAGATTTAGGAAGTCGTCTCGTACTCCTAATCCATCCAGAGGACTAGCAGATTATATGCCACAAATATTCAAAACAGCACCAGCCTCCCATCCCTTACCCACACTTCCTAATCTCTTAACAGAAGAACAGGATAACTATTTTCTTCTCTGTGACGTCTTACCAGAAGACAGATTACTTAGAGAACAACTTCAGCAAAAGAGACTGGTAAGAAATCATTTTTGTTTCCTTTTTTTAGGGTAAGCAGTTCATTAGTATAATATATGGAAATTTAGTGAACATTTTAAATATAAAGCATATTTTACTAAACTGCAAAAAGCTTTTATTTTAGTTCATTTTCCTATATACTACAGAAGAATATAAAAAGTCCTTGTCTATAGATTTTTCACTGGAATAAATTTACAGGTTGTATGCCAGTGTTTCACAGGGGTGAAAAATACACCCAGAGCACAAAAAAAAGGCTGAGCATGTTGAATGCTTTTCTTCCTCAAACAACCTGCAGTTCACTGACAGAGTATCTTTTGTGTAGTAATTTACATGTGGGGACATTAGCAAAATAAAACTCAGTGTATGTTACTGTGAAACAGGAAGTGATACTTAAAATGTCTTCAAGCAAACTGCTTTTGTGCACTATTACACTTTCACTCAGATGGTTTTAATTCACACTTACATACTCATATGCACCAAGATGCATGAGTGGAGGAAGTCTGTCCAGGATCATCTCTGTGACAGCTGTTGAGTCTTCAAGAAACCCTCTGGCTTTCTTCTTGCTTGGTGATAACACCTTTGTCCTTTGGACAAATCTCTTGTATCTTAGGAGTTGTGAGTTCTGCCTGGGTGTCATTTGTATTAGGCTCTTGCTGACTTCAACTTCCATGAGTCTTAGCCCAGGTTGCAGACCCCTGTTTTGTGTTGTTTCCTTGTTTGAAATACACATCTGTAATCTGTTTTTCCTCTTAGGCTAATTAAAAATGAATGCTGTTTGATGCATTACAGTCTTGTTGCCAAGCTCCTAGTGTTAGGATGCAGGGTCTTCTGCTAAGTTATCTGTGCTGTGAGGTCTTAGAGTGCAGGCCTTTCATCTTGACATAGGCAAGTTCCTCAGTTTACTGCTGGGAGCTCTGTTCTTTGATTTATCAATACAGGTCTTTTAACTCTTTGTTTTGTAATTTCTTCTGGTACCTTACCTGGATGGCAAGGTACTGAACTTATGTTTCTTTTACAAGTCTACATACACAACATGCAACTGCAAACCAACTTAAAACATAAGCATTCAGAATGAAGGGGATGCTTACAAAAATCAAATTCTATTGCTCAGGAAAATTGGGACTGGCGGGCAAAAGCTGCTACCCTGGGAATGCTGTATCCGTTTTTTGGCTAGAGTCACATTCTGAATCTTGCTGCACACAATTAGTGAATCCCCAGAATCTGTGGAATATGTACAGGTCTTACACAGCTCTCCGTGATGTCCCAGCTCTTGCAAAGGAGAACTGTAATAGTTCTGGCACTGAGGATTTCCCACAGAGTTGGAGGTGCTTCAGCTGAAATCTTCATTACTGTGTAGGTCCATTGGGTTGGCATGGACTGAGAAAAAAGCGGCTGCTGCACTCTTGCTTAGCATGCTTCTTTACCAGTTCATCATAAGGCCCACCCTGGATCAGCATAAAAGGTTTGTCTAGGTCAGTATCTTACCTTTGCCAGCAGCCAAGTGTCTGGTACATTTTTGCCTTGCTCCGATCCAGTGGTGATTCTTTCTTAAAATATTCTCCTAGTCTCCAGCAACTGACAGCTCAGGAATTTCCAAATTCAACAACACTATCTATATTTAACACAGTAGATTTTTATTTCATGAACCTCCAACTCTGAGCCCCCTACAAGCTTCTGATATCCACAAGTTCCTGCAGCAGAGTTGCACAGCTTAACTACACCATGAGAGAACTGTCTGTTAGTTTCTTCCCAATCTCTCCCCTCCCACTTGGATGGTTTTCACACTAGAAAAGGCAGTGAACAATTCGTCCTTAATCTTACCCAAACCATTTGTGATTTGTCTCCTGGTTTTCCTACCTGACATCATGTCTTCCATTAGTTCTGTGCTTCAGGGAGCCCTCACAGCAGAGAGCAGAATCCAGGACTGCATTAAGAAGAGCTTTGACAGCAGGTTAAGGGAGATGATCCTACCTCCTCTGCTCAGCACTGGTGGGGCCACACCTCAAGTTCTGTGTCAGTTCTGGGCTTCCCACTACTGGAAAGACACAGACTTGAGCAAACCGATTGCAGGGTCCCAAAGATGATTGAGGGACTGGAGCATCCTTCACACAAGGAGAGGCTGAGAGAGTAGGCATAGTTGAGCCTGCAAAAGAGAAGGCTCAGGGGGAATCTTATCAATGTGTTTAAGTATGTGGTAGAAAGAAATGAAGATCAAACCAGACTTCTCTCACTGCTGCTCTGTCTTAGCTTTACATGACAAGGGCTTGGTAGCAAGGGGGCTTCAGGGGTGGCCTCTGAGCCAAAAGAGACTGTCCCCAAAAGGAGACGTGGGTCCCATGGTGGAGCAGATCTCCACACTGCAGCCTGTGGAGGAGACCCCACAGGGATTAGGGGCAGAGAGCAGCCGTGAAGGAGCAGCAGAGACGAAGCGTCAGGGACTGACTGCAGTCCCCATTCCCCTGTGCTGCTCAGGGGATGGAGGTTGAAGAGGGTGAATGGGGGAGGTGGTTTTACTTTGCTTTTAGTTCTCACTGCTATAGTCTGCTAATGATAAGCAGTAAATTAATCTTCCTATGCTGAGTCTGTTTTACCCGTGATGACAATTATTGAGTGATCTCCCTGTCCTTGTTGCAATCCTTGAGTCCTTTCCATCATATTTTCTTCCCCTTTTCCTTTGAGAAAGGAGAGTGAGAGAGCAGCTGTGGTGTTCAGCTGTGTGGCAAGGTAAAACCACCACATGCCCCCCCAACAGAACAAGAGGCAACAGACATGAATTATAAATCCGGAAATTCCATCCGAAAAGAAGAAAACACATTTTTACTGTAAGGATGGTCATACACTGGAACAGGTTGCCCAGAAAGGCTGTAAGGTCTCCATCAGTGGAGACAGTAAAAACACAACTGGACACAATCCTAGACAATGAGCTGTAGGTGACCCAGTTTGAGCAAACATTGGAGTAGATGATCTCAAGAGGTCCTTTCAAACTTCCATGATGCGGTAATTCTAGGTTGAAGTTGCTGTTTATGTCATGGTTCTTCCCTGTACGTCACTGTTGCACTTCTCTGTACCTTTTCCAGTTTCCCACATACCCTTTGAGGTTATGTAAGACATCTTGTATATGGCATGCAGGCATGCACTGTCACAGTGGTGTTCATTTCCCAAACACATTCATGGTGTTTGAGGAAGGGAAGAGGATCATTATTGAGCAGGCAACTATTGTTTTCATATAACTGTCTGCTGTAGTAATAAGTCCTGGCTGCTAAACCTTGAACTGTACTTTTTCTTTTTTAAAAGGCCATTTGTTTCTGAGTTTTCCGTGTTTTGTGCTATACAACCCTATCCCAGCTAGGCCTTCTCTCCACCACTGGTGTCAAGGGAGGGCAGAGTCTTCTGGCAGGTAAACCATCTCATCTCCTCTGCAAGTAGTTGTTTCCTCAAAGTCAGAAGAGTGAAGGTTTTAGCCCAAAGCAAGTGCTGCTTTTGTTTACAGCATAATTAAGTTTGAAAGAAAGAGTTAATCATTATGGTGTAAAATAGCCTTTGATATTAACAGTCCTTTAAATATCAGAATCATATCTTCACTTTTTACTGAAGCTTTTTCTGAAATCAAGCTGCTGCTGTAGTTGAGGCTAATGGAATCACAGCTCTCGTTAAAGCAATAAAGTCTGTTTACTTTGTTATTTCCTTTTGCTGCAATCTGAGTGTTGACTTGCAAGTTAAATAGTTATTTTGCTTTGCAAAGTCTTGTACCTCCAGACAAGTCTAGCAATTAAGAGTGAGCTGGCAAGTGGGCTTGTGTGAGTTGCTCAGAATAAAGACCAGAACTGTAAAACTTGTGGTGATTTTTCTGCAGCCTTTGAATCCTAACTGCTGTCTCCAACAGCAAGCCCAAACAAGGAAACAAGGACAAATGCTATCTTTAAAATGTGCTAGCTGAAGCACTTCATTTAGCAGTTTTGAAACTCCAGTTTAGGAATATTTCAGGCTGTATTGCAGCAGGGGAGCTGGCCAAGGTGGGTGTCATGCCGAGACATTATGGTGACTGTGATGTATTAAGAGAGGCCAAGGAATGAGCCTGAACTAGGTTAGAGTGCAGCTTGCTGAAATAGCTGACAGGGCTATGTAATGTAAAACAGATACGGTCTTTTGGAAAAAAACAGTCTTCACAAAGAATCAGTGGTTGTGAAGATCACTAGTGGACCAGGCTAGGAAGTCCTGGAGGCAAAACTCAACGACATTAGGAGAGTCAGTGTCAGTATAAGCCACTCAGGCTTATCTTTAAGATTGTTATAAAAGTAAAAACCCCAAATCTGTTTTTTGAAAATTTACCCACATGTTTAGCACAACATTGACCTTGTGTTGCTATCATGTTTGCAGCCATTCTCCTATCATGTGGCTAATAGTTTCGGGTGAAGAGGCTACAGTTCCTCCCAGTAAATCCAGCCTGAGGAGCAGTCTTCACAAGAAATGGAATAGGGACAAAGGCACCTTTAAAGTACAGAGCTATACCAGTTAAAGGACAGAGCTATACCAGCTTCCTAAGTTGAGTTGTATTTATCATCCCCAGTTTGTCACAAGCTTAAGCTGAGACAAGCCTCAAGAAGCTGAAGCTATGCGCCAGAAAGGATCAAGATGCTAGTCTTATGCTAATGATAATGTTAGCCTGTCAGTACCTACATGGATGAAATTCTATAGGTCCTTTTTTTTCACCGTTTTAAGATCTGTATTTAATGGCTCTTCTCTGGCACTCTGGAATTTTGTCCATCCTCCATGGGCTTTGGAGGAGTTGTTGCACTAACCGCCAGGAATTGTTTTATCTACTTCCATAATGACATGTGAGTATATTCCAGAAGATTTCTATATATGTAACTTCCAGCATTTAGCCTTTTTTTTGTCTTGTTTCTTTGTTTCTTTTGTTTTAAATGCATTTTGTTAATAGTCTTGACATAAATAACCTTTCCTGCAAAGACTGAAGCCCTGAATACTGGAGGCATTCCTCTTTTGTCTATATTTGGTATCCTACTACTTTAAGTAATGAATTCCTGCTCTTTGTTGTTTATTTCTAGTGAATGTTCTAGTGAATTCAGTGTCAGAGTCAACTGGAGAAGAAGAGAGAGATGGAAGAGAGGAAACAGCTGAGAACAAGTGGAGCAGACAGCTAGGGAAACAGTCCTTTACAGCTGTCCCTATTGCTCTGCCCCCCAGGTTACTTAGAACCTGAGCTCTGCCAACAAGGCTGGTATCTAGGATAGGGTATGGAAAAACATTTTCCCTGTTTCTGTGAGGCAACTTGCCATACAAAACAAACCAAGAGAATATGCTTCAGGGGTTTCACAATAAATTTGTGATATCCATATTACAGTCCTGAGACTTTTGCTAGTTATAATGCCAGTTAAGTTATAGTTCAGTCTTTGAACTCTTTTTTTTTTTCAGTTTGCCTAGGATCTAGGTTTCAACAGATTATCCAACTTTATCCCCACCACAACCAACATTTTCTTCCCAACTTCCTGTTTTTCCAGTAGATCATGACTCTAATTTCTCTCTGAGTTTTTGATGCTGTCCTTTCAAACCTTGTCTAAAAGTCTTCACACTTAGCTGGCAAGCTGGTGTCCTCTGCCTTGAATTCACCCGGAAAAGAAACAGGAAGATACTACTTACCTCGTTCATTTTCATTCACAGAGTTTTGTGGTAACACTGTTGTCTGAGTATGTAGTAAATCAGAACTGCTCACTTAGGTGATCAGCCTGTACCAGATAAACCACAGTATTCGCAGTTTCATCACCAGATGGGCAGCCTCTCTTGGATGACTGTAGGTCACGGTTCCGTTGTTTTCTTCCATTTCCCAAAAGAGGGTCTCTAATGCCATCATCCTTCATTTCTTAGCCTTTCGCAGTAGTTCTGTCTGTCAAATGAGTAGAGCTCTGTTTATGAAGCTCCAGAATTATGTATGAATTTTAAAATTCATTAGAAGGAATTAGAAGATTAGAAGGAAAAGTGTGCAGAATAGTCAGCAAATACATATATATTGGATGGTATGACAGATGAGTTCAAATACATTGAGCATTCTCTGGACTGGAGGACCTATCTTGACAAATTTGTTTTACTTCCATGCATGTTAAGCTTTTACCTGAAGGACTTTTCCTGCAGGCATCTCTGATAATATTAAAGAAAAGGCACTCTTCATGAGATAACCTTGAAGACTTCATGATGATTACAAATTGGAAGATTTTTTTTTCATAAAATCACAGAATGATTTGGGTTAGCAGGTACCTTAAAGCCAACCCAGTTCCAAACCCCTGCCATGGGCAGGGACACCTCCCACCAGACCAGGTTGCCCAAAGCCCCATCCAGCCTGGCCTTGAATGCTTCCAGGGATGGGGCATCCACAGCTTCTCCTCACCACCCTCTGAGTGAAGAATTTCTTCCTTATATCTAATTTAAACCTACCCTCTTTTAGTTTAAAGCAATTTTTCTGCACTCAGGAGACAAGGGAGTAATGTTTGAAGTGGCAGAACTGAACACAGTGATCAGTAAGGAGGGAAGCTAAGTATAGAAGTTAGGACATAGGCTGTTGACACACAGATACGATTGCAGGTCTTTACAGAGGTATGAAGTTTCCAATACCATAATTCTTTATAAATATTTTTCCTGTCTAGCAGCCACAAGCACAATCTGAAGCTCATCTGCCAATCTTTGAGGAAACTGTACACATAAAAGCAAATTTAATTCTCTTACTCTAAAAGTAGTTTATCCTAAAGGTGTATAAAATCATCAAATAATATGCTTGGCAAGTGTTTAGAGTGCATCACAGGTCTCACCAGCCCTAGTCTTTGTTGCAGTGTGCTCTACTGGTTTGTTTCATTGGCAGTAAAGCGTATAAGCAGCTTCTTGTGATCTGTCAGCATGATTTTTTATTTTTTTTTAAACAGAATCTGTTTCGCTTGGTTCCTTTGCCTACAGCAATAGCTAGTTTCTGTGAGCACTCAGCGGGGAAATGTAGCTCTTATTTAAATTGGAAGAAGCTAGAACTAAAGATACACGCTGTGTGTTTGAGAGATCACCTAGGAGGGCTTGGTAAAATATGTATTCTTATTGTCTCTATCTGGTATCATTCAGATCCAAATTCACACCCACCTTGCTGCCTCTGGTTACTTGTTTCCCAGACAAGACAGTCTGATTTCAGGAGTATTAATGAGTCAGTTACCCGAACAGCAGAAAGCGTGCCTTGTAATTGTGCATTCTTCGGAGCAGTGAGGATGACAGCGTGCTCTGTGGCAGGACTCTGCTGATTCAGATGTTTGAGTGCTTCACACTCTAACAGTTGAGAGGTTTCCTCTTCAAAGAAACATCTTTAGGCAAACTGCCTTCCCGGGGGATATGGCACTGTTTATAAAAAGCTTTAATTGGAACTTCTCTCAAACGATCGCTTGTATAATGTACTGTCTTTCTAGTCTCTTGCCTGGAGAGGTTAAGAGCAAAGGACCAGACCTGGCATAACAGATGCCAACAAGAATCCTCAAATTCCAAAATGCCCTTGCCCACGTCCAGCCCAGTACTGCTTAAACACCTGCTTAAAGCTGAGACTACTTGTAGGCTTAAATCTTTGGACTGGAGACTTTGGACTATGTCTTGTCACGGTTTATGGCAGCAATTTTTTTTTTGTCCTCAACGTCTTAAAAATGAAGACCCATTCTGCTGCTAGCTCCATTTTAGAGACTGAACTACAGAATCCAGTTCTCCACTTCGCAAATAGGTTCTTGGGCTGAGGAATAAATTCAGGTCTCATTGCAGTCACAAATTCACTGCATGATCATGTCCCAAACTACTTAGTGTAATCTGCCTCTATCTTACAGCTAGAGAAGTACTTTCTGCCTTAATTTCTTCTTTCTCAGAAGTGACGTGATTATAAAAGAGACAGGATTTTAGAGAAAGAAGTAATGTGGGTTTTTTTGTCAGACCAATTGATGTAGTGTGAAGAAACTTTTGACCACTAGTTCTTTCTTGAGGTTGGAAGCAAAAGCAGCAAAACCTGTGCCAAGTACTGGTTGTGAATGCTTCTATGTGATGTCCTATGTGATGGTTCAATGAATTGACCAGAGCCATATATTTAAATAGCTAAGTAAACTATTTGTTAGTAAAGAAGTGTATGATGAAAGAAGAAACCAATAAAGACGATTTAATACCTGGGTTAGAGTGTGTTTTGGAAGAAGGGGTAGCAGGAGTTAGAATACTGGGAAAGTCTAATGTGCCATGAAACCAACAGTCCTGAGTGCATGTCTTCTGACATCCAGTGGAGTTGGTTGTCTTACCTTTTCAAGGTATTTTGTATGTCATGAATGCATTTGAACTACAGACCTGAAATGAAGTAATTGGTTAGGGAAGAGTGTCTACTTAAGTAAACACTTTCAGTATGCGTTATTCATCTTTTACTCATTATCAGTGTGAATTCTTGCTGATGCAAAGTGGTTAAGTGTTTCTGGGGGAAAAAATGGTAATTTCTTCCAGAATACTGCTTCCAAAGAGAGAGACAGGCACATTTTTTTCAGGAACATTTTAAATTGCTGCCTACTGGGAGCAAGTCTGAACTCTTCACAACCTCAAACTGAGCATCATGAATGTCTGTGGCATTTTTCTAGACTCCAAGTTACAAATTGGCATGCAATTGAATTTATTTTGTATTACTAGTTTAGTGTGGTATATTTAAAGGTGATTATCCTGGTATAAATGCTTGCATATTTTTACCATGTTTTTTTTTTTTTTTGCTTGCTTAGTTAGTTAAAACACAGCACAGATATGATCTTATAATTTGGTTGGATTTTTTTTTCTTTTAAATCAGCCATATTCTAAAAAATGTATAGCTAAGAGCTGTAGAAGATTGTTTTTCCAGACAGAAGAAAGGGAAATTGAATGAATGGCTGTTTCATAACTAGTTTGACAGTCTTCAGTAAAGTAATGCATCTTTTTAGTGTATCAAACAATATGGTAGAAAGATTGAAAGACAAATAGCTAACAGAACTCCTGACAAAAGAGATGGGGGTCAGGAATTATTCATCAAACAGCATCAATGTTGTACAGTAATTGCCTGGAATTAAACTCTAGCATTTGAGCCACTTACTGTTGTAATATTTTGGGTTATTGTTTCTGTCTGTACTCAGCTCTTGTATTCATTGTGAGAAGAGAAAACTGATACACGTTTACTCTGTCCTGATTGCTTTTTCCTCGAGTAACTTTGCCCTCTCATTCTCTGGTGCTTTGATATGACACTATATCCTAAAAAGTTTTGGGAAATTCTCATGTCTGAAATGTTTTTGTGTTTGTTTGTTTGTTTGTTTGTTTTTTCTAAATATCAACCACAAATTAGTACTAATGGTCCCCACAGTTGGAACAGTTTGGAAACTGGTGCAGGTATTAAATTGTTCGTTTCCTGCCTCACGACTTGAGTTTAAACTTAGCTTAAATTCTGGAGCTGAAAATCTCCACTCAGAAAAATCCCCAGAGTTTTATGCAGGTTACTGTTATTGCTGTTGTTCCATCAAGTCCCAGCAATGGCGTGGAGGTAGGAGGGTGTCTGGGAATGTCAGCAGGGCAGAGCTCTCTCTCACTTTTACTGTCCTGGACTTGAACCAGTGCTTTTAATTCCTCACCTGTGCAAGTACTGGGTTTGCTTTCTGACTTGGGAAGTAGCATTTAGCAATGAACGATGCAAACAAATGATAAAAGGAGTCTCTACATTGGAAAATATTTTTTAAACTCTACTGGGAAAATTCGTAAAGCAACGATGCTGTGTTAAGACAAGGCCTCTCAGCTGCTGAGTGTGCTGGTGCAGGGGGAAACCAGAAGGGTGAGAGAGCAGAGTATCAGGAGCAGTGTCTGAGGGATACAGCGTGCTTCTCATTCCCCCTCAGGCATAACTGGGAATAGCAGCTCACCAGGGCTCCAGTAAGCAGTTTGTGGGAAGTGGGAAGCGTTAGGCAGCCAAGCGTCAAACATTGTAGAACACTTCTTTCCTCACAGTAGCGTACAATTAGGAAGCTATGTTGGGATGTCACTAATAGGAGGGTGAGGTGCTTAACCTCTTGCTATCTTAATATTTAATTTGTACATGGCATCTTTTGTCTTCCTTGTAGATTCTGTCTGGTGTATTTTACAAATTCTATAAACTTCGTGCAGATACCTTCAAATTCAAGGTTGGCAAAACAGCATGAGATGTGCTGCTGAGCAGAAAGAGGTGACAGCCAAGAGCACCAGTAAAAGTCCAGTTCTCACTGGCATGCTATGGGATGCTTTCTGCCTGTGTGGAGCACGGATATTCTTACTTAATTGATCTCTGATGAAGGGCTCTCAGAAAACATTATGCTCCATTTATCTTTTCCCAGGAGTCAGCCCTGAAAAATATACCAATTTATATTTGTTAGTTGACATTTTGCATAACACAGCAAGATGTCAGAGGATATGGTCTGGAATTTGGGTAGGTAGTGCGGAACATGACTACAATAAAAAGGTGTACTTTGTAGTATAAAAATGAACAAAAAAGGTACAAAATTTGTGTTTTGAGGGTGACAGAATCCTAGCTGATGTGAAGTAGCTAAAATTCCCAAATTGTTTGGCTTAAACTGCCTTAACACAGGCCTTAAAACTGTCTAAAGCATGGTGCACTCTTCCCCACAGCAGCCATGGGCCTGAGGCCCAGTATAACTCAGGTGTGACACATTACTTAGTTTTTCAGCAGGTGTCCTTTTATTCCCACAGTCCTCTGCTCAATACAGCATTTTGCTGTTGCAGAAAATAAGCCAATACCACATTTATTTGCCCTAACGTTAGCCATACCCTTTGTGGTATGGTAGACTGACTTGCATAGCCAGGCCACTTCCAACCCATCCATGCTGCAGGACACATTTGAGCCTGCAATGGCAGTGCCTCAAGCCTTCCTCCTCTCCTTCCCCTTCCCTTTTTTCATTTTCCTCCTATGGAGCTCGCCTATCAAGCATAGCTGAATGTGAATTTACACACAGACTGTAGGCTACTTTGGGCTTTAATCCACACAAAAAGGTACTGAAGAGGTAGGTCAGAAGCACAAAGCGCCACTGTTGCCGGCTTTAAGGAGATAAAGAGATTGAGAAAATCCCCTAAAAAATTCAGTCATGATCTCACATGTCAGAGAGCAGACAGTAACATCTCTGCATAACACAGAAAATAAATGCTTTAGCAGTTATCCGTTCTTAAAACACAAGCACAAGGCAGTGTACTGCTGAGCTAAAGATGTGCTAAGTTTTAATCCAAATGCTGACTCCCCCATATCCCAGCTGATCCAGGCCTTTCCATGTGAAGTGTAGAGTAACTCCATAGCATAACCACACACTGCTGTTGCAGCACCAGAGCACATCACCTGCTGTATGATTTTATCGATGTTAGGAAAATTCTGGTCAAGAGTTGTAAAGCATCTAAATTGCTCTCATTTGCTCTAAATTAAATAAAACTGGTGGTACAGGCAATCATCAGCTTCTCCTTTCCTGTGAATTTATTGCATGCCATAGCTCCTTGCAGAAACCACCAGGGTTTTTGTCATCCGTCTGTATCACAAAGAAGTATTCTGGATTGCCTGTGATGAGACAAGTAGAATTTACTTTATCGTTCCACTGTGGTTTATGTGGTTACCCATAAGCTTGCTCGCTGATAGTGGGGATAAATCTGTACCTAAGTAGAGACAATAAACTGATCTGTTATATAAAGAATCATTTAAATAGCTGTGTGAAATTTCTCTGCGGTTTGTATTTCTTTCCATGCATCTTTCCCATTGAACTTGTGAATGCCCCATCTCTGGAATTATTCAAGGCCAGGTTAGGTGGGGCCCTGAGCAACCTGATCTAGTGGGAGGTGTCCCTGCCCATGGCTTTGGGGTTGGAACTAGATGATCTTTAAGGTCTATTCCAACCCAAATCATTCTGTGATTCTATGAGCTTGTGTAATAGTAAGGGAATTTTGCTGGAAGTTGACTGGAGCACACGCTGCCTTTGAAAAAAAAATGCTGTAATTTTTGTGAGCTACTCCCTCCTCTTCCAATACTAACTTCTGGTTTCTGTCAGCACATTTGGTCATTGTTACCAGTAAGGATAAAGAGGTAAAATGCTTATGTGATGAAATGATTGTTATTTTTAATCTGAATAATTTTATCTGTTTCTTTTCATAGAGGGAAATTCTAGAACAGCAACAGAGAGAGAGAGATGACACAAGTTTTCATAGTATGTGCATGTTCTGTGATCAAGAATTCACAGGAAATAGGTTTGTTTTATTTTTTTCACCTCTGTTCAGCTTCTTTGTTTATGGTTTTAACATCATCGAGCCAATTAATATCTAATACTAGGACTCAGAAGCTAGAAATCTTTTTGGGATGTAGCTTAGGTATTTCTTTCAACTGCAATGACATTTCAGATAGGCTTCTCCCACTTCTCAGTCCTATAATTATTCCAGTGCAACTTTGTAGAATTATGTGGTGAGCTGGATTTGAGAACGAAACCATTTTAAAGAGTTTTATGTCAGCTGTTTTGGTGTCAAGGAGAGCTGTTTAAGCCAGTATGGCTGTTAAAAACTGTATCTATCCAGTTACACATTTTCCCATTTAAATTCACACTGGTTTGGCGAGATTTAAAGATAGAATGAAAAAGGGAGGAAAATTAGAGTGAGAATGGAGTGCTTTGCAGCATCAGTCAAGTGCAAGCAGGAGCAGCGTTCAAGTGTCTGCTCGACTGAAAATTTATTTATACACAATAAAACAGTTTCAGCTGGAGAGATTGAGTATTATCCCTGAATGTGCCTGATTGCACAGGTAGCTCTGATACTCTGGAAAGGTAGAAGAACCTGTGGTCATGTCCCTGCTGGTCTTCACAATTTTGGCTGAGTGTCATTTTCGCCTTACTGCATGGTTTACCACACTTCACATCATTCAGCCCCCAAGAACTTTATCTACTGCGTACTCGGGTCTGACAGACAGAATTTGAAAATCGCACTTGGACTGTGGTGAGAGGAAGGCTCAGCAATGTTTACACTTGAAGATTTCTTTAGTCCCCAAAAAGCAGAAGCTGAGGAATATAGAGATGTTAGACACTTCAGTAATTAACCATTACATCTCTATTAGAAAAACAACTTGTTTGAATATCATGTTTGTTCCTGAACGAAGTTTAGTGCTCATTGTCGTGCTAGTACTGCAAGAAGCAATACTGATATAAAAGAATTTGTTTTGTTAACCAGCACTGAGAAAACTAACAAATGGCTCCTTTGAATGACTGTTGTTTGAAACATATTATTTGCTTATTCAAGTTAATAAATGAGATTTGCTAAGAGAGGATCAAAATAAAACTAAATTGTAATTTTCATTAAAAATATTATATTGTATGCATGCAGATTAATCAGATGAATTGTCACTGAACATACAGTAGAACTGAAACTGGAAAATTCCCAATACAATAAGTTGCATTCTTTTTTTTTTTTTTCTAGCAGTGGCAGGAACACTATTATTGTTTATTTAATGTTAACTTTTATGCATTTTTAGAGCAGTTGGCATATTTTGAGTCAAAAGCTGCATAATTCTCATATGTATTCAGGAATACATAATGTTCTTTTTGAATGTCTTTTGTAGATCTGTCCTTCTCAATCATATGGCAAGAGAGCATGCTTTTAACATTGGGCTGCCAGATAACATTGTGAATTGCTCTGAGTTCTTGGCTGTATTACAGGAGAAGCTTGACAAGTAAGTAGGTTTCTTGTTTTGTTGTTTTTAAATGGACTTGAGTCATATTCTTTTAACCTTGGAAAGAAATTGGGTTAAAATACTTCAGCACTCACGGTTAGTTAAGAAGAAACCAAGAGAGAATGTAACTTTTGCGTGGGTGATCTTAGAAGGTTTTTCTTTTAATTTATTGAAAACTAATTCATAACGCTTTGTAGTATGTGTTTCCTGGAATAATAGAGTCACATGTGGTGCTTTAGTTTAGTTGCACAGTTTTCGTTGACGTCAATAGTAGCATGCCCCTTTTTTCTCATAACTGCTGGAGTCAATGACTTATTTCTTGTTGTAACCATCTTTTTGCTAGACATCTCTTTAGTCACATAATACAGAGTTCTTGTGCCAATCATCTTTTGTCTCTCTATATATCATTAATATGTGAGATTTTGGGGCCCACCCTTACGTCCCATAGCAGAATGGGAATGATAATGTATATGCTGCCTGAGAAGCATGTAAATCTGAGATGACTGAAAAAGTTAAAAAGGCAATTTGGGAGAAGAACTTAGGTAGCAAAGAATAAAGAATTCTTCGCTTTGAGTTTCTTTTGCAAGTGTATAAGTGCCCTTTATGAATTTCACAAATGGGACGAGTATGTAACAAATATCATTTGGGCTCTAGATAATGCTAGGACAAGGGGGAATGGTTTTAAACTAAAAGAGGGAAGATTTAGATTAGAGGTTAGAAGGAAATTTTTCACTCAGAGGGTGGTGAGGCACTGGAACAGGTTGCCCAGAGAAGCTGTGGATGCCCCATCCCTGGAGGTGTTCAAGGCCAGGTTAGGTGAGGTCCTGAGCAACCTGGTCTGGTGGGTGGCATCCCTGCCCATGGTGGGGGGTTGGAACTAGAAGATCTTTGAGGTGGCTTCCAACCCAGGCCATTCTAGGATTCTAGCAGAAAGAGTGAAAACTGTACCTTAGAGAGTAAACCTTAAGAGTGAAACTGTAGCTTTTAAGAAGCTTAGTAGATTTTAATACAATCTGTAACCAAAGACTCTAGGAGAAATATCTGTAAATCTTAAGCTTTGTAATTAAAAGCCTCAAAATGCAGGAATTTGTGAAAACTGGGGTATAGAAATTAAATTAAGTATCCTTCCAGACAAATTTAGAATCCATTGGCTTGCATATCTGCAAAAAAGAAAGAGATTCAAAGGACTGAAAAGGCAATGGTGGTCTCTAATTTACAATCTCTGGCCTATCGAAGAACACGCAGTCATGATAGATACAGGTAAATTTCCTCCAGAAATGAAGATATTTTAAGAATGCCTTCTGTGTTATAATTAGTGTTGCAACTGATAAATTGCAGCTGCACTGATTATCAGGAGGACCTCAGGGTGTCATTTAGATGGAGGTTTTTCAAAGCCAATTAAGCCTGTAGTTAATGCACACACTGAAGTTGCTTCCAAAGCAATGAAAGGCCACTCCTCTCCTCCTGCTGAGAGCAGACTTAATAGCTGTGCTAGATAGTGCCTGAAAATATTTTTGAGAGCAGAAAAGTCTAATTTTAGATAGATGTGACTACATTGTGTATGCTGAGGAAATGCATTACATGTCTTTCCTGGGAATGCCTCATGCAATTAGAGCATACACTTTATTGTAAGCAGGTAGAGTAAAGCAGATTTTTAAGCATGTATTCTGCCACTGGACCTACAATCCACAAGCTAGGCAGTTTTCAGATTTTTAGGCTGCAAGCACAAACAGAACTCAACACTTCTTTTTAAAAGTAAGCCTAAACTTTACAGTTCTTGTAAGGCAGAAGGATACTGAGAATCCTGAATTGATGCTCCACACAGAAGAGCTGAGTGGAATCTAGCTGCACCTTTGCTGAAGCAGTATGAGGGCTTTCTGGGTGCAGGAACAGACCTGCTAGACACAGTATTTTTTTGCATGGGCAAACACTTGAGTGTGAAAATAACTTTCTTCTTCAACATGTTTATCTAAATCCACAGAAAAATTACAGAAAGGTCTGACCCAAACACTGTTAAAACTCCTCTTGATTGTATGATCAAGCACACTTTCATTTGTTAGTAAAGAAAAAATAAAAAAATTGGGTGATCACTTTCGTTCATAGCCACCGTATTTTTTAATGTCCATGTCTTTTGAGTCTTGAAGTGTTGTTGACTCACCCTTCAATCAAACCGTTCTTCCTGCTAGCCAGTAGCACCAATACAAAGATACAATTCCACAGTTACAGAGCTTTTAATTGAACAGAATTGATTTTGATTTTTCTAAGGATTTTCCCTACCTCTCTGCAGAGATGGCCAAAAGAAACTGTGTTCATCCTGGTAAGATATGTAAGCCACCTCTTATGAGAACAGTGTTTTAACACATTAACTAGTGTCACAGGAGATATCCAACACTTACATGGCTTAATGACATTGCAGCAATTTAATTTATTACAGTAAGTAGTAGATTGATATAATTAATTTGTTATAATGACAGGAGTCACATTGATTAGTCTACTGCATATTTAAGTTGCTAAATCTTAACATAAATCAGGTACCTTTAAAAATTCAAGTTCCACTCATCAACAAGAGTAGTTAGTAAGGATTCCTCTGCCTTCAGGAGTAACTCTGAGAGATGTCCCAGCCCAAGGTGAGATCACTGCTGTGCAGCCCACTGCTTCAGCAATGAGAGCTCAAATTAGTCTTTTTCTGACTGCTGTATTTATAAGATTAAGAGATTGGATCCTAGTCAAACTTAGAATCTTAACACGTTGCTTTCAACCTCTCAGCGTTAAAAGATATGTAGCACGTTCAGGATATGTTTTTTTTTTCTCTTTCTAAATGACAACAGAACAGTTATTCATTTATTAGATTCCTGTATAAGTGCGTGCTGAGTTAAGAATTCAGTTGCTTACCAGTCAGTGTCCCTCCAATGTCCTGATAGGACAATTTTGGTAAAGCAAACTTTTCTTCCATTTTACTTCCATTTTATTATCTGTATTTTCATTGTATGTAGTTTTTGCTAGGAGTCTGGTTATCTAAGTGTTTGATTGACTGTACTGTGATCTAAGGTGTTTTTTTTTCAAATAAATTGATTTTCCTTTTCATTTGGTTTGCTCTCATGTACTTAGAATTAATCTTACTTTATATATCTCCAGCTTATTTAAGTATATTATCTTACACTATTTTTGTTTTAACATATTGACCTGTTTACCTTTTTATCTTAGTTTGCAGTGTTTGTACTGTGAAAAAATCTTCAGAGACAAAAACACACTTAAAGATCATATGAGAAAGAAGCAGCATCGCAGGATCAATGCCAAAAACAAAGAATATGACAGATTTTATATCATTAATTACTTGGTAAGAGGTTCTATGAATAAATTGTAAATCAACTAGAGTGATGCAGACAATATCTTGTTAAAAGCGAGTAATTCCAAACCAGCAATTAGTGCAAAGGTCAAAAATCAAGTGAAGGACTCTTAAGAAATATGCTCATTTATGGTGTGATATTCCGGATAATTATTGAACTAAGGAATAGTAAACATTTGTTGAGATTTGATTTTGAGAGATGCAAGAATGCAGCTTGAAGAGATGCTAATCATCATGTCATTAGTGCTCAGTCTCTGCTTTAATAACCAGAAGGGAAAATGAGATAGAGTAATGAAATAAATGGAGATCTAACTTGAATGCTATTGGCTTTGAGCTTGTTTTCTACAAACCTTAGGCTGGAAGTGCTCTTCAAGTATAAATTAAATGCAAAGAGGAGGAAAATGAAAGATATATAGATGAAAGAAAAAGTAAGTGTTTGCTTTTAGCCTCCAGGTAGGTGTATGTAGTTAGGTATTAATATTTTTTATCTCAGATCTTTGAGAGTGTCTATGATGTGTGTGTAACAAATTTTCACTTGCTGTCTTCAACTCTTGAGTGTAAGAGCTGCTTTAAAAGCTTCTACACTCTCTCCCAGAAATAACTGTATTTCACCTGAACTAGTCTCTGTGCCTGTTGCATTTGTTAGTATCCAGGTTATAAACAATTTTTTCAGGCACTTTTCGATGTTTTACCAACTCTTTGCATTTAATCTCTTTCCCTGGTTTTACCCCAATCTTCAGAGCAAAAAGCTGGACGTTTAAGGCTCTGCAAAGTCCCTTCTACCCTGGGTGGAGTGAATTCCCTCTGTGATCCTGTATGCCTTCCTTCCAAAGATCAGTGATCTGAGACCTTTATTTTCTTTTGTAGATACTTAAATACCACTGCTTTAAAACTGATCTATACTTGCTGCATTGTAAGAAAAAAGTTGTGAAGTTTTGTATGTTGGTTATTCTCAGCTTCCCAACAGAAGTTAGCATTCACGTCTTCTGTGCAAGTTAGCAGATTTGAATTTAATGTTGTAATTCTTGTAAGTGATTTTAATGGTTTGTTGGTTTTTTTTCTTCTCTATTAGTCTTGTAGGTAATCTTACATTTTTATTCAGAACTTGGCATCCTGTTTAAATTCCCTTCCATCTTGAATTTCCATTTGATGTTCAGCTTTGCATTTGTCCCAGCTTTGGTGAGGAAATTGAGCCAGATGACTGCTCAAAGACATTTTAAAAAGCATTGTCTAAGTAGGGCTGATGGCATGGCCATGGAGCATGCAAACTATTAAGCGGCATGGGCAATCACAGGACACTGCTCATGTCAGTGCCCTAGAACTCCATAGTTATCACTGGTATGCTGGGCAAGACTTTGCAGAGTGACTTCTTATGCCAGCCTGAACCGATTCAGGTCACTCGTTAGCATCACTTAGAGATGTATTTTTTATGTCCTTGGTATTACAGACAGAGGATGGTAAATGTAATTCAAATAAAAAATATCAAACCACCAAAATGCGTAAGACCAGCAGGGAACTGTATGTACAAGGTTAGTGACAGTGTGTTTCTAGTGCTCCTTCTTGGACGTACTTTGAAAGATCACAGTTTTTTGTCTGTCTCTATGCTCTGCTATAGCCATGTTTTCTTTTCACACATTCTCATTTGTCTTTCACAGTGTCATACAAAGCGGACTGTTTCTATTCACTGTTTCTGATCCTTCAAAGTGTAGCCAAATCAGCACTTAAGACATTTCTTCTTTTAAGTAAAGCTTTTTTTTTTTTAATAAACAGACGAAAAACTTAAGCACTTACAGAATAGTTCACTATACAATGTATATTTACACACTCATGTTATGTGGGATTAAACTTTTCATTAACATGAAAATCTTAGAGTACTTCCTGTGTAGCAGAAAGTATGTATATGCTCTCAAAATAGCTTTTGGTAAACTCTTTAAATATTCACAAAGGAGGAAAAGAGATTACAGGGAAGAACTTTAATTTGTTCACTGGGGGTTCTGTAGGATAGCCTTTATATATAAGGAGAAATAACATTATTCTCTACTGCACATATGTAGTCTACAGTCAGTTATGTTCATGTCGTAAGACTTTTTTCAAACTGAATTTATATTCAGTGAATTCTAGATGTTATGCGAGGTACACCCACTGTAATGACTTGAAGTAGTGGTTTTTACTTCCTCTCCCTCAGCCCTTCGCAGTTTACTAGAGGATTTTCTTTGGTAGTGTCAAGCTTTACTGACTTTTCAAGGAGTCTTAAAGATCTGTTCTTTCTATTGCTCTAAATTTCCAGGGGAATTATACAATTTCACAGCTACAGACATGAGTTGAATGTTTTATTTGAATTGACAGATACACTGTTTTGATATATATTAGTCAATTGATCTTGACCTAAAGATGTAGACTCAGAATTTATCTATTTTTCATGTTTTCACAGAAAAGTTTGAATTTGAGAATGTGAAAAAGATATTTCCATATTCAAAGTTTGTTCAAGTTTGTTTTTATCAAAAAGAGACTTTCAGGCTAAGTAGGTTTCTAATGATAAACATCAGTATCATCACAGTATTACCCTCTTTACTTTTAGGATGTGCATCATAACACTTTTCTATCAGCAGCTGGATCTTTAGCTGTTTAAATGGATAGTTTTTTAGTACAGCAATCTTACAGACACCTTCTTTAAAGCCAAGTTGTATTTATGTTCATGTCCTTTTTTTCCTGTTACATGTTATCTTCACCAAGCCCTGTGTAAAATAGACTTACTAAGCTGGAGCTGACAGTTTCCTTTATTTTGTGGCTTTTTTACTGAGAGGTCTAAAAGGCTTTTTGTTCAGATGTCCAGCGAATGCCTGCTGAATTGCCTTATGATCTTCTGGCCAGTTCTTACTTGTGTTTTTAAGTTGATGGCAAAGTTCCCATCGACTTCATTTAGAGCAGTAGGCCTTCCTTCCTTCTTCCTTTCCCTCCATTCTGCTTTTGGCTTCACTTGTATTTTTACTGCAGTTGTAAGAATCTGCTTTCATAACCTAAGTTACATTTTCTGTTTGTGTGTTGATAATTCCCTAAGTTTTCAGTTTGGCTTCTCAATGAATAATAGTGCAAATTGTTTTGTAAATGTTTTGGTGTTCTAGGACTTTCCACAACTTGTGTCACAACCCACAAGCTGCTTTGATTAGTCTACCCCCATATTATTCACGTGTTCTGTTGCTCACAGGTCAGTGTTAAGATACAGCATTACGCATGATCTTTAGGAGGAATGGAAGCTCTTTTTGTCACGTGCACGTATAACAGATTTCTTTCATAAGCAACTCTCAAAAGTTTATTACTAGGTAGTTACACAGAATTTGAATGGGAGTTTTGCAGTTATGCAAATGACTCGAAAGGCACTTTCGGGTCACTTCCACTGTGGATTTGGAGGTTTTCTGTCAGTACTGTATAAGTATGGAAGATGATACCAATCCTATTCCCAAACTGTTTTTAAGTACAAATTGAGAAAGACCAACAGATAGAGGACGAAGAACTGAGCAGCAGTGCATCCAAGATATATATGTAGGTTACCTTACTTTTCTCAAAAAAAAAAAAGAAGAACCTTCCAACCTAATTTTCTTGTTTCTGTGCCTTTGTAAGCCTGTGTCCCCATGAGTCATCTTGCACCAAGGGTCAAGTAAAGATGGAGAGGGAAGAACTTTGTAGTCTGTGAAACCTACTGGAGGTCATAAAAGAACAGAAAGCAGTCATAAAACTCTCTTGTTCCCAGTCCAGGGAACTGAGGTAGACCCAGCATGAGAGGGCCTGCCTTTGTTCGCAAAATGGTTACCAGCTGCACTTTAAGTATGGAGTATCCATTGTAGGAAGTGATGATGTTCATTTTCAAGTTGACTGATGTCACGTATCTGTAGTAATGTAACATCACAGTAATGAATGTGCTTATGACTAAGACAGACAACTAAAAATGCTACCTATCACTTATTAGAAAATTTTACTTGTCCTGAAAGATGAAAAGCTGTTTTCTTCTTATTGCCAAGCTCTAAATCATCATTATTAGCTGTTGCTGGGGAGGGAAGGGAATTTATAGGGGTTACTCTTTATATTTAGCCTGCTCTGACTTAAGTAGTGCATATTTTTTAAAATAGTCAAGGGAAACACTCCTTCAGTTGGTAGCAGTTCAAGTCTTAATAAAATTGGTATGTTCATTTCTCTTCAAGGAGAGATGCAGGCTCCAAGTGGGGAAACACCTCATTTTACAATTAATCCATTGTCTGTTAATTCACGTTGGGGTAAGAGCATGTCTTCTTCATGACAAAGCATTGCTAAGGTCTGCAGCAATATAAAACAAATCAGATGATCATAGTAAGGCAGGTGAGAAGAAGGGCAAGGGGAAATTTGCAGGGAAATCAGCAGCTGTTTGGAGTTTCTGAGCTCCACAGGCCAGGAATACTATTTGCATGTAGTTCAGTAATTGCTCTTTTGGGAAAAACACTTGAGACAGCAGCTGCCTGTGTCTAGTTTCTCCCATCTCACCACCTCTTCTCGTGTTGGGGTATGTTGCCCCAGCAAAGCATGCAGGCCTTTTACCCACAAAGCCTTTAAAGCAGTGCTCAAATTGAGGAGATAAATTGTTGGTGAGGCAATTCATCTCTGTGTATTTTAAAAATAGTTGTTTTTTCTTGGGTTTATATCAAGTCCTGCAGTTCCTTTAATCGTGTATTTTCTACTGTGTGAACTATTAACAATGTCAAGTCTGTTTTTTTCTCTGATTTTGTTAAGGATTTCTTAGGAATCTCTGGAGATGTTTGCTGGGAGTTCTTACATCCCAGATGAAAGAGCAAAGGAACTTGAATATATAACAAAGCCACCCTTGGTCCTAGATGCTTATCAAGCTGTAAAGTTTTTTGCTTTTTTTCCTGTTTTTGACAAAATTGAAAGAGTTTCAAAAAACTTTCGAAGGACTCTATCCCACCCAATTGCTCAGCTTCAGTCTTTTGACACTTTCATGATCATGTCCCCAGTTATCCAGTTACCTTGGATTTTTCCAGTGGTACAAGAACCGATTAGCTCTTGTTTCTTTTTCTCTCCTCGGAATACATATAGATGAGGGCAGAAAACTTCTTGCAAGATCCTTCACTGCGTTCTTTGCAGAAATACCATAAAGAAACAGCAGCAATAACAAAGCTTGTGCATAGCTGTTATCTATCCCTTTTCCCCTTCAATTAAAAGTTGAAGCTCAATACTGGCTGCTGTTTTGAACAAGCACTTTTGTGAACATACACTCCACGCTGCTAAGGGAAAAACCTGTTAGCATCCGTCTTCATTTTGCAGTGGTTGTGAGCTCGTATCCTCTCATTAAGGTTTTAACAGTAGAGCTAGAAGAAACTTGCGTGCAGCTGTGAGAACATGTGGTGAGACGTGTTAATGGCTTCATGTTATCTCACAGTAATGGTGACATTAATGAGTCTCCCTTGTAACTCGGAGAGTTTGCACACTACCATGTCGCATCCCTGAATTAATTACTGAATTTTCATTCCGTAATCTTTAATGGCATTATGTTTAGAGCTGTCTAGAGATATTTGTGTATCATTTACCTGATAGACAGTAACAGCTTTGAAAGTTCTCATTAAATTGTTAAATGATGTGTATCTTTAAATTCTTTTTCCAAACAGCTGTAAAGACAATAACAACACTTGTTACTAAGGATGTTATTAAATATATTTATTAGAGGAAGTACTTGAACGAAATAAATGAAAGAATGACCTTTTTGTTCATTGCATTTTTTCAGTGGGGACAAGATCATCAACTATGATCTTTGTGAATGCTTCGCAGCCATCAAAAGCATGAGTTCAAAACTACTATTTCAATTACTGGTTAGTTGGCCCTGGTTTATTTTTAAAGACAGGAAGAACCTGTCAAAGGAAAGAAAAACACTAGCTAAAGATCACTGCTGGAATTTTAGTAGAGTGCTTCAGCTTTTTATTGTCTGTTATTTATATCACAGTCATGCCGAGAGTGCCTGCCATTGTGCCGAACACTGCACAAAAGTATTGTGAAAGGCTTTGTGCTGAAGGTCTTTAAGGTATAAATAAACAATACAGAGGGTAAAAGGAAGAACAGAACATCATGAATAGGTGTGCTTACATTCAGCTCTGGGAAGAGGGTGGAAGAGAAACTATATTCTAATCTGTGCCTCAGCTCATGCTGTTTCTCTGTAGTATTCTGTGGCTACGTTTGTGCTACACCTTTTTACCAGCATAACCTTGTGTGAGATACAAGTACTGGCTAGTGTAGCTATGTCAACTAAAGTCTCAGAAGCAATAGCTGCATTGTTTCATCAGCTTCTTCTTCATGTTGCATGAAGAAGAAGATGGGCAGATTGGATTGAGCAAGTGTGCTGGCAAACACAAACCAGTGATCAAACATCCCCACCTTGGGCAATTCTTGGTAGGGTTGCAACACTGGTGTTACACAGAACTTGAATGCTCTTCCTGGGAGCTCTGTGCCAATCATTTTCTTCACAGATCTATTGTGAGGAGCCCATTAAAAGATAAAAGTATTGTTATTTTTAAAAGTTATTACTAAGGCAGTGCTGTGTGACTGCCTTTAACTCAGAAATACCAGAGTGATCCAAAATAAACTGTTGATTATGACTTCCCAAATATTCATTCATTTGATACATAAAATGTGATGTGAATCAGAAAATGTTTTTCTTTTTTCTTTTTCACCAGGAATTTGGAAAGTCGTGGGAGGAAGTGCAGTCCGAGGATGATCGGGAATTAATAGATAACCTGGAAGAGTAAGTAAGAGTTAAGTATGTACACATAATAAAGATTTGAAAGGACATTATTGTTGAAAGTAGTTACAGGGAAAATGCTGTGCATAGTTCATACAGTTAAAATTCATTTAAGCCAGTCAAATCGACTTCAAGTTGTTCTCATCAAAGACACATCTCCACAATGAGAACTATAAATTTCATATTTCAACCACAAGCCTACATTTGTTTTGTGGTGTTTGTTTTGTTTTTTGTTTTTTTTTTTTCATATAGTTCAAACAACAGTCTTTATGGTTTATAAATGATGTGGGCAAAACTTTTTTTTTTTTTTTTTTACTTCCGTATTTAAAAATGATTGAACTGCATTTGCTCACATTTCAAATCTAGAGTAAGCATCCAAAATGTCAGCATAAAAAAGAAGGTCTATGAAAAAGTCTGATAAAAAGGTAACAGCTAGAGATTAAGGAACAATTTTGAAGGAACCTTCAGTGGTGCTGTTTGAGGGCAACATGTGCCTCTGTCTGTTATTCTTGGCTCCAGGCCTTCAGGTCACTACTGAACCTCCACTACCCATCTGTATCTGCCTGTAACTTGAGTTTAACTTTACTTGATTAAAAACTGGGTGCAATAATACCACTATTTTGAAGCAGTGTTGTGGATCTAAATGAATAAATGTTGGTATTTATTCTCTATGCGTGCATCTAAATGAGTGTCTCTTTCTAGAATACTATTTTATAAGTTACACTTCAAGTGAACTGTGTGTGATGTTTATGTCTGTGGCTGGTATATTGCAAGATTAGAAAAACTTGAAAGATCTTACAAAAATAAATACTGAAAGCAATTTTTTTATAACTTATCAAACTGGATAGAAACTGAAGTTAAGATCCTGTTAGCAGTGCATGCAAATTCAGGTACAATTTACTGCCTACCTGCACAGGAATTACTCAGCAATAACTGCTCAGTTATTCTTGAATTTCTAATTTTTTTAGACAGTAAAGCAGTTTCTAACCATATATTCAGCTTTAAATCCACATTCTTTTCCACCCCTTTAAAGTATTCAGTTTCTCTGAATTTATTTCCGATGCTATAAGAGCAGAAGCTGAAGTGCTCTTTTCGCAAAATCTCTCTCCTCTTTTCCACAACTAAATGAATATTTTTGACTCTTACTCATAAGAGACTGGTCTGACTGGGAAGAGCATCCTGTGTGTGCAGTTTGCCTGTTCTGTGAACAACAAGCAGACACCACTGGAAAACTCTATCTTCACATGCAGGTAAGACTGGTGGTTGTGGTTTTACGCTGATGGGTAGCTTAGCTCCACCACGCTGCTCTTTCACTCCTGTCCTCAAAGAAAAAAAAAAAAAAAAGGAGGGGGAGAAAATATGATGAAAAAAAAAAAAAGAGTTAAGATAAGGACAGGCAGATTGCTCAACAATAATCATCACAGGCAAAACAGAGTCAGCATAGGGAGATGAATGTAACTTAATGCCAACTAATAACAGAGTAGGGCAGTGAGAACTAAAAGCAATTTAAAAGCACCTCCCCCTCCCAATCTGCCATCTTCCACCTCCTCCCCCTGAGCAGAACAGGAGAATGGGGACTGGGGGCTGTGGTCAGTCTCTGATGCTTCATTTCCACCGATCCTTCACGGTTCCTCTCTGCCCCTGCTCCTACGGGGGCTCTCCATGGGCCGCAGCCTCCTCCAGGCCACAGCCACCTGCTCCACCGGGGGCTCCTCCACCCGTGGGGGGGCTGCAGCGTGGAGATCTGCTCCGTGTGGGACCCATGGGCTGCAGGGGGACAGCCTGCTCCACCAGAGGCCTCTCCACAGGCCGCAGGGGAACTGCTGCTGCATGCCCGGAGAACCTTCTGCCCTCCTGCTGCAAGGCTGCTTCTTTCACATTTTCTTGCCCCTCTCTCCCAGCTGATGTGTAACAGCAGTTTTTTCCCCCTTTCTTAAATCTGCTCTCCCAGAGGCCCAACCAGTGTCGGCTCTGGCCAGCAGCAGGTCCCTTTTGGATCTGTCTGGAGCTGGCTGTGATCTGACATGGGGCAGGTCCTCGTCTCCTTTCACAGCAGCCATCACCGCTGCAGCTCCCTCCCCACTACCAAAACCTTGCTATGTAAGCCAGATATACTTGTTTGAAGTATCAGCTCTTTCAGTGCTTTGGAAGTCAAAAGTAGGATTGTGGCATCTTTCTTAAGATCAAACCAGCTGCTGAACTGGAATGCCTTCTTTTAGTGCACAACGAAGGCACTGCATCTCTAGCATCTGCCCTCTACAATATTCAGTAGAATCAAGTTTTACATTGACAGTATGAATAGCTATTACTTTTGAGTGTACAGACTGGTACAAAGCATTAAAAAAGTAGCATTTTTAATAATAAAGTTGCTTGATGATTTAACACATTCGATGGTTAGCATCTGTGTTTCAGTTTTAATAAACTATTTAATAGCAGAGTTGCAGTTTAACTGAATATGAAAGTTTCTGATGAAATAACTTTTGGGCGTTATTCCATACATTAGTGTTTGCATGTCTGTATGTCTGTGAGTCTGAAAAACTGAGCTGTCTTCAGCCTGGACTAATACAAGTATTGGGAGTGAGAATTTTTCCTTTCCTTTTTTTTTTTTTTTTTCTCTCTAGAAATCACATGGATTTGACTTCCTTAAAATAAAGTCAGAACATGGTGAGTAAAAGATGCTCAATTGTCAGCATTTGCTGCTAGTGTGGTGAAAACCACATTATAAGAATACTGGAAAACAACTGTATCAATTTGATTTTTGTTTGGACATCTACCTTCTCCATTACGGAAACTCTTTCTGCCAGCTTATAAAAGACAGCCAAGAACACTTTATTTTTCTGGGACTCTCATACCTGTATCAGCTCCTTGCTCTCTGCATGCTCCTCAAGATTTTAATTCATTACAAAAATGAAGTCAGATTTGAAAAGAAACACAGACCAGAAGCTTTTGTTAACTGAATTTTCCCTGCTTCTTTCCTCAGCAGAGTTGTTAGTGCCGAGGATGTGTGCTATTTTCTTTAGAACCATTAGATTCTTTCACAGAGTGGCCTCTGCAAATAGCTGCTCTATGAGTCCCACATCCGGCTGGTGGAGCCCTGGAATAAGTATTACTATTATTATTAGGATTATTATTATTATGCCTGTTAAGACTTGCTTGCAATTTAGAAGGCTGTGGTCTAAGCTGCGTTTGCCCAATGTTTCCTTTCTTCTCTAGACTGAGGGGAAGCAAAATGTTTGTAATTTTTACTGTAAAAGAAGGACCAGTTCCCCTGCAGCTGGGAAGAAACATTTGCTCAGTTAGTTTGCTGAGTTATAGCATTCAGCCAGTCCTGCCTTCAGTAACCTTTATGAACCTTTATGCTTAACCCAGTAAAGCATTTGTAAATTATGTTTTATATTCCTCAAGTGCTTGTTTGCTACTGTCTCTCCTAGGTCTGAACTTTTATCAGCAAGTAAAGCTAGTGAACTTCATAAGGAGGGAAATCCATCATTGTCGTTGTTACAATTGCCAGGAAAAATTCCAGTCTAAAGGAGAATTGATAAATCATATGGAAGAAACAAAACACATCACATTCCTGCCATCCAGGTCTACATGGGACCAACCACAGTAAGGACAAACTATTTCTTCCAGCATTTATACTGCTGTCTGTTAATGTCTGTAAAGCAAAAAGTTGAAAGTTGTTTTTTTGCCAGTGCTGCAGTGCCCAGAGCTCCCCAGCTCTACTAACACGGATAAAATAATAAGTGGTCTCAAAACTACTCAGAATTAGAAATCCCTGTACTATCTGAAGCTAAAATGAGCATGGGATACTGCTCTTCTAGCTGCATCCTGGATGCAGTGTCACCATAAGCTGTGTCTGCACTGTCAAGTTAGTGGGCTAGAGGTCTTATGGCAAAGTTGTCTTTGGCATGTATTTGCAGTCATGCAGTGCACAGTGAAAAGCACAAGTGTTGAGCTCTGAGCACTTTCTCCTGGTGGAACAAAGGTTGACTCTGTGCACTAAGGCAGCATCTCAAATGCTCCACCACAAGGTCTTTGAGCCATTAGCTCTCTACAGAGATGCGATTCCTGCCTGGGATGGGCATCTGGCACACGTTTCATTACTGGGAAGGGTAGTGAACATGTGGTTCTGGAAATAAATCAAACCCCTTCTTTTGCACATCTAATGTAGATATATGTATAATAACTACCTAAATTTAGGCATCAGAACAAGATAGCTTTTTATCCATGTTTTTTCCCAGAACAAATGGAGAGAGTGTAACATAGCATTGATTCAGATTGCAAGTAGGTTCTGTAGGTCTAGGGGATGATGGCGTAGATGGTAGAGCACAGGGAGTGTTCTCACTTAAAAAAATCTGTTGAGCATTTGTTATGGGACAAATCTGGATCTGTGGCCTCAGTTGTGAGAATGGGCAGGGGAAGAAATGGCGGAAGGCTTGTCTGTTGCTGCCTCTTCTGTGTGACTCTTCCAAGGTGTACGTGTCAATAGATTTTTTGAGCATGCTGATTACTCATTGCAGAAAACTGAACTTTCTCATTTTTCTGTTTTATGAATCTAATCTCATAAAATAAGCATAGCCTTTTTAAAACAAAATATGTTACTATCTAGTAATATTCTATTCTGTTAAACCTTGTTCCTTCCAGGTATTATTTTCCTACCTATGAAAATGATACGCTGCTATGTACACTCTCGGACAGTGAAGATCTGGTAACTGAGGATCAAAGTGAAGATGTCCCCGTTGTAAGTGAAGATATATCCAATCTAAAAGCTCTCAAACAGAGCAGTGTTTTAAACCAGCTACTGCGTGAAGAGAACAACAGTCAGGAGAAAAATTGACCTTGAATTACAGTTGCTGACCTTTGAGTGTTTCTCCTGGAAGACCAAAAACACATTCTTCCCCTCATATTGGACTACAGTTCACCTCGTTAACGTTCTCACTGGGCAAATATTACATGAATGGGAATGCTAAATAAAATTTATGTGCAAAGTTTTTTTGTTTATCTTCCTTTAAGCTATAGCTTTATTTTAAGACTAAGTGCTGGATTTTCTGCTTGGTTCTTAGAATACTGTTGGTGTTATTCAAAAATAGGATTTTTTTCTTTTTTTTTCTTCTGAATATACCAAAATCAGAGTTCTACTTTAAGACCATCTCATAAAAAGCATGAAAAATTGAGACAGTGTGTCTTTATATATGAGCCAATGAGTAAAACTGCTACGCATTACTGCTCTTAGAGAGCATATGGAAAAGAACCTGAATTTCACTTTCGGTCTGTTACATAAAGCAAATTTTGCTACTTTTAGAATTCTTCAAAGTGAATATGGGTCTGTATATTTCTATTATTCATTATCAAAATACCAGATACGGAGTGCCTGTTCTGAAAACTGGTTCAGAAACATTGGTAAAGCTCTGCAGGACTGCATGGAATGCTGTCAATATGAAGCCTCAAAATGTATAGGACAACTGCAGTCTTGGTTGCATCAAAAATCCACAGAATTTAAAATAGCCTTATTGTATGGTCATGAACTGAGATACAAAAGAAATTACTTCACAGAATCACAGTACTTAGGGGATTGCAGGCACGTAAGTCCAAATTAAATCCTCAAAATCTCTACTCAGCTGTCCATTGAAATTACCATATTTACTATAATATGGAACTTCCCCACGTAATAGTTCCCCACTTGGGTGTGAAGTCTCTAAAATGTCTCTTTGCTATTGTCATGTCTCAGTTCCATCACTGCCTCTGAATTCTGGTTAGATTGCTACTGCTGGTCTCTCACATGGTGATAGGGCTTCACCATGTCCAGAAACACCATGGTGTTGATAGGGCAAAGCAGCTCATACCGTAAGTCCTGATAGGATTGACACTAGGTATTCTTGCTTCTGTTTCTCCTCTGAAAATTTATTTATGGTATTTATGGCATTTATTTATTCAGTTTTGGCTTTGTGTAATAGCTTTCAAAAGGTAACCTGTTCCTTTTTATTCTTTAGCTCAGTGTTAAAGCACTTGCCCAAAGTATGAGAGACTTAGCTCAGTGCCCTTCCCTGCCTGAAAAGATTCAAAGCCGTAGCTTTCTCTTTGCACAAGTCCCTTTACGTTAAATAGATTGCTGTCAATAAGAGTTACGTTTGTCATTAGGTGATGATTAAGAATTAGATACCAGTCCCTAAGAGCAGGAGCTAAAGCTCAAATCTTTACACATGTTCTGCTAAGCTTCTATATCCAGCCTAATTCACCATGCAGTGTATTTGCATCAGTTTCTTTTGATTTGTAGTGAACTTGGTTTCTCCTGGCACTACCCATCACCCAGTAGCACCTCTCTTTGCTTCCCCTTTCCTTTTTGCTTTGGGGCCCAGGTGCTCTAGAGATAGGTTACAACAACAGGATGCTGAAAATGTACTGAGAAAGGCAGAGCAGCCCCCTAACTGCACAGTGAAACAGACACAGAAGCAATTTCTCTCTCTGTCAGGAGGAAATGGAATAGAAGTGGTTCAGCAGGTGCTGAGAATACAGACAAAGGAAGGGGGCAGATGTAGTCATATATCTGCATTGGCTTTGAATAAGCTGCTTCAGAAAGTTATTTTTTCTTTTCTTTGAACTGGAACATATGACCATCTTAAAGAAACTGTAGTTTGTACTTCTTGCATGTGAAATGTATTTAATTTCATGCAGTAATTGGATGTTGCTATTGATTTTTTTTTTTTTCATTTTGTGTAGTTTTCTTCCCAGGCATCTACTTTTCTTCCTAAATTAGAAATTGATCCCAGTCTTTGCTTTTCCATAAGATTCTTCAGCTGAGGTGGGAGTAAGAGTTAGAAGGGTTTACATTAATAATAAGTGTGCTGTTGAGCAGTGGAAGAAATCAGCAAGGGAACTGTGGGTAAATCAGCAGCACACAGATGTGTTTTATGGCAAGCCAATCTCCGAAGGGCACATTAAGGGAAAAGATAAAATTTTATTGTTATATCATAAAGTGAAATAGCCAAATGTTTCCTAATCAAGAGGAATGTCATGCTGAGTCACTCAAAACCCTACAAAATGAAATCAAGAATGTTAATATCAGCAATATGAGATGGCTGTTGTTCCTGGTTCTAACAGGAATCTGAAACTGCAGTTTTTCAGTGCAGAATTAAGAGAGCATTGTAAGAGGAATTTTAAAAACAACATGGTCTGCTTGACTTTTTTGAGTAGAGAAGAAGATGTACTTAGGAAAAAATGTATCAACAGTGTACCAATTCACTGAAAATAAAGGGAACACGAGGAGTCAGATTAAGAGTTAACCTTGTTGCTTCAAGTATTCACAGCAGGTAATGAGGGAGGTTTAAAGTCTGAACTTACGGGTTCAGAGAGAAAGTTGGGGTACAATTTCTAGAGTAAAAATTGAGCGTCTTCATTTAAGCACAATGATGCTTCTAGAGATTTTGCTTGAACATACTGTCTTTGTATAATAGCCATGGTTTTCCCAGGGAATAGTTGTCCTCTGTCTAAATCACAGCTAATAATCTGTGTCTGTTTTAAAACTGAAGTATTTTTTCTGCCACTGGATAGGAGACACAGTTATGACTGCAGGCAATGTATAGGCTCAGCTCTTATATGAGCAAATACATACTTCTAACATGAGCAGTTTTGGAAGAATTACAAAACAGTTTTTTTGTAAGCCATGGAATGGACAGAGTTGGGGTTGGCAACTCTGCTTGACAGAGTGAAATTAGGAGAATGAGTGGTGCTAATTGTTACGAAAAAAGCTGCGCTGGTACGAAAAAAGCTGCTCTGGTTTAAGTCTAGCGCACATTTCTTACCATAACATTTCCTCTAAGCTTAGATATTCACTCCATGTACGTACTCCCTTCACTTCATCTAAAACTGTCCCCTTGTCTAGAATAGTAAAAGGAGCAAAAAGGCTTGTGTCCTGGTGACCAGCAATTTCTCCTGCCTGCTTTAAAAATACCTTAATTATATCTCTGATACTCTTCCACACACAATTTATTCTGACAATTCTGTGCAGACTTGATCTTTCTTAATGAGTTAATGGTTACTGACTTTCATGTAAGACGCTTACAGTTTTCAGTTTCTGTATTACATTTGTCTGGCATGCTTTGCAAGAACTGTCAGTGGCTGCTCTCAGCTGGCTAAATGGTAAGCCATGTGTGAAACACCCAAGTGAGTCTCTAAAATGTCTCGTTGCTATTGTCATCTCTCAGTTCCATCACTGCCTCCAAATTCTGGTCAGATCACTACTGGTGATCTCTCATTTTCTCTCTCTTATAGTTCACAGAGCAATTTGTTCGATGTAAGTCTGATACAAGGCACTGTGTACAGTGCAGTTACTTTCTTCCCAGTCTCCATGGGCAAAGTCAAATCCAGAGTGGACATTGGACGTGGTCCTTGGAAAGGTCTGCCATTGAACAGCAGCAAATATCACAGCTTTGCTTACGACTTGTTGCTGTATGAAATGTCCTCACATTATTGCATTTTATTTACATACAGAGGCAAAGGAAAATCAAAGGTCCCTGTGGAAAATCTGTTTTTATCAGTGGCAATGATTTTGTTTTCCCCCGGGAAGCTTTGTTAAATCTGTCTTTGATGTGTCGTTTTTTTTGGTTGTTTTATTGCTAAGATGCTTTCTTGGCTTTCATTACACTAGAAAGACAGAAGTGAGTATGGTCAAATTACACCCCCATCTATCTCTGCCAGGTCCATAAACCTTGGTTAGGTAACAACTGTTGCGTAGGCCAGGTATTTGTAACCTCGCAGTGAGTTACTGCAATTACACCTCACCGTCATTAGGATCAGCTCTGCTGAAATGCTGCAGGCAGCCCAGGCTGAACAAAAAGCCCAGCTAATGTAAAACTCATTCCTTTTCTCCACAACTACTGAATGTGCCATTCTGCCCAAAGCTGTTGGTTTTTGTGTGTTTGTTTGTTTTCCCCTCTATTGGAAGTTTTCTGCTACTGAGGCTCACTTCATTTGACTTCGTCTACCAGTGAAAATTTCAGCTGCCTCGAGTTTGATTTTAGAGCTTCCTTCCCCAAACTCTCTCATGAAGATCCAGATCAGGTTAGAAATTGCCATGTGACCTATTACCTGAAATTACATTTGGTATTTTACATTCCTGATAAATTCACTCTCTGTGCTTGAAGAGCAGGGAAATTCAGGATACGTACAATCAAAAATACATCAGTCTTGTTTGCACTAGCTTAGATAGAAGTAAAAGCATTTTCTTGCTAGAAATGTTCCTTGTAACACAGTTCTCTGTCTGGTTTACCATCCTGGGACCAAGGATCTGCCTCTGTGTAGAATACGTACAAACTTAATGTCTGAGCTTCCATTATAGACAGTCAGTGTAGCCCGTGGATCCTAGAGAGTCCTTCAGCTCACTCCACAGTAAACACCTAAAAGTTTATTCAGTTCTTCACAGGCAGGCATCAGTGTCCTCTGAGATGTTTGGAAATAACCTGGTCTCTGTCAGCTGCTCCTAAAGGATGCTGAGCTCTCAAAGGTCTCATGTCGGTTCTGTCAACTGTACACAGGCAAATGCCATGGAGCATCTCAGATGGTCCTGAGACATGCCAAAGTCTGAGCAGCTAAATCCAGCACCTTTGGCTGGTGGCTAAATATCTCTTTTAGGCTGTGTGGACTATAATGGAAACTGGCACCTAGGTCACATCTGTTCACCTACATCTAGCCTCCTAAATTTGATTACATTAATTCGGATCAGAATCCTACCCTACTGTTACACAATTAATTTAATCTGAAGATGGAGGTCTACATGGATCAGGTGATTTGCCTTCTGGAAAAAAAAAAAAAATAGCCTTGACAGCTGTATTGGAAATATCTGAAGCCAGTCATTTAATCTCTGTCCCTGTTCTCACAGCAGCTTTGGGGGCAGGAGGACAATTGATTACCATTAGGCATGTGTGGTCATGGGTTGAATTGTAATCATGGATATAAATGTACAAATCACTAAAAACAGCAAAAGCATCACAATATATGATTACATAAGAGTTTCCTTGATCCAGAGAATCTCAGTTAAAGTTAGCTACTGAGGAGATGCCTGCTGAACAGGAGTAGTCAAGAAGCTGGCCAAGTTCCACAGGCAGTTTGTAACAGCTCTGTTCTTCCTTCCCATGAACTACTGTGTCTTGGAAGTCCCTCCTGAGTCTGAATACAGGTGAAGAAGATGGTGATAGAAGTTCAGGGATTGCATTGAGGAATATGGCTAAAACTACTAGACTGTTCTACTCCTGCCTTTCTAAGCACATCCCAGGTGTTTCACATCCCTGTTACAATGCAAAGTGACGATACTGTGTTGACATTCCAAAACAAAAGGGTTATGGCTTATGGCGATTAATTTAACCTGGCTCTTGACATGAATTACAGCAGTCTTTGTACCAACTCAACACAGAAGATGGCTTTAGGTAACACTCTATCCCCTCTGTATCCCCTCTGGGTGCCTTTGCAAGGAGTTGTAGCTCTGCACAAAGCTGGTACTGAAAAGCCCCCAGTGAAACTTGGCCCCGTGGCTGGCAGCCCCTACCTTTCAGTATCGACATCAAACAGGAAGCCAGGACACTACAAGGACCCAGGTGTGAATTCAGACTGCAGGAGCTGCAGCTAGGTGTGAAACCCAGGTCAGATATTAGTCATTACTGACTCTTATTTTAAAATTTGTGGGCTGATAGTTGTTTTTGCAAGTGTTAAAAAAAAAAAAAAAAAAAAAAGTACAAAGAAAGTACCAAGGACATGAGGATCCTTATCAGATCACAGGATGTAAAGATATATTGTTCTTTATCTGCATTTAATGCTCCATTGTGCCCACTCACTGACTCTGAGCCCACTCACTGCCTCTGAGCACTCCTGGAAGGTCTCGCTGCGGGCACCACACCATTATCAGTAAGCAGATCAGAGACCTTCCAGAAACCCTTGCTCTTTGTTTTGGCACCTTGAGGAGCCCAGAAAGCACCAGGGGCAGCTCTCTGCTATTACTGCTGAGAACCTGGACACCAGTGAAGTGCAGATGTGTTTCTTTGGGATAAACGTGTCAAAATGTTGGGTTCGGAGGCAGCTGTGCGATGCGTTTGTGTCGCGTCAGGTCAGGATGTGGTGAGATCCAACAGAACAATTACAGGCAGGCTCCTGGCAGTGCCTCAAGCCACAGCACCACTAAGTGTTAGGAGGCTTATTTTTCATTTCCTTGCTCTCTGGAAATATCAGAACATTGAAATAAATAATGCAGAAATGACCGATTCCTCTCATTAGAGAGGCTGTCTTTGCAAACCGCCTGCCACAGAGCTGAGTGCTGTTTTAACCTTGAGGTGGGTTTTTCCAGTTGGCTTGTGGTTGGTGTGTTACTTTCTGATGCACATCTGCCTTGATACCATTTACAGAAACACTGCTGTGAGTCTTCACTGATACCGGACCCGTTCTAATAAACTGCCTGTGCTGCATGATGGTTCTGTTTGAGTCTGGGTGAAATAAAGAACAAATAATTATGGACAGGGCTCAGCTTTAGAGAAGAAAGCTCTTGAACATGTGACAGTGTTGGCCTCCTGAATTCCTACAGATGAATTACATCCTTTGAGAAATGTTTCTTCTTCCCTTGGTTGCCTCAGTTTCCTAACCAGCAAGATGGTGATTGTGCAAGAACAGCTTCCAGATAAAAATACCACTTATCAGACAGGCTTCCAACACAGGCAGCTTATCTGTATCGGTCACGTTATCATATTTTAAATATTTTGCTAAAAAGGTGACTAGATCACCATCAAAATAGTTATTAATTCAGTAAGAAACAAGTGCTCAGTTGCACACAAAGACCAATTCTCTGTAAGGAAAAAAGCCGTCACAGGACGTAGAATGGCAATGTTCTACACAGGGCTAGAGAAGGTGCTCACATTAGCCTCCTGTAAGTCTTAAAAGCTATAACTCCATGAGTTTGCTGAGATTAAAAGAAAGATGTTCAAAGTATTGTTAATCCTTTAATTCGCTTAATTGTTGCTTTGCTTTGTGTACAGTCTCCATTTGAAATCCTGTTTTTCTGGAGCTGTCCCAGCATGGATTTAATACTTTCCTTACAAAGTACATACCTGTGGGGTATATAAGAAAGATTTCTCAGGATTCTCTTAAGTTTGTGGTATTGTATGTACCTTACCTTTGCTTCAGGATAGGAAAGTTTCTAAATTAAGAGGGGACTTTTTCTCTCCATTATAGCAGATATTTGGATAAATTCCCCTCGCAAATTTACCGCAATAGTACCTTTAATAATGTTCTTTTCTTCTTCAGAGGCATGAGCTTTCTGACTTGCATTGAGCCAGTCAAACAGGCCACATTTCAGGTAAGCAATCTGGGAAATTACAGATTACTTGGTAACGCTGATGCTGTTCCTGTAGACATAAAGCATGAAAAATATCTTAATGCCAGATGCTTAATTTCTTTCTCTTTCTCTCTCTCTCTCTCTTTTTTCTTTTTTTTTTTTTTTTCTTTTTTTTTTTCCCCATAGAAACCAATGGGAATCCAGCAAAGGATCTTTAATAAAAAGACTCTCAATATCCTTGGTGCACTGGGGCTGGAAAAAATCTGAAGATTTTAGCCAAGTGGGTGCTTACACCCAAGGCAGCCCCAGAGCACTCTCTGCTACCCACTCCCCGTAAGCATGGTTTGGGGGTGCAGGGGTAGCCGCCAGCCACCCCTTGGCTCTCAGCAGGAGGCTGGGGGCTGTGCTGTAATCTATCAGCATGGATCATTGTCCCCTGGGTGCCAGACCATCCCCAGTGACCAGCAACCTTTAAATACCAAAGCGAGCGCTTCTGCTGCTTCCTGGTGCCACTGGGAAAATGTTTAAATGCTCCTAATGACTGGTTTAAAATCAGTTAGATAGGATTCCAGTCAATATCTAAAATGAATTTCAACACCATGCCATGCAAGAATTTGTAGAAATAAATAAATAAATAAATAGATAGATAGATAAAATGCTATTTAGGGTTGTTTTATTTTTTTTCAGTTTGAAAAAATAATTCCTTCACGTTTGACGAAGCATATCCATTAAATTTCTTTTCAGCTTTGTGCTGATTACAAATGTTACAGTTGAGACTCTACCCTCTTTGTTCCCAGTGTTTTATGCCCCTGCCACCATACTTCCCATGTCCCCTGGCCACCTCCTGCTCCTCACCCAGGCCCACCTGGCAGGCCCAGAGGAGCGCATCTGCAGTGTGAGCTCTGACTGACCCTCCTCCCGTGGGACAGCAGAGCTCAATAAGACAGTAGCAGCAGCTGAAAGCTGACCTGAGAAGAAAGAAAGGGCTGTAGTGCTAAGAGAAAGGAACCTGTAAAAATTATGCCCCAGGTGCTATGTTAAAAATAAGACTAAAATGAAAAAGTAAATTGGATCATAAGCGGTGGAGAAATCACAGGAGGGACCGTGGACTGCCTTGGAACACAAAAAGGAAACTTGCGCTGACTTCCAGAGTGATGGCAGTGGCTGGAAGGAAAAGAAATTAAGGAAGATGACAAGACTACTACCAAACATTTTCTGTTAGAATAAAAATATTAAGCTAAAAATACCAGGGCAACCCTGGCCAAAAATAGAGCTGAGAAAGCCAGAGCATCAACCCGTCATCTCAGTGGAAACAGCAGTTGCCGATGAAGCCACGTAACTGCCTGAGGTATCAGTGTGCCAGCTGAAAGCCAGACTAAACACTATTTCAGGTAGCTAAGGGTGTAAAAGAGCTTAGCACATGTGCGGGGTGTCTCCTGTGCAGATTTACAGCCCTGCAAAGGCAGTGGAAGCTAGTGAGTACGTCCTGTTACGTGTTGTCTGTGTGCTGGCCATGAAGGAAAAGGCAAAAACAGACTTTCTGCATGTATGTTGGATGATCCAAGTGAATTTGGTAGTTATGGGGTCTTGCAAAATGGCTTTTGTAAATCAATAGTGATAAATTATGTACTAATCTATTGGACATAGCAATATGTGAGTGCAATGTAAACATGATAGGTGTCATCTGTTGTGCAAGCTATGAACTGATGTTCTGGTGGCTACAAAATAGTAACAGAAATATAGATATTTATTTTTTTTCTGTTTTCAAAGAACCAACTAATATTTCTTCATTTTAATTATAGAGCTTTTATGTCTGCTTGTGAGAAGGCTATAGCCATCACAATCCATCTAGAAGATTTGATCTTTTTGCTGTGGTGGTTTTACTCGGCTGAGCAGCTGAGCTCCACCACAACCACTCTCTCACTCCCCCTCCTCAAAGGGAAAGGGGGAGAAAATGAGATGCAAAGGGCTCAAGGGTTGAGATAAGGACAGGGAGATCACTCAGCAATTATTGTGATGGTCAAAACAGACTCAGCACAGGGAGATTAATGAAATTTATTACCTATTACTAACAAGCTAGAGCAGTGAGAAACAAACAGCAAACTAAAAATACCTTCCCCTCATCCACCCTCCTCTACCTCCTCACCCCAGCCGCGCAGGGGAACAGGGAATGGGGCTGCGGTCAGTCCTAATGCTTCCTCTCTGACCCTCCTTCACAGTCACAGAGAGTGAGGAAGGGAAGGACGTCTCTTCCTTTTCTCCCCCTGCCTTCTTCAGCAGCTGGGTGCCACCACTTCTTCAGCCCTCAAGCTCTTCTGTAGCTGACTGCCCTCTAATCTCATGGCAGCTTCCCCTTTTCCTTTGGTGGTGGGAGGTTACAGCCTCCCAATCCTCTTAGGAGAGTCAGAAGAGTAAGAAAGCTTCCTAGCTCCTTCTTAGGAGAATGTTTTGTTATATTCACCCTCCTCCACTTTGTAGCAGAGCATGGGCTCTTACCCCCTCCTCAGCAGATCATGGAAGGGATTGCAGGTGTATGGCTCACTGTCAAGTCCTGCTGTCTTTAATCCCTTCTTCCCGTTGAGGGCAGTAATTTACACACTGGCTACAAACACAACTTGAAATCATTTTTGGCTCAGAAAAACAGTGGACTGGATTCCAGCTAGGCCTTTCCATGCCAGTTCTGTCCAGAGTGTGAAAGAAAATGGTGAATGCCCTTCCATAATTTAAAGCTGGATGAAATCAGCCTCCTGTGGGCTCCATACCTTACCTAGAAGACATGCCTGCAGCTTTCACTCAGGAAATTGCATGTGAGTGAGCAGAAGGCTTTTGGACACAAACTCCCTCATCTTTTTCTGCTGGGTCCATGTTGGTATGCTGGCAGGTTTAGGCTTCATCTTAGGATGCGTGTCCCTATGGACTATAAAGGGACCCAGGTACCAAACAGGGCCTCTGATTTCACAGCTAGGACAGGTACCAAAGGGCTTCACATCATATCTGAGCCACATGCAAAGGCCGCTAAAGCATTTGCAGTCCCTACCTGTGTGTAGAGCTGGGTGCTGAGCAGAAGGACATGTCTGGTGAAGAAACTGCTGTGCAGTGTCCAGCACTGCCTTGCTTTAGCACAAGCTTGGGTGCTCGAGGAAGCACTCTCATGTCGGTGCTGTTTAACTTCCTATAGCCCTGCAGGTAATTGCTATGAAAGGGACTCGTGCCGTAACAGCTACCACAACTTTGCCATTATGTGATTAACAAACTGCAGAGGTCTCTCCCGTCTTTTCCTACACAGTGTTTCTGTTCCTGTTTGAAATCGTTTCTGTCACTGGTGACAGATTGCAAACTACCTTACCTTTGGAAAGTTGACCGCTTTAGGCTCTGCATCCATTAGTGTCATTTAGCACATGTGGAGAAACACAGAAGCAACTGCTTCTCCAGCCTGGTGTGCTGCAGACTTCCTACTGAAAAATCGTGTGTGATGTTTTGACAGCAAACATTGCCAAGCATGCAAGACTTCTGAAATTAGCCACTTAACATGCTGGAGTCAGCAGACAAACTACAAATAGCAGCCTGCTTTCTCAAAATGTTGAATAATTTAAATTCACAAATTCATTCTTACTAATCTTTAGGGACAGAAAAAAATGACTTTGTGTCCTTCACAAAAATAAATAAATAAATGAATGAATAAATAAATAAATAAATAAATGGAGTTGAGATGGTAGGCAAAAATAAATAAAATCACTGACATGGAAAGATAGATAGATCTGTAGCAACTTCCGAAGTACAGAAATACAGAAATATCCCTATGTATACAGGGTGTTTTCACACTAACAACTAGTTAACTCCACCACACCATTATCTCCCCCCGCATCCTCAAAAGAGCAATGGGAGAAAATATGGTGGAAAAGGGCTCCAGGGTTGAGATAAGGACAGGGAGATCACTCAACAATTGGCATAATGGGCAAAACAGACACAGTATACGGAGAGTAATGTAATTTATTGCCTATTAGTAACAGAGTAGAGCAGTGAGAACTAAAAGAAAAACAAAATCACCTTTCCCCCATCCACCCTACTCTACTGCTTCCTCCCCAGCAGCGCAGGGGAACATGGAATGGGGGCTGCGGTCAGTCCCTAGCGCTTCATCTCCGCCGCTCCTTCACGGTCCCTCTCTGCCCCTGCTCCCCGTGGGGTCCCTCCCCCGGGATGCCGTCCTTCCCAAACTGAGCCTGCAGGGGCTGCCCACAGGCTGCAGCTCTTCAAGAACTGCTCCCACATGGCTCCGTACCATGGGGTCCATCCCCCAGGAGCAAACTGCTCCAGCACGGGTTTATGAAGAAAGAAGCACTGGGGGAAAGACTTCATTCTATCTGTTTCTGCATATTAATTTTGAAAACTTTTATTTTTCTCTCTCTCTTTTACAAGTGTCCTGTGACTCTGTCAATGTTCTTTTCCCCACAGTGATAAGTACCCTGATGTGCTGTCAAGTTCTGCTGAGGGTGCCCTGTCCTTAAGAAAGAGACAAGGTCTCTGGAGCCCAATGCCAGAAGTGCCCTGTGTGTATGAGCAGTGATCACGCTGGTTCCCTGTTCTGGGTATAGGGAATTGCAAGACACGTGGAGATATAATGAACTAAGAGAAACCCTCTTTGCATTTGATTCCTAAATCCTTGTTTTACAGGGTATTTTCTTAGGATAGGCAGGCAGACTGTTAAATGATTCAGTAGGTTCTCATTAAAAAACATTGGGAAGACTTGACGTTACCTTAGCCAATACAAACAACATTATTACAGTCTTACTACTGCTTCCCTCTCCTCTCCCCTGTCACATCTTAATCCTATTTAGGTCTTGGGCTCTGAGAATCAAGGATATATCCATTTGTATTTGTGGAGTGCCAAATTCTCATGAATACCTTTCCTGCTTTGACTGAGGTTCTGGCATAATATAAAAAATAAATGATAATATTAGCTCCCAGCTCCTTCTTTCAAGCACTGGGTAAGTGCATTCTCTCATACTTCATGCGCAGTTATCATCAATTTATAATTAGGTTCAACTACTTCACTATTCTGCACACTCTTCCAGCTGGCATATAAGCCTACGTGAAATTTTATTATTAATACCACAAGCATTTCTATTCCTAGATAAGGAAAGAAAAAGTTCAAGTTTTCTGATCATTGAAGGGAATAAAGGCAGATTTACAGGCATCTTTGAAGTCTGAATATAAGAATCACACTATACTACTTGCTGTTTTTAATTCACAGAAAATGTTAAAGTCATGTATTTTTACAGTAATTTTACAAATTGCTTTGGATCATTAGACATTTTACAGCTTCAGGGAACTACAATTAGCTTTTGCTTATCGCTGCTGGGGTGTGTCCCACTAGCTCTACTACATGCTAAATCACATCCTCTGAATTACTTAAATGCTTGCTTAATTTTCTCTTAAACCACATCATTCCCTCTCTAATGTATTTCATTAATGTGTCCTCTTCATGTTTTCTAGGACAGACCAATTCTATGCTATTATCTTTACAGAAATTTTTGGGTTCACCTGGAGCAGGGACTTAAGATAGAACAATTACAATGAGGTCTAGCTGCTATACACCAAAGTCTTAAAACTGGTAACATTTCTAGTGCAAACCTATGCCCCTGTGAGGAAAGTCATCTTCCAGAACCACCTGGAAGTCATTTAGATGCACGTCAAGCCCATTAATTGAAAAGGGTGGCTAGGACTACTCTCCTCAAAATTTCCATCACTCTTGCCTGGATGAAACCAAGGCGTGAACCAGTTGTGTTAGTTGTGTGATGAGGAGAGGCATTATTCTGCTTCATCATCATTATTATTATTATTATTATTATTATTATTATTATTATTATTATTATATCTTTGAATTAAACATGCTACAATACTCAAATACAGTGTCAGTGAAGTAATATGTACCATAAATACCTGGTAACCAACTCTGGGCCACAGGGAAAGGTGCTGTGCACTGTCATACAAGAATCTAAGCCCTGCTTGTCAGGCATACCTTGTAGGACCATGTGGTACCTGCACACTGTTTTTGCTTACTATCTGTTTGCAGGAATTGTTTTTAGGATACTATACTGAAAACCTCTTCCTATGTCCAACATGCATTCATTTGCATTCACGTGGGACTGACTGCACATGGCCATTTCACTAGCTGGATGCTGGATAGTATCCTACTTTTCCAAACAGAGACATTGCTCAATAGGAGCAAAGGAATTTGAAAGCAACCTGTAGCTACTCAGTGAGAATGAGGAATCATTTCTTATCATCCCTCAGCAATTCTAACTTCAGTGAAACACACAGGGTGATATATGTAACTCCAGTTACCTGTGTAGGGAGAGTTTGCTACTTTCTAGTAATTGTGCTAGTCTGCTGGTAGAGCTGTATAAACATGGCTGTATTTTTAGGCTCTTTTTAGACAAATGTTTCCTCCAACTTGCCTCTGGTCTGCTCTGAGTTTAAACTGGGAGTGTTTCAGACTTATGACTAATGAGGGTACATGTCTCTGGCGTGAGGCAGTTCTGCAGAAAAGCTCTGAGCTACCTCCAAGTAAGATCCACATGGTACAGTGTTACGCCTTGTAGACAAGCTGTGTCTGTTTTGGCCTGGGGCCTGAATATTACAAAGATCATACATATCCTAGCTGGGCTGGCCATTAAAGAGATTACTGTGTTGGTAAGAGGACAAGGTAAGGTCTGCTACAAGTGCGTGCCAACAAAACATCCTCACTTTAAATCCCTGTTCACCATAAGCCACCGTGCCAGTCTGTTCCAAAAACAAGCCCTCTGCTTTCACTACCTAGTGACAGAGAGGCACAGCTTAAAGCCAAACGTGCCAAGTCCTTGCTAAAAATCAGCCGTGTACTGGTCCCAGCGAGCAGCCCGCTGTGGTTGGAGATGTGGTCTTTAGTACACAGATGCAAAAATATACCTTGACCTCTGCCCGGGGCTGCACTGAAAAGTCGGTGTACAACAGCAGGGCTCAGTTATATGCTCAATTACTGTGAAATTTTGGCATTTCCAGCAACCAGGCTTGCAAGTTAGGTGCACCGCACAGACTTTTGTACACTGCTGTTTTGCAAATCAGGCTCTACGAGCCCAGAAGCAAGTTGAGAAAAGAAGTGAGTCAAGGGGCAGCCTGGATGCCTCTTTGTGAAATCGTTCGGCTGGAAACAGGCTCCGTGCCAGCTTTTCCTTTTCTATGATGTTTTCCTTTCAGGTTTGGGTCCACTGACTACCCCTGTCTCTTTTGAAGATTTCCCTTTGAATGCTGCGTTCTTGCTTCATGGGGAAGCAGAGCCATGGGAGCACCAGCAAAAAAGCATTTGTAGCTCCAGCATCCAGAGTCCTGGCCTCTCTCTTCGTTTCCTTAGGGCTCCCCACATTTTCAACCCCCATGCAACCCAAGTCACTGCTGGCAGCAGTGGGTTTGCCAGTTCCCAGTTTCTCCGAGGTATTATTAGGGCATCACCCACTTTTGCAGGGCAAGGAAATTACTTGGAAACCTGTGTAGCAATTGGAACATAATTTCCGTAAAAAGATGGAGAGGTTTTTCTTTTTAACCTTAAAGAAATAGGAACCCAGCTTGATGATGCCTAACAAACCTCTGAACCCCTTGCTGAGCGTGTTGAAAGACATAGATCTAAATTAGGCTCTCTGCAGGTGGCTAGAGAAACTTGAATCAGAAATATCGATCAGTCAGGAAGCATGGCTGTTGGAAAAACGTGGTGGTTTGTAGCCACATTTCACTGTCTGCCTTTGCCCAGGTGTGTTACAGATAGCAGGCCTTCCTGTGCTTTTAGGGTACAGCCAAAAAAAGGTGTAAACTCCCTGTGAAATGGGGAATTTTTTCACTGTCAGGTGGGAATGACAGAAAAGAGAACCCATGGGAAAAATCATGAGGTGGCTGAGCATGCATCAGCTTTTTAGGTATTTACACTCACCACTGAACTCACCAAGCCCACCCCTCAGGAGCCAGGTAATCCCAGGGACAGCTGGGACACTACAGCAAAACCATAGCTCAGAACAAGTCCTTGTCAGTGGGTTCAAGAGGCAAATAAAAGCATGCTCATTTTATAGTATTATATTTTATAGAATAGTCTGTAGTGAATTTGCATGGCATGACCTCCCTGTACATTCTCACCTACACAACAAAAGGATTAGACACAAGCTGGTGATTTCAGTTTGTGGCAACTGGGACATTACAAAAATTACTTTGCTTGCATGACAGCAAATGAAAGATTTCAAAAATTGTATTTGGGTCAATCAGATGCAGTTTGATTTCCTCTTTTTATCTTAAAGCTGGAATGAATAAATGACAATAGAGAGAAAGTGGCAATTGGTTATTGAAAACTTTGCTTGCTGCCCATTTCAAAACAGTACTAATGGGCCATGCGTGGCCAGTTTGGACTCCAGCTGGGAACTGGGAACTGGATTAATTGCTGAAATGCACTACTGTTGAAGGGAAAAAAGGTACTTCACAAGAAAAAAGGTGAAATATTCTATGGAAAATTAAGATGTTGCCAAAATACACTTTTCTTTGTAGGACCTTTGGGTCTAGGCAAGCCGGTTTTTTAGCATAGAAACATAGTGCTGGAAAGTTTTCGAGCAGTTCTTTCAAAAGTGAGGAGGTGGCTTTAATGGAGGGGAAGCATTTCATGGGTTTTCTGGTTAACCCAGTGAGTCGGGTGGAAGATTCAGCCACTAGTTTACACAGAGCCCAGAATTCCTCTGAGGACAGGAGGGCTCTGTAGGGGCAAGGAGGACAGCGTGCTCCTTGTGGCCACCAAGGGGGCCACTTCCCACGAGCCTAGGCAGCGAGGCCTTATAGGGTCAAGGGAAAATCCCAGGTTTGCCATGCACAATACATCTCCAGAAACAACCACTGTTGTGTCTTCCTTACAGAGGGATCAGCAGAGAAAGGCGTTGATCTGTGACTGATTTTAGTCTTGGTAAAAAGAGCAGATTCTCTTATCCTGTATTACCTGCATTTCTCCTTTAGTCACTATCTGTTTTGTTGCTGGTAACTTCTCTGTGCAACAGAAATCTGTTTGGAGATTTGGAGGCCAAGTACATCATAAATAAATGATATTAGTTTTACAATTTCAAATACAGTTACAAAAGATTCGTTGTAATTTTCTGTAAAATGTAAAAAAGTATAATGAACTGTTGTCTGTTAATTCTGGTTTTGGTTAAAACAATTTTGGGTTATACAAGCTGTTTTCTAAGTCCTGAAATAATACTTTAGGGAAAATTTATGGCTAGAAAGGCTATTCAGAGCTCTGACTTTGCACAGGTGAGGCATTTGACCCTCTTCCTGTGGTCACACAGACAACTGACCAAGCAGCTGCAAGCAGCTTTCACACCTGCAGCATCCTTTCACGACTGGGTAGTGCTCACAGACTGAACCAAGAGATTGTAACCTCTCCTGACACAAATATTACACCAAGCAGGGCAGCCTGTTTGAGAATCTAGCACTTATAAGCCACTGTCACCCGAACCAGCTTGCTATGTAAGTCACACCAGTGCTGGAAACCCAGAGCAGAATTCAGACCTGCTTTGGTGCCTGCTCTGCCAAATCATTGCTGGAGGAGCGCACTTGCAAGAAGTGATTCCCACAGGAAACCCAGCACGTTGCAGGATTCATCTCTCTGCTGCGGCTAACTCACTTTGGTTTTGAGTGTTTTGTTTCCAATGCAGATAGCTCTCAAGAGAGAACTCCACATTCCTGCTTTACGCATGTTACCTGGGAGTGGAGTGCCCTGATGGGGGCAAGGACTGGCGGATACAGCAGGCAAGGAGTGGTGAATGCATCAGGAAAGGACTGGTGAATGCAGCAGCCTCTCGTGACATCGGGGATTCCTTATGACACACCTTTGGTCCAGAGATCCCAGCACTGCAGGCACCGCTTGTGCAGGGGTTAGTGCAGCGGCTCCCAGGAATGCTGGGCTGCAGCCGAAGGTTAAGCAGGGCAAGGAGAAAACGACATGGGTAAACTGCAGGTTGTCCTTCTGGAGGGTACGGTGGTGTGGGGTATTGAAAACTGAGGTGCTGGAGGAAGCAAAGCCTGGTGTCAGCTCCTTGCTGCCCCAGCAAAACAGGAGCTCAACATCAACACAGGCATGAACACATCAGCTTTATCACAAAGGCAAGGGGCTGTGAACTTCCACAGCTGTAACATGACTTTCATCATATTAGCTGTATTCTGCTCCTTGCTGGATGTTGTAGCTCCTTCTGCTTAAAAAAATAAAAATAAAAAAAATACCAGCCTTCCTTTTTAGTAAGGGTAATTTTACACTTACTGTTTGGAAGCAAAATCATCAAACTAACCTGGATGTGCCTGGGTAAAACAGACATTAAGCACCAAATTAACAGAAAACAGAATGGGTTTTAAGTAGCATCTTAATCCACTGCTCCACTACTGCACCTTTTGAAGGGCTGGTTTGGCAACTGTGAAGATAAAAGGCGTGATACTCCTTAGAAACAGTACAAAGACTTCCAAAAGTCTTGCAGAGCCTTTTAATCCTAATTTTGTGCTCTGACAACCTTCTGCAGTTAAGTACTTCCTCAGCAGCAAAGCTGCCCTTGGATCTGACAGAAGTGCTCTCCTCAAACCGCAGCAGCTTTGCCCACGTCTTTGGGTGGGTTTCTCTGCTGAATCACATGGGATCTCTTAGCAGGCAGAAGTATGTGTGAGCAACAGCTGTTGCTTTGTTATTTTGCTTCATTTTGTTTTGTTTTCAGGTGTCAGAACAGCACCCGGGTGACCTTTCCTGTAGATTTTGGCCTCCCCACTCCTTCTCCACTTTGGTGTCAGTTTAGACGATGCTCACTGTCATTCCTCACCACTGCTCCTACTTGGACCTGCACTTCCCTCAGTCAACTTGACAAACAAACTGCAGTGCCTGAGAGAATTTGTTTCTAAAATCCTTTTGTTCCCCTCTTTTGGTCCTCGAGCAAGTTTTACTGATTGTAGTTATTGTTGTGCAAAAAATGGTAGGAAAGCTCTGTGACCCCATGAGTAATGGTGCTTCTTCTGTGTGGCTTCTTTCTGCTCCAGGCAGTGTGTGGTGACTGGACTGGAGAAAAAGGCAGCTGAAGATAAGCTAGAGGAGAAAAGGAAAACAGATTATGAAAATAAAGGCAGTTTCTCCTTGGGGATGATCTCCTGTCTGAAGAGCTGAAATCTTGCTTCCTCGTCCTTCGTCTTCTGCTTGTTGTTAGCAAATGTTGTCACACACGACAGGAAGGAAACGGAGCAAAACGGTTTTAGGGAGATGATGTTATCTGCAAATATGTGAGAGCACTGGTAGGAATCCCCGTTCGCCTTCTCTGATAAGAGGTTTTTAACAGGATCATCTTAGCATAATCTAAAAATTAAGGAAATACCTGAGGGAGGTTGGATCCCTTGGGGTTGTTTTGAAGTGCTATCAGCTACACATCTGTGTGTGTACGTTTAACCAGGACTGACTGCACAAAGGAGAGATGCCTGTCAGCTGCTGTCCAAACCAGCCCTAAAGACACAGGCTCAGGACCAAATCCTGTTTGCCCAACACCGTGCTCCTGCAGCTGGCCTTGGCTGCTATGGAGTTGGAGTGGTGGCATCCCCAGCAGCAGCACTGGCACTGCTTGCACTCTGTGAGTGCAAGCAGGCAGATTAGGGCTGTGCAAGGGCAGGGCTGGCCTTCAGCAGCTTGCTGAGCACTACCTGCACCCACTGACTGCTGGAAAACCCATAGAGGACAATCTCCTCCTCCTCCTTCTCCAAAGGCCAAAGCCTTTGTAGGAAAGCCCCATCTCATAGCTGAGCAAGAAGCCCCAGGTACCTACAGCTCCTGATAGCTCACATCTGCCTGATTTTACTTTATTTTTTCAGAGTGTGGGAGATAAATCCAAAAGCATAGTTTTAAATATTTCATGGGAATTAGACTCTAGATTACATACCTATGGGATCACTGTTGTTTGTTTTTTTTTGCTGTTATTGTCAAGAGGGTCAGTACCAGGACTTCAGAGTCTGGGGCATGGCGTGACCATAAACACCGAGTGGTGTCATGGTTGATGGGACAGGTTTTCTTTGCTTTTCGGTGGACCTGTGCCATTGCACAGCAGCCAAAGACCCTGGTCCATGGCATGCTGTAATGGAAATAACAAACATGGGCTTCCGGCTTCTCTAATTTCCAGGCAGCTGTATTAGCTGAGCTGGAAGATGGAAATGGCAAGCCATGAGTGAAATTAGCGTACTGCAGTAGAGGGAAAGCATTCAGGCTGACTGAGGTGGTGTGCACAAGTAAGATACCATCCTCTCTCTCCTGCTCAGCAATTCTTTTCCTTTATACTCCATTTACGCTGTATTAACTATTTATAAGAGATCGCTTTAAATCCGCTTTGCAGTCAGCATGCATGCACCTCATCTGAAGGCTTGTGGCTATTTGTTGAGGCTTCAGAGCTGTGAAAACATGCGGTGGGTAATTGCTACTGTGAGGGTTTCAGATGAACAGGTGAAAAGTGTTTATTTTAAGTGGCTTAAAAAAAAAAAAAAAAAGCAATTTTTCCACCTGCCCTCTCTTATTTCTGTGCAATCCAAATTCATTTAGATAAGAACATTAAAATGTGCTTGAGAAACAGATGTTAAACTGGTTAAAAGTGAATTTCGTGTTTGGGAATTGGGACATTACCACTCGCCCGTGGGTTTGCTGAGGGTGCCTGTGGGCAGCGGTGTGCGGTGTGGTACTGCACCCTGTTGGTCTGCGGCGTTACCGAGCCCCTGGTGCGCTCACAGCCCCGTGCAAGGCGATTGATTTCACCTTACAGCTTTCCCTCAGACGAGTCGTCACACAATGCCGTGTGGAGAAAGGTGGGAAGGAAAGAAATTCACGTTCCTGCAGTCAGCGTGACCTGCAGGGGTGAGAAGAAAAAGTTGGATTCAAAGCGCAGGCGAGACTGAGGTGTGCTCCCTGACTAGTTAGTGGGTGGGAGCTGCAGAAAAAATAACGAGCCAGCAAGGAACAGGAACAGGGCTTTCGTGTCAGTTGTATGGAAGCAAGAGAAATGTTTTAAATCGTTACAGAAGGGTGACTCAAAGGAGTGACTCACGTGGTGTGCAAGAGAGCAAGTTCGGAAGAACCTGAACAAAGTTTTGGGAACTGGCTGCCAAAACTAATTCCAGAGAAGGTGTTGAAGAAGTTGTCAGATTCAGTCTGATCTCCCTGGGTACACGACCACTGAGCTCATTTTAACTCAGAAGCTGACCTCAGACGGGTGCCCCAGCAGACTAAAAGCACATAACTTCTGGAAGGGGGTCAAGGAGAATGGCACAGGAGCTTTGGGGCTGGCAGGCTGCAGAAGAAGACTACATGGGGTCAAAGTGACTCCGTGAGGTGGGCAGCAGGATCAGAGAGATCACACATCTCACCAAACGAGCCGGGCACAGAGATCCACCCTCTCGTCTCGTCTTGGTGGCTCGTCTGCTGCCCACCCTCCCTGCCTACAGAGAGCTGCCAGAGGTCCTGTGTCTGCCTTGCCTTTGGTTTAGTTAGGCTTGGCCTGGATGACTAGGTCTTGCTCACTGCTGTCATCGGCCCCGGGTCCTAACTCAGCACCTTGGGACTGAATAGGATGAAAATGAATGCCAAGGACAAGCACCTGGTGACATTTGCTTCTGGACTGGAACCCTAAGGGAATTTCTTTTAGGATGTTCAGCTGGGGAAACCACAGTCTTGGAGTAGCTGATAGAGGCATTTTAAATATGCTGTATTGTAATAATATTGGAGGGGACTTGGAGATAGGATTGTTATTTTGTTCTCCTTAGGACACGAGCTTCATGACTCTTTGTTTCATTACTCGGCTGGAATCTGAACTACAATGAAGCACAGGTGTACATGTTTAAGCATCCAAATGCCTATTTCTCACACATGCACATGATTTCGGGTGATGGGCTGTGACTTAGTTGCTGCATGAGGCTTAAGCAAAGATGAAAAGCTTAAAAAAAAAAAAAAAAAAGGAGTGTGGTGGGATGGGAGAAGAGAACATCCATTCAAAATTCATTGAATTCATTGCTGTTGACTCCTGGAAGGGTTTTCAGGTATCATGTGGCAGCTTTTCCCACAACTACCATTGTAAATTTAGGTTGCACATTTGAGGGACATCAGTGGTTAATTGAGGGAGTCAGGGGCTCTTTCTGGTGTCCTTATTAATAATATAGCCCTTTTCCTGAGATTTTCTTTGCTTCCCAGTTTCATTGTAGACCCAGTTTTAACTTATATATACACACCTACAGCTTCTGTGGCTTTCTGTCGTAACCATGCTGTGGTCTTTCCCTTCCTGGTTACACACACACAGCCCCACCACCAAATACCTGTCCCTGTGTTTGTCATGAGTGCCTGGGGACACCTTTGGGGCTCAGGTCTTCTTTGTGTGCAGAGCTGCAGGTAGGGCTCCTGGTAATACAGCTCCTGCCCTGCAGCAGACCCAGCTGCTTCTCTCCACGCCTTTGGGTGCAGAGCAGCCTTCCAGTAACCAGCTAGAAGAGCTCAGCCCTGCATGCAAGAGGGCTTTGTGCCAATGACTGTGGCCTGCTGCTGTCTGAGGGCTGACAGAGCTCAGTGTGGTGCACAAAGTCAGAAGCCATGCTGCAATGACTAATTTCTTAAAGCTTCTTGAAGCTTCAGTGTTCCCTTGCTCTCATTTTCTCTAGTCTTTGTGTGCAGTCCCCAACAGGAGGCTGATCCCAGCAGCCGTTTCTGAGCTGCCGCTGCCTCAGAGGAGAGGCAAAGAGGGGAGAGCCCAGCTCAAATCCCAGCCCTGGCCTGACGCACTCGGTGGCAGCGTGTCACCTGGGAGCATTAAAAGTGATGCACGAAGAAAGCCTGCATGGCAATGAGGCACAGATGTCAGCACAGCCTTCGGCATCAGCCCGTTTATATCTGTGGAGGGGGAAGCACAATTGGTGCAAGGCAGAGAGACCCAGGGCAGGTTTCTTCTGCATGGCCAGGACAAGAGGGGACCACAGGGAAATGGGGCAGCACAGTTCCAGGAGCAACATGCCCCAGCAGCCCACCAGCACAAACAGCTCGTGCTGAGAGCCACCAGTACCACGGGGCTGGCAGTGAGCAGAGAGCAGACAGACAGATGGACACACTAAGAGGAGCACAGGCAGCGGGATGGCCACACCACACTGGCGCCTCTCACCTGTGTGAGCTCTCCCACCAGCCCCCCACATCTCCCAGTGCCACCACACAGCAGCTCTTCCTCCCTCCAGGCCCACAGTCCTGCAGACGCTAGATTTTGAAGGCAGCACCAACACAGGGCCTTTCCTCTGGTAGATGCCTGTGGGCTCCTGAAGGAGGCCTCCTCCTCCTCCTGCACCTTGTGGCCACAGCAGGGAGCAGAGAGCAAAGCAACATCACTGCCAGACTGACCCTGAGCAGGGGATGGTCCTACTCGGGCACTGTGGCTTTTCCTGGCTGTCAGCTGGTGGATCCATACATAGGAGATGACGTTGGACTTCCTCTGCAGGGCTCCAGCTGGGCATGGTGCAGCTTCTGTAGTCAAAGTCTCTGCGCTTTGAGGAATGACTTTACAAGGGCAAACGCCAGCTACATGTTCAGCTAGATGGCTGAGCCTTTGCCTCTGTTCTCACGTGTTATCTATTTCTGTCCCCTGCCAAACACGGCGCTTATTGGGTTCAAACTAAGGGTAACAGCAGGTATCCAGGTGTGTGCTGTGAAAAGGATGCCAGCAAAATCAGAAAGGGAGCTGCTCTGCAACTCCCCAGCCCTGCTTTGCTTCTGCGGTAGCAGATGTTGTACCTCAGCAACATCCTCCTTCGTCTGGGGCCAGCTTTTGGGCAGAGCCAAACAATGGTGGTGCAGGCTTGAGGAGCGTTTCGATGTGCAAAACCTTCAACGCAGGAACTCGATACTCCAAAGGGTGATCCGACATCACATCTTCTGCCTACTGCTTTTGAAAAGGATGGGAAATTTTAATTTTCGTATGAGTAGCCCCACGAGGCAGGGAAATTTAATGTGCACCCCACAGGACAGTGACCGTAAATACTGTCGTATTTCAAGCCACCGAGAACAGGCTTACTCCCGTCTGTTTGCAGTGTTTTTCATTTGTTCATCTTGGTTAGATATTTATTGCCTTTTCTTCCTGTGTGAATTAACCTCCTTCATCGTCCCGCTCCCCTTGTGACATGCACATGTATCACTCATTTATCCTGCTGCTCAAGCTAACAAGAAAGAAATTTTAACCATATTAAGCTGATTCATTAGCTGAAGATGTCTCTCAGCCCCTGTTCCCAGCACTGAGCACTAAGACAAGCTTCCGATGCTTCAGCCCACCCAGAGATGTTATTAGCTCACGATGAACACGACCTTTCCTGCTTTACTATTTCTTTGCAGCCCTTGCTGCCGTGGTGGTGCAGCTGGCCAGCAGGTCGCCCTCTGCAATTAGCCTGCAGATTTGTGAGGAGAGCTGGCCAAACCCTGGTGGTGTCCAGAATTCAGAGTTTGTTGTGCTGCGTTGCCCACACCGTGCGGTGCTCGAGCCACGTCATGCACTGTGCCTGCCCTCGCAGCTGTGGGTGGCGTGGCTTTGCTCAGGACCCCTCACGCAGACAGGCAAGAGATGCACGCTCCCTCCCAAGGGCTGTGGCCAAGAACACTCCCTGACATCAGATTTGGGGTGGTGACCTGGTATGCTGCATGTCAGAGGGTCGCAGTGGCTCAGTGCTTGTTAGGAGGAAGGGAGCAGCTGGGGAGGAGGCCAAGGAGCAGTTTTCAGCACCTTCAGTCACCCCGAGGTCTGAGCTCGCCTGCTGTGTGCCAGGTGTCTCAAACAATTTCGTGAGAATCATTTGCTGTAGAAAATGAACTTACTCCAACACTGTGTGTTTCTATGTTATGGCTTTTTTATTTCTATAATGAGGAAATCAGAGAGCAAAAATACATTTCTTGCTCCACAGACCTTGCCATCTAGGTTGAGAGATAAGAAGACTGGTGGACAGATGAAAGGCGGTGGTGAGACAGCGAGGTAGTGGTGGTACTGAGTGCAGCTCCTTAGCATCCCCTTTCCAATATAATTCATATTTTTTTTCCTGGTTTCCTAAGGAATTGGAACTATGCTGCAGCTGCTGGTCTTCCTGCCTGCCTCTCAGACCTAAAGTCTCTGGAATCTGTTGGGCGATTTTTACCAAAAATGCCAGAGAATGAAGAGTCTCATGGATATGTAACTCCTAGGGGCATCACCAGATGCCAGTGGCTGGGCACAACAGCACATCCTGAGGAGAGGGAAGGGCAGCTCAGCCTCCTCCACTGTGAGAGGCAGCCCTGGGCCAAGCACACAGCATGTGAACGCTGCAAGCCACTTAGCACATGTTGCTCTGAGCCCATCAGAGCATGTGCTCCCTCCAGAGCTGTCAAAATACAGAGAGAGAGAGGAAGATGAAGCACTGCAGTGAGGGATTAGTGATCCCGTGACACACAGCTGAAGGAACCACGGAGGGAGTAAGCGGGATGGAGGAGCCCTGGCCAGTGCTGCCTTACAGCAGATAGAGGGGCTGCAAGGAGGGGAGCGGGGTTTTTGTGGGGCAGGATGTATACAATGACCTGTGAGGAACCAGATTTTGCCAACAAAACAACCGCTTGTAATTAACAGTTGTGCACAGGATGTAACTGTGTGCACATGAAGGCTGTGGGGTGAAAAATGTGGCTGCTGAGGTCCTCAAATCAGGGGGGAAGAGGCAGAGCAGAGTCAGCAGCGAGTCAACACCTGCCTCGCTGGTGAGAAATACCTTCAAGGAAAGGTGAATCCATCACTCACCGAGCCTCTCAAGCTCCCATCTCTCCCAGGATCCATGACAAAGCTGCTGAATGGCAAAACGGCAGCGGGAGCGTTTAGGAAACTGCTGTGAGCCCTACCTGCAGGGCTGTTAGGGAAGCACATGCCTGGCTCCAGCATCCTGCTGCCATGCGTGCGGGCACATCTGGCTGAAATGCTTCCCTCAGGCTGCCATTTGCTCCCAAATGCTCACAGGGGGCTGCTTCTGCCAAAGGTAAGGGGAATTTCTTATAGGCATGTCGAACACCTATAGCAGTTATGAAAAGACGAACACGCCACAAATATTTTATATCATCCTCTGTATTTTGTGGTGCCTGACGATCGTGCTGTGCTGAGCACATCTGTCCTTTGGCCACACGTGTCTCTAACCAGTGCTAATTCTCTTTTGCACACCTTTCTGAAGCCCACTAAGGTAACACATGAGCTCAGAGAGCCACTAGAACAGCAGAGGGATGGGCATCTTTGGTTAGCTTGCTCTGTGTGGCAGTGGTGACATCTACAAAATAAGGGCAGATTCTGTCACTGTTATTCTTGAACAATTTCATTAGGGCAGTTGTATTTCACTGCAGTAATTGGTAGTGGAATTACACAACAGAGAATGACAGATAAAAATTACTGACCACATTGAATGGGGTAGATGTCCATACAGAATGGCTCAGTGAGGGCTCTTGCTTTACTGCACCAGGCAAGGAAAATATCTCTCCTACAGTTAGGTTTTGCATTTCTAGGTTTTGCATGCAATTTTGTATGCAAAATATTTGTTGAGAGTAAGTGACTATGCTCCAGAGAGTGTTGTGTGCCGCGAAATTGTTTATTATCCTGAAATAATTTAACCTGATCATATGGAAACCATGCTGAACTTAAGAGACCTGGATGCCATACGGGCAGGCTGCCAGGCAGCAGAAAGCAAAGACATTCTGTCCTTGGGGTGGGAAAGGTACGCTGCTGGCACAAGCTCCAAAAAAATCAGCATCAGGAAGTATCTTGGCCAAGAGGAACTTGGCACAGCATTATTTTAGCTTTGCCGAGGGACTGTGTATGCCCATTGAAATGGTAACATCTGTGGAGGAAGGGCAGAGCGCGCAGAGACAATGCAGTTTTATGGCAGCACTGCTTAGTCAGGGAAAGAGGATCCGAAGGGAGCTGGTGCAGCCAGCTGGCTGGCTGATGAATGCAGCCACGGCTGCGGAAGGGAGCAGAGAGCTCGCCTGTGCTCCATCATCCCGGGCAGCAGCAGCAGAATGAATTTCTGAGGAGTGGCAGAGCTTGGAGCTGAAGTACAGAGGTGTCATTCACGGAATACGGAGGCTTTTTGGATTCCTAATCATTAGACATGATTTTGATGTATGAAGAGTTTTCATGAGAAAGCTGGGGCAATGATAAAACTGCAAAGAATCTGAAATTCAGCATATGTGAATGGAGTAAAGACAAAATACTGTGCTTTTGTTCACAAAATAAGGGCAGAAATTAAACATATTGTACAATTATATGATGAATTCATACTGGATTCTCTGTGCACCTCATGATATTGCTCTCTGTACAGGGCACAGCAAAGGCTACTTTTTTATTCTGAAATGTGTTGTGGTGTGCAGCGAAAATAGCTACTAAAGGTACTTAATTATTTTTGCTCAGGTTATTGCTTTTTTAAAAGCCTTTAATGAACTTTAAATGAAGTAGACTGTTTTTTCTTTTTTTTTTTCTTTTCTTTTCTTTTTTTTTTTTTTTTTTTAATTTATCAGCTACGAAGTTGCTGCAAATGCTGTATTTACCACAGCTACTGGAACCACAATAATTAGAGGGACATTGTCAGCTTATCAGTTCCTAAAAGTAAATTAATTTCTAAGCCTGCACCTCTCCTTGAACTTCCCTAGGTAATTTCCATTGTTTCCCATGTACCTGCTTAAAAGCAAAAAAATTTTAATTCTCTCTCTTTTTCCAGGCTTTGAAAGAGCTGTATGAACAGCAGGGAAATGACTTCAAGAAAGCCATAAAACTGATTGCAGAGCCACTTATCAAACGCCTTCCAAAACGAGAGAAATGCATCCTTCCTCATGTCTCCTAACATCACCATCGGTGTTACGTTGGTGTGGCAGCGATGGTGAGGCAGTTGCAGACAGCACCAGGATTTGCAGCTGGCAGTGGTCTTTTGGTGTGTAGCGCCTTTAACACACTCTTCTGGCATCTAACAGCCGCCCTCGGGAAGATTGATGTTCTCTTCGAGTTTGTTTAATTTCTCCTCGTTGTTAATGGGCCTTTGTTATTGCTCCGTGGAGTTCGCCGGCTGAGCCGGGAGATGGCAGCAACGCGAACTGCTTCTGTGCCCTCCATTCAGAAATTACGGAGGGGGCAATCGGGGATACGATGCCAACGTTTAAAATTGCTTTAAAGCAGGAAAATTGTCCCCAGAGCTGCTGTCTTCACAACTGTAGACACAGAGATGATAAAAAGATGTGAAGTGTGGAAGGAACAGTGTGCTCCGTTCCCGAGGTTTGAAGGTCATTTTCTCAATGCCAAAGTTATAGAGATGGGTCTGGAGACGTCAATAAATGGGATGGAGACGTCAAAAGGGATGACTTCCCGGGGCTACCATGACTGACAAAGACTGTATCAGCCTGAATTCATTTGATGCAAGGAAAAGCATTTGACTCTGGAGGGGAGGAGGACTGGGAAGATCCTGGAGAGAGCAGAAATGTGGTTTTGGGCTGCTGGATTTTTGGCCTGTGTTACTGAGGAGGTGAGAAGAGGCACGGGGAGTCAGCTGTTTATATAACTGCCTCCATAAAGCATGTGGAGGGACACGTAGAGCCAAGCGGGGCATTTCCTGACGAGGGATGAGTGTTTACACAGGCAAATTAACATACTTATTTCCCACAGGACAGAAGCATTATTAGGCCTTTGTCAGCAACCACCAAGGAAAAAGAGCCTTATTTACCCTTCTGCACATGGGCCAGGCTTCAGGGCACTACAGCTGCTAAGCTCACTGACGTGGGGGCTCGTGTAACAGCCAGGATTTATCTTGTGTGGTAAATGCAGGTGTCTTTAAGTGCTTTCTGCTACGACCTTTCATTTCCAGAATAAGCACAGTGTATCCCAGAATAAAGGGCACACAAGGGAAACGAGGTGTTGCTTTGTGTCTGTGTGGCACTGAGCAGAGGGAATGGAGAAGCTGCGAGCAAGGTAGGCCCATGATCAAGGTAGGCCCTGATGCTGAGCCTAATAGGTGCTCTGATACCTCCACAGCCCATGACAGGTCAAGAGGCAAAGATTGGAGGTTGCATGCCCTCCTGGAAGGGAATTTGAATGGTGAGAAACAGCACGGCCCTTATCGCAGTTCTTGGGTTTGGGGCTGTAAGTCATCTTGTCTTCTCTGTGAGCAAGTGGGAACTCCCATCCTGATGAAACATCGGCTTCCATCATCGGCTTATCATCCCAGAAATGTCTCTAACACCTGAAGTTTTGGCTAGTGGCTTGCTTTCTTGAGATAACAGAGTAAATCACGTTTATGGACGTCAATCTGTCCCAGATTGCACTTCTTTTATTAGGGAGAAATGAGCTGTGACTAATGGAAATAAATGATGTCATGAGGTTTTACGGGGCTGTCTTGAGGTAGAAAGGGTAATATTTCCAGAAAGAATAGATGACTTTTTAGCTACACTCCATTTTGATCGTGGTAGGTACTTCGGAATAATCTTTCCTCCTGAAAACCCTCCTGAATACTCTCTGAAAGCCCTCAAGGTGTAATAAGCTTTATTGCAAGAAAATCTCACTAACACTGCTTGTGATGTCCCTTGTGCAAACCAGGCCAGTGATTATTTTGATGTAAAGCAACTTGATCTAAAAGAAGTGCAGATCAAAAGGAGCCTCCTTTAGTTACATAAAACCCTGTAATTATGAGGTTAGCTAATTTGCAGAACAAAAGAATGCAACCCCTGGGTTTGTTCATAGGTTAATGTATTCTGTCTGACAGCACAGGAGGAAAATGGACTTTTGCACCTTTAATTGTTCCTGTGGTTAGTCTGTATGGGAAGTGCCTTCTTTTAAAAACCTCAAATGCTATTATGTTTTATTACTACTTGTGTCAAAAATTTTGTTGCAAGCCACAGTGAGTATTCATCCTATCTGGGCCTGTAATAGTCTAGCATGCAAACCTGACTCTTCCTTAGTGCTAGCTATTCAACTGCATCAAAAGGCAGCCAGAATTTCATTTACAGCATGTTATTTTGCTGCTCTGGAGATGCTTTCAAATCAAAAATGGAATGGGTGGTACATGCAAAACTAGTGGCCCATCGTTAGTCTACAGGGTATGTCTCATCCCTACAGCACTGTTTATATAGCAAATAAATCGACTGAAGAGAGTTAAAGAGATTATTCTAACAGTCCAAGGTACAATTATGAATAGACAAATTCTGTGATGTGAGAAGGAAACAGCATCTAGCTGTCCTCTGAGGTCACTTTCTTAACACTGGTGCTGTGGCTCGCAATGGTGTGCGATCACAGGGAAGCATGGGGTGCTGGGCAGCAGCTCCCAGGAGGAGCCTGCTCTGGTGTGGGTTTTTTTTTGCTCCCTGGACTTCGCCCTGCAGGAGGAGGGAAGGGCACTTGAAGGCTTTTGAGCTCCACCCCTCTCCCCGTGCAGGCAGGGTGCTGGGTGCCTTTCCAAGCTGCAGCACAGGCCTTTGCTGGAAGCCTCCTTCAAAACGCAGGAGCTCTCTGAAAAGACCGGATTTAGATGTAGATGTATTCGGACCAGAAGAGTGATCAGTGCTCTCCAATGCCAAGAGACAAAAGGGAACTTTCCTATATTTAGAAGAGGGATCTGAAACAAACCAAAAAAAAAAAAAAAAAAAAAAAGCAAAACCAAACTGAACCAAAACTCAAAAGCCACCTTAAAGCACACACAAGTGATAAGCAACCCCAAAAGATGTATTTTGTCACTTGGCCAACCAAGAGCCCTCATAACAATAGCAGCCATGTCTCATACAATACCGCATTGTATTGCCTTATATCTTGCCGTGTCTTATCGTTTCTATTACCACCTTGCTCGTGCTGCTTTCCATCCTGAGCCCATTGACCCTGTGCTAGAAATGGGAAGACCAGCTGAGCGGAGCTTCCAGATGCAATAGGAGACCCTGACCCCCACCCACTCATGGGCCAATGTCCCCATCCCCAGGGCTGGCAGAAAATGGCCAAAAAGGCAGCGGAAGACTGAACAGGGTTTTGGCACTGACTTCCCTGAGACAAGGATTTGGTTTTTAATGACAGCACGGGCAGGTGTGGCGCGGTGCTGGCATCAGTCTGACTGGTCTGGGATGCTGATCTCAAGGCAGAGGAATGCTGCACGTTGTTATTACTGCCTTTAACGAGCCAGCTCATGAGGCACCGCGCTATTTCCACTGTGTCTATGCTACAACCTCCATGGCAGCTCCCGTCAGACGCACGCTTACGGGGCCCAGAAGCCTCCCAGGAATGCAGGGCCATGCCCGCTCCTGCTGCCTGTGGCTGTCCGAGGTGACAGCGTGGGGACCACAGAGGGGCCTCTGCCTCCTGCGTGAGGGATGCCATTTTCGATGGCTACGCAGGCAATATTTTCAGTGGGCTGGGCCGTGCGTGAGGAAGTGAGCTGGGGGATCTCCAGCGTGGAGGCTTAGTCATCCACACGCTCAGCATGAAACTGTTGCATGATACACTGTTCTCTCTTCTTTTTTTTCTTCAATAATAATTCCTTCTTCCTCTTTCTCTCTTAAGGTCCTTGTGCTGGGCCCGTTGCAGTATCAGAAAGCCTGGCTGAGAGCTGAGGAGGGTTTCACAGCAAGGGGCCGGGCCAGGAGACGCAGGCCATGGGCCTGGCAAAGGACCATGACTTGTCACGTGTCAGCAAGCAGCTGGTTAGGAAAGATAGTGTTTAAACAAACTGTTGTGTGCATTGCCATGCCAGTACCTGTTTGCCCACATTCTTATTTTCAAAGTGCACCTCTTACACACACTTGAATGAGTCATTATTCTTGGCTGGCATTGACGGTACCTGGAAATCCTAACCTTTATTGCCCTATACATTCCCTGTGCTCCACAGATTGCATGAGACATTTCTGTAGGGGTTGCATCGTTTTTCTGCTCCACTTACACCTGCTTTTCTCTGTTTTCTTCCAGAAAGGGCCCTCCACTTCCTCTACGATGTGTATGTGTTTCCCCGTAGTGCAAAAGCCACTCTGTGTAGCTCCCTATTGATTAAATGCTGACCAAGCACTAGCAATTTGCTTTATTACATTTTATTCATCAGTGCCTGGAAGGTTAAAGCATCTTTTGCATCCAGGAATGTGTCCTCACCTTTGGGCACTGAAGTCAGGGCCTGCACATAACGTCATGCCCACGTCAGTTTGTTCATGCTCACCTGTAATGCGATAACTTTACTACATCGCATTCAGTCATTTCTAGATTATTGGAGGAATGTTACAAACATCCTCAGGCAGAAAATGCCTGATGTTGAGAACAATCACCAGAGAGTGACAGTCGGAGCTTCTATTTAGCATGTCCAGCAGCTTCACCAGTAGCTGGAATGTGCACCCCTCAAAATATAAGTTGATAAAATCTTCCAGCATCATGAAGATCCCTTGAGAGATGGGAAGGGAGCACATGGTCATCCTGTGGGGAACAGGAATGCAGGGATGCAAAAGTATCTGGGGTATGACAGGACTTTGAGGCCCCACAGAGTGTACAGCCTGATCGTTCCTCGGACTTCGGTAGACTAAAAGCCATGTGTCTACCACCCCTCTTGATACTACAGAAAAACATCAACTCTCCCTTTCTTGGAAATGACCTTTATCACTCCTCACCCTATCTTGCTCAACCACCGCACTGTAAACCAGCAGCTGAAACAATCTTTCCCCTCCACCAGTTAACCACACTTCGTATTTCCAGTTTTGGTGTAAAGAGAAGTACGAAGTCTGAATGTTATTGAGACTGTGGAGCATGGGCTTTGGCAGATCCTAGCAGCTTCGTTGCAACTTGCAATGAGAAATCACCTTGCAAATAAGCAGCAATCAAATAATCATCTTTCAAATAAGCAGCAGTTTCCTCTGACTGAATGCTAATAGGGCTGTGATTTCCTAAGAGCTGATAACAGTTTTATTGTCACATTTCCCTCTGTTCCAAGAACAGCTTTATGATTAAGAAATGATACCTTCTGACATTTGCTATTTAGGCAGTGTGGCAAACGTATAGGCAACAAGTGGGTGACTGTTCAGCACAGAGCGAGAGCTTCTGACAGGAATTTCTTGTTCTTGGGAGCAGGCAGACCACTGCTGCCACTGATGGCAAGGACACAAAAACCAAGAGGGTGTTAATGAAACGTAAAATTGCCGTGTGAAGTGGCAGGTAATGTCTTCATAGACAAGATTGAAAATACTGCCCAAGAAGAACTCACTTTAAGATCTGGGTTGACAGAAATAAAGTAATAATTTAAAAATTTAATAATCTGGAGTGAAAGATCATGGACTTCAGACTAATGTGAATTTCAAGTCTAAACTAGAGAGTTAATGAACTCTAAGTGGTGAGGAGGGAAATATAGTGCAGAATTCAGGCCTGTTAAAAGTTAACATGCTGGCAACTCTTTCAGGGTATTTCTGACTGACATAGAAGTATGAAAGCTACTGATGACAGCGATGAGACTTTATCTGGAATACTGGAATACTGTGTTTTAACCATGAAAGATAAATTCTCATCAGAACCCGTGCAGAGAAAGACGTCAAGAGATAAAGAACAACAGCATTAAAGCCTGGATTTGTACTCCCCATCCTCAGAAACTTCACAGCTATGTCACCTGGGACTCCTGCAGCTGATGGAAAGAGGTGGGTATCTCCAGCCATTCAGCCGAAGTTCTAACAAAGCTCCAAAATTAGACAGTTTATTTAAATACTTTAAGCTACATGCAGAGAACATTGCCCTACACTGTGCCCTCAAAAACAAAGTTTGAGAAAGTGGCCAGCTGCTCTCAGAAGAGTAAACACCACAGAAGAGGTGAAGGTCAGGTTTATCAACAGGACAAACTGATAAATGCTACACATGAATAAATTGTTCTAGTAAAGGGAAAGCTGATTTTTGGAAACAGCCTCCCATATGTAGATGGATTCTTAACAAGAACTAAGTTGCAGCTGAACGGGTTAATTTAAGAGGTTATATGAAGAACATATCTGGAAGAGCAAACATTTGGGCAGGCAGATACAAAGAGATCCCTTCCAATCTTTTGTGCTACACTATTCTATTTTTTTATCACTGAATATGAACAAGACTAATGCTTCACATCTTCATTAAAAGAGAGGCCTTGCAAACCAACATGCATTTTGGCAAAGAGCTAATGGAAGGTGCTGCTGCTTTGCCATTGCTCATGTGCATCATGCACAGGCAAGAAGAAGGAGAGAAAAATCTCTTTCCTGGGATCAGAATTGCTCAAGAGGAAAACAACCAAGAAAGCAACGAGTTGCTGAGCTTCCCATGTGTCGTTACTCAGTGTATCTCAGCAACCCACATGAAATGACTTGTGCTCTCCGAAGTGAGGGAGGCCTACTCCCCAAGCAATAGGCAAGAGCATTGCAAGGGTGCTACTGTTCGGGAGGATCTGGAATGCCATGAGCATGCTTCCCATAATCACTTGCATGTGTAGCACGTGCAGTGGTGTAGACAACGGATGACAAGCTAGGCCAGGCTAGACTCCTTCCACTTTCTGGCTGTTGCAGTAATGGAAAATCATTGCCCATGGATCAGTCCCGCATGTGAGCCCAAAGTGGGTGGACACGCAGTTAGAGGTTTCCCTGCAAACACAAACAAGGATTATTGATTGCATCGGTGTGTCTACAAATGAGGTGGCAGAGCACAACCAAGTACCTGGCAAACAGCTGGAAAAGGACACGGGACTGTGAGCATGGAAAGGGCTTGGTTTAAGCACTGGCAGAATGAGATTTGCTGTATTGTCTCCTGCTATTTAATCCTTACTGGTTTTCGGTGGAATGAGCCTCTGTACACATTGCCTAAGATAAAGGGGCAGAAACAGAAAAATATCTGATTCCCCTACAAATGCCACTGAACATTGGCTAACTGCTTGGGTCAACAGGGTTGCAGTGCAATAGGAACATGTTTGCTGAGGGGAACAAGATGTGTACTCCTGATTATTGTACCACGCGATAAGGGAAAGGCTGTGTCACAGTCCTCTAATTCCATCCAGCCCTGATAAGTTGCAAACAACTTTTGGGGGGTGGAAGTCAAGAGGAATTTTAGGTTTGCACTTGAACTTGGATCTAAAGAAACAATTTTAAAATACTTCATTTTGGAACAGCACAAAATTGACAATTTTCTTCAGCCTTATTGAACATCGTAGAGGCTGATATTACGAAATCCAACATTTTGCAAAACAGGCTGAGAAACCATGTGAAGCAAGACACAAACCAATAACAGATAAGATTTTAAGAGGCACGAAATGCTGGCTTTTACAACATAGTTTTAATACAGCACAATGTTGATTACCCAAATTTGTTTCACTAAAGCCCCACAACAATAAACTAGAGACAAATCCAGCATCTCATTACATCTTTTTCTACATTTTTTTAACCTTTATTCTAGCAAAATATTATTAGCTATTGCAAAATGATTGCAAGGGCTTAAGTTTGACAAGGAGGCTTGTCTTCCTTTTTCCAGCTGAGGACAGTTGATCTGCAATGCTGTTATGGTTAGGAATAACATTTGTGGTCAGTTGCTATCGACAGTGATGGCCCAAGTTCAGGAGGCCAAATTTAGATGTAAAATTAATAATGGCATATGGACCAGAGAGCTTAAATATGGATTGTTTCTTCCTTTCTTACCAGGAAAAGCTCTTACTGAGGTCCAAGAAGGTTTGGCATGAATAAGTCACAAATATGGAGTGAAGGATCTGCCTCATGAAAAGGAGGTATCAGTAAAAAAAATGGATAAAATCAGCCAAAAGTTCTGGACTAGGAACCCAGCTGAACCACCTGGCCTTTGAAAGTCAGGGTGTTGTGTGACTGAAGATGTGCCCAACTACATAAAACATAGTGCGTTTGATAATGTGCATAAATACTCTACTGGAGACAGAGTTAATTTAATGAGTATTGTAAATTTAAAACAGCACGATCTGTCTTTCTTTCCTGTGCAAAGTGCAACACATGCCTCTAGCACATATACACTGCAAACACCCCCAAGGCTGGGAGAGGATATCTGTGCCCAGCTGATTTGCATGGCCATGCCTCTGAGCAGGCAGCCTTTCTAAATCCAGACACTCACCATAAATAATTGAACTTATTTCCTGAATGCTTTTTTTTTTTTTTTTCCCCTCCAAAATAACCTCTGAATGTCCACGCACACAGTGCTGCTGAAATTAGGGAAAAGACCACGGGCTTGTTCTGCATTACCTTACAGTACTGGGCTTCAGCCAGCTGTAGCCGTCAGGAACCTTCGGTGTTTGAAGTTACTTCTTCAGCTAAGGCCAAAACTCCCTCAGGCTCTAATAATAGCTGCTCCAATAGCTAGCCTGCCGTCACATTTAATTTTATTCGGGACTTAGATGTTTGACCACAGCTGGCTGGGATGCCAGAATATAAATAAGAAGGTGGGAGGTAAACGATGTATGAAAACTGAAAGGACCTCCAACCTGGACGCCGTACAACTTCTGCTGTAATGTAATGCTGCTGAAATATTATAGTGGGAACTGTTTAGCCCTTGAACATGCGTTCCAGCACTCAAAGGGAAAAAGCTGCAGCTCTCGGCTTTTCCTCTCTGTATTTTTATTTGCGGTTTGTATCTTACTGCTGCACACTAAGAATTGGTGCTACTTGTGATCACTAGCTCAGAAATTTTGTCAATGCATACCTGGAAGTAGACGTGTGTATCTGAGCACCTTTGCTCAGACTTGACAAGAGCTTTCCCTCCAAGTCTCAGCCTTTCTTCCCAGGTGTAAGATCAGGTACCCTAAGTATGTGAAGGAAAAGAATGAGCCGCCTGTGCCTACAGAGACAAGTCACAAACAAGTATACCACAGCAGCGACTGTGGCCAGAACAGAAGGAGGTTGTGGCTGTAATTTGTTACGGGCAGATTTATTTTGGGTGCTGAGGCTACACATTAAAGCTGAGAACATTAATTTGCAGCATGAAGTGTTCCAGGGCAAGGCCTGTGGTGCTGCTAACAGGTTCACACTCTGTCAGTGAGGGTAGTCACTGGCACTTTGGAGTATTGGCCAGGGATGCCCTTAGCACAGCCTGTGTTCCAGCTTTGTGGTCTTTTCTTGGTTTTGAGATATTCTGTGATTGCGAGAAAGCTGATTATGCAATGCAAGGTAACCAGTACAAGTCTGGGACTCTCTGTGGTGTCTTAAGGGTCATATTCAAAGGAACAGCAGAAAGGAAGAAAAGAAACCCAGGGGATTTTGTTCGCCAGGATAGGAGAACCAGCATGCTAGAAGAGGAGGAAAACACCCACATGAATCAAGGATCCATGTGATTCCTTGAATTCCTAGCTCCCCTCCTTCATTTCTGACTTACAGCACTTAATGGTGTGAAGGTATGTCTGACTGTGTCTCCAATTGTTCGTTATGTGGTGGCGGTTTACGTCGCTCGAATAAACTCTGGCAATAAAATGCTAAGTCCCATATACCATCTCAGTTACATATGCACACCCCTCAGATGGGCTGAAGCTCTTTGTTACACCTTTTCTTAGGTTGTTTGTCAGAGACAAGCTGTCTCAAGCCAGCTCTGCCGTGGTGCTGCTGCATGGCCTCGAGTCAGACTGCTGTGTGAGAAAGAGCTATAGGAAGCAGGGCCTGCTTGCTTTCACTCAGAAGCCCTGGTCCTTGCCTAAGATGTGTTACAGACATGCCTGTGGCTGGCCACGTACCTGCTGGCCCAGACCCTGGCCCAGCAGAGCTGATCTCAGATCCTCCTCTCCGCTGCAGGCTTATCTGATGCTGACCACACCAGTGGCTGCTCCTGGTTATGGTCACTGAACCTGACTCAGACCCTGACTTGCTGGCTTCACTTTCTGGCTTGACCTCGCACCTTGCTTGTCTCTATCTGTGGTCACTTGGATCTTCTGGCAGCCCGTACTCCTAGCTGAACCTGCTCACCACCACCTGACCTGCTTTGCTCTTCTTTGGGTGCTGTGGGGCTGCACCTGCATGGCAGTGGGGCCACTCTCATGCCTGCCTCCGTGTCATCTTCAGCTCCCAGCTTGTTTTGCCTTACAGACCTGCCTGCCCCTGCTGCTTCGTGAAATGCTTTTGTCCAGGGGATGTGAATTCTCACCTGTGCTGGTACCACTGGTGCCAGTGTTACTGGGACACCCACAATACCAGTCCCTCCAGCGCAAGCCAGACAATAGGTACACAGATTTCTGACACCACGTGGCTCTCCTTTTAGCCAGAGATTTTTGTCAGAAAGCTGTCTTGAGCCAACCTAGTGGCGCCATGTGTCCCTGCCAGTATGATAAATCAGGATAGTGGGCAAGAAGTCAGCAAGCAAGACAAAGAGCCTGTTCTGCCACAGACAAGCTGTGCAAAACTAAGCAGCGATATGCAACCCCTTTTGTGAGCTCTCACCAAGCTGCTGGTCAGATATCCAGGGAATCTTGGTAACCTGGCAAGGTGTATAGCAGAATATAAGCCACACGTAAAAGTCCGATGCAAAGTGGTCACAAAGTAGTCATGGGTTCCTTGTTTTTGTCACATTTTGTAATTTATTTCCATTGTCTGAGTCTAGTAATACCTTCTTGTACTTCAGCAGCTGCTTTTCCCACTTGAGCCACAACTTTTTCTCCTCCCCCCCTCCAGGGGTTTTGCCTCCACCTGCCCTGGTTAGACCTCCTTCACACTTGTTGTTCCGGCTGTCACACCTCCAAGAAGTACAATGTTCAACCTAATCCTTGCTGGCAGCTTAAGACAGCATTGTTTTGAGACGAGGGCACCAGCACGAAGGCGACAACTTCACTTCAGTCCGGGCCAACTGGTCAGCCTGTACCTGTGAAAGTAACTTATGCATTAAGAGAGCAGACATACAGGAAGGTGTTAGGACACGGCTGACCTTAATAAAACGGAATTGGCATCTTGCATTTAAAGCACACCGACCACACAAGTTTGCTCGGCTGCTATTAGCTGTTGCTTATTCAGCTCCCCTGTTCTAATATTGAGTCTTGCGTACCCAGGGGTGCAGTTACACCTCCTGGATTTAATTAAAACTCCTCCACCTACTTACCTGGAAGGCTGTCTTTTTCCCTAACATTTCACAGGAACCATCTTGAAGGAGAAAAATTGGTGCCTCTGAGACACTCTTGTGCTGCCCTGCACACAGGCAGTGCTTACTGACTTTCATCCTATTTTTTTTTTTTAACAGGATTTTTAAAGAAATGAAGTGAGTGGGCCTATTTCAGCAACTCGTCTCTCGCATGCCCCACAGGGAGTTGTTCACCAGGAGACTCCCACAGCACAGCAGCAGGCCCTACCAGCACCCCAAATATCCAGCTGATAACCAGTAACCATTTTCCAGAAGCAGACGCTGAAGCTATTACCCTTTGCTCACTCAGCACACACAAACAGCTCGCTAAGCCCCTTTATTTAAAATAATTCCTTTATTTTCCATGTCGCATTTACACAGAATTGTTATGAAAGCTTATTTTTCTAGAAGCCGCCATGTGAACGTGCTTTGTGTGAGGGGATTGAGGTAACGCTGCCACCACCGCCGCACCTGAGGCAACTTTTTGGCGCGCTCTGGGAAATCGCCCTCTGCCCCTCAGCACGCTGTGAGCCTCAAATGTTCGCGTTTGGGAAATGTTATCGTTTAACCTCTTGTTGGTGGATGGGAGTGTTGTTACTGGGCTCAGCAGAAGACAAAAATTAACAGTTTTGGGGTAAGATTTACATTTTAAGCCACACGAGTTTTACACCACGTGGGCTTTCAGTATAGATGCAGTCGGCAATAAGGATTTCTGGGCGGTTAGCGTGAAAAAACACGATGAATTCCTTCCTGCTGCCACCAGACGCGGGTTTTATTCCCCTATTTTCACAGCGTGTCCCTTCTGACAAAAAAAATAAGGATAAAACCCCGTTTTTTATTCCAGTCGCGCCCGCCACGCGCGCAGAGCCCGGGCAACCCCCTCCTCCCCCCGATTCCCGTCAGCCGAGCCCGCCGCCCCCAGCATGCCCCGCGTCACGGCGCCGCTGACGTCGCCGGCCCCTTCCGCGCGGCCGCGTCACGGGTTTCGCGCGGCCGAGCCGGGCGCCGCCCGCTGATTGGCCGCGGCGGCGGCGCGGCGCCAGGCCCCGCCCCCTCGGCTATAAAAGCGTCGCCGGGCGCCCCCTCGGCGCCTTTCGCCCCGGGTGCCTGAGAGGAGAAAGATGCATCGACTCCGCTCGCGGGCCTCCACGGGGATTTCTGCCTTCGCCGCCCGTCCGTCCTCCGCCTGCCGCCGCCAATCCCCTCCGCTGCCCCGGCCCGGGAAGGCCGCCTCGCAGAGACGTTGGAGTAAAAAGCCCGCCTGCTCCTCCATCGGCTGATCCTCGGCCCTGCCCGGCCAGGGGGGGAGCGCGGACGCCGGCAGCCGGCCGGAGGGAAGGGTAGCGCGCGGGGAGCCCGCCGGGACCAGCGCCGCCGCGGCCATGCCCAAGGCCAAGAAGCGGGGAGGCGCCCACCAGCGCGGCGCCGGTGAGACGGCGGGGCCGGGGCGGGCCGGGAGCGGGGAGCGGGAGCCGCGGGGCCTCCGTGAGGCGCCCGCCGGGCCCGGGCTCCGCGCGCCGGGGCGGGGCCGGCGCTGACAGGAGCCGGCTCCGGGGCCGCCGGGTCGCGGGCAGTGCGCATGCGCCCGGGGGGGTGCGGGCGGGGGGGGGAAACGGGCCTGGAGGCGGCGGCGGGGCCCGGCCCGCGGGGGGGGGGGGGAGGCAGGGGGTGAGGGCTGCCCGCAGTTTGGGGGGAAAATCGGGGGTTTGGGGCTAAAAGGGGGTTGTGGGGAGTGCTCGGTTTGTGTGGAGGCGGGTGTGTGGGAAGGAGAAGGGGTCGTGGTGGCTGCAGGGCGGGGAGGCTTTGTCACGCCTGTCACGGCCCTGACCCAAACCGCGCGGGCAGCTTCCAGCATCCTCCTGCGGCCGCTTTTATGCCCGTCTGCGTTGGCTATTGCCGTGCTGCCCTCTGGGTTTGACACCACTAGGAGTGTGAAGGTGGCTGTGCCAGAGCTCTGAGCTCTACACGTTCTCCACCCCTGCAAGCATGCTCGTGTTTGCCCCCTGTAACCATAGGAAACACCCCGAGTGTGGGCAGTGCAACAGCCAGACGTCTAGGGCCTGTTAAGCATCTAGAGTGTGAATCCAGCCTTACTGGAAAACGCTCACACGTTGATCAGCTCAGGCTTGGTTCTGCCTAAATAAAAAAGCTTTGCTGGAGTCTTGGTCGTCAGGAAGTCTGCCTGAGACAGGCGAGCATTGTGTGCTGGCCTCTGATGTAATTTTTCTGGTACAATTGCCTCCAAATAAAGTGGAAGAGTAAAACTCAGAGTTCTATGGAAGGCATCTGGAAAGGAGGCTGTTGGACAAACAGCGGTAAAATTGTTATTTTTTCATATTCAACTTCAGTAGATACAGCTAGAATAAGGCAATAATAGGCTATATTATATTATAAAGAATAAGGCAATATAGTAGAATAAGGCACTAATAGAGCTTACAGTATTACCAGCTCAAACTTGCCCAATTATTACTGCTCTAAAAATAAGATACAGACATGAGAAGCTCTAGAGATGAGTACGAAAGGCAATAATGATGCTTTCTTAAAAAAGAATGAAGTTACTAAAAAGAGGCCTTCTTAAAGGGGGGAAAAACATCTTACTGCAACTTTGATGTTTTAGCTTCTACTAAAAACGAGCTAAGACTACAACTCCTTCAGCTTGCTTGGAAAATAAATCTTAACAGCTGGAGCAGTTGATCAGAGCGTAGGCCTGCGTGTTGCTGATAGTGCACATACTGCACTTAATCCAGTAAATCCCACGTTGAACTGGGTAATGTATGTTTGCCTACACTTCTAACCTAGACCAGCTTGAAGTCCGGCAAAATTGAAAAGTAAAGACCGTGGCAAGTTTTCAGGTAGCTGTTCCTAACAGTTAATATAAAGCTATTTTTAGGGCACAGTCACAGGAGAGTGCAGTAACGTGACTTGGGTTACAGAATAATCCTAAACCTAGAGTTAGGAATGCTACCAATACTTGGAAAACTAGGTGGGTTCTTCCCCACTGTTCACACGTGATTTTCCAGAGCTGAGCCCAACAAGTCTTCTGGACAGGTGGGAATAAAGGAGGAGGTAGGGGGCAGGACACGTGCTTTGGGTCTGGATCAGAGCGAGTGGGTGTGTTGAGAGGATTAAATTCTACTTTTGGTATCCAGATCTTTCTTCTGTGTTCAAGTTACTGACCAGTTGTGTTCATCTTTCTTTAAGGTGGTCAGCCCAGAAATGTGCAGCCTTTTAGTGATGAAGATGCTTCAATTGAAACTATGAGCCACTGCAGTGGCTTCAGTGATCCTGCTAGCTTCACTGAGGATGGTAAATTCTTCAATTTTTATCTTCCTCCTTTATTATTAGGCTACTTTCTGCGGGAATTACAATCTTTAGAGACAAAAAATCAAGGTTCACCGCAAAAAAAAGTGTTACAGGGGAGGTGGGAGAGTTTGAGATGGAGTGACTTGCACTTAGCGGTTTGGGGTGAGGTTTGTACTGTGGAAGACCACAGTGTCTGTGTAGGCAGCAGCTTGTCTTCTCCACAACCTGGGCTGTTGTTAATGACCTCTTGTTGGGAGGAGAGGACCTGAAGGCCTGCTCCTGCTTCAGGGGGATGAGCCTGGGAGCCTCCCCTGTGAATACGTCCAGTACTGTGTGGAATATTCCCTTGTGCGCCAGGGATAGAAATGGTGAACAGGATGAAAATGTACTGCTGGCTGGATGGGGGCTGGTCTGTCAGTTGTGCAGAGCTTATGTAAGAGCCGATTAAGCCCTGCATTCATTCTTAGAACATGTAATGAGTAGGTACAGAAACAGCACGGGTGTATCAACTGGTCAGCTTTCATAAGAGGCAGTTCAATGTAGTTGTAATACTGAACAATTCTGTTGCTGTTGTCTATGCTGAATGACTTATTGGTACTAAAAATGTTCAGTGTTAGATACTAATGTGTACACTGATAAAATATGTGTCTAAATCAATTATTTCTTATGGACTAGGGCCTGAAGTTGATGAAGAAGCCACTCAAGAAGACTTAGAATACAAATTGAAGGGATTTATTGATCTTACATTGGACAAGAGGTATAGTATGCTTTGAAGAATTGAAGAAATTAATTCATACATTTGGTGGCTTCCTGATAAAATAGGGGAAGTTCTTTGTATGCTTTCTGAAACTGCCTTTATTTCACATTGGAGAGGACTTGCTTTTCTTTTGGATCTGAAAAGCCTACGAAGTGCTTAGATAAGTGAGAATCAGACGTTCCTAAGAGCTTCAAGTAGAGTGACTTTATTTCTAGCCTGTTGTGCTATTGTGAGCTGTGATTCCAGCCTTGTGCTGGAACTTTCCACTCCTTGAGGGAAGGAGATAATTGATAACACTTCATGCTTTATAGTACCGCAGTGGGTTGCTCTCTGTTGGGACCAGACAGATGTAGACTATGGTAAAATCAAAGGCTGAGCTTTAACTGGCATTGATTTCAAGAAGTTTTCATTCTTTCTTTTAACAGTGCCAAAACAAGACAAGCAGCACTTGAAAGTCTGAAAAGTGCATTTTCTTCTAAAATACTATATGAATTTATCATGGAAAGGAGAATGACACTAACTGACAGCATTGAGCGCTGCATAAAGAAAGGTAAAGTGCTTGCTATTAGGAAGCTGTCATGCCAATGACATGCCTTGTTTGTTTGGAAGAAGTGTGTAAGGCTTCTCTAGTACTTCGTAGTATTTAATTTAGTTCTGTTTACAAAATTCCTTTTCTGAATTTGGATGGCATATTTTAAGTGACCTCAAAAATTAACTGGAATTACCTTCCGTCATTCTGTTTGGTTTCTGAGTTTCCGCTTAAAGGTTTTCAAACTAATGCCTTTAACTGAAGGGAGGAGTAAATGGGGTGATCACTCACCACAGTGTGTTAATGTCTAGGTAAGAGTGAGGAGCAGTGTGCAGCTGCCGGACTGGCATGTCTCCTGTGCGTGCAGATGGGGTCAGGCATTGAAAGTGAAGAGATTTTTAAGACCCTTGGTCCGGTTTTGAAGAAGATCGTCTGTGATGGAACAGCCAGTGTCCAAGCCCGGCAGGCCGTAAGTCTTGGAAGGTTAAATGCTTCTTGCCATTGAGGGGCAGAGGGCAGTTTTAGGCAGTCTCACTATTGTGTCATCCAGAAGTAAAGGTTACTGCACTAGTGTAAACACCTCATGTTGACGTATGCTCAGGGTGATGCATAGCAAATTTCACTGTCTTAGAGGAACTCCACATAAAGCTTGAATGTCGTTCTCCCCTTTAACCTAGGAACTCTGCTGGAGAGCTGTTACAGCTAGTATTTTTGTGCATTTCTTAACTTGCAATATTGCACTCGCCTTAATCACAGTTCTGAGGGCTGAGTGACACAGGACACGTTTTCAGATTGTCAGTTCTTCTTTCAGGCCATGCTGTTACCTTTGTTCTTGGGTGATTTTGTTTAACTCCTTTAGAAAAATGTTTTCCCTCTGATTGTGCCTTCCTATATTTATATTTTGTATTTATAAAATAGTATCCGTCCTCTGGAAGAGGAAATAGTTCAATAGCAGTTGTTTCTACAAACAAAAGCTAGCCCTGGCATTTAGTATGATCTTTGAGTATAGTTTTGGATACCGTGTGGTTTTGTAGAGCAAATGTCACTTTGGAAAGAAAATCCTGTTTCTTGTAAGGAGAAGTGGAACAGAATTGGGGTAATAGGGAAGAGACTTGTGGGACCTTGCAATAAAAGTTGGGTAGTTCCAAGAAAGGCTGTTGAAGTCAGTGTTCTCACGCCATATAACTAATAGTGGGCAGAGGGAAAAATTTCCTACAGCTGTAAATAAATGCCATATGTCCATTACTATTTTTAATCTGTATAATTTTACTAGTGGACTCTGTGGGGATTTAAAATAAATGGACAAAGGGAGTGCTATGTGTAGGACTTGTAAGATGCTGAACAGAACATGAAAAGTGAATGCTTGAGAGTGGCATATGTTGTAAAACCATCCTGAGAGAAAACAGGAAGTGAGATCTAACTATTGTGAAGGAGCTTGGTTAAGCAATCTTGAAGACTAAGACTTTAATCTCAAGTCTTCATTACTCCAGCTGCCACATTTCAAATGCCATATTTAGACTCTGTCAATTGTAACATTAACATCAAATGCTGACAGTTCTTTTTCTTTTGTCTAGTGTGCAACCTGCTTAGGGATTTGCTGTTTCATTGTCACTGATGACATTACGGTGAGGATCAGTAATATTTCCTTTCTTTCAATTGATATGAAAATGTGCAAGTCTTCAGCAACTTCCGTAACCTTCTTACCTCTGTTCAGGAGCTGTACTCCACTATGGAATGCCTGGAAAACATCTTCATAAAAGCTTATCCACGAGATAGAGACACTAATGGTGTGTCAAGTACTCCCAATACTGTTCTTCACATCAGTGCACTCTTAGCATGGACACTGTTGTTGACCATTTGTCCAATGAATGAAGTGAAGAAGAAAATTGAAATGTGGGTATCATTCTGGAAAACAGAACGTGTGACATTGCTTCATTTCTCACAGAAATGAACAGTAATTAACAACATGTTCTTGAAATATTCGTTAGGCACTTGCATAAACTTCCAAGTATGCTATCTTGTGATGATGTCAACATGAGGATAGCAGCTGGAGAAACACTAGCTCTTCTGTTTGAACTGGCACGCGAAACAGATGCTGTAAGTATCAGTCAGCAGTTTTATTGCGTTGGGGTGATGATGACAAAGTGTTAACCCATGTTACAGAGTATCCCTGATCTCAGCAAGTGGCATCCAGTTCACTGGGGATGGTCTCGGTAGTGAGACAGCCTCAGTTTAATGGGGTACAGCAAGATTTTCAAGCGTTAGCTATCATTTTTACACTGATTCCAGTGCTGCAAAGTAGGACCTGTATAAAGCAAACATAAACACACCACATCAAACAGTAGTTAAGAGTAACTAGAAATGCAGTGTGCAAGCTTTAGCATGTAAGTACAACATCTGCTTTTTAAAAAGCGAAACTATCCCTAAAAATAGATTTTTCCAAGATAAAACGCTGTTACTGTAGTGGGAACATTCATTAGATGCTTACTGTTCTGCAGGCAAGTTCTATCGATTCCTAACCTGCACAATTCTGTTCTCATATAAAAATCTATCCTTAAGCAATAACCATGTTTATTTCTAGTATTCTTTCCCAGTATCCTCGGGAAGAACTAGTGTTGTATAACAGTTAAGCAGCACTTGTGACTATTCTAGTCAGCTGGAAATTAAGAGGAGATGTGTTGAAACAATTTGCATGAACCTTGTGCAGATGCCAGTCTTACTGTTAGAGATTTCTTAGAGTTTGCATTTGAGTTGCATTGGATACAAGCTACTCTGTATTACCTCATGCACAGCTGAACTTGTCTTTATGTTCTTCAATACGCCTTATTAATTTCTGAATTGGTTTTCTGACAGCATGGAAGAAAATTGTTTCCACTCACACAAAGCACAGTTTGTCATAGCTGCCTGAGTGAGTCCTAGCTTGATGAAGGCTGCTGTGCTTTGCCAGAACACTGTCCAAAGGACAACTAGTTGACTCGAGGATACAAAACACTGGCATGGCAAAATTTGAAACAATATACAGAGGCTTGGGTGTAATTTCAAACAGGAGGGGTTTGAGTCCTAACTGGAAGCCAGTATTGAAAGAAAAGGAGACCAGAACTTGATCATGTACTTGGTCAAACTTACTTCCAATAACTGTAAATTCAGTAATAAGTCTGTATTGACATAAAACCTATTCCTTTCCATTAAGGAAAGGCTCCATTAACTGCTACCAATAACTTGCTTTGGATACTTAAAAAAAACACTTCAGATTAAAGATGCTTACCGTGTTAGCCCCGACTACTAGCATGGAGCTGATAGTGTCCCACTTTTATTTAAAGAGTCAGGGACATCACTAAGTTAACTTGTAGAGACTTCCATGCCCAGAATTTGGAGAGGTCAGTCTCTTGCAGGGACAAATATTGAGGTCAGAAACTGAAAGTGTTTTTTCTTTTGTGACTTTTTTTGGATTAGGATTTCTTTTATGAAGACATGGAACTTCTAACAGAGAAACTAAGAGCTCTAGCTACCGATGGGAATAAGCACCGAGCCAAAGTAGATAAAAGAAAGCAGCGATCTGTCTTCAGAGATGTTCTGCGAGCTGTGGAGGTGATCTCTTCGGCTTTTATGAATGTATTGATTGTAAACCATGTAGCGTACAACTCAGTGAAAGTTACTGTTTCAGTGAAGAAGACAAAAGTTGTCTTAAATGAGACTTCAGATGATTCTGATAATTTTTAAGTACAATTTATCAAAATTGTAATTTGTAAATTTAAATGCAACTTATTTTTTTAGGAGCTTAGCAAAGTCAAACTCTTTCCTCTGCATTTGACTTTAGTGTCAAAGAGTTGTTTTCTATTGAAAACAAGCTGAACATCATATTGTAATTACTGAATATTTATTTTATGCCCTGAGCAGTTTTTTTCATGCAAAACTTGTAGTACATCCAGATTAACATCCCAAATAGCTTGAAAAGGTTTATTTCAATATATTCTTTTAATTTTTTTATTGAATTGATGTGTATAACAAATCAGCTTAGTATTGAGATGTTTGTAAATGGCATCTCTGTCAGGGGCTGAAGAAGTGTTTGCATATGGGTGGGAGGGAGTAAGTGTCTTAATTCTTGCACATCACAGATGCTAAGGAGAAGGCTTCGGAGTGATTTGAATTCACCTTTGAGATGACCTGCAAAGGATTCTGAGTCACTTATTAGCACTTGTTATGTTCCATCGTCACAAGCGTAGCTTTCTTCATAGTACTGCAGTTGAAGGGTGGGGTGTAAATGATGCTCAAACTGACTGGAAGGTGACTCAATCTCAGAACTGCTTTTTTTTTTCCTGGAGATGAGTCCAATTCCTGATGTCACTTTCAAGAAAAGAGTCAGGTACATATACTTGAACACCTGACTTGAAAAATCATAAATGTTCTTTCCTTTAATTTTGTACAGGAGCGTGACTTTCCTACAGAGACAGTAAAATTTGGACCTGAGCGCATGTATATTGACTGCTGGGTTAAAAAACAAACTTACGATACCTTCAAGGAGATCCTGGGGTCAGGGATGCAATATCATCTGCAGGTGAGCTGCTATTTGGTCCATGCTCAGACTGTTAACTAGAGGCTTCTTGGTGGCAACTGAAAATGAGGTACAAAATCATGTGTAGGACATGATGAAATTGGTTTTTGTGTTAAGTTTTAGAAGACAACAGTTACATAAATGAAAACTTTGTTTTAAAACACTTAAATGTTTACTTGAATTTGGCAAAGTAAAGGCCATGCCTCCTTGATACAAGATCTAATACCTTGAGTTAAAAATAGAGAGGGAGAAGAACTACAGCGAGCTAGAACTGTCTGGATGAGTTGGGTTAGCAGTTCAAAGGCTTCTTTGAAAAGTATGAGACTCAAGCTGAATATTTAAATAGCTTCAGGGTGTTCCTCCTCGCCTCCTCCTGAATCCCCTTGCAGTAGAGTGGTGCAGTCATCTGGCTGCTGTAAAACTGCCCACTTCCACCATCTCTGTCCTTATCTGTTAGAGACTGCGTGTTCCCTACTCTTCCCACTTCCAATATGCATTGGAACAGAACTACAGCGTAGGGGGTGTGTGTTCCCAAATGTGATAATTACGGGGTTAAAGTCTTTGGTCCAATGTGAATTGCATTTCTAAATGATTGGGGCAGGAGCTGGCATGTAACACTTTTTTTTTTTTTTTTCAAATATTTTTACAGCCAGATAGAACAAATTAGTGTTGTGAAACCGTATGGATCTGTGTCCAGCTGCCTAGTCTTGTGCAAAGGACGTAGCAGGACAGTGTGTAACTTGCTGGGACAAACAAACAAAATCACTGGGGGGTGGCTTTGTGTTTGCTTGATAGGGCCATTTCAGTTCTTGGCCTTATCCTGGTATAAGGAGGAGCTGTTCCCTGGATCAGTTGCAGAAGTTAAGAGTTGTGTTGAGTTACTCTTGTTTCTTAGTGGAATACTGGTATTTTACTCAGTCGTCTGTGACTTTTCATCAGAAGGGAAACTTACTGTTTGATATGTCTCTTGTTTAGTCAAATGATTTTCTTCGGAATGTGTTTGAGCTTGGTCCACCAGTAATGCTCGATGCTGCAGCTCTTAAAACAATGAAGATCTCCCGTTTTGAAAGGGTAGGTTATTGAACCTCAGTATATTTTCTGTACTTAACACACTAATAGTATTCAAACTGTGGGCTTCAGAAGATAATCATCTTTAAATTAAACCAAGCTTCATTGTTTTGAATGAAAATAAATCTTCGCATGTCTTTGACCTCCTTATTTTGGCTTTTCCATTGGGGCACCTGTCTCCTTCAGTCTTCCAGAGAGGTCTGAAGGTTGATTTGGTTGCCAGTTGGTGTCAGATTTATGCTCCATACATGTGATGCTTGAGTTCATATGACAGACAGCCCTAGATTTTGGGGTTGGAGATGTTCAGGAAATCTTATACTAATATACTTAATCTATTCTGTGCCTGTATGATGCTCAAGAGTGACTAAAATTTATGGAAATGCTTCTAGTCCTTACACTCCAAACTTCCTTTAAGCATACACATAGTAAAAGTCAGCCTTTGGTACAAAGATTATATTGCATGTTTCAGAAGGCCAGCCAACCAATTCATTAAAGTAAAAAATACTTTCAATGTTTCTTTGCATTAAAAAAAAAAAAAAATCTGTAAGGGGCATCAAACTTCTGAATGTCTGTTATTAATTTCTCTTTTTTTTTTTAATCTTGTAGCACTTATACAATTCTGCTGCATTCAAGGCTCGGACAAAAGCTAGAAGCAAATGTCGTGATAAAAGAGCAGATGTGGGGGAATTTTTTTAGATCTCTGTGGGGTTCAATTTTAACTATTTCATAATTGATTTGTAACCTTTAATTGACTTTTTTATTTCTGTACTCAGCTTGCACTTGTGCGCAGGGATATTGTATAAAATCTGTAAATACAATGCATGTTGCTTAGTTGCATATACACTGTACATAGATTGCTGTAAGATTGGGTGCTGGGGAACATTGTAACACTTGCAGCTTGCTCCAACCCTGGATATATTGTAACTCAACTGTTCAATGCTGTGCATAAATGTAGTCAACTGCCATGTGTCAGATTGGATTCCTTACTTGATAGTAAGGTAAATTAAATGAGTTCATTGACCAAATGTTTTGTTAGGAATGTGCTAATAGGGAAGGATGAACCTGTTCATGTGACGTTATTTTAGTATCTTTTTGAACTCTGAGTCACCGATAGACAAAGAAGATGGACAAAAATTTCTTTATAGTATGAATTTATGAAGAAGAGGACAAGCTAAATTACCTTCATGTACAACGAAGTAGTAAATGACATACTTGCCTCAGTGTAAAATAAATATCCATGTTTTGAGATTGGATGTTTAATTTTTGGAATAAAGATCTTTCTCACTGCTTCCTTTGTCTTAGTGACTATTCATCTGGGAAGTTAGAATGCTAGCACAACCTGGGTTTTGAAGGAGAGGAGTCCTTCATGTGGAACTACAGTTACCTGCCTGTTCTGATATGATTGATTTGTAAGATTCCTTGGCAGATCAGAGTCATCTAGGCTGGAATAGACTTTAAGATCACTGAGTCCAACCTCTGACCTAACACTAACCAGTCCTTCATTAAACCATATCACTGAGCTCTACATCTAAATGTGTTTTAAAGACCTCCAGGGATGGTGACTCCACCACTTCCCTGGGCAGCCTGTTCCAATGCCTCATGACTAGTAAAGAAGTTCTTCCTAATATCCAACCTAAAACTCCCCTGGTGCAACTTAAGCCTATTCCCCATCATCCTGTCACCAGGCACGTGGGAGAACAGACCAACCCCCACCTCTCTACAGCCTCCTTTAAGGTACTTCGAGAGAGTGATAAGGTCGTTCCTGAGCCTCCTCTTCTCCAGGCTGAACAAGCCCAGCTCCCTCAGCTGCTCCTCATAGGACTTGTTCTCCAGACCCCTCACCAGTTTCGTTGCCCTTCTCTGGACTTGCTTGAGCACCTCCATGTCCTGTAGTGAGGGCACAAAACTGAACACAGTACTTGAGGTGCGGCTTCACCAGAGCTGAGTACAGGGGGATGATCACTTCCCTAGCCCTGCTGGCCACGCTGCTTCTTATGCAAGCCAGGATGCTGCTGGCCTTCTTGGCCACCTGAGCACACTGCTGGCTCATATTCAGCTGACTATTGACCAATAATCCCAGGTCCTTCTCTGCCAGGCAGCTTTCTAACCACTCAACCATCTTCAAACTTCCAGATCTAGAGGAACACTTTGGCTGCAGCCTAAAAGCCATGCCTACAGAAGCTCCCCCAAGCCAGCCAATCTTCTTCCCATGACCTGCCAGAAAACAGCTGTCCTGGTTTCAGCTGGAATAGAGTTAATTTTCCTCCTAGGAGCTGGTGGGGTGCTATATTGTGGATTATGATGAAAAGTGTTGATACCACGCTGATGTTTTAATTGTTGCAGAGCAGTGCTTACACCAAGCCAAGGACTTTTCAGCTTCTCGCTCCATCCTGCCAACGGGCAGGCTGGGGGTGCAGCAGGAGCTGGGAGGGGACAGACCCAGGACAGCTGACCCAAACTGGCCAAAGGGGTATTCCATACCATCTGGTGTCATGCTAAACAATATATAGGGGTGGCTAGCTGGGATGGGAGGGGGCCATCTGCTCGGGGATAGGCTGGGTGTGTTGGTCAGTGGGTGGTGAGCAATTGTATTGTGCATCACTTATTCCGTACACATTAGTAGTACCAGTACTATTATCGTTATTATTATTATTTTGTTTTCCTGTCTTAATAAACTGTCTCTGTCTCGACCCACAGGTCTCATTTTCCTATTTCTCTCCCCCATCCCAGAGAGGGAGGGGGGAGGTTGAGCGAACAGCTGTGTGGTGCTTAGCTGCCGGCCAGGGGAAACCACAAGAACAGCAATGTAGTCATGTAACCAAATTAAAGCCATAACTTTCAGCCTGGTCCTTGACCTGAATAGGGAGTGAGGATCCGGATCCTGGCATTTATACGTGACAGTTTATATGCAGCCAAAGTAGATACTGTAGTCAGAGGTCATGGCGCTAGATTTTGAAAAGTCCTGCATAAAGAAGAGATCTCAGAAAAGCAAATTTAAATAACAGTAATGTCAAGAAAAGTAATTCTGAGTGCTATATTCTTTATCTGTCATGACTAGACAGATTAAAATCTATGACAGCAATTTTGCCTTTAAGGTCATTTTCTTTTTTCTTTTATTTATTTCTTTAATTTATGTTTATTTATCTTATTTTAACAGGCTCTAATTTTCCTCACAGAATGACTAACAGAAATATGACCCTTACGCACCTTTTGTAATTAATTCATTAGGTCAACTCTAACCACTAAGCCCCTTGTCAGGTTATTTCTCTTAGTGATAAGGAGCAATTGACCTTAAAACATTGAAGCCAGGTAGATGATCCTATTCCACAAGGTCTCTTGGCTCCACCCTTGTGAATTGAAATCTGCCAGGTGGGGATCATTTGACCTTTGCTGTATAGGAAGCCTGAGGACTGATGGGAGGAATTGCTGTCCTGGGGGAGTTTGAGACTCAGGATACTTAGGGTGCTATTCTACTGTCATGGTGAAATGGACATAGTGTTCCCCAGTATACTGCTTTTCCTTCATGTTTTCTGCCCTCTCTGTGAAATAGTTTTAGAGGCTCTGTGAGCTAGTTATGTTGGTGGTGCTACTTCCCCATGAAGTAGTTTGGCAGTGACTCAAGTTCAGAGGCTGGCAGGTAAGTGTTCCTGGGTTCTACAGTTGTTTCATGTTGGGGAGTTTGAGTACTTCCTTACCTTGTCTGCTTTTAGTGAAGCTACTTACATGGATTCTAAGCTTACTTCCCAGCCCTAAAACTTAATTATTAAAAAAAAAAAAAAAAAAGAAAAAGTTAGAAAGCCAACCTCAGAAGCTCAAGTGCATGCAGGTAAGGCTGACTTTGAAGAAGGTTTTTAAGTATTTGTGAAGATTGAACAACAGGCTGTATGTACAAGGTGCTTTACTGTGAATTCAGACCTTGCTTTGTGGTAAGAAGAAACAGTTTTGGGTAGATACTGGTGGCGTTATCACTATTTTTGTGAAGTGTTAATTGTGAGAACGTGCTGTTTGTAAAAGGAATGCTGTTTTCACAATACGCAAGTCAAAAGCCTTTAAACTACTAGAAATTACAGTTTCAGGGAGATAATTTGAAAGAAAGAAATCATTCTTGGCCATCTCCCCTTGACGCCTCCATAAACGGGCACCCTGAGGAAAAAGCGTGAATGGTTAATAATTTCAGAGGTAGGGTCAGGGGAAGATATGTCTTCAGTCCCGATCCCCAGCATCCAGAACAAGCTGCTCCAATACCTTTCCAGGGACAGAGGTGAGACTGACTGGCCTGTAGTTTCCCGGATCCTCCTTCCTGCCGTTCTTGAAGACCGGAGTGACATTGGCTATCCTCCAGTTTTCAGGCACCTCACCTGTTCTCCAGGACCTTTCAAAGATGATAGAGAGCAGTTTGGCGATCACATCTGCCAGCTCCCTTAGCACACGCAGATGTATCCCATCGGGACCCATGGATTTGTGTGCCTAATTTAAACCTAGTTTAAAGCCCTGGTAATCAGCCCAGAGAGCTTGCTCCCCAACACACTTGTGCCCCACTTGCTCAGTTGGTGTCTGTCCGTAGCCCACATACCCGGCCTCTCAAAGGATGGCCCAATATCAAAATACCCAAATCCCTGGTCCAGACACCACCCCCTCAGCCAGTCATTGACCTGTCCTGTTCTGTTCCTTCTATCTGCATCCCAGTCACCCAGCAGGAGGACAGAGAAGAACACTACCTGCACCCCCAATCCCCTCAACATCCTCCCCAGGGATGCAAAGTCTGTTTTAATATTTTTCATTTTTCTAATAGCGGCTTCCTGGGATCCAACATGAATGATTACAAGAGGATAGCGGTCCTCCAGTTTAATGAGTCGTGGCAGAGCCTTCCTAATGTCTCTGACACACGGCCCAGGAAGACAACACACTTCTCTGGCTAGGTTATTTGGGCGGCAGATAGGAGCCTCAGTGCCCCTCAGCAAGGAGTCCCCAATCACCAGGACTCTCCACTCTTTTTTTGTCGCACTGGTTACAATGCAGTGCTCCATCCGGCCCTGATCCTTATGTTCTACACCTCCCTCAATCTTGACTCTCTTCTCGGGGTTGCTTCCCAGGTTTGGACTATTGTCCAGACCCTCAGCCTCTTCCGCAACCTCCCTGAGAGCCTCAAATCTGTTTCCCAGGGACACTGTGGGGGTAGGTGGCACCGTGGGTGTTGGGGGCAGACGTCTCTTTCTGCTCTGAGCCGAGACAAGGGTCCAGCCCCTTGTCTCTTGTGGACAGTCTGGCCCTCTGTTCCGTATGTGTTCAATGGGGGCAGCCTCTACCCCTTGTCAGGACATAGGAGAGGGCTGCCGAGCAACAGCAGGGGCAGGGAGACCCCTCCTATCTGTCACCCTCAGAGTCTCCCTCAGGCTGCTGATTTCTCGCTGCAGCCCAGCCACCTGCTCGAGGCATCCCTGAAGCAGGGCACACCTGCACCCGTGACAGCGCTCTCCTCCCTCATGGCCCAGATGGGCCTCCAGATGCCGACGTTCCCTGTGGTCACCTGTCTGGACTGCCACCCTCAGGGGATCCACATGGGTGCCCACGATTCTATGGAGCTGTCAACCAGTTCTTTAGCTTTCTAGATGCTGAAATCGTCCCTGGCTTAAAAAGAACTAGTTTCTTGCCTGTCCCTATGAATCATTGCAGAGGGCTAAAATCTGAGTTTGTTTTCTGTTACCTGAACAGGCAGAGAGACTCGGTTTCCCTCAGTTTCCCTTCTTACAGGACTGAGATGTGCCAATAAAAATGGCTTGCTGTGGTGGGACAGTGAGGGTCTGTGTGAAAACAGAACTTACACAGAGAACTTCCATAGCTGCCACTTCTGAAGGAGCAGATCTTTAAATATATGAGTCAGAAGCCCCTGATCTCTGGACTAGATGCAGCAGACCCTGCCCCCTTTGAGCTGTCTGTTCCCTCTGGATGCTGGGTGGTCACCTCTGGTGTGCTCTGGTAGCACAAAGCAGCTCTGTGGTAGCTTCCCGTGCTCCATGGGATTTGCAGAATTGCTTTCTGCAGCACCTCTCGGCCAAAGGCCAGGCACGTGGTTCCCCTTTCCCCCAGTATGCTGGAGGTGCCAGCCACAGAGACTAGGATGGCTTCCAAGGCTGTCAGAGGGAAGGAGGTGAGAGGGGGTCGTTTTGCTGCCCGACTGAGATCTGGTTATCTTTATAGACCTTTGCGAGCTTAGAAGAGGGGAGGTCTGGGTCTTGCAATTATAGTGGTGCTGGGAATCCTTCAGGGACAGAAGTGAGATTTGCTTTGCGTTACTGCCCCAACTTCTAAAGCTGGGCAGCTTCAAAGGTTCTCAGCGTGGGGTAGGAAAGTCTGTTGGTAAATGTCACCTCGTGTTACCTGAAAGAAAAATATATCCACTGTCAGTTCAAGGCAGTTCGACATTTAAGAAGTCAGAAAGGACTGACTGTTTTCACGTGTGGTCCCTGTTAGCATTAACTGCCTGTCATCTGTGTGCTGTAACTCTGTGTTCTGTGACATTAGCAATTAAAAAAATAAAGAACTATCTGTGAAGGAACAGTTACCACAAACAGCTCAGGACTTATTTCCTGGATGCTGTACAAATTAGTCCATGCCTTAATGCAGTCTCACTTGAAATTACAAGGTGTGTGGGAGGAGGAAAACACTCTGGTTTTCTAGTCTATGCCTTTAAAGTCCTCATAACTGCAATACTATAGAAATGACTCTGCTGCATAGCAAACTGGTTGCTCATAACTACAGCACTGTAGCTATGACTCTGCTGCATAGCAAACTAGCTTTAAAAAGACATCATAAACTAAGGGGTTTGTGAAATATTGACCACCAGTAACAAATCTTCCAATTTCCTCTTACGGGATATTATAATAATTCCAACAGAGTAATAAAGACTGAGCCGTGTGTGTGCCGAAATCTTTTTAAACAGGTCAATATTGTGGAGTCAGTATACTTGGCCGAGATAGATGCTAAATATAGACTGAAAGGGCCAGCCTGTTTCACAGCTGCCTTCGTGGGTCCTGCAGGAGTGGACGGGCTCCGATGGGTCTAAAAGCAGAGGGGAACAGCAGCACGAGTTTTGTTCTGGTGATTGGCACTGGCTGATTTCTTCCACACTGGCGTATTACCTGAACGTGGCTATGTTGTAAGTAATGTTTCGTTCTCCTGTTTGTTAATTCCTTTTAGATTTATTTATTTATTTATTTATTTTTTTTTTTCTGGTAAGAAGTTCAGCATCGTCACACGAAGTTCTAATTTTATAAGAGTGTAAGGAAGAATTTATAAGTCAAATGGGGAAAAAAGTCTTTAAACAAGGTTAAAGTCCAAGAAAGAGTGATTCAAAAAACCACTACCACCACCAAAAACAAAATAATGTTCAGATTAGTTTGTTGGACAACCAATCAGTGCTTTTGGCCAGCGATGCTGATGTATCCTCTCACCTTTGTTCGTGATGTCAGTGTGAAAAAAATAATTGTAATTCCTCGTTGACTTAATATGGATTTTCTTCACTGCAGTTACATTGCTTAGTGGTTTTAAATAACAATGAAATCAGAAATGTAAAATTCAGTTCGTAGTAATGAATGAAAGATACTCACATTTATTACAGCCCAAGCTGTTCAGAAGAGTCTTCCCTGAAGTTGCAGGGAGGTACTAACCAGAATACCCGAGAGAAACAACTGCTCTTCGGAAGCTAAAAATAACCCAGGCATCTGTGCACGAGGGGGTAGCTTTTATCACGCTGTGGCAGCGCAGGGCTCTGTAATGCCTGTGGTTATGGATGTGCCTGTGGGGAGATAGCGGAGGGAACACGGGGGCACTGCAGCTAGCCAGCACTGTGATCTCGCACCCTGTGAGATTTGTGACATTCCAGGGAATGCAAGGAGGTGCAGCTCTGTCCTGAAATGACTGCCGCACACCTGAAAACCAGGCACTGCCTCAGGGTCACCGCTGCTACGATCGATTTTCTACCTTGTTTTTGTATTTTTCAGGAATAATTTTGAACAGAGAAACACTAAGCTGTAATCTTCTCTTAAATATAACACTATACATGTAGGTCTGTCAATCTCCACTATGAAAACTAGTCCCATTATCAGGAGTAAAATAAGCTCTTAGCCTTCTGTCTTACTAAGACTCAGTGAATATTTACTTGGCTGTGTGCTCAGATACAGCAATCTCCTCCATCTGGTTTGATAAGGAAAGAATGGGTGCTTTCTGTAAACATGTATGCCTGTATTCCTCAAAATTGCAATTTTTATTTAGTTTTTTACTGAAGTGCTGAGTTAGGAATCCAATCACACTGCATTCGCTACCTACTGAGGTAGAGAGGGAAGGAGAGACATGTCAAGAGGGCAACTCCACCTATCTGGGATTCAGAAATCACCCTCAGATGCTTATCTTCCACCAACAGGAGGCTTGCATCCCATAAAGTGCTGAGTTCTGTTTGGCAGGTAAAATTGAACTTGAGAGATTTAATAAAATACCAAATGTGCTAGGTGCATCCCACTTCAAGTCTAAACTAACCTCTGTGAGCTCTGCCTTTACATTTGCTGGCAAGGAAAAGGCACCCTTAGACTGCAATTCTAAGGTCTGAGAAGACCTATGTAAGTGTAAAAGGAATATTTCCTGGAGGTACATATTTTTCTTCAGTAACTATCAAGGGAGTTTTCAGTGCCTAGTGTAGTCTAAGATGCCTGGTTAGAACAACTGCATCTCCCTGTGGTTAGAACTGTAGAGTGCTTCAACACATAGAGGACACTGCTTAGGTATCGCTTATTCTCTCTCTATAATCTTCATAATTGTATTTATTTATGCAATCATTCATTCAGTTCATGCACACAGACTTTGCAGAGAAGCTGGTTGGGCCCTACCTAATACTTTTCTTAAGGGAAGGAGTAATAGCCTGAAGAAAAGTCTTTACCATCAGGCTTTAATTTATCCATAACTAGCATCTATATGAAGCAGAACTACACTAGAAGATTATTTTTTGCCCCATTATTCACAAATAACTTCACAGTGACATTTCAAGGTGCATAAGCAGACTCATATTCCCACTCCTTGTCTCCTATGTCCATGCCGGCTTTCTGGCCATGTCTTGTTCTGAATTGTTTGATGGTAAGTGCACAGGACCCGAGTGACATCCTTCCTGCTGCTGTTAGTGAAGGTTTAGCCTTCACTGTGGTCAGGATATTGCTCTTCATCTTACCAAGTACTCCCCAAACTAAAAGGGTTATTCAGACAACTCAATAACTAATGTTCACATCACTGCTAGTGAAATATTCTCCTTCTACACGTGTATTATATGCATATGTATACACATGTATAATTATTTACGTATATTTGTATACATATGCACATCTATATGTGCATTTACATGTGCACAAATACAACACAGAATGAAATTTTATACTCATTAAAGATGTCCAAGAATAAACAACAAATGCTACATACTGTGTTACCCTTCCCTTCAAGCGTACTGGTCCTTCAAATCCCTTTATTTTAGGGGTTACTAAAGCTGCTCAGAACTTTTGCAGCTCAGGACAGCTACTTAATAGTTATTTCACTTACCCATTTCTTTAACTTAGCTTTTTATTATTATTTTAGACACAATGGAGAGGCCTTCTTTGGAAATTAACCTCCCCAATACTGATGAAGAAGGAAAACTTTGTCGTTGATTCCTTAAATAACCTAAACAAACTAAATGCTTGTCCAGATGAATCCCAACATGCACTAGGTACGTATGACAGATGATGCTCCGTGGTTATTCAGTACCTAGAGTAGGCTGTAAAAAAGAGTTATGTATGGCACTTAAGAGCTCTAACCACATTGTGTTGCACTATCAACAGCCCAACAGGCCAATAAGTGTATGTCAAGCTCTGCACTGAAGAAGCCTGAACTTGTCTTTCACTTCTATTGAGATCCATCAGGCAAGATAATTTCTCCAGTACCGCCCAATATATACCTCTTATATGAGTAACATCATAACTACTCACAAGCACAAATTCTAGCTCACTAAATGTAGCAATAGAAAAAACAGTGAAATTCTGATGATTCTTTTAAGACACATCTGAGGTTTCGAACCTGTGAGACTTTTAAGCATTTTAGTTCATAGAATCTCTTTACTCACAGTGTCAGATGTGGGCTCTCCCACTCTTACTGCTTTCATGTGGCTTCTATCTTTGATTTGCTCATGGCAACAATAATTTTTTTGGCCAGTGATAGCTAAAATATACTATCGTTCTTTGTGATCTAAAAACTTCTTGAAAGCTGGAGTTCTTCAGCAGCATCCCCACATGACAACATTTGAATCTGGTTTTATTTCCTCTACTATAATTGCAAATTTGACTGAAGAAAAGTTATAGAAGGACAATTATGTTTAAATAAGATTCAAAGGGCCACAACTTAATCATCCTTCTAGTTATAGGGCATAAATGCCTTTCCAGAGGACACTGAAACAGTTCTCCTAATGCAAATAACTGGAGTGCTGTCAGCTTCTGGATTTTACACAAAGATATTAGACATAAGCTGCTTGATTTTCATATGTAGATTATCTTGATATTCTTATTTCTACAAGTACAAAATGAGACAATAAATGGGATAAATTGGTTTTGCAGTGTGCAACTCTGCAGTGTGTCTGTCTTGTTTCCTTTTGTAGTTTTTATTAAGTCTGCTGTTTACTTTCCAAGAGTTCTGTGGAATAGTCACATGAATGCTCCTCCCTACATCTCAGCAGTAAAAATGTAACCTATTATGTATTTTATGCATCCATCTGCAAAGTGCTTTGGCTCTTTGGCTTCTAGGATTATTCGTTTTAGCATACACTTCTTTTACATTTTTTAAAGCTTGGAGGCTCTTCAGATATCAGTGAGATTTGTGGAATATTTTTCCACAGTTCTGATAACCACTAAATTCTTGTGAACAAGGTCTACTAGAAGTATAGCTGATGCCCAGTTTAGTTTAAAAATGATGTTTCCAGAGTGTTACAGTACAGACAGTGTTCCTTTTGTTCAGTAGCTTAATATGACCCGGCATAATCAAGCACACTAGCAAACATGTTAAAATGTATTTAAAATGCAAACAACTTTTGATTGTTGTGGTAGCAGCCATGCAATAGTTTCTTTGTGTTTTAGATGACAAAATGGTCCCACTGTTTGCAGCTTGGCAAGAGTCTGTGTTCCCTGATTCCTTACAATGCTGTAGGCTGGCAAGTCCAGTCAGTAAGAAGCACTCATTAAGCAGAGCAAGTATGGACTATTTTTGAGAGCTCTGTTGATAGCTTAGCATACTTGAGAGGCAGTAGTAGCAGGTTGTCTCCCTCCTTATTATGCTAATTAGAAAGCAATATTGGTGCAGGTACTTAGTATATGATACATTTGTTATGAATGATAACATAAATATGTTAAATGAATAAACATAAAGTCCGCCAAAACAAATATTAAGGGTTTCATCTTACCAACAGTCAGGAGCATGTTAAATGCAATAAAGAGAAGCTGAGATATTCCCAGAGATCTCCAGCTAGCTCAGTGAATTGTTCAGTCCCAGGTTTGTTCATTATTAAAGTGCTGCTACGGCACAGGCATCCTTCCCTCAGCTTTATCACTAAAGGCTCAGTTGCGAAGCCCTCAGAGATCTCTACCAGCTAATACCAAAACACGATCTGGAAACGCTTTTCATAGATGCATGTGCTACTCTCCCTTTCAGAATGGCAAGACAGCAATTATAGGAGGAAAAATTACAGCATGTAATTTTACTTTGCGTGTAAGAGGCTGACACTAGAATGAAATTACATTAGCTCCCTGCTCTCCCCAAAATATAAAATTAATGAAACATTAGTCAACAAACAGATCTGTTTCAAGCGTGATTTTCTTTGATATTCACTTGAATTTCCTTATGGTCTTCACTTGACTTCATCCATCATCTTTAGGGCTTATTGCCATCTTTCATTTGATTGCAACTGTTTCTGTGAGAGAAACTATTGACTTTTCCTTTATGCAAGACATTCTTAGGAGCACAGTAAACCGTCTTGCTTTTCAGATTCAAGAAAGCACAGCAACTACTTGTTCTTTTCCCCCTTCTTTCTTCCTGTGCTTGAAGGACAAAACATGTAGTCCATGTGAAACTATTCCAATTTGGGCAATTTGGGAGGATATATACTACATGTTTTGTTGGAATGAAAACAACAAAACCGATAGGGTGTTTTCAGAGATGAAGAATAAAAGTATTTTCAGACTTAAAAAAAAAAAAAAAAAAAAAAAGGCCTACAATCATCCTATCCAACATCAGGAGCAACTGTGGTGCTTAATTTGGAAATTTAGTCATCCCATGGGTACTTATACCATCAAATCAAAGAAGAAGTGAATTTGAAGGATAAATGTGTAGGATGAATCTGTACCTAGTTTTTCAATCTGATTTTTTTCTCTCTTATCTTTTGAAAAGGCTGAGTCCATTCAGGTCTTTAGAGAGCTTTCTGATGAAAACTTCACTGCAGTCTTTGTACACGTAAAACTGAACTGCAGAACTCTGAAATTGTAAAACACCAAACTGTAAAAACAGGTCAACTTCAACAAAAATGTGTATTTCAACAACAGAAACATTTTTGTTGAAAATGTTACAACATTTATAACAGATACATTAGTTTCTGTACATCCAAATTCAAGCTGAGCTCATAAAGTTGTTGTTTTTTTTCCTTTCTCATACAATATCACAGGAAACAAAGTCTATTGTTTCCAAAATTGTGATGCATTCTGGAGCCACAAGCATTTTACCATGTTTATTCTAACCAACCTTAACAAATATTATCACTTTTATCAAACTTTATCAATATTATCTCATTACAGATGAGGAGTATGAGAGCACTGGTGGTGCTGGAGAAAACACGGCAGGGAATAACACAAGAAACCAGTGCTTGTTCTTCATCACCTTCATTCTTACTTTGATCGTCAGTTTGGCACTTGTTTCATTTGTAATATTCTTAATAAGTAAGTAAAACCAACAGTGGTTCTTATAAATATGGGGCCAACTGGAAGAAGAACTTTGCTGAAATGTATCATATTACCCCATAAAATCCTACCATCATATCTGCACGTCCAAAGCCTTTAGCTGGCTATAGGCAGAGCGTCTTGGTCCTGGGTGTGAAAGCACAGGCTATCTCCCTGAGATACAAGGCACAATTTTATTCTTTGTGTAAAGGTTTTGTGAGCTTAAACAGCTGTCAAGAATTTAGCTCAGAAGGGCAAAAGTGTGTTTTTGAAAATGCCGACTGGACATTAAATTAAATTTTAAAGATGAGCATACGGCAATGAGTAAGGTTTCTGTAACTTCCCAGGTGAAGTTCAGCATTGGTGTCATGCCACTGAAACTGGAATTACACTAATAATATAAATGGAGTAGCACTTAAATCAGGCTCCCTGGAGATATTCTCTTTTATTCAGAAAGATCTGAAGGTTGCAGGCTAAGTACTGACTGGAAATTGTTTGTAACTAAGAAAACCACAAAGAAACAAAAAATCAGACATACATCAAAATTGGCATGTAGCATCCAGTCTGCAGACATAATTACTATTCCATTTGGGGTGGACTAGTTTGGCTGTAACTCTGCTAAGCACGTGGCTACGGGTACAGGTGGCCTTTCTTTATGGATCCCTTGCCATCTTGGGGTTTTCTGTGCTAACTATTGGACAGAGTCTGAGGTGCTTTATTTCAATTTACCTGTCAATTTTTGAAAGAATTGGAATCTGTATGAAATCAAGATTTTTTTTCTCTATAGTAGGGAATTTACTAGAGGGAAGCAAAGATCCTCATCCTTGGCTGAATTTGCTCTGAAGTTCTCAAGGGACAGAATATCAGACAAGGAAAGAACACAAAGGAAATCTTCAGTGGCACAACTGTAAAAGCCTAATTCAAATATCTCATATTTGAATTCTAGATACCTTTAATTGGCTGCTGCCAAGTAGAGCCCTGGTATACATAAATGAGTAATGTGCCCCTCTAGTGGAAAAATGGTAAAGTCATAGTGAAAACGCTACTTATAGGGTTTAAAGAAAATTGTTAGGACTCAGGTTGGTAGACACCTGCACTTTTTGGAACTGATTACCAGTAGTGTTTGCGTCAGATTATATTTGTAATCCACAGGCGTAGATGTGTTTTGCACTGGCACCATTAGGACTAAATTTCTGTCTGCTTTAAAACCCATGGGTAATTTTCTTCAGCCTCGGAAAGCCAAAATAAATATAGCTCCAGAAGTATGTGTAATATATACTGCATATTGGTGGTCCAGAGTAAACAGGGCTCTTAATGCCAGTATTTACAAGAATTCTCCTTTAACCTAAATGCTTTAGAAAATCAGGTGATATGGCTGTAGTCTTTGGTATGCTTTAATAGTCATACTTTTAGAAAAAATATAGGTGGACAGTGCCCAGAAATAGCAACTTGGAGCCATTTAAGAAGACATTTTCTTGTGGACACAAATAGAATGGTTACACTGCTGAAGACTGTAAATTTTGTCTGAGCCAGTGTATTTTACTGTATTATACTGCATTGCACTTAATAAAACAGAAAATAAGCAGCTGAAAAATTTAATGAGCAGGTAACTCCACCAGATGCATAATTTTTCTCATTTGATTCTGCCGCTGCTTTCCTGTTAAATATTTTAATCTATAATAATTCCCTACAATCTCACACAAGAATGCAATTGAGGGTAGTGATGCTCTTGACTTATATGTTGCCAATTTAATGTGGTATATTTTCTTTTTCAAGTTCAAACTCGAAACAAGCTGGACCAAATATCAAGCAGACTATTATCTGAAAAGAAGAACATAGAGGAGCTTAAGAAAATGAATGATATGATATTAAAGTATCTAAATCACTCAGGAATGAAGGAAAAGGGGAGACACCTCTTCACAGAGTCTCCTGATCCTCATGATTTCTTCACCCATCCCGAGCTGAAAGTCACTGAGAAATAAATCTACTTCAGAAAGAAATTCAGCATCACTCTGTTCGTGCACTCGGATGTTTCCATACGATATGGAGGCTACTTAAACATTCTGATATGGTCACAGGAACATTGGAAAGGCTATCAGAAAGAGAAATATTGGAAAAGAATATTTGATTCTGTTTCATGTAAATAGAGATTATGAAAACTAAGCTCATATAATTTACAATAAACAGCAGATGGCCAACAATTTTCAGGAGAGTTTCAGATTCTCTGTGCATTGTCAATTGCAGGGTTAGGGGCTTAGTTTTACTTTAAATGTCAAATAAATGTAAGTGAATGATAACATGAAATAGTGACTTTTATTCAAATGATTCCAGAATGACCTTGTTCACTTTGGAACAAGTTCTGTGTGCTTCTGTATTATTTGTATTTAAGGGTAACTGCAGATTTCATAACTTATAAATAAAAACAATTTTGCCACAGAGTTTGATGGTTTGCATTTCTGTACATCTAAATAGATTGACTTACCACTTCTGCTAAAAACAAAAAACAAACTTGTCTGAAAAACAACCCTTTCACATGCCATATTCATCCCAAATTTCTAATGACTGAAAGCTGATGTCATGTAGTCTTACATGGGAAATAGGCTTAGAGAACTCGTTCTGGTAATACCCATCTCATAACAATGCTAGCATGCTCTACTCAGTATTTGTTAGCAATTTCAGGGGGAAGACCAAGTGTTATATAAAGAAATGTGGGGGAAATGCTAGCTGTACTTGTCCTCTTCCCCGTAGTTTCTCTTGGCCACTACTGGAGAAAGTCCACAGGGCCAGATGGAAATCTGGTCTGAGCCCTCCTGTTGAAATGGTGCTGAGGGTACAAGCCGCAGCTGATGCTTCCTCTCTTTGACTTCATGCATTTTGGAGGCTGAGACCCACAAACACAGTTGCATAATGGACTGGTGGGTAGCTTTGTCATTTTAGTATTCAGATCCTGATGGTGGTATGCACATTAAGAAGCCACCTCAATTATCAATAAGTGGTTACTCCCATCACAACAGTGAAAGAAATGGCAGCTGACACTTTGGAGTATGTCCAGCATCTTCTCTTTTACTTCAAGTTCTCCTCTTTTCATCCAATGCTTTGTTATCTCCTCTGGAGTATTTTACAAAAAAGTCTCCAAAGTCCACTTGTATTGCAGTCTCCTTATCCAGAACAAGTGACAATTCATGCTGTAGTGACTTCATCGTCTACAACAGACTGAAGAACTAGGTCCAGGTGTCTTTCTTGCTATGACCTTACTTAGATTTGCCCACTGATTCATAGGAATTCTATTCCTGCTAATAGGGACACTTTGGTTTACACCTGTATTTTGTATCACCTTCTTTCGATTTTTTGAGCACCATTTTTCTTTTCCTGCTGTATTACTGTCAAATCATTCACATGAAAACTGAGGTTTAGTCTTAAGAGTTTATTAGTCCTGCTGTTAATTCTCAGCTGGAGTCACAGCTATCTCCTCTGGATATCACCAGTGTTTGTTACAAAGATGACTTTACTATTGTTAACAGAATGATAAAAGTAAGTGTAGACTGTGTTGCAAGGAAAGAAAGCTGAAAGACTACAAAAAAAAATCTTTCTGTAAATGCTCTTAAATGATGAAAGAAAAAGTGTTGTAGGACTAAAAACAAGACACTCGCAGTGCTGTTTCTCTGTTCTCCGACCTGTCAGCTGCGTTTTAATGACAGTATGAAGGTCTCATCTCTCCCACTCATCTTGTAGCTACCAGAAGTGCTTTCAGGCTCCTGTCTCACACTGACATACATCTGTACTTGTTAGCCAGGGAGAAACAACTCTAGTATTTGGCATTTAGTGCATCTCAAATGTGAATTTGTCACATCCTTCATTGCAACTGCAGCTATCAGAGTGGTCTGTGGTTCACTAGAAACTGACACCAATTGCCTGTAGATTTTTCTGGCAGGAGGCAATGTAAATAAAATCTGTGCTACAGCCCCAAAGAAATGGAAGCACGCTCATTTCTCTAATCTTGTCCTCAATTTCTGTTAACCTGGTTATTCAGTCAGTAATCATAGGAAATCCCCCTCCCCCCCCCCTCCCCCGCTTTTTTTTTTTTTTTTTTTTTTTTTTTTTTTTTTTTTTTTTTGTCTTTCTATTATTGATTAGGAATAGTGGTATTCTTCCACTCCAGTGTTTGAGCCTGTAAGGTGCTGAGTACCCTCAGCTGCTGTAGACTTAGATAGGACCAGCAATGTATAGGTGACACAATATGACACAGAAAGGGTTTGGATAGATTTAATAACATGACATTGATGCTTATTTCTCCAGAGCTACAACAACTATAATTACTGAAATGACAAATTAACCTCAGGAAATTTTCTGCTGAATAAATCTGGACAATACCAGAAATATCATGACAAGTAAGGAGAAACACTTAGGTTTGACCAAGAAATTATCTTCAGCTTCAATCAAAGGCATGACAGTGCAAGTTCTTGAAGTGTTGTTTCAATCTGTAGGTAATCAGTTAATATCAGTAGACAAAATACTTTTTTCCCCTGGTGAGTTTTGTGAGAAATTCACCCCTTTGTTTCTGATATCCACAACTATCCATAGATTTGTTAACACAAGTCTAGACTGCTATGTCTGACTATGTGGAGCTAGGTGTGGAGATAATGTCCAGTAACAGCTAGCAGAGGGCCAGCTAGTGCAGGCATTTGCTCACCTTCCTTGGTGTTGGGCTACCATGAGAACATCAGTGTGTAGTCAGCTTCCAATGCAATGTCAGGTCTTGATCTTAGTTTTGTGCTTTTCTACAAGGAAATAGAGCTCGACAGCTACCAGCAGCAAGCAAGAACAGAGGACAAAATATTCTTTCTAGAGAGATCTGTCTATGAAACAGTCAGGGGTTAGGTAAATCCAGGCAGTGGGCAGCTTCAGTACATGAAGATGCACAGATAGGTGGGGGGGAATTTGAGAGGCAAATAAATCCACCCCTTTGCCTGACAGCATCATCAGAAATACTTAAACTATTTCTGACAGATGCTTGTCTATTCACATCATAAAATATTTCAGTGATGGAGCTTCCACAAGTCTTCTGCTCTGGTGCTTAGCTAACCACATGGTTAAAAAGACTTCCTGAAGTCTAACTCAAATCTCCCTTGCTGAAATTCAAGCCAAGTATTACCCGGTCTATTGCTTGTGAACATGAAAAATAGTTTACTTTCCTTTTTTTTTTTTTTTTTTTCCACTTATTATAATAACTCTGTGAGATGATTTTACTGTTAGGAAAACTTTTTAACCCCCTGAGATATTTGTAATTTTAATACAACATCTATTCTCTAGTGTG